>NC_141693.1:745279524-746479524 GCF_964263255.1 Lissotriton vulgaris | reverse complement strand
AACTGAGAAAAGGTTAGCTTGGAGACAGTATCACCGACTTCCTGATCGGGAAAGGTTACGAGCATCAGATAAGAAGGAGAGACTGGGAATAAGGGAGGCAGGACGCAAGCTAGGGATGCCAAAAAACTATGTTGAGAGGGAAAAGAGGTCGAGACGCATAAAAAAAAATAAGAAAAGAAAGCAAGAAAGCAAACACTAATAGAACAGAAACGGGAAGAAATGTGAATGAAGTCAAGCTGAAAACAAAGGGAAAGAAAAGCAGGGCAAAAAGGATGAGCCGGTACAAACTAAATATTGATAAAATCAAGAAATGGGTTGTAACGAGAAAAGAGAAAAGTGGAAAGGGGAGAAACGAGTGAATAAATACACAGAGAGGAAAGAAATACAATGACAGAATAGTGAAGCAGACAGACGGGAGAAACGCAAACTATGCGAAAATTGAGAACGAGCGGGCACAAAATTAGAGAATTTCGCTGAAACTGAACGAATGAACAAATGGAGAGATGGGTGCGAAAAACAGATACGAATAGTACTAAGTGAAGAGTCAAGTTTCAAGTTTAAAAATCGAGTTTGTTAGATTTTACAATCCATATAAACAGTAACAACAGAGGCAAACTTAAAATTCCATTAAGAATACATCGGCAAGCTCATTTCAACATATTTCAACTTCTTCATTTCATAAATATCGAACCCATTTCGCGCTATTCCTTAATAAACAAGCAAATGCTAACACCATTCAAGAGTCCCTTAGAGCAAAGCACAATTCACAGCAGCTTCGACAGTTCAGACCGAAATGTTCCACATCAATGGATGCATAATAATTCTTTGAAGAGTCAAACATTTCAGACACAACCGGACAGAATGAAGGAGTAGAGAAAGAGAACGAGATTGGTTATTTAAGTTAACAAAGAAAGGGTTAAATGGCTTTGTATGGTTGCATGGTGCTAAAAATAGCCTGGGAAGCAAAGGATGAGCCAATCTAGTGAGCTCTCAAGAAGAGCCGAATTCTGGGTGGCTTCATGAAGCTCAAATTACTTCTCAAAAGCCTACCTATAAACTAGAAAAAGTGATTATGAAGCCCTCATAGGAAGGCGGAACATTGAACTCTTTATAGCACCCTGAGCTGCAAAGAAACTATGTCTTCTGGATTCTAAATCAGGAAGAGCCTTAAAGAAGCATGTGGACCATGGATGGCTAGGTGCCATATTTGTTTTTCCAGGAGTGGGCATTAACAGGGCAACCAGCCTCTCTACGTGAAGACAGGTCAGCGTCCTTAGCAATCAGTGCTCAAGGTACTCTTGTCTAGTCTAGCATTATTTTAAAGTGCATGGCTACCTGGAGGCCTCCCAGCACTATAACAGACATCGCAGATCAACAGATAGCTGCCGAGTTTGGAAGATTAGTAGGTAAAACACCCTGTTTTCAGGACTCTGCAGCAGGAGACAGTGAGCTCTAGTTGGTGTAACTCTGAAGGTAGGGAATTCCAGGGTTGAAGCCATTGAATGGCCCCCATCGGGATTTGGGGACATTCAACAGGTCTGCTGATGAGGATCAAATGATCCTCCCTGGCCTGTAGGGGAAGGCAAAAGGTCTTAAGCATGTGGGGCCATTTTTTGTTATGTGCTCTATGTATAATGCATAAGGTCTTGAATTGCACGTGACCCTCCACCAGGAGCAAGTGAAGTTCTAGCAGGGCCTTTTTGGCAGAGTGGTGTTTCGAGATGTTCAAAAGGTGCCTAGGGACAGCATCCTGGATGACCTGCAACCTTTGGACCACATATTTGGGCGTGCCAATGTAGAGGGCATTCTTGTAGTCCAGATGTGATATCACAAGGTCCCGAACAGTCTGTCTTCTGACTATGATGGAGAGAAGATGGAGGACCTTTATCAGCAGTCTCAAGACACCAAAGCAGCTTAGCAGCGAGTTTTTTTACTTGATGGTCCATTGTGAGGCTCGAATCCAGCCATATCCCGAGGCTCTTTATCGAGTTGTTTGGACTATGGAGCCTACTCTGGCAGTCCAGCAAAGGAGTGGGGACATTGTTGCGAAGATTCTTGCCAAACAGCAAAACCCCCGTCTTGTTTTCACATGGGCCTAAACTGAAGGGGAGAACACACAAGCATTCTTTAGCTTCTGGATAAACGTGGGTGAGCAGTCTAAGGCCTAATTCTGGGAAGCGGGAGAAGTGCAGTGTTGGACTGGAATTTTGGACAGTGTGGCAATCTGGCATAGCCAGATGGGCCAGCATGAAATGGCAAGTGTGTGGACTTTTTTTTTTAGTCCACTCACAGCCCACGGGACCAACAAATAGGCCCTCACACTGGCCCTTTCTAGCTAGCACATCTGGCAGTGCCACTGCCCGAGATTATAGTCACGGTGATGGATTAAACCCAGATCTTTTGACTGGGTGTGAGTGTTTGATTGATTCAGATGCTCCGTCCATCACCACCCCCTTTTGTACCACTTTTGGCTGCCATTAGTGTGGCAGGGTATGCTCAGACGTGAGTCCCTTGCTCACTTTGCCACTGGATTCAAGCAAGCTGGGCTGAAGACGGCTGGAATGCCAGAAAACGGTCCTCGGATGCTTGTTTCCGGTCCAGGGAAGACATGGCTTGGCAGTTCGGGCTGGACTGTTCCCATGAGGCACAGGGTCAGACTGATTTGCATATAGACATGTCTGAACTGGGGTGGCAGAGGGGGGTAAAGAACGGTGATGGATTAAACCCAGATCTTTTGACTGGGTGTGAGTGTTTGATTGATTCAGATGCTCCGTCCATCACCACCCCCTTTTGTACCGAGATTATAGTCAAGCAGTGGAGATGTGAGGAGAGTATGAGTATTAGTACAGCCCAGCACAGTTATTAAAGTATAGATGTCTATCCACAGTTGTGTGTTCATAACCCTTTTAATATTATCTCAGATTTCATTTGCATTCTAAACTACTCGCTTAATTGGAAAGCAGAAAATACCATAGGAAACACGATATACTCGTGCGACGCAAAACAATGTTATGTACCGGTTCTTTTACAATGAGAATGCGGACAATGACTGATTCTCTCCCACAAATTGCCACTTCGGGTTTTGGGGCTGGGGGAAGGAGAGAGATTTACTGGGCAAAACATTTGTTCTCTCCTTATAAAGTAACCAAACACACAATAAAAAACAACCTTGCCCTTTTAGCGTAAGCCGTTATTATTGGCTTAACCACCTTATTATGTGAGGAATTCCTCTATTTAGAGTTGGTGATAGCTTCCTGATGCAATATCGTTATGTCCCCAAGGGCATTTACTTAATAAAACTCCACTCAGCCTGTTGACGAGGGCCCGTCCGTCATTAGAAGATGCTTCGTCGAGCGTGGCGGGATAGCCGATGATGAAGCATGGCGCTGGGGGGTGGGGGTGAGGGGGTGGTGGGGGGGGGGGTGCCATCCCTTTCTTTTTAAGCAAAGGCCCATGGGGACATACCGGTGTTGCGTTTGCAAGATATGACGGACGCACAATAGAGACATTCCTCACAGAATACGGTGGCGAAACAAATACTTTAGGCTTACGCTACAAGGGGATAGTTTTTTTGTGTGTTTCACAACAAATGATTACCTAACAACAAGATGAAACAAGGAACCCTGGATAGACATTCTATATGTTTGCAAGTTAGTATTTATACATACAAAGCTCAGAGCATCTGGAATGGAAAAGACAAAACATCAGTGAAATGCATTGCAGATTCCTAGACAACTAGGTTCACAGATTCTACTGTTATTCAAGTTTGAAGCAGACACTGTGTGTAAAATGGAACATCACTCCCTTCTTGGAAAGATTGGATAATTTGAATAGACGGAAATTGCAAACGATCATGACCTTGCCTGGTTTTGAATATCTAAACACACTGGCAAGGACAGTGTGGACAGTGCCTGCAAGGAAAGGGGACTGTTTCTGAAGCTCATGTCTGTCGACTTTTCGGAAACTGAGGAGTTCCTCTGACTACGAGGTGCCCTTAGGCACAAAAGCAATAGCCCAGGAACAGAAAAGGTTCAGAACTGAGCACAAAGGTCATTGAACCTGGCTAGGTGGCTAGCAAATGCAAAAACAACAAGTGATAGAATGCTTGAATTCATCTCAGCCACTGGAAGTTGATTGGGGCGCATCACAATCCATCATTTTTCACCCATCATGCCACCTTAGTTTGGAACTAGCCATATGCAAATCACTCTTGACCCTGCTCCGCTCGGGAACAGTCCGGTCAAAACTGCCACACCGGGTCCTACCTGAACTGGAGCACAAGAAATCACACTTGTGGTCTTTTCCGCTAGGTATAGCTTGGTTTCAGTGGCACAGTTAGCAGGGGATCCCGTTTGGGATTAGCAGGAGATCCTGTGTGAGCCACTGACCTTGTAGAGGAAGCGCTTGATCCCGTGGGGGTCCTACTCATTTGCCGCCACCGCCAGGAGTCAAGAAACACCGCAGTAGCGTCGCCGCCGCCCCGGGAACTACATCACCCGGCAGCCTCAGCGGCGGCGCGCCCAAACCATGCCGCAAACGCGCCAGGAGGCGTACTTAGAGGGGACAGACCACGGCAGAGCGGGGGAGATCCTGTGTGAGCCACTGACCTTGTAGAGGAAGCGCTCGATCCCGTGGGGGTACTACTCATTTGCCGCCACCGCCAGGAGTCAAGAACCACCGCAGTAGCGTCGCCCCCGCCCCGGGAACTACATCACCCGGCAGCCTCAGCGGCGGCGCGCCCAAACCACGCCGCTAACGCGCCAGGAGGCGTACTTAGCAGGGACAGACCACCGCGTCGCGGGACCAAGGCCGGGGCTAAGCCCGGGCAAAGGGTGGGCCCTCTAAGGCCCTCAGAGGCAAGAAGAGGCTAGGCTAGGCCACCCCTATAACATCTATTAAGGAGTACCAAGTAATATCACCTGTGAAACAAGATAACAGTGTATGTGCTGTTGACCTCTAGTGACCACCTCCCAAGCCCTGGTTACCAGACGGGGGTCGGCGGGCAGCTAGTTAGAGCTGCCACCGAATCGCCCAGGAGCCTGGAAAGAGGAGGGGATTTGCTTTGAGAAGTCTTTAACAGCCCTTTCACCACCACTAAACAGGAAGAGGAAATCGCAGGAAAATACACCAATTGTATCTGGCGCTGAAGTAAGATCATCTTTTATTCAATTTTCCCTTCTTTTTATCTATCTGTGGGTACAAGACTAACTCTAACTGTAGCACAAACATGCCTAAAAGAAATATTCCTGTGGCACCTGAAACACCAAATAACACTATGGACAATTATCTCGTTCAGGTGGTCAATAAGATAAATAGTGAACAAAGACAGTCGTTGGGTCTGAGTCAGTCACCTATCCTCCCCTCTACGAGTCCTCCTCCTAACTCACAAATAACCGATGCAACACAACAAGATCCTAGCAGCGATGCCCCTGAAACCAACTCCCTAGTCAATGTCAATATGGATATAAGTGGATTGTCCCAGGTAATAGGGTTGGGGCATGGCTAGGTGACCACCAAAATGTGCCCTGTTTTACTACCCCAGGGCCAAATTGGAATCTAGTGAGTAGACGGGGGCCGTGTAATCATGTCAATGAGTATGGGGCGACACGTAATGGCAATTGCGTTGGAGGATGGTTAGGTGACCAGCAGAACTTGCCATACCCTAACACCCCAGTGCCTAGATGGAATTCAGCTATAAACGGATGGGGTTTTGGGGCTCCGTCCTATAATTGGGGAATTAGCACTTCCAATAGGTTTGGGGCTTTGGCTGGTCTTAATGACTGTGATTGACTCAAGGGGGGGGGGGTTTCTAATGAAGTAAGGGATGCCATTCCCAGGGATAACCCCGAAGCTGAGTTCAATCAAAATGCACTGGACTGTAGGTTAGAACTGCCGCACTACCATTCCAATAGACAAAATACAGTGGCTCAAACATTGAATACAGATGTCTCCGGGACTACTAGACAACCCCAGGCACAGGTAAATCAAGAAACGTTAGAAATAGATAAAATATTTTGCTGGAACATTGCAGGGTTGAGAAAAAATCTATCTGATCCAGCTTGGCACCAATATCTTGCCAGTGGGGACCTTATCCTGTTCCAGGAAACTTGGGGGTTGGAGAGCTACTTCAAGGTTGATTACAGATCATTTTTTATTCCCGCAATTAACACAAATGGGGGTAGACCTTCTGGTGGCTTAACAGTATGGGTCAAAATTACAGGGGGGGGTAAGCTTAAAGCAAATAGACACAAACAATCCCGACCTTCTGATGATTGAACTAAAAAAAAACAAGGGACAGACCATTTATGTGATCAATGTCTATAACAGACCACATCAAGCGTGCAAAGAGTCGCCAGTCATAACCCACTTAGGTAACATTATGGCAGGGTTAGATCAGAATGCAACGGTAATTATAGGTGGCGACTTTAATAGAAGTTTTGAGCCCATACTGGGTCTTGAAGACATCTATAAAGACGAGGATAGTGTCAACAATATACCCCTGGTTGACACGACTTACAAAGTAGCCTGTACTGCGAGTGCCCTACAATTACTGAGCTTAACGTTTGAGCATGGGTTACGCGCATGTAATTGGCGTTTGCCTTCAGATTGCCCCAGTAAGCCAACATTCATTAGAGGTGTTTGTTCTAGCCATCTAGATTATTTTATAGTTTCCTCACATTTATGGCCTATGGTAGTAGATTTAAAAGTGGATGACCGTATGGAGAGCGATCATTATCCTCTGATCCTATCTTTCCAAAATGTGATCTCTAATCCTATCAACAAGAGTGCCAGACAAAATATTTACCAATTACAAGACCCCTTAGAAGCAAACAATCGTAGGTCCTTAAAGTGGCCAGCAGTCTTAGGAAATACAAACACTATTAGCCAGATCTACCACGTCTTCGTTAGACATATGTCCCCTTTGGTTGAGATTGAGAATAGTACTGCTAACCATAGCTCTTGTCTGACAGAATCCAATGACCATTTAATTAGCCAGCTCAGTGAGATCTTGACTAGAGTGGTAAAAAGACCAAATGCCGCTCACAAGTGTAAAAAAATGGGTAATTCTTGGTACAATCAGGAATGCCGGAGAGCCAAATCAGATTTAATTATTGCAGTCCGGGAAAATTCATCAGACATTGTGAAAATCAAAAGAGCTCAGTACAAAAGAAGCTTACTTTCGGCCAAAAAAGAATGGGACGAGAGGGTATGGTCTGACCTGCTAGACGCTTGTAAGCGCAAAGATCAGACTTCCTTCTGGAGCCTTATTGCTAGAGGCACCAAAGGGGTCCCTGAAACCAAAGATAGATTTCTTGAGGAAAGGACTTGGGTTAAGCATTTCTCTTTACTATATGCTTGTGCCGACCCAGGTGATAATGAAGACCGGGTTAATATGTATCTTGACTTGGCATTCCATGAAACCCCTCTTGTATTTACCTTGAACGAAACAATTTTAGCAATTAAAGCAGTTAAACTAGGAAAAGCCCCAGGCCCGGACAGAATACCTGGGGACCTCTGGAAACATGAGAATTACATTTGGGCTCCCTACATTAATTTATTATCTAATGAAATTGCTAGTGGAGCTTCTGTCCCTGAAACTTGGAAGGGGGCGAAGATTGTAACATTATTCAAAAAAGGTGATAGGACGGTAATGCGAGGGATTCGACCTATCAGTTTGATTGACGTGTTACAAAAAATTTTTGCCCGCCAACTTCTTAGTCGTCTTGCCTTATGGATCGAAGACCATTCTATTTTTACGAAGTACCAGGCTGGATTTAGACCAAAAATAAGCACAGTGGACCAGGTTTTTAGATTTTTATGTTTAGTCTGGAAATATACTATTATAAGGAGCTCCCATATATATGTGGCTTTCGTCGACTTGAAAGCAGCATGTGATATGGTTCCAAGGGCAGACCTATGGAAGACACTAAATAATATGGGAGTGCCCGGAAACATTCTACAGTTACTAATTAGACTGCATGAGAATAATTATGCACGAGTCAGATGGGGACCAAATGGGGAGCTAAGTGAGAAAATAAAAATATCCAAAGGGGTTAGGCAAGGGTGTGTAATGGCACCTACCCTATTCTCCCTTTATGTCAACGATATTCCCGACACCCTTTTGGGCTGCGAGCATGACTCTCCCAAATTGTGTGGTGAAGCCGTTCCGGCATTGTTATTTGCAGACGACACCATTTTAATCTCTCAGACACCCAGAGGACTTCAGAACATTTTAAATAAATTTAGTTTGTATTGTCATGACAGGAAATTGGAAATTGATTCCTCAAAAAGAAAGGTCATGACAATCAACCCTCATAAAGGTTTTAACAAAGTTTTTTAAATAAATGATGAAATTATTGAAGAAGTCCCTAATTTTAAATACCTTGGTATTATTTTAGATAGCAAAATATCATGGAAAACTCAACTAGAAAATGCAAAACTGAGGTTGACTCAAAACCAGTTCCCGATTTTAAAAAAGCACAAGAATAGTCATTTTAAATCAGTTTCACCGGCCATTGAATTATTTAAGTGTAAAGCACAATCATCCTCCCTCTATGGAGCAGATCTATGGGGTTATGCACTGAAGGATACCTTTCTAGTACACGAGAATTCCTTCATTAGACAGATCCTAGGTGTACCTGGTTCCACACCATTGACCCCCGTACTGTGGGACCTCAATTTTCTACGCACAGATGATTATGCTTCTCTTCGCCCGTTGCTTTACTGGGTCCGTCTGTGGTCTACAGAGGAGCTGGTAGACTACAGAGAAGCACTGAAAGAGATAATGGCTATAAAAAATATCACTTATCTGCCATGGTTAGCGTACGTCGAAAAATGGTTTGGGAAAACTGAGGCTGAGTAACTTTTGGTCAGACCCAGATTTGCTCACTAATAGCTCAAAAAAGCTTCTGAAACAAAGGTACTGGGAGTTTATTAGTGATTCAGTGTTAGCCAACCCCAATATAGGGACTCTGACTTAAAAAAAATTTGAAGTAAAAATGAATATGCTACTAGAGCCCCTTATGGATGAAATCTACCCCCCGTTGGCTAAAAGTCTATATCTAAAATTCCGGTACAGCATTTTGCAAACGAGGGACAGGACAATCAAAAAGGCACTGTAATAAGGGTACAATTAGGAATACTGATTCAGTTTTATGTGAGCTCTGTGAAATGGGGTTGAAAGAGGATGAGTCTCATGTTTTATTTATATGTCCTGCATATCTTAACACAAGGAAAAAATGGTTAAAGCCCATATGCAAAATGTTAGGCCTTTGCCATATTGGGCTTGGGCTTAGAATTTTTAAG
The DNA here is from genome assembly GCF_964263255.1 of Lissotriton vulgaris. Classification (NCBI taxonomy): domain Eukaryota; kingdom Metazoa; phylum Chordata; class Amphibia; order Caudata; family Salamandridae; genus Lissotriton; species Lissotriton vulgaris. The sequence continues at coordinate 746,470,218 of NC_141693.1, read as the reverse complement.
GGAGACACATCTCAACCGAAAGTGTTCAGTCTGAGCCGTTTCCTCTTATGTGTAGCTTTGATCAGAAAGAGGAAAGGTCTTAAAATCTAATTTTATCTACCTTTGTACTGCACTATAGCTGGTTAGAATTGAATGTATAAGTTAGCTGCAGAGGTATAATGAACTGGTTAGTTTAACATGACATTGTTTGCTAAATGACAAAGTGTTGTTTGTTTTTAGTGATCCTGGTGCTTGTTTTATATAGAAAATATTTATTGTTTTATTCTGTATACTTATCAAGTGATCTCGTTAGATGAGGCAAGCTGACTATGATGAATTGTCTTCCAACTAAAAAACCCTCAGGGAAATGTAATTACATACTTTGTATTATTTGCTATAAGATAAACACGTGCTGCTAATTGTACCCAAATTTTACCGTGACTTTGTATCCGTTTGTATTTTATTAATTATATGTATTGTATCTTACAAGGTTTTTTTAACCGAATAAAGATTGAATTGAATTGATTAGCAGGAGCACTTTCAAGTGGCGGTTGCCACTGTTCATTTATAGTTACAAACAGGTTTTCACAGGAATTGATTTTTTTGGTTTGCTAATAACTTTGGTGCTGTTTGACTAATCTTTCTGAAACTTTCTAAACAAAAGGTTTGCCCACTTCAGCTCATTCCTGGGAAGTTGTGGAGCAATCTGTCAAGCGGGGGCCAAGAAAAATTGAAGGTGCCAAAATGCATTTTTCGCATGCAATTTCCCATTAGAACTTTGAACAGCAATACAGCAAAAACAGCTGAAGAGAAATTCACAACATTTTTCAGAAAGCATGCCTTTGTGATTCAATACATTCTGTTCAGTATTTTTTGAGAAATTGAGGACCAAAATCTAAGTATATTTTAGTTCACTGTAGTACAGCAGGACTGGTAGATCAAAAGATTAGATCTGATTACCTGATGTTAACATCTACAAAGATGTTTGGCAGCCTTTTTGGGATTCGGGGACCCCAGTGTTGGAGCAAGAACCAAGAAAAAACATGTCGGGTGAAGGGTAGAGATACCCTGCCACATATATGCCTTGTATGGGATTCCAGGGACCTCCCCAGGGCAACAAAGAGAAGAAAAACATAGTACTGTGGTAAATATTAAAGAAATTAAGAAAGGTGGTTGGGACCTCCCTATAAAATCACCCTGGGGTACATTTTTATATCATTTTAAATATTTGGGGAGGCGGTGTGCTTAGCCCCACCCTCCCTAAGTTAGAAAAGCCACCAGCCTCTATCTCCTCATCTTCCTGGCGGTAGACACAATTGATATTAATAGGGGGGGATATTAATAGGGAGGGAGCATGCATGGGGCTCCATCCTGAATGTTTATGAAGTGCCTGCTTTCTCAATCAACTTGGGGCTCAAGGTATATTTAGTGGGGTCCTAGGACCCCAGCCCAAGAACCCCCAAGTGAAGAGAAGAGGTTGGGACTGTTGCACAATCAGTACACTGCGGTGAAGCCAACTGTACCTCCCATTTCCCCACAGGCTGACACATTGTTAGTTGGGTCCTGGGACCCCAATCTCAGGATCCCGGAGTAAAGTGGAGGGAGGTACTACCTCACACCCTGTCACCAGGGGAGAGGCACACCACAGCAAAAGTAAGCTGCCCGCTCCAATGTTAGCACTGAGTGTGCTGGCAGTGCAGGGAGCTGACTCTGCAGTGAAGGAGTGGACTGCTGATAGAGTATAATAAAAAACAAGGCTCTGAGGTTCCGGAGTTGGACAAAGGAACCAAACCCCTCCCCCCCTCCCATAGGTACAGCAGTGCTGGAGTAGGCTCCCTGCTCTGTCTGTAAAAACACTTTGCTATGGGTGCTCTGGGTAGGATCAAGGCAACCAGCATAACACATTAGTTGTAGTGGTGCCTCAAGTAGCGGCAGGGCACCACCACCTTTTGATAAAAGTTTAGTGTAGGCTGCAAGAATTATAGCAGCCCCAGAGATTTTTTTAAAACAAATTGTAGGTCTCCTGTGTCTTTCAATGCATGACAAACAAACTGTAGGTCTCCTGTATCTTTTAATGCATGACCCCAGGAGAACATGCCATAATTTTCAAAGCACTCCGAGCTAGGGCTGTACTCTTTCTTTGTAGTATGAAGGTGCCATGTGAATAGTCTTATGACTGCATTTTGTGACCTGAAAAGGGTTAAAAAAGATTCACATATGTTTATAGCTGTTTAGAATAAAAGCACTTTATTTTAAATATTATTGTGACAATCATTTTTTTAGATTGCAATGTGTGTATTAATAAGGAAAACATTTTATATCAGTTATTGATGAATTGATAAATTATTGGGGTGACCTTTTGACAAAGCCCATACGTTTTATTAATATATGTTGATGTGCTGGCTGATCCACTAGGCCTGCTTGTTATATTTTAGTGTTCTGACCCTTTGATAAAGTCAGTAGGTCTGCCTTACTTAAAATGACATCCCTTAATATTGTTACTTTACAGTTAAAAAATTCTCAGAAATTCAATGAAAAAAACTAAGTTTAAGGTGACTATAGTTTGGTGAAAATGCCAGTTAAAATATGTTAAACTCTAAAAAGCATTGAAATTCACCAGTTATGGTTAACTGAAGTAAATATAACTCACACACTTAACATACAATGCTCGTGACTTCACATATTACATCAGTCATGACATGTTCTATAACATCCTTGATAACATCACTGATGACATCTGAAATAACATAATTAATTACAACACTGTGCATGGTGGGTGCAGGAGTTATAGTTACTTGAGTTAACTATAACTGGTGAATTTCAGTAATTTGTTTAGGTGTTTTTAGTTTTTAAAATGTTGATATAACTGACATTTTTACCTAACAATAAATATATATATATATCCATCACACAAGTTTGCCACAAGCGAGAGCGCCCTCCCGAAACATGCTCCACACAGGTGAGAGGAACAAACATCTTTCACCTACCCTGCCATCCAAATAACGGGCTTAACGCGTTTCGAAAATTCATTCTTGATCACAAGCCCACAGCAAAGGAAAAAGCAACAAACAATGTAGAGAGCACCTGTGCTTTATTAAGAAGTCTCGCCCTCTTGGGCGTGTTCTCCCCCCCTAATGGGCGTGCGTGGCAAAGCACTCTGGTATTTGTAGACTCTACACAATATAAAATACTCGTGGTTGTTTGTGCACCTCCCGAAATAGATGCAAATCAAATTCCCAGTGGGTTGACGGCATCTGACCTGCCGAATGTGCTGTTCATACAAAATCATTCACATAAGGATAGTTCCGTTCCATAAATGCGCCAATGTTTCAAAGCGCTAGGATCCGCCTGTACGCGGCAGGCTTCTCCCGCGACTTGACAAAAGCCGCTTTTTATCCATCACACAAGTTTGCCACAAGTGGGAGCGTCCTCCCGAAACATGCTCCACACAGGTGAGAGGAACAAACATCTTTCGCCTGCCACTGCCATCCAAATAACGGGCTTCACACGTTTCGAAAATTCATTATTGATCACAAGCCCACAGCAAAGGAAAAAGCAACAAACAATGTAGAGAGCACCTGTGCTTTATTAAAGAGTCTCGCCCTCCTGGGTGTGTTCTCCCACCCTAATGGGCGTGCGTGGCAAAGCCCTCTGGTATTTGGAGACTCTACACAAAATGAAATATCCAGTGGTTGTTTGTTAACTTCCTGAAATTGATGCAAATAAAATCCCCAGTGGTTTGACTGCACCTGACCTGCCGAATGTGCTGTTCATACAAAATCACTCACATAAGGATAGTTCCATTTCATAAATGCGCCAACAGTTCAAAGCGCTGGGATCCGCCTGCTGGCGGCGGACTGCTCTCGCGACTTGACAAAAGCAGCTTTTAATCCATCACACAAGTTTGCCACAAGTGGGAGCGCCCTGCCGAAACATGCTCCATACAGGTGAGATGTACAAACATCTTTCGCTTGCCACTCCCATCCAGATAACGGGCTTAACGCGTTTCGAAAATTCACTCTTGATCACAAGCCCACAGCAAAGGAAAAAGCAACAAACAATGTAGAGAGCACCTGTGCTTTATTAAAGAGTCTCGCCCTCCTGGGCGTGTTCTCCCCCCCTAATGGGCATGCTTGGCAAAGCCCTCTGGTATTTGAAGTCTCTACACAAAATGAAATACCCAGTGGTTGTTTGTAAACTTCCCGAAATTGATGCAAATAAAATCCCCAGTGGATTGACGGCATCAGACCTGCTGAATGTGCTGTTCATACAAAATCTCTCATAAGGATAGTTCTGTTCCATAAATGCGCCAACAGTTCAAACCGCTCCAGAACATTGTTTGGGCAGATAGCCTGATCCTTATGACCCTGGATATAGAGTCACTCTATACCAGTATACAACATTCTTTGGGTATAGTTGCTGTGGAATCTAGGCCCTGCCAGTACCATATGCACAACAAAATGTCAGTTGCCCTGATTATGTGATGTCTGAATAACAATTATTTCTCATTTGGGAAGGCTGTTTACAGGCAGATACAGGGTGTTGCGATGGGAGCCTGCTTATCCCCTAGCTACGTGTGTTTGCACGTGGGCTATTGGGAGGAGCAGGTCCTCAAGGTGCAGCATAAGGAATTCATCAGAAATAAGATTGTGCATTGGTTGCGCTACATCAATGATGTTTTTATTGTTTGGAATGGCGATATTGAAAGTGCTGAGGAATTTGTTAAAACCATTAACAATAATGGTTTAAATTTGCGTTTTACATCTCATATCAGTCCAACCAAAGTAGAATTTCTAGATGTAGGTATCTATACCAATGAAGGAAAATTAGCCACCACAGCATACAGAAAACCAACAGCAGGGAATACAACACTCCATGCAACTAGTGCACATCCCAAGCACTTAATTAGCAGCATCCCGTATGGGGAAGTCTTGAAATTAAAACGTATTTGTAGCACACCAGGTGATTTTGAAAGCTGCAAAAAAGATGCCCTCATCAGATTGAGGAAAATAGGTTACACTAACGAGGTATTGGTGGACGCAGTGACTAAAGCTAACAACAGATCAAGAGCATCATTGCTTCCACAAGATGATGTGGGTGAGCTAGAGCCGGCAGCCACACTCGTAGAAGTACCTGGACTAATTACATCATATAGTCGTCAAGAGAGAAAAATTAGGTCAATAATTAATAAAAAATGCCCGATAATCTTGACTGATGGTGTACTCAACAGTAGACTCCCAATCAAACCCACTATAACATTTAGAAAGACTCAATCTATGGGAGCCAAACTATCAAGAAATAGTCCAGAGCTAGGAAACATGGAAACTTGGTTGAAACCAAGACAGGGCTTCTTCAGATGTACATCATGCGGGCATGAAAATTTAGGGTAAACACAACTAAATATAGGACTCCATTTAGAGAAAATGAGGCTTACATTAAGGGCAATTATAACTGCCGTATTGATTACGCGATTTATGTTCTCACGTGCACCTGTGGGCTCAGGTATGTGGGAAGTATCAAGCTGCAGGTGGACGTGAGAATACTTCAACATAAAAGCGCAATCATCAACAGCGATCCGGCCTATCCAGTCCCACTACATTTTAAACAAGCCCACAATAAAGACATTAAGTGCTTATCATGTTTTGTCATTGACTCCATTCCAGCCCTACGTAGAGGGGGTATTCGCGAGAGAATGTTAAGACAACGGGTGACAAAATTTATTTTAGAACTGGATAGTAAATTCCCGAGTGGACTTAACAACACAGAGGATATGCACACATTTTTATAAATCTAGATCATATCCATACCGTCTTATTTTTCCAAAAGTCAACATACCGTACAGGCTTGTGGGGTATATTAGCAATTTTATATATTTAAACTCGTCCCCTGCTAACTGAAAAATAGAAGCGTATTTTCTAGCTTGCCTCTCTTTTTAAAGCACTTTTCTTTTAAAAACATTGTTTACAACACTATTTATATCATTCTTAGGAAATAGGTTTAGATTTTAGATTTTAAGTTATTTATCAATTCACAATATTTGCAGTAAGCACTTTAGATCATAAATAACATATTTAATTTGTTGCACAGTAATTATAGAAACACTTATGTCATTTTTATGCTTGTTATAAATCCATGCATTTAATCGAAACAGATATAGATGTTTTTGAATTTGAATTATAACAGCATTTAGGCAATCATTTTATGAATTTAAATATTTAAAAATTCAAATGTAGCATTTTTTATTGCATTTGGCGGGTATTAATTAACCAAGAACATGTTGGCTATTCTGGCATTTATGCAGAAAGTTGTTCATTGAGTATTTTGCACACAATTGGTTTGATATTTATATGTATATTTATTAAGATGTGATAATGTGTATATTTTACATTATTTATACATACTGTTTTAACTAATTACAATAATCAATGTATTTATTGTACTTTTCTGATAAGCACAGTATTTAAAATGTGAAGTTTACATATATATTTTGAATTATTTTAATATATGTGCCATATCAGGAATTTCTAAAACAGTGTGTGTAAGATATGCAATACGCTACCTTCATGAGACAAATGCATGTATTAACTGGAAAGAACTAACAAATTATAGTGTTTCTTCACTGTTCATTATCATGTGGTGTTGCATGGAGAAAAGTATATAAAAAAAAAACATGGCGTACTGCATTCCCATTATGTGATCAAGGGCACTGGATGCCCGAAACGCATCACGAGATGAGGAGTGAGAAATAAGGAATAAAGAAACATTTGCCATTGGATTGTCCTGTTTGTCCGTTTTCTTCAAGCTCGCTGAAAGGAAGTGCTGGAAGGTGTAGTGTATGTATATATATATATAAGGAACCAGCAGTTATCGTCTCGTATGCAAGTAAGACGCAAAAGCGGCGTAGCGGGTGAAGAGTGTAGTGCATAGGCGCACTGCTTGCCAATTATTATATCGGGGCAGATTAGACGCCATATATCAACATCCTAATATTGCAAATATGTCGGCTGACAGCGTTCGAGACCGGGAGGCATTAGCAATTACGATGTTTTCCGATAGCTCTCCTCTCCCTGCCAACATCCGGGCGAGAAACAATGATGGCGCCAGTAACAGCAGCAACACAGCGCTTAAAGACCTATTCAAAATCCTGGAAAAGAAATCCAGAAGTGAACAATCCAAGTGGTGGGAATCAAAATCGCTACAAAGATACATTGAAGTAAACCACATTCCTCGAGGATTGCGCATATTAACAGCCCCCACCTAAGAGGACCCCAATCCTGAATTAATGAGGGATTGGGCGGAGTGCAACCTGGAGGCATCGCGCCGCCAAGTCCAGATATTAATCAAGTAAGCGGACGTAGATCGAGCTAAACTGCTCACGGAGATAGCAGCTATTCATGAGCAATTGGAAACGATGGGGGAAGACGAGGAGAGGGCTAAACTATTAAAGGCAATGAATGAACGATTGAAGAAGGAAGAAATCAAAATCATTGATAGAAAAACATATAAATTTCAGCGTGATCGGAGTGATTACGAGTTGGGCCAAATCTTCACGTTCTCTAAAAAATACAATGCCATGCGAAGTGGGCGACCAAACCTCAGTCTAAACCCAAGTTAAATCGACAAAATAAAGGACAGATTGACTCATGCAATTCCACCCTCAGCTCTGATGTGGAAACAGAATCTGACACAGAACGCCGTAAACAGGCCCAAGCGGGGGTCATCCAGAAACCATCACTGGGACAAGAAATAAGTTTTTTGTGCCAAGAGAGACTTCAGACGCTAAGGCCCCGAACACGGTAAAATTACGCAAACAGTGGGCAAACTTTAGGCGGCGCAAGAGGCACAGGGCGTCCAAAAGGCGGATATCAGAGAAGGAACAGGGGCGGGGGGCAGGGATCTGCCAACCAGCAGGAATAACTAGAGTAAAAAAACAAACATTAGTTAACTTAGAGGAAATACTTAACTTGGGCCTTACATTTGCTCCTCCATGTAATTTTAACTATCCCGCTACTAGATGTGATTTTTACAAAGCAGTCAGAAAACTCAAACTACGTAAGCTATATGCGCTCAAAACCAAGTCCAAGGGACCCACATCCTGCAAAGTGGTAATGAGGGGACAATGAGCAATACTTCTCAAGGCACGGAGGTCATCACGGAGTTTTGTGACACAGAGGGGGATGGCTATGAGGAATCCACACCAACCATGAATGAGATTGGGAATATAGATAAAGTAGGGAGCAGGACATCATCAAAAACCCTATTCAGACGGCCATCAGTTTTTACCCCGGTGCTACCAAGAGATGCCATCGACATCTTCCATGAAAATGCTGTCATACAACTGAAGGACTTACAAAGGAATATTTCTACCACCAAAATAAAGGATGATGCTCTTTCACAGCGATACACAGCCCTCACAACCCGTTTAACCAAAGTAAAAGACATTATAATCCGAGGAAGTGATAAGGGCGGAAATATAGTCCTGATGACAAGAGCAAATTATGACAAGGAGGCGTACTTGCAGTTGAACGACAGAGAATGCTATGAACGCACTAACGTCCAGATCTTGGGTTCAATCAAAAAGGAATATCATCAACAATTAGTAAGATGGAAATCCACCAAATTGATCAGCGAGTCGGAATACAAATACCTTAGAAATGACAATCCAGTCACACCCATAATGTACTTTATTCCCAAAGTGCACAAGAACCCAACACATCCCCCAGGCAGGCCTATCATCTCTGCGAGGGGCAGCCTTTTGGAACATACGTCAGTGTACATAGACTATTTCCTGCAGGGTTATGTGCAAAAACTTGATTCCTATGTACAGGACACTGGGGATTTCTTACAGAAAATTAGACATATTGAGTGGGTGGAAGGGGACTGGCTGATTTTGTTGGACGTTACAGCCCTTTATACCAGCATCACGCACAGTGATGGGCTGTCAGCGGTCAAACACTATTTATCGAGACGTGCCCTCCTTTTCAGTGAGCACAATGCGATGCTTTTACACATGTTGGAATTTTGCTTGACTAATAACATTTTCATGTTCAACAACTTATTGTACCGTCAGCTGCAAGGAGTGGCGATGAGGGCCAGCTTCTCCCCAAGCTTCGCATGTTTTCACATGGGAGCTTGGGAGCAACTGGTCCTCAAAACCACACACCAGCAGGTAATCCATAACAATGTAATTGGATGGTATCGTTTCATCGACGATTTGCTTGTAGTGTGGAGGGGCAGTGAAGAAAAAGCTATGAGATTTATTAATGACATCATCCAAAATGATCTCAACTTAAAATTCACCGCTACACTCAGTCAGAGTTCAGTTACATTCTTGGATACTGAACTATATATAAAAAATGGACGGTTAGAGACCAAAATGTACCGCAAAGCTACTGCTGGCAACAGCATTTTACATGCGGCCAGTGCGCACCCCTTATGGGGAGATGCTGCGCATGAGATGTGTGTGCAGCAATCCCATTGATCTGGAGAGGGCTCAACTTGAAAGTAAAGTTTGTTTCCTTGAAATGGGTTACACAGAACAGCTAGTTGAGAGGGCCAGAGTCAAATCTATGATGAGAACTAGAGAGGATCTCCTTACTAAAAACAGCAACAGAGATCAACCTGTAACAGAGCCAGTTGAGAGCATAAGGAAGACTGAGGAAGCTAAAAGCTTCAGAATAATCACTGGCTACAGTAAACAACACAGAGAGATCTATAAGATTGTAAACAGGAATTGGTCTATTGTTACGAGTGACCCAGTTATTGGGGCCACTTTACCTAAGAGGGCGTTGTTAACATACAGCAGGGCGCCCTCTCTCAGAGATCAATTAGTGGACACAAATCCTGAGCCAATCGAGAAAACCACGTGTTGGCAAAACAACAAGCGATTCTTTAGGTGTAAAACCTGTAAGGCGTGCAACCATAGTGTCAATGTTAAAACTTACACTGATGGGTTTAGTGGCCTACAACATCCTATAACTCAGGTTTTAACTTGTAAAACCGAGTTTGCAATATATGTATTGCAATGCCCCTGCCCATTGAAATACGTGGGAAGTACCAAGCTACCAGTACATAAACGTATCCTCCAGCATTTAAGGGCCATCACAAATGGAAATAATACGTAACCGGTTGCGAGGCACTTCCGTGACTTTCATCATAGTGTGAATACCACATAAAAATATTTCGTTATTGATGCAGTCAAGGCCAGCAGGCGGGGTGGAGACAGAGAGGCCAAACTGAGGAGGTTGGAAACCCGATACATTCTCTTACTCGACACCAAGGCCCGGGGGGGGGGGGGGGTTGAATGTAACTGAGGACATGTACACTTGCCTCCCATGAATAGCCCCACCTTGAATCTGGCCATCTCAACTGTGTATATCTGATCCCTATATAGGCAACAGGAGTCTGAGCATCCTATCTTGAGGTTTGACCCGGCTGGGCAAACCACAGTATTAGATACAGGTTGGGGATTTAGTAATATATTGATCAACTATACTTTGTTTATAGTTTGATATTTTTTGAAGTAGGTCTTTTATGTGCCTAATCTGCTGTTGTTAAAATGAGTAATGTCTATTGAGAGAAGGGCACATATCATCTTGTAGACTATGAGGGTCCTTATTCCCTATTAGTCGTATTTCTAAGATGAATGATACATTTTTATTGTCACTAATTATTTTCTTCACTAAATGGACAATCAAAGTGGGTTATTTGAAGAGACAGCTCAAGGTATTATATGAACATGGGCTTTTTTAACAATCAAGAATTGTGATGTATGTATGATTTGAATTTTTTACGTAATTTTATCTATATTATGACGAAAACGTTGATGCAGTTTTAAACATGCTTTTTTATCCACTAGAATTGTTATTTGCACATAATAAGCAACAAGTGAAACTTGCAAAATTTGCACAGCTCCAAAACTATTTGCACTTTTGTACGTCAATATTATGAGGACAAGTTATTTGCACAGTTGCGTATTTTGCACAAGATTCCAAGCAGATGTATATCCTAAGGATAAAGTATTTACACTATTGCTTACTTTGCACTTAGTCTGATGCACTAGCACTTTAGTTTGACTGACTTGCTGTCTAGTAGGATATATCAACATTTGATAAGCACGTTTACTGTAGTTATTATGTACAGTATTTTGTCCATGTCTACTCTCAGCCCTCACACGTGACGCTGTTACAACTAATTACTGGCACTTTAAAAGAGTGTTTTTTTGATTGAGAATGTTGTCATGTGAGCAAGGCTCCTCGGAGCCGAAACGTCATGCGGCTGAATTTGCACAAATAAAATTCCAGCACCTACTTGGTCCGTGTCCGTGCTGTTCTTTCCTTTGCGAGGTTCTGAGTGGAGACGCGGCATTCTGGATATATATATATATATATATATATATATATATATGCTCTCTCCCAAAAGGATAGAAAGCACAACACAGCTCTGGAGTGCAAAAAATGGCTTTATTGATTTTCTTGCACGCAGTGACATCAGTCCATGAAACGCTTGTGGCAGTCGCGTTTCAGCCTTGGTTGGCTTTCTTCAGTGCCAGTTCCATGGGCTCCTCATCGTTTGACGGCTAAACCAAATCAACGGTGTTGTAATGTCCACTCCCACAGTGATGTCACTGACCATGTCATGAGTGATGTAATATGTGACGTCATCAGCAGTGCATTGCAGGCGCGCAAGTTATAGTGAGTCCAACTAACTATAACGTGGGAATTTCAATGGTTTTATGTCAGTAAAATTTCCAGCTAACTATAACTGGTGTGAAACCTATGTTTTTTTCAGTGAATGTATATATATATATATATATATATATATATATATATATATATATATATATATCCATCCTTCGAAATCGGTTCCAGTTTCCCAGGTTCTGCAGCGCTCTTAGTTGGTGCGTCGCCCTTTGGCTGAACCCACGCCGCTTCACATTCACCAACTCTTCCCCCGAAGAGGGAAATAATGGGTCGCACACCCAAAACAGTTTTCTTCCAAAATCAGCTTTATGTGGAGAGACACCGAAACGCATAGATCAAACGCGCTGTCAGCCCATGTATGAAGCAATACAAATAAAGCTGATTTTGGAAGAAAACTGTTTTGGGTGTGCGACCCATTTTTTCCCTCTTCGGCGGAAAAGTTGGTGAATATATATATATATTGTGAGCAAGGCGGCTTTGACCGTCGAAACGCGTCAATCCTAATGCACTGAGAAAATAAATCTTGTTTCTGAACATGACCCCACGGAGTCAGCGCCTGATTGTTACTGTTGTGGTCAGGATTGGAAAGAATATATATATATATATATATATATATATATATATATATATATATATATATATATATATATATATATATATATATATATATATATATATATATATATATATATATATATATATATATATATATATATATATATATATATATATATATATATATATATATATATATATATATATATATATATATATATATATATATATATATATATATATATATATATATATATATATATATATAAAATAAAAAGAGAGCCCAAACCTTTGAGGTGGGTAATTTCAGGAACCACAGCACCAATCACAACACCCAATACAGCGTTGGAAAGGGCAGTTGCAGCAGAAGGACATAGGCTATGCAGACGCCCACCATATACATTTAAAAGGTACAAGAACCGTGCCAGTAAAGTAGTCCTTTGTGGGTGTGTCTGCGTTGTGCGGTGGGCGTGTGCTGGGGACGTGACAAACGCTGGGGGCGTCTGGTACGTTCCGCCCTTCATGCCATGTCTCATATCGTGTGCTGTGGGAGTGTGCTGGGGTGTGGGCGGGTGCGGGGCGCAGGATTATGGAAAAAAAAGTGAGCGTTGTGCCAAATATTTCATTGTTTTTCTTCCCAGGTTCTGTACATTCCAGCTCTGGGTGTCCACCCTGCTCCCTTTAAATACCCCAGCACCCCATAATCATAACCCACCCTTACTCCTTAAAATACCCCAACACCCTTAAACACTAACCCATCTTAACCCTATAAATACCCCTGTACCTCAAAACCCAAACCTACCCCTGAACCCTAAAAATACCCCTGTACCCTCATAACCCAAACCTAGCTCTGAACCCTAAAATTACCCCTGTACCCCAAAACCCAAACCTACCCCTGAACCCTAAAATACCCCTGTACCCCAAAACCCAAACATATCCCTGAACCCTTAAAATACCCCTGTACCCCAAAACCCAAACCTACCCCTGAACCCTAAAAATACCCCTGTACCCTAAAACACAAACCCATCCCTAAACCCTAAAAATACCCCTGTACCCCAAAACCCAAACCTAGCCCTGAACCCTATAAATACCCCTGTACCTCAAAACCCAAACCTACCCCTGAACCCTAAAAATACCCCTGTACCCTCATAACCCAAACCTAGCTCTGAACCCTAAAATTACCCCTGTACCCCAAAACCCAAACCTACCCCTGAACCCTAAAATACCCCTGTACCCCAAAACCCAAACCTATCCCTGAACTCTTAAAATACCCCTGTACCCCAAAACCCAAACCTACCCCTGAACCCTAAAAATACCCCTGTACCCCAAAACCCAAACCTAGCCCTGAACCATAAAAATAACCCTGTTCCCCAAAATCCAAACCTACCCCTGAACCCTAAAATACCCCTGTACCCCAAGCCTAGCCCTGAACCCTAAAAATACCCCTGTACCCCAAAATCAAATTCTAGCCCTGAACCCTTAAAAGACCTCTGTACCCCAAAACCCAAACCTAACCCTGAACCCTAAAAATACCTCTATACCCCAAAACCCAAACCTAGCCCTGAAGCCTAAAAATACCCCTGTACCCCAAAACCCGTACCTATACCTAAACCCTGAAACTACCCCAGTACCCCATAACCCAAAACTATATCTGAACCCTTAAAATACCCAAACACACCAAAACATATACCTCAGTACCCCAAAACATATACCCCTATACCCATACTTACCTTATCCAAACATTAAAAAAAAACAAGCTTTTACCATTCATGCATTTACAACGAATTTCGTAAATGTATGCGTGGTAAAAGCATATAAAATGTAATGCCATGCGTTATAATGGCATTGCGTAGTCATGGTACTTTTGTAATGAAAGTATGCAGAGTGATGGTATGCGGAAAGAAAGTTGCGGAATAATGGGTGTTTATCCTCCCCCGGTAAGTACATTGGTGGCACGGCGGCCCACATCTCCAGCAACATACTCATATTTTTTCACCACCGATTTGAAAAATGCACAGGTCTCTCTCATTGATGGCCAGCACCGACATACACTTTTAGACACTTTTAAAAACAGTTGGAATGTAATTGAAATCATTCTTGCATATTTACACAATTCAAAACAAATGCAACTGTACAAAATACAATTCCAAATTGATGCAAAGATTCCTAGCGTTCAGGATTCAAGCTATACTTAATATAGTAGCTACTATTTTCACCAGGTAGATGATTTGACCACTATATGTCATAGTTGTTGTTGTTGTTGATAAGATTTGTGATTTTTGTTTGGAAATTTTTTTTTCAATTTGTACAATCGATTTGTGATTTCTTCAGTTGTTATGTGTATTGCTAGTAGGACATCACTAAAATGTATTCTCTGTTGAGTTGATTACATGTTCTTCTTTTTATAAAAGTGTTGAATAATTAAAAATTAATTAGCCAAAGTCAAAGGCTAGGAATAACGTATTGATTTGCGTTTATTTCTGTTCTAAATAACTCTAAAAACTAAGTGGTTGTGAAGGTACATTCTTTTTGTTTAGCAATAATCGGCCCTACCTTCCCTCCCCAACTATGCTGGGCCAATCCCCTTCTTTGAATATATTAGAACATTGGCATGTTGGGAGCTCCATTGGAAACAATGGAGTGCTCCGGCTTATAATGGCTGGTATAAGCCTGGAGCTCCAACATTCCAATGTTTCTTGGTTCACAGCTCTGGCTGTGAACAAAGGGCTCAGGGACCCTCACGCTCCCAAAAGGCTTTGTTTATTTTGTTAGAACATTCTGTCTTCACTGACCATGTCATGAATGATGTAATATGTGACATCATCAGCAGTGGATTGCGGGTGCGCGATATATAGTTAGTGCAACTAACTGTATATGCGAATTTCAATGGTTTTGTGTGAGTAAAATAAGGTTTTGTAAATGCTAATTCCTAACTATATATGGTCTATAACCTATGTTTTTTTCAGTGAATATAGATATAGATGAAACAAACAACCACCTCCCACAGTAATTCCATGGAAGAAGTCACGGACACAAAGTGCTTCTGGATTCTGCAACTCTTTATTTGTTAAGGTCGCCCTCAATCCCAAGCACAGGGAGAGATGCGTTTCAGCCTTCAAGAGGCCTTTGTCAATCTAGTTTGGCGCTAGAAAACCCTTGAGTTATATGGCCCTTCCCACTGAACTAGTGAATGAACCTAGAAGGCATACTATAAAATATGCTATACAACTACACCAAAACTACATCAAGTAGATGTTGTCTAAGCTGAAAGTCAGCATAAATGCAGGTAAGGCAAAACATATCAAAACATATCTACATATTCTGCATGTACTTAGGTTGCTCGAAATTACCAATAGTACAGACAGCATGAACAATTGTGTATGTAACTCACAACGGACATTCAACACAGTGGGATTGATACGGGCATTTAAACTGAGCAGCCAAACTCCAGATCCTGTTGCCTAAATAGCATAAAATATATTGCAACTAGTTAAAAGAACTTAAAGCCGGCAAACGTTATTAATCATGTTCTGTAACGACTGTCAATGACCCCGAACAAAAGTTTTCCCGGACTGTTGTCAGTTCCACAGTAGCATGACCTCTGAACCAATCTGCAAAGCCAAATTGTTTCTTGCCGTAATGTTAAAATCAAACTCTTGCTGATGTACAGCACAGGAACCAGGTAAATGCAGTCACATCCCGGGGTTCCATATATAAACAATAGGTACATTTGTACTTATATATATGCAAATGTGGGTAGATAGATAGATAGATAGATAGATAGATAGATAGATAGATAGATAGATAGATAGATAGAGATGGATAGAGAGATGGATAGATAGATAGCGCAAGGACCTGCTGCGTAGAGCTGTTGTGCCTCCATTAAATCACGCTTTTCAAACATTTATGAGTCCTCGACATTGTGTTCTATGGAGATTGCAAGCAGCGTTTGATTGGATTCGTAGGGGCCCGCCACACCGCCATGTGAAAGCCGTCACAAGAGGCTCAGGTAAGAGCAACTTTTGTTTGTTGGATATATATATCCAGGGGCGGCTGGTGTTAAGGATTGTAGGGGGCTTTGCCCTATCACCCATATGGCTGAGAGAGGAAAGATGAGCAAAAAAGCCCTGCAGCTAGAAACAAATGACCACTTGCTGATCGGCAATAAACACCAATTGAATCGTAGCCATGTCCTGCTGCGAAGGGCGAGGTATTGCTCCACCTGCAGGCACAAGCTGTATCAGTGACGTCATTTTAGAGGGAGAGGTGAATTACAATGTGATTTAAAAGGATGCCTTTGGGGCGCACAATACATTGGACCTGGAAGGAGTTAAAAAAAATGGTATTGATTTCAATGGGAGGGGTGGGCCAGGCTGCAGCTGAAGGAGACAAAGAGGAAGTGGGTTGGTCTTCCCGAGAGGGGCGGGGTGAAGGAGGGTGCCTCTCTTCTTGAATATTTTGCTGCATCAACGTGTTTAAAACAGCATGGTTTCACATTTGAAAACGTGAAGAAAGTAGCCTGAGCCGAAACCTGTCACATCAGGCGGGGTCACATCTCGTTTCTTACACCAGAGGCCTGAAAGAAGGAACCGACTGTGAACAAGAATAGGGCTTTGGGGGGGGCGGCCGACCAGCGGGAGGCCTGCCACCCCCGGGGGGTTTTGGGGCCCGGGAGGGGGGGGGATAGAGCTAGCACTGTATGTGGGCTGGTTTGGGCTAGTTTGGTAGCTTTGGGCTGGGGTGGGCAAGTTTTGGGCTGGGGTGCGGCGGAGGTAATTATTTTCCCACCCTCCCTCCCTGGGTTTTCGATCAGTTATGGGGGGTTTTAAGTACGGGGCCTGGGGGGCCAGGGGGAGGGGTGATTGTTCTCTTCAGGGTGTAGGAGGGTTTTTGGTGGTGTTCGGTGGTTTTTGGAAGGAGTTTTCTTGGGGGCCGGTGCATCTAGTTTTTGGTCGATGGTTGTGGGGTTGGTCGTGTCGCTGGAACAGGTGTGGGGTGATTTGCTACCTTGGGGCGGTTCTTCCTAATATATGGGGGAAGTGTAGGAGATCTGTTGTTGGATTATCGGGGGGTAGGTCAAGCATAATAAAGGATTCAGCCAGGTGGAGAGGCAAATTGATGTTTCTGCTAATTGTTTACTGTTTGTGGATTGGGGGAACCAGTTAGGGGTGGGGGGTTTGTCAGGAAATTGCATATTTAGTGAGGTATAGTTTTGTATGGCGCTGGCCAAGGGTTTTTATTGTTTAAGGTGCACCTGCTTCCAATAAAGCAGCCTTTATCACACCTAATTTTGAGTCTCTGGTTGGTGCTATTCCCTCCCCCCCCCTCTCCCCCGTTGGGCCCCAAACTCATTGATTTGTTTGATCTGCCTGTTATACCAGCTTTTCAGCCCATAGCATGCTGCACGCATCAGGTCAGAAACGCCATCATAAGCTTTCTAACTGTGTTTTTTACAGAGGAGGGAAATCATTCAACAAATATCAGGTTAGAATATGAAAAGTCTCTTTAGAATTGAAAACTCCGTATTTCTTTAACACACTAAAGTGCTTCAGCTTAATTTATATGATTTTGTGAACTTTATTCTTCAAAAATGTATGTTTTTAAACTTCAACTGAGTAACGTTCCTGTGCTGAACCTCTACCCGAATGACAACAGCACCACTGCTTTACTTTGGCTCTTAATTGCCAGCAAATGTTCTTATTTGTTTTAGACCAATGCTCATTTTAGTAGTGCTACGGGAGGCCATCCTGATCCAGTCTTTCAAAAGTGGAAATGTCACATGGCTGCATTTCCTTTTGGCAGGGACGCCAAGGCACTATGTTGAATACTCTGCGCAAATGTGCATTAGGATGCAGTTGAGCTTGGGCAGTGTGTGTTGTTATACAGCACGGGCACCGACAGTACTGTGCAGTGCAAGTAAAGTATTATGTTTGCTGCCCTGGTAGTCTTTCTTTACAATGGTCGTGGTGTCTCCCAGAGGCTCATACTATCCCTGGCTGTACACAGGCAGCACAGCAGACTGCACAGAAGGGACTCAGGAGGGGTCCTCAAAGCGAGCAGTCACAGGACTCTTGTATGGAAATAGTGACCTTGCTAATTCATGCCTCCATTCATGCTCTGGTATCGCCAAATAAAACCTGCCATGATGAAAAGGAAATACTGTTGTCCGGCCTGGGCCAGAGCCTAGGGTTGTTAATTCGAGGCAGTGTACCTACCTGCAGTACTGAGGGTGCTTTCTTTGCCCATAAATCAAAGAAAAAGGGATACCTGTTGCGACCAGGCATTACCAAAGACCATAAGTTACTGTACTCAAATCTCTGAAATTTGGAATAGTTTTATAAAACACATTTTAAAAGTATGGAGCGTATGAATTCTTAAATACTTCTGGTAATATTTAAATAAATATTTAAAATGTTGACACCTTTTAAGTTTTGCATTTAATAAAAAAGAAATAATGCATTCAAAATTCATTGCACATAAAATTAAGTTCATTTGAAAGTCTTTATCTTTTCATGAACAAATATTTAATGCCAGGATTATGTGGATTTTCTAGAGTTGGAAATGTACTTGGGATAACAGCAATGAAACTCTTGTTCCTAATTTTTTTCCTGGGGGCTATCAAAGGATCCTTCTTGGTGTGGGTTTCACTTTCTAGCTTTCAGGTACATTATTTCGTGCCTCATTTTTTTTCTTTGTTCCCAACCTTGAGAGCTAAATCACCTGACAGTAAAATGAAGGGCTATATGAACCAACCTAAAAGTAATTTAAATGTTGAATGAAGAGATCAACGTGTCTGTGGGCCTCTTCCTTTTTAGGTCTTGCCTGCCAATACGCTTGTTAATTTAGTAAATCATTTACAGTGTTAACCATTGAAGGCCGAAACATACAATAGAACTATAGAAAGCGACTGCTGTTAGAAAGTATTCTACACACATACAAGGTTTATACTGGGATCTTATGGCTATTAAGGCAGTGCATACTTGTGTTTGTGTGCAGTTATGACTAGGTAAAAATAATGTGCACTGTGCTACTGCTCTACACGTTACCATGAAATGCAAAGTTTTCCATGACTGGCAGTGTGCTGTGTAATCCACAATTTGAATCGGTTCCGTTGAAAAGTTTTCTTGTGGAGAGGGGGCAAGAAATACACCTGAATAACTCTTTTGAGTTTGGCTGGCTCGCAGTGCTCACACATTTTCATCAGATCTACAGTTTTTGCCCACCATGTTTAAAATCCACCATCCACCACTGTAGATATCACACACAATGGGAAAGAATAATTGTCCGCACTCTCAGGGTTAAGCCGAAGTGAATTTAATAACAAAGGGTAACACGTTTCAACAGACTAAGCTTTCTTCTTCACACAATTTGTCATTACGAGTAGCAGTCTATACATAGGCTTTAGAAATCAATACCTCCAAAAGGAACTCCACAGAAGGTATATGTAAAAATAGCCTTTGTATTGCAAAACACTTTAGATAGAAACACACACTTTACAATGTGCCAACAGGCACGTGCAGAATTTACAGGGGATTATGTACAGGACAGGGCCACAGGGACCACTGTCAGGAATATGCACTTGTAGATTTTAGAATAATAATCACTGTAGGACAAAAATGAAACATAGAGCACACAACCAGTAACTACTGGTAACAGGTAAGTACCACATACGCAACCCTAACCACCATAGGAGAATATTACGCAGGGAACCTGTACTTTGCTAGCAATACCTGTACTAGGAAAAACAACCACCTAAGTATCACCATACATCTAGGGGTATAAGCATGAACATATTACACATGATGCTACACAACATTCAGAAGTGTAGGGAAGGAAAACACATGATGCATAAACATACATTCAGCGGTGTAAGAACAAGGCACATGAGGCATCAAAACACATTCAGAGGTGCAGGGAAGGAAAACACATGATGCATAAACATACATTCAGCGGTGTAAGAACAAGGCACATGACACATCAAAAACACATTCAGAGGTGCAGCACAGAATAATTTGCAGAAATTACATAAGCCACAACCTGTGACTTGTCCCCAGGCTAACTGGCCTCTCTGGGGCTAGGATGCCCTGTGTCCCAATGTCAGGGCAGGATGCACAGGCAGCCAAAGAATAAATGTGCCAAGGGTCCTAAACGGAGCAGCTGTTCACTAAGTGCCTGGCACCAGCGTGCCTCCTGGCTCTCTGTAGGCTCTGAAGGAATAATGGGCCAAAGGCAATGTGGGAGCCTTGTAGGCTCTAAAACAAACAACTGTGCCCTCAGAAGCGTTGATGACCCCCCTCTGGGGACTCGAAATGCAAAAATGCCCCCTGAGCCTCGTGGGCTCTAAATGACAATGGGCCCCTTCGTTGGAGTCCCCCTTTTGGGCACTCGAGATCAATAATTGCCCCCTGATTAGAGCCCCCCCTTCTTGGGTACTCAAGAACAAAATATGCCCCGGAGCCTCTAGTGGGCTCGAGGAAATGCTGCACACGTCGGAGTCCCCTCTCTGGGGACTCAAAAGAAGAATGCTCCCGAGGAGCCTCTCAGAGCTCCAAAGAAATACAGGCTCGTGGGAGTCCCTCGTGGACTCCAAGCAATTGGGGCCTGGGCTCCGGGGACTTAACGTAGGGAAGTGCTCCCTGGAGCCTCGGCCTCACACCCCCACTCCTCCCGGGCAGCTCCACTCACCGGACTGCTCTCAGGCTATAGCAGGGACGCTGGCGGTCTCCTTCTTCGGACGGAGCTTGGGCTCTCTTCTCGGGTGCCGCGGGGGGAGGCTCTCCTGCACCGGAGCCTCGCTGCCGGCCGCACTCCTTCCTCTGGCACTTTTCCTCTGGACACCGGAGCGCGGGGTGGGCTCCCGTCAACTTCCGGTTTTTGGAGGCAGTACTTCCGGGTCGCCGCGGGCAGCGTGGCGGCCCTTCTCAGGCACGGCAGGCTGGGGGATGAATCAACCGAGGGGTAGGCTCCCTCGAGTTAAATAATAAATCAGGGCCACACGAGGGGTAGGCTCCCTCTTTAATTTAAATAAAAAGCGGGTTGGCCACCTGCTAGCTAAATTATGCCACGAGTGGCACAAATGCGATGTGAGCACTTGCGTGGGGGCACAAAGGGGGATCCCCACGCCGGGGAATCCCTCGAGGACGGGATCACAGCGCCGGGCTGCAAATGAGACCAGCAGCACTCCTGGGCAGGGAAATCCAGCGCTGCCCAGGTGCTTTAGGAACAAGGCCCCCAGTCCAGGGCAAAGCACAGCAGAGAAAAGTCCTCCAGGCGGTGGGGGGGGGGGCAAGGCTGGGCTCAGAGCCAGCTCACAGGGTCCTCCTAGGCAGGGAGGCAATCCCCAGTGGCGGTCCTTCCGGTGCCCAGCAGCAGCAGCAGGCCCCCCTCTCCAGTAGGATCAGCAAGAGAACAGTCCACCAGGCCCCCAGGATATCCAGGGGCTAAGCAGGGCCCAGGGAGGCAAGCCTTCCCCTGGGCCCCAGCAGCAGCAGGCCCCTGGTAGATTCCAGTCACAAACAATAACCTTTTACAAGAGGTCACAGCCTCTTTTATACACACAATTCCTTTGTCTAAAGGTGCAGGCAAGAGGCGAACCAGATACAACTGGTTCCTGATCACTTTTCTTTTGCTTAGCCCCTCTCTCTATTCACAGGGTGGGTCAGGGACATCAGACACACCACAGGGGGTGAAGCCAGCATTGTGAGGGGAAAGCCAAGCCCTATTCAGGTCCCAGGTGCACTCCTCCCCAGCCATCACACATGCAGACCTCCCATTCACCACTGGGGCAGATCCATCCTGACTCCTGGAGCCTGGCACACCAGCAAGTTCCAGCCAATCACAAGCCAGACACAAATTACACCAACATGTCAACTTCTAGAAGTGGCACTTCCACACTAGACACAATCATGCCGCATACATCATTGCACAGCATTTAATCACACGAGTCCGCAATACCAAACTTGCATCTGCAATCCCCACGCATCAGAAACTACCAGGGACACACACATTCCCCATGCATTTCTTTGGGGGGCAGGCCAATCTCACACACGCACTCAGGGAGCGCACACACTTTACACTGCGCCACAGTGTCAAAGTGCGCAAAGACCAGAAATCACTATAATTATTTAATAATAACAGGCAAAAAGTTCAGGGGTGAACCTGCCAGAAGGGCCAAGTCCAACATGCATGTTCAGTTAGATAGTCCCACCCAATCGGGCGTGTTCTAAAGTGCATGCTGCTTATAGCAGTCCTTTCATTCTTGCCATAGTGGCGTGGCTGTGTTCTTCCTTCATTCATTAAAAAAACCATCAGGTTGCTGTAAACTACGTGACTGTTGTTCCACTCATCTTGCGTTTGTCACACCAGGTAGCATCGCTCCTTTAGTGCGCTCCTCTTGCAAAGCGCAAGGACCTGCTGAAGCACAGTGGGGCATTTTCGTGGCCAGAGCAGGCCACAATACATTCTATACGAAACTGCTCAACAGTTGAAAATGCCAGATGCGATGTATAAGATTTCACCTTTAATGTGAGACAGGCAGCTTCACAATCAGTCAAGCTTAGCAGCACACAATCTGCCGTTTTACTATATGCGTTTCGGAATCATTTCCTTGTTCTCTGGCTCGGCTTGGGGTGAAGTACAGCTCAGTGAATTGTCTCGCACCTGCGTGTTCTGTTAAATAGTCCCACCCATCGGGCGTGTTCTAAAGTGAATGCTGGTTATAGCAGTCCTTTCATTCTTGCCATAGTGGTGTGACTGTGTTCTTCCTCCATTCATTAAAAAAACATCTGGAAACTATGATCCCCCATGCCACATCATCCTAGTGGCATGAACAATGTTAAAGCTCTGCTGAGTAGTTAGGGCTCATTATAATGATGAAATCCATATTTTACAGAGAACGTGAAATATTTTCAGCATTAACCTGTGAAACTTCATTTTGTTCAGTAAAATCCCCCAATTATTTTGTGCAATTAAAACACCCAAACATGTAAAGTAATGTAGCTAGAAACAGCATTTCTTGCCAAACTGCACATTTTTCACATTATGGACCAACGTATGTGGTAAATCCACAATTATGTGGGACATGCTGCTGACACAGAATCACACAAATCATGTGGCTATCACCATTGTCTATTATCAATTATTTAATTAAAAGTAAACCTAAATATTCATCAGTTATAGCTCAGTAAGTTAGTTATAATTTGAGACCCTGAAATGCACTGCTTATGCACTCATGGATTGCATCACTCATGACATGTTACATGACTTCACTGACGACATCATCCCATGAATGTGCCAGGTTGCACCTAGATTAAATTTTCTGTCCCCTCGGTACTACTAATCAGTGTACCATTTTGTAACATGTAGGACAGACATAAAGCACACCTGTGAAAGCAGCCACATTTAGTAGAGCTCATGCTCTTTTTAATGGTATTCAGGTATATAAGATACACAACATCTGTGTAGACAATAATACAGTCAGCAATTTATTAAACCATAAACACTATTCAAAAGAGTGTTTGGTCATTATTGATGTACCTGTTAAATAGCTGTTAAAAACAGCTTTACATATATGCTTTAGTCACTGATAAGGCTTGTTCGTAAAAATGCCTTACACTTATTCTTGAAATGATCAGAGCGGTGTACGCCATTACAGCAATGCTTATAATCGTTCTGCAACTTGAACAGTTTGCGATTCACCCATTGATTATACATTCATCAACCATGTATAATGTATCGGAATATCATTGTACATCTGAAAATATATATTTGTATCTTTTTTATCTTTAGTCCATATAAAAATTGTTGATATTGCTACATGACTAGTCTTTAATGTCAACATGTGCACAGAAATATACAGGTAAATAATGTATTGTAAACGTAAGCTTTTGCTTTTTTCACACATTTTAACAACAGGATTTTGAATTAAGCCACAACCTATATGCAACATACTTTTGCTATTCACACTGCTTTCATTCAGTATCTACCTTGTTTAAATGAAGTACTGTTTATGTGTAAAATGTTGCTAGAAGGAAACTGTGCACCATATATATTGTCCCATACTGAATTAGACTTGTCTCCACGACTTCACTATTTGTATTCCAAAAATGCACACATGTACATACAATCAATGTATGCTGTATACACCTATTCTTCAAAATGAGCAGAATAGGATACGGCATTTCAACACAGCTTACAATCATTCTGCGTCTTGAATCATTTATGATTCACCCATAGTTTATACATTCTTCAACCATGTATAGTGTCTCATAATTTTCAATTCATATCCAGAAGTAAATATCTGTACCTTATAAATCACCATTTAATCTAAAAATTGCCAATACCATTACACAACAACTCATTAATGTCAACATGCACACAGATATGCACATGTGAATAAGGTATTGTAACCATAAACTTTCATTTTTGTCACATAAACTTCACAACAGGACGTTGACTTGAGCCAAAATCTATTCTTCTGCAATTCACACTGGTGTCACTCAGTATCTACCTTGTTTGAATGAAGTACTCTTTACACTTAAAATGTTGCTATGAGTTACACTATGCACCATATAAATGTTACCATACTGAATCATACTTATCTCCGGGACTACAGTATTTGTTTTTCATAGACGCACACATGTGGATACAGTTGACATATGCTGTATATGTTTATGGGCCCTTAACTACTTACTTTCTTTTGTCTAATGATTGAGAGATTTATAGAGTAATCTGACGAGCAGTAGTATGTGTGATGTCATCTTTGATGTCATCAAAGATGTCATGTGAGATGTCATCAGTAATGTCATTTAAAGTACCATGAGTGATGGAATATATGAGGTCATAAGCAGTGCATTGGGGGATCATGTTAAAGTTAGCTCACTGAATTAGAATTGGCAAATAGTACGTTTTCTACTAATTTCAATAGCTAAGTAAAATGTTTCCTTAACCTTTCACTTTATTCAGTGAATTTCTAGGTTTATTTTTGTAAGGTAGGATCTTCTTACTATACCTAACAAAAATCCTAGTTTTTTCAGCGAATTTTCGTTTTTTTAATGTTTGGGAAGATTGTCCTCCTACACCTAGTTAAAACATACACTGAACCTTTGTTTACTTGCCAGTAAATTTTTAGTGTTTTTCAAATATTCAGCCAACTGCTCCACGGTGCACAGCTTTTGGCCATTTGCAGTGGGGGGATTGGCACAGGCCTCCCCCGGCTGGTGGGCAACCCACCGCAGCCGCCCACTGTGGTTAGTTTGCTGCCCCCTCTGCTTGCCGTCCATTCTCCATCTGTGTGCCCCTACCCCAACCTGCTGCCCTCTGTGGTCAGCCTCCTGCCCTGCATTCTCAATTTCTGTGCTCCTGGTCCATGCCCTCCATGGTCAGCTTACTGCCACTGCCATTCCTGCTGTCCTGTATGGTTAGATTGCTGGATCTGCCCTCCTCTACTCTGCCCTCTGTTGTCTGAATCCCTGCCCCTACCACCTCCCTTCTGCCCCACATGGTTTGATATATTGTCACTGCCCCTCCCACTTGCCCTCTGTGGTTAGTTTACTGTCCCTGCCCTCTGTTGTCTGAGTCTATGCCCCTGCCAGTGCACTCTCATTTTTCCTGCATGCTTAGCTTGCTGCCCCTACCCTAATTACGCCTGCCCGCTGATGTAGGGGCCCATGTCGCTTGCCCTTTGCCCTTGCCCATCATGTTCTATTTGACTGCCACTGCCCCTCCTGCCTGTCCTACATGGTACATTGTTCTACCACTGCCCCTCCCTCATGTCAAGCATGGTCAGCTTACGGCCCCTGCTTGACATTTGCCCATACAACCTGCCTTCCATTGCCCCCCTTGCTCACTACCCTCCATCTTGCCTTCCATGGTACATTGTGCTTCCCCTCCCTCCTGCCCTTAATGGTCTGTTGTGCTGCCACTGTCCCTTCAACCTGCCCTGTGTGTTCTATCTTGCTGCTCTTGCCCCTTACCCCTGTTGTCTGAGTCCCACCTCCTACCCTCTCCCATGTGCCATCCATGGTTTTCGTGCATGCCTCTGCCCCCCTCATTTTTGCACATGATGGTCCGCTTTGCTGCCACTAAGCTTTTTGCCTGCTATGCATGATCAGTTGTGCTACCACTGATCCTCCCACCTGCTGCTTGGTTGACTTGCTGCTCCTATTCCCTCTCTGGAGCCCTCCATGGTGTGTTGTGTTTTACTGCCCCTCCTACCTGCCCTTCATGGTCAACTTGCTGCTCCTGCCCTTCCCACTCCACCCTGTCCTCCATTGTCCATGTAGGGGCCCCTGCAACCTCCCTCCTGCCTTTAATGTTCAGTAGAACTGCCAATGCCCTGCGTGGTCTATCGTGTTGGCAGTGCCTCCCCCTCTCTGCCCTGTGTTGGCCTGCTTGCTGTCCCAGCCCCCACCCATCATTGTCTGAGGCCATGCCCCTAACCCCTCTCTCCTGCTACCATGATCTATTGCCTCTGTCTCACCCTGAAAAATGTGTTTAACAATTGCAGAGAGTTTAAACGATTGTCTTGAAAAAGATGGACTTATAAAATCATCCATCGAAACGCGTTGACGCCCAACATTAATACACAATCCGCCAACATGGGTATGGCTTAAGAGAATTAATTATAACCTACTGAGCTCCATGCTACAGATATTGTTTCAGGATGGATGTGCACATTTTAAAGACATATTGTACTAGTCTGTTTTTCATAATCTCTACCATATATGTGTTGTACAATAATTTGCAAATGTACTGTGTTTTATTTCTTATGAGATAGTATGTATATTGATTATGTGGTCACTTTTATCAAGTAGAATACTTTTTTAGGATTAAAAAATTAATGTCAATTTTTTAAAGTTTTGTGTTTAACGTTATTCCCAGTTTTATATGGTCCAAACTTCAGTCTGGTACACAAGTGAGTTGGGAGAGTGCAATTCTTGGTTTATGTATGATTTTGATTGCATGATGATGAGATTGTAATTATTCCACCTGAAGGGATTTATCTCTTTTTCCTCTCTGTCCTTCCCTACAGCCCTTCATGGGCCCCTGTGTTGCCACTCACCCTTAATTCTTAACAGCATGGCCCGATGAGCTGCCTCTCCTGTCTGCTCTGCATGGTTAGATTGTTGTCCCTGCCACCACCTGCCCTCTGTTGTCTTAGTTTGTACCCCTATCCAGTCCGTCCTGTGCTCCATTGCCCATTGTGCTGCAGCTGCCACTTCTGCCTGCCCTACAGGGTCAGCCTGGTGCTCTTGACTCCATCCCATCGCCCTCTGCTGTCTGTGTGCTTGCACCTACCCCCTCCCTATTGTTCTCCATGGTCTGTTGTGAAGCCACCACTCTCCCGCCTGCCCTGTCTGATCTATTAAGCTAACAATATGGTGGGGCTAGGGGCAAATAAATGGTGTTCCTGAGAGAAAAGGAAAAGAAAAGGTCGGAAGCTACCACTAATGACCAGCATCCAAATCTACTTGTGTGAGGGTCGGTAACAAGTGTGTGTGAGTTATGAAGTACACTTCAAAATATCACATTAGTATACAGTATACCATCAGGATAAAAACTGAAGAAGTAGGGGGAAAACTGCATCCCAACGATGAGTTTCAGAACGGAACGCTCACTGGTGTTTCAAGTACCGGTATGCTGCAAGCGCATTTAGAGGTTGACATACCCCTTATTCTGCCACCTCAGTCACACAAGTAGATTAGGATGCTGGTCCTGATAAATTGCCATGATCTTTTCGCCAGAAATGAGGCAAGAAACATGTTGACCTTCGTTTAAAACAGATCCTTGTGCTTGATTGGACCATTCTATTTATTTCAAGCCAGCCTATGTTTGTAATCATAACAAGGGAACCCAGTTATAAAAAATTGCCTTGGGTTTCCCTAGTTATTTCGACCTCACCTCTATTCTAGTCTACTCACACTGTCACACCCACATCCCACCTCACTCTTCACATTGGCAAAAAACTAAACAACTCCAGCAAAGAGAACCCGTGGGGTCCCCTGGGCATTTCAGTGCCCAAAGAGGAGATGCCTGATTATGAAGATAACACCCCTTGGGGTGTGAGAGGGCCCTTGCTTTTGAGGGATCAGATCCCTCGATCTGTCTCTACATGTAGCTTCCAACCTTTTCTTTTCCTATTCTGTCCGGAACTGCATACCATTCATTGAACTTGACCTATTATGCTGTCTCTACCCCTGCCACCTGCCCAGCATGCTCAGCTTTCAGGCACTGTCACCTTCACCCTGCTCTCTATTGTCTGAGTTCATGTCCCTACCAATTTCTCCTGCCCCCCCCCATGGTCTGTTGTGCTGGTACTCCCCTTCTCGGCTGGTCTCCATGGTTTATTGTGTTGCCCAACTTCCCTCTTCTGTCCTACATAGTTACCTTGCTGCCCCTGCACCAATACCTCCTGCCCTCCATGGTCTATTGTTCTTCCACTGCTCCTCAAGCCTGCGCTGTGTAATCCATTGTGCTGCCATTACCCCTTCAGCATGCCAGCCATGGTCAACTTGCTGCCTCTTCTCCTACTCCCTCCTCATCACCCTCAATTGCCCAAGTCCATTCCCCTGCCTTCCACAGTGTTCTATTGAACAACTAGGAAGCTAGCATTCTGAAGGTATTACAAAAATGTGGCAAGCTGAAGTCATCTTAATGGAATCAAAACTGCAAACCTAAAGCATTTCCTTTAGAAATGAACAAAATGAGGATGGGTTTTCTCATAAAAATTATGGTTAGTGATCTAAAAAGCTAAAATGAGGAACCATGTTCAGAATTCTCAAATAGAGATGAACTGCTTTTAAACTTGTTGTTTTTCTTCAATTGATTGCTTGATTATTTGTTTTGCATTAGATAAAAAGTGTTTTGTGCACCTCTGTCATTGGACTATATTGGGTTGAATTTGTTTGTGTGCATGAGAGACAGAGTTTGTGTGTGTGTGGGTGTGTGTATGTGTGTGTTTGGTATTTGGGTTAAATGTGGGCTACATTTGGGCTCTTTTGTCTCTGGTGGCCATCTTGGAAGACTTTCTTCTTATCAAGCTCCCTCATTTCTTCATTTACTCCAGTCTCCTCAATAGGAAATGCTTTCAGTTTTACAGCTCTGATTCCATTGTGATAGTAATCAGATAGGCCACACTTTTGTCATAAATGAAGAAGGTTAGCATTCTTGAAGGACTGTGTGAGGCTGCAGTAGTACAAAGGGGAATCAACTTGCAGGCTGCTTCTGGAAGTACATGATGTACTCAGTATGTTAGAAGATATTCTCACGTGGTTGAAGAAGATAGTGTGAATTTACAGAAAATAGGCTCTTATTTTAGCTTCAGCATCTTCTATAACCACTATGAGAAAATCATGGAAGAAAAGAGTTCATTAGACTGGTTCATCAAAACCCAGTAGAGGGCCAGCATTTATTTTTGTCATACTACTTTTACGAACTGCTGTGTATTCTGAGATTATTTTACCCTGGGGTAAAATCATCTCAGAATACACAGCAGTTCATAAAAGAAGTATGACAAAATGATTTAAATTGTGACTAAAATCCCTTATCACACTTTATATGTTCTCCTTTTTATGACCCTGAAAATATGCCTTTCACTACATTACATTTCAATAGGAACCTTGACACAGAGTCCCTAATTAGGCCACAACATTTTAGTCCATTTTGCAGCCAGACAATCACAGGGAAGACCATTTCTATGATCCCCTACCCCCACCAGTATTCAAAATGATAAAGACCTCTATTCTACCCCTATGGGCAAAAATTATTGATGCCACTCTGAGGCAAGGCTCCATACCTGACTGCCTTAACCTCATCGCTGCGGCGGTTATTTTTCCCCTACGCGGCTTTTTTTCAAAAGCCGCGTTAGATGACGAGCTCAGCTCGTCATCCGCACACGCCCCCCGTGGCTGATGACGAGCTGAGCTCGTCATCAGCATCGAAGGGGTTAAAATAGGGCAGGTCACTCCTATACTAAAGAAAGCCAATTCCCTCTCCACAGACTTCAACAACTATGGTCCTATATCGAGCATCCCCACTCTGGCGAAACTATTGGAAAAATGTGTACAAATTCAACTTTGCAACCACCTCGAGAACTTTAACCTCCTAGATAAACACAAATACGGCTTTTGTCAAGGCTACAGTACCAAATCAGCACTCACCCATATAATGGATGACATTTTAAAAATGTTAGATCACAACGAATGGTGCCTATTGATACTTCTTGACCTATCTTCCGCTTTTGACACTGTTAAACACGACAATCTACTGTCCCTACTTGAACGAAGGATGGGCCTCACTAGTGAAGTGTTACAATGGTTCACCTCCTTCCTAAGCAACAGAACCCAAAGAATCAAGATGAAGAAATCATTCTCCCAAATATCCATGGTCACCCTAGGAGTTCCACAGGGATCAGCACTATCACCAATCCATCTACTCATGGAACCCCTTGCTAATGCGCTGAATTATGCAAACATTCTATATCACCTACAAGCGGATGACACTCAACTATATATGAAATTCTCCTCCCCAGGTAACTTCATCTCCATCAACGCCATTCTTCATAATACCCAAAGTTGGCTCAATGGCAACCACCTCATGCTCAACACCACGAAAACTGAATTCCTCCTCATCTCCCCTCCCAATCACACACCCAAGACAGACTTATGGCTGAAGCTTCTAACTTCTTTTGATTGAGCCCCCTACTCATTGACTCCCTGGGAGTCACCCTGGACAGGCACAAATCTACGATGCCACCAAAGGAGCCAATTATCAGTTAAGTATCCTAAGCAAACTTAAACCCTTCCTCCCACAGACTGATCTAAAAATGTCGGTTCAAGCTTTAGTACTACCAAGGCTGGACTATGGAAGCACCACTCTATGTGGTCTTCCAAAATACAAGCTAGCACCGCTCAGGGCATCGCTTAATGCTGCGGCCAGGCTGGTCTCCGGAATAAAAAGAAATAACCACATCACCCCGGCCTTAAAGGCTCTGAACTGGCTACCCTACGAGATGAGAATACAACTAAAGATCACCTGCATGACACATACAGGTAGATTCATCAAAGACCCGTTTTGCGAGTCTGTAATAGCGATTCATAAGGAATCGCTATTACAGACTCGCAAAACGGGATTCATGTAGGAATCGCAAAATTATATGCGAATCCTACCATTCCTTATTTGCGATTAGCAATTTGCTAATCGCAAATAAGATAGCGATTTAAAGGGTACCAGGGGTGTCCAAAGGACACCCTGTAGCACCCCTTAAATGCAAATTCAAACAGGTGTTGCGCACACACATGTCCAAAGGACATGTGTGTGTGTGTAACATGCAAATGAAAAAAATGCTCTAAAGTGCTTTTTACTCTTTTTTCGCAATTTACCACGAAGTCAGATTTCGTGGTAAATTGCGACCAAATATTGCGAATTCGCAATTTCAAATTGGGTGATGAATTGCATTTAAGGAATCTCTATTAGAGATTCCTTAAATCCAATTCCTCGCAAATATGCGATTTCGCAAATAGCGATTTTTGCATTTGGGATGATGAATCCCAAATGCAAAAATCGCACTCGCAAAGGGCCAGATTCTCAGAATCTGGCCCTTTGCGAGCGCAATTTCGTTTCATGAATCGGGCTGTTTAAGCCCTACATTGCAACAACCCCAGCTATTTAGCACAAAAGCTAGAGCGGTCAGGAGGATGCAGACATTTGCAAAGTTCGAGCTCACTACTACTAAAACCTCAATCCTTCCACAAAAAGAGAACTGTGTGCAGAACTTTCTCAGGTATTGCACCGAAGAGTTAGAACACCCTTCCCCCAGACGTACGCAGAATGTCCTCCTTTACCGCCTTTAAAACAGAAGCAAAAAGGTTTCTAATGAACAAATTAACACCCTAAAACTTTAACTCTCTGATGACTATTTGCCACCAATTATATCCAAACACCAAAGTCTACCTCTTTTGTATTATATGCGATTTCCGATTGTATGTGTAATGTGTGATAACAGTATACTGTAAATCGCTCTGATACCCCCGTGGGTCATGTTCGCGCTATTTAAAACTTTATAAATAAATAAATCCCATTGGGACCTCCCACATGTACTTTTGGGTGAGGATTTGCTGACCCTACCCACTTGCATATTTTTTTACTTGATTTTCAGGACACAGGGGCCATGCCCCTGAGTCCTGTGATGGCTGGCACATCCTATTGTTCAGAGAGTGACCAACTAATAAGCATTGCCTAGTGCTCTTAGCTTTGGCCAATCAGAGCATACCCGGACACCAACAGTCCAAATATCTATAAACATTTAAACCTAATTTCTCAAAAACGACTGAATTGATTACACCACATCACAAAAAGCATCCTTTCTGGGTAAAGGTTTAGCTTTCTGCTAAAACTGGTGTGACGCCAGTGAAGTCATTTTGACTGTAGAACAGTTCAAAATTACCTATGGAAATTGAAGGGGAAAATGCAATTTGGAACTCACTCAGCACCAGCTTGACGGATCACCTTGAAACTTTCCAGGAAGAAGCTGAGGTGACAGAATTTTTGTTTAGGAAAGGTTTGTCAGGATTCGCTATGGTAATAGGGCCACTATGTAGTTATAGTTATGACTTTGTTACCCTAGGAAATTGCATCACATATTACATATTACGTCACTCATGAATGTGATATATATATATACATAAATATATATTCAATAACGTTCCTGCTCGCCACTCCACGGTGAGAACCCAGGTAAGGACCTCTTTCCAATGACCATTAAAATATTCACAGCATCAGGCAACAAAGAAAAACTCCAAAATCCTCTTCAAGTGAAAAGCAGAGTGCATTTAATCCATACAAAAAATAATAATGGACATAATGTCATTTTTGTATATATATATATATATATATATTACCTACTGGCGGTCGCCAGTAGGTAGTTATAGTTAGGATTGTTTTCCATAGGAAATCCTCAACATTCTATTTGGAATAACTTTGGCCCTGGTGGGTGAATCTTTGCGAATTTCTCAAAGAAGATGGCTAGGTTCGCTGCACTCCTTCCCTGAAAGTTTGGGGGGGATTGGTCAAGTGGGGGCTGAGATATAAGGGGGGTCCCAAAACGTGTTTTCTCAATGTTATTTTTTATAGGACCTTTAGACTCGGCTACAGTTCGAACGGGTGAATGAATTTATAAGAAATTTGCCAAAACTGTAGAGTCTTGTTCGCAGATTGCGCTTTTTTTTGAATGGTGTAAATCCGTTCAGTAGTTGTTGAGAAAATTAAAGTTAAAGTCAATTGTATATCTATAGGAGCGCACACGTGCGCGCACCCAAGCGGCTGCGCGTGAGCGGAATTTTTTTTGGCTGCGTGACGTCTGTTAACGATCGATTCGAAGGAAATCAGGAAGTTTTGTCCGCCATTTTGTCACTGCGAGTAAATATATTGTTCATTTCAAAGCGTTGAAACATGGAAAGGGGAGAAGGTAGAGATTGTCTTCCTGCGTAGGTTTTCTCAGGGTGTGTAGTAAGGCCCTTAAACGCGAAAAGATATAATTTTCCCCCGAAAAAAAATACGGGGTGCGCGCACCCGGTCGCGCACACCTATTTACAAGAGTGTGAAAGTGGAGGTAAATCAGAAGTTTGAGTGCTTAGATATAAGGTGGCTCTGAAAAGAGCCCTTGTGTTAATTGAGTGTTTTCTGCATTTATAAGTAAGTACCGATGCAGAGCCTGATGTTGCAGAGGAAGATTCTGTTTCCCTCATTCGTGAAATGAACACCGTCTCTCCTATAGACGTCTTGCATGTGGTATCACAAGTTGTTGTGGTAAATAGAACCCATGCTATAATCTCTGAGGAACGCAGAAACAGATTTATTTACATGTCTCCTTGCTTTCTCAAATTGTGCACAATGGTGATTGGACCAATTCCATTTCTGTCTTTGGCATATATTGGAATATACCAAGGCAGATCGAGGAAAAAGTGTCATCAATTGTCGAAAGGTGTCTTTTAGTAGCATTTCCAGACCTACCCCAGTGATTGTGCCTAGATCGTTCCCACCACAGTGCACAATTATAAGGTCTGGTTCTGGGAGATGCATAAAAGTTTTCACCAATGGAATTAATTGGTG
Organism: Lissotriton vulgaris; assembly: GCF_964263255.1. Lineage (NCBI taxonomy): Eukaryota > Metazoa > Chordata > Amphibia > Caudata > Salamandridae > Lissotriton > Lissotriton vulgaris. Next base: position 746,435,875 of record NC_141693.1, on the reverse strand, counting down.
ACATTTCAATCCTCTTTTGGAAATCCATGTTATGTGTACATTTGGTAAGCTGAGGTTGCAAATTCGTCTGCTTACTGCATATTTTTCACTCCAGTGAATATAACTGTGTCCTATTTGCCAGACCTTCATTTTCAAGGGATTTGTAGTCGTCTCCGATCGGTTCTGGAAGTGGAATGGTAGTTAGAAGTTGAAATTTTAAATAAAGAAAAAGGAAGAGGCTGGGTGTGGTTAAAAAAATAAAAATGATTGGTTGATTGTAACAAGTGGAGAGTGAACAGGTCAATGTTTATGTTAAACGAAAAGTACTATTGGGTGTGAAAAAACAAGACATGTAACAGAGTTGTGGATTGGCAGGTGTTTCTGGAGGGAAAATAGTCTTCTTAGTTAGCTGTAGAACGTTGAGAGATGAACTTTTGACCTGTGCCTTCAGCAAGGTGCAGAATGAGGTGTAACCATGGAAACAGCCGGAGATGGCAGTTGGTGATGGGTTCACTCTTTGGTGCCTCTGCATCTGAGTCTGTTCTCTGATGGCTGGCGGACAACTGTTTGTTATTGTGGAGATGAAAGGGTGATAAGGAGAGAAATACGACATAGCGTCTGGCCTGTAGAAGCGTGGGAGCAGTGATTAACTCTGAGTGAAGCGGAACTGTGTCGGTGCTTAGTAACAGTAAAAAAAAAAATGTTAACAGTGGTATAACTGTCTTTACGGTGCGCGACCTACTAAGAAAGAGTTCACGGGCCGTAATTGGCTTGCAGGTTCTAGTATCAGTAAGTGAGGTCGAGAAAAGAAAACATTCAGGACTTTATTTATGAAGGCCTTGCGCCACCGGTGCGTTACTTTTTCCCATTTTAAAAAATGAGGCACTGGCGGCGGAAGGTCTTCATAAATAAGGTCCTCAGTGACTACAGTTAAGGTTATGTGGAACCCATGAATAGTTTTTCAATATGAAATCATTTCAGTTGAGATTATGGATTAAAAGAGAAACCGTGAATATTTGAAATGTTTATTTAGAAATGTACTGTTTTAAAGGCAAATCATTATGTAATATGAGTACAGAAATTGCAAAAAACACAGTAATTGGTATTGTCAGTAGTACATGGAATACAAACGCTATAGTTGAAGAAAAATGAATATTGTACACTCTTATAAGGAAGTATACTATATTTTAATAAATGGAAGAAGGTTTCTGGCCTTTCAGTTTAGGAACGATATATGAAAATGCAAGTGGTTATACATCATTACTTTATGAATCAGCTGTCAAACAACACGAAATCATAATGTCCACTGTTAGTAAAGCAAATAGGTCTGTTCTTCAAAAGAAAATATGGAAAAGAATGTGAAGAATATAGAAAACCAAAAGGAAATGAGGACGTCAATGGCTTGTTTGAGAGTTATTGAAGCATTGTTTAGGCAAAATAGGTAGCTTCTGCTTGTAACAGGAAATCAGTTTTATCATTTGAAAGTATGTCAGCTATCCAATGGAAAAGAGTAAAGCAGTACTCATGATCTGTTATAATCGGAGCCTCTTTTACCATCAGAGGGCAGCTCGGTGGGTTTTCGATGTAGCTCGCTGTTAGGAAAGAGTTAAGCGTCCATTGTGTAGGCAAAGTATGCAGCAAGTGCCTCTAACATGAAATCATTGTTATCATCTGAAAACATGTCAGCCATCCAATTGAGAAGATGAAAGGAGCATTCATGATCTGTCATTATTGGAGTGTCTTTTACCATCATAGGGCAGCTCGGTGGGTTTTCGATGTAGCTCTCTGTTAGGAAATCTTGCGCCGCTGCGAATATATTCCAATGACCCAGAACTCCTTGTATCGCTGCAAAGGCCATAAACCCTCCGTTGTAATAAAGCTGTTCATGATCAAGTAACGGATTCATGAGGTTGATTGTAATTCGGTTCAGGAGGTACCAAATTGCAGAGACATAAATCCAGGGCCCACGTGAAATCACAGCTCAGGCAATGAAATACAGGCTGCACACAGGTGAAATGCGAATATCGAAATGATAATCGATATGAAGTATTCAAAGTCGAGAGTGGTAAGATGCCGTAGTAGTCAAGCATCCTCTGGCGAAATAGTTCTAAGTGGCCCGGCTCGTTTGCGAAGGCAGGAGGGACATCCATTTTGAATTTCCCAAGATGGTACAGGAAACGGCGCAGCACTGCCGGTTGTATAGCAACTCCACAGAATTAGGTCGCCGGCTATGCAGTGGAGAGGAGCAGAATGACTTGATAAATTTTCTAGGAGTCTAGTCACTTATATATTGCTTAGTGGTTATTAAAAAAGTAGCTTTTTTTGAACTGGAGGATGCGTTAAAAAATAAGGGAGTGATTTGAGGGAGTTGTAAAGCAAGGTCAATTTTTTTTACATCAATGCTGTTTTCTGTGAATGTTAGCTTAGTGAAAGATATGTGTGTGAGCAGATGCAACGTTCAGTTTTAAATGTGACAATGGCGCTCTTGTTCATGTCTTCCGATTCAAGGTCGGTATTCGCTGCCAAATACAAAGATTAAGAAACGCATGCGTAGGGTACATAGTGTGCATTCTTAAAGGAAAGTAAATGAAGGGTTATTTTTACCGCGTTAGCATTGTCGTTTAAAAAGTTATAGTGATTTCTATTGTATGTGAAGAAAGTGTCACTGATGAAGACTGAAAATAAATCCTTATAAATGATACGGACTGGTGTATTTTAGAAAAGGTTTGTAACATTACATGAATTGTGGAAAAAAAATAATGTAATTGAAAGTGTATGGTTTGAAAATGAAAAGTAGAGGTTTATAGTTCATGTTTTGAAAGCAGTTCCAGAGGGTCAGAAGAAAGTGTATGGTTTGAAAATGAAAAGTAGAGGTTTATAGTTCACGTTTTGAAAGCAGTTGTAGAGGGTCAGATGCATGATAGATTTATTAAAAATAGAACATGTTTTTAAATAGTATTTTGGAAAAAATATGTGTCTTTATGTACTATTTGCATTATGTGCCTGTTGCGTATTCTTTGAGTTTTAGTAATCCTGTGTCTTATAAGTTTTCTAGGGGCGGTTTGAGGTTCATGGTGGGTTTGGGCAGGGAGGGTAGGTTGGGGGTTTGTAATAGGGGGTTTGGCTGGGGTGGAGTGCGGAGTTTAGTGAAAAGTGAGGGGGGCGGGGAGTTACGGTGTTTGGTAATGGAGCAGAGTCAGAGGACGCCACATTTGTGTTATGGGCTGCCACGGAAATATGTATTTATTCTCAGAGGTTTATTATATTAAGGATATATATTAGCATGGTGGCTCTTGTCGTTTTGTTGTTTTGTGTATGTTTATAATGCTGGCTCTGTAGTTTTTGTTTATGGACCTTATTGCGACACACAGGGGATCTACGTTGCACAGTTGGAGATCAGAGACTTAGGAAATAAAACTTTATAATTGTAAGGGCTGTAAGCGATAGAAATCGCCCGTTCTCGGTGTAAAAAATATCACCGCTATTGGTGGTATTTTCTACGGTGTTAGTACTCAAAGGAGACTAGTAACATATATGTGTAATAAAATTATGTAATAGGCTCAGCATTTTACATTATCTTGGAAAACAAAAGTTGATTTTACATAGCAATATGTCTCTTATAATTAAGGGACGGAGTGTATATAGTGCTATTTAGTACTCTGCTATGTGATTGATGTCGAATATTTCATAAGAGGAGGCTTTAAAAGATTTACGATAAACTGGTTTTCTAGGGAAGTGGGTGGAGTGTTCCGTGTAAATTGCAGAATAGAAACTAGTAAGAACCAATTGGAAGTGTTGTTTTAAAGTCACATGACTGCACATGCGTGTCTCGACGCGATAGGTGGGTGCGCGCACCCGGTCGCGCACTATAAGAAAGCGGCGAGAAAATATCAGCTAATATGCTCTTCAAGCTTGTTTTGGTACAAAGAGTTAGTTCTGAAAAGAACTTTTTTTTTTTTTTTTTTGGGAAACAAGTGTTATGATGCTTTTTATTTCTTAAAGTTGCGACGACATTTTTCAGTATGTCATACTATCCAAATAAAGTGAAGAAATTTAACTTTTCTTGGGGCATTTATGACTCTCAGTTATTTGTTTAATTAGAGTAAAGCTTTGCTCTCCGTATACAAGAAGTTCTCCACAGTTCGTGCATTTCATGTGCACGTTCGCCAGATATGGTCTCAAGTCCATCTCAGCACTCGATGGAGATACAGGTCATCCACCGGAAGATGTGTTGATTACTTCTGATGGTAATAGCGTGGCCTCCGTTTTTCTTGTGAAAGGTGGTCGCTCATTTTCATCAGATTCGGAAGATGAATGCGGAACGGTAGCCATTGTATCGAAGTCTTCGGGAAGATGTTCGACGTTGTTGTCTCTTGAGAGTAGAAAAGAAAGTGATGGTAGTGGGTGGAGTGCTGCGTGTAAATTGCAGAATAGAAACTACCAAGAACCAATTAGAAGTGTTGTTTAGAAGTCACATGACTTCACATGGGAGTGTCAGGTCCTGTACGCGATAGAAGGGTGCGCGCACCCGGTCTCGCACTAAAATAAAGCGGCGAAAAAACATCTTATAATATGCTCTTCGAGCATGTTTTGGTGGAAAGAGTTAGTTCTGAAAATAACTTTTTTTTTTTTTTTTTTTTGGAAACAAGTGTTTTGATGCATATGATTTCTTAAAGTTGCTATGATATTTTTCAGTATGTCATACCATCCAAATAAAGTGAAGAAATTTAACTTTTCTTGGAGCATTTATGACTCTCAATTTTGTGTTTAATTAGAGTAAAGCTTTGCTCTCGTATACAAGAAGTTCTCCACAGTTGTTGCATTTCATGTGCACGTTCGCCAGATATGGTCTCAAGTCCATCTCAGCATTCGATGGAGATACAGGTCGTCCACCGGAAGATGTGTTGATTACTTCTGATGGTAATAGCGTGGCCTCCGTTTTTCTTGTGAAAGGTGGTCGCTCATTTTCATCAGATTCGGAAGATGAATGCGGAACGGTAGCCATTGTACCGAAGTCTTCGGGAAGATGTTCGACGTTGTTGTCTCTTGAGAGTAGAAAAGAAAGTGATGGAAGTGGGTGGAGTGCTGCGTGTAAATTCCAGAATAGAAACTACCAAGAACCAATTGGAAGTGTTGTTTTGAAGTCACATGACTTCATATGCAAGTGTCAGGTCCTGTACGCGATAGGAGGGTGCGCGCACCCGGTCTCGCACTAAAATAAAGCGGCGAAAAAATATCTCATAATATGCTCTTGGAGCACGTTTTGGTAGAAAGAGTTAGTTCTGAAAAGAACTTTTTTTTTTTTTTTTTGGGGGGGGGAAGAAGTGTTATAATGCTTTCGATTTCTTAAAGTTGCTACTACATTTTTCAGTATGTAATAGTTTGAAAATGAAGTGAAGAAATGTATCTTTTCTTGGGCATTTGTGACTGTCAATTTTGAGTTTAATAAGAACGAGGCTCTGCTCTCCATATAAAAGAATTTCTCCACACTTGTTGCTTTTCATATGCACCTTCGCAAGATATGGTCTCAAGTCCATTTCAGCACTCGATGGAGATACAGGTCGTACACCAGAAGATGTGCTGGCCACCTCTGATGGTAATAGCGTGGCCAGGGCTCTTGTCGATGCTTTTGCATAATGCTCAGGAGGCCTTTGTTTAATATGCCGCTGCATGGTGTGTGCAGAAAAGGAATATTTTTTATTTGGATTTCCTCTTGAGAGCTCCGAATTGCATATCGTGCAGGTTACTTTTGGCGCATTCACTTTCTTTTGATCTTCAGGATAAGTGAAAAATTGCCAAATTAAAGATTCCTTTTTTCTTCTTAACGGTGGTCGCTCATTTCCTTCAGATTCGGAAGATGAATCTGGTAGGGAAGCCATTTCAGCAAAGACTTCCGGAAGATGCTCGACGTTGTTGTCTCTTGAGAGTAGAAAAGATTGTGAGGAAAGTGGGTGGAGTGCTTCGTGTATATTCCAGAACAGAAACTACTAATAACCAATTGGAAGTTTTGTTTTCAAGTCACGTGACTTTACATGCGCTTCTCAGGACGTGTAGACGGTGACACTATGTAGTTACGAACGTGATTACATACTTAGGAACTAGCATTCAAAAAAACTATGAAATTCACTGAAAAAAACCATAGGTTTTACACACGTTATAGTTAGGAAGTAGAATTTGAAAAACCTATGAAATTCACTGAAAAAACCATAGGTTTGACACCAGTTATAGTTAGCTGGAAATTTTACTGACATAAAACCAATGAAATTCCACGTTATAGTTAGTTGGACTCACTATAACTTGCGCGTGTAATGCACTGCTGATGACATTACATATTACATCACTCATGGCATAGCAGCGTGAGCAAGGGCATCCGTGTCCGAAACGCGTCGCTGATATATGGCTGAGTGAACTGCAAGAAAATAAAATACTATTTGCCTGCCAATTTGGTGGTTCGTCTCTTCCTTCCTGTGGTTGGCGTGGAGGCTGTGTCCGCATACGCAGAGCTAGAGTGAAGAGATCCAACGTTCTCATATATATATATATATATATATATATATATATATATATATATATACAAAACTGCTTCAACACTCCAAACCTCCTGATGGCTAGAAGAGAGACACGAACCACTGGAGGTATGGCAATATTCTTTTAATCCTCAGAGATGACAATTTTCGGATATCATTCTTGATCAAATACATATATACAAACACTGAAGTTCACCGTAGTTGCAGCCACATGCCCTGAGTGCCTCTTATCGCGGTGGTGAGCCGCGTTTCCCAGAACAAACAGTCAGAGACCAAAATTCTGTCAGCCGACACAAAACAGGAGCACACTCGAGTGCTTGAGTAGTTGTCTTTTTATTCATGTAGAGCCACCCTCAGCACTGACAGACACGTTTCGCCAATCTGGCTTCGTCAATGTCAATTTAGTTTTACAAAGTACCACCATTTTAAAGTGAAAAAAGGTCAAATATATGACCAAAATTCTCTGATGACCCTACAGAGAGACAACAGAGATGCACTCTGCTGCAGATTCTATTTAATAAATAAATTCATAACATGAAACGGAGTGTGCTACCTCCACGAGTTTCAGTCTGACGACCTTAGTCATGGGTAAATATGGCAACTCATTACAGCACTCAAGCGAGCCAACAAATTGGAAACCATTACTGATCTGGTCCTAATAGTCCAAGTTTGAGTCATCATCATAAAACTTTATTTGAATCTTTTTTCGATCCATAAAAGTACATACAGTTAAAAACATACTATCAAATTAACTATAGTATAATGCGTGATATAATAGTTCAAACTTCATTTGTACAGATCACCTTGTTATCCAATTTAAAAATGTTACTTTTCAGCCAAGGGTCATCCTTCAATTAACTTCATAGATTAAATGGTCTATATGTACAAGGGATTTCCTTCTTTGTATAGCCCTTCTTATAAAACCAGCAACAGCTCGACTGGCTAATTCCTTATCCAGGGTACAAATAAATTTCACACTGTACAATAAAAATTGGCCATAAATTTCTTTTTCTTATATCTCGATAAAACTTACAAAACAACATAACGTGCACCGTGGACTGAATTGCTTTCCCATCACATGGACATTTATAAGCTATTTTCTGCCACTTTTCGTGTTTTGGAAAAGCCACCAGTTCATGGACTGTGCCAAAACACAGTCTTGTCATATAAAATCAGTCCTGAGTGTTTGTAACTTTGACCAAATAATAAGAGAGACCAGTCGACTCAACGCTAACCCATTTTCCTCATCTCTCCTAGCCCTCTCTTGGCTTTGCTTCTCCATGTAAAATGTTTTAATTTCACTTTTACCAAATTGCAGGATGTCTGTGAGACTTTTTTTACAGATAGATCTTTGCAATGTTCTTTAGCAGCTTGTCCATGTATGCTAGCCATGGAATTTTGTTAGTATGCTCCAAAGCTAAACAGCCCTTAATTATATCCTTTTTGAACTTTGGAACCTCCTTCTCTTTCAATATATAACTGACCCAGTCAGTTATATATTGCAAAAGAAGACTAAATAAGCCACTCAGACATCACACATTAATGGACATTGTGAATTTTCATTTTATTTTCAATGTTGGTGAAACAACAGTACGTCTTGACAATTTCTCCTCTAAGGAAATGGAACTGACCTGTGGGGTTCCTCAGGGCTCATCCCTCTCCCTGCTTCTTTTTAACTTGTACCTCCTTCTAATTTCTTCTTTACGGGAAAGGAAAGTTGGGACCTATAATTATGCTGATGACCTTCAACTGGTCTTCGACATTGATCTCCTTCCATCTTCTGTGTCTCATTTTTAAGACACTATGACCTTTATCAATTGAAGCTGATAAAACCGAGCACATCCTCACTGGAGGACTCGCTAATCCTTGGAACTCCAACTTTTGGCGTTCTGCCCTGGGCAATCTTCCTCTTCCTGTCAGCTCAGCTAAGAGTTTGGGTATAGTGGTTAGCAATGACCTATCGATGAAGGCTCATATCAGTTCAGTGGTTTCTGCTGGGTTTTTTCCAATTGCGTAGAATCAAGAAGATCGGTAGATTCTTGTCCCGGGATGCTCTGATCTTGGTGATCTTAGCCTTGGTTAGTTCCCGTTTGGACTATGCTAATTCACTCTATATAGGCATCCATAGGCATCCCGGCTTATCACCTAAGACTCCTCCAGCTAGTCCAGAATCAGGCCGCTAGATTAATCTTTCAGCAACCAAAATGGCACCGGGTTAGACCATTGATGAAAAGTCATCATTGGCTCCCTGTGGCTAAGCATGGTTTGTTTAAGATGGGTTGCACGATGTTCAAGGCTCTTCATGGCAACAGCCCAGTTTTTATCTTGTCCAAGATTCTACGCTATGTCCCTACTCGTAATCTATGATCTTCCCACTTGAACCTATTAGTCACTCCTACTTTTAAATGCAAAAAAACATGGTGGTTCCCGTTTTGCTGTCTTGGCCCCTCAGTTCTGGAACTCGCACCCTGCAGAGCTGAGGTCGGTTACCTCCTATGCACTTTTCAGGAAACATCTGAAGACATGGCTGTTCTCCCAGGCATATAACGATTAGGCTTTCCCTCTGATGCTGCATTACTTCCACCCCAGCGCCAAGAAACCATTGGTGAACGTGCGCTTGATAGGTACTTTTTAACATAACATAACACAACATATTGTGGGATGGACTTTATATCATGAAAATACACAGGTGTTGCATTGAATAATAAGGAATAAACATTGCACAATATGGCAGCCAAACTGAGGCAATGTTAATAACAGGATAGCAGTCCTCTTTTGCTGTTTACAGATAAACCCTTTAATTAAAGTTTGGGCTGCTTTAAATTGATTTTGCAACAACGCTTCTTGATCATATACGAGCGTTGAGAGAGGCAAGAAGCTGAAATGCGTTTGCTTGTCTTCATTAAAGAAACCATGAACTGGAAACCCCGTGAGTGTCTGCTATTTCTTCTTTGGAAGTCTTGAACCAAATTTACACATGAGTTCCACCCTCATGCGCAGAGCACCCACCCACTGAATTTGGCACGTTCCTGGTGGAGTGGTTGGTATATATATATTACCTAATGGCGGTCGCCAGTAGGTATATATAGTTAGGACCTAGTTACCATAGGAATTTCAGAGCATTCTATTGGGAATAACTTAGGCGCCGATTGAGGGATCTGCCTGTAATTTTCCTTAAATTTGCCTCGCTGCGCTCCACTCCTTCCCTGAAAGTTTCGGGGGGATTCATCAAGCGGGGGCCGAGAAAAAAGGGGGGTCCCAAAACGTGTTTTCCCCATGTTAATTTCCATAGGGACATTCTGACAAGGCTACACCTTGAACGGCTGAACGGAATTACACCAGATTTGGCAAAATGGTAGGGACTGGTATGTAGCAGTGCCTTTTGTATGTTTGGTGTAAATCCCTCTAGTAGTTTTTGATAAAATTGAATTTGAAATTTTTCAAATGGCATTTTCTATGGGACCTTTAGACACGGCTACAGCCCGAACGGCTGAACGGAATTACACCAAACTTGGAAAAATGGTAGGGACAGGTATGCAGTAGTGCCTTTTCTTTATTTGGTGAAAATCCCTCCAGTAGTTGTTGAGAAAATTGAATTTGAGCAAATTATATATCTATATGCGCTCAACATTCTATTGGGAATAACTTTGGTGCCGTTTGAGGAATCTGTGTGTAATGTTCCAGAATTTTGGCCAGATCCGCTACGCTCCTTCCCTGAAAGTTTCGCGGGGATTCGTCAAGCGGGGGCTGAAAGGGGGGTCCCAAAACGTGTTTTCCCCATGTTAATTTCCATAGGGACCTTTAGACACGGTTACAGCCCGCGCGGCTGAATGAAATTACACCAAACTTGGCAAAATGGTAGGGCCTGGTATGCAGATGTGCCTTTGCTATGTTTGGTGAAAATCCCTCCAGTAGTTCTTGAGAAAATTGAATTTGAAATTTTTCAAATGGCATTTTCTATGGGACCTTTAGACACGGCTACAGCCCGAACGGCTGAACGGAATTACACCAAACTTGGCAAAATGGTAGGGACAGGTATGCAGTAGTGCCTTTTCTATATTTGGTGAAAATCCCTCAAGTAGTTGTTGAGAAAACTGAATTTGATCAAATTATATATCTATATGCGCTCACCGTACAGGCACCGTACGCGTACGGTGCGCGTACCGTACGCATACGTGCGCGTACCCTTACGTGCGCGAGCGAGTTTCTGATTGGCTGGCAGTCGACTGTCAACATTCCAAACTGTCCAACTCAGGAAGTGTTGGTCATGTGACCTGAAAATAACACTTTTCATTGGTTCAGGACAGTTTTTTTTCCTAATGATGAAAGCCCCCACCTTTTTTCCTCATTCTCACTTTGTGCTTTGAGTGAAGAAGACCTGTTGAAAGACCTATCTGTACCTTTTTGGACTAAAAAATGGCTTCAGTAGCAGCAGCAGCAGGAGCATCTCAGCCACCACCACCACCACCAAGAGGACCACCACAACACCACAGTGGTGGAGATGAAGAAGAGGAGGAGGAGGAGGAGGAGGGGAGGAGGACGTTCCTACCAGAAGATAATACCCCATATAGGCCAAAGCAGCACATTATCTGGGAGTTTTTTTCCATCCCAAAGGACCTCAAAAAAGTGAATGCGCCAAGGGTTACTTGCCTAATCTGTGGCACTGAACTTTCAAGGGGGACCCTAACAAGAAGTACTCTTTTGGCAATAACACCATGATTCGCCACATGCAACGCCAGCATCCTAACAACTATGCTGCGGCAGAGGTCCGAGAACTGGCCAGAAACCCTCCCCAATCTTCACCCAGCACCTCCAAAAGAAAGCAACCCACTCCATCGGGTCCAGAGACAAGGGAGATGGTCCCAAACATACAACCCCAGTTTGGGCAATACAAGATCACTTGTATATTTTGTGGTAAAACAATTACCTATGGTGAGTAAAGCATAAAGCTCATCAACCGTGCTGGTGACAACCACAATTGCCCCTAAAAACCTTCATTTTTTCCGGATTTTTTTTTGCTCCAGTTGAGCCGTTTACAATTTCCTGTTTTTTGTTCCTCCCCATAAAAATAACAAAAAATATATAAAATTGTTCATAAAAGCCAAAAAAAGTACAAAATGTTTAAAAAAAACAATAAAAAAATATAAAACAACAAAATGAAGAAAAGAACCAGTTCTTTTTAGAACTACCCCCAATTTATAAAAAAATGCTACATTTTTTCAGAACTCTGTCATTCTTTTTTCCCCATGGTATGCTCCCTGGTACGCTCCCCGGTGCGCATACCGGGCGCTCCCCCCGCACAAATTGAAAAAAAAAAGATTTTTTTTTTTGCCCCGCGGGGCCCTTTTATGGCCCTCAAACCTAGGGGTCAGGGGGGTCTACTCTGCCCCCCTTTGGTCATTTCCCCCTTTGTTTTTGCCACCTCTTGTGTCTCGATCCTACCGAGACACAAGATGGCGGCTTCTCCGGACCGATTTTCATATTACAGTCTGTGATTGCAACGCTAATAAATAAAGTGCAAATGCTCATGATTGTAATCATTGTGATAAAAATTCATTTTCTATTTACAATGAGTCTTTTACTGCATGGGCAGACATGTAAAACCTCGTGCCCTCTGTATCGACCTTACTTCCAATCTTTGTCAGATAAAACCGATAATCACGTGTGCTTGATGTAAAAAAAAGTGCAAGTGCTTAAAACAATTAAAGTGCGTGGTGATTGCGCAATATTTATAAATTTATAATAAAAAGATAAATACAACCAACCATCATAAAATGATCAAAATGGCAAAATATGCGCTAATATTTCATATATGTACACAGATGTAAACACTGAAGCACAAGAGCTGATTCAAGGAACCTTACTAAAGCCTTAATGACTTGTAATACCTTTGTTCTACTTAAAGAGATTTTCAAGGTTACGTTTCTATCCGGTTTGAGAGAACCGCTACCAACTATCTGCAGAAGATAATCAAAAGGCTTCATATTTACAAAATTGCAAAAAACTGTACCGCTGGAACCAGAGAGCAATGTACCTGTTCTACAGATAAGGATCCTATCCAAGAAATGTCACCCTTAAAAATCACCCAGGTTCAGACTAAATGGATGATGGACCATGTTCAATTTGAAATTACAGAATGTTACTGGGAGAGGTAAAAGGCAAATCCCAAGAGAAAGACCTGAAGATCTTCCCCCCTATTTAATCCATTCGGGATTCTGGTATCTAGAAGCACAATGTACTTACTTTTCAGTTGCCTTAAAAGTTTTCCCGATCGCCTCCCCGTATGTTTCTGGGCACAGCATCGATGACAAAATATTTGAGGTGATTCAGATTTTTGGCATCCACCAATTCAAAGTGGTGGGTATGTAACATCCGAATTAACAATTGCTCTCAAATGTTGCAATATTCGATTGAAAGCTTGTAATTTGGTGCTACCCACTTATTTTAACCCACAGGAGCATTCTAATACATATACAGCAAAATCTGTGTGGCATGTGTATAGCTCCTTTATTGGTGTAGGTGTAGGATTAAATGGCGAACAAAATTCCGAGGTGTTGCAAGCCCTACACGAGATGCACTTATGGAAGCCTTTCTTGTTAGAGAGCCATATTTTGCTATTTATAACTTCTGGACTAGTTTTGACCAGAGAGTCCCTCATAGAGGGTGCCCTCCTAAAAACAAGGGAGGGTTTTGCCGGAAGTATGGGAGCTAGACTAATGTCTGTTTTTAGTATGGGCCAATGTTTCTTTAAAATGCCCCTTATCTTACGTTCCTCTGTGTTATAGGTAGTTATTAAACTGATTGTCCTTTACTCCTTGACCACTACATCGTTGCCACCTGTGTCACTGCCCTCAGCCAGATTAACCAGTAAGTCCTCTCTGTTTTTACTATTGGCCTTCTCTTTGGCTGCTATAAGTTCTTTGATTAAGTAGCCACGTTTCAAGAATCTTTTGACGGCCTCATTCTGGCATACTTCTAAATCGGGCTCAGAACTACAAATTCTGCGCATCCGTGTGAATTCCCCATAGGGGATGCTTTTTATTAGATGTCCCGGATGGGCACTAGCGGCGTGAAAAATGGAATTGCCCACTGTACTTCTCCTGTGAAGTTTAGTTTCAAGGGCATTATTCTTAACATAGATTTCAACATCTATGAATTGTATGTAAGTGGTACTTATTTGGGAGGTAAATTTCAGGTTCAGATTATTGCCATTTATGGCTGTCACAAAGTCCCTAGCAGAATTTTCTGTCCCTTTCCACACCATACATATGTCGTCTATGAACCTCCAGTAATGAATGATGTTATTAGCAAAACTAGGAGTATGCCTGAGGACATGCTCCTCCCACCACCCAACGTGTAAACATGCATAGGTTGGGAAAAAGCATGCCCCCATGGCCACTCCCCTTTGCTGCTGATAAACTTCGTTGTTAAACTGAAAACAATTGTTCGTTAAACATAACCTTAGCATTTTCATCAGCATGTCATTGTGATTTTTAAAACTCATGTTGTGTTGGTTCAAGAAATGCCTAAATGCATTAAGGCCATCTGTATGTTCTATGCTGGTGTATAGGGTACATATGTCAAGAGCCACAAGAATATACTCTGATTCCCACTTGACCTCTTTCAATTTCATGAGGAAATGTCCAGTGTCCTTAGTGTAAGAAGGAAGTTCTACAACAAAACTCTGGAGGAAATAGTCCACATACTTGGAAATGGCCTCTAAAAGACTACCTTGGGCTGAGATGATAGGACGCCCCGGTACGGGAGATACAAGTTTGTGTATTTTTGGAATGAGATAAAAAGTTGGGGGCAACGGATAATCCTTTTTCAAAAACGCCAATTCTTGTTTTGTTAGCAATCCCTCTCTTTTCCATTGATTTAATTCCTTATGTACTGAATACTTAAGGTTACGGATCTCATTGACGTTTCTTTTCCTGTAGCAAGATGTATCTGCCAGGTGCTGATGTGCTTCTTCCATATATTGAATTCTGAGACAGATGACAATGTTGCCTCCTTTGTCGGCTTTATTGATTATTAGGTTTGAATTGCTTCTCAATTTTTCATCAATATTGAATACTGTCTCTCCATGTATTTGGCTTTTTTGATCTTTCTTGATGTTTTTACCTGCAATCCTTTCAGATGCTCAGTAACCATATCATTCAAAGTGTCAATGGCATCCTTAGGCATCAGGGGTATGAAGGTGGACGATGCCTTGAAAGGTGTTTCACAGGGTGCATTGATGTTGACCCCCATTCTGTCGCACCTGACTTGAGTCAAGCTAGCCCCAAGGTCCTCCTCTAATGCCAATTCATGGGCAATTTGCAGAGCTCCAATGTCAGCGACTTGGAATTTGGATGAGGGTTGAGATTCTCTAATGCTGTTTTTGGCTCGGTCCGGTGCAATAGTTAATTTGAAATGTTTTTTCAATTTTAACTTCCGAATGAATTTAAAAACATCAATTCTAGTCTGCACATAATTGTAGGAATTTTTAGGGCAAAAAGAGAGACCTAGCGACAGCAACTGTGTTTCAGCTTTAGAGAGGACAACATCCAATAGGTTTACTACTGTTGTATCGATTTCGTCATTAGCAGAGATGGTGTTTGCTTCAGGTGTTTTGTCAGTATCTGATATCATTCCATCAGAAATAACATGTTGAATTTCTACCATTTCTTGCCTTTGCCTCTCTTTGCGAAGCCTCTCCCTCCAGTGTTTCCTCCTTTCGTTGCATTTGTGGTTTTTGTATTTTCATTTTTGTTCCGTTGTTGTTGGGTTTTTGGTCGCAATGTTTTCAACCTGTCCTTGATTAAAAAACCCAAGTCCTCAGATGGTGCAAAGTGAGTTGGCACCTGTGCACGTGTAGACACCCCTGCTTGCTCGTCATCCGAACCCAAACTACTAGCGTTTGAACTTATTTCCGCCTCTGAAAGACCTACTTCAGACCCTTCACTAGGTGCTTGCATGGCGAGTTTAGGAATGAGCGCTTGTCTTTTCATTGTGTCATATTTACGAGCAAAAGTAAAGATCCTGCCGGTCTCGTAATCCTGTTTATCTCGGGCGAATTTATATTGTTTGAGCAGGCTAATAGTTTCTTGGTGTTTGGCCAATCTGTCAATTTCCCCATATTTAATTAGTATGCAAATCATGTTTCTGGACGCCTCCAGATTGTTGGTAGCCCATTCCTTCAACATGAGGGGGTTGGAGTTCTCAAAAGATGGCACTATGAGAACCCTCAAACTCCTCGGGACTCTACCCACTTACAGATATTTTTCGAGCAAGCGTTTCTCCCACCATTTAGTGGTTTCAGTTTTCAACAGTTTAACCAATTTTTTCAATTTGCCCTTTAGATCGGTGTTCGGGTTATTGCCCTCCGTAATTTCCTTGTTGGTTCTCACCACCGGAAGGTTCACAAACATGGCGTCAGCCAGTGCCTCCCGGTTTTTCAAAGCCTCCGCTGATGTGGACATTTTGATGTAGGAGAGAATAAGCAATATGATTATATATGATTCACTAGGTGTATGAGTTAAAGAGTGCATGTGGAAACAGCTATATGGGCGGTTGACTGTGTGCATGGGTGTGTTGGTGAGTGAATGGATATCTCAGTGCTACATGTCCAAGTAAGTATATATGTAAAAGACAGTGCATGTGAGAGTTGGCATATATAAATGACTATACATGAGAGCCAGTGAATGTGTGAGTGGCTGTATGGATCATTGTGTACTTGTATCAGTGATTGTATAAGAGAGTAAGTATGTGTTAGTATATGTTTGAATAAGTAAGGTGTTGTGTGTATAACTGTATAGTTGAGGAAATGGAAGTGTGATTGATTCTTTGCATGACTGACTAGGTGTGTGAGTAACTCCATTGATGAGTGGCAGTGTGTGAGTGTCTGTATAGATGTATGAGTGCATATGATAGTGTTGTATTTATGAGTGACTGTACGTATGAGTGATTCTATGGGTGAATGAGTGAATGTGTGTGTAGACCTAGGAATCAGTGAGTGCGTATGTAGTAACTGGTATTGGTGTGTCAATGGCTTCAAGAATGGTAGTCTGTATTTAACACTGGGTGTATCAAAGGTTATATTAGAGTGTGAGGAGGTGCATCGTATTATCACATGAATGATATCATCAGTGATGTGATCAGTGAT
The DNA here is from genome assembly GCF_964263255.1 of Lissotriton vulgaris. Classification (NCBI taxonomy): domain Eukaryota; kingdom Metazoa; phylum Chordata; class Amphibia; order Caudata; family Salamandridae; genus Lissotriton; species Lissotriton vulgaris. The sequence continues at coordinate 746,419,222 of NC_141693.1, read as the reverse complement.
GTCAAATGAGATGTCATCAGTGATGTCATCAGTGATGTCATTTGAGATGTCATCAGTGATGTCATCAGTGATGTCACTGACCATGTCATGAATGATGTAATATGTGACATCATCAGCAGTGGATTGCGGGCGCGCGGAATATAGTTAGTACAACTAACTATATAGGAGCAATTTCAATAGTTTTTTAAATGCTAATTCTTAACTATATAAGGCCTGAAACCTATGTTTTTTTACGTGAATTTGCAAGGTTTTTTAAATGCTAATTCCTAACTATAATACTATATAAGGCCTGAAACCTATGGTTTTTTAAGTGAATTTGCAAGGTTTTCTAAATGCTAATTCCTAACTATATAAGGCTTAAAACCTATGGTTTTTTCAGTGAATTTGCAAGGTTTTTTAAATGCTAATTCCTAACTACATCAGGCGTGAAACCTATATTTTTTTTCAATAAATTTCAAAGTTTTTGTAAATGCTATTTCCATTAGCGGATAACGTTTATATATGTTATTATCCTTCTGGGACCACCTGAGCAGCCATCTTGTTTCTCAGGAGAAGTGAGGCACAAGAGAGCACAAAACAAGAGTGGAAAACGCGAAAAGGGGGCAGGGTAGAGACCCCTGACTCCCTAGCCCTTCTCAGGGGGTCCCAGAAGAACCACCAAGTACAAAAAATATATATATATTTTTTTTAAATAGCGGGGTACGCGCACGGTACGCGTACGGTACCCGTACGGTGTGCGTACCCCTCGATTTTCTTTTATTTTTATTTGCCCTTGGGGGTCTTTTTGGGACCCCCTGAGAAGGGCTAGAGGGTTGGGGGGTCTCTACCCTGCCCCCTTTTCGTGTTTTCCACTCTTGTTTTGGGCTCTCTTGTGCCTCAGTTCTCCTAAGAAACAAGATGGTGGCCAACACTTCCTGGCTTGGACAGTTTGGAATGTTGACAGTCGACTGCCAGCCAATCAGAAACTCACTCGCTCACGTAAAGGGTACATGCACGTATGCGTACCTTGCGCGTACGGTGAGCGCATATAGATATATAATTTGATCAAACTTGTCCCCCCTGGAGCCTGCCCAGATTTGGCCAGGGTCCAGGGGGGACAAGTACTTTTTAGGGGAGGGGTGCATGTGACCCCCTTCCCTGGGCCTCAAAGAGGACCCAGAGACCTCATCCACCGGTGCAATATAAATTTAGAGGGGAGGGGGGATCACAGCCCCCTTATCTGAGCCTCAAGGAGGCCCGAGTACCCCTTCCCATGGGGCTGATATGTACAATAATGCGACCCTCTTCCCCCACGCCCATCTAAGGCCAAGAGGACCCCATTCTGTGAATCTGGAGTCAAATTTGAAAATATTAGCCCACCAGACTTGGCCAGGGCCGGGGTGGGGCTAGGGCCAAGAGAGGTGGCACAAGTAATTTTTGGGGGAGGAGGCATGCATCCCCCCTTCCCGAGCATCAAGGGAGCCTGGGGACCTCATCTCCTGGGGCCAATACAAAAATAAAGAGAGGGGATGCACAGCCCCTTCCCTGAGCCTCATGGAGGCCCGAGGACCCCAACCCCACAGGCTAATATGTACATTCAGCACCCTCCCTGAGCCTATATAAGGACCTGGGGACACCATTCCCTGGGGCAATTTTCAAAGGGGAGGGTGCATGAAGCCCCCCATCCTAGAGCCTCTTAAGGCCCCAGGGACCCTATCGTCCAGTGTCTATATTTTTAGCAAAAGGGGAGGGAGGTGTACCACTCCCTTTGCAGAGCCATTTATGGCCCCAGGAGCTACATCCTTCTGAGCGTCCTGGTGACCCCAACCAAGCTGCTCCTAATGTGAGAGAGCACAAAACCTTCTCCCTGCTCATGTTCTCAGGCAGGGAAAAACACAGAATTGCTCCCACCCAGCAGAAGTAAAAGAAGACTACTCCTGTGGGTGGGAGCAATACCGTTTCAAACTGCGCCCAGGATGGAGTCGGGCAGGGGTGCTAGGAAGACTGCAGCAGCATGAGCATCTCCCTGCAGCCCCAATGAGGGACTGCAGTGGCGTGCCACGGGGGGCACAGGTCCACCCCACTTAAAAAAGAAAAAAAATATACCTAAACTGTTGTACAAATATATAGAAAATTATAAATACATTCCTCTACCTATTAACGCTTTAATAAAGTATTAGTAAGTAAGGATCAAAATGAAACCTACGTATCCAGCTCTAAGACCCCAACCCAAGATGCAGTGAAACGCAGAACGCATACAAAATATGCTGCAAACTTCATGGCTTCCTTTTATATTTGGTAAACGCATTTGCTAGCTAATCACATTCCGCCTTATCATGTGCACATACAGCAAACTTATGGCAGTATAATGCGGCTTAATAGGCAAATAGGTTTTTTCCCAATGATAACGTTAACACTGCTTACACCTTTCACAAATACTAACGAAAATTAACATTTATATTTACACCAAATCATCTGTTTTCCTGATACTTTACATCTACATCCATTAATACATTTTTAAGCTGCGTCTGTTTCAATTAACACACTCAACTGTACACTACTCCACTCCACTCTATGCCATTCCACTCTATGTCTCTCCACTCTACACTATTACATTCTACGCCACTCAATGCTAATCCACGGCACACCTTCCACTGTACTCCACCCTAGTCTATGCTTCGGCACTCTAAATCATTACACTATCCACTATTACGCTCTGCGCCACTCCATTTTATGACACTCTAGAGTATGACAATAACTGTACATCTTTTCTCTCTGTGCTACTCCACTGTAAGCTATTCTACTGCATGCAACCCCACTTAATAACACTAGACTCTATGCTATTCCACTCTATGGCACTCCACTGTATACCACTTCAGTGTACACCACTGATCTGTACGCTATTCCCCTTTATGCCACTGCAACCACTCCACTGTACTCCACTCCGCTACATGCCACTCCAATATATGACTATCCACTGTACACTATTACACTGTACATCACTTTATTCTATGGTATTCCACTGTATGACACTCCACAGTACGCCACTGTACTCTACGCTATTCCACTATATGCCACTGCACTCTACATTAGTACTCTGTGTGCTAGTAAAACTAAACTTTATTCTATTCAACCACTCTACTGTACATTCCTCCACTGTATTCCACTCCACAGTATGCCCCTAAAGTCTTCAGGACTCCACTCTATGCTATTCCTCTGTTTTGGCACTCCACTCTACAACACCCTACTCTATGCCACTTCACATTATGCTTTTACATTGTATGCCACTACAGTATACCCCACTACAATCTACCCACCTGCACTCTACAGCTCTTCACTCTCCTTTATTCCACTATACAACACTGTGTAGTAGCGTACAGTGGAGAGAAGTATATTAGAGTGCCGTACTCTAATAAGGCACTTTAATATACTTCTCTCCACTGTACGCTACTACACAGTATGCGAATACACTCTACACTATCAACTCCACTATATGACACTCCACTCTATGCTATTCCACTGTATGCCACTCCACTGTACACCACTCTAATATTTGCTATTCCACTGTACGCCACTACAATCTATGCCACTCTAGTCTATCGCATTCCACTTTATGCCTCTCCAATCTAATCCTCTCCACTCTATGCCACTCCACTCTCTGCAACTCCAGTCTATGCCACTCTACTCTACACTACCCTACTAAATGCCACTCTCTTCTATGACAATCCCCCACATGCTAGTGCACTGTATATCATTCCATTCTATGCCACTTAACTGTACTTCACTCCACTCTGCGCCAATCCACTCTACCCTACTACATGCTACCCTTTTCCTCCGTATGACACTCCAATCTATGCCACTCTACTGTATCGCACTCCACTATATGTCACTCCACTCTATGTCACTACACTGTACACCAGTAATACTCAGTTATTCCAGTATAAACCAGTCCACTGTATGCTACTCCATTGTATGCCACTCCCCTCTAGTCTATACTATTCCACTATACACCACTATACCTTAACTCGCTACACTCTACGCCTCTCTATTGTAAGCTAGTGCAATGTATGCCATTCCACTCTACATCATTCAACTCTATGCCACTCCAGTCTATCCCACTCTAGTGTACACTATTCCACTGTATGCCACGTCATTGTATGCCACTCGACTCTGCAACATTCCACTCTGGGCTATTACACTGTATGCAACTACACTGTACTCCACTCCACTCTACGCCTGTCCACTCTAGAACACTCCCCTGTATGCCACTACCCCCTATGCCACTTCCATGTACACCACTCCACTGTGCACTATTCCACTGTACGCCACTTCACAGTAACACACTCCACTGTATGCCACTGGACTGTACACCACTACACTGAATGCAAATCCACTGTACACTATTTCACTTTACACAGTTACACTCTAAGGCACTCCACTCTATGCTATTCCACTCTATCCCACCCAACTGTAAGCTACTCCACTATACGCCACTCCATTCTAAGACAATCCACCATACGTTATTACACCGTACATCACTCCATTCTACGCCACTCAACAGTAGCGGTTCCTGATGGGATTGCTGTCGGGAGGTGACATGGGTGGGGGAGGGGCAGGGTGGTAGTAAACACCAGAATATGGATGAATACAGGTAAGTAGACAATTAAATCAATAAAATGAATTTTGTTGGGCGTGCTGCAGCGCATTTGGCGATGCAGCACAAGCAAGGAAATTCGTTTTATTGATTTAATTGTCTACTTTCCTGCATTCATCCATTTTCTGGTGTTTACTACCCCTCACCCTGACCCTCCCCTGCCCCACGTCACCAATGGCAGCACTCCCACCAGGAACAGATACTGCCACTCAACAATATGCCACTCCTCTCTATGCCAATTCACTCTACGCTACTACACTCTACCCTATTCCACTGTATGACAATTCAATCTACGCCACTTTTCTGTACAATGTTCCACTATATATTACTCCACTCTGTGTCACTACACTGTATGCCAGTAACACTCAACATTATTCCACTCTAAACCACTCCATTGTATGCTACTTTACTATATGAAACCTCACTCTACACTATTACACTGCACGCCACTCCACTCCACAGAACGCTGTTACACTGTATGCCATTACATTGTACACTACTCAACTCTACCCCACCACTCTACATCACACCAGTCTACAGTATTCCTCTCTACAACACACCACTTTATCCCACTACACTGTATGTCACTACACTCTATACCACTCCAGTCTATGCTATTCCAATCTATGACACTAAACTTTATCTCACTTCACTCTACACCACTCTACTGTACGCTACTCCAATGTACGACACTCCACTCTATACTATTCCACTCTACATCATTCAATTCTAAGCCACTTACATCTACCCTACTCTAGTGTACACTTTTCCACTTTACACTGTATGCCACTTCATTGTATGCCACTCAACTCTACAACTTTCCACTCTACGCTATTACACTGTAAGTCACCACATTGTGTGCCACTTCACTCTATGACACTTACATCTACGCCACTCCACTGTACGCTATTCCACTGTATGCCGCTCCACTTTAACACATTCCTCTGTATGACACTGCACTGTACACCACTACACTGTATGGAAATCCACTTTACACTATTTGGCTGGACACAGCTCAAGCGTATGGCACTCCATTCTATGCTATTTCACTCAATGCCACTCCACTGCACACCAATCCACAGTCCACTACTTTAATATACTTTATTCAACTGTACGCCACTCCACTTTATGCCACTGCAGTATACGCCACTCAAATCTACCCCTTCCACTCTATGCCACTCAAATCTACACCACTCAACTCTACGCCACTGCATTCTACACTAGTCCCTTCTACTCCAATCTACTACATGCTATTCCACTGTACGCAGCTCCACTCTCCCCACTGCAGTCTATGCTATTCCAGTCTATGCCACTCCACTATACACTATTCCACTCTACAAGACTGCTGTCTTTGAAGTTTCATGCTAATCCATTGCACTCTACGCTACTCCACTGTACGCTATTACACTGTACCATGCTAAATTCTACGCCCCTCCACTCTTCGTCTCTCCACTGTATGCTGTACTAATGCATGCCACTGTACTCTATGACACTCCACTGTATGCCACTCTAATATACACTATTCCACTATACTGCACTCCACTGTACATCACTCCCTTCTACGCCACTTTAGTCTACCCAGTCCATTGTATGCCGCTCCACTCTATGTCACTCCACTCTACACCCCTCCACTCTATGCCACTCCAGTCTACGCCACTGCAGTGTACGCCATTCCACTATATGCCACTCCATTCCACGACAATCCACCATACGCTATTTTTTTTTTTTTTTTTTTTGAGAAAGACTTTTATTGCAAAAGTTGCCAACTGTCTGAAATCAAATGTCATTACAGTCCGACCATACAGTGCATCAACGTGTACACAAGTAACAAAGACAGATTCGCAGCGCCTAATACACAGCCGGTGTGCTGGCATCCCGGAGGCCCAGCGGCGTCACTCAGTGTCACAACTCAATCAAAAGCAAAGCGATCTTGCACTGTTGGTCCCCAGCGTGTCAGCAAGACAGTCAATAGGCAATAAATGGAGGCATAATAGTGCGGTCTTCCATGAACCAGGGAAGGACAAGAAACCAGAAGTAAGGAAAGGGAAAAAACTAACCTAATCTACCCCCAAACCCCCCCCAGGCCCACCCCGTGTGCTATTGAGTACCGTAAAGGAGTCCCAGTGTCTCTTTCTGCCTACGTAATGTCGTGTGCGTACCGTGTATATTCTGCACCCGCCCCCCGCTAGCCCTGTCCCCAAGCCATGTCACACCCCTCCCCCCGTCCCCGTCCCATACCTACACCTTCCCTGTGCCCACCTCCCCCCAGAAGAACATTAAAGCCCCTCCTGCGGCGAGTGGCTTCGCTCCAGAGCAGTATCTAACCCCTCATCCTGTGGGTCCACTTCCTCCGACATGTCACTGTCGTCCACCTCCCCCCTTTGTTGGTACTCCTTGTAGAGTTCCCAAAATGACTTCGGTCTACTCCTGGGCGGCAACAGCTCGCTGTACACTTCCGTCTGTGTGCAACAGTATTGGAGATCCCTGAGCCATCTCACCTTTGTGGGGAGAGGACCGCGCATCCAGCACGCAGCCACCACCCTCCTGGCCAGTAGTAACGCCACGTCCACTAATCTGCGCAGCGCAGGAGCCAACGGCTTGGAGAAGCCCAGTAGCGCAAGCGCCGGAGATCTCAACAGAGGTTCCCCTATAATGTGTCCCAATTCCGCGAAAACCTCCTCCCAGTACGCACTCACTCCCGGGCACAGCCATGCCAAGTGTAGGAAATCAGCGGACCCAGTCCCGCAACGCTCACACTCCGGGGAGCCACGTAGGCCATAGCGGTGTAACCGCTCTGGAGTATAGTACACTCTCTGCAGATATTTGAAGTGCACCAAGCGGTGTCTGCCATTAAGCGAGACCCTGCGAGTGTTGGCGCAGCAGTATTGCCACATGGCGTCGTCTATAGGGGATTGCAGATCTGCCTCCCACGCCGCTCTAGGAGTCGAAGTAGGGAATGTCTGATATGAAGGCCCAAGCCTGTGAACCGCAGAAATCAATTTGGCCGGTGTGTTCGTCCTGATGACGTACGTCAGTTCTGGGACCTCTTCAGGCTCCTGTAGTGCGGGGCCCAGTATCACTCTGCAGGCCGACCGTATCCTATGGTACTGAAACTTCTGCAGCAGCGATGGGGCCGGGGCGACGGGAGGGAGCTGTTCCCAGGTTTTCAGCGTTCCATCCAAGAATAGGTCCTCCATGGTGTGCACTCCCAGGGCCTGCAAAGCCTCTACCACCCCCCTCTCATTGAGCGGATCTAACCACAGGGCCCAGGATACCGACATCCGCGGGGAGTACAGCAAGGGGCACCCCCTTTCTCTCTGCAGTGCTCGCCACGCATGGTTCGTTGCTTTAAGCGAGTCCATGCGCCCGATTGCTCGGTCCGTAGTGAGACAGATCGTGGCGGGTAAGGGAAGAGGATCAGCAAATAGCTTCTCCAGGATGAGATGCGGAATGCGGGCATCCCCATGGACCCAGGAATGTAAATGGGTCGCTTGTGCCACCCGGTAATAGCGCTCCAGGTCCGGCGCCCCCAGGCCCCCCTTTTCACACGGGAGCATCAGTGTCTCCCATTTAACACGAGGTTGCTTCCCGCCCCAGGCAAGCTTAATCCGTACCTGGTTCAGGCGTCTAAAGAACGCTTTCGACAAGACCACCGGAATATTAACAAAGAGGAAGAGAAACCGGGGGAGTACCACCATCTTCATAAGGGCAATCCTGCCCATCAATGAGAGAGGGAGCTTGATCCAGGCATCCACATCCTCCTCAAGCTTGGTGAATGCGACCCCATAGTTATCGCGGATCAGGATCTCTGGATCCGTGTGGAGACGGATGCCCAGGTATCTCACTGAGTCATCCGTCCACTGTAGAGGGTATTCCATCTCGAACGGCTGCGTGACTGGGGTCAGGGGGAAAGCAATGGACTTATCCCAGTTCACTTTGAGTCCCGATAGCGCCCCAAAGCGTACCACCTCCCTGAGAATTGGAGCTAGGTTATTGACCGGGTCTCGGACGTACAGTAAGGTGTCATCTGCATAAGTAGAGATGCCAATCTTATATGTGGGGAAGCTGACACCCTCCAGGCTATGATATTCTCGCATGGCGCACGCTAATGGCTCAGCAACCAATGCATACAACAGGGGGGACAAGGGGCATCCCTGCCGGGTGCCTCTACCAATGAGTATCGGTGCCGAAACGCTGTCACCGACCCGCAGGCGGGCCGTAGGGTGGTGATAAAGAGCCCCAATCCTCTGAAGAAACGGCTCTCCCAGCCCCAGTTTGCGCAGGACCCTAATCATGAACGGCCATTCGACGGAGTCGAATGCCTTTTCCATGTCTAAGAATATTGCCAAGGCGGGGTTCTCCTGTTTCACATGCTGCATCGTCCCCAGCACCGTGCGGATGTTATAGGTTAGGTTCCTGCTGGGTACGAAGCCCGATTGTTCCGGCGCCACTAAGTTCGGGACCAGCAGCGCGAGTCTGTTGGAGAGGACCTTCGCGTAGAGCTTCGCGTCCACGTTCAGCAAGCTGAGCGGACGGTACGACCCACATTGGTCCAGGGGCTTCCCCGGTTTCGGGATCGTGACCAGCAACGCTTCCCGCATCGAGGTCGGCATTTCGCCCTCTTCGCAGATCGCGTCAAAAAGGGCAAGCAAGTGTGGGAGCAAGAGGTCCTTGAAGGCTTTGTAAAAGCCTGCCGTTAGGCCGTCAGAGCCCGGGGCGCTCCCCGAGCGCATGCCACTCAGTGCATCCAGAATCTCGTCCTCATGAAAGGGGGCCATCAGGAATTCCCTGTCTGAATTCTTAAGGAACGGCATCGAGATGTAATCCAAGTAGTCGTCCATCTCGGCTTCCGCACCTCCCGCCCTAGCTCGGTACAGGTCCGCATAGTATCGGCGGAACGTCTCTAATATTTGGTCCTCCTCGACCACTCGAGTGCCCCCCGGAGTCTGCAGTTCATCTATCACCAATGGTTTACGGGACCCCTTGGCCATACGCGCCAGTAGAGCCCCCGGTCTCTCCCCCTCTCCAAAAGACCGGGCCGTGGCATACTTCCCCATATAGAGAACTTCCCTATCCGCAAGCGCGTGATATTCCGCTAGCGCGGGCGCTAGATCTTGTCCCACCTCTCCCCTCGGGTCCATCAGCCGTTCCCTCTCCAGGGCAGCTATCTTGCCCTCCAGCGCAGAGAGATCTCTTCTAATGGTGCGCAGGACACTGGAGTGTTTGGACATGGCTATTCCCCTAATATAGACCTTAAAGGCCTCCCACACGGTAAAGAAACTGTCTACTGAGTTAGTATTGGTGGCGAAAAACCTTTCAATGTCTTCCGCTAGTTCCCCGCGGAAGGCGTCATCAAGAAGCGCATAGGGCGGGAAACGCCAAGTATATGGCGGTATCTCCTTCCTAACAGTGGAGAGACTGAGCAATATCGGGGAGTGGTCCGACAGCGTGCGTGGGAGAACCGCACAGGAGCTGATGCCACCCAGCATTGAGGAGGAGGCGAGCCAGTAGTCTATCCTAGTATGTATGTTGTGGTATGCGGAGTAGTGCGTGTAACCGCCCTGCGTAGGGTGCTTTTCCCGCCAAACATCCACCAGGTCCAGCTTCGTCATTTCCGCTTTTATGTAGATAGCTGACGCAACTGGCCGCCTTACGGGGCCCGCCGAACGGTCCCTGTCTGGGTCAAACACAAAGTTGAAATCACCCCCCCATAACATTTTAGTGTGTGTGTGTGATCTACATGCAGCTGACAGTGCTGTATAAAACTCCGGGCTATCATGGTTAGGGCCATAAACATTTACCAGGAGCAGGTCCTGCCCCCTCCCCGTGCACCTAGCCACTACGTATCTGCCCTCAGTGTCCACAGTTAGTGGGGTAAGTTTCAGTCTCGAGGCAGGGTTAACCCAGGTGATTACACCGCGGGCGTGGGAAGTGAAACCCGCTACTGCTATATTCCCTACCAACCCTCTGACCTTTAGCATCCTACTGTGTACAGGCAGGTGTGTCTCTTGTAGCATGGCCACATCCACTCGATGCCTATTCAGGAAGCTCATCACCTTCCTCAGCTTCCGGTGATCATTCAGCCCTCTAACGTTCCAAGTTAGCAGGGACAGCGCGCGCCTCGGTTGCGGGTCCCCAGACTCTACAGCAGCAGACATCTTAAATCACGGCACATCGTATTGACTCCATCGGGAGATGTCGGACAACCAAGCAGTACATCATCGCTCAAGTCAGGCAGACATCCACCCAGCACGTTCTCACACATCATTCGCCAATTATCAACAGCAAACCACGGGCCCACCGGTTCCCAAACAGCAAACCCCTCAACTTTCGCCCATCCACCCTCCCCCCTGACCCCGCCCCTCCCACAGCTGACCACCCCCAACCCGGCCAGACAGCACCCCCCACATTTCCCCATCAACACAAGTGCCCCAAAGTAGCGGGCAACACCAGTCCCAACTCCCTGGTGAGTTCCTCAGCCAAAAGCACAGGGGCAAAGCGTGCCGAGACTACGTAGTCACCACCAGTGGTGCAAAAGTTCACTTATCTCCAGTTCCGTCCCCCCGCATCGCCCCCCTGTGTTTTAATACCTCAGACTGGACTCACCTGGTTCCCCCTCCGCCCCCCCACCCGTATCAATCATATCCCAGTGATCACCACACCAGCTTACGTGATTGGGACCATGAACAACAATGCAGCATGAGTCATTGCGACACGTCGCTTGCCGTCTCTCGGCTACTGTCTCTAGTCCAGGCCGCAGCCCATAACCGGGAGACTCCGCGTACATTCATAGTACATCACACAGCAATTACACTCTTACTGGGAATACAGTCGACCTGGCGCCTCAGTCCTGTTCTTCCATAGTCGATACTTCCTCCGAGTCCTCCCCGTGTCGCTGTCGGTGTTCCTTGCGTTCCTTGGCCCAAGTTTTCAGTGATTTCTGCAGTTCCTTCGGGTCCGTGAAGAAGTACGATTTCCCGCCGGTGTTAATTCTCAATTTGGCCGGGTACAGCATCGCATAGTCTAGGCCCAGCTCGCGCAACTGCTTCTTATGCGGTATGAACTGGCGGCGTTCCTCCTGTACCTTGGCCGTGAAGTCAGGGTACAACGATATCTTCATGCCGTCCACCTGTAGTTGTCCTTTCTCCCTGGCCAGTCGCAGGGCCGTGTCCCTGTCCCTGTAGTTTAGGAGCTTGGCAATTATGGGCCGGGGTGGCAGTCCGGGTTGGGGTTGAGGGCCCAGAGTGCGGTGTGCTCTCTCCACTATGAACATTGGGGAGAAGGCCTCCTCCCCAAGTAGCGTTTTCAGCAGGCGTTCCACGTAGAGCTCCATCTTGCCTGTCTGCGTTGATTCCGCCACACCCGTTATGCGAATGTTCGATCTACGGGAGCGCGCTTCCAGGTCCTCGGCCTTATCACGGATCACTTGGAGCAGCCTGCCGAATTGCCGACGGTCTTTGTCCCACTCGGTCTGTGCCTCCTCCGCTTCCGTGAGCCTCCGTTCCGCCATGTCTAGGCGTTCGGCATGTTTGTCCACACGTTCCGCCATGCGGTCCATGCGGTACGACAAATCATCGATCTTGGAGCCCACCGCCTCTATGCTGTTCTGAATGCCTTTCTCCATCGCCGCTAGCAACTCTCTAAGGTCCGCAGGGGTCGAGGGTGCCGCGGCTCCTTTCGGGGAGGCATCCGCCGCCTGTGACTCCAGCCCCCTCGTTTTCCGGCGGTCGAACGAGAGTTTCGCTTGTGTCGCATCATTTTTCCCCATGTTGGCGGTCCAGTACCAGAGCTGATCTCACCCTGGAAATGTTCAGCAGTAGCCACGGGCGTAGAGTAGTGCACACTCCACAGTCCCCGCTAGCGAGCCTAAAATGGCGGCCGCGTCGCGGGAGCGACCTCAGGAGTGCCCCTCGTGTCAGGGTGCGCCAGCCACCCAGTGCACTGACTGGCCCCGATGGAGTACAAATGTTAGGGTCCCTGCAGACGTATCCTCCCTACGCCTGTACTTCCAGATGGGCCTTGGTGGGCTTGCGGGTCGCGCCCCGTCCCAGTATCTGCAGGCTGCGTTCTCCGGCTCCTCCGGGTGTCAGGGCCGCACGTCAGGTGACGTCGTGCGGGCCGCGCCACAGGGCAGGCCGCGGCTTCAGGCCTGGTCCGCACCTCTCTCCGTCGCCAATCTTGCGCGGGTCTTTACCCACTGCCACCGGCACTCCGGGCCACACAACCGGGTCAGGGGGCCTCCGGGGGTCACCAGGCACCGAACCCAGTCAATTCGGCATTAAGCAGGATAGTTTGAAGGATTTTTAAGGGGCTGCAGCGAGGAGCCGAAAGCTCACACGTCCGCCATCGACGCCGGCTAGCTCCGCCCCCCCACCATACGCTATTACACTGTACATAACTCCATTCTAGGCAACTCCACTGCACACTACTCCTCGCTGGGCAAATCCACTCTACCCTACTACACTCTACCCTGCTCCACTGTACGACACTCCACTCTACAACACTCCACAGTATGTTATTGCACTGTACGCCATTGCTATGTACCCAACTATACTCTACCCAGCTCCACCCTACAACACTCCACTGTACAATATTCCACTCTACAACCCTCCACTCCACTGTACACCACTCCAATGTATGCCACTCCACTCTATGCTATTCCACTCTGTCTTTCCACTCTACACCACTACAGTCTACCCCACTCCAGTGTGCACTATTCCACTGGGAGGCCACCCCCGCGACTAGGGGAGGGGGGCCTTTAGTGGGCATTCCGTGCCCGCCTCAGTAGCTGAGTTTCGATTCTGCAGCCAGACGTCATGGGGAGGGTCTCACCGTAATGTGAGATGCTTGGTGGGCGTCTGAGGACCCTCCCCCCAAGGCAATAAGAGGTGCAGCACCTCTGGGAGTAGCCCTCTTTTGTCTCTCGCCTGTTTGACGAGAAGGCTAGCCGGGAAATAGTTACGAGCGGTAGAGTCAGGCCTGGCGGCTTTTGGTTGCAAACAGGTGAGAGGCCATAGCGTAGCTTATTAGGCATATTAGGTACGGTGCTGGGAGCCTCGGGTTCGGGCCCCGGTGAAGTCTTTTAATTGTAAAGGTAATTTTTCTAGTGGTGCGGGGAAAAGCTTGGGATTTTTTATCCAAAAGCATTGTCGACCTAGTGGGAACAAAGATTACTAAATACGCGGAGAAAAGCTTGGGGTTAATATCAAAAGCATTGTTGAGTCTCGCTTGCTATCAGTCAGGGGATGAAGGAGATGCTCAGCGATGTTGCAGGCAGAGCGAGGGCGGCGTTATTAGTTAGATGGAGCGAGGGGCGTTTCCTTCCGACCCGCGTGGCTGGATGGAGTGCGCGGCGGTCTATAGCAGAGAAGAGCAGGGTTCGAATTCTTTAAAAAATAAAAAATAAAAAGATTTTAATTACTTAATAGGAGCAACGCGTTATACAGGGTGCGTGCAGTTAAGACAATGATGGTGCACGCACAATTAGGTATCGCGTTTGAGGAAAGGGGGAATGTTATGGCTGTGTATGTTCACATTAGCGGCTTTTCGGCATCGGAGCAATATACACATCCGTTTTTAAAGAACGCTGCTCTAACCTCGTTCTTAACTTTGTTGATGCATGGCTGGGTAGTTAAAAGGAGCAAATGGGAAAGGAGGTGCAGAGCCCGAGGTCGCTCTGAAAGTGCTCCGATACCCTGGGTTGAGTTTGCGCTATATGAATCTGAGGCTGCTGAATGGGACCCGAAGGCATGATACGCTGACCCCTTTGAGTCACGTGGTAATAATCGCCGTCTTACTACAAGCAGAGTGGCTTAGTTGGTAGAGCAGTTGACTATAGTCTGGGAAACCTGGGTTTCGCGCCTAAAGGCAGCGCAACAAGCGTATATATTTCCCCAGAGTCCGAAAGGATTATTGCTTTAGAATAGACTTTTTAGTAATTATAGAAAACACTACTATACTTTGATACTAAAACGGGTAAACAATGATAATTGGTATTTTAGCAACAGAGGATCTTAAGCGTTCTCAACTGCCGGTGCCAGCTCCTAGAGGTCGCGAGGGTCATCTTCGGCCATCGCAGGTTTTACATCAGCGACCCGGGGCTCAAACTTGCTAAAACTGAAAGGGCATAACGTATTGAGCCTCAGACTCCCCGTGATCTTGGCCGAATAGCGGGGTAAATTCACGAGCAAGTCATACCGATGTTGAAAATAATGAATACTATAATTGCACTTATATAGCGCTTGTTGCCACAGGCCAGGCGTCAAAGCGCTTTCTTACGGTGAGTAGCACGCTATCCGGAACAGAGATCTGTTAATAGCAGTAGTTTTTGGTAACACTGGCTCAGGCCGAGGAAGGCATGGCAAAAGCACTTGGGGGCAGAGAGTCGCGGAGCCCGGGCTGAATGCCCAGGAGTTACTGGTCCGGGGATATTTTCATTTTAGATTTTGTCTGCAATGGGGCAGGGTCGGTCACAACAAGTCCGGTAATAGGGCATATTTTGGCACGTCAGGCGCTTGCCAGGATGGTGCCCCTGGCAGATGGATCTGTGGTTGGTTCTAAAGGTTTAGAATAGATTAGGAGCTGTGTGCAGAGGTGTAAAGCGGGGGTGTTGTGATGCATTACAGACTTTATCAGATACATGTATAGCCAGGTCATCGCATGTACTTCATTAAACTCATATGCCCACTTCGACCAGGATAATTTAATGCAGTGCATCAAGTACAACAGAACCCCCAGTGTAAGTGTTTACTGTTACTAATGTAAGCATTTATGTCAGGTTAGAAAGAAGTAAACAGTTCCAAACATGCATTGAAAGATTTTCTAGGAATGTGAATGGTACTGCGATTATTTATGCTGGTTTATTCAGTTACGGGTATACAAAGACACTTGAACACATTTTTTATACACGGGGGGGCACATCAAAATAGATATACAATGTGCTGGTAAAATGCTCTGTTATTTACACATAACAATTAGGTCAAACATGTAACAAGTCGGCAGCAGAAACTCGCTGTGGTATTGGTCTCCCAATTACCCGAAGTACCCACATCTTACGTGGGGCCAGAGGGTAACATCCATTTGGTCTTCTTGCAAGTTGTACAGCTGGGAAATGTTCTCCAAACTCGTCTACCATTGTAACAATACAAATAACTACTGAGGTCGGCTGTACTGGCCCTCTATTTACACAAAGCAGTTGTCCGCAGTTAAGTTGAATAAATGAAATGAACTTTCTACTATCCAAGGTAATGTCCCCTGCCTGTAATGGCTTGGCGGCTGTGTAAAATACATAATATACTTTCTTTGCACTAACTTTTGTAATTATTTACCAATGCTGTGTTAGGCTACTATTTTAAAACTGTACAGGCCATTTGAATAATTTCAGTGGTATGGGTTAAGTGCAGACGATTCTATTTAGGTCTCTCCAGAGGCACGTGAAACAGCACAGTGGGTTACACATTCATTGTACTTTTCTTGAAGTGAGCTTACAAATGTTCGACGTAAACATGTATTGGAAGGGGTAGTCATAAAAAAAAAATATATATTGTTTCTTTGTATTTATGGTTACGGGCTATTTTCACGAAGAGCAGAACTGCGCGAAGGCACTGCAGCACACTTTAAAGAAGTGTGCTAAAGAGTCATGCAGAATTCTAGACCACAGATGCAGATATTTCACTGTGAGATAGCAAAGGTAGTTTAATAATAAGTTAATTAGGGAGCCTTTTTTGCGGTGTATGGAGCTTCTACATTATGGCCCATTTAAAAGTGTAATGTGCACTTAAGTGCAATAATTTGTTATAAGAAATATTACTATTCTGGCGCACTAATTTGAATGTATGACATTAAAAATAACAAATTAAAATGAAGGTGCATTATAGTTGGTGCTTCCTGTGGTAATGCTAGTTAGCATTTTAAGTAGGTTGTATTCGCGACCGTGAGGTCATAGCCTGAGATTAGGCAGAGCATTACGTAGAATCATGCAGGGCAAATTTATGCATGCAGAAGTGGGCATAACAGCTCGGGGGGCTTAGGAGACTTGAACTCTGTAAGGAAATAATTTTCAAACAAGTAACTTTTAAGGTTACATAGTCACAATTACTATAAGTGGCATTACAGCCAGACCTGCTGAGTTAGCATATGGGAGTGCAGGGTTTGAGTCTCAGATCTGGCTCCGAGCAACATTTAAGAGGCTTAGTGTACATATTGTATGTGTGCAGTCATAGGGCCTAGCCTTCTCATTGGAGGTGAATGAATGCATCTTATTTGTGTAACTAAGGCAGCGGTGCACTGAACATTAATGGTTTGTTATTCTCTTCCACTATTTGATCTTGGGAGGCGCACCACGCGCGCCTGGCGGCAACATGCTCTCAAGATGGAGCCTAGTAGGAACTTCAGGATGGCCGAGACATTGCTACCAGCAGACATGGGAAGGATTCCTTCTCCCGTGGGGTACCTGGTTTGTATGGTATAGAAAATTGGGATAAAAATAAATAAATAAATAAATAAGTAAATAAAACGGGGCTATTTATAGCCTGGCCTGTGCTGAGCCATGCAGTCTCTTTCCGGGTACACTAATGAGGGGTCAACACAAAGGTGTTCTTTCTAGTACATCGAAGTTCTGGTTCCCATGGGCAAAAAAGGACTGGGGTGGTTGGTCTGACACTTTCAGTAACACCATCAGACAAGGCTGGGGAGGTAGATTCAGCGGAGTCTTGTTTACAGTTGTATTATGGCTTGCACTGTTGAGTGCCCCCCGGTGGTAATAAGATCAGCCGCTGGTCACTGACGTTTTCAGTTATTCGGTCCTAACGCTGCTGCCAGTGGCAATGGTGGCCAAATTAATACAGGGTAGTAGGTGCCGCCAGTGTCGTATGAGTCAGTTGGGAACCAGCCTACATACCTATGCTTACGTCTAACAACATGGCAGGAGTGATAGCAAAAGGGGTTAAGTAATTCCCGGTTTTAAATAGGTCCTCCCTCATTGGGTTCTCATAGTCCTACTCCTGAGTCTTAATAGCCAGCGCAGAATCCTTTTAAAGGCGAATTGCGCAAGAGGACTTCCTTCCACCCAAAGTAGGGATAATCAGTCTGGGACCATGCGGAGCACAATTGGAGACATGAGAAACATCTGGTATTATATTGTTTGGTTGCACCATTGACTACTACTTTAGTGGTACATGATAAGGTTAGTCGTCAGGTAAAATAATAATAATAATAATAATTGCTACAACTACTGCTTGCCTGGGGCAAAGGCAGCACAATGTTCTGGTTGCTGAGCACTTATGTTCGATAAAAGTAATAAGCACTTGGTTTAAATGGAAGTAATAACCTTAAGAGACTGGATTAGTGTCACCAGTCCAAGGTAATACAGTGGTATTAGCAGGCAGAGGGAAGTATTTAGCAAGACCAACGCTGAGCCACTTACCTGGGGATAAAGTAGCAGGAGGAGGGGTGTCAGTTGGATTAGACAACTGGTCAGCCTATCTAGAGGCTGTTTGGTGGGGGTGCCGATAAGGTACCGTAGTTATAGGCTTCATCTCTGGTAGGAGTAATTGCACATCAAGTGGAATATTATCATGATTAAGCCAGCCTGGGATACCATCATGTGAACATCTAGCCATTTGGTCTTAACTGTGTATAGAAAAGGACCAACTCCCACACAGGACAGATGTGCTGGTGATTCACTCTGGGGCAGAAGGGGAGTGGAGGAGGACTTATTCTATCTACTTACATGGTTCAGGAGAGTATTACGGGACGCTACTACATTATGGTCGGTGGTAATCACTCCGAGAGTATGGGGTGGTGACATTTCATCAGCCGCAGAGTGAACACGTTGCTAAAAAACATGAATAGGGTGGTAAAGGAATTACTTACATGGATCAGGAGAGTTTACTGGACGCTATTATAATTTGGTCGGATGTGCTCACTCGGAGAGTCTGGGGTGGTGACAGTCCATCATGGTCCGACAAGACCGACGGTGGACAAGACGCAAAGGGCTTTGGGGATTATTCACAATTGGTTAGGGTTAGAAGGTCTGCGAGCTGAGGACGTTTCAGCTCATTTGCGGAGTGCACTCAATAAAGGTCTGCCTATCCCAGACGTGCTGGTTATTCATGTGGGGGCCGAAAACTTGGTCCCGGGGGGCAGGCGGGGAGCCGAGGAGGCATTATTCTCTCTTCTTACTTGCATCAGAAGGGCATTACCAGACACAACCCTTATTTGGTCAGAGGTTCTCACCCGGAGAGAGTGGGGGGGGGGGGATGTGCCAGCAGCATCCATGAATACATCAGTGAGTAAAATGAATGAAGAGGTGGAAAAGCTGTTGGGGGGTTCACAGATCCTGGTTATTAGACATAGCTTGCTGCAGAAACTGACTTCAGATGTGTATCCGAAGGGGGATGTGCGCCTGACCAGGGTAAGGTTGGAGGTGTTTGTGCAAACCATTCTGGGGGCCATTGCTTTACACCCTGGAAGAGTGGCAGGGCGTTGGCATGGGGGGAG
Source organism: Lissotriton vulgaris (assembly GCF_964263255.1). Classification (NCBI taxonomy): domain Eukaryota; kingdom Metazoa; phylum Chordata; class Amphibia; order Caudata; family Salamandridae; genus Lissotriton; species Lissotriton vulgaris. Next base: position 746,400,090 of record NC_141693.1, on the reverse strand, counting down.
GGCAAGGGCACCAGTGGGGCACCTTGCCCTGTGGCGGGGTCCCTTCTAAGAGAAAAGGCTGGGGGACGCCTTTTGGATCGAAAAACGGTTGACCCTGGAGCAGGGGAGGCAATTATGGCGGCTCTAGGGAGGCGGGAGAGGGGGCCGTCCTGCTGGTGGTCCTGGACTCTCTGGCTCTACCCTAGTAGCTGGTGGCTTAGAAAAAAGGGGGTGGTGTTGTGTCCTGCTGGTACAACACGCCTCTAGAGATGCCAATTTGTATATATATATGGTAAACTGTAGCGCATATGTATGGGCTCAGCATTTATGGGTGAATTAATAAATGGTCAATGTGGGAAGTTTTACCCACAACTGAAAATGGTGTTTGGTATAATAATAAAGCTACGCAGAGGACATCAATCATTTGTAAGTGTTTTACTGGTTAGGGGTGAGCTAGGGGTGATGAGCGAATGGCACGAGATATCCCCACTATGTATGCCACTCAACTCTATAGCACTCTACGCTATTCCACTGTATGACCTACACTGTACTCTACTCCACTCTATGCCAGTCCACTAAAGACCACTTCATTGTACACCACTCCACTCTGTGCTTCTTAAATTTACACTACTCCACTGTATGCTATGGCATCATATGCCACTCCACTGTAACACACTCCACTGTACACCACTGCATTGTACACCATTACACTGTATACAAATCCACTCTAAACGATGTCATTGTATGCAACTGCACTGTATGGCACTTCACTCTATGATACTCCACTCTATTCCCTTCCACTCTATGCCACTCCACAGTCCACCACTCTCATATATTAATAATAATAATGATAATCATCATCCGTATTTGTAAAGCACAAACATTTCACCCCTTAAGGTTTCAAGGCGCTGGGGCACAATATACAGTAGAAAGAACCCCCTGAATACTAATCACATCAAAACAGTCCCACACAGACAGCATCACAATTATATAACTTTGTTTGTGTTTTATTTTCAAAAAATATATATACATAATAATTTCTTTCAATTATTAGTCCATAATTTTTCAACAGATATTTTGTACATGAAATTAATACAATTAAATATGACTCACATCTAGATCTGATTTTATGCGAGTCCCGACATAGACGAAGTAATATAGAGAATTGAGGTACATGTCTCAACAACAACAAAAACAGAATAATATATACATAAACAGCAACGACAAAAAGATCATAAAGAAAATTACTAATCAAAGAGAAAAAATATAAAATTTTACAAAAACAAAGCATTCATCATAAACATTCACAACCACAAAAATGCGCCAACGCGCGTTTCGGAATCTCATGTACCATCCTTCCTCAGGGCGCTGATGGTATATTACATATTTTGTTAAGATTTATACATTCATTTTATTTCGCAAGGCAATAGATACTCATAGTTTGTGCTTCGTCAATCAAATCTCGTAGGAGAGCCAACATTTTTTTTCAAGGTGCTGGGGGCCATCAGGGAGATTAAGTGAGATATTTCCCAAAGCCACATGATGCTGTGGTCTGTGATCGCCTGGTTCAGAGTCAGCCACTCTGGCCACTGTGCCACACATCTATATGGTATTACACTCTACACCACTCTACTGTATGCCACCACACTATACACCACTCTAGTCTATCATGCTCCACTCTAAGCCACTTCACTTCACTCTGTGCAATTCTAGTCTATGTTCCACAGCACTCTAAAATACTCCCTTCTAAGCTACTCCACTCTACACTATTCCACTGTATGCAGCTCCATTCTCTCCACTACAGTCTACGCTATTTCAGTCTGCGCCACTCCACTCTATGCCACTCACTCTACTGTACACCACTCAACTCTACGATGCTCCACTCTGCGCTATTGTACTGTATGCCACTACACTGTATCTGACTTACTGTATGCCACTCCACTCTGTCATTGCACTCTATGCTCACTCCAATCTACAGCACACCCCTCTATGCTATTCCACTGTAGGACACTCCACTATATGTCACTCCACTATACCACACTCCACTGTACAACACTCTACTCTTCCCCACTCTACTGTACCCTATTTCAATGTACTGTACGACATTCCACTTCACTCCAATCCACTCTACTCCATTTTTACGAAACAATACTCTATTGCAGAATACTTTATGACACTCTTCTCCACTCCACTGTAAACATTCTATTTAAACACACACCACTTGACGACAGTAATCTCTATGATCTGAACTTTTTATTTATTAAAAATAGAGAACCATTGAAATTCAATGAAAAAAACAAAAAATAGGGATGTTTGTTCACTTTACGGCACAAAGAATTTCTTAATTGGTGTTTGCTTTTTCAAATGTTTACCTTCTTTTATTTACACCACAATATTCACATTACAAAGTGGTGATACAACAGAAAGTTATGTCATAACACTCTAATTGTACATATTGAGCTGAGAACTTACGCGTTTGCAAGCAACAGAAGTGCAGAAAGAGGCAAGTGAGGTACAGGAAGAGAGAAGAGGGGTCCCGAAAGAGGTAAAAGGGGTGCAGAAAGAAGCAAGAGAGGTGCAGAAAGAGACAAAAGAAGAACAGAAAGAAGGAACAGAGGTGCAGAAATTGCTGAAAGGGGTGCAGAAAGAGGAAAGAAGGGTGCAGAAAGAGGAAACAGGGGTGCAGAAAGAGGCATGAAGGGTGCAGAAAAAAGCAAAAGAGGTGTAGAAAGACGCAAAACAAGTGCAGAAAGAAGCAACAGAGGTGCAGAAACACAGATGAGGGGCGGTGAAAGACGCATGCAAAATGCAGAAAGAAGCAACAGAGATTAAAAAAGGGAAAGGGGGTGGAAAAAGATGCAAGACAGATACAGAAAGAAACAAAAGAAGTGCAGAAAGAAGCAGCAGAGGTGCAGGAAGAGCCAAGTCGAGTGCAGAAAGAGGGTAGAGGGGTACAGAAAGAGGCACGAGGGATGCAGAAAGTGAAGAACCGGGTTTTAGAACCCAGCAGCGCCAGGGAAAACGCTCGAAGTCTTCGGATTCCCCTGCCTCGGCAAACAGAGGCACGGGACACTTCTTGATGACGTCAAAGACCAAAGTTTATTGGCTGCTACCAGGAACAGAGGTCTACGAAGCACAACACGGGTGGTTCGCTAGAGACTGCACAATTTAAATGAGCGAGGCATGGTCTTTTATGCCAAAAGTCACATTCCAAAGTAGCATCGATTACATACAAATTGACCAATGACAGTGTGACATTTCAAAAGTAGCGCATGACGACAATCCCACTTTCCGTTGTCCAGCCCACCAGAAATGACCAAGCACATTCCAATATCCTGTTGGATCAGGCCGGACAAACCCATCATAAAACCTCAACCCAAATCAGTGATTATGCCATAAAGGAAGGAACAGAAACAGATGAGAAGCAAGATAGAAGGGTGGGTGCAGTGTACCATAAACTCAGCAATGTCCTGCTCTTTGATCTTTATCTGACCAGCTGCTTAACAAGGAACTGGCTCAACGAGGTCAGCCTCGGGCAAGGGAGTCAGTTCGGCCAGGTCATTCAGGAGTCTGCTAAGGTGTACGTGTCCCAAGGACTCGCTCGGCTGTAGTCATCGGCCTATGTGAGGGCAACCACACAAAATGGCTGCCGTACACACAATGGAACCCGAGGGTTCAAATGAAATCCCTGAATACATAGTGTTCTCATTGATCGATTAAGACGAAAACACCCGTACACACCGCACTCGTGATTTGCAGTCTGCTGATACCAAAATCGTCTATTTCCGACGACCTTTATTGAATGGGTTCGGAACCACCTAACCTCAGACCCTCAAACTACGGAACTACAGACCCTCCTTTTGCCCTTACATAGGCAATAAACCCAAAGCCATGTCAGTCTGAATCTAGGTCTATATTCATCAGATCATCGATATGTTGCTGTAGCATCATCCTAGTACTTAGTACCTCTCTCTGGACAGGTCCCCTCGCACACGAAGTAGCACAGAGGCCACAAATAGCAGGAGCACACTGTACACAGTGACAGAACAGGAAAAGGATAGCTAAGACCATCCCAATGACCATCAGAATCTTCCATCCCCACGTGAATATCAATCCCCAAAACCATCCCATCAACGACCAATCTCCTTTGTCTATATGTTAAGAATCGGAGATCTTATGTAGTCTGGAAATGGCCTGAAAGACTGACGGAGCCTTGTCTGGAATGAAAACGCAGCAGCTCGATTGAATCAGTTTACACACTCCACCTCGGTCTGCAAGTATGACATCAAGAGCAACTTTATTCTGAAGTGTCATAAGTCGATCCGACTGGAGCTCAGCAGTCAAGTTACTAAGGACACCGGCAGTTTCGACTAACTCTCGTCAACTGGAGAATGTTCCTGCTGTTAGCCATCGGTCCCCAGAACGGCAGAAAACCCTTAAAGAAATCTCCCAACTCTTGCCCTGCGGTATCTTCCTGACTGAAGACACCTCTAGCAACTCTCGTCTTATGGTAATCTGCCACAGCTGTAAAAGTGGGGGGCAACAGGAAAGAAACAAAACATGTGCCCGAAAAGTCAGGGGGCAACCATGTATACGCTTTGTCGTAGCAGATGAAATAGGTACCCTTAGCTGGGGAAGTCTGAGACGTAAATACATAAGTCTCAGTGCAGACACTCTTCCCTAACTGAGCTTTCGGATTCTTGCCATTACCCTGCAGACAATAGCGACCCTGATGGGGCACTATCCAAATCGTGGAGAACTTTTCGCTCGCTGGTTAACACTCAGACTAACTCTATATCCAGTAACGTCCCAACCACTATATGGTTGTTTCTCATCTTTCGGAATAGTCTCAACTGCATTAGTCCCTTTAACCATGTCGACTATACCTCTAGTTAGAGCACTATTCTTAGGATTGTCTTTCGGTGAACGTAGGGGATAGACACTATGGGCATAAATGAACATTGTTCTATATGCCCAAAAAGAACCATTTAGCTGAAAGGCAAAACCAAGTACGGAATACCTTTACCGGTCATATGGGGCATTAGACCACAAATCCAACAATTCGTCGTGTTCATGACTAGCTGGTGTTGGTGCAAAAGTTGAATAAAGGAATTATTGGCAAATTCCAATCTTCTAACTACTTAATGTTCAGGCAGAGGGAGAAAAGAATGAGAAGAAATAGTAGGTGGAGGTGTAGGTTGCACAGGGGGAATAAACGTCACTTTTAAAGAGAATGTCACATAACCAATTAAAAATATCATTAAACTCAGTAGCATAAATACACACAGTATTAAAAATCTTTTTCGGGTCATTAGTTTGTATATCTTGCTCTTAAAGCCTATTGTCTCAACAGGTCTCACCAACTCGAAAAACTCCATCCTCACTAAATATGCTGCTCGCGGTTGTAGGGTGACTATGCTAAGGAATGCCTCTGTCAGCCCAGGGCAACTCCCTTAGGCCAACCAGAACCGTCAACCTATTGTTTCAGGCTTGCACTCCAAAGACTTGTCAACCGTGACCCTACAGCTGAACCCGGATGGCGGTTCGAAAAACAAAAATCAGTAGTTCCTCGGAGGAGAGTTAACCTGCAAACAGAAAATTCATAAAAACGTTATTTATTTATTAGTCCTGCGACTCTCAGTCGCAAATTATAACGGTCTTTTCCAGGCAATGTCTGTTCTCGGAAAAGGAGTTCAGGCTCAGTAGTGTTCAAACGATTCTAAGGAGGCACAGCTTCTTGCAGAAGATCGTCACTTTCTTTCTCAGTGTTTGTTCCAAACGGGCATCGCTGAATGGCAGAAAATGAGGCACGGTCTCCGTCTCAGAATCTGGAAGTCCCTTTTGGACCCACCGGTCGTAGGGTAAGGGCGACGGAGCCCGTTTGCAGTGTACGCCATGGTGGATCCAGTTTTTCTTGCCGTGCACTCGAACTGCAGAACGTGTAGACAATAAAACCAGGTGTGGTCCGGTCCAGCGGGGCTGCTCGTTCTTGCTCCGCTGGAAGTTCTTTACGAACACCCAGGAACCAGGTTCAATGGCGTGACCTGGATCTTCAGAAGCCTGTGGTAGACTATTGTGAACCTGTTGGTGTAAGACACGCAGTTTAGCCGTCAGTTCATACAAGTAATCAAGTAACACAGGATGTTCAAGCTCACTAAACTTTGTCGGTCTTGGCATGCCCCAAATATTCGCTGGGCGGCCAAACACGACCTCATACGGACTCAAACCCATTCGCGAATGCACAGTCATTCTTGTGGACAGAAGGGCTAGGGGTAAAGCATCTGGCCATTGCAAACCAGAGCTCGCTTGAATTTTGGCTAATTTCAATTTCAAAGTGCCATTATAGCACTCGACTAAACCAGCTGATTGGGGATGATTTGCAGCATGGAATTTCTGCCTTATTCCTAATCCCTCACACACTCTCTTCACCACTTGACCCACAAATGCACTCCCATTGTCACTCCAGATCATTCTCGGCAAACCAAACCTAGGGAAGAACTCTTTGATAAGGGCTTTCGCTATGGACAAAGCAGTATTGTCCTTCAAAGGGTAAGCTTCCACCCATCTAGAAAAGGAGCAAACAACCACTAACACATATTTCAGGTTGTTGCACCTCTCCATGTGGATGAAATCTAGCTGCAAAGCCTCGAACGGATACGTAGGAGGAGCAAAATGACCAGCTGGGGTAGGAGTTCCCTTACCAGGATTGTACATCAAACACACCATACAGTTCTTAACCAAATTCTCTGCACATTTGGGAATTCCCGCATTCTGCCAAACCGGGGCCAACAACTTGCAAATCCCTTTCACGCTGATATTTGCCATCCCATGAGCCATTGTAACAACTGGAAGCACATATGCATCGGGTAACAACCATCTTTGATGCTCAGACAAATCAGTCCAACAACCATTCAAGTCCAATCTACCTTTACTCTCTCTCCATTCATTCAACTCATTCTCTGTAGCTTCAGCTTGGATGGATTTCACACTTTCAATCGTATCATCACACATACTTCTATCTGGAACCCATCTCGCCGGACCTGCAACGTACATTCGGCTCATCACAATTCTCGTAGTTTCCTTCGCGACCTCATCAGCAAACGCATTTCCACGACCAACATCATCCGTAACTTTCTTATGGGCACTGCATTTCACAATCGCAACTTGCAATGGCAAAGTAAGTGATTCAAGGAGTTCATTCACCAACTGGCCATGCTGAATTTTCGTCCCATGTGAAGTCAGGAACCCACGCTCTCGCCACAAACGTCCAAAACTATGAGCCACACCAAACGCATACTGGCTGTCAGTATACACATTCGCTCGTTTTCCTTTCGCCAACACACATGCTCTCGTTAATGCAATCAGCTCTGCTGCTTGCGCTGAATTATGTGGGATACGTGCAGCTTCAACAATCGTATGCAAAGTCATAACAGCATATGCCGCAGTCGTATCACCATTCGGAAGCTTGAAGCACGAACCATCAACCCACAAAGTACCATCACATTCTGGAAGAGGAGTATCCCTAAGGTCTATCCTCCCTTTCGTTTCTTCCTCAGTTCTAAGGAAACAATCATGCTGTTTTCAACATTATCTGTCTCAGCTGAAATCTGCAACAACGTGGCTGGATTCAACGTGTTGCATCTTTTAATGGGCACATGACTCGCTAACAAGGTCAATTCGTAACCCGACAACTGAGCACTAGTTAAGTGCTGTGTTTTGGTACGATTCAACAAGGTATCCACTGCATGTGGAACCATCAGAATCAGTTTATTGTCCATTACCAAACCAGCAGACTGTTGAATCGAAACATCCGCTGCTGCTGTAGCTCTCAAACAACTCGGCAACGCTCTTGCTACTGGAACTAAGGTCTACGAAAAATAAGCACATGGACGCTGCTTATCGCCAAACTGTTGAGTTAACACTGACAATGCACATCCCTCTCTCTCGTGGACATACAATGTGAAAGGCTTACTGTAGTCGGGGGTACCCAACACAGGAGCCGAACACAACGCATTGCGTAATTCTGAAAAGCTCTTCTGACATTCGTCAGTCCAAGGAATAGGATTTGGAGTATCCTTAACAGTAAGAGCTATCAAAGGCTTCGCTAACAATGAGAAATTAGGGATCCACTGTCTACAGTACGACGTAATACCCAAAAACGCACATACTTCTCTCTGTGTCGTAGGAACACTCATTTTCGCAATAGCTTGAATTCTTTCTGGGGTCAGTTTCCTTCCCTCCTTCGTTAAGAGGTGACCTAAATAGATTACTTCTTGTCGACAATATTGCAACTTCGAAAGAGAAACTTTGTGATGAAAATCAGACAAGTGGCATAACAGCGACAAAGTAGCCTCTCTACAAATCTCTTCATTGTCAGCAGCAACTAACAAGTCATCAACATATTGAATAAGAGCAGCACCATCAGGTAAAACCAACAAATCAAGTTGCGTCTTCAAAGCTTGGCTATAGATCGATGGACTCTCACTGTAGCCTTGAGGAGCGCGCTGAAAGCGGAAACTTCGTCCTTCTAAAGAGAATCCAAAGATATCTCTACTCTCCACGGCAATCGGGATGCTGAAGAAAGCATTCTTCAAGTCAATCACCGAAAACCATGTGGCTGTAGCCGGGATCAAAGTCAACACAGCAGTGATATCAGGTACAACAGGAAATTGCGGGACAACGATCTTATTCACCTGGCGAAGATCGATCACAAACCTATATACAGGAGGCTGTGAAGAATCAGTCCTCTTCAGAACAGGCAAAACCAGACTATTGCACACATTACCTCTCGTTTCCTCAATCACACCCTTTTCAATCAGATCATAGATAATCGCCAAAAGTGCTCACTCACCATCACTCGAGATACGATACTGTGGAATACGCGGTAACCTAGCATTCGCTTTCAGTGTCACAACATATGGCGGAATCTTCAAAAGGCCTACATCGTTCGGACCAGTAGCCCAAAGAGAATCAGGGAGGGAAGACAATTCAGGTGGAAGTCGATCTTTAGATATATACATCGGAGAGATCACTCTCTCACCCAATGTAAGATGTACTCCTGACGGAGAACAATACAGCGTTGCATACAATCTCTTTAACAAATCCAATCCCAACAAGTTCTCACCACAACCGGTCGTCAAAATGAGGGGTGTTTCAAATCTACGAGGTCCAACAGAAAGAGGCAACGGAGTAGAAATCGGATTCGTAACCGGGGCGCCAGAAAAACCTACTGAAACATTCTTTGAGCCAGACAAAGGTGCGCCAGGGAGTTTAGAGTGCATAATAGAACTCTTCGCAGCACCAGTATCCAACAGAAAAGGCTCTGACACACCTGATGCAATCACTTCAACATATGGTCCACTCTGATCTACTGGAACTGAAACAACTCCCTCTCTTTGTCTATGGCTGTCCTAGCAATCATTACCATCCACTTCCTCACCTTCGACGTAGTAATCGTCCGTATAGTACTGAGCTGTCCTACCAGAAGCACCATTCTGCTGATCAAAACTATTCATAGAATTCTGTGGAGGCAAAGAGCGCGGGTTCTGACCACGACCTCTACCTCTAGGCGTTTGTTGAGCACCTCGACCTCTCACACCAGAAGCACCATGTGTGCGCTGTAACAAAACCGGACAACTACTCTTAAAATGGCCCTCTTCTTTGCAATACGCACACAGATTAGGCCCATACGGAAAACGTTGTTGAGAAGACTCGTTCCTTTGCGAGTTTCTCGAATATTGCTGATTCTGCTGATAATCGCATTCATTATTAGTACGGGGTGGATAAGCTTGTTGTAGAAGAACTTTAGTCTTCAACTCCTTAGTCTTCTTATCCGCTTTCTCTACCTCATCTTTGTGCCTATTTTCATAGTACTGGGCCGTAGCTAAAATCTGCGCTGATGTGGAAACAGCCCAAGCACTCTCAGAATCCTTCAACTTATTGCATAACTCGGGAAGTAATTATGTACGAATTTGTCGACGAACAATCTCTGACCACCTTCGGTAGCCACGTCCTGACCACTGTGGTCTACAAAGGTCTCTTCAAACCGCGTGAAAAAGTCGGACACAGTTTCGTCTTTCTTCTGCTTACACGCAGACAACTTGTCCCAATTAACACGCACTTCAGGCATCAACGTCTTCATATAAGTAATACTCTTACCAGGGAGTTCAGCAATCACATCCTCAGGCTTAGCGCCGCCTACTTGTCTATTATCGGCATCTCTAAGATTAACCCAGGTCTCACCTAATTCCTCCGCATGATCCGTATGACGAATTTTACTCCAAATAGGCTGTGGAACAACATTCTCAAACAACATGTCTATATCTGCCAGATTCATGATACATGAACCCACAGTCTGAGTTAGCTCCTTATAGTACCCTGCTGGATTTTTGCGCGGATCAGGCAAAGACTTCTTAATAGCTAAAACTTCAACACGCTTCCAAGGAACATGTACCCAAACACGCTGAAAGTATGGCGGAATGGCTGGATTAGCAGCTGCATCGCCAGGTCTCCAAACTGGAGGAACCTCACGCATCGGATATTGACACGCCTTTCTCCTAACTCACGAATCAGGCTCAAACAGTCGCTCAGAAGGAGTTGCACTCCGGAATGACAACAACGTCGCAACAGCTTTTTCAATCTCGAGACCCACAACGGTCCCTTTCGCAAACTCGGAACGTATTCGGTACAACTCAGAAGGAGCTTGTCCTACTTCTTCTACCCATTGTTAATGAAGGAACGCACACATTATATCAAAGACGTACCATTGCTTTGGTGCTTTCCATTGATGGAAAACATCCATAATACCCTCAAGATCATACTGCGTAGAATACGTAACCCATTTACGTGCCATGTGATCCAACACTGTCCATTCATTAGCATCAGGCAACTGACTACGCGACTGTCTACGCTCAACAACAGGAGACATACCAAATGATCCCAAAAGAGGAGAAAAGATACTAGAAACTGCAGCAGTCATTCTTTGTCTAGCAGAAGGAGATGGTGACAGAATAAGAGAAGATGAAACAACATGAGAAGAATCCAAAGTCGGAACAGAAGGAGTGTTATAGACAGGCGTAGGAGTAGCAGACGAAGGAGGAGGCAAAGTCGGCGGCCCTTGAGAAGGCTGCGCCAAAGGAATAGTAGCCAACAGATGAGGAGCTGGCTGTGGAGGAATCACAGGTGGCAAAGCAACCGGAGGTTGCGCAACTACAACTGGTGGCGGTGGTGCAATAGCATTCTGTGCATAAGGGGGTGGCTAACTCAATAAATGCAACATTAAAGGATCTTTCGCAAGATCTTTCTTTTCTTCATGCTCCTTAGGTGGCAAAGCTGGGTAGCACTTATCTACCGCTAACTTCCTGATCCTAAGCATATGTTCGCTCTCTTGCTCTTCCTCATTATCCCTAAACGCTATAGCAGCTTGCACCATTGACAAACCTTGTTCTCGTTTATTCTTCTTCACTAATTTAATTTCTTTCTGTTTGGCTTCTTTTCGCCATATGCGGAAAGAGTCAAACATTGCCGGCCGGGCTTTCTTCTTGAACAGTTTAACTTATTGTCTAAAATCTCCGTTTCAAAGCTACCATAACGGAGCCACTGTAGGACACCGTCTTTTCTCATGTATTTAATCCAGATGTCATTATAACCGATGGGGCCCACACTATGTTTTACATAGAGCTCATAGGTCGGAGTTCCAATCGGAGGAACCGGACACGAATCCTCCAATCGTGAATCCCTAGAACAACCAAAACCAAATATCTTTCCAAGTCTGCTAAGACCAGGCATCTTTGCTCACTAGTCTAGCTGCAAACTTCAAGGGAAGTCTCAAAACTATAGTCTCGTGAATACACGAGTCCCTCGGCTTTGGGGCCTGCAGGTACCAAATCAAAGCGATCCTCGAAGGGATACCAAAACAAACTAAGAACTGGGAGATGCTCCACTCATACTTAACTGAAATGTCGATGGCGTCACCAGAAGACCCGTCTATCGTCTCGCTCTACAAATTGTCGATGGCTCCAAGACAGGGCGACAGTCAGGGCAGCAGTCCTTCATAGCCGCCGGAAGGCGGGGAACCTCGCAGCAAAGACTTTCGGACCATGACGACATCCAGGGGTTGATGAATTGGCAGGCCTTCCTCCAGAATTTCCACACAAAGCTCCTCACGATCTTCAGGCTTGGACCGGTACCACTGAAGTTGGCCCACGTTGGGCGCCAACTGAAGAACCGAGTTTTAGAACCCAGCAGCGCCAGGGAAAACGCTCGAAGTCTTCGGATTCCCCTGCCTCGGCAAACAGAGACACGGGACACTTCTTGATGACGTCAAAGAGCAAAGTTTATTGGCTGCAACCAGGAACAGAGGTCTACGCAGCACAACACGGGTGGTTCGCTAGAGACTGCAAAATTTAAATGAGCGGAGCATGGTCTTTTATGCCAAAAATCACATTCCAAAGTAGCATCGATTACATACAAACTGACCAATGACAGTGTGACATTTCAAAAGTAGCGCATGACGACAATCCCACTTTCCGTTGTCCAGCCCACCAGAAATGACCAAGCACATTCCAATATCCTGTTGGATCAGGCCGGACAAACCCATCATAAAACCTCAACCCAAATCAGTGATTATGCCATAAAGGAGGGAACAGAAACAGATGAGAAGCAAGATAGAAGGGTGGGTGCAGTGTACCATAAACTCAGCAATGTCCTGCTCTTTGATCTTTATCTGACCAGCTGCTTAACAAGGAACTGGCTCAGCGAGGTCAGCCTCAAGCAAGGGATTCAGTTCGGCCAGGTCATTCAGGAGTCAGCTAAGGTGTACGTGTCCCAAGGACTCGCTCGGCCGTAGTCATCGGCCTATGTGAGGGCAACCACACAAAATGGCTGCCGTACACAAAATGGAACCCGAGGGTTCAAACGAAATCCCTGAATACATAGTGTTCTCATTGATCGATTAAGACGAAAACACTCGTACACACCGCACTCGTGATGTGCGGTCTGCTGATACCAAAATCGTCTATTTCCGACGACCTTTATTGAACTAGTTCGGAACCACCGAACCTCAGACCCTCGAACTACGGAACTACAAAAGAAGCAAGAGAGGTACAGTAAGTAGCAAGAGAAGTACATAAAGAAGCAACAGAGATGCAGAAAGGTGGAAGTGGGGTGGAAAAGAGGCAAGAGGGGTGCAGAAAAAAGCAAGAGAGGTACAGACAGAAACAAAAGAAGAGCAGAAAGAAGGAACAGGGGTGCAGAATAAGGCAAGAGGGTACAGAAAGAAGCAAGAGAGCTGTAGAAAAAAACAAATGAAGTGCAGAAAGAAGGAACAGAGGTGCCGAAAGAGGCAGAAGGGATGATGAAAGAGGCAAAAGAGGTGCAGAAAGAAACAAAAGAAGTGCAGAAATTAGGAATAGAGGTGCAGAAAGAGGCATGTGGGCACAGAAAGAATCAAAAGAAGTGCAGAAAGAAGCAACAGAGGTGCACCATGGGGTAAAGGAATGCAGAAAGAGGGAAGAGGGGTGCAGAAAGAAGGAAGCAACAGAGATGCAGAAAGGGAGCCGTGGGGTAGAGAAGGAGTCAAGAGGGATACAGAAAGAAACAAGAGACATGCAGAAAGAGTACAAAAGTACTGAGAGAAGGAACATAGGTGAAGAAAGAGGCATAAGGGGTGCAGATAGAAGCAAGAGAGGTGCAGAAAGAAACAAAAGAAGTGCAGAAAGAAGCAACAGTGGTGCAGAAAGAGACAAGAGGGAAGCAGAAAGAGAGAAGAGGGGTGCAGAAAGAGGCACAAGGGTTGCAGAAAGAAGAAGGAGATGTGCAAAAAGAAACAGAAAAGTGCAGAAAAAAGGAACAGAGGTACAGAAAGAGACAACAATGGTGAAGAAAGAGGGTAGAGGAGTGGAAATAGGCAAGGGGTGCAGAAAGAAGCAAGAGAACTGCAGAAAGAAGCTAAAGAAGTGCAGAAAGAAGCAACAAAGGTGCAGAAAGACGGATGAGGGACGGAGAAAGAGGCAAGCGAAGTGCATAAAGAAGCAACAGAGATTAAAAAGGGGAAAAGGGGTAGAGAAAGAGGCAAGAGGGGTGCAGAAACAAGCAAGAGAGGTGCAGAAAGAAGGAACAGATGTGCAGAAAGAGAGAAGAGGGGGGCATAAAGAAGCAAAATAGGTAAGGAAAGAGAGATGAGGGGTGGAGAAAGAGGCAAGATAAAAAAGCAACAGAGATACAAAAAGTGGTAACAGGGGTGGAGAAAGAAACAAAAGAGGTGCAGAAAGAAGCAAAAGAAGAGCGGAAAGAAGGAACAGAGTTTCAGAAAAAGGCAAGAGAGGTGCAGAAAGAGAGAAGCAGGTTGCAAAAAAAAGCTTGAGTGGTGAAGAAAGGAGCAAGAGAGGTTCGGAATAAGCAGGAGTAGTATAGAAAGAAGCAACAGAGGCCCAGAAAGAAGCAAGAGGAATGCAAAAAGAGGGAAGAGAAGTGTAGAAAGAGACACAAGCGTTGCAGAAAGAGGCAAGTTTTGTGCAAAAGAAACCAAAGACAGAAGGAACAGAGGTAGAGAAAGAGGCAACGGGTAAAGAAAGTGGGAAGAGGGGTGGAGGAAGAGCCAAAGGAGTGCAAAAAGAAGCAAGAGAGTTGCTGAAGTACAGAAAAAAGCAACAGTGATTCAGAAAGAAGGTAGCGTGGTGGAGAAATAGGCAAGAGGGGTTTAGAAAAAGTGAGAGGTGCAGAAAGAAACAAAAGAAATGCAGAAAGAAGGAGCAAAGGTGCAGAAAGAGGCAAGTGGAGTGCAGAAAGAGAAGAGGGTGCAGAAAGAGGCACAATGGGTGCAGAAAGAAGCAAGAGAGATGCAGAAAAAAGCAACAGAGAAACAGCAATAGGGAAGGGGGTGGAGATAGAGTCAAGCATAGTGCAGAAAAAAGCAACAAGCATGCATAAAGGGGGAAGAGGGGTGGGGAAAGAGGCAAGAGGGGTGCAGAAATAAGCAAGAGTGGGGCAGAAAGAACAAAAGAAGTGCAGAAAGAAGGAGCAGAGGTGCAGAAAGAGGCATGAGGGGTACAGAAAGAGAGAAGAGGGATGCAGAAAGAGGCAAGAGAGGTACAGAAAGAAGCAAGAGGGGTTGACAAAGAAGCAATTGAGGTGCAGAAACAGGAAATAGAGGTGCAGAATCAAACAGCTAAGACCTAGCTCTATTGGGCACTCTCATCAATTCTATAATTATTTTGGGTTGGTATGGGATGATATTCTTATCTTTTCCCAAACTAAGATGCTTTTTTATGCACTCTGACCAAATCCCCTGTGCCTAATTGATTAATAATTTAAAACAACCAGAAAGGAGAAACCAGTCCTCAGTCAGAAAACTCAACAAACAAAACTCAAAAAGTTAAGTGTTTGTGTGCCACAATTAATAAAGTGTGGAGAAATGAGAAAGTATCTCACGTGTGCACCACCAGAGGAGCCATTGGCAGATTCTCACCAGCTTGCCCACGTACTTATCATCATTGATAACTTTCTCATATAAAAATAGGTGTGTGTCCAGTGTGGGGAGGGTGTGAAAAATTGAGCTAAACTCAAACACATACCCGCAGTTTAGCTCAATTTTTACTAGATACTTCTTGTGTCTTATTTTTCAAGGGGCCTTTTCTTTACATTTAATTTTCACATCCTCCCTACACTGGACACACACCTCTTTTCATATGAGAAAGTTATCAATGATGATAAGTATGTGGGCAAGCTGGTGAGAACCTGCCAATAGCTCCTCCAGTGGTGCACACGTGAGATATTTTCTCATTTCTCCACACTTTTTTCTTTGTGGCATCCATACACTTAATTTTTTGAGTGTTGTTTGTTGAGTGATCTGACTGACGACTGGTTTCTACTTTCTGGTTGTTTTAAATTTTTAATCAATTAGGCACAGGGGATTAGGTCAGAGTGCATGAAAAAGCATCTGAGTTTGGGAAAAGATAAGAATATCATCCCACACCAACCCACAATACTTATAGAATTGATGAGAGTGCCCAATTGTGCTAGGTCTTTGCTGTTTGATTATACATTGATTGGGGGGTGACCTGGCACATAAATTCCCTCTGCAGCTCCTTGTTGAGAAAATAGAGGCGCAGAAACAGGCAAAAGAGGTGCAGAAAGTAGAAGAGGTGTACAGAAAGAGGCAAGGGTGTTTTGTACACCATTAGTACCAATTTATTACCCACATTTAGCATAAGTAACAGGTGACCATTTTAGGTTTACAAAGGACCTTCCACCATGCTGTAACACTTGTCACTGCATTTTTGGTAAAGTTTGAGACGTTTGAGCTAGCTAACTTTTTTGGTTCAAATCTGCAGATTAGGCAGTGGATGATGGAATATTAATTGTGCGAAAGTCAGTGCAGCCAAACAAAAGCAAAATTCCATTGGCCCTGCTCATACCTCTGACTAGGTCAAGAAGTGCTCCTCAGTGATTCCTTTTTTTTTTGTATCATTGAGGTTATAGTTTAGCTTCAATGGAAACAAGAAAGGCTAAACCTGAGGTTACCACTCC
Organism: Lissotriton vulgaris; assembly: GCF_964263255.1. Lineage (NCBI taxonomy): Eukaryota > Metazoa > Chordata > Amphibia > Caudata > Salamandridae > Lissotriton > Lissotriton vulgaris. The sequence continues at coordinate 746,383,584 of NC_141693.1, read as the reverse complement.
ACAACATAGACTACCATATCACATAATTATTCTCCATAACACATAAACCCACTCTACATAATTCCTATATACTAAATACCACATACTTTCTATCCACACAATTTCACTGCACAACATACCACATAATTCCACCACACACAACTTATTTCCACTCCACTCCAAAAAACATTAGTAAAAAACTTTTACATTTACAATGTCAATAGCTCTTACTCTCCCAAATGGGAAACCTATTACATTGCAAATTCTTCTTTAACAAGTAGTCATGTTTGCAGACATCTTTGGGGGCCAACTACCCCTCCTTACATCTCCAGTAAGTCCCACACAACAGGATTGCTAAATTCTCATAGCAGGCCATGCCCCCTTTGCCCACCAATTTGCAAACGCGCCTCCTGGCATGCTCTTGGTGGTGGGATTAAGTCCCTTGCACTTATGGGGGTCCTTAGGGGCCAACTAGCCTACCTGTTACCTCCAGTAAGCCCCACACAGTGGGATTGCTGAGAGGTGAACTCAGGCCAATCCCCTTTCTCCACCATTCTGCAAACACACCTCCTGGCATGCTCCTGGTTGGGAGATGAAGTCCGCTTTCCTCCCGAGGGTCCCTGGGGGCCAACTAGCCCTCCTGTTATCTCTAGTAAGCCCCACAAAGCTGGATTGCTGAGAGTGGCCTGAAGCCACACACCCTTTTTATACCACTCTGCAAATGTGCCTCTTGGTGCACTGTTGCTCAGGGGATGAAGTCCAGTCTAGTTCTGAGGTCCTCAGGACACAAGCCCCTTTTTAAAAAAAAACAGAAAAGGGGGCGCACAGCTCCCCTCCTGAGGCCGATTTCGGTCCCTGGGACCCCATCCCCCGGGGAACGGCCATTTTAATAAAAAAAACTTTTATAAACTACCTTTAATGGAGGTGGGCCATGCAGCCCCCCTCCTAAGGCCATTAATACCCCAGGGACCCCATCCCCTGGGATATTGCTCTTTTTTTATTTATATCTTATTTATGTTACAGGAGAGGGGCCACATGCCCACCCTTCCCATGGGGCCTGGGGCCTGGCCTCTCTGTTGGGGACCGTGGAGGAGCCCCAATGGCCTGTGGTCCCTGCCGGCTCCCCGGCTCCTGCCGTAGCCGACATTGCTTTTGGGCAAGAGGAGCTGCTGACATGCAATTTGCTTTGCTTCATGGAAGTGAGAGCAGGTTTCTTGCTCTTGATTCCACGAAGTGAAGTAGAGTTTGCAATGACAGAGTGGGAGCCATGCTCCTGCCCTGTCATTGCTAACTGCAATGTCCCTGGGGTCGGCACCCCAGGACATTGCTGGAGTCAGCCGTGGGGGGGTGGCGGTCCCCAGGGCCATGAAGGGGTCCCCTCCCAATGTATATATAGCCCCAGGGAGGTGGTGGTGCCCGGGCCCTCAATGGACCCCCATATTACAATACTTAGTGCCCCAGGGAGGTGGTGGTCCCTGGGGCAATGTGGGGGAACTCGAGCCCCCACACATTTTTTTTACAGTAGCCCTGGGGAGGTAGCGGTCCCTGGGATTTGGGGGGCTTGTGAGGCCCCCCTGTGCTATTTAAATTGAAGCCCGAGGGAGGTGGCAGTCCGAGTGGCAGCTTGGGGGGAAGGAGCCCCCCACATATTTTATTATCAAGCCCCGGGAAGGTGGTGGTCCCTGGGACTGCAGGGGGCTGCGTGCCCCGCACATTATTGATAAAGCCCCAGGGAGGTGGTGGTCTCTAGGGCAGAGTGGGTGGGGAAGGAGCCACCACCCATTTTTTTTGTATGAAGCCCTTGGGAGGTGGTGGTGCACAGGGCTGCGGGGGGCCATGTGCCCCCACGCATTAACAGTAAAGCCAAGGGGAGGTGGGAACTGATTCATAAATCTGGATTGCCCCCGGGACCTGGCCCGAATTTCTCAGGAACTACTGAACACATTAACACCATTTAAAATAAAGAATGCATTCTGACCCAAGGCCTACCTTTTTGCCAAATTTGGTGTTATTCTGTTCAGCGGTCTGGGTTGTAGCTTTGTCTAAATTTCCTATGGAAATTAACATGGAGAAAACGCATTTTGAGAACCTGTGTTTTTTCTCAGGCCACACTCGACGAATCACCCTGAAACTTTCAAGACAGGAGCTGATATTTATATGTATTTATTGTTGGCTCGGTGTAATTATAGTTCCGTTGCGCTTTCCATTAGTAAGTATTTTTTTTTATTTGCTTATAACCTTTGACCCCATGGCTGGATTTGCACTAAACTTGCCAATTTACTAAGTAGTCAGATAAATTTAGGCAAGGCAAGATTTGTGGGGAAGGATCAGTTTCCTATTGGTGTGTCAACTTTTGTGCTAATCACTTATGTCATGGTGCATGGTAAAAGGGAGCGGGACTAATATCATTTTAGTTTGCTTACAACTTTGGCACTGTTTGATCAATCTGCGTCAAGTGTCGCAAGTAGTTAACAAGTGTAACAGCGCAGGTATACTTGCTTTCATAAAGATCAGATCCAATGGGGCAGACAAATTTGATGGGGTGTCTAAAATATTTTTGATTTGCTAGTAAGTCTGGCACAGGTTCATGGATCTGCACAAAATGTAGCTGCGATTTAGCACGCTTTAGCTTCTTTTAGTATTTTTAAGTTTGTTCAGATCAATCAATGAGGTGCGAGTTAAAAAGGGAATTGTAAAAAATATTAGTTTGCTAATGGCATAGCACTGGCATTGTGTGATTAAACTACACAAAATTTGGCAGAAGGTTTGGTTTTTGATTGGTTTCAGGTTTTGTGGTAATCCATCAAGGGGAAAAAGATAAAGGGGGGAATATAACAATTCATCTTAATCACTGATGAATATGCATCAAATGTGACAGCATATTAGCAAGTTACATTGAGTCCAGGTTTCAGGTTTTGTGCAGGTCCCATGTGATGGGAGGACATAAAGAGGGTACCAAAACATTTAGATTTACCTATAACTTGTGCATTGAGTTATGTATCTGCATGAAATTTGGCTTAGACTTGGAAAGTTTAGCCTACTCTTGGCTTTCTCAATTTCATGAAGGCCAAACGTGGGCATGGGGTAGATTTCATGGAGGTGAAAGAATTGTTCTTTTGCTAATAATCTGGCACTGTTTGATGAATCCACACAAAATTGGGCTGATGATTAGCAGGATTACCAAGCTGTTGAATATGTCCAGTTTTGAGCAGATCCATCGAGGAGGCAAAGGTAAGTGGGTAGGCAATCGGGGGTTTATTCACTCATAACTTTGGCACTGTTTAGTTAATCAGAATACATTTTCCAGCTAGCAAATTAAGCCTGGTGCAAGGCCAGGCAAGCCCTGCAACCAGCCCCTTCTGCACACACCGAAGGGGTGGAAACAAGGCCTGGACAAAAGCAGTTCACAGGACAGAATGACTGCATGGCAGGCTGTGAATAGTGGGGGGTGGGTAGTCAAAGAGGGTAGGGTACAGAGCCTGGCCCTGCAGCACACAGCCCAAGATCATGGGCAGCGTGGGTTGAGAGGCCACTGTGACTTGGGAGCTGGCCCTGGCCACAGGACCCACTGAACGTGGCCAAAAGCCACCATTTAAAATTAAGTCAGTCATAAAAAAGTTTAAATACTCTGAAAATAATACAGCTAAAAAGTGAATCATAGTCTTGCCCACAGATGTCAACCCACTGAAATTCACCAGATATGGTTAGCAGCACACACAACACATGCCATAACTTGCAAAACACAGCATGGCACCATGCTGTTCTCCTGACCACTCTTATGTTTTACTGTACCTTTGCCAAAGTGGTGTTTTGAGTATGGTGGGTGGCACTGGCCTCCGCCCATGCTTCTGCGCAACCGCTTCAGACTTTTAAACTCTGCTTCTCACAACCTTTAGCTGTGTACAGGAGGTTTGGCTTCAGGGTCTCGGCTCTAGCCAGCAACTTCACACAACTCTCACCAACTTGTGCAATGCACACCCTTCACCAGTCTGGTCAGTCCTTGTACTCATCCTTCCAAACCCACATGTACCCATCCCTCCATTGGTAGCCTACCCCTGCTGTTCCCAGCTTTCACCTGTTTGCAGTGGGTTTGAACCCTCATCTTACTTAAGCCACAGCAGGTTACACTCCTAGAGCAGCTAATTATTGCTGTGGGTGGCCTTTGGCTGGATCGGTCCCAGGGTCGTATATCCAGCCAGGGAATTTACCCTAGCCTCCACTGGTGGCCAGCCCTCTGCTCTCCACAGGCTTTGGCCATGTGCTGCATGGAGTTGGTCACAGGATGTTGGTCACCGGAATGGATACAGCCATGTGTTGCATCTTTTGAGCACTGGCATTAGTGTTCTAAATTCTCAATTCTCAATTTTAGAAAAAGTTTTGCAAGATTCATGATTTGCTAATCCAACATACGATTTGTGAATTCCATATTAAAGATCGTTTTTGGAAAAAATCTTTAATGTAATACCTTGATGTTGGTTAATAGTGGCCACAACAGAAATGTTTCTGTGATAGCCAGAAAATTGGATCATGGCTGATTCACAATTCTAGAGCTGGAGTCTTAAATCTTCAATGCACAAAGGGAGGAAAAGCTCCCCAGCCCAATGGGATGCATTATTTTTTGGTGGAGTTATGAATCCTCCATGGATTCACACATCAGTGAAGAATCCATGAATTAATGGTCTAGATATCTCTTTAATTCAACTTCTTGACCACACACCTCTCTTAATCTTTAATTTCTCAAAAAGCTACTGAACAGATTTGCATCTCACCAACAAAAGCACAATCCTTGAGTAAAGTTCTACAATTTTTCTAAATGTGATGCAGTTCTATTCTGCTGTTTATTTCTGTATCGAAGAACATAGGGCCCGATGTAGGTACCAAATACCGGTCGGAAACGGCCGATTTCGGCCGTTTCCGACCGGTATTTGGCCTACTGAGATGTAGGGGACCTTTTTTTGTCCGATTCGGTATTTTACCAATTCGGTAAAATTACCGAATCGCAAAAATACCGATTCGGTAATTTTACCGATTTTTTAAATTTGGGATGTAGGTGGGACTACTTTCAGTCCAACAGGCCCTTCAGATTCGGTATTTTAACACCCAATCCAATTGGGTGTTAAAATACCGAATCCAGGTGTGCATGCACATGTGTGCATGCACACCTATGCCATGTGACAGTCAGACATGCCCTTAGGGCATGTCTGTGTGCCACATGGCTCACATGCCTTTTTTTGGGGTGCTGGAGGGTGTCAAAGTGACACCCCCTGCACCCTTGCACAAATCGGTAATTACTGAATCGGTAATTACCGATTCGGTAATGCCCATTGATTCCTATGGGCTTCAAGGCCCATAGGAAGCAATGGGGATACCGAATCGGTATTTACAGAATCGGTAAATACCGAATCTTACAGATTCGGTATTTACCGAATCTGAAATACCTACATCTCCCCCCCTCTAATTTACCACTTCATAAATACCGATTCGGTATGATTCGGTATTTATGAAGTGGTAAATGTAGATTTACCTACATCGGGCCCATAGAATCCAATAGTTTTCAAAATTGGAAATTGCACTTTTGCTTTTCACCCACTTTGACTTATATATAAATAAATGTGAAATAACAAATAAAAAATTATATTATTCAACTAGACAAAACACAATTGATAAATAATTTCATCAATTGTGTCAGACTCCAAAAACACGTCTTAAGTGGATGTTCCAGCAGTAATAGCTGCTTACAAAGAAAGAAATGCCCATTATCTTAACTGCTGAGATTAATTCAATCATTTCATCCATCACTATTTTGCATACCTTTTGTGTCGCCTCAAGTTGGAAGGGTATGCCCAGACATGCATCCCGTGCTCACTGTGGGCCAGATGTAGGTAGGCGTTTACCGGGTGGTAACGGCCGAATTCGGCCGTTACCGACCGGTTAGAGCAATTTGACATGTAGGTCCCTGTATTTTACAGACTCGGTAAATTTACCGATAGGTAAATTTACCGAGTACGTAAAATACCGAGTCGGTATCATTACGGATTCCGGTAAATTGGTATGTAGGTGGGACTCTTCTGAGTCCCACAAGCAGTACAAAAATCGGTATTCTACCATCAAATACTACTTGATGGTAAAATACCGTTTCTGGTGTGCATGCACATGTGTGCATGCACACCTATGCCATATGACAGGCAGACCTGCCCTTAGGGCAGGTATGCCTGCCACATGGCACCCGAGCCTCTTTTGGGGGTGCCAGAGGGTGTCAAAGTGACACCCCCTGCACCCTTGTGACAGTCGGTATTTTCCGATGTGGTAAATACCGACCGGTAAATGCCCAATCAATCCTATGGGCTTCAAAGCCCATAGGAATGAATGGGCATTAACTGGTCGGTATTTCCCGCATCGGAAAATACCGACTGTTTCCGATTCGGTAATTGCACATCTGCATTTACCTACATCTCGGTACTTTTATTTTCCGACCTCTGAAATACCGAGTCGGTATGACTCGGTATTTAAGAGGTCGGAAAATAAAATTTACCTACATCTGGCCCTGTGTAATGTAATGTAATATAAAGTTACTCTTATAGAGCGCAACTTTCACTCCAAGGAGCATCTTGGCACTGAAAAACCTGTCACCTAGGGTGGAATAGGCCGGAAGACTAGTAAGCATCAATCTGCTATTGCCTATAGCATTATAATTATATCAGAGCCATACATGTCACTAAAACCAATCTGTACCTGACTGATGATTCCATAATTAGGGTGAAACCAGTCCTGGGTTGCTTTTGTTCCAGTTCAGGGAGGACCTGGCTTGGCAGTTTGGGCTGGACTGTTCCTTTTGAAGCAGGGTCAAGACTGATTTGCATACAGCTGGGACCAACCTGAGGTAGCATGATGTGCAAAATTATGGATTGGGATGCAGTCCGAGTGATTACCAGTGGTTGATATTAATTTAACCCCTTCCATGCGGTGTTAATTCTCCCGCTGTGCAGGAGAATTAACGCCTGGGCGGGATTCGGATGGCCCCCGGCCTTCATGCGCACATGCCTGCAATGACGCGTGATGACCGGGGGCGGTCATGAGCACAGAAAGGATTAAGCATTCCATCCATCACTGTTTTGTATACTTATTATCTTGACTGCATGAGTATGGACACCGTTGCCCTAATGGCCCTTTCTTTCTTGATGTCATGTCAATTGCCAATGTTTGATGTAGAGCCATTGCTGAGTAATGTAAAAAAATACATGTGTCTTGATGTGATATATTAAGTTAGGTATCCTGGTTTAGTTTAGACCACATGATCCATGGACATTGGGACACCTAAACCCCTTTAATGTGCTGGTTTTATCCCAGATATTCCTCATACACAGAGCAGCAACATCTGGAACTCAATTATTATCCCTCCAGTAGGGGGTCATGGCCTAAACACAGTGAAGAGATATTTTAGGTACTCAGCAAGCCAGATATTAGTATCATATTCTTTACAGAAATGTGGTTGTATGAGGCCTCTAACCAATAAGCTATTGATATTCCAGCTTGATGTAGCGTTTTGCATCGAACACACAAAAGGTGGTGGGATGAAGGCTTGCACTTTTCCTAATCACTGGCATTCGCTTGGGGTGGAATTCCAACCCATTGTTGTTTTGCCCACCATACCTCCTCTATTGACCCATCCATATGCAAATCAGTCTTGACTGCACTCCATTAGGGACAGTCTAGGACAAACTACCAGGCCAGAACTGGAGCAGAAACAATACAAGACCAGGTTCACCCTGATTGGGGCGCATCAGTTGGGTGTAGCTTGGTTCCAGTGGCACACTGAACATAGAACCTATGTCTGGGCATACTCTTTCCATTTAGAGCGGAACATAAAACATACAAAGGTTGATCGGAGGCATGCTTGAAGTTTATCTAATCATGACAATCATTCAGGTTAGCAGTCCAACACTTCGTGTTTTTGCCCAACTTACCACCTCAATATGGACCGAGCCATATGGAATTCAGCCTTGACCCTGCTTAAACAGAAACAGGCAACCCAGAGAGATGGCTGGGTATAATCTGAGGAGGTATGGTGGGTAGAAGAGCAATGGTTTGTAATGCTATCCCAAGCAATGCCACTGATTACATACATTACACCTCCCATCACCTTTGTGTCTTTGATATGAATCCCTAAATGGTCTGGGGTATACCCAGACTTGAATTCCTTGACCATTGTGCCCAATGAATCAAGCACTACTTGAATGAATAGCCCCAACTAGGGTGAAACCAGTCCTGGGTTGCTTGTGTTCCAGTTCCGTGAGTGCCTGGCATGGCAGTTTGAGCTGGACATTTCTTATTGGAGCAGGACCAAGTCTGATTTTCACATGGCTGGCTCGAAACTGAAGAGGCCTGATGGTCAAAAGAAAGATAGTTTGGAATGCCGCACCGAGCGATAGCCAATGGTTTTACCAATTATAAGCATTCCTCTAATCACCTTTTGTGTATTTGATGTAGAGCTTTGCACACAGACCACAATCTTGGAATGGAGATGGGTCTTTGCCTATACACACTTTTAGATACTGTTGAGGCTGCTGAGCTCTGGGGTTTAGGCTATTGATTTCTTGTTTGTTAACTAATTCTAGTATTATGATTTTCCACCCTCCTGTATCTAGTCTATGCATTTGTTCAAAATTGTTAGAGTTACTTGTTCCAATGGTACATACAGCTACCAATTTTATAATTGTGGTTGATTTAATATTTGTGCTCATTGCCCAAATAATGCTAACTCTTCCAACATTATCAACGATTCACACAACTTAGATTTATCACAATTCATCATCAAGCAAACATCTGGCAAACCTTACTTACAAGAACCTATTTTCTCCTATTCTGATATTGTCTGGAAACTTAGCACATTTCCACTGGACTTTTCACTACTGTATCCAGTTCATATGGGGATTACACAATAAGATATATAATTATGCTTTGAATTAAGCGGCCGCTGATAAAGCATGGAGCAATAACTGGCAGGAAGACATTAGATTAGTTGCTTGATACTTTTGCGTCAATAGTTTATTAGTAAGACTTGCACTCCCAGAAAGACAGCCTGTCATCCTGCAGCAGTTTATCTCTTGTATCAATTAATTGTTCCAATTAAACCATTTGTTAATCATAGATCTAGCTCAGTTGGGGTATACCGTACACTCCGTAGAACTGAGTCAGCTTCGATTGAGGCAGTTGATGAATTACACTTTATTCTCATTGAAGACAGCAATTCCGTTCACATTCTTCTTGAGCTCCCTGCCGCTTTCAGTACAATTTCTCACAACATCCTGCTGGATCGACTACATAATATTGACATCCAAGACCCAGTCTTGAGATGGCTGAGGACTAACCAACAGAATGGATCTCAAGCAGTTTGAGATCGATTGCAAAGTAAGTCAAAGGGGCAATAATATACTGAGTGGATTTGACTATTCTGATGGAACTCATTTCAAGGGGGGACCACATGTGATGCAAGAAGGTACAGCAGATTTGTCCATAGGTGTGAAGATAATGGGCAAGCTAATTGAGACAACTGTAGCTTGCTCAGAGGAATGGAGGCTAGACAATAAAGAGGAGCTTCAGAAGGGACCGGGTTACACCCGAAAATGTATTGGATCTTGTATATCTGCGGTGCTGAGTCAAGGGTTGAGCACTGCGGGAATGTCCAAAGGGGCAGAATCACTTTGAATGAAGGACTATGTCAACGCAGTGTCTTATGGGTCGGAAGTTTGGGGTTTTGTCAACACACATCAACTACAAGCGGAGGAGAATAAATATTTAAGGAAGGTGCTCCAAACCCCAAAAAGTACCTCGGCCCTGATCGTCCATGAGGAACTGGGCAGACCCTATATTGAGGACCTGGTTAAGGTTAGATCCCTCATGCCCTGGCTAAAGATCTGGACAAATGGTGAGGCTGACCTGAGCAGGCAAATCATTAGAGACTGTCTGGGCAGGGACAAGGAAATGAGAATCCGATGGCTAATGTATGTAAAAACATCCCTTGAAGGAATTGGCTGTGAGGATCTCTTCACAAACCAAGTGGAAATCATCCCCCAAGACAAATCCTGAGTTAAGAGAATATTCTTGAGCAGGTAGCCTCGCGCAGGGCAGTACTGGAAGAAGGCAACCCCACAGTCTGCGCACATAGCCTGGTCAAAACAGGGGCGGGCACGGAACCTTATCTTGCTCTTATGCCTAACGCACAGGATAGATTTTTAATCACCCGTTTTAGGCTCAACCTTTTACATCACCTACTGGCTGACCCGCCAGGTTTTACTCTAACTGTTGAGCAGAAGGGTGCCTGTGGCTGCGACAATCGGTCTCCGCAGGACACCCTTTATTTTGTATTATTATGTCCAATTTATGTATCACCTAGGCGTAGATTGTTAGTAGGTATTTTGAAAAGTCAAGTCAAGTCAAGTTAGAATTTGTATAGCGCACTACTCACCCAGAGGGTCTCAAGGCGCTTGAGGGAGGGGGGGGGGAAGCGTTACTTATCGAATATCCAAGTTTTGAGTTGTTTTCTGAAGGAGAGGTGGTTCTGTGTAAGGCGGAGGTGGGTGGGGAGAGAGTTCCAGGTCTTGGCCGCTAAGTAGGAGAAGGATCTTCCTCCCCTGGTAGATCTTTTGATGCGTGGAATCGCAGCAAGGGCTTGATTGGACTATCGTAGTTGGCGGGTGGGGGTGTAGAAGGTCAGGCGCGTGTTGAGGTATTTGGGTCCTAGGTCGTAGAGGGCTTTGTGTGCGTGGGTGAGTAGACGGAACGTTATTCTCTTGTTGATGCGGAGCCAGTGGGGGTCTTTCAGGTGACCGGATATGTGAGCTTGGCGGGGGATGTCTAGGATAAGTCTGGCTGAGGCGTTCTGAATGTGTTGGAGTTTTTTCTGTAATTTGGCTGTTGTTCCGGCCTAAAGGGTGTTTCCGTAGTCCGGTCGGCTTGTGACAAGTGCTTGGGTGACCGTCTTTCTTGTTTCGGTGGGGATCCAGAGGAAGATTTTTTTGAGCATACGTAGGATGTTAAAGCATGATGATGAGATGGCGTTGACTTGTCTGGTCATCGAGAGGGAGGAGTCCAGGATGAAGCCCAGGTTACGTGCGTGGTCCGTTGGTTTGGGTGCGATGTCCAGGGCCGGTGGCCACCATGAGTCGGCCCAAGCGGAGGGGGATGATCCTAAGATGAGGACTTCCGTTTTGTCTGAATTCAGTTTTAAATGGCTGTTCTTCATCCACTCTGCTACTTCTTGCATTCCTTCGTGTAGGTTGGTTTTGGCGGTGTTTGGGTCTTTGGTGAGGGAGAGGATCAGCTGGGTGTCGTCTGCATAGGAGATGGTGTTGAGGTTGTGTTGGCGCGCGATGGATGCGAGGGGACTCATGTATACGTTGAAGAGGGTGGGACTGAGTGAAGATCCTTGTGGTACGCCGCAGATGACTTCAGTGGCCTCTGACCTGAAAGGGGGGAGGCAGACTTTCTGGCTTCTTCCGGCGAGGAATGAGATGATCCAGTCCAGTGCTTTTCCTTGTATCCTGACGTTGCTGAGGCGTTTTATCAGGGTGCTATGGCAGACTGTGTCGAAGGCTGCGGAGAGGTCCAGTAGGATGAGGGCAGCTGTTTCTCCATTGTCAAGTAGTGTTCGAAAGTCGTCTGTGGCTGCGATGAGGGCGGTCTCGGTGCTGTGTTTGGCTTGGAAGCCGGACTGTGATGGGTCGAGGGAGCCGTTAGATTCGAGGAGGGCGGTGAGCTGATTGTTGACGGTTTTCTCAATGACTTTGGCAGGGAATGGGAGGAGCGAAATGGGGCGGTAGTTCTTAAGTTCGGTGGGGTCTGCTGTGGGTTTCTTCAGGAGAGCGTTGAGTTCGGCATGTTTCCAGCTTTCCGGGAAGGTAGCAGTGTTGAGGGAGAAGTTGATGACATCCTGGAGATGGGCCAAGTTCCGACACGCTAAGGTTGCCCTATTATTCTTGCAAAGGGCCAATGATCCCTTTATGTTGATTTGTGTCATGAATTTCATTACGGTTGCTTTAAGGCTGAGGAACACAAGACGGTTGCGCTGACTGAATTTCTTGTTAACTATTTTCTACTTTACTCGGCAGTGGGCATGTAATGTTTATGAATTGTATTTTTTATTGTTCCTTTTTAATTGTGTAAATATGAACCTTTATGGTGTTTTTTAAATACCGAATAAAGGATTATTGAATTGAATTGACTACGACAACGCTGGTTGGACCAGAGGCTTGGTCTGAAGGTCATAACATATATCGATAGCAGCACTTTATTTACAGATCCTCCTTAGCAGTTGGGATATTTATGGACTATGTCACTTTACACCATACTTCACAAAAACGGCCACACTTATCAACACTTTGCACTAGACTTGCATCACTAAAGTGATGTAAATCAACATAAAGTGTTGATTTCTGGATTTACTTTCCAGCACAAAACATTATTTGAGCTGTAAAAGTAGCTACAAAGTAAAGTAAAGTAGCTCTTTATGCTACTTTCAAGCGGTGAACCCTGGATGGTTGGTTCATAGTCATTCCCATGCAACAACCCATGGGCTTGATCAAAATCTCCATACATGAACAATGGTCGACAGGAACATCCACCAAAAATGTATGCCTACAAATGTCCGTTAACCTTAAACAATAAGCCTTCTCCAAGTTCTGGCCTGCTCTCCTTTATGTCCCCCGTCCCACCCGATTTCTTCAAATCGTATATTATCTTACATATGTTCCACCACCTGGAATCGGCTCAGTGGATTAATGAAGGTTCCCTAGTTCAGGACGTTGGACAGCAACCAACAATTCCCTCCATGTTCTCGATATGAGGTATTTCCTGGCACACCTGCGCTCTTTTATTTACAATACTATATTTTCACTCTTGGTCCTTTTGTATACATCTCGTAGTGAGACATTCTTTAACATATAAACTGCAGAAGCTGCATGCAGAAAGATTGCAAGGATCAACACTATGCTCAGTGTATCTCATTCATGTACATCTCTACCTTACTAACCTTACTTTTCTCTTTTATTCCAATCCACAACCTTACCATACCTTCACTCCACTCTTTTCTTTCCTCCACTTCCTTCTTCTACTCTCCCGCACCTTTCCCCTTCACTCTTGATCTCTTCCCATTTCCTTCATTAAACTACCAATTTCCTCCCCACAACACAATTTCTGACCTTCCCTCCTCAAATTCTGTTCTTCCCTACTTCCCCCCACTTGCTTTCTTTTTCGTATTTTTTAATTTTTTTTCTCTTCTCTCTTTTTCTTCTTTCTGTCCCTTTCCCTTCTACTTTCCCTTACATTTGTTTCCCTTTCCGTTTTTGTCTCCCTCTCCCCTCCTCATTCTTCTTTCCCCCTTCCAATCCTTCTCCTTCTCCCTTTCTTTCCCCTTACCTTTCCCTTCCTCTTTCCCTTTTTCCTTCCATTTCTCTTTCCCTTCATTTTCCTTTCCTCTTTCCTTTTCCCTTATCACCCCCTCCCCCTCTTCCACCCTGTCTCTTCCACTCCCTCTGTTTCTCCATTTCCTCTAATTTCATTCCCTCACTTAACATTCATCCAGCCTATAGTCCTTGTCATCTTCATTACCCTCACCATTTACTAGCTCTCCTCTTACCCCTTTTCACCCACCCTGTTTCCTTCCCTAACCTTTCTCACCCAAAACTTCCTACCTTTCCCATTTGGCTCATCATTCAGTTCATACCCAAACATTTAATTCCCCTCCCTTTTCATCCCATCTCCTTTATTCCCTCCCTTTTCGTACCTTACATTTAACATATTTCCCATGCCTTCCTTACCCCATTCTACTCTTGTATTCTCTCCATTTCCTTTCCCTTCCCCATTACTACAATTTCCCTCATTCCTGTTTCCTCCCTTTTCCCTTCTTATTCTTTCTCTCCTCTACATTCACATTCCTTTACCTCCATCCTTTAGTCCCTTCCGTACGCCATACATTCATTTCTCTCTCTCCCTTCCCACTTACTTTACATATACCCTTTCCTTGACCCTTTGACCTATACTTCTCTATTCATCCTTTACCCCCCCTCGTTCTCTCTGTATTAGTTTTCCTACTTCCCTTCACACTCTTCATAATCCCTTTAAATTTCTTCCCATCCTACACAAAGACTTTCTGTTGCTTTCTCTTTCCCTGCCTACACTGCCCAGCATCTTCTTTCTGCTCCCCTCCTTCCACTCCCCATCAATTCCCCACAATCTACTGTGTTTTAGACCATCCTTTGCTCCATTCCCTTTGTTTCATTCTCCTTCAGGCTACCAGTCACCTTCCCCTCATATCCCCTTAAGCTTTCCTTCCCTTCCTGTTACTTCTTTTCCATTCCCCATCTCTGTGGGTCCATTCCCTTAATTCTCTTGTCCCCTCACTAAGCTTCTTTCCATTTCTTTCCCTCTCCCTCACCTCCACCCTTCTCTCACCTTCCCTCCACCTCCCCTTTCTTCCCTTCCATGCCGTTCCCTTGACCAATCTTTTCATTCCTGTAATTCCCCTTCCCTCAAGTCCCTTCCATCTACTTCCCTCTCCCTGTTTCAGATTCCTACCCTTTCCCATTCCCTTAACCTGTCCCTCCTCTCTTTCTCCCCATATCCATTACCATATCCATTACCATCCCCTTCTCTTCCATTCTCTTTCCTCCCCATCCCCTAACATTACCCTTCCACTCTTCCCACCCCTTCATTTACCATCACTTCATATTCTCTCCCACCCTTCTCAGTTCCTTTGCCTTCCCCTCCTTTTTCTGTCCATACTCTCCTCTTCCACATCCTATTTCCTCCAGTCCACTGTGATTCTCTCCCTTACCATTGTCTCTCATTCCACATACCACATTCCCTTTGTCGTCCCGTACTATATTAACTTACTTGATTCCCTGTCACAACCTTCCACATTCTCATACCTTTTGTTCTTTTTCTGTCCTGTGTTTTCTCTACCTCCCCTTCCTTATACCTTCCCACCTGTTCCTTCCCTGCCATTTGCTATCTTTTTACTCGCTAGCTTACACACATTCATTACACAATACTTTCCCCTACATATCCCCATAACCTCCTATATCCTTTATCATATTTTCCCTTCCCTCTGCCATCACCTCTCCAGCTAGTTTTCCCTTCCTCTCTTATTCTTCATGTTTTTTAGCCTCTAGCATACCTCTCCTACACCTGCTCTAACCACCCATCATGATTCCCATCCCTTACCTTCCCTTAGTTCCCTCTGCTCTTACTACATCCCCTTCCTTACAACCTCTAATTAATTTCTGGTCCCTCCATATGCTTTACCACTGTCACTGGTCTATTCGCTTCCCACTCCTTCGCATCACCAATCCTTCCATTCTCTTCCTTTTCCCCTTCATTTCCACTTGCCTCTCTATATTTCCCTTTGTTCTTCAATCCAAACACACTTCCCAAAATATGCCTTATTCGACTCTTCTCCTCTCCCTATTTACCTGTATCCATTACTTTCCCTTCGAACTATTCTTCTCTATCATGTTCCAACTTTTTTCTTATTATCCTATCCACCCACCTTCCCTTCCTCCTCCTTGGGCCTTAATACCTATTCCTCTTTTGTCACTTTTCCTTCCCAGCATTCCTTTCCATCTACTAGAATGACCAATCCTACACTTAACTTGCTTCTCTTCCCTTGTTCCCACTTCCTTCCCTGTCCCTTCCTTTCCCTTTGCCTTCCCCACATTTCCCTGCCACTCCCCCTTCACACCCCCTTTTATAATTCCTTTCTTCCTTCTTCCTTCTCTCCTCTCGCTTCTCTCACTCTTTTTTCTTCCTTTCCTTACCCTAACCCTTTTCCATTAGCTTGTTTTCCCACTTCTCTACTTCTCCACATATTTTCCATACCTTGCCTTCCCTTCATAATCCTTTCTATTCTTTCTCTTCCTTCTTCTCTACCTGCTTCTTCATCTTCATTTTCTGCTGCTCATCTTCACTTCTTCTTCTCTCCTCCCCTCCTCTTCTTCTCTTCAACCCACCTTACCCTCCTTTTCTTCCCTCCTCATCCAGCTTCTTTCCACCTCTTCCTCCTCCCCTTTCCCTTTCCCTTTCCCTCCCCCTCCCCCTCCACTTCTCTTGTCTCTTCCATTTACCTTTCCAACACTGCAACTTTACCTTCCTCTTTCCTTTTCTTTCTTCTTCTACCCTGCCTTCATGTATTCCATCACCTTCTTTTGCCTTCTTTAAACACTTTCTCATTCCTCCTTTCCTTTATCTATTTTTCCCTGCCTTAATTTTGCTTACCTTCCTCCTGCTTTTTCCTTCCTCCGGACCCTAATCCTATTTTGTTTTCAAATCCAACCAACCATTTTACACCTTCACATACATTTCCCATATTTATCTTCTATTTGTGTCTTCTTTCATTCCCTTCTTTCCATCCCATTTCTTTTTTTTAACTTTTCTCCCATGCCCTCTCCTAATCTCCATGCTCCACACCATTTCCATTATTCTTCTCCTTATCTTTCCTGCTTTTTTCTGAACTAACCCTTATCGTATGCCTTCCCTATATTTTTGCACCACTGCACACTCACTTTCCTTATTCCCTTCCCTTTGTTTCCCTTTACATGCGTACCCTTCTCTTTTCCTTCCTTTCCCCCTTTCCATTATGTTGTTTTTTCCTATTATATTGCTCTGATTTTCATCTCTTTAATTCTATTTCAGTTCCATTCTGTGTCTTTCCTTCCCTTCTGCCCCTTCCTTTCACTCTCCTACCTTTCTGCCTTCCTACACCTGTTCTCTTTTATTTCATACCCATTGTATACCCTCCTTTTTCCCTACCTCTTGGTCCTCTTCCCTTTGCACCCTTCCTTCCATGTCGCAGCCCATCCGTTCCATTTCCATCAATGCTCCCCAATTCTGCCTCTTTTTCTACCACTTCTACTCTTTCCCCATTCATTTCTCACTCCTTTTTACTCACTTCATATAATTTACCCTTGAATTCTTTGCTCCCCATGTTAGAAATGGGAGTCTCTAGTTGGCAATGGTTTGCACCTTTGTCCAAGTAGGGACCCTTCTTCCTAATCAGAGTAAGGGGGATGCACTTCCAAAATAATCCCTGCTCATCCCATTGTTAGCTTAGCATGAGCAGACAGGCTTATTTCAGAGGCAGAGTGTAGAGCATTTGTGCCCACATACAGTACTACTGTGAAACTCTACAAATGGACACCACACCAGTTTTGAAAAAATAAGTAATCTTTATATAAACCAAACAAGACCAAACTGACAAAAATCCAACCTTCAGTATCACGATTTGACTTTTAAAAGGTAAAAACTGTTCTGTCCTTACCAAACTAAAGATGCAAAACCTTTCAACACAAAGTACCTTGGATGCATCAAAATCATAAACAAAAACAACTGCAGGGAAGGTGAAGCATAATTTCTTTACGCACAGGATAGTGATGCGTCGGTTTCTTGCTCCATGTCATGTCATGTCAAAGGTATTTATATAGCGCAACTTATCACCGTAAGGTCTCAAGGCGCTTGCAGCACAGAAACGGTTGACCACATGTGAGGCTAGATACAGTATGGTAGGACTACTTAGGAAAGAGCCAGGTTTTAAGGGTTTTACGGAATTGTTTGTGTTCCGTGATGGATAGGAGGTGGGGAGGCAGTTTGTTCCAGAGCAGAGGGGCGAGATAGGAAAATGAACGGTGACCGTATCTGGAGGTCCGGACACGCGGTTGGATCAGGAATGATTTGTTGCTGGACCTTAAGGGTCTTTTGGGGACATACCAATTGAGTTTCTTTTGGAGGTATTTGGGCCCGTTGTTACACAAAGTGTTATACGTTATGCACAAGATCTTAAAGTGGCTTCTCTGACGAATGGGCAGCCAATGGAGCTTTTTCCGACAGGGTGCGGAGGCTGTTCTAGGAGGCAGGTCCAGGACTAATCTGGCCGCTGCATTCTGGAGGGTCGGCAGTTTTGCCAGCAGGTCCCCATTGAGTGCAGCGTGCAGGGCATTGCCATAATCAAGATGGATGACGATCAGGTCCTGTACCAGGGGTTTCCTAGTTTCTATAGGAAGCCATCTGAAGATCTTCCTGAGACTGTGCATGATTCCATAGCAAATACCTGTCACTTTGGTGATGTGATCTTTCATGGACAGGGCACAGTCTATTGTTATTCCTAAGTTACGTACTGCAGATTTAGGGGAGGGACATACTCCCAGTTCCGGTGGCCACCACTCTTGTGTCCAGCAATTCTCTGTTTTGCCGAGCAAAATGATTTCGGTTTTACTAGCATTCAATTGGAGTTTGTTGTTACTCATCCAACTGCTTATCTCAACCATGCAATTTTTAAAACGGGAACGGGTGCCAATGTGGTCTGTACCGCATGTGATGAGCAGCTGGGTGTCGTCGGCGTACGATACAGTTTCAAAGCCGTATGAGTTAATGATTTTCGCCAGTGGGGTTAAGTACAGATTAAACAGTAGAGGGCTTAAGATTGACCCCTGGGGTACCCCCACTGTTACAGGGTGACTACTGGAGGACCATAGTGTCGACTCGAGCGGTGGTGAGGCGGTCTGTAAGATAGTTTTCAATCCAACCAAGGGCCCTTCCTCTGATACCTGTCTCCCACAGACGATGTTTCAGGATGCTGTGGGAGATGGTATCAAATGCCGCAGATAGATCCAGGAGGATAAGGATAGCTGATTCGCCTCTATCCACCGCCACCCTGATGTTATCCACAATCTCGATGACCGCTGTCTCCGTGCTATGAGCAGCACGGAAACCGGATTGGGAAGAATCCAGGACCCCGTATGACTCTGTAAAAGCAGTAATCCGTTTGTTTACTAGATGTTCCAACACTTTCCCAAAAAAGGGTACCAAAGAAATAGGCCGGTAGTGGGTTGGTAGTGTAGTATCATCGGAGGGTTTCTTTAGAATTGGCTTTACTTGTGCGTGTTTCCATTTAGATGGTACAATGGCTTGCTCAAGTGAGGTGTTAAAAATTACAGTAAGGGAGTTAGCTAGCAGTGGAGTAATTTTAGTGCAACGGCGTGGAGGAAAAGGGTCCATAGGGGAGCCGGATTTTATTTTTTTTAGGCCCTCCAAAGTTTCAGTGACTGTTATCGGGTCGAACTCAGTCAAACAAGGAATGTCATTGCAATCAGCCGTGGGGAGAGATAACGTCAGGCTATTGTTTTGCTGAGGATGATCTAAGTCCATCTTAGGAAAGGAGGAATAGATTAATTTGATTTTATTGTCAAAGAACTTAGACATCGACTCTACCCAGTTTTGAGTAGGGCTGAAGAGACTGTTCTGCATGGGGGGAAGTAAATTCATTTAATATTTTATATAATTCTTTGCTAGAATTGGCCGAATTATTTATACCTGAAGTTAAATATGTCTTCTTAGCCATTTTAATATTGTTTACATAACATGAATGCAGCAATTTTTACTTTGTTCTGTCCTCTTCCGTTTTTGTTTTGCTCCAGGGTAGGTGATGCATCGATTCCTTACTGCCACACAGGTGAGGTGATGCGTTGGTTTGTTACGGAAGAGGAGTTGATGTGTCAGTTTCTTACTGTGTGTGGTGGTGATGCATCAGTTTCTTACTGCAGCCCCGGCATTGTTGTAGACTTGGCACCCCGGTGGAATGCGTGGGGATTTGGGGATGCGTCCGTTCTCGATGACATGGCAGCAACAGCCCTGCGTTGATCTCTCCCTCCACAGTCCCACGATGCATCAGTTTTTACAGTCGCACAGCAGGACCTGCGTCAGAATCAGTGCAGTGATCTTAGACTTCAGAGATCGGTATACGAGATTCGGCGTGTGGCAATTTCTCAAGCCACGGGTGCTCACCAAGTGTACAGCTAAACTAGGGTGGACGACATTACCATCATTCTATGTGAGCAGGAGACCACTGGACAGGAAACAGTGGCATACATTAGCCCCCGCAGCTCCTGATGTGCGGGGAGGCCCTTTGCTCCAGGGGGCCCCTCCATCACTGTGCACAGGTGGCAGCCCCTGGCCTAAGAGCTAATGACTGGGTCAGGATGAGGGGGAGATGACCCTTCCATGTACATTGCAGGGGGGCCCCCTCAAGTTTCATAACACCACTGACAGGAGAGGGAGGAGCAGTTGAGTGCACAGTGCCAAAAGATCAGTGTACCAGATCCTCTGAGCCCGTTCTAGGATAATCACAATCAGCTGAGCTCGATCCCCTTATCTTGCCTCAAAATTGTTCATAGAAGGGGAATCAGCAGAAAAAACTACAGTGGGCCCTGTTAGCATTTTAATATGAAGGCATCCACCAGGGAAACATTCAGAGGGACGTGAAGGGCACATATCTAAGGTATCTGCCATAGTGGTGGTCAACAAATGGAAAATCGATTCTGTAGAAGAACCTGGGTGGGTCTCAGATCTGCATCTTTCTTGAGAACCTGAGGGAAAAGCACATAGCATTCTGATAAGGGTTGACCTACTTCATTCTACGGAGGAGACCTTGACG
The DNA here is from genome assembly GCF_964263255.1 of Lissotriton vulgaris. Classification (NCBI taxonomy): domain Eukaryota; kingdom Metazoa; phylum Chordata; class Amphibia; order Caudata; family Salamandridae; genus Lissotriton; species Lissotriton vulgaris. The sequence continues at coordinate 746,363,126 of NC_141693.1, read as the reverse complement.
GATATAAATTGATCAGCCCAGCTGCTCGCGTATGTGTAGGAGAGACCAGAATCAACTCCATTCTACACTGCATGGGGCCAGGCGAAGGATATGCACCTACTTTTGTGATTAGCCTTCTTTGTCCCTGAAACCAAGAGAGTGCAAGACTTTGAGGAGTGCCTTTGCCTGGAGCTCATAAAAAATGTAGCTACGAGCAGACTTGCTGATCTTGGTGTCGAGATACACACACACACACACACACCCCAACACACACACACACTCCATTCCACCCCTGTTGTGCAGTTGTAGGAATATTGGGTGTGTTAGCCCCAGGTGACTGCCTTTGCTCCATCGTCAGGTTCCTCAGAACTGTGGGCCACCGTCAATGTAAGAAAAAAGTTCATCATGACAATGAGAGTATGTTTTTTTAGCATTTAATAGGTAAAGCTCCTTTAAATTTCATAAACTTGTATTATCCCCAAGTAATTACAATAGGTAGTAATGGGTTTGTTGACTGCACATCTTGTGTGCAAAAAATGTTGAAAACTAGTTGGTGCTGTGTTGGTAAAATAGCAACCTACTAAAATGGATGCTTAAAACACATTGGTAGACAAGTACCTATGTGTGAACATGAGAAACCATAGTACAAGGCACTAACAAAGCAATCCAAAAAAACTGTTTTAAACCTTCTCACCAAGTTGTAATTTGGTTACTGTTGACTCTAATCTGAGGACAGAAGCCAGATGGTTATAGACCATAAACGTGTATTGAAACCAGGAAAAACAGCTGAGATGTGCTTCATCATGAGGTGACTTCTTTAAGGCTGGGAACATGTATATACAAATACAGTAATTTACATCATGTTCTAAAGACATACACTATTTATTAACAAAAAATCAATAATATTGCACTTTAATACCAAAAAAACTAGGAAGGAAGAAATCCATTGTTTGTACCTTTACATAGTAATAAGACTCTTTTAATTCATGTATTATCTAGAACTAAAATATTCCAACCACGCATATAAATGTGTCATAAACAAAGAAGAGATAGATCAAGCATTCCACCAGTGTTCAGGGCTTTGAGTGCATGCTTGCCCCAAGAAGTGAACATTTGTGATAAAAAAGATTAAGACATGTGAAATATCACAAAAGCCGTTGTGAAGAGAATAGAAAGAAAACAGAAACATTAACCCTTTACCTATAAGCAGAAAAAAGAACAGATAGCAAAAGTCATCTTTTACTCACCTAAATTCACAGTTGTTTGGTCAGAGGTTGCAAAAATGGCTGAAGAAATACCTTGTGAAGTTGAAACCTAAAAATAGAAAAATAGCATAATGTGCCACATAGAATCTGTGGTGTGCATTGGACAGAAAATGTTGTCCATACAAATTGAAGTTTAGCTTACAGTGGTTAAGGTGAAAATTGCTCCACGTTCAAACTTCTGATAGGATTGGGTGTATCCAAAAGTAGTCATGCTTCAATGTTTAAGTCGATGAACTCCCATCCAGTAGCAGGGTATAAGAACTCTAACATAAAGAAACATGGTATTGCTTAATCTACTCTACAATGCAACAGATATACAAGTATGTTCAACTGCCCATCTGAAAAGATTAGAACTGCTGTCTATAAAGTGGAACACTTCCGACCAGTCCAAGTAGAGAAACCTTGATAAGTTTCCTGCATTTGATCTATACATATGATAAAAATTAAACATTTTGGTGGCAAACATTTAGTTTGTTTATTGCCAGGTATGCTGAGATAAGGAGTGGAATGGGAGTACAAAATACCCAGTGTTAAAGTAAAACAAATGCCTATATTAACACCAAGACTGACATCATTAAATCCAAATTTTTATACAAGCCTGTAACTTTAGTAAAAATATATATTCTCGTATTAGCATGGGGTTTATTCAGACTTCCCCGGGAGAGCATAACCTTCTGGTAAACTTTAAAATAATAAATGTGTGCAGCTATCAGCCTGTTGTGGTGGAAAACAGAACAACAGTCCTTAGAATGGTGTCACTACTAGACGATAACATCCATATATTAATCAGTGGTCAAAGTTTTAAACCAAGGGTAGAACCAGGGTGCCATTAGAACGTGTATAGCCCATATTCCTAAAGATTATGGGAGGCACATCTGTTTATTGCCTCAAAATTTATATCGCCCATTGTCCCTTACCTGGTATACATGTGCTCTGCGTACTAAGTGTTAACATACCAGAAGTGCAGGGCAGACTTCAACCGAAGTCTACGTATTTACGTACAGGAGCTTTGAAACAAACAATGGACCTATGATGACATGTGAATTGTCTGTGCAACACCCGCCATATTTGCCTGTCTTGCAATAGTTATAGCATAACGTGAACCAGACTCTGTCCTGTCCGTAATAAAATACAGTCATCTTAAACAGCTATAAATAAAATACTGGTTGGTACTTATAGCTAGACCAGAGTGGACAACAAGATTTTAGAAATAGGACAAACGGAACAAGAAAGTATCTAGGATATCCAACAGCGTGAGCAAGAAAGTAACAACAAAGTTGCTGTATAAAACATTTCGAATCATGTTTATTTTTCTTGCAAACTCTTCAAGATAATATCAATTATATGTAAACGACTTAATGTTCAAATTCACTATATATCACATTCCAAATATAAGATTAAATAGATTACATGGGTTCTTTAGCAATTTATGGTCATCATCCCCCATTATGAGACATTTGATAAACCAGTTTTCCCATATTCATGTAGTTCATTTAATCTTGCAAAAACACTTGTATCTCCCTGTCAGTGTTCAAATCTTGTTCCACTACCCTTAATCTAATTATCTATTTGGTTTCTGATTTTCTTAAGGTTAAGGATATGTCCTCCCCCTTTCGGATCACACTTAATGTGGGCTAGGGGATAAAATCTGATATTTATCATTTCTTATCCTGAATGTACAGTATTATAGTGTGATGCCAAAGGGTAATTTGTTTTGTTATTCTTGATCACCCTTATATGTTCTTGTATAGGTTCCTTAAGAGGCCTGGTGGAATTTCCCACATATATCTTTTTAAATGAACATATTATAAAGTAGATCACAAATGTGGTGTTACAATTGATACACTGTTACATGTAATGTTTATATTCGTTATTGTATTTAAAGCAGGTGAGTTTATCAATGGCATATTTACACACATAAAATTTCCTGCATCTGAAGAAACCTTTAGGTTTGACAGGTTGCTAAGAACCCATGTTATCATGAGAATTCTGTATTGTAATAGGGGCATAAGATATTTCTATGTGCAATACCCCTGTTATATGTTACTATAGGTCTCCTAGATATTTGTTTTGTCATGGTGGGGTCCAGTTACAGTATATGTGAGTGTTTGTTAAGAATTTTATAAATATTTTGGCTTTATGTACAGTACTTTGTGACCAAAGCTAGATGTTGGTCTGTCTTCTTCTTTTTAGGATTGTGTTTCAAAAGAGTGTCACATTTTGTTTTAACAATCCTATTACGTGCCTTGGCTAAAGTATTTTTAGAGCAGTTGCTATATTTAAAACAAAGCTCCAGTTCATCTGGGTCTTTCATGAAGGTGTGATCATCACTACCGTTCTCTGCACACATGTCATTTCCCCTAGAGGAATAGATTTGCTCTGAGCAGCTGGATGTACACTGTCATCGTGTAAAACAAAGTTACATGCTGCAGGTTTTCTAAACAATTTTACAATCATAGTCCCCTCTATGTATAGAATGACATCCAAAACTTCTATTAATCTGGGATTTACTTTGTATGTAATGTCAAATTATAAGATTTATTGTTAAGATGTTCAAAAAAGTAAACTCAAATGTTTAGAGTTGCCTGTCCTTATTACAGAGACGCCAACAAAATACCTACCCAATGTTCTAAAAAGTGTACCTTTTCATAGTTACCCATGTATAAATTGGCATACGATCGAGAAACCTTCGACCCCATGGCTACACCCTGTGATTGTCTGTACCAGTTTTTGTTGTGTAAAAATACATTATTTTCCAGAACCAGTCTAGTCAGATCAAGACTCATTTCAGTATGTTGCATCTGTAGCTGAAAGGGCAGAAATAAGGGCTTGAAACCTTTTTTCCATGGGAATGCAGGTATATAGAGAATTCACATCTAACGTTTCAAAATCAAAGGTGTTCAACCATTCTATATCCTCCAATTTACTTAATAGATTTTTAGTTTCTTCTATATATGATGAAAGCTTGTGTACGTATGGTTTTAAAAAGACATCTATGTATTCCGAGATTCTCTCTGTCAGGGTGCTCACCCAGGTTTCTCTACTTGGATTGGTCAGGAGTGTTAAACTCTATAGACCGCAAATCTAATATTTTCAGTTGGGCAGTTGAACATACTTGTACATCTGTTGCTTCATTATGTGGCTTTTTTTAATCACATAGTAGAGTAGATTAAGTAATACTATATTTATTTGTGGTAGAGTTCGTATGGCCTATTACTGGACAGGAGGTCATCGACTTAAATTGAAGCATTACTATTTTGAACACACCCAATACTATCAGAACTTTAAAAATATGGAACAATTTTCACCTTAAGGACTGTAAGTCAAACTTCAATTTGTATGGATAAGATGTTCTGTCCAATGCACACTACAGATTATATGTGGCTCAATGTGCTATTTTTCTATTTTTTAGTTTCAACTATAGGAATTATTTCTTAAACCATTTTCGCAACCTTTGACCAATTAACTGTGAATTTAGGTCAGTAAAAGATGACTCTTGCAATCTGCTTTTTTTTCTAATCATAGGTAAAGGGTTAAGTTTCTGTTTTCTTCCTATTCTTTTCACAACAGTATCGATGATATTTCATGTGTCTAAATCTTTTTTTCACAAATTTTCACAATTTGGGGGTAGGTATATATTTGAAGCCCCAAACACTGATGGAATGCTTGATCCATCTCTTCTTTGCTTATCACACATTTATATTTGTGCTTGGATTATTTTAATACTAAATAACATGTAAATTGAACGAGTCTTATTACTATGTAAAGGTACAAACAATGGATTTCTTCCTTCATAGTTTTTGGGTAATAAAATGCAGTAATATTTTTTTGGTTGATAAGTTGTGCATGTCTTTAAAACATATTGTAAATGACTGTATTTGTATATACCAGTTCACGGTCTTGAAGAAGTCACCTCGTGATGAAACACGTGTCCGCTGTTTTTCGTGGTTCCAATGCACGTTTACAGTCTACAATCATCTGACTCTCGTCTTCAATTTAGAGTCAACAGTAACCAAATTACAAATTGTTGTGAAGGTTTAAAACTGATTTCTGGACTGCTTTCTGAGTGCTTTGGTACTACACTTTCTCTTTTATTAGTCCCAGCATGGGAAAATTTTACTAAAAATAATTTGAAAGCTGAAGGCTCCTGGTGGGGGAACGGCCAGAACAAACCGGGCAGAGCCACACATTCCTGGACACCGCAAGTGTAACCACACTTGCTTGAAAAACACATCTGCCTTAACCACGCATATTTTAGGTAGATAGTGCTCTAGTGTTCAGGATGGGCAGGTAAGAAATGGAACAAGAAGCTCTGAACACGGACAGGTAAGTGGGGCTGGAACTGAGTTTGGTGGGGTAGTTATTAGGGGTGGGTTGGGGGTCGTTTTTACGAGTGCGTTGGGGGAGTTTTTAGGGCTCAGGTCAGGGGGGGATTGGGGTAGTTTATTTAATTGGGAGCAGGGTGTTAGGTCCTTAGGGTAGTGGAAGGGGTTAGGGTACTTTTAGGGATAGCACGGGGATCAGGGGAGATATGGTAACAGGCATGGTTTAAGGCCTCAGGGCATGGGGGGGGAGTGGTAGTTTTAAGGACAGGGCAGGTTTTAGGCTACACGGTGGGGTGGTGAGGTGGGGGTTAAAAATGTAGGTCTTAGGGCGGGGTGATCAGAGTAGTGGTGACCTTTGCCACGCATACCCCCCTTACCATTCATGACTTTACAACGAAAATGTGTGATAAAGGCATGCGTGGTAAAGGAATGCGTGGTTAAGGTGCATTCACAGTTTGGGCTGTGTGGTAGAAGCATGCATGGTTTAGCCATGCATGCTTCTATTATACAACCCTCCTGGTGTATGTGCACTGGGGGCATCTTTGACCCTCCAGTAGAGAACACTTTTGTAAGTGTGTCATCTGAGACAACCATCATCAAACCTTGCACCCTTCTTCTTCTTTTTGTGTGCTATAGTGATCAGTAATTCAAGTTGGGGTAGGCTCTTCTGGACAGATTTGCACAACGGCAGCGTTTAATTTGTCATTTCCAAGGGGCCAAGCTATATTACACGAGGCCACTGCAGTTTGCATCACCAGCAGCTCCTGCCATTATTGCTAAATGCCAGTGCCAGCATTACTACATATCCTCATGCGCGCTAGCGGAATTCCGCTCGCACGCTGAGATTTTTTAAATCGCATGTTACGTGACGAGCTGGGCTCGTCATCAGCGTGCGAGGAGGCTACGCCTTGACGAGCCCAGCTCGTCATCAGCGTGGAAGGAGTTAATAATGAAACAAGTGTAACCTTTCAAGGCCAGCTCAGACTGTTCCGATGGGCTGAAAGTGCAAGTTTGATCATTTTAAGGTAAATTAAATAGTTATATTTTACACTGATGAAATCTGCTAAAAAAGTTGACACTCTGCCTCACCGTGGTATGGACTTTCATAAATACGAGCCAGTGTTTAGAAATAAGTATTGGGGCCAAACACCTGCTAAGACTTGCACAAATTAAGCCCCTTACAGCAGACTTTGTTTAAGCTTTAGAAACTCCTGGAAAGTCATATAGGAGCCAGGCATTCTTTGTCAGAGCTTTCAAGTGGTGCACCTTCCGCTCTGTTCGACATATTGATCCAGTACCCTTTCATCTGCCTGCAACTGTGATGAGCTGCTTCTGAAGAGAAGTGTCCATGCACATACTATTTGACTCTGGATTCACAGATCCAGGTTGGATGGGATTCGCTTTTTGCAAACTCAGTGGACACACACTGACATTAGTGAAACATTGACAGACTGTTTATTTCTTCAGTGCTCTAAAGAAAGTTGTACTCAGAAATTTAGCTAGGAAGAAGTTAGAGAGTTGTGGATATCTATGTTAAGTGTAGTATGTAATTGTCCGTGCATTACAATACTTTGCTCAAAGTAAACCACTTGACTATTTGATATTGAGGCGTTCTACTGAGTTCTGAGTATTTAACTTCAATTCACCTTCCTGAGTGAGCTGTAGGATTATCTGCGTGAGAATCAAGTGCTAAATGGGTGCACTCAGTTCTTAATTTGAGCCAGTGTTTGCAGGCGGGTTCTCCCAACACAATTTTTTGGGAACCAACACGTATTTTTCCTCAACAGACTTTGAGGGGAAAAAAACACAAAAGGGGAAAGAAGTATAAAGAGGAAGACGTAAAAAACAGTGACAGAGGGAGAAGGCATGGGAAAAAAAGAATTTGAAACTGAGATAGAAGGGCTAGTAGTGTCTGAAAGAGACATGAGGTGGAATTATGACAATGCAGCTTTGATATTCAGCACCCTGACCTTCATTAGAGTTCGCCGTAGGCTTCTGATCTTTGGGCACCAGCACTGATTACATTACAAAATGTCCCCTTGATGCACTTGGTATTCAGTTTGGGTCCAATAGAAAGGAGGACCCAGGACAACATACCAAATTCCATGAAATGCGGTCTATCAACCCTTGATTGTCCGGTGACTCATCACCTGGTCCAATAGAAGTTTGCTCCAGAGGAAGTTCGATTTAGAGTTAGGCAAATAGGAGATTAGTGGCAGCAATGAAAGAGGGAGTCTCTAGAGCATAGAAGGGGTGTTGTAAAATTCTATCAGTGGATAGAGGGAGGGGGTAAAGTAAGGACGGCTGTTGCATAGGAATCAGAGAGGAATTAGTCTTGGGAACAAATGTCATAAACGGAGGGGCTTCCGGACGTGAGCAGGTCCCACGATCAGCAACCCCCACATATTGGTGGTTCACCCCGCCGGTGCTGCAGTAATTCTGACGTCCCAGCTGGGGTTCCCCAACATTTACTTCTAGGTCCTGCCAGAAGAAAGATACCTCTTTCACCTAACCCCCTTACCTCAGAATTGCAAATGAATCCAGTACACAGGGACGGTACTACATAGAACACCCGCTTGACCGTCCCTCCTACTTTAGAGTAGACTAGCAGCCGGTCCGACGTTGTCTGGGTATGAATTGCTGCCGGCCAGTAGTATATTGTTTTGTAGGATTTCGTTTTGATAGCATTTCTTATCTGTGACAGGCCTGTGAAACGCTCCGGTTCACAGTGCACTGCTGATGCACTTAAGAGTGCGTGTTCAGTAGTGTGTGAACTCGAGTTTCCCTACTTTATTTTTCCTTGCAATATTATATAGCGCAAAACTCGACAACATGGCATGAGCACAATTTACATTACAGAAGAACACATTCATTTGTGGTAGGCACGGGGAGACAAAGCGATTTGCCTGGAATCACAGGATGTTGAGCTGATGCCGAGATTCGAACGTAGTTCCCCAGCTCTAAAGTTCGCAATTCTAGAACTTGTGGCGGGAGGTGTGTCTAAAAGTGTATGTCGGTGCTGGCCTTCAATGAGCGAGACCTGTGCATTTTTCAAATCGGTGGTGAAAAAATATGAGTATGTTGCTTGAGATGTGGGTCGCCGTGCCACCAATGTACTTACCGGGGGAGGGTAAACACCCATTATTCCGCAACTTTCTTTCCGCATACCATCACTCCGCATTCTTTCGTTACGAAAGTACCATGACTCCGCAATGCCATTATAACCCATGGCATTACATTTAATATAAAAGCATATTTTTTTAATGTTTGTATAAGTTAAGTATGGGTATAGGGGTATATGTTTTGGGGTACTGAGGTATATGTTTTGGGGTTTTTGGGTATTTTAAGGGTTCAGATATAGTTTTGGGTTATGGGGTACAGGGGTAGTTTTAGGGTTTAGGGATAGGTATGGGGTTTGGGGTACAGGGGTATTTTTAGGGTTCAGGGCTAGGTTTGGGTTTTGGGGTATACAGGTATTTTTAGGGTTCAGGGGTAGGTTTGGGTTTTGGGGTACAGGGATACTTTAAGGGTTCAGGGCTAGGTTTGGGTTTTGGGTACAGGGGTATTTTTAGGGTTCAGGGCTAGGTTTGGGTTTTGGGGTACAGGGGTATTTTAGGGTTCAGGGGTAGGTTTGGGTTTTGGGGTACAGGGTTATTTTTATGGTTCAGGGCTAGGTTTGGGTTTTGGGGTACAGGGGTATTTTTAGTGTTCAGGGGTAGGTTTGGGTTTTGGGGTACAGGGGTATTTTAAGGGTTCAGGGCTAGGTTTGGGTTTTGGGGTACAGGGGTATTTTAGGGTTCAGGGGTAGGTTTGGGCACAGGGGTATTTTTAGGGTTCAGGGTTAGGTTTGGGTTTTGGGGTACAGGGGTATTTCTAGGGTTCAGGGGTAGGTTTGGGTTTTGAGGTACAGGGGTATTTATAGGGTTCAGGGCTAGGTTTGGGTTTTGGGGTACAGGGGTATTTTTAGGGTTTAGGGATAGGTTTGGGTTTTGGGCTACAGGGTATATTTATAGGGTTAAGATGGGTTAGTGTTTAAGGGTGTTGGGGTATTTTAAGGAGTAAGGGTGGGTTATGATTATGGGGTGCAGGGGTATTTAAAGGGAGCAGGGTGGACACTCGGAGCTGAAATGTACAGAACCTGGGAAGAAAAAAACAATGAAATATTGGGCACAATGCTCGCTTTTTTTTCCGTAATCCCGCAACCCGCACACGCCCACGCCCCCAGCACATGATATGAGACATGGCATGAAGGGCGGAACATACCACACGCCCCCAGCATTTGTCACGCCCCCAGCACACGCCCACAGCACAACGCAGACACGCCCACAAGGGACTACTTTGCTGGCACTGTTCTTTTACCTTTTAAATGTATATGGTGGGCGTCTGCATAGCCTATGTCCTTCTGCTGCAACTGCCCTTTTCAACGCTGTATTGGGTGTTGTGATTGGTTCTGTTGTTCCTGAGATTACCCCCCTAAAAGGTTTGGGCTCTCTCTTTATTATATTAGTATAGATAAGGGTTCTTATTTTGTTTTTTCCTGGTCCTGATGAAATGCCGCTCATCCTTTAGGGAGAATTAAGGTATGAAATCGGTCGACCTACTGACCACCTTTCACTTCTCACTCCACACATTGGGCTGTAGCAGGTTTAATTCTCCTTGCCAACCACGACTCTCCTAGTCAGCTTTTAACCATAGCATCAGTGTCTAGTGAATAAAGGTTCTTCGGACACTCTTAGCTATTTTTTAGACTCACCTTGACACCCACTCTACTCACTACACACCTGTACCAACACCCCATCGTCTAGGGCCTCATGGCAAACACCATAGAAGACCTCCGACAAAGTGCCCCCCTGCAGGGTCCGTTGGGCATTGCAGCGCCAACCTAACGAGGAGCTGCCCTATAATGAAGCATGACACCTCTCAGGTGTGTGAGGACCCTTGCTTCTAATTGGAGCACTCCCCTCCCTCTCTTCCTTCTCTCACCTCGAATCTTGCCTTCCTCTGACCTTTAGGAACCCACCCCCATAGGAACTGCATACTTACTGATTCACATAAAAGGAGGAAAACCTTTGAGGATGGAAAACAGGAAAGATGGGAAAGAAGAAAGAAATGAGTGAAAGCAGGTGTGAAGGGGAGTAAGGAGTGATAGGGAAGAGCCAGCAGCTAAGGATCATTGAAATCAATAAAGGGGGGATGGAGAGCAGTGAATAGCGGCAAGAGGGCTCAGAGAGATGGAGTGGAGGGGAGGGGAGCAGTGGAGGAAAGGGTGCATAAGACAGGAAGAAGAGCCATGTATGAATGACCCCGGTGGGGAATTTAAAGGGGAATGGGAGGTTTGCAGAACAATGGAAGGTTGAGTAACGGAAGGGAGGGTGGAGAAAGTAAACATAAGTGGAGATTGGAAGGTAGGTATGGTGAGAGAGAGATGAGATGAAGAGTAGGGGACTTAGATATGGATTGGGAATATGAAGCGTCAGAAGATGAGATAAATTAGAAGGTGGATGAGGAGGTTGGATGAGAGTATGGGAAATGGGATTGAAGAAAAGAGGGGGTGAATGAAGGGATAATATGGAAAGAGGCATGTCCTTCGAGGGAAGGGGGCAAAGATGTACGGAAAGAGTGAGGAAGGAATTTAACAGACGGATGCCCTTTCAAGGGGAGCAGATGTTGATTGAAGCAACAGGGTTGTGTGGGAGAGTCCAGGAAACACAGCCAGGCTCCCTTGACCAATCACAATGCTGCAATGCAGCGTTGTGATTGGTCTAAGTGCCGCAGTTCGATGCTCAGCCAGGGACTAGGGGCCTGGGCATATTCTCCATGCAGGCTGTAATGCAGCCTGCATGGAGAACAAGGAAATTGTGCATGACTGCTTTGGGTTTCTGAGAAGGCCGACCAAAGAGTCATTGCTCAATTAGGTGTGTTCTACCACTCCTCCCCTGATCTGCAGTCCTGCGCCGCTCCCTCACATAAAGATGCCGCAGCAGGGGATAAACTAAAATGATAATAACATTAATTATTATCATTTTATTGTTTCCTTTTTTTCACTGCTTCAAGGCAGTGGGGCTACACTCCTTTGCCTTAGCAGAGGAGCTGCCACTGATCAAAAGACAGGACTGGGTAGGAATATGTGAAGAATCAATGAGAAAGTAAAAGGAGGAGAGTTGGCATTTTTTTAAATGTAGCTGGAGTTGGTAGTAGAAATGGCAAATTGGTAAATGCGTTAGAGAAAAGGGATGAAGAAAGTTGTTCCCTTCAGTGCAAGTTGAGAAGAGTGTAAGAAATGAGAGGAAGACAAAGAGGTATGGTACAGTCAGGGCCACTGGAATTATGCGCCAGGAAACGGACAATTAATGATGCAGAGTTGACTAAATTATGTGGCAAGAAAATGAAAATTATGCAGTGTAATGTGGCACATTTTCTGATAGCTATGGGGAGGGGAGGACAGAATTGAAAGTAATGGGAAAGGAAAAGGATGGAAAAGAGAAAGAGAAAGGGAGAAGGAAGGGAATGTATTGAATGGGGAGACCAGGACCACAAGGGAAAGGGTAAAGAAATGGAAGGCGGTAGGTAACAAAAGGAGAGAGATGGAAAAAAACTGGAAACTAGAATACTGAAGGGTGGGTAGGGAATGAAAATGAAAGCAAAGCATTAGGAACATGATGTAGTGAAAGGAGGGGAAAGCAAACTGAAAAGAGATGTACTACTGAATTGTAGGGAAGATGAAAGGCATTTGGGAAGGCTAGGAAAGGTAAAAGGAAGAAAGGCAAATGGGGTGGAGAAGGTTGGGGAGAAGGTGAAGAGAACGGAAAGGGGGACCTAAGGGCAAAGAGGGGAGGGGAGGGGAAGGGAAAAAGGATGGGATAAAAAGGACAATGTGAGGAAATGTGGAAGAAAGGGAAAGTGGAAAAGAGAAGCTAGGGTCAAGGAAGAGTTATGGGTCTAAGGAGGGAAAGGAAAAGGTAGGAATGGAATGGGTGGATCGGAAGGGAGGGATCGAGCCTGGATGTTATAGAGAGGGAAATGAAGGGCAAATGGAAGTAGAGGAAAATTAAGGGAGAAGGAATTTGAGGAGGTGAAGGAAAGGGAAGCAAGGAGAGTGAGAAGAAAGGCTAGGCAATGGATTAAATGGAGGGAGAATATAAACAGGAAAGGTAAATAATTAAATGGGTTGTGTGCAAAGGAAGCGATGGATCAGGATAAGAAGTAAAGGGAACGGAAGGGACTGGAGTATTATATGGAAGGGACAAGAGGAAGTGTGAGATGCAGGAAGTGGAGGTAATACATAAAATAGAAGACCGAAAGGAAAGGAGGCTTGGTGAAAAGTGAAGAGTAAGGCAGGGAGGAAATGTGAAACGTGCATTAGAGAGGTTGATTGAGAGACTGGGAATGAAAGGGATTTGAGTGGAGGGAGGACTATCTGTTGAGTTTGATTTTCCGTTCGGTTTGCATTTATGTTCAGCTTTCATTATACGTACCTTTTTGCCCTTGCGCACACCATTGCCCCCCTCCTTTTTGGGGCTTGGACAGCTCTGGTTGCTCAAGCTACCAACAGTGGTCCTCTCCTGCCGGTGTCCTTGTATGCAATGGTTCACTGACACAACATCGATGTAGGAAATATAGATGTATAAAATATTGACTTTTATATAAATATAAAATAAATTTATATATATTAAATGGAATAAATATTAAATATAATTTTAACAAAATAAAATAAATTGAATAAACATTTTAATAAAATATAACAAATAAACGTAATTAAAAAATAAACACACTCACATTATAATTTATTCATATAAATTTACTTTAAAACAATTAATAAACTATTATTTTTAATTTATGTTAAAAGTTTTAAATAATATAAAAAATAAATGACAGTGCAAACAGCACAACTTATCAGACTCCACCGCTGGCGAAACCATGCACGACGTGGCGGAGATTTTCTGGCAGTTCGAAGAGTTCCACGGAGTAAAACTCTGCCCACTAATAACAAGAGATTGGAATAAGTTTAGCTGCAAAAACATGTGCGCTAAATGTTAATAAGAATCTTTCTTGGTTACCTTTGACCTTATATTCAATGAAACAGTAGCACTGTTTGATTTTTAACAATATGAAATTTCAATTAATTGTGAGAGGAGTCGCATGGGAGGAGCACAAGCCTGACTGCAGGCCATGGGGAAAGCTGCAACCTTTTTTGGTAATTATGGACTCTATTTTTTTTTCAAATAAAGTGGGAACAAACTGTAGTGTAGTTCCTAGTTTCCCACTAGGCCCTGCGCATTGGAATAACATAAACAGTAGTATCGACGTGGAACTGCTTATATTCCAGGCCTCCACTGACTATGCTAAACTTAATTGGGTTGTGTTACCAACTAGCTCAGAGGTCACTGGAAACTTTCTTCTCTGCATAGGAAGTGATCAGCTTCCTTGGCACAGACAAGAAGGGATTCAGTTTTCCAACAACCGTGCAACATGACAACTTTGCTCCTCAGATCAAGAGTCGATCTCTAGGGTCGTGTGAAACAATAGACACAGATTTCACTCAGTCAGTCTGGTGCAGTTTACTTTCACAGATGTAGAGAATAGAGAGACGGGCGTTTATCAATAAAGGGTTAACATTTATTGAACAGTCTTTCTTCTCGTACAAGAGAAATGTATTGCCACAATTGCAATAATTGTTATTATAAAAAGTACGTACAGTAAGATAAGTATTGCGAAATAGAACTGTAAAAGCATTGATACGGTTTCTTAGCCATACAATGGTTTAAAAGTAATAAAACATATATACAGTCATATATACATTAGGCTAACATACTCAACTGGTGCTTCTAACTAAGCCTACCCCAGTGTGCCTGACCTAAGCCTAACACGTGAAAGGGGAGTAAGTAAGTAGCTTAAGTTAAGTTGGTTTTGCCAAGGTTTGTTTCAAGAATTCTCGTCTAAGGGTTTAGTCAACACCATACCTCTGAATAGAATGATGGAGGATTGGTATCTCCTTCAGGGGTCTCTCTCGATATCCCAGTCACCCGCGAGGGTAAACCGGAAGCGCCGGGACTGGATTTCTCTGCACGAGAAAGGCAGCGGCTTCTCTTCAGCGCGTCGAGGAAGGAGGGGGGACAGCGTCCGCGGGCAGCTGGAATCGGCTGGATGTCTTCGCAGAGGACGGCTGCTCGGCTCCTCAAGCGTACTGCACCATAGTTCGCGCTGTAGCGGCGATAATGGTAATCAGCAGCTTCACCACCACAGGATAGCAGGCTGCAGCGACAGAGTGCTAGTTTTTACCAACACAGGGTCATGCAGGCAGCTGGCATCAGCAACAGGCAACGAACTCGCAGCTCGTATCTCTCATTGCTTAAGGCAACGTTGGTAATATTTATACCTGACAGGTGCCGGGTTTGACGCAAGTTTGCTGGACATAAGACGTCAATTAAAGATGTCACTAGGAAGTGACAGTTATCAGTTGCTCATTAGAGTTCTATTACTAATCAAAACATAGCCAGCGGGGATTTCCAGGTTTGCTGAGTTTTTATCTTGTTGAAGAACTCGGAGTGTTATCTAGGAATATCAGATAGTGACTGCTGCACTGTCATTGCACTAATTGGTCGCAAAGGAAGTAGCAGAGAGTCATGCTGGAATGTGGCTCTGTTCGTGTGAGGCCAGAGATGACTTTTCAGAAAATCGCACTTGAACGGTTATGCCAATATAGGGAATAAATGGATTTATAGCCGAATAGGGGCATAAGGTCACAGTATCGATCAGGAACCTAGATAAGCACGCAACACCCACTCCACGTTTTCATGTCCATCAAAATTACTAAAACTAAGCAAAAAGATGCATGTGTAACATTGCCCACCCCAAAATACATAAATGCATTCGAAATAGGCGTGCTTGTAATACATGGAATTTAGGTACTGTACGTTTTCTTTTTTTTAAAGCATAGTAATCATTCAAAAGGTATTGCATATGAAATCAATGAACGATTATGCAAAAAGAATTACACATGAAGTATCTCTGACAGAAGAAATGCGAGATAAATCATCACATAAAAATGCATTGTAATAACATGTGTGCTAGAGGCTGGTGTTATGTTGTTATGTCTCTAGATGTGCTTAGAAATAGAAGTGTGAAGCTTCTGTTCTCTAAGAATAGTTTTTACGTTAAGCAAAGAATTATTCGTGCCAAAAAGAGAGGGTCAATATTTTTAAAAAATTGTCCAATTCAAAGAAAATAGATTTTCCAAAGCTCCTGGCAGTTTTTGTTGATCAAAACTGAAGGCCGAATTCAGAGTTCATGGGAACGCTGTGTGTCGGAAAGCTTCTCAAAAGTTATTGTTTCTCTATGGGTGAGAACATCGTATCAGACAGGCTCGCAAAAAATTGGTCTACAAAATCAGGTGATAGTTCAACCAAATTAGATAGCGCTGTAACTTGGCAGGTGTGAGAATGATTGCTGTCATCGAAGGTAGGACCAGCAATGCTCACAGAACGTTGTACCTGGATGATGTTGCTTTTGTCACTCGCTCCACTGTTACCACTTGGCTGTAGTACAGGAGTCTCCACGAATGCCGTCATCAGGATTGGTAGCCGCTGGGGACAACACAATGCGTGAGCCGTTATTGGACTGAGCAAAGTATCGACGTCCATTGGTACTGCTGATGGAAGTGAAAGACAGATGTCCAACACGCATTCATCGCCGCAAAGCATACACCGTAGCACAGGTAAAATGCAATTTTGCCATATCGGTCTGAATGAAAGGAACCAGGTCATGTTTAGATCTCTCAGCCTGGCCAATCCAAGGACGTTAGTTATCCTGTCCCTGTAGCGCATTGCTAGGATTGTCTCTTCCATTCCCATGGGAGCTATGTCTGAGCCGAGGCTTGCCATAACGTAGCAGGATGGTCAAAAATAGAATCCCTGCGATGAGTCCCAAAAATAGTGGAATGCCGCCAAAAATGGAGTGCACAAAATTAGGAAAGATTCCCAAAATTGCCTGGAAGGGTGTTAGCAGTCCCGTAAAGACTGTCTTAAATATGCCTGGGATGCTTGTTGCACTAGACATGTTAAGGAGTTGGCTGAACATTTCTACGAAATGCACGGGGCAATTTGTTGATAAAAGGTCATGGACTTCAGTAGCCGTCCTTGCGACTAGAAGATCATACGTCTCTTTAGATGACGTTATAGGCACTGTTGTCTGTAAAAGCACAGATTTCATTTTGCTTAATGTATCAATTCGTATAGAATAGAGATTCAGACGAGGCCAGAGGGGAGTCACTATGTCTGGAGGCCCGCTCGGAAACAATGCTTGCATACAACATTTGACCATGGACGTTACTTGTACTAGATAACTTTTCCCGGGCGCGAGGCCACAACACCTGTGATCCGTTCTAAGAATGTAACTCCCGTTTGCGAGTTGCATAAAGAAGGGCTCTATCTGAGTTGCAGGTGTGACTAGCTGGTGGCATGAAAGGTTGTTTGAATTTCCATCACATGCTCCGTGTAAATTAATACCCTGACACAAAAGTATACCGCTTAGTGAGTGTTTACAGTTGTTACCACTAAGAAATACATTTTTGTCGCTGTCACTATAGCAAGAATGAGTGTATGGTAATTTCCATTCGGATTTTACATATCCCTTACCCAATTGTTCATATTGGCCAGCAGGTATGTACTCAAGGCATTTATGAAATCGGAAAGTTGTTATCGGAATTGTGATAATTCCGTGTATTATCCATTCAATGACAGGACTCTCTGACATTGTCAATGGTAATCTCTCGAGTTTCTCGATGCTCAGGATTGTATAGTCTGCTCCTTTCTGTGCCAAACTGATCTGTTTATCAGTAAGGTTAAAACTGGAAAATAATGACGTCGTGTTGATTAAACGCAAAGGCACATAGCCTGAACGAAGATTTTGCAGCGTCCAGCCTAGTTCTATAATAGAGCGTAATTGAGACTGGCCATGTTGTAACATTAGCAAATCTCTGTCTATCACATCAAAGGCAGAGGATACAATATTGTCCAACGAATATATCCTGGAAGACAGAGTCATTAACCCATTGTCTACCACAGAAAGTGATTTCTCCAAATTAATACGATCAATTTCTCGTATTTTTTCAGCAGTTTCAATTTGCTTTACTTTCCAAGCCTCGTTGTAAGCAGCATAGATACTGGTCGCTATGAAACGCTTTTGACGCTGTTTGCGTGGTCCAAGAATGAAATCTCGCAAATCAGCACCATCTTTTAATAAAGACAAGTGTTGCTTAATTTCAGCCAGTGTGGATGTAGTTAGCCATTCTAGGCAGAGTTTCCCTACACTGTATGTTGTTATAATCCCTGGATGTTGTCTCTGGGAATATCTAGGGTCTAATCTGGTCATTTTTAACCCCTGTGTTTTATTCAGGAACCTATCTTGACAGCTATTTGTGTCTGTAGGCCAGATTAACCACTTTTTCCAATCAGGATGTGTTCTGTTGAAATGTAAAATGTTTGACACGTCTAACTCAATATCAGCTGTTGCATTTTCAGGTATTGGCTTTGGTATAGACGGTGTTTTAAGGTCTTTGTTCTTAGCTAGGCCAAGACAAGATGTTTGGTGTATTGTGTCATTTAAAAATAACATTTGTTCAGGTATCATGCAGGTTCTAAATAGTGCTTCAATGCCTTGCACCTGCCAATCTTTTGTACCCCAAATTGTTTTCGTTTCAATATTATTTTTCCAATAATCAAAACCAAATGTCATCATTTTGTCATAAAATGCTTCTGAATATATCAATTTTGAATTTGTCAGCATTGTTTTCATTCCTGTTTTATCTAACAGTTTGTAATAAAACGTTTCTGCATCACTGGTGTTAAACCCTGAGAAGTATTTGAATTTCTCAAAAAATGCTTTAGAACTGCTTTTAGGTGGTGTAGCACAATGTTCCCATTGATTATACATAAAAACATTTCTAGGCTGTGCAGATTTATGCAAGTAATGATCCCCATAGTGGGTGTAACAGAATAACTGCTCATAACTAGATGAACCTTGTAAATAATCATGATCTGTGAATCTAGCTGACATTACTAAATCAGACATCATGTCATTAATACTGTTAAAGTCCCAATCATCAGAGAATGTACTTGGTGTCACAAAGTCACTTAAGGAAACCTTTAATTGATGAGTATACTTCAGGATTTCGACCGGACCATAGATCTCATAGTCTGTTTTCTCCCATACTACCCCACCAGGTATTGGAATTGCTGTGACATTTACTGTTGACAGTTCTCTTTTCTTCACGTGGGATGATCTGTGTGGTTTCAGGACTAGGTTGATGTTCTGACTTGCTGTGTCCATTGTAATATATTTTCCTTCAATGAATTTACCCAAACACAGTACCATGCTGAGCCAAAGCAGGAGGAAAAATACACCTAGACCGAACCAGAACTCTAGCCAAGGGGAAATGAGGTAGATGTCCTTCAATTGATGAAAGAGTTCCGTTGCTTTTTCTTTAAAATACTTTTTTGTTTCTGGCATCACTTCGGGGTCGTTAAAATCTTCAGAGAAGTTGTTGAAGTTGATGAAATAACCAGAGGCAGTTCTGTCAATTGATGGGATTGTTCTTTCAATCTGTCTCTCGGTAGCACTTTCTGATGCCACATTAGTGTAGACTGGTGTTGTTTCTTGACGAACTGTTTCAATCTGTGTTTCAAGAGGCACGAGTTCCATGGCATTATTGCATAGTCCTTCATTGTGCACTGCAGGCTGATCGAATGTGATTAGTCTTTCAGTTTGAACCTCTTGGATTGTTGCAAGTTTGGGTATTCTGTTGTTTCTTGGGAGTCCACTGGGCCTACTGTTGATTATAGGCCACATGCTTGTGGTTTTACCAGATCGATAGACACGACTCTGTTCTCCTTTTTACCAGCAAGGGGCGGTAGCACAACTGATCTTGTTCCGGTGACTGCTAAGACAGGTACTGCTTTTCTGTAAGAAGGCCCAAATTCCTTCTTCACCGCGATATTTTCTCTGACTAGATCCCCAATCTTTGGAATCCAGACAGGCCTTGCTGGGGCTGTTGCGGGTGGTGCCTCGTCAGTGGTACTTGTTGCTTTAACTTTATGTTGCTTAATGATTTTCTTGTTTCATTCAGTTCCTGTAAAACAGCCAAACGGTCTTTTACATCAAACTGCGTTGTTTCTTCTTGTACCACTGACATCTGACTATCGAGGTCCTGAACGTTCATTCTAATTCCGAACAATAGTTCGTATGGGCTGAAAGCTTTTAGAGAATTTCTTGGCATGTTGTTAAGACTAGTCTGGACACTTATTAAATGTTTGACCCACCCAGCGCCTGAACCTAATACCTTCGTTGTTATAGATTGCTTTATGTCACGGTTTTTTCTTTCTACCACACTATTCCCTTACGGGGTATGACGGACAAAAATACCGCAACCCAATTCCCATGCTGGCCATGGCCTCCTTATAGGCTCGAGAGCTGAAAGCAGGACCCTGGTCAGAATGGAACGTGGTAATTGCGTATGTGCCGATAAAGACTCGCAAATCTTTTATAACCGTTCTAGCGTCAGCCGAGCGCTGGGGGCCTCATTTTTTAAGTGCTTTTCGTCTTAACTATTAATAGGACGCAGGATGGGGTGTAGGGAGCGTTACGCTCTTTCTGACTGGTAGCCGGTAGCAAGGTTCGCTACTGCGATCCCTATTACAGTTTTCACAGTTGTTTGCATATATTTGGTGTTCTACACTCATTCCCGGCCACCAGAATACTGATTGTAATTCAGTCAGTGATTCCTTAATTTCTCTGTGCCTTAGACCCAAACCCATGTGTGCATCTGCTATTAAAAATATTCTCCTGTTCATGTTTGGAATTACTCTATCCCCCACTCCAGGGATTCGAGCAAAAGGAACGGAGTTTGCATCGATTATGTATGCATAATTGAGTGGATAGTTTACGGGTAGTGCTGCACAGTCGCCTTTTACGGTCGTTTTTACTGCCAGCATGGTTTCCCCGTCTATGTACTTATCTGTACGCTTTTTTGTGGCTACGGAAGCCGGGTTAGTTGCTTCCGCGGTGGCTGTATTAGCCAATGAATTCCCTGCAACGTGAACGCCATCACGTTGAAGACTCTGTGCGTGAATCACGTGAGTCTTTTGTAGTTCTTTGTGTAAAAGAGCTACCTCGTTCCAGAGCTTTTTATGCTTTATTGTGGCACCTGTGTCATCTTTGTAGTCGTTTTCGATCCAACTCTGCAGTTTATTGTTGTAAGAGTTGACGCAAAAATGAGAATCGCACACTATAAGTGTGGGGAATTCGCGTTCTGCATTTTCGAGCGCCATCTTTAAAGATCTGATTTCAGTTCTCTGAACCGAACAGTTTCTTACAGATTCAGTTTTTGTTACTTTCGGTCTGAATTTACCGCACAGCCAACGACATTTAATAATCGCACATGCTGCATCGTAGGATTTTCTCTCTACGTTGAAATGCTGTACAAAGCTATCTGTATAGATTATACAGGCATATTGTGGGAGAGGCAGGATTTCGATTGGCAGAGGATATTCTTCTTCATATTCTAAATCATTCAGTTCTTCAAATTGCGGTATGAAATAGTATTTCACGTCTTCCGCTCCTAGAGAATCTATGCACTGTATCCACTTCGGATCCAGTGACACTGTAGGCAGGTTTACTGGGCTGAATAGCGCCTCGAAGGCGGATTCCGCTGTAAGGATATTAATCCGTTTGCCGTGTGCTAGTTCTCGTTCATTTGCTAATGCGATTTGCACTGCGTTCACAGTTCTTACTGTGTGACTGAATGTTTTTTCTGCTTGTGTGTACAAGTGAGATTTAATTGAAATAGGTACCTTTTCTCCCTCATTAGAGGTCAGGTACGTGAATCCGCATCTTCCTGGGATGACTCGGATTACAAGATCGATCGTGTTGTCACGTGTATCTAATTTAGTTTTTGCTAACATGTCTGTTTGCAGTGATCTCAAAATTTCTGTGTGTTTTTGAGTCCAATTGATTTGTTTTAAATCAGGTTTTATTAGTTCGTAGAGAGGTTTAACCCTCTCTGCGTAATTTAGTATGTAAGTTCTTCCGAAATTCAGAAAACCTAGAATGGATTGTAAATTCTTCAGCGTTTTTGGAGCTTGGAGTACAGCTCACTTCTCTAAGAAGTTGTCCGCTAGGCTTTTCCCTTCACTTGATAATTCGTACCCTAAGAACAGTACTGTCAGATGGGCAATTCGGGACTTTTTAAAGTTGAATTTGTAACCCTCTGCTGCGAACCCAAGTATAATGGTGTTCACTCTTTTCAAGTGAGTATCCAAGTCGTCGTCTGTGAGATAAATATCATCTACGTAAGATAATGCTTCATCATCATAGATTTGTAGTAACTCTGTTACCCTAGCTGAGAATAGTCCTGGGCTGTTCTTGAACCCCTGTGGGAGTCGACATAATTTTTTCTGTGACCCAAAGGCGGAGAAAGCGGTCAAATATCTGCTTTCTGGTGCAATGTTTTGACAAAAGAAGCCATTAGAAATGTCTAATGTCGTTTTATATTTTTTCCTAACTATGTTATTCATTAGGGCTGCACTATGCGAGTTTTGTACTGCAAAGGTTTTGCAACATGTATTAAGGTGTCTGTAGTCCAAAACTAGACGATATGAATTGTCTGGCTTGGAGACAGGAAACAAAGGATTGTTCATTTGAGAGGTGCATGTTTCAATCACCCCCTGCTACTCAAGTTGATCTAAGATCTCCCTGACCTGTTTCTTAGCTTCTTGCTTTATGGGATACTGCCGTTGGGCAGTTGGTTCACTTTTTAATTGGATTTTGTGAGGCGGTGAATCCTCATCCCATCCTACATGATTTTTATACAATGCAGGTGCCTGGGCTACTGCCCATTTCCTTGCATATGTGTATTTTTTGTGAATCGGTATGTGATTCGAGAAGGCAGGCATAATCACTTCTTCGCCGCGAGGGCACTCCCTGACAAACTCTGGGGGCCAATCTTTTTCAGCTAACAGAATATCATAGCCTTTTGAGAGCTTATCCCAAAATAGACCCTTAATTTTCCTAGTCTTATCACCCTCTATACGCAATGTTATTTCGTATATTTTATGGGGCTCGCTAAGTCTGGCGTCGGCAGTTTCAACCTGAATGTATTCATTCGTGTCCACTGTCTCCAGATGACTCATCAAGATCTTGCGCGCTATACTGATTTCTGCTGCACTGTCCAACATTGTCAATGCCCACTCCCCGTTTTTCAACTGTGTCCTCAGTATTCTCGGCATGGTTGATTACTCTAATACTGGCTACCTTCTTTTTCTGAAATTGAGATTTCTTATTTTGAGCAGGTTCCTTGTCTTTGGACTTGGTGTGCTCTCCTGGGTCTGACCGTCCTCTTCTTTCCGAATTCTGTGGAAGAGATCGAGAGGGACGTGTATCAATACTTTGATATCTATCAGGTTTTTTCAGATTATCCCTATTTCTAAGGTTATATCTTTTCTCAGAGGGCTCCCGCTGGGGAGACTGGCGTTCTCGAGTCGGAGTTCTTTCCCTCCGTCGAGGAGACCTTCCTCTGGACTGGAAAACTTTTTCCTTGGGAGTGGATTGTTTATTTCCATCCCAGCTCTTTTTAGGAGTGTTTAAATTATTTTTAATAAATAATTTTTCAGGATTTTCGAGCAGTTGGGGCTTAACTGGTTTCCCACCCAAGCTGTCTCTACCTAATTCTTCATAGCATTTCTCTATGATTTTTGCTAGCTCAACAGGATCTTTTATATCTGTTTCCCTCAACTTCTGGCGAATCGCCACAGATGCTGCTTCTCCCTTTATGTTGGCTAATAATATAGCCGTGACCTGCTTGAAGTCTTTCAGTAATTTCATACCTAGATTTAAAGCGGGCTCTGGACCGAATTCATTTTGAATCTGTTTTAGCACTTCTGGTATTACCGCCATAGACGGAACACTGTGTGTTTTTGTGTAAATGGAATCAAAGACTGTACCCCAAGTGTCGCAGTCCTCCACGTGTGGTGCGATTCCCATAGGAAGGCAGATGGTCAAGATTCTGTGTTTCTCTATAGGGGTAGTATCAGGAAATACTGCCTCTATTTGAATGATTTTCTGGGCTAACCAGAAAGGAATTTGTTCCCGTTTTACGGGTGTTTTACCAAGACATGACTGTACGTTCTGTGGTGTAATTTTATTTGTGTTCCCCTGATGAGGGGTCAGCTATGGTGTATTAACAGCTGGCTGGACTGTTACAGTCCGCATTACATATTGGACTAATTGCCTATGTATTTTTATTAATGTGTTTAGCTGTGCTAACAGCTCTTCTCTAGACATTCTTGCAATGTCAGGATGTGGTGTGTAGCTGGCTAGAACCGGCCACGTGGCTCCTGGTCTACCTAGTGGACCGAGCCTAGTTATGTGATCATTGTGTTTTAGGGCGCCATTAAACCAGAGCAGGTGCTCTTGAAATTTAAGTGGGATTTCAATCTCCTCGAAAGGAGCGTACTCCCCCGGAGGTTCCTCTATTTTGTAATAGTGAAACTCCTGTGTTATAGCGTTTACCGCTGGAAAGTTTATCCATGTATAGAATACCTCTGTCTGCCGATACTCGTGAGCCTCTATCACGAAAATTACTGTACCACCTTGTGGTGTCAGTCCATGTTCTATAAGTTTTAAAGTTATAGATCTTCTTAACTGGACCGGGATGATAATAGCATCCGGGTCTGCGTATTCGGGACCTCGCTGAGTCGCATCTGCTGCGGCCCCAGCGGTGCCGTTGTTTTCTACTGACATTGTATAAATGCAGTTTTTGCAGAGTAGGTCTCCAAGGAGACAAAGATTAGGTGCACAATATTTTGGAACACTGTATCCTTCAACGTTGAATAAACCAGAGCTTTACATAGGAATCTCTTCCTACTAAGGTCGGGCGGATTTTAACCTTTCACCCACTCCAGACGTCTATTGGAGTATTTACGGGAGAAAGGGGTGTGAAATATGCACGACTGAGTTACTCTACAAGTCTTGCGTTAGTTTATCGCCTTACCAAACGTTTGGGCGCCATGTAGTGTAGTTCCTAGTTTCCCACTAGGCCCTGCGCATTGGAATAACATAAACAGTAGTATCGACGTGGAACTGCTTATATTCCAGGCCTCCACTGACTATGCTAAACTTAATTGGGTTGTGTTACTAACTAGCTCAGAGGTCACTGGAAACTTTCTTCTCTGCATAGGAAGTGATCAGCTTCCTTGGCACAGACAAGAAGGGATTCAGTTTTCCAACAACCGTGCAACATGACAACTTTGCTCCTCAGATCAAGAGTCGATCTCTAGGGTCGTGTGAAACAATAGACACAGATTTCACTCAGTCAGTCTGGTGCAGTTTACTTTCACAGATGTATAGAATAGAGAGACGGGCGTTTATCAATAAAGGGTTAACATTTATTGAACAGTCTTTCTTCTCGTACAAGAGAAATGTATTGCCACAATTGCAATAATTGTTATTATAAAAAGTACGTACAGTAAGATAAGTATTGCGAAATAGAACTGTAAAAGCATTGATATGGTTTCTTAGCCATACAATGGTTTAAAAGTAATAAAACATATATACAGTCATATATACATTAGGCTAACATACTCAACTGGTGCTTCTAACTAAGCCTACCCCAGTGTGCCTGACCTAAGCCTAACACGTGAAAGGGGAGTAAGTAAGTAGCTTAAGTTAAGTTGGTTTTGCCAAGGTTTGTTTCAAGAATTCTCGTCTAAGGGTTTAGTCAACACCATACCTCTGAATAGAATGATGGAGGATTGGTATCTCCTTCAGGGGTCGCTCTCGATATCCCAGTCACCCGCGAGGGTAAACCGGAAGCGCCGGGACTGGATTTCTCTGCACGAGAAAGGCAGCGGCTTCTCTTCAGCGCGTCGAGGAAGGAGGGGGGACAGCGTCCGCGGGCAGCTGGAATCGGCTGGATGTCTTCGCAGAGGACGGCTGCTCGGCTCCTCAAGCGTACTGCACCATAGTTCGCGCTGTAGCGGCGATAATGGTATTCAGCAGCTTCACCACCACAGGATAGCAGGCTGCAGCGACAGAGTGCTAGTTTTTACCAACCAGGGTCATGCAGGCAGCTGGCATCAGCAACAGGCAACGAACTCGCAGCTCGTATCTCTCATTGCTTAAGGCAACGTTGGTAATATTTATACCTGACAGGTGCCGGGTTTGACGCAAGTTTGCTGGACATAAGACGTCAATTAAAGATGTCACTAGGAAGTGACAGTTATCAGTTGCTCATTAGAGTTCTATTACTAATCAAAACATAGCAAGCGGGGATTTCCAGGTTTGCTGAGTTTTTATCTTGTTGAAGAACTCGGAGTGTTATCTAGGAATATCAGATAGTGACTGCTGCACTGTCATTGCACTAATTGGTCGCAAAGGAAGTAGCAGAGAGTCATGCTGGAATGTGGCTCTGTTCGTGTGAGGCCAGAGATGACTTTTCAGAGAATCGCACTTGAACGGTTATGCCAATATAGGGAATAAATGGATTTATAGCCGAATAGGGGCATAAGGTCACAGTATCGATCAGGAACCTAGATAAGCACGCAACAAAACATTACAATGATTTGTTTCTATTAGACAAGGTAACAAATTGTTTGGATTTACCAGAATTTCGTACACGTTCTCCTGAAGTAGGACAAACCAGGGCGAAATGCATTTGATAATTTGTTGCTGTACTAGCCGGTAATACAAATTAACATACATCTTCGAAAGAAGGCTTACCAAAAAATAGGGATTCGAAATTGAAAATGCATGCAAACGCAAATATACACCTGCTACAAAAGTTTAATATACAGGACTGTCGGGGAACGGTCCACGAATATCAGCTTGTATTCCCCAGAAATGTGCTAGTGGGGTTTGGTTTCCTAAGAACAATACGCACTCCTGGCGTACCTGGGGACTTCCATGGGGATTACATCTCTCAGCTGCTCTTTACTTTCTCATTTTGAAGGGTTGTTACTTGCAAAGGTCATAGAATGCAATATGTTAAAGTTACCAAGGGTTGCTGTAATTAAACCTGGGTGACGTACAAAGGAAAAGTCGATAGTAAGTCAAGAATATTTTTTCACGAGAAACCCCCTCACTTCCACCCTCCGAGCAGCAGCAGATCGTTTCCCGTCACCAAGCCGGCCCCAATGGCCCACCCATTCCTTTGAAACCGCAGTTACTCTAATGAAACATTGAAAGCACTCACACCTGCTAACGTGTTTTCATGCTCAGCTCGTGCAGGTGGTGGCCAGCAGCAGGAGGGGGCCAGCAGCAGCAGGTGGCCATCAGCACTTTCCTTTGGGGAACGCGCCTTATTCGTCATCATCAGACTTTCAGTAAGAGAGGGGGCGGCTGACTGGGGAGAATGGCGAGAAAACAGTAAAAAGCGATAAGCAGGGTGAGAAAGAATCCACAAGACTGAAGTACAGAAACCGGAAGCGGAGGGTGGTGGCACAAAGACGCATGAGGTGGAATCAAGGACATTCAGCAAATGCAATATTCAGCAGGACCGGGACTGCGCTCCTGAAAAAATCTTTGGAACCCTGCACTCATTGTTTTAGAAACTAAGCGCTGCCAGTTGGAATGTCTGATGAACTAATAATCCCCCAAAAGCATGCCAGGTAATGACCTACCTAGACAGACATGGTGCCGAAATCTAGATTTTTTTACAGTAGAAGCACATAATGCCAGGTCGAGCAACCAGATTTGCATCAACATAGGCTCAGTATAGGTTTATTTCCTCGTACTTGTTTTACAGGGAATAATCACCCTAATATAGAAAATGGTAAGCTTCACGGTACAAGGACAGCGGGCAGATACGTAGCGTAGATGGGTCTAGGAGGTGGGCAAGCTACGTGGCATGCCATTAGTGTTGCTTAATGTCCTTGTACTGTGTGGACAGTCTGGATGTTTTTGATGAACTCCTAAACAAATGACGTAATATATTCCTATAGTGTAGGGTGAAGACTATAGTTTTGTTTTGTCTTCAGCGGAAAGTAGATCAATGCAGACTACTAGGACTATGTCCCAGTTATCTGTAGCATTGCATAAGATAAGGCAGTTAAACGGGATAGTGGATGCATAGAGAACTCTGTGTCCTACGGACACAAATGTCACTTCTTATTACTGGACGGTTCATGACGCTAGCTCCCATCAACTTCTGGGTGACTGCCCAGTCCATGAAGATGTTAATTGATGGAGTGGAAATATTGCCAAGGACACCCTCAGAACATTTCCCAGTGCCACTATCGCAAAATAATCCCAGAACAACACGGCAAGCTAAAAATTGGAGGTTGCGGAGTAGTGAGTTGAGAGACTCTGTGTCTCTGGCTGAGGTCAGGTCGGGAATCTTGATGTACTTTCGGCTGAATGGCTGATCAGTGGCAATGGTGGGAACCCTTTGGGAGGCGTTCAAAGTGTATATATATATGTGGCCTATGTATTTCTAATTGAGCGGGTATTCTGAGGTCAATCCGCGCTTGACTGGGCACTCTGGACTGTGAAATGAAGCAACTAGAAGATTATTATGAACACTCAAGGGATGCAAATCTCCTAAGCTAAAATGTAGGAGAAGTTAGAAAAATTCAAGGACACAGCTGAAAGAAATGTGTTATACGTGAGTAAACATAGCTGGTTGAGCGCGATTACCAGGTAAAACACTAGCCTGGATAACAAAATCAAATAGATAACCAACATCAGAACATCAGTAACTGGTATACTGGGTAACAATAGGTCTATGGACATTTCCTTAACGGACCTACGGCTATATGTACAGGATACTATGAGAAATTACAAACCTCGTGCATACCCTACAAGAAGCAACACATTACCAGATTATTTGAATAACTTGCATGGTATCAGTTGAGATTTGAGAACTATTGAACTCAACATTTATGAAAGAAGATGTGAGGTAGGCAATATCAGCTTTAGAAATAGGAAAGCGACAAGGGGCAATGCTTTCTGGGACGAATTCTATAAAGCATGTATTTATATTTTAAAACCCAGGTTCTTAGCAGTTTATCATAAATCAATTTCCAAGGGAGAGCCACCTCCTTCAGTGCTAGAAGTAGTGATTACAGTGCTGCCAAGGCCGAACGAGAACATATCAAATGTGTCTCCTATAGACTATTGTCAGTGTTAAATGTTGACAAGAAGATATTTGCAAACATACCAGGGAAGAGACTGCAGCCCTGATGCAGAGATAGGTTTTCCCAGAGCACTAGGCTTCATACCTGAGAGCTCTACTGCTTTCAGTCTCCGAACGTTGCAGGCAGCATAACACAAGATGGCTCCCACACTCCTGGGGGTGGTGGTGTTACTGGATACTGAGAAAGCATTTGATGCACTAGAATGACCATATAAGCAGGAGGTGCTGAGGCACAAGTGGCTTGGTAAACATTTCTAGTGCTCAATTAATTTACTTTAAACAAAACCAGTTGCACGTGTATGTATGAATGTGGTGTGTTCAGCTGTTCTCTGTTGGCAGATAAACTTGAAATCAATGGCATAACAAAACTGGATTAAATCAGGAGCTTTCAGGTCAGAGTTGTGTGCTAGGGGGCCCCCTAAAGGTCGGGCTCCCTTCCGCACCACGGGGGCTGAGGGGGCCTATGTTACGCCACTGCTCGATAGAGGTGTCTTCTATTACACCTAATCTTTTCACTTACTATTGTGCTCTTAGAATGCTGCCTATATGAGAATCACACAGGAAAGGGGGTTCATGTTCACTCGGGATCTCTCGTGTTGTCAGTATATACAGATGATATTATATTGTATATCAAGGATCTAATGGGTAATGTTGCACACATCAATAAACACGTAATAAGATTCGGGGGTATTCTATGTTACAAAGTAACTGGGATAAATCTGAAATGTTCCCTCTCACTGATACGGTTCAATGGGCCTGCGAGTATGCACCACAGTGCAAGCTGGAAGGACTGAAATATTTGGGAATATTCATCACTAGAGAAATGCAGTGATGGCTGGCATGTAAGGAAAGTGGGGAGGCAAAACTAAAAGTAAAATACAAGTTAAAAAGTCCCACTTACCGTCCTGATGCAACATGCTCAACCTTGCTTGGGTCTTCTAAATGCAGGCAGGCTCCAAGAAATTGCAGTAACTAATCCTGACTATGTCCTCGTGCTGCATAAGAGCAGCACCAGGATGGGAGGGGGCTGCCTCTCTTGCCGCTCCAGAGAACACCGGAGCTCTATGCTGTCTCTAGACCAAATGTCTGGCTGGTTGGCCCAAGATGGCCGGCCAAAAGACATGCACATTTTAAACATATGTGCCCTGCCTATCACTGATTTCTGCTACTGCCTGAGTAGCAGCAGCAGAAATCAGAAAGCTGTGCTCCCGGTCCTGACGCTCGGCTCGGGACGGTACTTTGAAAAATAAAATGGTAATAAATTAACTTTTATTGCCACTTCATTTTTCCATCTAAGGGAAATATTTTAGTGGGGCAATGCTCCTCTGCCTTAACAGAGGAGCCGCCGCTGAAGAAATGGCAGATTTAGTGAGAGGAAACTTTTAGGAGACACTGGAGGATTTAAAAGCCCAACTGGAGTGATGGATACAACTTCCTCTATCAGTCTTGAGGGCGGGTATCACTAAACAAAATGGTTATACTACCCAAACTACCATACTTATTTGTAAACATCCCTATATGAATTTCAAAAGTTTTTTTCCAGGAGCTACAACTTGTATCGCAACTGATGTGGGGTGGGAAACCATTAGGTATTAATTGGGAAGTTCTCGCACAACCTATGGGAAAAGTAAGATTAGGAGTTCCAGACCCCTAGTTGTATTGGTTAAGTGCATAGCCACAGCACGCTGAATATTGGTACAATGATAAGATATAGTGTGCGCACATCGGGACATTCCCTCCTCCCCAAATTCCTTCACCTACCACCCGCTACACCCAAGATCTCTCGGAATCAGGATATGTTGTCCACGGCGTAGCCTTTTATTCACAACAATGCAAGTGAATCATCATAAACCATTACCAAGGAAAAGAAACCTTGGCTATATACGAACTATTCCCAGCATCACACTTCATCTGCATCAACATGTCAACAGCAGTAAGGGAATTAGGTACGACATTGTCTTTACACTTTAACATTTAACTCGGCTGTACACTAGAAGAACTTGGCTGCATATTTCGAACCTACACTTTAACTTTTAACTCGGCCGTACACAAGAACTTGGCCATACATTTGAACTTGGCCGTCTAGGCCACCATATTTCTCACTGTGCTGCGCACCTTGCGCCGTCAGGCCCCAACGCGCTACAGCTACCGGTTGCATTACTTGACATCCAGGGCACCTCATACCGCACCGGCCCTCCGGGGTACCTGAACATAGGCATCCTACCAAAGATTATACTCAGTCCAAACGTGGTGGGTTAGGGCAGTAGAGTCCAGGACTACTGTCAGGTCAGTCCTTCCTTCCCGCCTACCCACTGCACTCATGGAATCTACCCCTTCCAGGGGTCCATCGAATGACTGGACCTCCATAGTTGTGCATCCCCCTTTGTTGTAAACGGTCAGCGCTCTGCCACAGTGTGAGAAGCTCCCCGGCGCACTCGCCCTCCCCCCCCAGACGCTGACACTGCTCCCTAACCTCTGTCCTTTTTTCTCCCGATGAGCCTTATTGTAACTGAACCCCACTGGATTTCAGATGGGAAAGAGATAAGATGAACCAATTGGCCCCCTGGGCAGTTTTTAAGTGATGTCAGAAGAAGCCCGTATTGTGCACTGGGTTATTCACACGAACCAGCACTTATGTTCGAATAGTGGGCATGGGAGCAGAAGAAACATGGGCACCTGCCCTCAAGTTTCACAAACAAAGCTTTGCCACAGGGATACCTTATTAGAGGAGACTCCTAGTAATAAAGTATGAGGATATCTTCCCCATAAATATCTTGCCCATATTGTTATTGTTGACCACTTTATGAAGAGTGCAGAAGAAACATGGGCACCTGCCCTCACTGTTTCATAAAGGAATCTTGGCTACCGGGATACAACTTTAGAGGAGACTCCTAGTAAGAACGTATGTGGATACATTCCCCATATTGTTATTGTTGACCAGTTTAAGAAGAGTGCGGAAGAAACATGGGCACCTGCCCTCACTGTTTCATAAAGGAATCTTGGCTACCGGGATACAACTTTAGAGGAGACTCCTAGTAAGAACGTATGTGGATACATTCCCCATATTGTTATTGTTGACCAGTTTAAGAAGAGTGCGGAAGAAACATGGGCACCTGCCCTTACTGTTTCACAAACTAAGCTTTGCCACCGGGATACCTAATTAGAAGAGACTCCTAGTAATAACGTATGAGGATATCTTCCCCATATTGTTGACCACTTTAAGAAGAATGCTGTCACTCTACAAGAGTTGTACTTTGATAGCAATGCCTGCTAAGTAACTGTTACCTCCCAGGTGCTCATTGTTGAGGAGTTTTGCAATACATTTGAATTTTATACTTTAACTTTTAAATTCGGTGGTACCCTAGAACTTGGCCGTACATTTGAACTTGGCCGTCTTGGCCACCAATGCACCACCCTACTGTGTACATTGTGTTGGCAGGCCCCCACGTGCTAAAGCCAACAGTTGTACTACTTGGCATCCAGTGCAGGGCCCGACCATTAATGGAAAACACACTTGCTACAGCCTCTTCCCAGGTTCCACCCAAGATTAATCTGGCCCGACCAAAAGCAATTTATTTATTTATTTATTTATTTTTTGCCGGGGAAAAAAGTCTGCCTCACCCCCAACTCCTCCACCATCAGGCAGGAGGGGAGCACTGCGTCCCTCTATGGCCCCCTGTGCAGCGGATAAATGGCCCCTTAGCAAGCCCCTACTGTGCACAAAGTTATGTACCTGGGGCCCTGATGTCTGAATAATGGGCTTCAGATTAGAGAAAACAGTACTGTGCACTAAGTTATTACCTATACCGGGATGGAAGTTTTAATAAAGGACTTTGGAGCAGCCCTCACTGTTTGCTTGGAAAGCACCGTTCCCCGCATAACTGCTCCCAGGAAACTTTTGCAAAGAACTAAAAGGGGTCCCTTCCCCTATCTGTTATTGTTGGCTACTTTATGGAGAGCGTTATTCCACCACACCGCAGTTTCGAGCGCCTCACCATAAGAAACTTGTGTTGCCCTGGATAACGGCCATCTAAAGCCCTAGCATTTGTTATGCACTCTCGCCAAAATTAGTCATTAGTGCAGGCAAACGATTTAAAACCCCCTGATGTTTGTTATCTTGTGTGTTATGACCTTACTCTTTGCAAACACACCGCACCAGCCAGGGTGCACCTAAAGCCCGTCCAGCAAGCATCTTAGGTGAGGTCGGAAAGTCTATGGCCACCGGCATGACACCACCCTTTCTCGCCCACCTGGAGCCCACTAAGCTCAATTGTACCTTACTGAAGCCTGTTGGGAGCCACACCAGGTGTCCCATCTGCAGGGTGCCCTTGCTCACACTTTGCCATCTTTTACATACTATGAGGATTTAACGTGCAGAGTGTTTGACAGACTCCTGTTTATGAACCTTTAAGTAAAGGCTCTACATTTGTGTTAAGTATAGGCTTAGAGTTTTGTTTAGAGCCGCAATACTGCACCCAGATCATGTGTCCCTATAGCGTACTTTTGGTAGAACTTGTGTAACTTGAGAAGCAAACTGTAACACTTAGTAAATAATGTTATAGTTATTCAAACGGAAGTAGCGCCGCTACTCTTTAGTCCTGTGGCTTTAAAACATCCCAGTAATTCCTGGAGTTACTGTCCCAGCAGTAGGCAATAAATCAACCCTGGAAGCATGAAAAGCTGAGCAAACCTATCCCAGACTCCCCTGGCTGCCATCCGGGCTCCTGTACGACCCTGCTGTGTCCTGCCTGAGTCTGTGAGTTATGATAAACAACTGCGGTGAATGCGGTCACCACCAAATGCCGACAGCTTATATAGCATTTGCAATACCTGTGTGGGGCCCCCAGTGTACTTTCCCCTGAATCCCGGAAGGTTAAAGCCCCAGACTAGTGCCTCATTCTCACTGGCTTCAAAGTCAACTGCCCAGGACGTTGAAGAGGCAACTCATTTCTATTTAATTGCTAAATACCTACGCGCCGTAATACCTGAGGCACCCTTAGAAACCCCTAGCACCCTGAAAATACTTAGCAAATGTGTACCACCGCCCACGGATGGTACCACGCATTAAGGAGAACAGCGCAACATGCCGGCTGATGCCAACCGATGCCCTATGTGCGTCTGATACCAGGAGTGCAACTGCTGATGAACTTCCTGAACGCTGCGTGAACCTTGCTGCGAGGACCAGATACAGGCAAAAGAAAAAGAAACAGTATTGTTAGGTGGGGGAAATGGGGACATTCCTGCACTATGGCAACGCCCTAGTACAATGCGTACTCTAGCCATTAGACTCCTGCCCCAATTACCATTACCCTTACGCACCTGTCCTCTACTGTACCAACCTATTGAGGCCAAGCCCATCGTTAAATAAAATGTTACCCTTTTACTGTTGTAGTAGAAGCATGTACAGGCCTAATATTACAAATAACCGAACAGCTCATCCAAGCCTCAGCACTTAAATAGGTAAAACATTTGTTACCCCTATTACTGGTGTACTAAAGATAGGACTGACACAGCTGAAAACAGGAGGTTGAAAATGTTCCCTTGAAATTGCAAGGGTTCGTATTGTAAAGAGTTTCTTACTGTCCACTCCTCACACACCACTCAAACCTTACCCGCCAGCAGGCCCCTCTCAGACGTTATGCAGCTGAAGCTTGGATCAAAACACATAAGCTAAAATGTGTGCTTAGTATACTGTGCCCCCGACTGGTATTTTTGCTGTTTCTGTCACTGCCTGCATCCAAAAATATGATACAGCAAGTAACATCATACCTACAATAAGTTAGGACTATTGGCTTTGTCAATCGTTGGAAGTTGCATAAGATAAAGAAAACAACCACGGCTTGTATATAATATTGAAAAGCTTCCACTCAAAGCCCTGGTGACATCGCAACCATGGTGCTGCTCCTAAGTTTCAAAAAGTGGGAGGGCCGGCCAACGTAAGCTCCTGCCTATACATGTTGCACTCTAATTTGCTAATGCCACGTTAGCACATTAAATCCAGCCTATTGACTTTGCCAATAGCAACCAAAATATCAAAACATGTATTGCTACCGTTTGGTCCAATATCTCCTGATTTCCTCGTCAGTTTGTATCTATTTAAGACTTAGTTAAACATTCCATAACTTGGTTTATTGAACACAATTCCAGCATATGTCTACGTGCCTCCTGTAAGGGAAAAATAAACAAATAAATAAATATTTGTGACGGGACTGACTTAACATTCCACTTTTCCTAGGAGAATAAAATGGAACCCCCTGAGCCGAGTAACAGGGACACCGCTAAGATGCTGCGTGATTTCGCCCCAGGCACTTAGGGGCAGATTTATGATGCCCTTGCGCCGCAATTGCGTCACTTTATTTGACGCAACTGCGGCGCAAACAATGCGCCCTATTTACAACGTGACGCATCTAGGAGATGCGTCACGTTGTAAAGTCCTGCACCATAAGGAGGCGTTCCTGCGCAGGGGGGGCTTTCCTGCGCAGGAACGCCTCCTGAAAGTGGCTGAGTGAAATCTATGAGATTTCACTGAGTCACTTTCTGGCCAATGCTGCGTCAAAACCCTGCGCCTGCTTGAAGCAGGGGTAGGTCTTGATGCAGCATTGTGTAGATGGGGCACCCCCGAGCCTTGCTGGAGCTGCGTCGCGCTTGCGACGCAACTCCAGCAATGCGCCACATTTCCGGCACAGATGCGTCACGCATCTGTGCCGTTTTTGCACCATGGTGCGCCGCATTATAAATGCGGCGCACCATGGGTGGCGTAGCTGTGGCGCACGCTAACTGGCGCATCCCTCGGGATGCGCCAGTTAACATAAATCTGCCCCTTAGCCCCCATCCCACTGAGGTCGGTGTAATGCATTCAATTGTGTATTTCTGTTTAACTTTACTGTGAATTTACATGGACACGCTAGAGTATTATCTTAGTTGATTTTTTGCATTTCCTGACCGTGCTAATCGCCCATTTGTCTTAGACGGATGCTACATGATGTTAGCCCAAATTTGAGTCGCGCTGAAGTACCATTGAACAACCTCTCACCACCGGTGTTACCCATTCAACGTGTGAAAACTTATTGAGTCATACATCCTTTCCACCTGCAGCCTAGTACACAAACCAATGGCCCGTTGTTAGGAATGCACGTTAGGCTCAAAAAGTGCCTGGTGTGTGAGTGCTTACTACCCATTATCCCCCCTCTTTTTTTTTAAAATAAAATTCCCATTTTTTATATTTCACCTAACCGTGACAAAGAGGGCACCAGTAAAGTAAGCAGGCTTGTAAACATGTGACATGATCCATTGTTATTCTGGTTCATAGAAATAAAGTTCCAATTTTGAGTATTTCACTTAAACGTAAAAGCCTGCCTGCTTTGTTATGTAGAAGTACATATTTATAAAGGACCATAAGCCATGTCCCAGTACACAGCTGTAGTTTTCACATTATTTGGAACATCTCCTCCCCAAGCGTGAGCTATGTGAGCAAGCTCTTTATTACGCACCAGCGTCTAAATGACTAAATCCCACCTTTGCAAACATCAACCTGCATATTTAGCTTGCTATTCACAGACTCACATAGCACACGCTGTCCCCATAGAACGCTAGATATAAACCCACAATTAATTAGATACGGCGTAAATCCGCCGACCATGATGCTTTGAAGATACCTATTTTGCTGCAGGAAATAGAAGAGGCAGCCGGAAGTATACAACAACCTTAAAACCTTCGAACATACACGCATATACAGCCCTTCGACAAAGATGTTTTAAAAATACACCATTTTGCTGCAGGAAATAGAGGAGCGTGCAGGAAACATACACAAACTTAAAAGCTCCATTTCTTGCCTTTGCCTGCAAGCATATACGCACATTTACAAGCGCGCGCCGAGTACAAGACCCCCGAGGGCATAGTCGCATCAGGGCCACATGAACCCCCGCCCCACAATGCCCAAACCCGCAAATAACACACAGACACAAGTGTTAGGTTTGGGAAAAATTGCTGCAGGTTTATTACATACAACATATGTAAGGACGGTGGGTTAACTTACGGGCGATCCTAGGGCAGGCCGCATTCTCGCCACCTGCCTGCCTGTTGAGCCAAACAACACAGTGGCGAACCACCCAACTGTTGCACAATTACCATAATTATACTGACACGCCCATTGCGGGGCGTGACTTGGCAAACCCCCGGTTGCACAGGCCCACAACCGCCCGAAGGACTACTGGGGCGCCGATACGAATTCCTGCACCTCCCATGAGGTTACAGGTTAGGCTCTGGCACCCCTATGTGCCCGCTGAAGTACAGAGTTTGCACCTCTCTTCTTCTGGATCGCCCAGTAACTCCGCCTGCAACGAGAAATAAACATATTAAAGCTCCCCAGGAGCCCCCCCACAAACTGACACTCTGGGTTTGCGGAAGGGTGGGGAAAGAGTGTCCCGCGAGACCGAGCAAAGGCGTCCGGAGCGGCAAAGAGGCCTTCCAACAGGGGCTGAGGTCTAAAGTACTCCTGAAGGCTCCTCCCCGCCGCCCCGGACGTGCATCACATACCAGCCTCCACCAACCAGGGGAGACTGCCTCGGGTGAGGAAACTGCTGAGTCATACAGGGGCGGGACAGCCCTCCGTGACTAGGAGCCCGCCCTCCTTATGGCTACTGCGTGGCCTCGGGCAAGTGCATAGTCACATCAGGGCCACATGAACCCCCGCCCCACAATGCCCAAACCCGCAAATAACACACAGACACAAGTGTTAGGTTTGGGAAAAATTGCTGCAGGTTTATTACATACAACATATGTAATGATGGTGGGTTAACTTACGGGCGATCCTAGGGCAGGCCGCATTCTCGCCACCTGCCCGCCTGTTGAGCCAAACAACACAGTGGCGAACCACCCAACTGTTGCACAATTACCATAATTATACTGACACGCCCATTGCGGGGCGTGACTTCGCAAACCCCCGGTTGCACAGGCCCACAACCGCCCAAAGGACTACTGGGGCGCTGACACAAATTCCTGCACCTCCCATGAGGTTACAGGTTAGGCTTTGGCACCCCTATGTGCCCACTGAAGTACAGAGTTTGCACCTCTCTTCTTCCGGATCACCCAGTAACTCCGCCACAGCCCGTGCAGTGGTACCCGCTGCCGCACGGGCCCCCCACCATTGCTACCTTCGCTTACCTGCAACCACTGCTCATGAGTGCCTCTTTTAAATCAAGGAGGAAGAGGTCTAAGCCCACGGGCGTAAGGTGAACCCCATCCGCCTCAAAATAACCTTTGACTTTATCTTGAATCATGTCATGTTTGATAAAGCCTAGACCTCTACGCTGAGTGAACCTCTTCATGGCCCCATTGATCCGCCTCCTGGACCTCTCAATTGCCTCGCTAGACTTGGCACCCCGCCAAGATCTCCTGGGCACTATTTCAGACCACCAGACCTCGCATTCGCGCATCAGCCAACAGGTGATCCCCAAGTCAGTTTTCTCTTTTCCAGCAAAGTAGATCTCCCCAGGTTTGTAAGATCATTGCCACCCAAGTGGATTATCAAGTGCTGGGGAGGGGGGCCTGACACGGCCAGAGCTTCCCTCAGCCGGAACAGCAAACTATTCCAGCGCATGCCCGGGAAACCCAACCACATGCAGGTCGTGTTCATAAAGCCACTAGTCCAATGCCTGATCGCCACCCACCGGCCCAGCCTTTCGACCATGGAGTGCCCCACAACCCACACTCTTGAACCTGCCAAAGAAAGACACAATATATTCAAGGGTGTTTATTGAGTACAATTGCAAGAAAAAATGGCAAGTGCCACAACACAACACAGCAAACAAATTACACAAAAGTACATGAAAGGGGGTAACGTTCAGGGTCTAATGTAACGTTTATAGCAAGACGATTCCCAGCGTCCTACTAGTTGAACTTTATCTGGCTGCATTCCCGCTCGGAAAGCAGAGGTGGCCGCCCCTATGCGGAAAGAATGACTTGAAAACTTCTTCCCCTGCGTCAACAAACCAGCCCTGTCCAGGCAGTCAAGCATAATTTTATCCATCTGATACTTGGTCAAGGGGCTGAAGTCAGAATGGACAAAGAGGTAACCCAGCCCCGCAGGCCGTAATGCCAGAAAAGCCCGTAAAGCAGACACCGGGCAGAAGCGGGGATCCCCGAGAGGGGACAGCCTAATGACCGACCCTTTGCCAAGTTGGTCAGTCTTGGAACGCCTGAGCGTGATGGACAAACCCTCCACAAAAGAGATATCCGCCACCCCCAGGGCGTCCCCAGAAAGGTCTGCCTTAGAGCGAGCCACCAATTCACTACTCCGGAAAGCCCCAAAGAAAGCCAAGGTGAAAGCCGCCGAAAATAGGGCCGCCTCATACTGAGAGTGCACCACCGCCCGTACAACAGCTAACATAGCCTGTAATGCTGGAAAGTCAATGGGAGACCTGTCACCAGGGGTCCTAGGTTCCTCCCGGGCCCAACCCTTCAAAGCGGCCCTAATCACAAAGGACTTGGCTGGATCATTCCCCCCACTCAACCTCGCCTCATGACTAATAGCCGCCAGGTGACCAGAAACGCAGGAGTGAGATTTCTTCTGCTTCTTGGCCCATACCACAAATGCCTGGACTCTGTCCTCCAGAGACAAAGCATGCAAACCTAGATCAGAAATGGCTATGAGGAATGTGGATCGGTGACTCGCATAGCGCCTCCTAGTACCTGGTGCCAAGGATTTCTCCCCTAACTCTCTCAATTCTTGCTCCACTCCAGTAAGCGCCAAAGTCCTGGAGCAAAGGGGCTCATCTCCTCTCTCGCCTGTGGGCAGGCCGCCCGGAAACGGTCCCACTGAAAACGAGAAAGAGCGTCAGCTGCGACATTAGTGACCCCCGCAATGTGCCTAGCTCTAAATTCCACATTGCCACGCAGACTCCTGCTCGCCAGTTCTCGGAGTAGGGACAGTACTAGCGGGCAACTAGCAGTTTGACCATTGATTGCCTGCACCACTGCCATATTGTCTGACCAGAACAAGACCTTCCTGTTGGACAGTATGTCCGGCCAAAGATGCAATGACACCACAATAGGATAAAGTTCCAAGACAGTAATGTTAGAGGTAATCCCACGCTTGTGCCAAGCATTAGGCCATTCCTGCGTGCACCACCGCTCTCCCAGAATAGCCCCAAAGCCCTCCTGCCGGGAGGCGTCAGTGAACATACTTAACTCGGGGCTCTCCACCCATGGGGACCTCCAAATGACCGTACCATTAAAATCTGAGAGGAATTCAGCCCACATTTGCAGATCTTTTTTAAGACCAGAGGACAATTTGATAAAAATGGTAGCGCTTGTGGACCTTGGCAGTAGCCCTTGCTAAGCGCCT
The DNA here is from genome assembly GCF_964263255.1 of Lissotriton vulgaris. NCBI lineage: Eukaryota > Metazoa > Chordata > Amphibia > Caudata > Salamandridae > Lissotriton > Lissotriton vulgaris. The sequence goes on along the minus strand of NC_141693.1, from coordinate 746,323,031 downwards.
TGCGAACACCCTCCTAACCGGGATGACTCTGGCGGCGAAGTTTAATTTGCCTAGGAGACTCTGAATGACCCCCAAAGGTGCCTTGTCTCTACCTAACAAGTCTTGGATATCCTGCTTCAGACCCAATACCTTCTCTGCCGGGAGTCGAGACACGCCCGCAAGAGTGTCAAGCTCTATGCCCAAGAAGGTCAAGACCTGGGCCGGACCTTCCGTCTTGCCCGGCGCCAAAGGCACCCCCAAGTGACTTGCCAAATCAGTGAAACAATTCAAGCCCTCCTGACATTCCTGAGTGCCCTCCCTCCCGATAAAGAGGAAATCGTCCAGATAATGAGACACAGCCGTTACGCCATAACTCGCGGTGAGAGCCCATTGCAAGAAGGTGCTGAATGCCTCAAAAAAGGCGCAAGAGACAGCGCAACCCATTGGCATACACTTGTCAAAATAGTACCCCCCTTTCCACTTGAAGCCCAGCAAGTGCTGGCTGTCCGGGTGTACAGGCAATAAGCGGAAGGCAGCCTCAATGTCCGCTTTAGCAAGCCAGGCCCCCTCCCCCGCTCTCCTCACTAAGTCGATGGCCATATCAAGGAAACAGTAGGAGACAGAACAGGCCTCTTCTGGTAACCAGGAGTTGACTGAGTTACCCTCTGGGAAGGAAAGGTTATGAATCAGCCTATAAGCCCCAGGTTCTTTTTTGGGGACCACACCCAAAGGAGACACCACAAAGTCAGGGAAGGGGGGGGAAAGGAACGGACCCGCCACCCTCCCCAAGGCTACTTCCTTACAGATTTTCTTGTCCACAACCTCTGGGAGCTCCCTAACAGATTTCTGATTTTCTGCATCCCTGCTGACCTTCGGACCCTGATAAGGGATCTTGAAACCTTCAAGGAAACCTAAAGTCAGGACATCCCTGTCCTTTTCGTTGGGGTAAACTCGCAGCAGGGCCAGCAGGCTGGGGATGATGACAGGGGACGGGCCTTTTGAATGTAGAGGGGGTGGGTCCCTACTGGGCCACACAGTGTGATGAAGGTCCTCCCGGGCAGGCGAGGCAGTGAGCAAGGGAGCTGGGAGGGGCGCTGCCGGGGAGAAAAAGGGCGGGATTGTGATCAGGGTGGTTTTATTTGTCCTTACCGGCTGCGCTGGTGGAGGAATTACGTTTATCGCAAGCTGACTCGGGATGGGAACCACCACATTTGCTGCAGGCATGGGAGAACCTACACACCTTCCCCCAGGTGCAATTACCTGCATTGTACAACCTACATGTAGCAGAGATGTTTCTCTTGGAGAACTGTCTGTTGAAACTCCCACCACCGCGTCCCCCGCGAAAGGACTGCCTGTAGTTACCCTTCTTCTGAGTGAACACTTTGTCATTTTCCACCTTTTTAACCTGAACATTCAATTTACCCCCGCTTTCAGACTTTCCTTTACCCATATGCATCATCCACAGTCTAACCTCTACCTGGTCCCAATCCAACTCCGGGCAGACAGACATTTTCTTGCGGAACTCGCAGTCGTACAAGTACCACCCCATGCTTCATTAGTTATAACACTGTTATACTGGAATAAACCTTGCGCCTGGTCTGGGAAGCGCTCTGTGATTACTGCTGCCAGAATGGAAAAGGCCTGTCGCCAGTTCTTAATCGTTTTCTCTGGCCAGCACTGAAAACGTGCTTTCTTCTCCTCCTCTTTTGAACCCATTTTTCTCACATCCACCCCATCAGCACCCAACATCAAGAGGGAAAAAATGTCAATAAATTCTCTGCGCCAGATGCCCTCCTTCGCCGCCTGCGGGACCTGCCAGGCTACGGAGCATTTGCCAGATAAAAGCGGCGCCATGGTCATCAACACTGTGGGCGCAGGAGGGGCCACCACTGTGGCCGTGGAGGCCACCCCCAAAGGCGCAGGAACCGCAAGGGGTACAGGAGGTGTCGGGACCACCGCCTGGGACTGTGCCGGGGGCGCTGCGAGCACCGGGGCATCCAGGTGTATAATTGGAGCCAGAGGCAACACTGGGGCAAGAGGCGGAGGAGAAACCACCCCTTGTAGCATACTACTCAGCAAATAAGCCACATCCATCATGGGGCTGACCGGCGCTACACAGGTCTTCCCACCTGAAACAGAAAGCCCACCCCAAACACGGGCAACATCCATTTCCCCAGAGCCGGGAAGGGGGGCCACGGCTGCTGGCACCACCACCTGGGAATGCACTAAATTGGAAGACTGCACCGGGGGGACGCGCAAACCCGCCCTGATCTCGGACATAAACACAGCCAAAGAGTCCGTGATCTTACCCAGATCTTCCCGGGTGGCAAATACAGAACTGGACACCGCTGGGCGCGGGGGTGAGGGGGTGAGGGGGGGCAAACCCGAATCACCGCCGGCGGGGATGCAGGGGCGTGCACAATGACATTCCTGACAGTATCAGCCGCCCTGGTCTTTGGGGGGGGGGTTCCACTGGGAAGTCCTTCACTGTCGGCTTCCTAGTGCGTTTAGGCCCCACAGTGGCCGGGTCCTCAACTGTGTCTATTTCAGATACCAGGGGGGCGAGGGCCGCCCCGGGGGCTTTGGGGGGTTGGCCATCAAAAGTTCGCTGGCCCACGCCACCCCATTTGACTTGATCAAATCCAACAAAGCTTTCATCTGGGGGTCCTGGGAAGGTCCTATACCCGAGTCCTCAACTTGCGACGTCTGCGTGAATAACGAAGGGGACCCCTGACTCTCCATGCTGCCTTTTGTCCTTTATCCTGAAAGAAAGATAACCATGAGCCAACACAACCACATATTTGAAAGCAAAAGCTCAACTAACCTTCCCTGCCAAGGACAGTTGTATCCCTGCCACTAAGGGGGCCTAGAAACACATGATGCGACCTAAGACCAAGTAAATGCCGGGCCCGAGAGGTGTGACTGCCCATGCATGCACTGAGAAGTCAAACTCAAATAACTCAAACAGCCCCCCCTCCTGAGCACTTGGAACGAGCACGCGAAACCTGTTAAAAGGGGAACAAAAAAGGGGGGGGGGATGGTGCCGAAAGCTGACCAACACCCCTCCAACTCAGGCCCACAGTCCCAACAACCCCGCTGTACATACCTCACCGGGATTGGTCCTTGGTGCAAAGGGGGGTGGGGCGGGTATATGGGGCGCACGCCGAGCCTGCAGACGCAAACGAGCGAAGGCTGTGTGGAAAATAAAAGAGAAATTAGACCTCACTTTACAGCACCAGCTACCAGCCGGAACAGGTAACCGGAAAGGGCAATACAGGCGTCCCACTTCCGGGGCGCTGAGAACACGGAAAATAAACCCAACGCGTGCACATGCACCAGCCTTTAAGCAATAGTCAGCACATATTACACCGGCACCGAGAAAGGCTCCTGCCCCACCGCGCCCCCCCTTGTCGCGCTCATACATACCTTGCAACACGTGCTCGGAGGTGGGGGGGGGACCTGCTTGCACAGTGCCGAGAGAGCGGAACGAGCGAGTGAAAGGAGACCCGCCTAAAATAAAAGAATGGAAACATTCGGTTAGGGAAAACACACGCTGCATGGAACATAAGCACAAATAATATAGGAATGCAGGTCCTGCCATATAACTCCGAACCGAGAAAGGCTCCTACCACACCGCGCCCCCCTGAACGCCCTCATACATACCTTGCAACACGTGCTATGAGGGGGGGGGGTCTTCCCGCACAGTCCCGAGGGGGCGGATAACGAGCGAGTGGGAGGAGAATCGCCTGAAAACAAAACATGGTAACGTTCGGTTAGGGAAAAACACACGTACTGCGTGGAACGTAAGCACAATAATACAGGGCTGCAGATCTTCCCATAACAAGGTCAAGTCACAATAAGGCGCACACCACACAGGCGAGGAGCCGTACAAGCGCCTTGCTAACCCAGGCCACGAGGAAGACCTCGACATGTCCAACTCGAGATGCAGTAATAAGCCCAGTGCCTCAGGACACAAAGAGACCGCCGGTCAAACAGCAGAGCCCCGCCGCAACAAACAGCCCACACCAAATCCCCTCGCAGCTATATACACCAAGCACCCCTGTCAGGACCTAGAGGCAATGAGCTCCGTGAGGTCCTCCGCTACAGGCCGGTACAAACATGGCGGCCGACACCGCACTGGAACCCCCCCCCCCCTTCCCCCCACACCCCCGAGCAACGACCCGGAAGGAGATAAAATGTATTCCCCCACCGCCTCACATGTGCCGGAGCCGCACCGTCGCCTGCACAATACAGTACCATACATAACGAAAGTGGACACCATGCTCCAACTGGCACACTGACCCATCTTCGTGGTCGCTGAGCTGGTGAACGGGGGGGGCGGGCATGGGGGTGAGGGAAGACGGGGGATGGAAAAAAGTGTGCGAATATGGCGGGGCATGAAAGGAGATAGTGTGCGGGCAGCCATGACAGCAAAGGAAGGCCAAAACCCCAAAGCAATCCCACACACCTGGACAGGCCTAGCCTATGTCATTCCGAACAGTGCTTACACCACTACTGAAGCGGCCTGCCTGCAGCTAAATGTACATCGATCGTAACTTGAACAGAGGCGAGATCACGGCATATGACCTCGCAAGTCTGGCAACACAGCATGATAAAAGCAATTTAAAACATAAATCACACGTATAGACATACATCAGTCTGGCCCTGCAGTACCATAAAACACACTATTTTGTAGCACGGTAAACACAGGCATAGTAGCAGACATGTATTAAACTCGTAAGGTCGGTAAGCCAACATGGCCCAGAGCCCGACCGCGTAACATTATTACATTTAACCAAACATCGGTATGACCCGCCCCGGATGAGCGACACTTAAAGAGTCAACATACAATACATTACAGGATAACGAAATTATATACCCCGCACGATCGCCGCTTCTTGCAAAAGGACATAAGAGCAAACCTGCAACCCACACGCTTTTGCGCTCGCCCCAACCCATACCACGCATGCGCCATTGCACCCCTACCCCCCAGCTGCTTCACACGCAACCGAAGGAACACCCCCCCTGGCGAGTGGCCCACGTTGGCCCAGCTCTAGACTCGCACCTGGCGACACAGGGGGAGAGTGGGGGGGGGTCAAGGATGGGCTCGCCAGCAGTACCCGGGAACAAGCTTACTACCCGACCCGGCTCGAGGGAGCGATGGCGAACGGGGCCTGCGTGGAATAGTAAATGAGGAAAACGTTCACGGGGAACAACCAATCACCCCCCAAGCATCCCGGGGCAGGAAGCGGGCAACAGGCTGCACCTGGCGAAACCCCCTAGACCCGCATGGGGCTCACCATCCCCGCCCGCAACCTGAAGGGACAAAGGAATACCGGGACGTCCTCCACAGTGGCCCAACGCTAAGCAGGCCGCCTAGCCATGGCTCACGCCTCCAAAGGGAGGGAGTAGGCGGAGGGGGGGAGGAGGACCCGAACCAACGCTCACCGTAGTATCCCGAAAGAGTGTCCCGCGAGACCGAGCAAAGGCGTCCGGAGCGGCAAAGAGGCCTTCCAACAGGGGCTGAGGTCTAAAGTACTCCTGAAGGCTCCTCCCCGCCGCCCCGGACGTGCATCACATACCAGCCTCCACCAACCAGGGGAGACTGCCTCGGGTGAGGAAACTGCTGAGTCATACAGGGGCGGGACAGCCGTCCGTGACTAGGAGCCCGCCCTCCTTATGGCCACTGCGTGGCCTCGGGCAAGCGCAAAGACAACACCGGATCCACGCCCTGCCAAACGGGCTCGCCCTCAACCACGCGGCAGCCTCTTTTGTTGCGCGCAGGTCCTACACCAGAAATATCGCGCAAAATTAAATACGCGAACAAGCATACAATGCGGCAGCCTTTGCCAAATATTCATACCAAAATTAAGAAAACAATCAAGCTGGCCCCTAAAAATCAAAGATTTGAGCTTACCGCCGCTTTCCCCCAACCCCCAACGAGATAGCCGGTAGCCGCCGAAAGCCAGGCACCCTCCCGTGCAGCTCTGCCTAGTTTACTTGCGCACTATTCATTGTTTTACGACACACCCTAGTCACAGAAAGTGCCATAACCAAATCGGACGACACAACGTGACAAGCCATGAACACGCAGCCCAGGCCAATCTGCGGATCAATACCAAATCACACTTTTCGCCATCACATGTCGATCCCCAGATCTTCTCAGTTCATGCAATGGGTGGGTCCCAGACATGGCCTGGATTTCAAATTGCAGTAGCCCTTAGTTCCCGTGTTCCCATATTGCTTCTGAAAACACATGGGTGCGCCCTCAACCCAGCAACGCGGCCGCCACAGCTAGCCCACGACTCCGGCCTAGCGTCGCTTCTCCTCCTCATAATGCACGGACCCTCACTTTGGCTGTCATTACAAAATGCCCCGAGAACCTCATGCCACATAATACATATTCTCTGCTGCTTCGATAAGCCCTCGCGCGCCCACGGAACACAATGTAAAGGTGCTATTCTCCCAATTAAGACAGGGCACATGTATGGAGATTAACGCTATTTATTATCTTCTATTACTCCTAGAGAGCGCCGAGCCGGTGCGCACTCTAACTTGGCTTTCACGCCTCTGTCGTGCAATGCGCGCGCAGCTGCTAATATGGCCTCCAGCACGTCACATCGCTACGTGACGTGCAACCACTAGAGCGCAACATTACATATCTCCCCTTTTTCCAAACAATGAAACAATGAACTTACAGTCCGCCGCTCATTTTTTTTTTTTTTTTTTTAAATATATTTTTATTGCAGGAATTAGTACAACAATACAGTAATGACCAGCATCATATTATAGCCAACTCTTACACAACACAGCCCACCGATCCCCTTCCATAGTATTGCTATGCAGCCAAGCGGCTCGTGTTCTTGGGGTTAGGCGGTGAATGTAGCTGGGGTCAATAGGGTGCTAGAGCTGGTCCGGATAACACACTGTCCGTCATCTGCTTTTCTAAACAAACCCTAACCCCCAAAAAGAAGAACCCCCCCCCCCCCAACTACCAGACATTATGAAACTCCCCCCCCCCCCCCCCCACCTTCAGCGCCAGGGAGTTTATCACTGTAGGATCCACTGTGTGACCCCCGGGGAAGATAATAGTGCTGTTAATGCTAGTGTTTAAAGGGACTCAGGTCTAGTTGCTTCTTCGTTTTCGGAATCGCTGGGGGTACAATAATCCCTGAGGGCTTGCACCAGCGTTTCCCATTCTAACGCGGCCTCCTGCGCCTTCTCATTGCTTTGCCTCCAAGCCAACTGATATCGCAGCGCGCTCTCACCCGCCGCCCATTTCAAAAGTTCACCGTGCCATCTGCTGCCCGTAGGACCAGCACGTGCCTTCCAATTCCTGGTCACCTCTCGTTTAGCCAGTAGGAGCCCCAGGTCTATAAATTTACTGGAGATTTTATTCCGGGGGGTATGGGGGAACCAGTGCAGTAGCCCTACCGCCGCGTCGAACGATAAGCGCCTCCCCGTCACCTCTTCTAAGGTCGCCGCCACCTCCTGCCAGTAGGCTGTCAAACCGGGACAGGCCCATAGCATGTGTAGGAGGTCCGCCTCCTGAGCCGGGCACCTAGGGCATTCCGCCGAGGCTGTGGCAAAATAACGCCTGATCTTAACCGGGGTCAGGTACGCCCTATGGAGAACATAGTAGTGGACCAGTTGGAAACGGGCACAACGCGTACCCTTCCATGCTCGCCTCACCAGCTGGGACCAGGTCGTCTCCGGGATCTCCCTACCGATGTCCTCTTCCCAGCGGGACTTCAGTGTAGTGAGAGGGACCAACCCCTCGGCGATCAGCCTGCTGTAAAGGCATGTGACCGCCTTCACTGTTCCTGCCGACATCATTACATACTGGCACACCTGAGACAACTGAGGTTCCTCTAGTCCGTTTTGCCAATACGCCTGGATTACTCGCACAATGGCCGAGTGCAGCAGAAAGTCACCCCGGGGGATCCCAAAGCGGTCAATGAGATCCTGAAAGGACAGGAGCACTCCGTCCTCATACAGGTCTCCGACGAGCTGTAAACCCGACTCCTCCCAGTCCGCCAGTCGCGACCAGTCTCCTCCGTGGGGGAGGGCCGTCAGCATCCCCAATGGTATTTCAGGTGCATATGGGGTCCGCAGGTGACCTCTATTATGAGCCCGATTCCAACAGAGTCGGATAGTCCGCTCCTCCATCGACAGGTCCCGAAGGACTAAACGCTGTCGCAGCGCGATAAACGATAGGACGTGCCTGGCTATACCCGTCCCCCTATCGTCTTCCGGGCCTCTGAACTCCCTGGCTATCTCCTGGGTGTATGTCTGGAGCTGCGCCGCCAGATAGTACTTCTCAAAGTCCGGCACAGCGAGCCCCCCTTCGTCCTTCGGCCTCATCAGGGTATTGAGAGCCACCCGCCGCCGGCCCGTGCCCCAAAGGAACCCGATCACCATAGAACGCAAGCGGCGAAACGTAGCCGGTGGTACCCAGATCGGCAAAGTCCGAAAGTAATACAATAGTCGGGGGAGCGCCACCATTTTGAGCAGGGCAATGCGTCCTGCCACGGAGAGCGGCAGCGTGGCCCAAAAATCCATGCTGCCTCGGAGTGCTCGCATGCACCGGGCAATGTTTCCGTCCAGGAGGTCGGGCTGGTCGTGGTACACAAATACCCCAAGGTATTTAAAGCAGTCGGGTTCCCATCTGATCTCTCTACTTAGCGCCGGAATGGGGACACCCCTACGCATCGGGAAGAGGCAGGTCTTAGACCAGTTCACTCGTAGTCCTGAAACTTCCCCGAACTCCGTTAGCGCTAATTCCGCTCCCCGTAATGCGTTGATCGGATCCTCCAGGAAGAGCAACAGGTCGTCCGCATAGAGCGAAACGTAATGCGGGCCCGCCGCTGTCCTTAAGCCCGTATAGTGGGCTCCCGAGCGAAGATGCATCGCTAGTGGCTCCACCGCTAGTGCAAAAAGAAGCGGGGATAGGGAACACCCTTGCCGCGTGCCACGCTCCACCGGATAACGCGATGAAATCAAGGGGCCCGATCTAACCCTGGCTGAAGCAGAAGCGTAAAGAACTGCCGTCCATTTAACAAAACCCTCCCCAAGGCCGAATTTCCGCAATACCACGTCCAAATAGTCCCATTCTAGGCTATCGAACGCCTTCTCCAGGTCCACCGACAAAACTACCGGGGACGGGGCATCCACAAACGGTTCCCCAAGCAAGCGGAACAACCGTCGGATGTTCATGGTCGTATTTCGCCGTGGGATGAAACCGGCTTGGTCCTCGTGTACTAGGGAACGCATGTGTCCCAACAGCCTCGAGGCCAAGATGCTGCTCAATATCTTGTAGTCCACCGTCAACATGGAGAGGGGACGGTAGGACCCCGGGTCAGACGAGACTCGGCCTGGCTTGAGAAGAGGAACCACCAACGCCTCACACATCGAGCCGGGGAGGCGACCCAGCCTCTTCGTCTCTCTGTAGACCACCAGTAGACGAGGGGCCAGAAGGTCAGCATAAGCTGCATAGAACTCCACCGGCAGGCCATCCAGGCCCGGGGTCTTGTTCCTCGCCATCCGTTTGATGGCCCCGCGGATCTCCCCCAAGCCTATGTCAGATCCCAGGGCGTCTGCCACTTCTTGTTCCACCGTGCGGAGTTCCAGCGGGCGAAGATAGTCAACAAGCCGGTCCGGGTCGCGTGCGGAGCGACTGCGATATAAACATTCGTAATAGTGCCGGAAGCAAGCAAGAATCTCCGGTTGGGTGCACACCTCGGTCCCATCCGCCCCACGCATCCCAGTCGTCGTTTGGGACTGGCGCGTAGGGTTGGCCAACCACGCCAGTAAAGCGCTCGATCTGTCGCCCTCCGCTATAGATCGGACCGTGTAGGCCTTGTAATCGAAACAGCGGAGCCGCTCGACCTCCACCGCCACCTTCTCCCTCGCCTCTACCGTTCGTGTTTGCAATTCCGGGTGTCCGGGTCGGCTAATTTCGAGCTCGCGAAGCGTCCGGTCCGCTGCGTCTAAATCAGCCAGGATAACACGCCGCATGCCCACCCTCTTAGAGATACAGTACCCCCTCACCGCCACCTTGAAAGCGTCCCATTCAAGCGCCCTAGTACTCGCGGAACCGCCGTTGGATGCAAAATAATCCGCGATTTTCTCCCCTAGGTCTGCCTTGAAGACACTGTCCTCAAGGATCTCGGGGCGCATCTTCCAGGTGGGTACCGCTGGCGTCCCAGGGAACCAGCGAATGTCCAGTAGGAGGGGGTTATGGTCCGAAATGGTCCGCGATAAATACTCTGATCGGACCGCCGACGAGACTAATTCGGACGAACCAAGAAAGCCATCCAGTCTAACATGCAGCTCATGAAGGCTCGAAAAGTACGAATAATCTCTAGACGCGGGGTGATGCGCCCTCCAGATGTCCGTCAGACCCCAACGGGTCTGCCAATCTTGACGGCCCTTTGCCACCCGCCGGACCGGGGAGTCGGGGAGCGGGGGATGCGAGCGGTCCATGTCTACATCTACCACGGAGTTAAAGTCTCCCCCCAGCAGGAGGGGACCGGTGAAAAGGTGGGCCAACGAGCCCGATAACCCGGAAAGGAAGGCAGTCTGATCCATATTAGGGGCATACACACAACAAACATTCAAGTCCCTCCCTCCTAGCGTGCCTGATATGGCCACAAAGCGCCCCTCCGGGTCCAACACTGTCCTCGTGACTTGAAAGGGGACTCCCGCCCTGATCCATATTAGCGCCCCCCTGGCATAAGCAGAGTACGCCGTGGAGAAGACCTGCCCTCGCCACCTACGCTGAAGCGCCGCCCCTTCCGCCTTGTTCAGATGCGTTTCCTGCAGCAGCGCCATTTGCACTCCCCTACGCACTAAATAAGCGTGGACCTTGTGACGCCTGGACATAGTGTGAAGCCCCCTCACGTTCCAAGTAATACATTTCAAGTTAGCAACATCAGCCATTGTCCCAAAGTGTTCTTGCACAGTCCCCCCGTCCGGGTCCCCACAAAGAAAAGACATCGTTCCTCCCAGCGCTGTCGGCGGCCATTTTCCCCAACCAGAACCAAATCCCCCAAAACCCAACAGAACCCCCACCCAACCACCCCAGAACAGGACCCAAACTGCACCATCTAGATCCCATCCAAACTTCTATGGAGAACAACCCCAAAAACCCCACAAACCCCACTAGCCCTACGGTCGCCACCGTAGGAAGGCCTTATGGGCCAGGTGCGGGCTGAGCGGAGGCAGTGGGCCCTCGTCGCCCAGGCTACTAGGACTATCATGAGCCCCCCCGTATCAGATTCTTTCGGGGCAAGAGTGGAAGCCTCCCGACCCTCCCTCACCCATTGTCAGCAATAAAGGACGGCAGCCGCCTCCCCCCTGCCGGGCCCCCACCCAAAACAAGGCAATCGATCCCATTACCCCTGTCCGTCCAGAAGGTCCTCCACCGATTTCGGTGTGATCACCGGTGTGTGGGTACTGTCTGCCACTGAGTCTTCCGAGTCCGATGGAGCCCCCCGAGCACCCGGGTTTTCTTCCTCCTCTTCGATGACTTCGCCCCTTGCTCCCGATAGTTCCGACAGAACTTCCAACACTCCCCTCCGCTCAGATGATGTCTCCGCTGTCGAGGGTCCCCCTGTGCGGCCGCGGCGGTTCCTGTCCCTTTTAGATCGCCTCCTTTGTTCCGGCTCCTCCGCCTGATGGGTCGAGGCGCTATAACCATCCTTCCCCGTCCGGTACAGTTCGAGCCAGTCACAGGCCTCCTCCGGGGTGTCGAAGAACTGGGTTTTGTCGTCGACAATGACTCGGAGCCTCGCGGGAAATAGGAGTGAATATTGGATGCCTTCACTCCTGAGTTCACGCTTGACCGCCAGGAAGGAGAACCGCTTGCGCTGCGTCTCGTAGGTATAGTCAGGGAAGATATTCACCTGGCTGTTTGCAACCTGGAACGGGCCATTGTGTCTGGCGGCATTGAGGATCAGGTCTCTGTCTCGGAAATGTAGCAACCGCGCCACCACCGGCCTCGGGGCTCGTCCCTGTTGCGGGGGTCGCGCTGGAACTCTGTGGGCCCGTTCTAGAGTATAAAAGGAGGACAGGCCCTCCGGGACCACCGTGTCTCGGAGCCAGGTCTCCAGGTAGCGCACCATGTCGCCTTCCTCAACCTTTTCCGGCAGGCCCACTACCCGAATGTTATTCCTCCTATTTCGGCCTTCCGCATCTTCCGCCCTCCGTTCGAGGGTCTCGATTCGGGACATGGCATCCTTCATCGTCACAGCCAGGGTTCTCTGCGCCGGTTCTATAGTCCCCACCGTGCTCTCCACCTCCTTGACCCGGTCCGAGAGCTTGCCATGGTCTGCCCTGAGGAGACCCAGGCCAGTCGCCACCTGGGCAATGTCCTGTTGTAGGGCCGACCGAGTTGCCTCTATAGCTTCCAGTACACGGTCAAATTGTTGCTGGAGTGGTGCGCCACCAGGTCTTTTAGGATCTCCATGTCCTTCCTTGTCCTGGGCCTCAGAGTCCGAGGTGGCCTGGCTGGATCCCTTGGCTCCTCTAGGTTTCCGCATGCTGCCAGGGGCTCTCCGCAAAGGACCCGGAGTAGTTGCCTCCGTGTGCAAGTGTCCAGCACGTTTTCCCCGGGATTCCGCTCTCCAGTCCGGAATGGGCGATCTCCTCCTCCAGAGCCTGTGGAGACTCCGCCGCTTCGGCTCACGCCACCGCCACGGCGTCCGAGGGCACCGATAAGGGGGCGGAGATACCCGTCTCCGAGTCGGGCAGGCCCGTTCACCCACTATAGCTCCGGGGCACGGGCCACCAGCTCCCCCGGTTGTCCTGTGGCGCCCGAGCGTCGCGCCATCCATGTAGTTGGGGCGGCAAGGAACCCGCAGCCCGTTGCGGAGTCGCGGTGTCGACCACTGCCTAGCGCTGAGTGCGCCCGTGCCCGGCGCCCTCCAGTGCGTGGGCACCCGCTCGGACGTCCAATCGAGTATGGTCCCGCTGTAGAGGGTCCGAACCAGCCAATGTCTAGTGTCTAAAACTCCTGAGGCTGGTGAAGCCGGGTGCCGGGCGACACCCGCGAGACCTCCTCAACTCCGTAGGTCCGATCAAGGGGACAAAGGGGTCCGGGCGCCATATTGGGTCGCACTCCGCATTCCGCAAACTTCGGCATTTCTTCAAAGCCACCTCCGACCAAACTCCACCAGGGCCCTCGGGCGGGTGTCGTCGCCTCGCTCAACCGAATGCGGGGTCTGGGGTGCCCCTCAGCCTCCGATATTCAGGATAAATCCAGGCTCAGTCCCGGAGCCGAGCTCTCAGGCGACCATCGCCATCGGCGCCCAAGCCACGCCCCCTCCTACAGTCCGCCGCTCATATCAAAGTCTTGAAACCTGGCTGGTCTCACCACGGTTCTTCCCCTCCGGGTCAGTCTTACCGGGGTGGCCGTGGTCTCCCTCTCCTGAGTCTCTACGCCACTCCTTCCATCTCTCAGCGCAACCACGCTCTCTCCGTGTCTCCTCAAGTCTATTTCCTTCTCAGTTCTCTGGTCTCTGTCGTCACTTTGCTCCTCATTCTGTTCTCCTCTCCTCTCGTGCAACTCTTCCTCCGCCTGCTCCCGCTCTACATTGCGTTCCCCCTCATCTTCTAGCTCTACTCCGCCTTGGCTCCACCGTAACACTTTGTTGCATCTTGCCATGCGGTCTTGGGACCACACGTTTCCGTCGCTCAATAAGGCTGCTCTATCGTACACCTCCTTGACCTGCATGGGTTTACTGTACTTGCTGTTCCCCTTCCTTTGTAGTGTTGCTAACTTGACTCGCACCCACTCGCCTTCTTCCAATCTCGTGCTCTTCACGTTCCCGCGATTGTTGTAATGTTTGGCATAGATGGCTTGTGCCTTCTCCAAGTTGGCTTGGACCACTGCTGGGCACCATTTGCTCGTTACGGTTTTCTCTTTCCATACACGGTTGTCCCTGGTAAAGGGTTCGCGACCCTCAATATTTGGAAGGGGCTATATCCTGTTCCTGTGGGGGTGATTCTGTATGCCCACAACATGTGCCATATTTCCATCTCCCAGTCCTTGTTGCCTGATATCTCTGCTTGCACTGACCCCATCGCAACTCTATTGAAACGTTCCACCAGCCCATTCCCAGCAGGATGGTAGACAGATGTATGTTTGGAGCGGATGCCATTTCTCTCCATAAAATGTTCCACTTGTCGGACGTAAACTGAGGTCCATTGTCACTCAAGACACATTTAGGAATGCCCTCTCTCACAAATGTATCTGACAGGAACTTTAAGATCGTCTCTGTGTCCATTACCTCATCCACCTTCATTTCGGGCCACTTAGAATATCTGTCGATGAGGACGCATACGTATTTCTGAATGCCTTGTCCATCTAAAATTGGGCCCAATATGTCTATGGACAACTCTTCACATGGATTCTGTAGGGGGTCGAATTTTCCTAGTGCTGGTCGTAGGAGTTTGAGTGTCTTGTCTGCTCTTTGGCACTGTGAGCAATCTCTGACATGTCTTTCAGCTCGTAGGTCCATGCCTGGCCACCCGTAGTTTTGCTTGGTTCTTAGCTTCATCTTACCAATCCCCAAATGGCCCTCATGGAGCAACGTCAGTAACTTGGGAATTATGTTAGCTGGGGGAATGACCTTGTCCCCCCTGAACACAAACACCCCTTGATCGTCCATCGATATCTCTTCCCTGACCTCGTAGTATGGTTTTAGGTCCTCGTTGGTTTGTCTTTTGTCCGGCCAGCCCTTCGTGATGTACAATTTCACCTCTTGCATGGTCTGGTCTTCGTCATAGGCTTCCTTCCATTCTTGATTGCCAATGACTCTTTCTTGGTCTTCAGTGAGTGTCACCATTTCTTCCTTCCCTGCTTGGTTTTCTTCACCCGGTTCCATGGCCGCCGCGCTGCTTAAGTAATCCACCACTCTGTTCCGGCTTCCTGGGATGTATTCAACATCGTATCTGAATTCCAGTAATTTCAGGGTCATGTTCGAAATCTGGGGCGTGGCACTCGCATGTCCACTGGATGTTAGTACCTTCAGTAGGGGCTTGTGGTCCGTCTTCAGCTGGAACCGAGTGCCCCACAGGAATTGCCTGAATCTTGTCATAGCCCAGACGACAGCTAACATCTCCTTTTCGATGACACTGTATTTCTTTTCAGTGTCGCTCAGTGTGTGGGATGCAAAGCTGAGTGTTTCCATCACTCCTTGCCCTCGGTCCTGCATCAACACTGCGCCCAGCCCCTTGTCACTGGCGTCTGTAGTGAGCACAGTCTTACCCTGAGGGTCATATCCTTGGAGTGGTATGGCTCCTACTACCTCCTTCTTGATGATTTCGAATTCTCCTTGGGCTTCTTCCGTCTAGCAAAACACTGAACTTTCTCTCATCAGCTTTCTCATGTGATGTGTCTTGGTGGCGAAGTGCTGCACGAATTTGCTGTAGTATTCCGCCATACCTAAAAATGACCTGACCTCCTCTATGTTGGTTGGCGGGGGTGCTTTGCAAATTGCCCTTACGTTCTCTGTTTTTGGGGTTATTCCTCGTACTCCTATTTCATGGCCTAGGCAGGTCACTGACTCCATGCCCAACCGGCACTTAGTCCATTCCGCTGTGAGGCCTTTTTCATCCAGGATCTTCAGTACTCTGTGGAGCTTTGCGTCGTGGTCCATTTTGTCTCGTCCCATTATCAGGATGTCATCCTGAAAGTACTGGATGCCATCCATATTTTTAAATAGTTGGTGCATCAGTTTCTGGAACACCTCAGCCGCCGATGCTAGTCCAAATGGCATGCGACGGAACTGATAGCACCCGAAAGGGGTAATGAAGGATGTTAATTTTCTGCTCTACGCATGCAAGGCAATTTGGTGATATGCTGAAGTCAAGTCTATGGTGGAGTACAACTTAATTCCCCTGGTCTTGGCCAACATTTCTTCGATTCTTGGTAATGGGAACTTCTCCACCACAATGTTCTTATTCAGTTCGCGCAAGTCTACGCATAGCCTGACCTTTCCGCTGGGCTTCATGACCACCACCAATGGCGCGAGCCACTCCGCGCATGTGATCGGTTCAATGATCCCCTTTTTCTCCAGTTCTTGTAGTTCCTCCTGCACCGCCTCTCTCACTGACAGGGGTACATTCCTCACCTTATGGGAGACTGGTGTAGCTTCGTCCTTCAGCACTATTTTGTGTGAGAATTTCTCCAGTCTTCCTACCGTGCCTCCGAATACTTTGGGGTACTCTCTCTTCCATCTGTCCAGATCTGGCCATACCTCTGGTTCGGTGAGTAGTATTTGTTCTTTCCCACCCGGATCCAGTTTGATGCCCAGTTCGCCTTGGTCTAGCCATCCCAACACCGATGGACCCTTCTCCGATATGCATAGCTTGCAAAATGCTGAGCGGCCTCTGAATTCAAATTTTAATGGTCTGAATCCTACCATGGGTATGCGGTCCCTATTGTATGTGACTAGTCGGATTTCCAATTTCTCCAATTCAGGGCCCAAATGTGGCTTGAAAGTCTCATTCCACACCACTCTCTGGACAATGGTATAGGGCAGGGGTCTCCAACCGGTCGATCGCGAGCTACCGGTAGCTCGCCAACAACCTACCAGTAGCTCGTGACCTGGTGCTCACTTTTGTGCCCTATCACTGTTGTTATGTTTATTTTCAGGCCGTTTTAGCGTCTTATCTGTTCTTGCTGGTGTTTCTTCCGTGATCACACTGCTGCCATTGGCTATTAAGTTAGCTGGGGTGGGGAGAAGCGGGTGATGTCAGCTTGGCATGAGCAGTGATAGATTGCCTAGGCCGAGGATTTACAATGCATAAAGAAGTGAAGTAGGAGACGCAAGCGCGAGCCACAACAGCACATTAAAATTTGTACACATGCTGCAGCCTTAGGGATGGCTGCGTGATTTAATCAAGCGGAGACTCACTGAGCCCTTCTGCAGTCTCCATGATACCACTTGGCCCAGCAGTGCTCACACATGAATCAGATGGGCGACGTCTTGCATTTTATTTCTGGCAAAGTGCGCCTACCCACCAGGTACACGCAGGCTTTTTGGACAATGGTGATGGGAGCTTAAAGTTGCCATTCCGGGTGCCAGCCGCTGGCCTTCTCCTCACAAGCCTACATGTTGGAGAAGCCGTGGCACACACCTGTTGTCTAATCACGCCGCTCCCGCCAGCACTGTGGTGTTTTTAAAAGACTGCTGCTGCAGTTAAAAATACTCCTCTGCAGGCACTATAGAACAGCATTTCAGGCAGCATGCAGTCAGGGCACTCTCCTGAGTCCCAGGCCCAATCAAGAGAGAAGTCTACGCACCTTCTGCCTACTGTGACGGCAGGCGCAAAGCACCAGCATTTACTGAGGCCAAAGAGGGACGAGTGATGCCAGCAGTGTCCTTAACATGATGCCACTCGACCAACAGGAGCATGCCCCTTCTGAGAGCGAGCCTCTGCCCCTGTTGTACGCGCGATGCCAGCAGATCAGCACACAAACACCTGCAGTAAGACCACGTTATGGTAAGCCCACAAATAATCACCTGGGTGCACTTTGTGGAGAACCGAATCGGGATGTTGGATGCTTACTTCATAACAAGTGTTACGTAGTTTAAAATACCTCGACCATGAGGTGTAGCCTACATGTGAAATCATTTTTGATTTATGCTTGGCCTGAGGTCTCTGTGTAGTGTTGCACAGAGGAATCTCCATCTCTTAAACATTGTACACTTAAGAACAGTTAGCACATAGATAAAACAAATGACCTGTGAAATGTGGTAATGACAATGTTTGTCCAATTTAAACCTTTATTTGAAACGTTTTGGGCTAGCAAAATGGTTATCATGTATGCATCTCAACATACATTTTTAAAAAGAAAATAAACCTTTCTGCTATCTACTAATGTTCAGAAAACGATGCATTTTGTGTGGTTAATTTAAGTCTATGACCAAAGCACTTTATTTTGACACTAAATAAAAAATATACTTTCCACTTTAAAGGGAGAGCATATATGTCTCTTATGACAATGGTATATTAATGTACTCGGAGACAAGTCATATGTAACAACTTTATAGTCTGTTAGAGGAGATTTTTGTACAATGCACACCCTGAACTTAAGCATTTCAAGTTACTGTCATGTGTGATAACCCCTTGTGGGGCACTGTAGCAATTACCTACATGGCCAGCAAGCTGTGAGAGAAAGACGTTCAGTTTTCGATTTTCAATGCTGGTAGCTTTACATATCTCTGCAGGTCCCTACAATTTCTTATGATTGTAGTGTACTTCTCTTAGCTGGTGACTTCAGATGCCAGGATCACACAAACTGTTGAAGTGGGAAGCTGGGATAGGTTTTCTGATTTCATGTTGTGTATTGCATATACTAAATGGGTAGCTCTTTCTCTGAAGAGGCCCTTTAGTCAATGAAGCACGGGGGGGAGACTCTGGGAACAATTTGCGAGTTGCTCGGCCTTTAGTTGCTCACGATGATTTTCACTCATCAAAAGTAGCTCTCACTACAGAAAAGGTTGGAGACCCCTGGTATAGGGCGATCCTGTGTCTGCCACTATGCTTATCGGCACCCCTCCAATCGTCATTTCCAATACTGGTTTGGTCGATCTCTTACTGTCCACACTTAACACTTGGCCGTATATGCAGAGCATGGTGTCAACATCATCCTCTGTGTCTTCTTCTCGATCGTCTCGTTCGTGGTCGATACATTTCACCATGCCCTTGGACTACTTCCTTCGGCACACTTTCTCTTAGTGACCTACTATTCCGCAGTACATACATTTGGCGCGAAACGCTGGGCACTTCCTGTCGTGCGGTTCATGGGACCAGCTTCCGCATCTATAGCACGTTTTCTTGTTGTTCCCGGTCTGTTTTCCTGGAGGACCAGGGTTGCCTTGCCATTTGTTAGGTGCCTTTGACGTGGACTCCTTGTATTTATGGTCCCTGCGGGGCTCCTCGTCGTCTACTCTGTTCACCATGGGGCTGGAGCCCGTCTCCTTCTTCGCTGCTTCCGCACACCTGCGTGCCAATTCTGCCCTCTTGACTATCACCATCACCTCCTTCAGCGTGGTGTGCCCGCTGGCCCATAGTTTGTCCTGCACGGCCGTGCTCGTGGTGTGCATCACGATTTGATCTTTGATGAATTCTTCTTCAAACGTGTCATATTTGCAAGTGGTCGCCAATTTCTTCAGAGCTGCCACATACTCTTCTACTGACTCCCCAGGACGTTGTTTCCGTTGTTGGAAGTTGAATCTGTGTATTGACACGCACACTGCCGGCTTGTAGTGTTCATTCAAATCATCTATGGCATGGGCATACACGTCGTCGTCTGTGCTTCCTCGTTGTTTGGGCACCAGGTTCTTGTAGATCCTGAGTCCTTCTGGGCCTAGATTATGCAGTAGAATGCGCTTCTTCCTCTTGCTGTTGAACTTTTCCTCATTTTCATCTTCGAGTACTTCTATGAAGTTATACTAAGCAAGGGGTTTTTTAGAAAATTAGGACTAAGGGGGCGCACTGCCTGGGTTAAAACGTTACAAGGTGTGTGAGGAGCAAGAGTGTTGTTGTGTAGTGCGTAAAGAGCAGACGGCAAAACACCCTTAACCGTCTAAACAAGTCAAGAGACAAGACAATTTAACAAAAATAAGCTCTCGCAACTACATGTGTGTTCATCCAAACAAGGTACAATGACCAACAGTAAAAAGGAAACGCAGAAGCAGGTTCTTTGGTGTAATTCTTCTTGTTACAGCAAGATGTTTAATTTTCTCCAGACTTAAGAATGATATCAATCGCCGACACGTGTTTCGTCGTGTACGGTTGAGTCAACACGACTCTTCAGGGCTGGTAATACAAAATAATGTAGGCAAATTGTAATCTAGACATGTAAAACTTGATACTGCATATGGTGACAATAGTGCAACCGACATGCAGTATGACGTGCGTTTGTGTCGCACATGATAGGTGAAAATTGGTGAAGGTACTTGCATACTCAGGCAAGTGATCGGTCTATGGTGCTAATGTGCACGTAGTGAGTGAGATGGAATTAAAGACCTTTGTGTGGTCATGATTCACTCGTACACAGTGGTCCTAAAAATTAGAGGGTGTCCGTAGTGATGGTGAATAAAACGTGAGATGTAATACATCTTTACTTCTAATACATAAGTGAGGAGGTGTTTGTGTGACCTTATAACGTGGTAGTGACAAGGTGCCTATATAGGGTAAAGATCCAGAGAGCACAAATTCATGCAAAATCTAATAGTCTATGGATGATAGGTATTACCTTCCACTCCCAATCCACTGTGTGGTTGGAGTAAGTCTGGGTCTTTATAAGCTCAGTTTCAAGCTATGTAAGGTAAGGAAAAGAAAAAGAAAAGGGGACTCATAAGGAGGCTTCTAAAGGAAGCAATGCTTGTAAGACTTAACTCGAGTCTCGGGCAGCAAAACAAACTATTTCTTACCAATGGGTATTCTGTGTGTTCATGAACAGACGATGCTGGTTGAGAAAGTGATCGGTAGCAGTATAGGGATAGAATTATCGTATCCCATTGGTAATCTTGGATAGAAAGTATAGCGCTATATATAAAAAAAGGAGATAAGGAAATCATGAGTTTCTATCCTATAGCGCTAATCTGTTGCTTAAGACAACGTTTGCTGGCTGTAGGAATTTTGCAAGATGCTTGCCCAGTCGCTCTAGAAGGATAAAGGTTAAGAGTGAAAAAAGGGGGGGGAGGTTTACCTGTGTCTCGCTATGCTGTCAGGCGGGAAGCCGGGAGGGGATTCTTACTTTGCGCCGAAATGAGGAAACGAGTATGTATCCTCTGCGGTGGTGCGCTGTCGAGTGAACACAAGTCATGGTAAGAAAGCTGTCCATAGGGACACGCGTTAGGAGCAGAGTGCACCCAATGCTAACTAAATAAAAAGCGGGTTAGTGGTGTGTCGCACAGCGGTATTGAAACTCGCGCTTACCCGCTACAGGCAATCCCTCCTCTGTTAGTTCCCGGCGGTCGTCTCTCGTGTACGAACACGTGACCCCGGGAGAGGAGGGATTAAATCGAATTTGGTAGACATGGAAGACGTCCTGATGGCGATGCGTGTAACAGCGCCATTACTAAGAGGTAAATTCTATGAGAAAAGGAGGGCGTCTGTGTGCTCTAATTGATTGAAAAGAAATTCTTTGTACATATTAATGATGTCTAACCAAGGTATAAGAAAGAGGAGCAATGGTAATACACTAAAGTGTTAGTGAATTACAAAATCCCGCTATTTTCTGATAAAATTAATAACCTTTTATTCCTGTGTAGGAATAGAATTACTAAACCGATACTGGCAACAAATATCAATTCCCTAAGTCCATTGTCATCTGTACACAATTAGAAAAAACGAAGAAGAAAAGAAACTATGGCGTCAAGCATGCAGGACCAACCCCGGGTGTGGCTGGATCATTTGGATATAAGGTGCATAGTCAAGAGAAAGTGTGAAGATTCGTGAGAAAATGTGAGAAAAAAAGGGGGACACATCATACCCCCGTACATTTGAAAGTATACACACATATTTGAACAAAGTCTTCCAATACAAGTGCGGGAATCAGAAAATGTGCGTAAACAAATGGGTTGCGAATCATAGACATATGTCTGTACTGATAGACTTTGTAACAAAAAACATTTAGCCCTATGATATAGTACAACATGCATAGTTGTCTCAATACATTAAAACACAGAAGTGGAATACATTTAACTCCTAGAGAGAGAAAAACTCTCATATTCTCATCTATTATCATCATCTTGAAGTTCAGAATTATTGTATAAAAATTTTTTTTTAAAAATTTGTATTCAGTGTGCACCAAGGATCCCCCCGGTGAGATTCTAATCTCCAAGGAAATATTGCAGCTCAGAATCGTAGTTAAGCCCATGTTCTACGCTACGTAAGCGCATGATCCATGTTGCCTCCCTACGTCTGAGCATCAGTTCACGGTTGCCGCCTCTGATATTGAGGGGAATTAGATCGATCCCAAAAACACGTACTTTAATGTCGTCCTCATTGGGTTGACACTCTGCAATATGAAGGGCTACCGGGTATCTAGGGTCCCTCCTTTGTATAGCTCTCATATGTTCAGCTATCCTCTCCTTGAGAGCCCTGATGGTGCTCCCTACATATATCTTGCCACACTTGCATTCAATAATGTACACTACAAACTTGCTGAGGCAAGTAATGTTGTGTTTGATCTGATAGACCATCCCATCATGACCTTCAAAGTTTTTTGTGCCGTGTTTACCCCATATACACATAGAACAGAATCCACATTTGTGGAAACCAAGGCCTCGTGTAGATAGCCAGTTCTGTGCTATGGTATTTGCGGGAACGGTAGGGCTCAGTTTATTTCTCAAAGTGAAACCTTTCCTGTAGGTGATGGAGGGTCTCTCTGGAATAAATTCCTTCAGTGTGGGGTCCCCTAATAGAAGTTTCCAATGTCTGTTCAGACTCTTTTTAGTGAGTTGGTTCAAGGCATTAAATTCAGTTATGAATCTGACGTGTTGGTCAGGGGATTTCATTTCAGTACGTGTTTTCAGACAATCAGGTCTTGTAATGGCTTTTGTTTTCGACTCAGCTCTCCTGAGGGAAGTTTTAGAATAACCTCTGTTTTGAAATCTGTTTTTCATGTTTGTGATACAATTATCTAGTTCACAAGCTTCACTACAGTTTCGTTTGGCCCTGAGAAATTCCCCGTAGGGGATTGATCGTATCTGATGTTCAGGATGAAAACTTGAAGCATGTAGTACGGAATTACATGCGGTGGGTTTTCTGAAAAGTTTCGAGTGCAAATGATTGTCCTTGACATAGAATTCCAGATCTAAAAACTCAATGTTGGTCATACTGTGCTGCATGGTGAAACTGATTTCCCAAGTGTTGGTGTTGAGGTGTTCAAAAAAAGAATGAAGAAGTTCCTCAGTTCCGGACCACAGGAGAAAGTAGTCATCTATGTATCGGCCCCAAAAGACTATGGAGTCAGTGTATTGTGTCCCTTTGGTGCCCCAGATAAGGTCAGCCTCCAATGCTCCCATAAAGAGATTTGCAAAGGAGGGTGAAAATTTGGAGCCCATTGCTACTCCTTTCTTCTGTTTGTACCATTTTCGATCAAACATGAAGAAGTTATTCTCCAAAATGATCTTCATCATTTGAATCAACATGTTAGTATGTGCCCATAGTGAAGCCGTTCTATTGGAAAGAACCTTGGTAATAGCTGCAATTCCTAGGTCTAAGTTAATGCTGGTGTACAGGGACACCACGTCCATGGTGACTAGTATGGTGTCTTTCTGCCAATCAATATCCGCCATGATGTTTAATATATGCTTTGAGTCCTGTATGTATGAAGGAAGGTTTCTCACTAACGGTCCCAAAAAGAGGTCTACGTATTCTGCGACTCTTTCAGTGGGACCTCCAATCCCCGACACAATTGGTCTGCCAGGTGGGAATGGTTTATCCTTGTGTATTTTGGGTAGAGTGTAGAGCCAAGGATGTGTGGGTTTAAGAACCTTGAGATATAGATATTCATTGTCATCTAAAAGACCTGATTGTTTCCAGTGTAGCAGTTGTTCATTTATTAGCTTGGTAAGTGGACCTGTGGGGTTGCCGATACATAGATGACTGCTTTCTCCTGTGGTCCGGAACTGAGGAACTTCTTCATTCTTTTTTTGAACACCTCAACACCAACACTTGGGAAATCAGTTTCACCATGCAGCACAGTATGACCAACATTGAGTTTTTAGATCTGGAATTCTATGTCAAGGACAATCATTTGCACTCGAAACTTTTCAGAAAACCCACCGCATGTAATTCCGTACTACATGCTTCAAGTTTTCATCCTGAACATCAGATACGATCAATCCCCTACGGGGAATTTCTCAGGGCCAAACGAAACTGTAGTGAAGCTTGTGAACTAGATAATTGTATCACAAACATGAAAAACAGATTTCAAAACAGAGGTTATTCTAAAACTTCCCTCAGGAGAGCTGAGTCGAAAACAAAAGCCATTACAAGACCTGATTGTCTGAAAACACGTACTGAAATGAAATCCCCTGACCAACACGTCAGATTCATAACTGAATTTAATGCCTTGAACCAACTCACTAAAAAGAGTCTGAACAGACATTGGAAACTTCTATTAGGGAACCCCACACTGAAGGAATTTATTCCAGAGAGACCCTCCATCACCTACAGGAAAGGTTTCACTTTGAGAAATAAACTGAGCCCTACCGTTCCCGCAAATACCATAGCACAGAACTGGCTATCTACACGAGGCCTTGGTTTCCACAAATGTGGATTCTGTTCTATGTGTATATGGGGTAAACACGGCACAAAAAACTTTGAAGGTCATGATGGGATGGTCTATCAGATCAAACACAACATTACTTGCCTCAGCAAGTTTGTAGTGTACATTATTGAATGCAAGTGTGGCAAGATATATGTAGGGAGCACCATCAGGGCTCTCAAGGAGAGGATAGCTGAACATATGAGAGCTATACAAAGGAGGGACCCTAGATACCCGGTAGCCCTTCATATTGCAGAGTGTCAACCCAATGAGGACGACATTAAAGTACGTGTTTTTGGGATCGATCTAATTCCCCTCAATATCAGAGGCGGCAACCGTGAACTGATGCTCAGACGTAGGGAGGCGACATGGATCATGCGCTTACGTAGCGTAGAACATGGGCTTAACTACGATTCTGAGCTGCAATATTTCCTTGGAGATTAGAATCTCACCGGGGGGATCCTTGGTGCACACTGAATACAACATTTTTTAAAAAAATTTTTATACAATAATTCTGAACTTCAAGATGATGATAATAGATGAGAATATGAGAGTTTTTCTCTCTCTAGGAGTTAAATGTATTCCACTTCTGTGTTTTAATGTATTGAGACAACTATGCATGTTGTACTATATCATAGGGCTAAATGTTTTTTGTTACAAAGTCTATCAGTACAGACATATGTCTATGATTCGCAACCCATTTGTTTACGCACATTTTCTGATTCCCGCACTTGTATTGGAAGACTTTGTTCAAATATGTGTGTATACTTTCAAATGTACGGGGGTATGATGTGTCCCCCTTTTTTTCTCACATTTTCTCACGAATCTTCACACTTTCTCTTGACTATGCACCTTATATCCAAATGATCCAGCCACACCCGGGGTTGGTCCTGCATGCTTGACGCCATAGTTTATTTTCTTCTTCGTTTTTTTCTAATTGTGTACAGATGACAATGGACTTAGGGATTTGATATTTGTTGCCAGTATCGGTTTAGTAATTCTATTCCTACACAGGAATAAAAGGTTATTAATTTTATCAGAAAATAGCGGGATTTTGTAATTCACTAACACTTTAGTGTATTACCATTGCTCCTCTTTCTTATACCTTGGTTAGACATCATTAATATGTACAAAGAATTTCTTTTCAATCAATTAGAGCACACAGACGCCCTCCTTTTCTCATAGAATTTACCTCTTAGTAATGGCGCTGTTACACGCATCGCCATCAGGACGTCTTCCATGTCTACCAAATTCGATTTAATCCCTCCTCTCCCGGGGTCACGTGTTCGTACACGAGAGACGACCGCCGGGAACTAACAGAGGAGGGATTGCCTGTAGCGGGTAAGCGCGAGTTTCAATACCGCTGTGCGACACACCACTAACCCGCTTTTTATTTAGTTAGCATTGGGTGCACTCTGCTCCTAACGCGTGTCCCTATGGACAGCTTTCTTACCATGACTTGTGTTCACTCGACAGCGCACCACCGCAGAGGATACATACTCGTTTCCTCATTTCGGCGCAAAGTAAGAATCCCCTCCCGGCTTCCCGCCTGACAGCATAGCGAGACACAGGTAAACCCCCCCCCCCCTTTTTTCACTCTTAACCTTTATCCTTCTAAGCGACTGGGCAAGCATCTTGCAAAATTCCTACAGCCAGCAAACGTTGTCTTAAGCAACAGATTAGCGCTATAGGATAGAAACTCATGATTTCCTTATCTCCTTTTTTATATATAGCGCTATACTTTCTATCCAAGATTACCAATGGGATACGATAACTCTATCCCTATACTGCTACCGATCACTTTCTCAACCAGCATCGTCTGTTCATGAACACACAGAATACCCATTGGTAAGAAATAGTTTGTTTTGCTGCCCGAGACTCGAGTTAAGTCTTACAAGCATTTCTTCCTTTAGAAGCCTCCTTATGAGTCCCCTTTTCTTTTTCTTTTCCTTACCTTACATAGCTTGAAACTGAGCTTATAAAGACCCAGACTTACTCCAACCACACAGTGGATTGGGAGTGGAAGGTAATACCTATCATCCATAGACTATTAGATTTTGCATGAATTTGTGCTCTCTGGATCTTTACCCTATATAGGCACCTTGTCACTACCACGTTATGAGGTCACACAAACACCTCCTCACTTATGTATTAGAAGTAAAGATGTATTACATCTCACGTTTTATTCACCATCACTACGGACACCCTCTAATTTTTAGGACCACTGTGTACGAGTGAATCATGACCACACAAAGGTCTTTAATTCCATCTCACTCACTACGTGCACATTAGCACCATAGACCGATCACTTGCCTGAGTATGCAAGTACCTTCACCAATTTTCACCTATCATGTGCGACACAAACGCACGTCATACTGCATGTCGGTTGCACTATTGTCACCATATGCAGTATCAAGTTTTACTTCTATGAGGTTGTCGATATAATCTCTACAATCTTCCCACTTCATGAGTGGCTCTCCGGGTTTGGGCAGGAATTGCACTGGGGCCATTGCGTATACCGCTTGCGCGCTCATCTTTTCGCGCTTGACCTCGGGTGGTGTGCCGCTGTGACTTTTGGGACTGCCTGGCGTGCTGTCTGATTCCTGTTTTTCGGTCTGTAGCTGGGGTCTTTCTATGTCTGCCCCTTCGCTCTTACTTGAGGTAGCCAGCTCGATTTTGCAGTCGCAGGGTCACAGTACTCTTGAGTGCCCTTGTTGCTGGCTCTGTTTCGATTCTTCTTTCCCTTCCCCGGTGCTTGTCTTCCTCCAGTGGGGTAGGGTGAGGGGGCTCTGCCACGCTCTCTAGGGTTGAGTGGCGTGTGGTCGCTTACTTTGAATGCCTGGTTCAGCTCTTTTCCTTGTCCAGACTGCTCGACTCTACTGGTGCTTCTTAAACCACATGTTTCTCGTTTGCAGGTGTTCAGCATCCCGTCCTCGTCGCTATTGTAAAGGTGCTATTCTCCCAATTAAGACAAGACACAAGTATGGAGATTAACGCTATTTATTATCTTCTATTACTCCTAGAGAGCGCCGAGCCGGTGCGCACTCTAAATTGGCTTTCGCGCCTCTGTCGTGCAATGTGCGCGCAGCCACTAATATGGCCGCCAGCACATCACGTCGTTACGTGACGTGCAACCACTAGAGCGCAACATCACACACAATTAAAACAAAATAGTAATAACATTATATATATATATATATATAAAATAACTCAATAGTAATTACACTATGCCATCCGCTCCCCCAAACTCAGCCTGTCCCCGCCGCCAACCGGAAACCTTTCTCCACACCGACGACGCTCCTGTAGCCAGGCTGTGATCCGACGGGACAGAGAGAATGAAACCCTCGGAGCCCAGCCTTAAATACCTCTGGTAACTTTCGTTTCTGCTAAGTTTCGTATCAGGCCAGTCCCACCTCCTTCTCAGGTCCCAGGAGGAGGCTCAGCCCCGCGGCGCAACTAAGGGCGCCCCTCCCCTAGTCGTGGGTGGCGCCTGTTCAACTCCTAAACATGTCAAGGTAGAGAGACCTTTAGCCAGGCCAAATTATTTCTTCACAGCAATAGGGAAGAAACCAGATTTGTGGCGAGATGAACTAGATGTAACAGAATGTATGAGATAAGCATGGTGGGAGATTGCAAAGCATTTTGGGGTGGAAATACCTTACTTCCATCTGATAAGTGTAAATGTAAAAAATGTAACCCACTACTTACACCATTGTTGGAACAGTTATACTGTTTATGATGGAAATAAAGGTGATGGGAGATTTGTTCCCAGAAGGCATCTCTGTTAGTCTACCGGAATTTAAGGAAAGAGGAGGAGGAATGGCATTGGCCAGTTTGCTGTGCCATCGACTACGGCACCAGGCAAAAAAAGTTACTACTGGACTGCCCACATCCGTCGGTAGAGTTAGGAGTGCTGACCAAACTGACACAGAGAGGTTGAGGGAGGTAGAGCAATTTCATTTCTGCACGAAGACATACATAACTCTGGGATGCTGCCGACCAATACGGCATGGCAGGCAGGGGCAAGATTTCTAGGTAAATCCTGTGGCAGCTCCTCCACTAAGGCGGAGGAGCATTGCCCCACTGGGTTTAGCACTCCAAAGAAGGAAAAGAAATGATAACAACTTGAAGTTATTATCATTTTTATTTGTTCCTGCTGCTCAGAGCAGGGGGAGGAGTGGTGGACACCTTGTAAGGTGCACAATGACTGCTTGGCTGCGCCTCATGGGCCGGCCAAACAGTCATGTGCACTTTGCATGTTCTCCACCCAGGCTGCATTGTAGCCTGGGTGAAGAACATGCCCAGGCCCCCATTCCTTGGCTGAGCCCCAAACCACGGCACTCAGACCACTCACAACGCTGCGTTGCTGCATTGTGATTGGCTATGGAGAGCTTGGGTGTCTGGGTGCTTCCTGCTTGGACAGCAGCCAGGAAGAAGATGGAGGAGAGACAGCGGCAGCTGGCCGGCTAGTAGGTAAGTTAATATTTTGTTTCTGTAAACGCCCCCTTCCGCTCTCGCCCTCCCCGCCCCACGGCTGCTTCCCGGGGGCAACAGCCATTGCATAAACCCACACCTGATAACATTTGGAAAAACATCTGTGACATTTAAAAGATATCCTATTTGATTGTAGACAACAACTTATACATTTCAAGATGTTACACTGCCAGTTTTTTACGCCAGAACGTATTGCTAGGTTTACATCAAAAGGTATAGTGAAACATAAAAAGTGTAAAGTGATAAAATTATGTTTTTACAAATCGTCTGGAATTGCCCTAAATGATTTTAAATTGGTAAGAAGTGTTTGGAACTCTAACTGAAGTAGCAGAGGTGATCATTGTACTTACTTTAGAGATGACTCTTCTAGGACTTACAGAGGAAATTCTGGGTGAGGTTTTTAGCGGTGCTATATTTGAGCCGGTGGTTTCTGGTGCTTGCCAACACCTGTGCTTGTGACAGTCTGCCACAAGGTGGCACTGTCTGGTTACTGAAGAGCTGACCACAGCAACAGTTAATTATTGATTCAATATACATTTAAAATGACTATTACCTGCAGCCTAAACCAATATTATAGCTTTGAAGGCCTGAAATAGTCTGAATTGTCGCACTTGTAGGTGTGTGATGGTTTGTCGTTGTGATGATGCTATCACTGGGAGCATGGCAGGGGCAGTGTGTGGTGCAAGCTGCATTGGTCTCCTGATGAGAGCCCTGGCTCTAGTTTTTTTTAAAAATCAAGCACCGTTGCTTAGATTGGTGGTAACGGCCCTGAGGCTGTCCAATAGGTGCGTAGATTGGTGTTGATGGCCCTGATGCTGGCCAAAAGGTGTTTGGTGGTGTGCTGGATGGCAACCCGAGCTCCAAATAAGGAGGCATGGCTGTGAGGTAAGACTTGCGATAACGAAGATTATTGTGAGCTGGCACATCCATAGGCATGTCCAGGACACTTTTGGAACGCCTATGAAGCATGGATATGCAGTTTGGTCATGGAATCAAATTCTGACAATGAAACAAGTTGAAACACAATGGAGGTAATGGGGGAACGGATGATGGCAGGCTATAAACCATATGTACATCAAGTAGACACCAGCGGAAAAAGACTCTTAAGCCTTCTGACTACCTATGAGATAAACTGTATATATCGTGGTTGGCCAATTCTTTGATATGCTGATGTAGGATGAAATTCTATAAGAATGTATTTTTTTTAAAATTAAGCATTGCTTGATTCACAGGTAAACATTCTATATACTGAACAACCAACTCACTCCCTCAATAGAGGTGTGTGAGCTACTGAAGGCTCAAGCCAGGTGCGAGCATAAAGTCTGACTCTTGCTCAGCTTGAAGTCCTATTGGAATTTAGTGCCCATAATGAGCCGAGCCTGCAAATGGTTACTACTTGCCATCCTGCCCCTACCGAGGATGTCCAGGGCCAACGTTAGCACTGGTGGTGCCTGGTGCGACAATCTTCTTTGACGCCCTTCCTCTCCATGACCTACTCCTCAGATTCCCTCACTACCATGCAGCAAACATTCCCCTCATCTTTCCATAGCCCCTCTCTCACATACAATTATTTTGCTTTTAAAGGGCTAGCAAAGTCTGCCTTTACTATTCCACTAAACTATCCACAACAAAAAAAAACAGATTGTTCTTTGCAGCTACTTTATGGTGAGTAAAAATTGTCTCTAGAAAAAAACTTGAATCTCTCTCTCCTTCTAGCAGCAACATTGATCTCAAGATTACCTTGACATTTTATTGCTGTCTGAAAGCTGGACTCAAAAGGAGCTCTGCAGAAGGTGCTTTTAAATCATAAGTTATGGCTAAACACAGCGCCCCCTCCAGGTGAGCTCTCTGTGCGGCTGCACCAGTCACACTCCGCTAAAACAGGGCTTGGAAAAGACGTTAGGACCAGAGCAGCGGACTTTGAAATTATGGAACTGGGCCTGAGTCTCGGCATTGGCTCAGCACACTGATATTCTGGGCAAATCGCATAATCTTCCCTGCTTTCAAAAATGAATGTGATGTAATTGGGGATCACGTAACTAAATGGCAGATTTGTAAAGAGTTGGACCGTAAAATCTGGATAAGTGATGGCCTATTGCTTAAATTGCGTGATCTCAGGCAGGTATTTTATTTCAACAAAACAACTTTTTGTTCTTTATTACTTAATAAAGCAGTTTCAAAAACGTAAATTCAGAATACCAGTTATGCAAATCCCATTGAGTTTGATTTAATAGGTAGTAATGTTGCTCTATGGCAGTCTATGCCATGTACAGGGTTTACGAAAAAAACTAGCAATAAAATTTTAATCTTGATCATATAGCGTCACCAATCTGGCACCAGGTACTTCTTATGACCAATTCTGAGTGTGTCTTGAAATGAAACTGCACTTTAGTATGGGGAGTTTACAATGTGTTAAACACACAGCCATCCTGATTAGAGGTATGTGAAAATCAAGTAATTTTCTTTTGCATAAACATGAGACTCATTTCATTGCCCAGCTTCTTATTCCATGTCTTTCCTCACTATTCTTTGTTTGCCCTACACCAGGAGCATCTCTTCAACGCAATATTGTGATAGGATGACTTGTGTCTTTCCACTATTCAGGGATCTATTTTTTTCTTTTTCTTTTAGCACTCCATGTTTATTTTCTTTCTCTCACCCTCTCTCGCTCTGTCTTGTCTGCTTCTTCCCGATTACTCCCATATCTATAAAGGAGTGAATGATTCCACGCTACTAGCACGTGTCACATGCAAGGGTTCTATATAAAATACATCCCAGCCATTACCCAACCACCAGACAATGAGCCACACACATTAATAGGCGTATTTCTCTCATATGTTTCCAAGACTACAAATGCCGTCTTTTGTGATCTTATAACGAGTGCCATTTTCTTGTTCATGGAAAGAGCAGCCTGTCAATATTCAAGTACATTAAAAAACATATATATTATTTAAACCCCTGCCTGTCACTCATCTTTCCTCGCAGACTGTTAAAGGTGCATTCTACTGAGACATGTCCTACGTTTGCACTACTGGATATGCAGTTAGACTCTCCCTTTACTTCTGTTTAAAAGAAATATGCAGCACCGGCTTTAGAGCTGGTGACGCCCGGTGCGACAAACATTTTTACGGCACCCCCACACCCTATGACCACCTCCACGGATTCTCTCACTAACACCAGGTAGAAGTGCCACTCATCTCTCCAATCAAAAGTTATTACTAAACACAGCGCCCCCTCCCCCATAAGGGCAGTGCCCCCCTCCACAGGTCAGTATCCAGTACTGCCCTAAAGTCGGCCCTGGACATATGTGTTGCAGTTATTAGCTTGTTTCATAGATGTGTCTGGTCCTGAGAAGCTACGACCAAAGATATATGTTAGCCAACACCAAGCGTCATCATAATGTACATTATTCCAATTACCACACGTTTTTTATACAGAAAAACACATTTAAAGAAAAACTTTAAATCTATTTGAGTAATGTGGTATTCCACATCACCAATGTGACAATGCAGCTTCAGAGCACAGAAAAATATAATTACGACCTGCATACAGCTGCCGCTAATTTGGTGGATAATAATGTGGAGAAGAAAGATCTAACTTTGGTTGCTCAATTCAGAGTTTGGTGGACAAGGTACTCCATCACAAAGGCGATGGAGTACCTGGTCCACCAAACCCTCTGTCTGCCTGCCTCATTTAGAGATGGATGGACCTTAAGTCTTTTGTCGAAAGAGCCCACATTAACTCAGTAGATGGAAAACTTTCTCTGATGGCCCGCTGGAGTAGGGACCCTCAGAGGAAGGTCATTACACCACCCGCTCGATATAGAGTGAACAGCTTTTTTTCCCTATCCATCATGGTCAGGAGAAACTTGGTGGCAAGAGACTGGAAAAAAAAAACCTCCACACCCTGGGAGGAAACTCCCAGTGTGCACTGGTAATTAGTTTTGTGTTCTTCGGAAACAAATTCCTGCTTTCAGAGTCTGTTTCTGAAATACATTGAAAAAAAAAGTTTGATAAATAGCTGTGAAAACCAAGGATAGCTGTCCACAAAACTTTTTGTTCATTGAAACGAACTGTTGTGGCTGCGGTACCTCTCTGTGCGTACTAAGATGTCAGCTGAGCACTCATTCAGCTCTAAATTTGACAAATGGTAGTCCATCATGATGGAGGAGAGTCCCCCGCCAATCTGATGGACTTAGTACTGTTCGTCAAGAAGTAAATTAGGCTCTTTGTTTCTGATTGCTGGTCCTCGTGTTTTCCTCTGATTCCCTAAGTCTACAGGTAAAGCTCAAAAGAAACATTACTGCTACGCGCTTTTAGCATTAATAGCTTAATGTCATGCCGGGCATAAATAAAAGGTGTTCAGATGCAGTTTCCGTATGCTATCAAACTGAATTTTGCAGCTGAATAATACTTGTGTGAGGCAAAATGAGGAACAAATTGCAAAATAGTTTTTCTGAGGATTTTTTGCATACTTTCCATACAGTTTCCCTCAGGTAGAACCAGGAAGAAATTGACCTTGAAACAATTAGAAGTGAGTGGTATTTGCAACGATTCTGTAATGAATAAAAAGTGGAAAACCTAATGCCTTATTTTAGTCTTTGCACCTGCCTCACAATTAGCACATACACACAGTGTGGCACTTTAATGATCCCTATAGCAGTCAGTTTATGCTGTGGTTACATTGGGAAATGCAAAAACAACAGTTGATGGACAGAATGCAGAACAATGTCCTACATTCACCCCAGTACAGAGATCTGGGCCTAAATCCATCGTTTTTTTGCACTCCACACCACCCCAGTTCAGACATGGCCATATGCAAATCAGCCTTGACCCTGTGCCTCATGGGAACAGTCCAGCCCGAACTGCCAAGCCATGTCTTCCCTGGACCGGAATCAAGCATCCTAGGACCGGTTTCTGGCTATCAGCCAGGATAGCTTGACTCTAGTGGTGTTGAGAGCATGGGACTCACGTCTGAGCATACCCTTCCCACTCGGGGTGACGAATGCAAAAACAACAGTTGATGGACAGAATGCAGAAAAATGTCATACATTCACTCCAGTACAGAGATCTGGGCCTAAATCCATCATTTTTTTGCACTCCACACCACCCCAGTTCAGACATGGCCATATGCAAATCAGCCTTGACCCTGTGCCTCATGGGAACAGTCCAGCCCGAACTGCCAAGACACGTCTTCCCTGGACCGGAATCAAGCATCCTATGACCAGTTTCTGGCTATCAGCCGTCATTAGCCAGGATAGCTTGACTCCAGTGGTGTGGAGAGCACGGGACTCACGTCTGAGCATACCCGTCCCACACGGGGTGACAAATGCAAATACAACAGTTGATGAACTGCTGATAGCCAGAAACCGGTCCTAGGATGCTTGATTCCGGTCCAGGGAAGACATGGCTTGGCAGTTCGGGTTGGACTGTTCCCATGAGGCACAGGGTCACGGCTGATTTGCATATGGCCATGTCTGAACTGGGGTGGTGTAGAGTGCAAAAAACCGATGGATTTAGGCCCAGATCTCTGTACTGGGGTGAATGTATGACATTGTTCTGCATTCTATCCATCAACTGTTGTTTTGCATTTGTCACCCCGAGTGGGACGGGTATGCTCAGACGTGAGTCCCGTGCTCTCCACACCACTGGAGTCAAGCTATCCTGGCTGATGACGGCTGATAGCTAGAAACCGGTCCTAGGATGCTTGATTCCGCTCCAGGGAAGACATGGCTTGGCAGTTCGGGCTGGACGGTTTCCATGAGGCACAGGGTCAAGGCTGATTTTCATGTAGCCATGTCTGAACTGGGGTGGTGTGGAGTGCAAAACAATGATGGATGTAGGCCCAGATCTCTGTACTGGGGTGAATGTATGACATTGTTCTGCATTCTGTCCATCAACTGTTGTTTTTGCAGTGGTTACATTGGGGGCACAAGTCATTGGTGCCAAATGAGCAAAACAGGCTTTAGCGCTGATGGCGCCTGGTGCGGCAATCTTTTTAGCCCCCCCCCCCCCCCCCCCCCCCCCCATTGACCTCCTCCTCAGATTCCCTCACTACCACTTGGCAAAAGGGCCCCTCATCTCTCCATACCCCCTCTCTCGCACACATTTCATTTGATTTAAAGCACTGGTAAAGGCTGGCTTTTAGCGAATCCCCTCAGCTATCCATTTTATGGTTTAGATCTTTTTATTGAAATAAATGCCATGTACTGCAAGCCTGCAAAACAGCAGTGCAACCAATTGGGCCACACAGGCCTCCAGTACAAATGAATTACATATAAGTTTATCAAAAGAATCAAATTATAAGAATGAGGCCAAAGAAATAGCCCCACCCCCTAACCCAGAAATAGGAAAAGAAAAGAGGAAGAAAATAGAAATGAGCACTCCCCCCTCCTCCCCCGTTCCCCCAACCCTGCCCATCCAGAGATAGGCGACGACTAGTCGGCATAGCCCGCCTCCGACGTGAAGGCCTCCGGTGGTGTAAGGCGCAGAAGGCGCAGGTATCTCTGGCATGTCAACCCTCTAAAGTCCTGTGGCAGGAGGGCCAGGAACAGTTGCCACCGGTTGCAGTGCGCTAGGTCCCCTTTATGATGCCTTTCGCACAGGTAAGTTCTGATTACGGTCTTCCTGAATTAGAGCGATAACACTATTTGCAGCTAGGCATTGGGCTTTACACCTAGACAATAGATCACAGGCCCATAGACACCTCACCCAGTACGAGAGATGTCTGATCACACATACTTCAGACAAGAAGCTAATCTCAGACCTGTATATAATGCTCCTATCCCGCTACACAACTACTCAAATAAAGAGAGAGCTACCCAGGTAAACCAGAAAGGACCAGGAATAATAAAGTAGTTTCAAAAAATATTCCTTTCTGTGTACGTCAATGTAAGTGTAACAACTGACATATAAACATACAATGAACTACAGAAGTTATGCATTCAATCTATAGCAACACGTGATTTCATAATTAGCATTTATTTTCCTATATACAAATAAAAATAGTACTTAGTGCAATTAAAACCATATATAGTCACAAATCATTTCAAACAGTCAATAATATTGAACAAAAACATTCTCAATATTATGTGGTATTTTTTTCACAAGCAAATTTCATCAAATATAAAACCATTAGACGGAGACCATTTCATACAAATCTCATCACTTCACTATGTAAATAGAACAGTGCAATTAAAAACAATTCAACTATATCCTTGTGTGGACGCGTTTCGGTGTGTCTTGTTCTTTTTGAAAAACACCTTCCTCAGGACTTCATCATTAAAAACATCTAATCTTCATTGTGTCAAACAGTATATCTAGAAATAAATACATGAAATTAGACAAATCTTGCATGTGTGCTTAACCAAACATATTGACAAAAAACTTTCTTTGGTTCAAAGTAAGTAGTTAAATTTATACTGGTGAAGTCAAATTGAAAATGAAGACCTCAACAAACGGGAGGGGTAATTCATTA
Organism: Lissotriton vulgaris; assembly: GCF_964263255.1. Lineage (NCBI taxonomy): Eukaryota > Metazoa > Chordata > Amphibia > Caudata > Salamandridae > Lissotriton > Lissotriton vulgaris. Next base: position 746,286,784 of record NC_141693.1, on the reverse strand, counting down.
ACCTCACTCTAGTATTTAGAACATTACTTATTTTCAGTGGTGGGATGTAGAGCCTTATATTTATCCCATTATTCAAAATGAAAATGAAAATTAATGTCCTCTCCTTTTCAAAAAGGATTAACTATGCTACATGTAACTCAGTTCAGTTCAGTTCATAAGCTTTATTCGATTATTCAAAGAAACAATCATAAAAGCACACAGAATAAAAGTGACACATAAAAATTGTTGCAAGATAAAAGAATTACAGTATATTACAAGAATTGGAACAACTCGAATGGGAGCAATACCATGGACATAGCAGCAACTAATTATACAGGACACATTATTAAAATTCCAGGCTTTTTCTAATGGACACTGATTTTAAAATAAAGGTTGCAGTAAAAAACAGATATCCGGGGTAGCAAGTGCAAAAAGTAATCTCAAGGCGTTAGCAGTTGTAAACACAGAGTATTTCTTAAAAAGAGGTTTGAGATAACAAGTACAAAGGTGCATACAGTGGGCAAATTAGCATAAAGTGCAACGTGCTCTGTTTGGTGGTACCATCACACGGGCATGGATTTGAAGTGTAAGTTTTCATCCTTGGGAATGCCACCAGGTTATGAACAATGCCTAATCTCAGCCTTGTAAGAACAAACGGATGAGACTGTCTGGTGATTACTTTTAAATACTTAGGCATGCCATAACCTTCCTCCTTGTTGGAAAAATAAAAAACATGGTTTGAAAAATGGCTACATTGATCTTTACGCCTATTAGATTTATGCCCCAAGAAAACTCTTTTGACCTCCTGTTTAGGTATATTACTGGCACATAAGGGGTCACTGTGGGCATCCAAATCAAAAAATTCCTTAAAGGATGTTAAAACGTAGTTTAACCACGGAATCTGGCGGGCTTTGTCCAGGCGAAGACAGTCTTGAGTTATTCGCCTGGTAAATCCAGTTTCGTCTTTGGCCCAGATTGACCTCCATGCCATGAGGGGTCTCAATCCTGTTAGGTCAGTCAGGTATTCCAACCCCACCTCTTTATGGATCCGTTCGGTGGTTGCCGAGGGAGGCAGAGGAGTCTCTTAAGAAATACGTTTTCAGCAACTTGCAGATCCCCTTGGTTCCAGAGTCCCACACTCCTGAGCCATAGAGGGCAATTGAAGCACACGTGTGCCGATAGATATTCAGCATATCAGGGATGCGACGACTGCCTAGTTTAGCAGCAAAACGAAATACGCCTGAGGATCCCTTGCCCATCTTGGCCTTGACATTGAGTAGCTCTGGGGCCCAAGACCCACTGTTACTAAAAGTTATAACCAGATAACAAAATTTGTCCACAACCTCAATTCTTTGTTCCTTGAACTGGAATGATTTAAGTTGGTTCACCCTTTTTCCCGCAAGCCATGATAAAAGTTTTAGAATTATTGATTTTTAATTTCTTCCCCTGAATAAAATCCTAAAAGTGGTTCATGAGTTTTTGAAGACCTATAGGAGTTCTCGAGAGTAAGACAGTATCGTCTGCATAAAGCAATACCGGAATTGGTTGCCCCTCAACTTGAGGAGCGTCAGCTTGGACTCTCTTCAGGTTGGACTCCATGGAATTTATAAAAAGGGAGAAAAGTAGCGGGGCCAAGACACAACCTTGCCTAATGCCCGATTTAACCCTGATCTTCTTGGTGCATTCCACAGCTTGCCCAAAGCGGATCTGAGCTGACAACTTGTTGTAGAGTCTAGCCAGGAAATAAATTATCGCTGCCGGGGCTCCGATTTCGAGTAAGGTGGACCACAACGGAATATGATCCACCAGATCAAAGGCACTAGAGAGGTCTGCAAAGCAAAGAAATAAAGAGCCCTGTTTAGCTTTGGTGTATTTCCCTATAATAAGATCTAAATTGATACACTGCTTAACTGTGCCGAGACCCTTCCGGAAACCATATTGGGAGACCGCAAGGATATTATTGGCTTCAGCCCAGTCCTCCAGACGTAACAGTAGAACCCTGCTCATAATTTTTAACGAGGAATCCAGAAGGGAGATAGGGCGGTAGTTCTTGGCCTCTCCTCTATCTCCCTTCTTGTAAATCGGCAAGATTATGGATTCACTCCAGGTAGAGGGAGTAGTATCGTTAACGGAGGCATTAAACACCTGGGTCAGGAGGGGGCTCCAAAGTGCCAGGTCAGTTTTGTACAGGTCGACCGGAACTCAGTCCGGTCCAGGAGCCTTCCCCCCCTTGCTGTTACGGATGGCATTATCTACTTCTTGAAGTGTAATCCCAGGGGTTGTTTGAATCCTGTAATATCAGCACAAAAACTATCCTGATCCTCCCTGGCTGGGTCAAAGATTCCTGTAAAATATTGAACCCAGCTATCCTCACTAACCTGGGCAGTAAAAACTGGGAATTCCTACTTTTGGAGGAATGGGCTGTTGACAGTACTCCAAAATAACTTAGTGTCACGCAGCTCCGCCGCTTTGGTCAGGTTATATCAAGCTTGCTCCCTAAGCTCCTGTTTTCTACGGGTCAACTGGTATTTATACGTCGCCCTGAGAAGTGTAACGACATCGCTATCTCTAGGGTGGCTAGACAGTGCCTTCTTTAGATCTTGTAACAAATTCGTGCAGGCTCTGTCAAACCAACCTAAAGCGGCCCTCTTGGATATACCCTTAGTGATAGTGAGGGACCTTTTGATAATATCGCAGAGTTTCTCAAAATCGGCAATAATGCACCAGGGGGGGCATCATCGTCAAGACAGCGGAGTAACTCTTCGGAACCTGCTCCCACTATTTTCCGCAGCAGTTTATCAGAATTGTCCCCACACCATTTAATCCGAATGCCATTTTGCCTGCAAGGGGTGATCTCATCAACAATCCTGCACTTAAAACTGGACATAGACCCCCAGATGGAAGTCGACATAGTAATGGCATTGTGATCACTAATATCAAAATCAACAATGATAGGGACCGTACAGAGTGGGGCGATATGTACCGATATCAGCAAGTGGTCAATGACGGAGGCTGAGTTCCTCCCAACAAACGTCGGGGCAATATTACACTCTTTATCCGCTAAGGGTTGGTGGATGACCAAGTCAAAATTTAACAAGAGAGTGTTAAGGGAGTCGCCATACGGAGTGTGGGTAAAATGGGCCCGATTCTCCCCATTATCCCCGTCAAACCCACATACATTAGTATATGAATAGGGACAAGTCCGGACATTAAAATCCCCTCCCCAGATGATATCACAAGGCTTGTGGGTGTCTCTACAAATTTTCATTACAGCTATCTCAAGTTCGTCTACAACACAGGTCCTCGTAGAGTCAAACATATTGTTGTAGTGGTTGATTAACAAGGTATCCCGGCCCCCTCTTTGTTCCAGCCTTAGAATTTGTGAATGGGATCTCTACAGTAGAATGGGATCTCACACGTACTGGGAAGTTCACAGACAGTAAGATTACAAGCCCACCTTTTGCCCTATCCATGGTGGATTCTTGCGCTAGACAATTGTATGACACAAAGCTGTCAAAATGAATATCCATCGTAGACCAGGTCTCCTGTAAACAGAGGATGTCAAACCTGGAGATGGATTCCCTCCAGCCCAGGGACGACACCCTCTGTCGCCAACCGGCAATATTCCAGCTCGCAATTTTAAACCCAGGAGGACAAGAGACAGGCTCTGCGAACCCAGGGTCACTTAGGAGCACTGGGGTTGGTAGCGGCTCCTCGGATATATCCAAAGAGATTAATGGGTGGTGGGTGTCTACTATGTCAGCTTCCAAGGATGGCTCCAGGAGTAACCTCATAGGGGCTGCAGTAATTGGCAAGCACTCTGCGGGGGATGTATCATTTGTCTCGACCATTCCAGCCAATAAACCATTAACAATGTCTGGTGGGGAAAATCTTGAGTCATGTGCTGGGGATAGTCAGTCAACTCCATCTAGACCATCTCGACAACTGAACCGGTTAAAATCACAGAAGGGAGCATACTGGAGCAGCATAACCGGTCTTACATCGTATCTTCTTTGCCTACCCCTCTGCTCAACCCTGGTCCAGTCATCTCTACCTCTACCATGGTTCATATAATTGGGTGGAAAGAAAAAGGACACTGGGAGGGTCTGGATGGTGGAGTCAAAGGATCTATTAAAACCTGCACAAATATGTGAGACAGTTCTGGGGTCTCTGAAACTGACCGTTATACAATCCCCATTTATGGTCTTAACGGTCTTACCCAGCCAAGGCACCCTTCTTACGATAATGATTTCGTTGTGAAGGTGGGCCGGGAGCTGTCTATTCTAGTTGAGCCACCTAACAACTTTGCTTTTTAGGGAGCTAAAGGTTTCGGCTTCTCCTGCTTCCAAGGTAGGGGCTCCTGCTAAAACTACCATAAAACAGTTTGCTTCAGGTGGAAGATCTGGCAAACGTGGTCTAGGGGCTCAAAGTTCTTTGGCTGGGGAACCTTTTTGACCATCAACCGTTAACCCATTTGCATTAGTATTACTTGGTTGCGGCCCAGATATTTGTTGAGGGGGTACATTATTGGCCTGGTTGGAGTCCTGGGGGACTAAGGGAAGGCCTACGGGAGGGCAGGTTAGATGTAAGGCCTCTTTAACTAGTGGGGGACCAGGGATAGTAAGGGTAATTGGCAAGGTACTCGGGTTACTGGGCTTGTTGGAGTTAGCTAATATAGCAGCTGTGGCTTTCCCTATATTTGACAGTCTGAGTTCTATTCGCTCCATTTTGGCCTCTGGGGGAATAGGATCGATTTAAATAGGGCACCCAATCTTTCAATTGATACCTCGTTGCTAACCAGGGGTTGGGTTGAATTAGTAGGAGGGGGGATGGAGTCATGTTGTAACTTTGCTGATTTAGATTTTCTACCAGATTTCTTATTGTAAGACCTCTTACGTTTTGAAGTAGCCCCTTCTTTAACCCCCTGTGACAAAGTATTATTAATGGTATCATCAAGTTCAGAAGAAATGGATACATTATTATCAAGAACTAAATCAATTTCGGGGAGTATTTCATTAACCAAAATGTCCAAGTCCAATGTAGCCTGTTTGTCAGCTTCAGATATGGGGGCTTGGCCAGCCACATCGTTGGTAACGGTATCGATGGGCCTTTCAGGAGTTTTAGCATTAGCTATTGTTCCCAGGGAGGATCTCTTGATAGCCAACAGACCCCCAGGATCCCTAGGGGAATTTACTAGCACTCTGATTGACCATATCCTACTCAAGTCTATCTCGGTCTCCAATTTCCTCCTCTTAGGGGACTTTAACATTCATTTCCTGGACCCCACGAATAACACCGCAGCAAACCTGCTGGCTGATCTCACCACAGCTGACCTCCTCCTGCAAAATCCTAAAGCCACCCACGAGAAGGGCCAACTCCTAGACCCCATTTTCTCTAACATTGCGAACCTGTACGCCCAGGACCCCACCCCACTGCCTTGGAAAGACCACATGCTGATTCCCATGCACTGGTCACTCGACACATCTCCAGGGCCCTCTCATAAAACTAGGGTACAAACCAGACGATGGCATAAATTAGTTCCAGAGGAATGGGAAGCCAAACTACGCAATACCATCTCCCCTTTGTCCACGGACCCTAATACCGCGGACAGAGAACTCATGGATTGGCTAGTCCAACCCCTAGACAGCTCCATTCCATTGACGAGCTCGCTAAAACACATGAAAAGAATTAGTCCCTCCCCCTGGTACACACCCGCCCTTGCCTCTCTCAAAAAGCATTGCAAAAAGACAGAACGCCTATGGAGAAAACACAAAACAGCTGAAGAGAAAAGCGCCTACCTCTGCTCCATGAAAGCTTACAAACAAGCCCTTCATGACGCTAAAAGGACTTATTTCGAGGAAAAGATAAAAAACTCTGCCTGCTCATCCAAGGAGACCTTCTCCATTTTTAAAGAACTCCTCCGCGTCCCTGCCCCCCCCCCAGAAACCCTTGGACCCCAAAGAAGCCGAGGATAAATGCGCCATGTTGGCCTCCTTCTTTGATGAAAAAATAAAAAAAATACTCTCCTCCCTCCCACCTGCCAACTCCAACATCCCAGAAAGAGCCAAGGAGCAGACGCCTCCCGTAGACAAACCCTTTCTAGAGTCGCTCGGCCCGGTCTCGGAAGAAGAAGTAAGAACCACATTGGCCTCAACCAAGAGCGGAGCCCCTAGCGACCCGGTCCCCATACGCTTCGCAAAAATTATCATGCAGACCATAGTCCCTCAACTGACTGCCCTGATCAATATCTCACTGGAACAAGGAGTGGTCCCTTCCACCTGGAAGGAAGCCGTAGTCAAAGCGCTTCTCAAGAAACCGTCGCTTGACCCCACTAACCTCTCCAACTACAGACCCATTTCACTTCTCCCCTGGATAGGCAAAGTCGCCGAAAAATTAGTTAACAAAAAGTTGTCGCAATATCTCGAGTCAAACCATCTTCTCAACGACTCGCAGACTGGCTTCAGACCTGGCCAAGGCACAGACACCGCACTCCTTGTGGCAGTGGAAAGAACCAGGGAAATCATCGACTCAGGAGGATCAGTGGCAGTGGTCCTCCTAGACCTAAGTGCGGCCTTTGATACGGTCAGCCACCAGGTCCTAATCCACCGCCTCGGGACTGTTGGAGTTAAGGGCAAAGCCCTGAAGTGGCTCCCGTCCTTTCTCTCCCGACGCTCCTATCAAGTATGGGAAGGCGAAAGCCGCTCCTCTTCCATCCCCCTCCAGTGCGGTGTGCCACAGGGCTCTTCCCTGAGCCCTACGTTATTCAACGTTTATATGGCCCCACTGGAGGAACTTGTCTCACCCTTCGGAGTCACCATCGTCAGTTACGCTGACGACACGCAACTGGTGGTCACTCTTTCCCACCTCAAACTCGAGCCCTCCAACCTCCACGACTGCCTTACCAGCGTATACCAGTGGATGAGCGACTCCGCCTTGAAGCTTAATGGCTCCAAGACAGAGATCCTGGTCCTCGGACAAAAAACCACTAACATCCCTTCCAACTTCTGGCCCGCCTGCATGGGCGATCCTCCCACTCCCAAAAAGGAGGTCAAGAGCCTTGGCGTGTGGCTGGAGACCGACCTTACCTTCCGGACCCAGGCCAGAAAGACGGCCGGAACCTGCTACGGGTTACTTAAATCCTGCAGGAAAGTAATCCCTCTCCTACCCTTCCAGTCGCGCCTTATGCTGATCCGGGGCTTAATCCTATCCAGGTTGGATTACAGCAACGCCATCTACCTGGGCGCCCCGGAATCCACCTTCCAAACTCTGCAAAAGGCTCAGAACGCCGCCGCCAGACTCCTAACTAGCACCCCGGCCAGATCATCGGCCAAACCCGCTCTTAGGAAGCTACACTGGCTCCCGATCAAAGAAAGGGTCACTTTCAAGGCCCTCTGCCTGGCCCACAAGGCTCTCCATAACACCGGCCCCCCCATACTAAACAACTGGATCACCCCCTACAAACCCACGAGAGCGCTTCGCTCAGAGCACGGAAACCTTATCACGATCCCCATGGTGAAAAAGGCCCGGATAGGGGGCCGCCGCTTCTCGGTAAACACCGGACTCAAGTGGAACGCACTCCCTCTGAACCTCAGAACAGAGCCCGATCTACTTCGATTCAGAAAAACCCTCAAAACTCTCCTCTTCCCCTAATCCGATCTTTTACCTAGCCGCTCCCCCTCCTGAGCAACAAGGTTCTAGCGCTGGGATACCCTCGTGGTGACTACGCGCTCTACAAAACTCTAAATAATAACAGTTCTTTAGACAGGCGTTTTTCAAGGACATTAATTTCAGTGTCTATAATGGTATTGCCTCTAATGAGAAATTTTTCCATACCTCCAACTGTAGATCCTCCGACTAGCGATGACTTGCTCCTCGTTTCACGTCCAGCCATATGAAGCCGGTGAAGCTGGCAGGGGAATGGAACAAATGCAAGAGAGGGGGCCCGGTCCGGTCAAGACCGGTCACGAACGGGCCCGTCCTGTGGTACTGCAATTCTGGACCCTTTCGTTTCACCAGCCTCGGGGTCCGCACACTCGTGTCACAAATGTCGTCGTAACATGACGAATTTGGTATCGACGGACCGGTAATGATTAGGACATCATCCCTATGCATTTGCGTCACGATCGAGTAATGCTGACACCCTTAAATCGTGGTTTCCGTCTCGAACCCTCAGACGCCATTTTGTGAACGGCATCCATCTTATGACTTGCCCTCCTATAATCAATTGATTAAGGCCGAGTTTTGATCCGAAAGGACACGTCCACCGTAGCTGACTTCCCCATGACCTGGCCGAGCTGACTCCACTGCCTCCAGCCAAGCCTGTTTGGGCAACTCCTCACCCAGTGGCCGAGCCAGATATCATCAAGGCACAACATGTCATAAACCCTTCACTGCATACAGACCCTGTTTTCTCATACACACACACACACCTGTCCATGATTCTTGTTTATGACCCGTTTATGATGGGAGGGTGCTCGACCTTATTGGCATTTCATCGATATCTGATGGGAGTTCTGGATCTGGCGGAGTAATCCATCACTAACTGGACATCTGAAACATGTGCTGACCAGCATGACTTCGCTCTTTGTATTATTGTGGAAATATTTGTATTCCCATATCGTAAACTTAAGAATTCCTGCCTGCAGCTGTTATTTGTGTATATAAGGAGAAGTCTGGTTCTGTAAAAACGAACAGTCTCCTGAGAACTTAAGGCCCGTGCTGCCGTACTTCTAGGACACATGTTACTTGGTTGCAGCCAATAAAACTCGATCCCTGACTTCAACTAGAAGACTCTGTGTTTCTGTAAGTCCAGAACAGGGAGAACCTAGAGGTCTTTGGGTGTGATCCCCTGGCACCACCGGGTCTCTAAAAACCCGGCACCTCAGTTGGCGCCCAACTCGAGGCGATATCAAGGGGTGACGGTCCAAGCCAGATGTTCGTGAGGAGCTTCGTCTGAAAATTCCGGAGGATGGCCAGCCACTTCAGCGACCCCTGCATGTCGACGTGGTTTGGAAGGTCTTTGCTGCGAGGTTCCCCGCGTCCCGACGGCTACGAAGGACTGCTGCCCTAACTATCGCCCTGTTTTGGACCCAGTGATCCTTGGTAGAGCGAAACGATAGACGAGTCTTCTAGTGACGTCACCGATCTTCAATACTCAGTTAAGTATAAGTGGAGCGTCTCCCAGTTCTTAGTTTGGTTCTTAGTTTGGTTCTTAGTTTGGTATCCCAGAGATACGGTTTGTATATTGGTACTTGCAAGCACCAAAACCGAGGGATTCGTGTATTCACGAAAATATCATAATTAGATAATCCCTTGAAGTTTGAAGCTAGACTAGTGAGCAAAGATGCCTGGTCTTAGCAGACTTGGAAACTTGTTTTGTCTTGGTTGTAGTAAGGACTCCTGATTAGAGGATTCGTGTCCGGTTCCTCCGATAGGAACTCCAACATATGAGTTATATATAAAGCACGGAGTAGGTCCTATCAGGTATAATGAGGTATGGATAAAATACACCCGCAAGGATGGTGTTTTAAAATGGCCCCAACATGGTAGTTTTGACTCAGAAATATTAGACAACTTCGAGGTCAAATTGTTCAAGAAGAAAGCCCGGCCGGCGATGTTTGACTCTTTTCGCTTATGGCGCAAAGAAGCCAAACAGAAAGAAATGAAACTAGCGAAGAAAAACAAAAGAGGTATGTCGATGGTACAAGCTGCCATCGCATACAGGGATAATGAGGAAGAGCAGGAAAGTGAACAAATGCTCAGAAGCAAGAAACTAGCAATAGATAAATGCTACCCGATGTTACCACATGAGGGACAAGGCTCAAAGGGAACATCAGAGAAAGATCCGTTAATGTCCCATTTATTGAATTCACCACCGCCATATACATCGAGTGTTGTGGGACCCCCGAGACGTATTGTTATACCGCGCCATGGCGCACGAAAAGCAGCTCTTGCACAAGCACCAGCTTCTCTTCAGCTGGTTCCTACTTCTCCGGCGCAGCCTTCTCAAGGGCCGCCGCCTTTGCTCCACACTCCATCTGCTTCTATGACTTTGCCTATCGCTCTGACTATTCACTATGATACTACGTCTACTACTGCTTCAACTTCCTCTGCTGTTGCCTCGATTTCCTCTTTACATCAGCCTGTCTTTTCTGGCGCATCTGCCTCGCCGCAAGCTTCTCCTTCTGTCAGACAGAGATTGACAAGTACTGTCACTGGTCTATTATCACCTTTCTTCGGGTCGCCCAAAAGGACCCCTAAAACAGAACGTAGACAGTTGCGTAGTCAACTGCCTGATTACGAGGAAAGAGAAGTACTAAATGAGTTAGCACGCAAATGGGTTACTGACACTGCTAAATATGATGTTCAGTCTGTTATGGAAGTTTTCAGTCAATGGGATGCGCCCACTCAAAGATACATCTTTGAGGAGATGTGTGTATATCTTTGTGACGATTTGGAGACAAACGATCCCAAACGCAAGATGAATGAGTTATTTCGTATGCGTTCTAGGTTTTATAAGGGTATGATTGTAGGTTCCGATGTAAAAAAAGCCATAGATGTATTGTTATCTTACAGGAGTAAGGGAAACGTTTCGAGATCATTGTATGAAGATGATGTGTCAGATAGGAAAAAGGCACGATAGTACCCCATGAGAGAGGTTCCTCCAGTATGGAGGGAAGGTGATGCGAATGCACAACCACCTGTTCCACCGCATTTCCAGTGAGTATGGGTACATGTCCCCTGGAAAAGATCTGAAGTTCTAGCACTCAAACAGACATTACCCGATCCGTGTAAAAATCCCGCAGGGTATTACAAGGAGTTATCACAAACTGCCAGCTCATGTATAATGAATTTAGCAGACATAGACATGTTGTTTGGGAATGTTGTTCCGCATCCTTTATGGAGTAAAATTCGTCATGCAGATCATGATCAAGAACTAGGTGATTCATGGGCTAATATTACCGCTACTGACGCTAGACAAGTTGGTGGTTCTAAACCCGAGCCTTTAATAGCAGAACTTCCTGGTAGGATTATTTCGTACATGAAAACGTTAATGCCTGAATTGTGTGTAAATTGGGACAAGCTATCCGCATGCAAACAGAAGAAAGATGAGAATGTGTCCGACTTTTTCATGAGATTTGAGGAGACTTTCACTGATCATAGTGGTCAGGACATGGCTACCGAGGGTGGTCAAAGATTGTTTGTAGACAAATTTGTACATAATCTGCTTCCCGAACTGTGCAATAAATTGAAAGATTCAGAGAGTGCTTGGGCTGTCTCCACGTCAGCACAGATTTTAGCCACAGCCCAGTACTATGAAAATAGGCGCAAAGACGAGCTAGATAAGACAGAGAAGAAGACTAAAGAGTTAAAAACTAAAGTTCTTCTCCAGCAAGCCTATCCGCCTCGCACGGCTAGTCAGCCCAATTATCAACAGCCACAGCAGTATTCAAGAAACGCGGAAGGGAACGAGTTTTCCCATCAGCGTTCTCCGTATGGCCCGAATCAATGTGCCTATTGCAAAGAAGAGGGTCATTTCAAAAGTAATTGTCAAGCTCTTGCGCGACGCTTAAGCGGTGTTTCCGGTGCAAGAGGTAGAGGTGTTCAACAGGTTCCTAGAGGTAGGGGCCGTGGAAATTTCTCCCAAAACACCACTTCTTTTCCTCCTCAAAATTCCATGAATAGCTTTGACCAACAGAATAATGCGTCTTCCAGGACAGCTCAGTACTATGCTGATGACTATTACGCAGAAAACGAGAATGAGGGTAATAGTTGCTAGGACAGCCATGGACAAAGAGAGGGAGTTGTTTCAGTTCCAGTAGACCAGAATGGACCTTACGTTGAGGTGATTACATACGGAGTGTCAGAGCCATTTCTGCTGGATACTGGTGCTACAAAAAGTTCGATTATGCACTCAAAACTTCCTGGCGCACCTTTGTCTGGCGAAATGAATGTTTCAGTAGGTTTTTCTGGCGCCCCCGTTAGGAACCCGATCTCCAGCCCCATGCCCCTTTCTGTTGGCCCATGCGAATTAGAAGCACCCCTCATTCTTACCACAGGTTGTGGCGAAAATTTGTTAGGCTTGGATTTACTGAAGAGACTATATGCGACCTTGTACTGTTCTCCTTCGGGAGTACAACTTACGCTTGGTAAGAAAGTGATTTCCCCGATGTATTTGTCAAGAGAAAGAATTCCGACTGAGTTGTCATCTCTTCCAGATGTACTTTGGGCGAATGATTCTAACAATGTGGGTCATTTAGAGATAGCACCGTATGTCATAACATTAAAAGCTAATGTTAGGTTGCCACGTATTCCCCAATATCGAATATCAAACGAATGTGAAAACGCTTTATTAGCGATCGTCTATGATCTGATTGCGAAAGATGTCATCGAAGAAACTACAGGCAACATTTGTAACAGTCCGGTTTTGCCTGTCTTAAAGCATACCGATCCTTCACAGCCCCCTGTGTACCGATTTGTGATCGATCTAAGGGAAGTGAATAAGATCGTTGTACCGCAGTTTCCAGTCGTTCCCGACATCACTGCCTTATTGACAATGGTTCCAGCCTCAGCCAATTGGTTTTCGGTGATTGACCTGAAGAATGCTTTCTTCAGCATCCCGATTGCCGAGGAGAGCAGGGATATCTTCGGCTTCAATTTAGGAGGACGAAGCTTCCGCTTTAAACACGCTCCTCAAGGCTACTGTGAGAGCCCATCAATATTCAGTCAAGCCCTGAAAACACAACTAGACACGATTGTTCTACCTGGTGGCGCGACTCTAATCCAGTATGTAGACGATCTACTGATCGCTGCAGATACTGAAGAAATCTGCAAGCAAGCCACGTTGTCGTTGTTGCATCATTTATGCGACATGAAGCACAAAGTCTCACTTTCCAAACTACAATTTTGCCGACAAGAAGTAACCTACTTAGGTCACATCTTATCGAAGGAGGGAAGGAGACTGACCCCAGAAAGAATCCAGGCAATTGCAGAACTGAGTGCCCCAAGGACACAAAGAGAAGTGCGTGCCTTCTTGGGCATTACATCGTATTGTAGACAATGGATACCGAACTTCTCACTGTTGGCCAGACCTTTGCTGGCATTAATGCGTAAGGACACACCCAATCCTTTGCCTTGGTCTGAAGATTGTCAGGCGAGTTTCCATGAGTTGCGTGAGGCATTATGTTCGGCTCCTGTATTGGGCAACCCCGACTACAGCAAGCCGTTTACATTATACGTCCACGAGAAGGAAGGTTGCGCATTATTAGTCTTGACGCAGCACTTTGGGGACAAACAACGCCCATGTGCATATTTCTCCGCGACTCTAGATCCCGTAGCTAAAGCATTACCGAGTTGCTTGAGGGCCACTGCCGCAGCAGCTGTCTGTATTCGACAGTCCGCTGGGTTAGTCATGAATAATACTCTGACCGTTATGGTCCCACATGCAGTAGATATTTTACTAAACAGGACAAAGACACAGCATCTAACTAGTGCTCGACTGTCCAGCTATGAATTGACCCTGTTAGCAAGTCACATTCACATAAAGAGGTGTGATACACTCAACCCTGCTACATTATTACCCATTCCAGCAGAGACAGATGAGGTCGACAAACATGATTGCTGTTTTAGGACAGAAGAAGAGACAAAAGGGAGAGTAGATTTGCAGGACACTCCTCTCCCTGAATGTAATGATAATTTATGGGTTGATGGTTCATGTTTCAAGTTGCCGAATGGTGATAGGACTGCAGCATATGCCGTGACAACATTACACACGATTGTAGAGACAGCTCGCGTCCCCCACAATTCCGCACAAGCAGCAGAGTTAGTCGCACTCACAAGAGCGTACGTGTTGGCGAAAGGAAGACGAGGGAATGTGTACACTGATAGTCAGTACACCTTTGGCGTAGCCCACAGTTTTGGAAGATTGTGGCGTGAACGTGGGTTCCTGACGTCGCATGGTGCAAAGATTCAACACGGACAGCTAGTACACGACCTTCTCGAGTCACTGACCTTGCCCCTACAGGTTGCGATCGTGAAGTGTAGCGCGCATAGAAAGATCCGAGATGATGTTGGTCGAGGGAATGCATTTGCCGACGAGGTCGCGAAAGAGACTGCAAGGAACACAATGAGTCGGATGTGTGTTGTAGGTCCTGCTAGATGGACACCTGATGTGGGTATGTGTGAGGACACCATCGAAAGCGTGAAATCTATACAAGCTGACGTGACTGAGAAAGAGGTGAATGAATGGAGAGAAAGCAAGGGTAGATTAGACGTGAATGGTTGTTGGGTCGAACTGTCAGAACACCAGCGATGGTTGTTACCGGACGCTTATGATCTCGCAGTGGTGACAATGGCCCATGGAATGGCACACGTCAGTGTGAAAGGAATATGTAAGCTGTTGGCCCCAGTATGGCAGAATAGTGGTATCCCGAAATGTGCAGAGAATTTGGTCAGAAACTGCATGGTATGTTTAAAGCACAATCCCGGTAGAGGAACCCCAACCCCAGCTGGTTATTTTGCACCTCCAACGTATCCGTTCGAGGTCTTGCAGCTCGATTTCATCCACATGGAGAGGTGCAACAACCTGAAATATGTACTTGTTGTCGTTTGCGCCTTCTCTAGATGGGTAGAAGCGTACCCCCTTAAGGACAACACTGCCTTGTCAACTGCCAAAGCCCTCGTTAGAGAATTCTTCCCTAGATTTGGCATGCCTAGGATTGTCTGGAGTGATAACGGAAGTGAATTCGTGGGACGAGTGATGAAGAGAGTGTGTGAGTGTCTAGGCATCCGCCAGAAGTTCCACGCTGCAAACCACCCCCAATCGGCAGGATTGGTAGAGTGCTATAATGGCACGCTTAAATTGAAACTGGCCAATATCCAAGCTAGCACAGGTCTCAAGTGGCCAGACGCCCTGCCTTTAGCACTCCTGTCTACCAGGATGATTGTCCATTCTCGACTGGGACTTAGCCCACACGAGATCGTGTTCGGGCGCCCCGCAAATATATGGGGAGTACCGAGGCCTAGAAGGCTCAGTGAGATAGAGTACCCTGCGCTGTTTAATTACCTGAACGACTTGACGACTAAACTGCATGCTTTACATCAACAGGTCCACAGCTCCTCTCCACCGGCATCTGACGATCCAGGCCATGCTATCGAACCTGGCTGTTGGATCCTGATTCGCAACTTCAGACGAGTGAAGAACGAGGAGCCTCGCTGGACCGGACCTTTCCAGGTTTTGCTGTCGACCCGCTCTGCAGTACGTGTCCACGGCAAGAAACATTGGGTGCACGGCGCCCATTGCAAAAGGGTCCCGTTGCACCTTCCATATGACCGATGGGTCCAGCAAGGAGTCGCTGACTCCGAGACTGAATCTGTACGACATTTTGTCCCCTTCAGCGATGCACGACTAAAAGGAACTGGTACCAACAAAGAGAGCGATTGCATTCTGCAAGGATCTGTGCCACCGTCGCTGCAGTTGGACACTACAAAACCTGAAACACTGTTTGAAGATCACACCGTGCCTGGAAAAGAACGATATAATCTAAGGTCAAGACCCAAGAACTGACATACTCGAACTAGTGCGATCTTCCCTTTTCCCATGAACTATTTTTGATTCCACAGCTCTCTCGCCCAGGGAACTAGCTCATTTTTGATTTTCGAACCACCATCCGGTTCTGCTGCTAAGGCCGCGGTTGAAGTCTGAGGAGTGCAGCCGGGGACGCCTAGGTCAACGGTTCTGGTCAGTCTGAGGGAATCGCCCCGGACTGGACGGAGCGCACATCTTGGCAGAAGCAACCTCCCACCGCGGGCAGCAACCAGAGGATGGAGGTTCCGAGAATAGAGAGACCTGTTAGACGTATGAATTTTGAAAAGAAAATATGCACTATAATGGCAAAGAGACGTTTTCTAGTGTTGAGCATCTCAATGTTGTGTAGTATAATAATGTTTTTAACTGGCTATGCTCTATCTATCTTTCGAGTTCCATTCATATACCACACTCCGCTCACACCTTCTCCTACCATTTCCACACACTCCTTCCATCCCCTACCTGAACACGAGTCTGCCAGAAGACTCGAATTTGTAAATAATTCATTTGTCCTACTCCTACACCAGCACCAATCTGTTATGAACAACACGAACTGTTGGATATGTGGACTCATGCCGCACACAACCGATAAGGGTATCCCTTACTTCGTCCTGCCCTTCAGTTATTACGGTTCTTTGTGGGCTTTCCAGACCATGTTCCTGTTTTCCCTTGAACCATACGTTCGGGGGGAGAACTCAAACAACAAGGCACTAATAGCAGGAATCAAGAACATGAGTAGAGATATTGACACGATCAGAGCCCCTCCCAAAGATGAGTTTACCCCATACAGTAGGTGGAACATCCCCAAGTATGGGATTTCATTAAGTGAGAGCCAGAAATCAAAGACATCATCCTCAGTCTGGGTAGTACCCCACCGTGGTCACTTATGTCTGCAAGGTATTGGCAGGGATCCCGAAGCACAGTTGGGGAAGAGCATATGCACGGAAACATACGTGTTTGCCTCCCGAACTTCCCCTCCATTCTTGGCGGCTAAAGGTACATACTTCATCTGCCACGACAAGGCATACACTTGGTTGCCTGCTGACTTCTCGGGCACATGCTTCATCTCGTTTCTGCTGCCACCCACCTACACGGCCGGGGCAGATTACCATCGGACAAGGACAGTTAGGGGTGTCTTGAGTCAAGACGACACTGCTGGTCAAGAATTTGGAGACTTCGCAAAGGGTTTTCTGCCATTTTGGGGGCCTATGGTGAACAGCAGGAACATTCGACAATTAACGAGGATAGTTGAGTCCGCCGTGACTGAAACGGCCGGTGCCCTTAGCAACCTGACAGCAGAGCTTCAGTCGGATCGACTTATGACCCTTCAGAACAGGGTTGCCCTAGATGTCATCCTTGCAGACCGTGGTGGTGTATGTAGAGTGATCCAATCTAGTTGCTACATTTTCATCCCCGATAATGCTCCGACAGTGTACCAGGCCATCTCCAAACTACACAAAATCTCTGATTCCCTTCACATGGAGAAAGGGGATTGGTCTCTGCTAGGGTGGTTCTGGGAACTGATCTCTGCCTGGGGATGGAAAACTCTGATCTTCATTGGTATGATCTTAGCCGTTCTGTTTATGTTCTGCCTGTTTGTGCAGTGCGCTCCTGCAATATGTGGCCTCTGCGCCACTTCATGTGTAAGGAAGCCTGTATCGAGGGACGAACTGAGCAACAAAATGATGCTCCAACAGCATCTCCACGAATTCGTCAATACAGATCTGGATTCAGATTAGAGTTATTGCCTTATATGAGGGCAAAAGGAGGGGCTGTGGTACTGCAATTCTGGACCCTTTCGTTTCACCAGCCTCGGGGTCCGCACACTCGTGTCACAAATGTCGTCGTAACATGACGAATTTGGTATCGACGGACCGGTAATGATTAGGACATCATCCCTATGCATTTGCGTCACGATCGAGTGATGCTGACACCCTTAAATCGTGGTTTCCGTCTCGAACCCTCAGACGCCATTTTGTAAACGGCATCCATCTTATGACTTGCCCTCATATAATCAATTGATTAAGGCCGAGTTTTGATCCGAAAGGACACGTCCACCGTAGCTGACTTCCCCATGACCTGGCCGAGCTGACTCCACTGCCTCCAGCCAAGCCTGTTTGGGCAACTCCTCACCCAGTGGCCGAGCCAGATATCATCAAGGCACAACATGTCATAAACCCTTCACTGCATACAGACCCTGTTTTCCCATACACACATACACCTGTCCATGATTCTTGTTTATGACCCGTTTATGATGGGAGGGTGCTCGACCTTATTGGCATTTCATCGATATCTGATGGGAGTTCTGGATCTGGCTGAGTAATCCATCACTAACTGGACATCTGAAACATGTGCTGACCAGCATGACTTCGCTCTTTGTATTATTGTGGAAATATTTGTATTGCCATATCGTAAACTTAAGAATTCTTGCCTGCAGCTGTTATTTGTGTATATAAGGAGAAGTCTGGTTCTGTAAAAACGAACAGTCTCCTGAGAACTTACGGCCTGTGCTGCCGTACTTCTAGGACACATGTTACTTGGTTGCAGCCAATAAAACTCGATCCCTGACTTCAACTAGAAGACTCTGTGTTTCTGTAAGTCCAGAACAGGGAGAACCTAGAGGTCTTCGGGTGTGATCCCCTGGCACCACCGGGTCTCTAAAAACCCGGCACCTCAGTCCTTGGCCCGGGCTTTGCCCGGCGCGCAACCGCGCGCATCCCGCGTTAGCAGAAGTGGGCTGAGCTATATACAGGGGAGGGGATGGGGCGGGAAGAGTCGCAGGTGCGCTGGTGTTTCGAGCGCTCTGCCTGCTGGGACTCGCAGTCCCGCGCCCAATGTCCACACAAGCAATGATCTCCCCAAGGGTTCTGGAAGGTATGCTCCGGCCCAATACTCCACAGGGCACTCCTCCTCACACAAACCGCTTCTGACTCGCCACGGAAGGGCTGCGAGCGGCTCCCGCGTAGCGGGGGCCGCGAGCCGTTATCTGCAACAGGGGAGGGGTGGGGCGGGAAGAGTCGCAGGTGTGCTGGTGTTTCGAGCACTCTGCCTGCTGGGACTCGCAGTCCCGCGCCCAATGTCCACACAAGCAATGATCTCCCCAAGGGTTCTGGAAGGTATGCTCCGGTCCAATACTCCACAGGGCACTCCTCCTCACATGAACTGCTTCTGACTCGCCACGGAACGGCTGCCAGCGGCTCCCGCGAAGCGGGGGCCGCGAGCCGTTATCTGCAACAGGGGAGGGGTGGGGCGGGAAGAGTCGCAGGTGCGCTGGTGTTTCGAGCGCTCTGCCTGCTGGGACTCGCAGTCCCGCGCCCAATGTCCACACAAGCAATGATCTCCCCAAGGGTTCTGGAAGGTATGTTCCGGTCCAATACTCCAAAGGGCACTCTTCCTCACACGAACTGCTACTGACTCGCCACGGAACGGCTGCGAGCGGCACCATGTAAGCTCTATACACTCCTATTATTTCTTTATGTAGCTTATCCTTTCTTACCGTTACAGAAGCATTTGATGCTCTTATGGTCTCAGAAGATCCCCTTTGATTCTCAATGGGAACACTAATATTAGTAATTGCTTACCTTTATAGTGAGAACAGCATATATTATTTTCTTTCAATAAAAGGTAGTTGGGAACATGGTCTATTCCACAATGTCTTCATCAATTCAAGGCCAGACGATATATATCTGTTGGGAATGTAGATCAAACCTTAATTTATCTGATTTCCCATCAGGTTTAGTAATTTGTTCCAATATGCAGTCTATTAATATTTTGTTTTGTATACTCACATCAGAAGGTCTTGATATATCCCCCTTTGGTTTTTATTCTGTGTTTGTGGATAATCTCTCACCATATGAGTAAATTTGATACAGTCAATGCGGGTAATTCGAGGTTGTACCCTGCAATATGAGAATTAGAGGCTCTCAGAGCCCTACTGTTATCAACTAACTGCGGTCCATACCTCCTGAACAAAATCACTTACCACTTGTTTAATTGATCAACATGCTCCTAGATGCCTCGCATTGGTATCTTTTCAGTCTGTTCATGCCGGGAGCACATTCAATATCCCGCCATCTATCCTGAATCCTCCACTCTGTACAATTTGGGGGGAATTTTCAATCCTATGCGACAGGGATAGAATGCCAAACGTTATTGTCAGTTTTCCTTCTAACTCTCAATACAATTTAACTGAACTTGCTCTGCTCTCTCCCTTCTGGTGCATATCCTCAAGGTTCCTTTTATCCTTTAGCTTAATGTGCTTATGGATATGGAATCACACCTCTCTCCTCCATACTCCCTTCTGTGTAAACATTCATTAAGATGTAGGGTCCGGGAAATTAAAATAACCCCAATATTCCTCAACTGTACCACTATAATTACAGTAAGCCCAACAAAGCTTAAGATGTATTCATTTAGTTGAGCCTATGGTCCTATTTAACCTATTTGTGCTCTTCATGTCGTACTGTGTCAAAATACAAACAATACAGCCCCATGATTCATATCAAATCCACTCCATGCTCCAGTTATCGTAGTACGGCAATATCCACCTTTGATTATAACCATCGCGGCATGAAGGGCCTTGATTAATGGTTATCTTATCCTGACACCGTCATTGTATGGGGTCTCGTTAGCCGTTATTTATTTTCGACATCCCATTGGTGCACCTTCTATATATACACCCCCTCCAAACACGTTTATGTACCCCTTACCATGGACCGCGGGTATAAAGCTCGCAGTTCGGGCGCTGTATGATCACTATTCTACCATCAATGATTTATACATCATAAATTGTTCATTCCATCTAAAAGACGTACAAATCTACGCCTAGCCTGGCAGTGCATCGCTCTCACCCATATCAATACCAAGTGCCTATCGCACTAATTTCTCCTCACTACAAAAACCGCGGAGCGTTGACCACCTCAGGCGTTCTGTAAATTTAGAAGTGAAAGAAACGCCCACTTAGATGCAGAGTTTAAAAAATGCTATGAGGTTGCATACGTAAATGACCTACTCTCCGCCATTTTGGTAGTTTTGAACGAATGTTTACGGCTGATGATTTCCATTCCATTCAAAAAACTTTATTAACATATGACTACTACGATTTATTCCACTTCAAATTTAGCCACTAATATTATCTTAATTTTGTGGGGCTATGTAATGAAGTGCCTATCGATGATCCTTAGATTCTTAAAGTATTCTCCGTTGTCTTAATTTATCATTTGGCAAGATAACTAAATTGCGAAGAAAGTCCCCGCATTTTAATCGCATCAGAACTGTAGGGAGTGTCCATCAATTAGACTCAGATTCTTGAACTATATACGATATATTTGAATTTCTCATATTAAATAAAATTAAATGAATTGTAAATGAAGTTCCCACATATTAATGACACCAGGGTTATAGGTATAATTATTCTGTTTATTTTAGATCACTCTAAACTTTATTAACACATGTCCACTGCGGCTGTTGTATTGCATTTATAGCCACTATTTCTAACCAAATGTTGTGAGGTTATTTAATAAAGTGGATGTTGGTTATAATCAGAATCCTGTATTGCGCTACCCTGTAAAGATTTCTCAAACGTGTCAAGATTAAATGGATTACAAATAAGGTACCTACATTTTGTTGTTCACATATTCAACCAATTTGTTATATATCACTAGATCTCTTGATACTTTATTTGGAGCATTAAGTCGAAATAATTTACACTCTGCTAATACTGCATCTACATTCAGTGCCACTGCATAGGATAATATAGTAATGATATGTGGGTCATTATTCTTCACAACAAGACTAATCACTAATTTCCAGAAATCTTACCCATCTCATAGTTATCCCAGAATATGCAGCGAGTATGTTTTATTTATCTCACTGCACTTTTCACTTGAAGATTACACACATCCCAGTTGGAAAAAGGCACAGTACATCTGAGTGCTATTTATCTGATCAGTCTCTCCGATTCCTCCCTATTATTCAGGCCTTGATAGTAGGTTTTAAATTTAGACATGAAAAATTGCTCTCTCTGTTTTCTTTTTTTATTAATGTCACCACCTCTTACAGATATCTTCATTTTCTCTAAGATTAACCATTTAAGGTCATCATCCTTATGACCCTTCTCAATCCAATGGTCAACCAAGGGTGCATTTTCCTTAGGGTTTTTTATTGCTGATCTGTGTTCTGTTAATCACAGTCGTACCTCACAACTTGTCTCCCCTATATATCCCTTCTGGCTGTGACATACAATTAAATATATTACATTTTTTGTCCTGCAGTTAACCATATCATTTATCCAGTGTGTAATACCATTCAGTTACATTTTTTGCTCTTTAACTATAGTTACAGTAAGTACAGGTACTGCAAGGAAAGTTGCCTTTTAATTTGGTCCCATCCTGTATATTCATTTGGCAACCAGATTTGGGTTCCCTAAATGTGTTAAAACGCTGATTACGTATGGTTTTATTTCTTCTATAAAAACAGTACTGGGGGGTGGGATGCACACCATTTTCACAATGTTTTAATTTTCATATATCTGCGCGTACTCCAATAAGCGTGCAGCTTGGTAGCAGTGTCATGCCCAACAGACACTGAGAGATTATCAAACTTGATGAATTGGACGAATGTACGACCCAGACCAAATGCAAAGCGAAATTAGCCACATTGCAAATCCTTTGTTTCTTTTTTATAAACCACTTAAACTTCTTATTTCATGCTTATTCACGTCTCTTTTCTTTTGACTTTCTCGAATTAATGGTCCCCACTTGACCTTGTGCGCCTTTTTTCCATGTTTCTAATGTTCCACCTGTGCCGCTCGGGCCTCTTGAAAGAACATGACTGATGCGAGGTTCGTAAAAGGCAGTGTTTATTACAAATAACCCAATGCATTTCGGGCATGGAATGCCCTTCGTCGGGGGTCAGTGTGAATTACAATAAAGATAACATTCAATCATTGTACAGCACAATATATGACCTGATTTTTACACTCTATTTTTCAGTCTAGTATTCATTTTTGCCTACAGTACAGTTACTTAATGACCCACTTTCTTCTCCTGAACCACGCCCTCCACGATCCTACTGTTTACCAAAACATGTTATCAATGAATGTTTTCCACACAAGTCCTCACTGCACCTCCCTCTTCAAATTCAACGACCGTTGCTCGATCATAGCGGTGAAGCCCGGATTCCCCTTCTACTAATCATTATGCTGTTTAACTTCTCTCGCGCTTCACTTATTAGCAAATATTCTCCTTTTCATGATATTCATTTAACGCGAAATTAACTCTCGTGGATGCGTGCATACCTGCCATTGAAGTTTAAAAATGCCCGTGCTCCTCTACCTTGTCAGCAAACATTATTCCTCCCATCATCCCTCGCGTTTTAAAACTCCTCCCGAACCAACAGCTGTTAACACTTTCCCACCGTTCAGGTAAACTACAAACTTGGTCATACAATAACTGTGTACTACATCTCCCATTATTCAATTTGTTAACAAAAACGAAATCTGGCGATCATGATGTGCCACTGTAATATACTAATGATTTCAACATCTTCACTGTCCCGCACTTTAAAGTTCATTTCCATCTCAATTTAACACCGACTTACAACAACGAACCGATGATATTCCAACTGTTGTGTGGGGAATTTCATTTTAATTCCAGTCCTGTTGAACAAGCAGGTGCATTCCCATGGTTGGGCAAACTTTTGCAAAAACAGTACTGGGGGATGGGATGCACACCATTTTCACAATGTTTTAATTTTCATATATCTGCGCGTACTCCAATATGCGTGCAGCTTGGTTGCAATGTCATGCCCAACAGAGACTGAGAGATTATCAAACTTGATGAATTGGACGAATGTACGACACAGACCAAATGCACAGCGAAATTAGCCACATTGGCAATCCTTTGTTTCTTTTTTATAAACCACTTAAACTTCTTATTGTATGCTTATTCACGTCTTTTTCTTTTGACTTTCTTGAATTAATGGTCCCCACTTGACCTTGTGCACCCTTTTTTCCATGTTTCTAATGTTCCACCTGTGCCGCTCGGGCCTCTTGAAAGAACATGACTGATGCGAGGTTCGTAAAAGGCAGTGTTTATTACAAATAACCCAATGCATTTCGGGCATGGAATGCCCTTCGTCGGGGGTCAGTGTGAATTACAATAAAGATAACATTCAATCATTGTACAGCACCATATATCACCTGATTTTTACACTCTATTTTTCAGTCTAGTATTCATTTTTGCCTACAGTACAGTTACTTATTGACCCACTTTCTTCTCCTGTACCACGCCCTCCACGATCCGACTGTTTACCAAAACATGTTATCAATGAATGTTTTCCACACAAGTCCTCACTGCAACTCCCTCTTCAAATTCAACGACCGTTACTCGATCATAGCGGTGAAACCGCGGATTCCCCTTCTACTAATCATTAAGCTGTTTAACTTCCCTCGGGCTTTACTTATTACAAACATTCCACTTTTCATGATATTCATTTAACCCGAAATTAACTCTCGTGGATGCGTGCATACCTGCGATTGGAGTTTAAAAACGCCCGTGCTCCTCTACCTTGTCAGCAAACATTATTCCTCCCATCATCCCTCGCGTTTTAAAACTCCTCCCGAGCCAACAGCTGTTAACACTTTCCCATCGTTCAGGTAAACTACAAACTTGGTCATACAATAACTGTGTACTACATCTCCCATGATTCAATTTGTTAACAAAAATGTAATCTGGCGATCATGATGTGCCACTGTAATATACTAATGATTTCAACATCTTCACTGTCCCGCACTTTAAAGTTCATTTCCATCTCAATTTAACACCGACTTACAACAACGAACCGATAATATTCCAACTGTCGTGTGGGGAATTTCATTTTAATTCCAGTCCTGTTAAACAAGCGGGTGCAATCCCATGGTTGGGCAAACTTTTGCAAAAACAGACGTGAATAAGCATGAAATAAGAAGTTTAAGTGGTTTATAAAAAAGAAACAAAAGATTGCCAATGTGGCTAATTTCGCTGTACATTTGGTCTGGGTCGTACATTCGTCCAATTCATCAAGTTTATTTCTTCTATAGCCAAATATTGGCTTGCGCAAGGGAGTCATACCAGGTTTATTAAGAAGGGACCAGTTCTTATTAATGAGATTTTTTAATTTGTTACTCATTCCATTAAAATTGGATACCATGACTATCCCTGGGTCTGAATTTATTGATCTATCTTTGGTCTCAAACAGGTTGTCACGATTAAAGTACTTTGCTCTCTTGTAGGCCTCTTTTATTAAACGTTTAGGGTAACCGGGTTGTGCTAGTTTTTGTTTTAATGTTATCACATGCACCTCAAAATCCCTTCTGTCACTGCAATTACGCCTAATGTGTAAAAAGTGGCTGAAAGGAATCCCATCCTTCTGACATTTTGGGTTGTAACTTGAGTGGTGTAATAACGTATTCCTGCCTGATGGTTTAACATTGGTTCCACCAACAGTTTCTCATCCTTAGCTTTTATTGTAATATCAAGGAAATCAACCGATTCCTGGCTCTTATTAGCTATAAATTTTAGATTCATATCACCACAGTTCAACAATTCAAGGAAGGAATTTAAATCAGTTTCTTCACCTTCCCAAATAAAAAACACGTTGTCAATTAATCTAGACCACTGTTTTATATTTTCAAAGAAAGAGCTGACTTCATTGTAAATATGTCGGTCAAACTTGCCCACATATAGGCATGCCAGGCTGGGAGCACATGTGTCTCCCATACTGGTGCCCTTGATTTGACAATAATAGTCATTATTAAATAGAAAGATGTTAATTTTTAGAATGATGTCAATGCATTCGACAATGAATGTATTGTGGGGGGATCGATCATCTTCTCACTAACTAAGTATGTCCCTAATCATTTTCACAGGAATGTTTGTGTATAGGGATTCGATATCCAAACACACTAATCTTTGGTTTTCGGAGGACCAATTTAAGTAACCCTCTCCAAGAATAATGATAATAGGTGGAACAATCTATGGAATCTTAAAAAGAAAATTATCCAAACAGAATTGCACTCAGAATTGTTAATTGAAAACTGCAAAAGGGGTATTATCCCACAAGGACTTCAAAATAAAAATTACCCTGGCCTTTTTGTAAAAAACAAAAAGTTTAAAGAGAGCTGGACATTAATAGACAATCGTTGCAGCCGCGACTGGATGTTGCTTATAATTGAGACGGCTCAGGAAATAATCATAATAGAGAGGGAAGAAATAGAAACTCTTAAAAACAGCTCAGTGAGAGTACCGCCTTAGATGAAGCAAAATGTAAATTAGAGGAAATTCAGGAAGATGTTACTGGCTACAAGGAATATCTTATTAACAAAAAATCCAACAAATTACAGAAAGATATTGCAAAATTCAATAATAAATTGATATACCCTTATTTACAAAAAGACTATTATGACCAGCCAGCTCAAACTGGATTGTTAAGGGTCCCGCCGTCCCTGGGAGACGAGCTGAAGTGGGCACCACTCGGTCGGAACACAGTAAACCGGCAAGAAACTCGGCGCTGGCCCAGGAGCTCGGCGGCTCTGGTATCAAGATGGCGGCGGTCTACTGACGGAAGCAGACCTGCCAATGCGGAGACAGCAGCCCCAGAGAACGCTCAGCAATGCAGTAAGGAGGCATCCGGGGGCCCGGCTTCGGTAGAGACTAACCCGGGCTGGTCTGCAGTAACGCAGGGGCGCTGGTGGACATTGGCAGCGCCTCTTGGTGCCGCAGAGCAATTGAGGCAGCAGGAGTCAGCGCAAGAGGTCCGTGGAGGTGGGCCCGGGTTTCACTTGTGCGGGCCTGGTACACTTTAGTGTTTTAGAGCGGCACTGCCAGCGAGGGCTCTCCCCCTCCCCCCCTGTGCGAGAGCCGGTGCATTCAGGGGGTGGGAGCAGCTGAGGCTACGGCGGACAGAGCTCCGAAACAGAAGCCCAGAGCACCTGGAAGTGGCCGGCGGACTAGAGCCCTTCTAGGCGTTTGGCCTAGGTGAAGCCGCCGGGGCAGATTTCTCGGGTGCGCAGCCCTAGGCTGTGATGGATACTGATGCGGTGCGTGGGAACCAGGCCTGAGGAGGGAGAGGGTCTGCGTCTCGAGGGGGCCTGCGAGGGCGGAGAGCGGCCTGGAGCTTTTGTAGACCGGATCGGGGGTGGCAGCGTGGGGGCTCTCCCATCAGTCCCCTCCCCCCGCCTTCGCCAACGGCCCGGGAACTGCGCCCATTCACAGGAGGAGAGCAGGAGCAGGAGCCGGGTCCCAGTGGGGGATTGGAGAGTCTTACCTCCAGGCAAGCGAGGACATTGGTCCGGGTACTGACCGCACTGCAGGACACCAGTGAGCGATCCAATTAAGGGAGCTTTACAGGGCCAGATAGCATAGCGCTGGGGGCAAAAGCATTTACCGGACTGGCAGCCATTGAAGAACCGGGTTTTAGAACCCAGCGGCGCCAGGGGCACGCCCAATGTCTTCGGGTTCACCTGTCTTAGAATACAGAGACACGGGATACTTCTCGGTGACATCAAAGATCAAATTTATTGGCTGCAACCAGGAACAGAAGTCTGCGAAGCACGACACGGGTGGTTTGCTAGAGACTGCACAACTTTCGTATTGTGAGACATCGTCTTTTATGCCAAAACTCACATTCCTGACTAGCATCAATTACTTACAAACTATCCAATCACAAAGTGACATTGCAAAAGGTATTGCATAACGACAAGCCCACTTTTCAGTTGTCCAGTCCACCATCAATTACAAGGGAAAACCCAACATTCTCACTCGGACAGGCCGGACAAACCCATAATAAAAGAAACACAACCCAAACCATAAACAGGCCATAAAAGAAGGAACAGAAACAGATGAGAAGCAAGATAGAAGGGTGTGTGCGTGTACCATAAACTCAGCAATGTCCTGCTCTTTGATCTCTATCTTGACCCGCTGCCGAACAAACAACTGGCATAACGAGGTTAGCTTCGGGCAATGGAGTCAGTTCGCTCAGGTCACACAGAAGTCAGCTAAAGGTGTACGTGTCCCAAAGACTCGCTCGACCGTAGTCATCGGTCTATGTGAGGGCAACCACAAAATGGCAGCCGTACACAAAATGGAACCCAAAGGTTCAGAACGACATCCCTGAATACACAGTGTATCCATCAATCGAACATGACGAAAACACTTGTACATACCGCATTCGTCATTTGCGGTTTGCTGATACCAAAATCGTCATGTAACGACAACCTTTATCGAACGGGTTCAGAATCACGGAACCTCAGACCCTCCTTTTGCCCTTACATAGGCCATAAACCCAAACTCATGTCAGTCTGAATCCAGGTCTATATTCATCAGATCATCAAGATGTGGCTGTAGCATCATCCTAGTACTTAGTAGCTCTCTCTGGCCAGGTCTCCTCGCACACGAAGTAGCACAAAGGCCACATATAGCAGGAGCACACTGTACGCAAAGACAGAACAGGAAAAGGATAGCTAAAACCATCCCAATGATCATCAGAATCTTCCATCCCCAGGTGGATAACAATCCCCAAAACCATCCCATTAACGACCAATCTCCTTTGTCCACATGTACAGACTCGGAGATCTTATGTAGCTTGGAAATGGCTTGGTACACTATTGGAGCGTTGTCTGGAATGAAAACGCAGCAGCTCGATTTAATCAATTTGCATACCCCTCCTCTATCTGCAAGTATGACATCTAACACAACTCTGTTCTGAAGAGTCATAAGGCGATCCGACTGGAGCTCAGCAGTCAAGTTACTAAGGGCACCGGCAGTCTCAACTATGGTGGACTCACCACTCTCGTCAGTTGTCGGATGTTCCTGCTGTTAGCCATAGGTCCCCAAAACGGCAGAAAACCCTTCAAGAAAGCTCCTAATTCTTGTCCTGCAGTATCTTCCTTACTGAAGACACCTCTAACAACTCTCGTCTTGTGGTAATCTGCCGCAGCTGTATACTTAGGAGGCAACAGGAACGAAAAAAAACATGTGCCCGAGAAATCAGGGGGCAACCATGTATACGCTCTATCGTAACAGACAAAATAGGTACCATTAGCTGCTAAAAATGATGGGGAAGTCTGGGACGCAAAAACATACGTCTCAGTGCAAACACTCTTCCCTAACTGAGCTCTCGGATTCTTGCCATTACCTTGTAGACAGTAATGACCCTGATGGGGTACAATCCAAATCGGAGAGGATCTTTTCGCTTGCTGGTTTCCACTCAGACTAACTCCATATCCAGTCTCGTTCCATCCAATATATTCTAGTGTCTCATCTCTCGGGATAGTCTCATAGGAACTCACTCCTCTAATCATGTCTTCTGTACCCTTAACTAGAGCACTATTCTTTGGATTGTCTTTCACAGGGGTAGACTTCACGAGCATAGATGAACATCGTTCTGTATGCCCACACAGAACCATAGTAGCTAAATGGCAGGACCAGGTAAGGAATACCTTTATTAGTAGTATGAGGCATAAGACCACACACCCAACAATTAGTCATGTTCACTACTAGGTGGTGTTGGTACAGAAGTTGAACAAAAGAGTTATTAACGAATTCCAATCTTCTAATGGACTCATGTTCAGGCAGAGGGTGAAAAGAATGCGAAGAAACAGTAGGGGAAGGCATAGGTTGTGTAGTGGGTGCAAACGTCACTTGAAAAGAGAATATAATATATCCCATCAAAAACATCATTAGGCTAAGTAGCATAAAAAGACATAATATTAAGAAACATTTTCTACTCATAATTTTGCACATTTTGCTCTTAAAGCTCATTCTTTCAACAGGTCTCTCCATCTCGAAAAACTCCATCCTCTAACCGTGCTGTTCGCGGCAGTTGGTTCGATTCGCTCAGTGTACCTCTGAATGTCCTAGGGAACGCCCTAGAACAAACCAGAACCGTCGACCTTGTGTCTACACTGCAGTACGCTCTAAGTCTTTATACCGCGACGCTACAGCTGAACCCGGATGGCGGTTCAAAAAACAAAAATCGGTCAAAACAGTTTCTCAGATGGGAGAGCTTAGATTCAAAAATAGCAAAGAAAAGAATTTCACTTTATTAGTCCCACGACTCTTGGTCGCAAATTATAACAGCCTTTACCAGGCAATGTCTGATCATGAAACAAAAGTTCAGGTTCAGTGGTGTCCAATCGAACTGACGGTGGCACAGCTTCTTGCAGAAGATCGTCGCTTTCATGCTCAGAATTTGTCCCAATTAAACGTGCATCTCTAAAAGGCAGAAAACGAGGCACAATATCAGTTTCTGAGTCTGGAATACCTTCCTGGACCCACCGGTCATACGGCAGAGGCAAAGGAGCTCTCTTACAATGTACGCCGTGGATCCAGTTCTTTTTACCGTGCACTCGCACTGCAGATCGCGTAGATAATAACACCAAGTAAGGTCTGGTCCAGCGGGGCTGATCGTTCTTTGTCCGCTGAAAATTCTTGACCAGGACCCAGGAACCAGGATCGATGGCGTGTCCTGAATCTTCAGACGCCTGAGGCAATGTATCATGAACCTGTTGGTGTAAGACACGCAATTTAGCCGTCAATTCATACAGATAGTCAAGCAATACAGGGTGTTTAATTTCACTGAATTTGGTCGGCCTCAGCACTCCCCATATGTTTGCCGGGCGACCAAAGACTATTTCATATGGACTAAGTCCCACTCGAGAATGTACAGTCATCCTAGTTGACAAAAGTGCTAATGGCAAAGCATCGGGCCATTGTAGACCAGAGCTTGCCTGAATCTTGGCCAACTTCAACTTAAGGGTGCCATTATAACATTCTACCAGACCTGCAGATTGGGGGTGAATTGCAGCATGGAACTTCTGTCGGATTCCCAAACCATTGCACACTCTCTTCATCACTTGACCCACAAATTCACTCCCATTGTCACTCCAGACCATTCTCGGCAAACCAAACCTAGGGAAAAATTCCTTAACAAGGGCATTAGCTGTGGACGAGTCAGTATTATCTTTCAGGGGATATGCTTCTATCCATCTCGAAAAGGCACAAACAAGTACGTATTTCAAGTTGTTTCACCTCTCCATGCGGATGAAATCTAAATGCAAAACTTCGAGCGGATACGTCGGAGCCGCAAAATGACCAGCTGGAGTTGGAGTTCCCTTACCAGGATTGTACATCAGACAAACCATACAATTCTTAACCAGATTTTCTGCACACTTAGGAATTCCACAATTTTGCCATACTGGAGCCAACAACTTACAAATCCCTTTCGCACTGATATGAGCCATTCCATGCGCCATCGTAACCACTGCAAGCACGTACGCATCAGGTAACAACCATCGCTGATGCTCTGACAACTCAACCCAACAACCATTCGAATCCAATTTACCCTTACTCTCTCTCCATTCATTCAACTCTTTCTCTATAGCTTCAGCCTGAATTGACTTCACACTCTCTATCGTATCTTCACACATACTTCTATCCCGAACCCATCTCACCGGACCCGCAACATACATTCAACTCATCACATCTCTCGCTGTTTCTTTCGCAACTTAATCCGCAAACGCATTACCACGACCAACATCATCGGTAACCTTCTTATGTGCACTGCATTTCACGATCGCAACTTGCAATGGCAAAGTAAGTGACTCAAGACGTTCATTCACCAACTGACCATGCTGAATCTTCGTTCCATGAGACGTGAGGAACCCACGTTCCTTCCACAAACGACCAAAACTATGAGCCACACCAAACGCATACTGGCTGTCAGTATATACAGTCACTCGTTTCCCTTTCTACAATACACACGCTCTTGTCAATGCAATCAACTCTGCTGCTTGAGCTGAATTATGTGGGATACGTGCAGCTTCAACAATCGTATGCAAAGTCGTACCAGCATATGCCGCAGTCGTATCACCATTCGGAAGCTTGAAGCACGAACCATCTACCCATAAGGTACCATCACACTTTGCAAGAGGAGTGCCCCTAAGGTCAATTCTACCTTTCGTTTCCTCCTCTGTCCTAAGAAAGCAATCATGCTGTTCAGAAACATCTGTCTCTACTGAAATCGGCAACAACGTAGCTGGATTCAATGTATTGCATCTCTTTATATGCACATGACTCGCTAAGATTGGCAACTCGTAACCTGACAATCGAGCACTAGTTAAGTGCTGTGTCTTGGTCCTATTCAACAAGGTATCCACTGCATGTGGAACCATCACAATCAACGTATTATCCATCACCAAAGCAGCAGACTGTCGAATAGAGACAGACGCTGCCGCTGTAGCTCTCAAACAACTCGGCGACGGCAACGCTCTAGCTACCGGATCCAAAGTCGATGAGAAATACGCACATGGACGTTGCTTATCGCCAAACTGCTGTGTCAAAACTGACAATGCACATCCCTCTCTCTCGTGGACATAGAGTGTAAAAGGCTTACTGTAGTCGGGAGTACCCAACACAGGAGCCGAACACAACGCATTACGCAGTTCTAAAAAACTCTTCTGGCATTTGTCAGTCCAAGGAATAGGATTCGGAGTATCCTTAACAGTAAGAGCTATCAAAAGTTTTGCAAGAAGCGAAAAATTCGGAATCCACTGTCTACAATACGACGTAATACCCAGGAAAGCACGCACTTCTCTCTGTGTGGTTGGCACACTCATTTTCGCAATCGCTTGAATTCGATCTGGAGTCAATCTTCTTCCCTCCTTCGATAAGAGATGACCTAAGTAGGTTACTTCTTGTCGACAATACTGCAACTTCGAAAGAGCCACTTTATAATGGAAGGCAGACAAATGACGCAACAACAACAACGTAGCTTTTTTACAAATCTCCTCATTATCAGCAGCAACTAACAAACCGTCGACATACTGAATAAGAGCAGCACCGTCAGGTAAGACAATCGTATCAAGCTGTGTTTTCAAAGCCTAACTATAGATGGATGGACTCTCACAATAGCTTGAGGTACGCGTTTGAACCTGAAACTTCGGCCTCCTAAAGAGAAGCCAAAAATATCTCTACTCTCCTCGGCAATCAGGATGCTGAAGAAAGCATTCTTCAGATCAATCACTGAAAACCAGGTAGCAGAAGCAGGAATCATAGTCAGTAAAGCAGTGATATCCGGAACAACTGGAAATTGCGGAACTACAATCTTATTCACCTCCCGAAGATCGATCACAAGCCTATATACAGGCGGTTGTGAAGAATCAGTACGTTTCAGAACAGGCAAAACCGGACTATTGCACACATTACCTCTAGTTTCTTCAATCACACCTTTCTCAATCAGATCATAGATGATCGCTAAAAGCGCTCTTTCACCATCACTAGAAATCCGATATTGGGGAATACGTGTCAATCTAGCATTCGCCTTCAGCGTCACAACATATGGCGGGATCTCCAAAAGACCCACATCATTAGGACCAGTAGCCCAAAGAGAATCAGGAAGAGAAGACAATTCTGTTGGAAGTCGATTTTTAGATAAATACATCGGAGAGATCACTCTCTTACCCAATGTAAGCTGTACTCCTGAAGGAGAACAATGTAGCGTTGCATACAATCTTTTCAACAAATCCAATCATAACAAATTCTCACCACAACCTGTCGTCAGAATAAGGGGTGCTTCAAATTCACAAGGTCCAACAGAAAGAGACAAAGGACTAGAAATCGGATTACTAACCGGGGCGCCAGAAAAACCTACTGAAACATTCGTCAAGCCAGACAAAGGTGCGCCAGGGAGTTTACAGTGCATAATAGAACTCTTCGCTGCACCAGTATCCAACAGAAAAGGCTCTGACACGCCTGATGTAATCACTTCAACATAAGGTCCACTCTGATCTACTGGAACTGAAACAACTCCCTCTCTTTGTCTATGGCTGTCCTAGCAATCATTACCGTCCATATTCTCACCTTCGACATAGTAGTCGTCAGCATAGTACTGAGTCGTCCTAACAGACGCACCATTCTGCTGATCAAAACTATTCATCGAATTCTGTGGAGGCAAGGAACGCGCGTTCTGGGGGAACACACCACGTCCCCTACCTCTAGGAGCTTGCTGAACACCTCAACCTCTCACACCAGAAGCACCATTCGTGCGCTGCAACAGAACCGGACAACTATTCTTGAAATGACCCTCTTCTTTACAATATGCACACTGATTAGGGCCTACAGGAAAACGCGATTGAGAAGACTCAAACCTTTGCGAGTTTCTCTGAAACTGCTGAGGTTGCTGATAATCACGCTGATTATTACGAGGCGGATATGCTTGCTGCAAAAGAACCTTCGTCTTCAACTCTTTAGTCTTCTTGTCGGCTCTATCTTTCTTATCCTTATCCCTGTGTTCATAGTACTGTGCAGTAGCCAATATCTGCGCCGACGAAGAAACAGCCCAAGAACTCTCTGAATCCTTCAACTTAGTACCCAACTCTGGAAGCAAGTTATGCACAAACTTATCAACAAACAACCGTTGACCACCTTCCGTATTCATGTCCTGACCACTATGGTCGATAAACGTCTCTTCAAACCTAGTGAAGAAATCAGACACACTTTCGTCTTTCTTCTGCTTACATGCAGACAATTTTTCCCAGTTTACTCGCATGGCAGGCATCAAAGTTTTCATGTAAGTAATGATCCTACTAGGGAGTTCTGCAACTAAAGGCTCAGGTTTAGCACCACCAACTTGTCAGCCATCCGCGGCACCAATATTATTCCATGTATCACCTAACTCTTGCGCATGATCCGTATGACGAATCAATCCCCATAAAGGCTGTGGAACTACATTTCCAAACAACATGTCTATGTCGGCTAGATTCATAACACATCAGTCTGCAGTCTGTGATAATTCCTTATAGTACCCTGCAGGATTTTTACGAGGATCAGGCAAAGTCTGCTTAAGGGCCAAAACTTCAGCTTGCTTCCATGGAACATGTACCCAAACACGCTGAAAATGAGCCGGTGCAGCTACAATACCAGCCTGAGCATTGGCCTGAACTGCTTCTTTCCACACCGGAGGAACCTCTCTCATCGGATATTGTCGCACTTTTCTCCTAACAGAAGGATCAGGCTCAAACAACGGCTTAGAAGGAGACTCACTCCTAAAAGACAACAATGTCGCAACTGCTCTCTCAACGTCGAGACCCACTATAGTTCCCTTCGCAAACTCGGACTGTACACGGAACAACTCAGACGGAGTCTGTTCCAAATCACCATCTTCCCATTCTTCACGAAGGAAATTACACATCTTGTCAAAAACATACCTTTGCTTCGGTGCTTCCCATTGACGGAAGACAGCCATAACAGACTCTAAACTATATCTTAAAGAATTAGTAACCCATTTACGCGCTAAATTATCCAATACTTCCCGCTTTTCGGGACCAGGCATTTGGCTACGCAACTGTTTACGCGCTGAAACAGGGGTCATACTCAATGACCCAAAGAAAGGAGATAAAAGACCAGTAACAGTATCAGTCATTCTTTGTCGAACAGAAGGAGAAGTTGACAAAAGGACAGGAAACAAAGCAGACTGAGAGGAAACCAACTTAGGAGCAGTAGCAGAAGAAGTAGCAAGTACAGGAGACAAAGTCGTAGGAATTGGAGACGGAGCAGGTAGCAAAGTCGGCGGCCCTTGAAAAGGCTGCACCAGAGGAATAGGAGCCAACTGAAGAGGAGCTGGCGGCTGTAGAATAACAGGAGAGGAAGCAACCGGAGGTTGCGGAGGTGCTGTAGCACTCTGCACATAAGGGGGTGGCAAACTCAACAAATGGGACATCAAAGGATCTTTCTCAAGGTCCTTCGTTGCACCTTGCTGAGGAGATGGCAAAGCTGGATAACATTTATCAATCGCCATTTTAAGTTGCCTGTGCAACTGCTCACTCGCTTGTTCTTCTTCGTTATCTTTAAACTGTATAGCAGCCTGTATTATCGAGATACCCTTCTCTCTTTTATTTCTCTTCGCTAATTTAATTTCTTTCTGTTTGGCTTCCTTTCGCCAAAGGCGGAAAGAGTCAAACATCGCCGGCCGGGCTTTCTTCCTAAAGAGTTTAACTTCTAGATTATCTAAAATCTCTGTGTCATAACTACCATATTGGGGCCATTTTAGGACACCATCCTTTCTAGTGTAGCGAATCCACACTTCATTATACGTGATGGGGCCCACGCTATGTTTCAAATAGAGCTCATAAGTCGGAGTTCCAATCGGAGGTACCGGACACGATTCCTCCAATCGGGAATCCCTATTACAACCACAACAAAATATCTTTCCAAGTCTGCTAAGACCAGGCATCGTCTCTCACTAGTCTAGCTTCAAACTTCAAGGGAATATCAAATACGATAGTCTCGCGAATACACGGGTCCCTCGGCTTTGGATCTTGCAAGTTCCAAATCAAAGATCCCAAGGGATACCCAAAAACTAAGGACTGGGAGATGCTCCACTCATACTTAACTGAGGTATCGATGACGTCGCCAGAAGATCCGTCTATCGGCTCGCTCTACAAATCATCAAAAGGGTCCAAGACAAGGCGACAGTCAGGGCAGCAGTCCTTGGTAGCCGTCGGAAAGCGGGGAACCTCGCAGCAAAGACTTTCGGACCACGGCGACATACAGGGGTCGATGAAGTGGTAGGCCTTCCTCCAGAATTTTCACACG
The DNA here is from genome assembly GCF_964263255.1 of Lissotriton vulgaris. Taxonomy (NCBI): domain Eukaryota; kingdom Metazoa; phylum Chordata; class Amphibia; order Caudata; family Salamandridae; genus Lissotriton; species Lissotriton vulgaris. The sequence continues at coordinate 746,250,589 of NC_141693.1, read as the reverse complement.
AAGCTCCTCACGATCTTCAGGCTTGGACCGGTACCGCTGAAGTCGCCCCACGTTGGGCGCAAACTGAAGAACCGGGTTTTAGAACCCAGCGGCGCCAGGGGCACGCCCAATGTCTTCGGGTTCACCTGTCTTAGAATACAGAGACACAGGATACTTCTCGGTGATGTCAAAGATCAAATTTATTGGCTGCAACCAGGAACAGAAGTCTACGAAGCACAACACGGGTGGTTCGCTAGAGACTGCACAACTTTCGTATTGCGAGACATCATCTTTTATGCCAAAAATCACATTCCTGACTAGCATCAATTACTTACAAACTATCCAATCACAAAGTGATATTGCAAAAGGTATTGCATAACGACAAGCCCACTTTTCAGTTGTCCAGCCCACCATCAACTACAAGGGAAAACCCAACATTCTCGCTCGGACAGGCTGGACAAACCCATAACAGGAACACAACCAAAACCATAAATAGGCCATAAAAGAAGGAACAGAAACAGATGAGAAGCAAGATAGAAGGGTGTGTGCATGTACCATAAACTCAGCAATGTCCTGCTCTCTGATCTCTATCTTGACCAGCTGCCGAACAAGGAACTGGCTCAACGAGGTTAGCTTCGGGCAATGGAGTCAGTTCGCTCAGGTCACACAGAAGTCAGCTAAAGGTGTACGTGTCCCAAAGACTCACTCGGCCATAGTCATCGGCCTATGTGAGGGCAACCACAAAATGGCTGCCGTACACAAAATGGAACCCAAAGGTTCAGAACGAAATCCCTGAATACACAGTGTATCCATCAATCGAACATGACGAAAACACTCGTACATACCGCATTCGTCATTTGCGGTTTGCTGATACCAAAATCGTCACGATACGACGACCTTTATAGAACAGGTTCAGAATCACGGAACCTCAGAGTGAGGGAAATGGCTTTTCTGCCACCTGCCACGCCATGAAGGGAACGACCGCAGCAACCATGAACTACCTCTCCCAGCTGCCCCGGGGAGACACGCAGCACTCACGCCACCAGCGCGGCCGGAGGCGCTTAAGTAGACCTAACGCCTCTCGCACCGCGAGTAAAGCCAGGGACAAGGGCGGGACAGTCTGTGGCAGTCCGGGGCAGAACGAGGCTGAGCTGGGCCACCCCCCTTGACTGCAGTGACTAAGACCACTGAGTAAGTCAAAAGCGAATTTAATACTTGACCTTCTTTTTTTTTATATATAGTGTTCATACGCCTCTGATGCCACCGTGTACTTAAATATATTTTTTCTTGAGTCCAACTGCCTGTCCCGTTCATACCATAAACAGCTTTTAAAATGTCCAAACATAAATCTACTATGGACAACTATTTAGTACAGGTTGTGAACAAGATTAACAACGACCGAAGAAAGTCGTTAGGTCGGGAGAATTCTCCAGACTCACTTTCTGCATTACCTAATGGTGGTAATGAACTGCTTGCGGACTCTAATGGTGACCCTAATGTTATTCCAATAGAAATACCAGCTGACCCAGTTCCAGCCCAGGATTCCCCCGAATCATCTGAAACACCTGATGTCATCACGCCACGGCGTTCTCCGGCCTTGCGAACAGTGAGGGCCTGTAGGAAAGTACTAACCAAGCGTGGGGGAAACTATAACAAGAGGAAAGCTGAACCTACGCCTATTAGCAATGCCAGAAAAAAAGAGGCTTTGATTAAGAACTATACGGCTAACTCTAATTCTGAGCAATTTGATATAGTAGTTAGCATCATAGAGGGGAAGTTCGAAACAATTGTTAAACCACTTGTAGACAAACTAGACCTTCTCACAGCTGAGGTGTCCAGATTGGGCAGACTACTGGATGTGCACATTGACAAGAATGACAGCTCTAGGCCCAAAGAGAAGGGTGTACTATCTAATGACAATGCCCCGAAGCCAGCTGATGAGAGGTCCAGCGTAAATAAAGTAGCTATAGCTGGTCTGCCAGTGGGCTGTAGGTCTGCGCATGACAATATCCCAAAGCCACTCGATGGGAGGTCTAGCTTAAATAAAGTAGTTACAGCTGGTCTGCCAGTGGGTTGTAGGACTGCGCAGGTAACAGCAGCGCCAGTAAGCATGATTGGAGGATCTGCGCCCAAGAAACGTAGTTTCATCAATCTCCCATCAGATTGTGCACCTTATGTAGTTGTTCTATCCAATGTTCCGCCCCTTGATATTAGTCAGTCTCACATTCCACAACCCCCTCAGAAATCACATGATTCGCTTAAGAATAAAACGGTTTCATGGTTGCACAGGCAATGCGGGTTCCCAACCAATTACTCGGAACAAATACTAACAAAGAGAAGGGTTAATTGGATTGGTAACTCAAGAAAGTCCTGTAGGGGGGACTGTATCATTGTGAATTTCAAATACCCTCAACATGCCACAACTGTCCTGCTCAGAGCAGCCTCTCTAACCTCGGAAAAAAATTATATACTTGTACACCCTTTGGGATACTTTTATAATCATCTTAGTAAGATGCCCCATGTTACCAATAGAGGTAGACCCTTTACCCTCAATCATGGTCCAAATTTTGAGGTACCATTACAGAATCACCTACCAAGCTCAGAGTTCTCTGGACCAGAATGATTGACATCTAAAGGGTATTACACCTCAGATTAGTTTACCCCTTAATATTCAAGGAATATTCTTAGGTGGGCCTAGTATAGATCTGGGACAAACTAAGAATATCACTCTTACAGTGTTTGACAGTGATCTGGAATCTGACCCTGCTATAGAGAAGGGGCTCTGTGCTTCTGGAAGCTGCTTGGTGATCTTTTCTCTTGCTCCACCTTGCGGGAGTCTGTTCTAACAGCGACGATACTTTGCTTTGCAAGCCACTACTCCACCTCTCGCGACACACGCTTCGCGGGTGCCGCTCGTTTCTGAAGTGGTCTAAGACGCCGGTTTGCTGTGGGCTCTGAACAGAAATTGGAAAGCCCTCCCACAGCCTTCAGCGGGACTGCGAGGACCAGCCTGCTGTGCGGCGATCATCGGCCGCAGCTGGTCCTCTTCCCGCCGCTCCCTGCATAAAAATTTGGGCGGAGTCAAGCCTCTGTGGCTCTGTGTTTCTGGAAGCTGCTTGGTGATCTTTTCTCTTGCTGCACCTTGTGGGAGTCTGTTCTAATAGCGACGATACTTTGCTTTGCAAGCCACTACGCCACCTCTCGCGACACCCGCTTCGCGGGTGCCGCTCGTTTCTGAAGTGGTCTAAGACGCCGGTTTGCTGTGGGCTCTGAACAGAAATTGGAAAGCGCTCCCACAGCCTTCAGCGGGACTGCGAGGACCAGCCTGCTGTGCGGCGATCATCGGCCGCAGCTGGTCCTCTTCCCGCCGCTCCCTGCATAAAAATTTGGGCGGAGTCAAGCCTCTGTGGCTCTGTGTTTCTGGAAGCTGCTTGGTGATCTTTTCTCTTGCTGCACCTTGTGGGAGTCTGTTCTAACAGCGACAATACTTTGCTTTGCAAGGCACTACGCCACCTCTCGCAACACCCGCTTCGCGGGTGCCGCTCGTTTCTGAAGTGGTCTAAGACGCCGGTTTGCTGTGGGCTCTGAACAGAAATTGGAAAGCCCTCCCACAGCCTTCAGCGGGACTGCGAGGACCAGCCTGCTGTGCGGCGATCATCGGCCGCAGCTGGTCCTCTTCCCGCCGCTCCCTGCATAAAATTTGGGCGGAGTCAAGCCTCTGTGGCTCTGTATTTCTGGAAGCTGCTTGGTGATCTTTTCTCTTGCTGCACCTTGTGGGAGTCTGTTCTAACAGCGACGATACTTTGCTTTGCAAGCCACTATGCCACCACTGCCGACACCCGCTTCGCGGGTGCCGCTCGTTTCTGAAGTGGTCTAAGACGCCGATTTGCTGTGGGCTCTGAACAGAAATTGGAAAGCCCTCCCACAGCCTTCAGCGGGACTGCGAGGACCAGCCTGCTGTGCGGCAATCATCGGCCGCAGCTGGTCCTCTTCCCGCCGCTCCCTGCATAAAAATTTGGGCGGAGTCAAGCCTCTGTGGCTCTGTGTTCTGGAAGCTGCTTGGTGATCTTTTCTCTTGCTGCACCTTGTGGGAGTCTGTTCTAACAGCGACGATACTTTGCTTTGCAAGTCACTACGCCACCTCTCGCGACACCCGCTTCGCGGGTGCCGCTTGTTTCTGAAGTTGTCTAAGACGCCGGTTTGCTGTGGGCTCTGAACAGAAATTGGAAAGCCCTCCCACAGCCTTCAGCGGGACTGCGAGGACCAGCCTGCTGTGCGGCGATCATCGGCCGCAGCTGGTCCTCTTCCCGCCGCTCCCTGCATAAAAATTTGGGCGGAGTCAAGCCTCTGTGGCTCTGTGTTTCTGGAAGCTGCTTGGTGATCTTTTCTCTTGCTGCACCTTGTGGGAGTCTGTTCTAATAGCGACGATACTTTGCTTTGCAAGCCACTACGCCACCTCTCGCGACACCCGCTTTGCGGGTGCCGCTCGTTTCTGAAGTGGTCTAAGACGCCGGTTTGCTGTGGGCTCTGAACAGAAATTGGAAAGCGCTCCCACAGCCTTCAGCGGGACTGCGAGGACCAGCCTGCTGTGCGGCGATCATCGGCCGCAGCTGGTCCTCTTCCCGCCGCTCCCTGCATAAAAATTTGGGCGGAGTCAAGCCTCTGTGGCTCTGTGTTCCTGGAAGCTGCTTGGTGATCTTTTCTCTTGCTGCACCTTGTGGGAGTCTGTTCTAACAGCGACAATACTTTGCTTTGCAAGCCACTACTCCACCTCTCGCGACACCCGCTTCGCGGGTGCCGCTCGTTTCTGAAGTGGTCTAAGACGCCGGTTTGCTGTGGGCTCTGAACAGAAATTGGAAAGCCCTCCCACAGCCTTCAGCGGGACTGCGAGGACCAGCCTGCTGTGCGGCGATCATCGGCCGCAGCTGGTCCTCTTCCCGCCGCTCCCTGCATAAAAATTTGGGCGGAGTCAAGCCTCTGTGGCTCTGTGTTTCTGGAAGCTGCTTGGTGATCTTTTCTCTTGCTGCACCTTGTGGGAGTCTGTTCTAATAGCGACGATACTTTGCTTTGCAAGCCACTACGCCACCTCTCGCGACACCCGCTTCGCGGGTGCCGCTCGTTTCTGAAGTGGTCTAAGACGCCGGTTTGCTGTGGGCTCTGAACAGAAATTGGAAAGCGCTCCCACAGCCTTCAGCGGGACTGCGAGGACCAGCCTGCTGTGCGGCGATCATCGGCCGCAGCTGGTCCTCTTCCCGCCGCTCCCTGCATAAAAATTTGGGCGGAGTCAAGCCTCTGTGGCTCTGTGTTTCTGGAAGCTGCTTGGTGATCTTTTCTCTTGCTGCACCTTGTGGGAGTCTGTTCTAACAGCGACAATACTTTGCTTTGCAAGGCACTACGCCACCTCTCGCGACACCCGCTTCGCGGGTGCCGCTCGTTTCTGAAGTGGTCTAAGACGCCGGTTTGCTGTGGGCTCTGAACAGAAATTGGAAAGCCCTCCCACAGCCTTCAGCGGGACTGCGAGGACCAGCCTGCTGTGCGGCGATCATCGGCCGCAGCTGGTCCTCTTCCCGCCGCTCCCTGCATAAAATTTGGGCGGAGTCAAGCCTCTGTGGCTCTGTATTTCTGGAAGCTGCTTGGTGATCTTTTCTCTTGCTGCACCTTGTGGGAGTCTGTTCTAACAGCGACGATACTTTGCTTTGCAAGCCACTATGCCACCACTGCCGACACCCGCTTCGCGGGTGCCGCTCGTTTCTGAAGTGGTCTAAGACGCCGATTTGCTGTGGGCTCTGAACAGAAATTGGAAAGCCCTCCCACAGCCTTCAGCGGGACTGCGAGGACCAGCCTGCTGTGCGGCAATCATCGGCCGCAGCTGGTCCTCTTCCCGCCGCTCCCTGCATAAAAATTTGGGCGGAGTCAAGCCTCTGTGGCTCTGTGTTCTGGAAGCTGCTTGGTGATCTTTTCTCTTGCTGCACCTTGTGGGAGTCTGTTCTAACAGCGACGATACTTTGCTTTGCAAGTCACTACGCCACCTCTCGCGACACCCGCTTCGCGGGTGCCGCTTGTTTCTGAAGTTGTCTAAGATGCCGGTTTGCTGTGGGCTCTGAACAGAAATTGGAAAGCCCTCCCACAGCCTTCAGCGGGACTGCGAGGACCAGCCTGCTGTGCGGCGATCATCGGCCGCAGCTGGTCCTCTTCCCGCCGCTCCCTGCATAAAAATTTGGGCGGAGTCAAGCCTCTGTGGCTCTGTGTTTCTGGAAGCTGCTTGGTGATCTTTTCTCTTGCTGCACCTTGTGGGAGTCTGTTCTAATAGCGACGATACTTTGCTTTGCAAGCCACTACGCCACCTCTCGCGACACCCGCTTTGCGGGTGCCGCTCGTTTCTGAAGTGGTCTAAGACGCCGGTTTGCTGTGGGCTCTGAACAGAAATTGGAAAGCCCTCCCACAGCCTTCAGCGGGACTGCGAGGACCAGCCTGCTGTGCGGCGATCATCGGCCGTAGCTGGTCCTCTTCCCGCCGCTCCCTGCATAAAAATTTGGGCGGAGTCAAGCCTCTGTGGCTCTGTATTTCTGAAAGCTGCTTGGTGATCTTTTCTCTTGCTGCACCTTGTGGGAGTCTGTTCCAACAGCGACGATACTTTGCTTTGCAAGCCACTACGCCACCACTCGCGACACCCGCTTCGCGGGTGCCGCTCGTTTATGAAGTGGTCTAAGACGCCGGTTTGCTGTGGGCTCTGAACAGAAATTGGAAAGCCCTCCCACAGCCTTCAGCGGGACTGCGAGGACCAGCCTGCTGTGCGGCGATCATCGGCCGCAGCTGGTCCTCTTCCCGCCGCTCCCTGCATAAAAATTTGGGCGGAGTCAAGCCTCTGTGGCTCTGTGTTTCTGGAAGCTGCTTGGTGATCTTTTCTCTTGCTGCACCTTGTGGGAGTCTGTTCTAATAGCGACGATACTTTGCTTTGCAAGCCACTACGCCACCTCTCGCGACACCCGCTTCGCGGGTGCCGCTCGTTTCTGAAGTGGTCTAAGACGCCGGTTTGCTGTGGGCTCTGAACAGAAATTGGAAAGCGCTCCCACAGCCTTCAGCGGGACTGCGAGGACCAGCCTGCTGTGCGGCGATCATCGGCCGCAGCTGGTCCTCTTCCCGCCGCTCCCTGCATAAAAATTTGGGCGGAGTCAAGCCTCTGTGGCTCTGTGTTTCTGGAAGCTGCTTGGTGATCTTTTCTCTTGCTGCACCTTGTGGGAGTCTGTTCTAACAGCGACAATACTTTGCTTTGCAAGGCACTACGCCACCTCTCGCGACACCCGCTTCGCGGGTGCCGCTCGTTTCTGAAGTGGTCTAAGACGCCGGTTTGCTGTGGGCTCTGACCAGAAATCGGAAAGCCCTCCCACAGCCTTCAGCGGGACTGCGAGGACCAGCCTGCTGTGCGGCGATCATCGGCCGCAGCTGGTCCTCTTCCCGCCGCTCCCTGCATAAAATTTGGGCGGAGTCAAGCCTCTGTGGCTCTGTATTTCTGGAAGCTGCTTGGTGATCTTTTCTCTTGCTGCACCTTGTGGGAGTCTGTTCTAACAGAGACGATACTTTGCTTTGCAAGCCACTATGCCACCACTGCCGACACCCGCTTCGCGGGTGCCGCTCGTTTCTGAAGTGGTCTAAGACGCCGATTTGCTGTGGGCTCTGAACAGAAATTGGAAAGCCCTCCCACAGCCTTCAGCGGGACTGCGAGGACCAGCCTGCTGTGCGGCGATCATCGGCCGCAGCTGGTCCTCTTCCCGCCGCTCCCTGCATAAAAATTTGGGCGGAGTCAAGCCTCTGTGGCTCTGTGTTCTGGAAGCTGCTTGGTGATCTTTTCTCTTGCTGCACCTTGTGGGAGTCTGTTCTAACAGCGACGATACTTTGCTTTGCAAGTCACTACGCCACCTCTCGCGACACCCGCTTCGCGGGTGCCGCTCGTTTATGAAGTGGTCTATGACGCCGGTTTGCTGTGGGCTCTGAACAGAAATTGGAAAGCCCTCCCACAGCCTTCAGCGGGACTGCGAGGACCAGCCTGCTGTGCGGCGATCATCGGCCGCAGCTGGTCCTCTTCCCGCCGCTCCCTGCATAAAAATTTGGGCGGAGTCAAGCCTCTGTGGCTCTGTGTTTCTGGAAGCTGCTTGGTGATCTTTTCTCTTGCTGCACCTTGTGGGAGTCTGTTCTAATAGCGACGATACTTTGCTTTGCAAGCCACTACGCAACCTCTCGCGATACCCGCTTCGCGGGTGCCGCTCGTTTCTGAAGTGGTCTAAGACGCCGGTTTGCTGTGGGCTCTGAACAGAAATTGGAAAGCGCTCCCACAGCCTTCAGCGGGACTGCGAGGACCAGCCTGCTGTGCGGCGATCATCGGCCGCAGCTGGTCCTCTTCCCGCCGCTCCCTGCATAAAAATTTGGGCGGAGTCAAGCCTCTGTGGCTCTGTGTTTCTGGAAGCTGCTTGGTGATCTTTTCTCTTGCTGCACCTTGTGGGAGTCTGTTCTAACAGCGACGATACTTTGCTTTGCAAGGCACTACGCCACCTCTTGCGACACCCGCTTCGCGGGTGCCGTTCGTTTCTGAAGTGGTCTAAGACGCCGGTTTGCTGTGGGCTCTGAACAGAAATTGGAAAGCCCTCCCACAGCCTTCAGCGGGACTGCGAGGACCAGCCTGCTGTGCGGCGATCATCGGCCGCAGCTGGTCCTCTTCCCGCCACTCCCTTAACTATTTAAACAACGGGTGATATTTACGCGTAGCAGAACACGTGCGGAACGATAGCCGGACGAAGCCCGGGCAAAGGGCGGGCCTTCTGTGGCCGTCCGGGGACGTACAAGGACGGGACGGGCCACCTTATTTACATCTTCATCCTCGACCTACTAGTACTTGGCATTCTGGGGTCGAGAAGTACACTTAAACGCTATTGGGGTAAGTGCAACATCTGAATTATTGAGTCTGAGGTTGGGGAGACGGCGATTATAGCTGAAGTCTCAATAAAATTTTTCTAAAGTAACATCAGAGAAGGAAGTATCACTTACACCCACCAGGCCTATCCCAAGAAAGTATAATGGCATTCAAAAAGTTAAGATCTCGTACAATATTCATGAAGCGAATGGGCACCGAGGAAGCAGTCAGGAAATCCTCTGACAAAGCAGTAAAACATGGCCGGATAACTAGGACCCCGGCAATAAGCAATTACTTTTCTGCCTTATCACCTAAAAGGCAATCTCTCAATCATGTTCCGGAAATAGGAAAAAACCTTGATTCTTTGGAAAATAAGGAGGAAAAAGAGCTTCCTTCCTTGAACCATCAATCTACCCAAAACTCAAGTGAATTAGATCTCGATCCTAATCAAAATATATTATTCTCAACACAGGAATTACAATCCCCGGATCACGAGGTGTTACATTCAACATCTCTGACACCAATAAAACGTTCAGGTAGCCCGGACCGCATTGAGGATCCTCACGGAAATAACATGAAGTCGGTGGAAAATAAATCAGATCTACAGTCAAGCCCAGACAAGTTACTTACTAGTCTTCAGGAAAAGTCATTAGAACACGATCCAGCACTTGATTTTTCTCTAGACCCTTTTTCTCTTAAAAATATTAATTCTACAAATTCTGTAACACCAATGTCAAAGGCTCTTTATTCTCTACAGGAAATCCTGGAATCGGTCCTTTCTTTTTTAGGTCATATTCTGGAAAACTCGGATCAAACTTTAGACGTTCAAATTGGTATACTAAAGTTTCTAGTAGAGGAAAAAAGGAAAAAAGAATCTGCTGACGTAACAAAAAAACAACAAATATCTCTTGTGATGCAAGTACAAAGTAGTAACTCAATAAATATCACCAAAAGCGTACAGTCTCAAACAAAATGTGACATTAGTACACAAACATCAGACATAGTAATACTCGAAAAACAAATAAAGGAAACTCGGAAAAACCATAAGGATGCCAAAATATATTCTCTGAAGAAACTCTTCAGAGAAGAGCCTTCAAATACCATCAAACAGTTCTCTATCTTTTCGAATCCCAACAAAAAAATAGATTCACATAAAACTGGGTGTGACAAGGAAGACCAAGGAAACATCACCAAAATTATACCCGATGAAGATCAAGGAGAAAAGATCTCTCAAATAAAAAACATCCAAGAAAAAGGGGGAAAAAAAAGGAGAAGAAAGCCGCTAAGAAGAATCAATAAAAAGAAAAATCGCAAGCTCAAATTTAAAAACCCAATCACTCCTCTAAAAAACCGAGAGGGACAAGTTGACACTACAATTCTTAATACTACCACAATAGAGGCAACTAGTGTCAGGAAAAACATACAGTCTGTAAAATCATTGAATCCAAGAGCGGATGAATATCTCCCGGCCATACTCTCTGAAAGAGTAGGGCAGAGAAACAAAGGACTAACAGAAAATGATGACAAGATATCTCTAGGCGGAGAAGGAACACCGTCCAAATATCTACTATTCAAAGAACTTTTTCCAATCGATAACATGCCACTCAATCGGGGAAGGATAATCAATCTTCTACAGCAAATATTGCCTCTGCAATCTTTGACCAGCAAAGAAATAGACCTGGTGAATTTCCCTAGAAAAGAAAATTGCAAAATAGCGATGGTATCATTCTGGTCATCAGTACTCCCCGGGATTATTCTTAGTGAAAAAGAAATAATACATAAATGTGGTTATGATGTAATCGAAAGACCTGAACCAAAGGAAAATAAATTTAATAAAAGGACCAACGGTCTCTTTGGCATAAATCCGGACATGGAAAGCAATGATCATTACAAAAACACTTTTATTTCAGATGATACAGAACCATTTCGCTCAGGAAAGGATACACTGAAAATTCATGTGAATAATGGTGAAAGGACAGTCCGGAGCCAAGACTTAGAAGTAAAGGAGGATAAAAAACAATAAAGTCTTGGGCTTGGATCTCGGAGATACTGAACAGTAATAAAATTACCAACCACCTACAACTTACTGTTTAACAATGGTTTGGAGATCACTTCATGGAACATGGCTGGAAAAACAACTAATAAAATGATCGAAGCTACCAAAAATCAACCCGATATCCTGGCTCTACAGGAAACTTGGGCAACAAAATCTTTCTGTCAGAAAGGTTATTATGTCTATGATATTCCTGCTAAAGCAACAAACCGGGGCCATGCAAAGGGTAGATTGGCAATCTTGTTAAGTGAGGAATACTTATGGGATCAAGAAATTGTCGAGACTAATTCTGAAAATTTTCAGTGTATTAAGGTATCGCTGAAAACACACCACTTAGACCCACAAAAGGCTAATCTCCTCTTTAATATATATGCCCCACCTGGCACTAACCAAGACGCCATATTTGAGGATATCATGGAAGCAATCACCCAGATAATAGAAGACCGATCATATATGTCTTATTTAATCATGGGAGATCTGAATGGAAAAATCTCAAACTCTGAAATTAGAAAGTGGGTAAACCTCTATGAAGAAGAAACACTGGAAATGTCCATCCCATAATTTCCTAAAGGAAAAAATTCGGACAAGAGAGGTAAACTGTTATTAGCATTTTTGCCAAGTTTAAATGGGACAATCGTGAATGGCAATGTAGAAGGAGATAAACCGGCGTCTTATACTAGACGAGGAAATGGAACTCTCTCAATTATTGACTATATAATCTGCGGTATGGAGTTATTGGAGACAGTTTCGCATTTGTCTATCAACTTCACAGATGAGAGTGATCACGCTTTTTTACATCTAAATACCCATTGGACGGTCAATCCTTCCACTACAAGCCAAATCCATAAAAGCACCATTGAAGTCAACACCAATCAGAGGCGGATTTTTTGAAACTCAGCAACCCTGGACAATATAACCGCACTAATCGCACATACTCAACTTTTAACTAATATATTCGGGTGATCCAATAACAAATTTTGAATGTATCATTAATAAACTAAAGTGTGCTCTCTTAGATAAGTTAAGACAGGTCCCAAATGGAAATAACAAGAAGAACAATAAAAATAAAACCTGGAATACACCCACTGCGAAAATGCTCAATAAACTCATTCAAGCACAATACCTGAAATTTTCACCTTCAATTCAGCGAGAAAATAATAAATTAAAAAATCAGTTAAGAAGAGAGAAGCACAGCCACAAAAAAACGCTGCAGGACAATAACTGGGTCGATATTCAAATAGCCGCTAAAAAATACAATCAGCGAAAATATTGGTCGCTAATAGCTAAAATAACCGGAACAAAAAAGAAACTCCAAGCCATTCCAGTCCCACCTCAGGACTAGGAAATCTATTTGAGTGGTCTATATAAGGTAAACCCAATTAAAGCAGATAGAAAGGACGCCGATACTACTACGGAAAAGAATACTACACCGATCACAAATACCTCAGCATTCTCTATAGCAACGCACATTTGAAAAGCAAGAAGCACTGGTGCCTCAGGTCCTGACCAAATACCCATCAAGGTCCTACAAGCAGACCCCAAGGAGTGGAGTCAGATGCTATCACCCCTCTTCAATCACATCTTTAAAACCGGGAAAACACCAAAGTCATGGCAGGGGAGTATCATTATTCCCATCTATAAAAAGGGCAGCAAAAACATAGCTGGCAACTATCGCCAAATAGCGTTGATGGATGCTACAGGGAAAATCTTTGCCGCAGAAGTACTGGATCGACTAAAAGACTGGGCTTTCTCGCAGGGTTTAATACCCATGTTTCAAGCAGGCTTTAGACCTAACCACTCTGTCACCGACAATATTTCAATTCTCCAGACCGTTCTAGACAAATCCACCGTACGAAAATCACAGCCAGTTTACGCAGCATTTATTGACTATTCTACTGCTTTTGATCGTGTCAACAGACCGACATTATGGAAAAAGTTAAGGAGACTAGGAATTCCTGAACAACTGCTGCAGATTATTGTTAATCTTCACACCAACACATGGTGCCAGGTGCAATGGGGTGTGAAAAAGGTTTGACAAATACTATCAAAACGGCTTACGGGCTCAAACAAGGGTGCCTTCTAGCACCGATATTATTTTCACTATACCTCAGTGATTTGCCAGAACATCTGCAACAAGGTGCAAGTTTGCCTCCCAAGATTGCCGCACAAAGTATACACGCCCTGCTATTCGCAGATGATATTGTTATGTTGGACCTTACGCCCTTTGGTTTGCAAAAGCTCCTAGATATTTTATATAAATATTCAAAGGATCACTTCCTAATTCCAAACCTAACGAAAACAAAAATTGTTGCCTTTTCTGGCAGGAAACAAAGTGCTAAGTACTGCTGGAGGCTCGGCGGAGAAAAAGTAGAAGAGGTCGGCGAATACACCTATCTCGGCAGGATCTTCTCAAAGAATCTGCTAAATATAAAACAGATAAACAACTTAAAGAGGAAATCTGAACTACACGCCGGGGCCCTTTCCAGACTGTACTCTGCTACAGGAAACAGGCATTTCTCCTCATTGCTAAAAGTATACAGAGTAAAGATTCCCCCTGTTTTATCCTATGCTACTGAATATATTCCAATAAAGCAATGGTCTTATATGGACCAAAAAGAAGGGAAAATTTTGAAAAAAATCTTGAAGGTCTCAAAATCTACACCTGTTCAAGCCTTAAGACTTGAATTTTCCATAACAAGTTCCTATGCTACAGCTGTTGCCAACGTTATCAGGTGGGCCTACAATCTCCTTCACGCTAAAGGAGGATCACTGCGTTCCTTGCTAAAGAATGAGACTTTTGAACTAGATGCTATAAAGCAAATATTCTTCAGGAATATGACCGTGGTATTCCAAATCGCTAAAATTAGTACGGATATCCTGCTCACCTGGTCTGCTTCGCAATTGAAACTTTTCTTAAAATGTTTTACGCCTAAACTGAGTTTTGAACTCGATTTTGCACACTGTAGCAAATTATCTTTGTATAGACATTACGTTGAGACATTGGAGTACAAGCAAGTACAGTCATACATAGGGTTCTCCCTCACACATGGTGCAAGAAGGGCAATTACAATGCTGCGATTAGGTATTTTACCAGTGTTAACTTTTACCTCAAGATGGACACCAGGTGGATCCCCAGTATGTACACTCTGTCAAGGGGGTGAACAGAACATCGAGTACCTTTTATTTGTATGTCCCCACTCAAATATAGTAACAGCACGGTCAAGATACCTTGATCTGATATACCGTAACTGTAGAATTACATCAGTAAAAGATCTGTTATTTGTGTGTAAACAACCACCTAATGAATTGGTATGTTATAATTTCTACAAATTTCTAAAAGCTTTTTTAACATTATATTAACTTGTAACAAATTTTTTCTTTTGTAAATTATTTTTATAATATTTGTGGTCCTCAGTTGAGTACCAAAACAAATAAAAACTTTTTTTTTTTACTTTTTGACTTTGAGAAGGGGACGACTAATCAACAAACAACACATGCTGAGGCCCCTACTGTTGGTCTAACTGAGATTGATGTTAATTCCATTATTGTCCAAAATGAACTCAACAATTGTACCACAGGGGGAACCTCTATTGTAAGTTGGAATATAGCTGGTTGGGCTTCAAAAAGGAATAATTTGGGATGGGAGGACATGATCAGGTCTTACGACATTTTATGCCTTCAAGAAACATGGTGTGTTACAAAGCCCAGTTTTGAAGGGTATGCCTGTTACAGTCTAGAAGCTATAGAGTCAAGACACGGGAGAGCTAAGGGAGGTTTACCTTTCCTCCTATCTGTGGACCTGTCGTTGACAGTTGTAAAACATGTAACAGTTGGAACCCATTCTCAAATTTTATGAGTACAATTGAAGGAAGGTTCAGAGGTGCTCTTAATTACCTTCTATAACAATATTAATAATAATTTGCAGCACAATGGTATAGAAGAATTAGAAAGTGCCCTCATGAAGCTGTAGCAGAAGCAAAATGTATTTTTACCTATATTTGGTCAGGCGATTTTAACTCTCCAATTTGTCCCTTTTCACTTTCTAGGGATTGTGGGGTGCAAAACAATAGTGGCGAAAATACACCCCACTTCCCCCATAATACCTATGGGGAGGAAATTATTGGTATCATGACATCTTATGATTTAGAGTTAGTGCAGCCTGTTAAAGATGCTAGTCGCCAAACCATCCCCACCTACATCGGGAGAAACACTAATTCCTACATTGATCATATTATGGTCTCAGCTAGCATAGCACCCCACTGTTTGATAGCGGTTATTGAGGTATCTACTCTAAGCGATCATAACTGCTTAGCTATGAGAATAGAAATTTGGAATTGTAGGAATCAGCGGGCATTGAGAACCCTAGATAACATTGAGCCCCATAGGTCAAATGGGACTAGGATAAGGTGGAAGGAGGAAAAATCCGCAACAGTTGTGCCTATAATTATAACTAGAACTTTGGCAGATATTAATGTCATTTTGGCATCAGGAAGTGGGTCTGTCTCAATTGTAAATATTTTGTTAATATTAATAAAATTATTGATAGTATTTTTACCGGAAAAAGGCCAGGTTCGACCGGCCACGGTAAGGGTTGGTTCGATCATGCCTGCACAGCCCTCCTTTTCCGATTGAAGCAGGCTCTAGCCCTTAGACCAAGGGATAGGAATCAAGTCATACTCTTGAGATACGATTACAAAATGGCACTCTCTAAAAGGAAGAGGGAGTAACAGCAAGGGGCATGGGATAGTTTAACGCAGGCAGCAGAATCTTCTGATAGCTGCCTGTTCTGGTCTATAGTTAACTCCCCCTTCCTTAAAGATGATAAAATTCCCCAACTTTCATCTAATGTCAGTAGTGAGGCATGGGTCTCCCAGTTTTCGGCCATATGTCAAGCTAATGGTACGAATGAAGCAGTGCAAAGGCATTGGCCTATAGCCCTTTTGAACATAACCTTGGGAGAGGTTGAACGCAGTAATAAAGCTAGTAAGGGGGGTAAGGCACAGGGCCCAGATGGAGTCCCCATTGATGTTTATAGTGCTCTTCCTCTATTGTGGGGACCGATACTTACTTTGGTCCTCAATGCAGCAGTTACAGCCTTGATTCCACCTACTTGGGGAGATTCGATTATTGTCCATATCTATAAGAAGGGGGACAAGACAGCCGCATGTAACTATCAACCTATTAGTCTACCCGACTCATCAGTGAAAATCATGAGTAGAGTACTGCTGTCTAGGCTGGAAAATTGGGCAGAGGAGAAGGGGATTCTTGCCAACTCCCAATATGGCTTTAGAAAGGGCTGTGGGACCCTAGATCAATGCCTGAATTTAGAACTGTTAATTGGCAAGTACACTAAGGCCAAGCCTGGTAATTTATATCTTTGCTTTGCCGATTTAAGCAGCGCATTTGATCTGGTCAACCACTTGCTACTAAGGCAAGTTTTGTTAGAGCTTGGTGCACCAGAAGAAATCATCCACTTCTTAGCTAGATTATATAATAAGATGCAAGCCTGCGTGCGGTATGGGGCTAGTGGGGAGTGCACCCCAAACTTTAGTGTAAAGTGCGGGATAAGACAGGGTTGTGTCCTCGCCCCCTGTTGGCGTAGACTCCGTCTTGAAAACAGTTAAGGCCGATGCCCCTCAGGTAGCTGGGTCCAGTGTGCCAGTTCTGCTTTACGCAGACGACGCCGTACTTCTATCACGGACTTCCATTGGCTTACAGCGCCTGATGGATCGGTTTTCTGATTTTATTAGGGAGAGGAAGCTTTTGATCAATAAGAGTAAAACCAATACTATGATCTGGGGGGCAAGAACCAATAAAAACCATGCCTTTTTATTGAAGGGGTGAAAGTGCAGCAGGTGGAGAAATTTTGTTATCTGGGTGTCACTTTTTCTTGTGACGGAAGTTGGTCCCAGGATTTACTAAACGTTAGATCGAAGATGGTAAAAAGCTCCTATGGCATTTTTAAATTCGCCTCTAAACTAGGGGCTAGGCGAATTAGAGATATGATGCAGATTTACAAGGCAAGGAGTGTCTCTATTGCATTATATGGGGCAGGGTTGTGGGGTTATACAAATACAGGTCTGTTGCAAAGGGAAGAAAATATCTTCCTTAAAAAACTTTTGTGTGTACCTACCTCAGCTGCAACTGATTTGTTTCATAGGGAAGTAAGGGCAGCCTATTTAGGGGACCATATCATGCTAAGGCCTTTGATGCTTTTCCAAGCGATTTGGCGCAAGGAAGAGACAGTGTTTAACCAACTTGTTATCAGGGATTGTCTCAACCTGGAAAATTGTACTAAGATACCCTGGCTTAAATATGTTATGGAGAGTTTTCAAACTATTTATGGGATCCACATATTGTTAGATTCATGTTCTGCTGGAATTATTTCTAAACAAGTAATGAAAGATATTTTTATGTTGCCTAGAACCCAAAATCGTCTAGCAGCGAATGGTTGCCTTACTACAGTTCAGCTTTATAATAAATATATTGAAAGCGAAGGCTACTAGCTGTACTCGAGCATGGTGACTAGGCCAACCCATAGATATGTCTTAACAAGACTCAGATTTGGAACGGTCATGTCTTGGTGGCCTTCCCTGAACCAAAAACGTACCCTGTTGGCCCCTGCCCATGTGATGGGCACTCGAAACAAAGCACCCTGCACTTTATGCTAATTTGCACCCTTTTCTTGAATGTCAGGATTACTTACTTGAAACCATTGTTTGTAAAGTATGGTATTTACAATTTGGACGATGCCATGAAGTTGATCTATAATATGAACTCCCCGGACAAATGTTTTTATATTGCCACTTTTATATGTAAATCTATCGAATTTAGGAAAAGTATGATATTTTAAAACTCGTCTATTTTAACTTCTGTTTTATCCTGTATTTTTAACCTGTATTTGTTGCTTTGTATTGCATTGCTTGTGCTTTTATGGTCATTGTTGTATGCACCGAATAAAGCTTCATGAAATGAAATGGATATATGCCTAGAGGCAACAACAAGTACAATAGAAATAAATACTATAAAAGAATGTCACATTCTCTGACACATCATACAACAGCTCAAATTCTGAGGGAGAGAGGAGCTCTGAAAGTAGAAACAGAAGTGAAATGAGAGAAGAAACTGTAGGGAACATAAAGGATTACCCTGTTTTTTTAGGGCAACAAAAGAGGAGACAACCCCAAACATTCAGGACGAGGGGGAGGGGCCGTCTCGAAAACCAACAGAGGGAATCAGGAATCAGGAGACCATACATGAGAACTCACAGTCACAAAAACTGGGAGTAAATACTGATTCATTCAAAGCTCCAATCATCAATCTGTCAGGGAAAGTACTAACTACAGATGAGATTGCTGTATTAGAAAAGGGTTTAGCCTTTGCACCCAGCACACAAGGTGTAAATTTGCCATAGAGAAGGATGTACGTGACCTTTTTAGAAAAATTAGAATAAAAAATGTTTTTGAAGGGTGAGGAAATAGAAATTTTCAGGTATCCAGTGTGTCCCCCCCTCGCACCCTATCCATGCACCCGTGCCCCACGTATGTCATGTAATTCCCTTCCTGTGCCCGCCATGATAATGCCTCTGCATTTCCGTCTAATGTTAGCATGTCAGTAATTAGGCCCTTCATGGTTCTAATATCAATTCCGCATCCAGGCCTACGTTTCCAATGCATTTACCTGGTGCACTTTTTAATATTGCAAAGCACACGTTTTCCACGTTTTTCTGGCTCAGTCGAGCCAGGCCCTTAATTGAGGCTCCGAGCCTCCTCTGTCTCTGAAAGCTGCAGTTTAGGTATGCATCCCTGACCTCTCCCTTACTTCCTGCCCAGCGAAGCGGTGCCCGGCCCGGCCTGGCCTGCCTGCCAAGACGGTATTTTGCCTACAGTTATCTGCTCAGCCTCCGCAAAAACACATTCCAGTCTAGTGAAATAGGTAAACATATTCCAGCCTGCAGAGCAAAGGGCCCGGCCTTCCTGTCTCCTTACAAGTAATTTACTGCACCCGTTGCCATAGTAGGCCCATGGCCCCGCGCATTGCACGAAGACACGTATGCACCCACTAGCATTCAGTATTGAACGGCCTCTGCCCGAGAGACCTTCTACTTCAGACAACACATCCTCCAAACACAAGATACCAGATATGCTATAGGTGCAGGTCGTTCTGACATCCCAGACACCAGACTCCTCTACTAGTGCTAAAGTCAAGCTCCCCAGCTCTCCCCAGTTACACGTCAATACCACGTCATGCTCAGTTGCGCGCGCATATGTGGTAAAGGTTTCTGCTGACCCTGCAGAATTTCTTTATGCATCCACCCACCTATGACACTTCTGTGACGCTTCCAGCACACACCTCCGTGTACGCCCCTGTACACGCCTTCTTTTACGCCCATGTGTTCTTATCTCTCTCTTTTTCACTTGTTACGCCTACTGTATTCAATGCAACTGTTCAGTTTTACTATATATAATGTGTGATGTTAATAAAACGTTGAATATCCCTTCCTGAACCTTAGTGGTAATGGAACCCGATGTCCAGTGACTCGAGCCACTTAATTAAAGCCCGTATGACTCAGATACCACGGACTCTGCCTCTCATTTATTGAGCTATCCTTATTGTCATTTAATGTATAGAAAAATAGTCCCGGTAATTTTATTTACCACATAATCTGGCGCTCGAACAGGGACCCTCCCCTTCCCCATGCGCCGGCGATGTAACGCAGGCCCCTGACCCCCTCTACAGCCGCGACGGACCCCTTTCTGTGCACACTCGCGGGTTTTCCTGCTAACTCCCTCAGGCCCACGGAGGAGACGGAGACTGCGAACTGGCATCCAGACGAGGCGGTGAGGAATGCGGAGAGTCCCGACCAGAGCCCAAGCCGAGAGAGCAAGGCCCGAGGTATCTGGAGGCCCACCTGTTCCGAAGCACATGCGTAGCAGCCAGACGCCCTAGCAGTCCAGTCCAGTCCAGTATCGAGTTTCCGAGGCCTTCAGTTTTGCTTCCCGGTGAGTACCGTTGTTGGGAACGCATCTAGACGGGTTCATTAATTTGTGCCCGGTCCAGACGGGTCTGGGTACGCAGACCCGGTCCAGACGTGTTCACTTAGGTGGATACGGTATGACGTGTCTCTTTATGGGACCGGTATGTCTGTACTGTTTTAGCAGTGCATCCAGTAATTCAGTATTCTAGTATTGTCTCTCGAGATTTTCAGAATTATGTTTTTCTATATATCAGGTAATCTCTGTCCGAAATGTTTTAATGTCGTGGTATGAATGATTGTTTGCAGTTTATTATTGTGTTTAATGTGTTCTTGTTCAAGCCAGTTCAAATATGCCGCTGTTTTCGAAATTACGTCAGATAGGAACCAGGAAAGGGATACTCGAAGAGGCAGTTCCCGTCCCGCCTAGGGACACTCCCGGACATTTTATGTACCATAAACATGGCTTAGATGCCATACTGTACTAAGACTTATGGGTTGACTACACCAAAGATCTGGAAGAGAAATATAGATGGCCTGTCTCAGGGACATGGGATGCTGATTGCATCATGAGAGTAGAGGAAGCATTGTGGAAAAAGAAAGCCAGACAATCCCAGAAAGATGCCATAGAATTATGGCGTAAAGAAGCGCATAGAAGAACAGAGAAAGAAATTAGGAAAGCAGAGAAAAGTAGAGAAGCATCAGAAAAAGCCCAAGAAAAAGAGTTACTAGAAGAAGGCGAACGAGTTAAAGCAGAACAATTAGACCGACAAAGAAATGCCCTTATTAAAGGCATGTATCCCGTTCTTGCCGAGGGCCTACCCAAAGTGACCCCGGAAGTACCCCGTAATTTACCGCCACCATTGGTCCCGACTAAACTTCGTCATAAACAGACCGCAGCGGAAATTTTCCTTTCTTCCTACTTAGATGACACTGTCCCAGAGTATGCAAATACAAATCCTCCTCCAAATATTCATCCTCACAACCCTGTTAATGACATGATTCCCCCACTGTTTCTCCTGCCACTGGTCCTGGCAATCCTTTTAATCCACCTGTAACCCAGGACCAACCTACATTACCTACACCTACTTTACCAGCACCAATATTACCAGTGCCAGTGCATCCTGCAAGCCCCGGTGGCTCACATCTAGGAGCCGCGGGAGGGGGTTTCTCCACCCCATCTCAAGTAAAACGAATATCATTACGAGATTTAGCACTGGAACAAACGCCAAAGGCAACATACGCAACCCTTAGAAAGAACCTTACTGATTGTATATATGATCCAGTACCGGGTGAGGACTCATTGGTCTTACACTCACTACGATTAAGGCGCGTTGCAGATTATTTGATCACTTTACCAGGCATGAGAGAGAAATTAGACAAGATATATCACTTCATTAGAACGGGGGAGGGACCAGAAAGTATACAGGAGGCCATGGCACACAGAAAGGTGGAAACTCAACGCATGGTTTTACAGTTCTTGATAAATTGCTTGATCAGGGAACAAGATCAACCACACAGAGAAATAACTAAACGTATGATAGATTGGAGTGATAACATAGCGGTCGGAAAGCATGATAAACAAAGTTGTGTAGAGGCAATGTACAGGAAAATCTGTAAGGAAATTCTCGACACACGTGAGAAAGAACGGGCCGACGAGAACGAAACCGAGAAAGAGGATGAAGTCTCAGAAGACGATGATATAGAAACTGAGAACCCAAATAGAATAGCGTACGTAGGTAGGGCGAGACCCTTTGACAAACCCATACGCCCAGAATGTAAGAAAAGTTTTTTTTCTCCCATACCAGAACAATGTTCTCTTGAGCATCTATTCCAAGCCACTGATAAAGTACTGAAACAACGAATAGGTTACAGTGAACTTAGTACCATGCATGAACAGGAACTAGCCCGGTCAGCAGTACAATGGGCTGGCAATACTAGTGTAAATAAATATGACATAGTAGCGCAAACATTTTTGAATCTTTCCCCAGACGAACAGCGATTAGCTGGTATGTACATGATCCAACATCTCATTACACTGTACGAAAGTCAGCATTCTGATCCAGGTCCCCTATATAATTTATTGGAAGAGTTACTCCTAGGTAGATGGAGAGGCCTAGGTACCGATTTAATTAATGTCATTCTAGAACAGCGACACAAATACAGGACTTTCCTGACTCCACATTTCGTTCCTGTTCTACCCCCAGTAAGGAAAACATTTTACATAGACAGACAGAATCCCTTACGAGAGGTTCATCCCGTTAGAGATACTGGAGGTACCCTTCATCGAGTATTCGTATACACACCCTTGACAAAAATGGATTTATTAGAAATGAAAAAATTAGTGCCCTGTCATGATAAAGATCCAGCAGGGTTCCACCGTGAATTAAAAGACATGCTCCGCATGGGAGAGTATACATATGCTGATATACTTAAAATGTTAAAAGTTCTGTTGCCTGCAGGTATTTACGAAAAACTTAAAGAAAAAGAATGGGAAGTGGGAGAGAAAAAGATTAGTTGGACAGAATTAGAAGACGAGGAAAATAGACGGACCCCTGGTACTGGCCTCGGGGCCAAAGCTAAAGAATTACCAGAATTATTAGTACAGGTCTTGCCGAGGTTATTGACAACTAAAAAGGAAGACTGGGATGCTATCTCAGCCTGCAAACAGAAACAAGACGAAGACACTAGCGATTTTTATTCCAGATTCGAGAAATGTTTCATTGTTAATAGCGGGCTAAAAACAAGTAGTGAATCATACCCACATATTTTTGTGACCAAATTAGTAGAGAATTCCTTACCACAAGTTAAAAATAGAGTACTAAAGGTTGAGAGTACCTGGCAAGCTAATACCCCTTCCCAAATGTTACAAATGTTACAGTACCATCAAAACCGAATTAGAGAAGAACACGAACACGAACAGAGACGTATAAAAGACACGAAAATGAAAGTATTAGTTGCCCAAACTGTTCCGGCAGCTGATGGTCCGAAAAAAGGCGCGCCACTTGTAAAAGGGACGTGCAACTATTGTAAACAGCCAGGTCACTATATAAATGAATGTGCCGTCCTGAAACACAATATATCTACAGGCAAGACGAAAGAAAGACCACGTCCTCCAAGACAGGAACATGTTCCGCAGAACATGCAACCTCCTCAGAACGCGCAACAGACAGTAGCCGTACCCCAGCCTATAGCTGCCACACAACACGTTACACAGCAAATGTACCAGTATGCTCAGTCAGATTACCCCGATTATCAACAGTATTCATGAAACAGCCTAGAGAGGGAGGTTGGCTTGCCCCTTATCGAGGTTCCTGTAGATCAAGAGGGTCCCTATGTACATAGTCAGGTATTAGGGAAAGACAGAAAATTTTTGATTGACACAGGGGCGAGCAGAACTACCATCAGTCATGTCGAGGTTCCAGGGGCACCCCTCTCAGGCTCAAGAAATGTTTCCCTGGGATTTTCAGGAATGCCTATTGTTAACGAAGTGTCAAAGCCAGTTTCCCTAGAAGTTGGTCCATTGTCTCGTACTACTGACTTGTTACTTACGAAATCATGTCCAGAAAACTTGCTTGGTATAAAAACATTGAAAGAACTAGGAGCAGTGATTTGTTGTTCTCCGGAAGGAGTGAGATTGTTTTTACGTGATTTTAAAGGACATTATGTGTTAAGAGATTTTGATCCAAGATTGCAGAATGTACCACAGCATTTATGGGCGCAAGGTCCAACTGATGTAGGTTGCATGCACATTACACCATACCGTGTCACTCTTAAACAAGGAGTTGTACTACCCCGAATCCGACAATACAAGTTACCACCTGAGGCTGTAGCGGCCTTACTGAAAATTATTGACGAGCTCATTGCACAAGGAGTGGTTGTAGAAACTGACTCCAATGTATGTAATTCTCCTATCATCCCGATTCTTAAACGAACTGACGCGAATGCACCACCGGTCTACAGACTGGTGATCGACCTTCGAGAATTAAACAAATGCATAATACCCCAATACCCAGTGGTCCCAGACATTTCTTCCTTATTGACTGCCATTGATTCCGAAGCTGCGTTCTTCACTGTAATTGATCTCAAGAACGCCTTCTTTAGTGTTCCCATCCATCCGGAAAGCCAGTATCTCTTCGGATTCTGTTTAAATGGCCGAAGCTTCAAATTTGCAAGAGCTCCTCAAGGGTTCACAGAAAGCCCTAGTATTTACAGCCAAGCACTGAAACGACAACTAGACAGTATTCACATGCCTACTGACACTGCCCTGCTCCAGTACGTTGATGATCTATTGATCACAGCACGAACAGAACGTGATTGCGAACGTGCATCACTGACAGTCTTGTATTTCCTGGCCGAAAAGGGGCATAAAGTGTCCCCTTCGAAGCTACAATTCTGTGCCCAGCAAGTGGTTTACCTTGGACACTTGCTGTCCAAGAGGGGTAGACAGTTGACACCTGATCGTATCCAGTTAATTGCACATCTTCCACGACCCAAGACACAAAAGGAAGTACGGGCCTTCATTGGCCTCACTTCTTACTGCAGACAATGGATTCCCCAGTATGCATATCTACCCAAGCCACTCATACAGTTGACAACACAGGAGGCAGCGACTTCGACTGTCCTCCCTTGGACTCAGGAACATACACTTGCTTCTGATGAATTGAAGAAAGCCCTATGTCAAGCACCTGTTTTAGCGACACCATGTTACAGCAAACCTTTTACACTTTTTGTTACTGAACGCGATGGCACAGCATTATCTGTTCTCACACAAGATCAAGCAGGAAAACACAATCCTTGTGCTTATTTTTCTAGTACATTGGATCCAGTAGCCCAGGCTCTGCTTGCGTGCCTAAAATCAGTTGCAGCAACAGCTCTAGCTATCAGACAGAGCGACTCCATAGTGTTAGGACATCCCCTGACAGTACAGGTTCCATACTCCGTGGAAGTTCTCTTAAACAGGACACAGCACTTGACCATAGCACGACTGACAGGATATGAAATGACACTGTTTCAGCCACACATAGAGATCAGACGTTGCAACATATTAAACCCTGCTACTCTGTTACCCTCGATTACAGCAGACCCTACACCACATGACTGTGTGGAAGTCATTAACACCATGACGAAACCAAGACAAGACTTGACAGACATTGCATTACCCGACCCAGACCTGACACTTTATGTGGATGGTTCATGCATGAGAACAAGTACGGGAGAGTTAGTGGCCGCATATGCAGTGACTACTGAAACTGAAGTCATAGAAACACATCGTATTGACATCCTGTCTGCCCAAGCAGCAGAGCTCATCGCTCTGACCCAAGCCTGCATACGAGCCAAGAACCTGAAAGTAAACATATACACAGATTCACAGTACGCATTCGGAGTCGTTCACGACTTCGGTGTCCTCTGGCAAGAGAGAGGTTTTTTGACTTCTCATGGAGCCAAGATACAGCATGGTCCCCTCATTCAAGCTCTGTTAGACGCAATACACTTGCCTACAGCCATAGCCATCATGAAGTGCAAAGCACATACTAAAGTCACTGACATTATTTCCCAGGGTAACGACCTGGCAGATCGAACAGCCAAGCTTACAGCTCAGACTCATACAGACATTCCAGCTGACACGACAAAGACCGAAGTACCATCACTGACGAATTGCATGACAGTCAGGGATCCCACACAAGATGTACTCGACATACAGACACATGCTACTCCGGACGAAATCAAGAAATGGACTGAACAAGGAGGGGTCCAGACAGATCAGGGATGGATGACAAAGGGGAAAGCCACATGGTTTCTCCCCGACTCTATGGTTCAAGTTATCATTAATACAGCACACAGTCCAGCACACTTAGGAGAAAAAGCCATGTTAGACAGTATCCATAACCTTTGGTTCAACAAACATTTACGTGCAGCAGCAAAACAGAAAGTACGTACCTGCATGATCTGTTGTCAGTTCAATCCAGGCAAAGGCATTCCCGTGGAACAAGGTGGATTTCATCCTCCTGACCACCCTTTTGAAGTCCTCCAGATGGATTATATTCAGATGGACCGATGTCGAGGATTTAAGTATGTCCTCGTAGTTGTATGTGCCCTATCCAGATGGACAGAAGCTTACCCAGTCCCAGATTACACTGCTGTGACCACTGCCAAGCAGTTGGTCCGTGAATTCTTCCCGCGATACGGCTTGCCCCGTGTCGTGTACTCAGATAATGGACAGCCATTCTCGGCCGAACTGATGAAACAGGTATCACTCCTGTTAGGGTACCAGTGGAAATTTCACTGCGTACGACACCCCGAAGCAGCTGGTCTCGTTGAGAGACACAATCAGACTCTGAAAACACGGTTAGCGAAGGTCTGTGCAGAAAAAGGTGTAGATTGGATGGTAGCCCTACCGGTTGCCCTCTTTTACATGCGTATGGTAGCTCATTCCGGAACTGGACTATCCCCGTACGAAGTGGTCTTTGGAAGACTACCGAATATGTGGGGTACGCCTATGCCGCGCAAGATCACCGATGTTGATAGTAATATGCTGACAGATTACCTGGCTTCCTTGATGTCTGCACTACTCTCTTGTCGTTCACAGGTCGCGGCTGCTTTCCAGGACAACACCCAAGTGAAACCGCATGAAATCGTTCCAGGGGATCTCGTTTGTATAAGGAACTTCGACCGCTCAAGCCCTCTGGAGCCCAGGTGGCGGGAGCCGAAGCTGGTGTTGATGACCACGAGGACCGCAGTGAAAGTAGAGGGAAGAAAAGGCTGGCTTCATTCCAGCCACGTTAAAAGATTCCATGGACTGTGTCCAGAGACATTTCCCAAGGACTGCCCTGATTCTGATACTGACACTAAACTCCCTCTGTTAGAGAAAACTCCGCAGCAGGAGTATAAAGCCAAGCTACGGTCTAGTAAGTCAGACAGCGTTTAATAAAGTCCCCCTCGGGTGAAGCGGTTAGACAGGTTTCTGACATGTATGAGATAGACCCAAATAGTGGGAGAGATAGACAGAAAGTCAAGAAAATGAAATACTGTAAAAATCTACGTAGTAGATGCATCGTTACATTGCTTTTTTTGTTTTTTCTGAGTATTACGATCATATGTATAAGCTGGACGTTACATGTTTTCTTTCCTCCTCTTGGTTCACATGTACATTCTTCTTTCAATGACACCATAGAGCACACATTCAGTGACCTGCCCCCTCACGAACTATCCTATCGACTAGCACTACGCAACAACACTTTTATCCGTATGTTACACCATTCTCATCAGACCAGCAATGTCACGAATTGCTGGGTGTGTGGCCGACTCCCACCTTACCAGAAAATGAAGGGAGCTCTGCCCCTCTTTCCCTATCCGTTTACACATAATGGTTCGTGCGGAGCATGGTTTACTTTAATGTCCTCACTAGACAGTAAGTCCAAAGTTTCCCAGGGCAATTGGATATGGGGAGACCTGAATACAGTTATGAATAAAGCCTGTTTCCCAGACAAAGACGGTCTTCCCCAAAGGACAGGGACCGATCTAGAAAATGAAGTGTATGGATTAGGAAATTTTACCCTTAGCCTCATGATTCTGAACGTTCAGTCCGAGACTAATTCGGACTTGCCGTTTATAACAGTTTTACCAGTGAAAGGTGAATTATGCATTAGAAAGAATGGTTCAGTGCATCTAGGACACAGTGATTGTAATACTGTGGTCGAATTCAGCGATAAAGGAAAGTCTACTTTCAAAGCTTCC
Source organism: Lissotriton vulgaris (assembly GCF_964263255.1). Lineage (NCBI taxonomy): Eukaryota > Metazoa > Chordata > Amphibia > Caudata > Salamandridae > Lissotriton > Lissotriton vulgaris. Next base: position 746,222,941 of record NC_141693.1, on the reverse strand, counting down.
CGCCATTCTTATTTTATTTGTGGTCAGCCAGCTTATATACGTCTGTCATTAGATTGGGATGGAACGTGTTATATCGCGTTCCTATTACCACCTGTTTTTCTAGCCCCATCCAATTATCATCGAGATACCCATCTTGTGCATATAAGACATAAGAGGGAGATTGAGTCCCCAATAGTCGATCAGACGGAGACAGCGTGGGAGCAATATACAGATTTCAATAAAGGATTCTTTTTCTTTGTAGGTCCTGTCCAAAACAGTAAACTGATACGCAAATTAACCAGAACTTTGGAAGCAGTAGTGAATGAGACTACTTCTGCCTTAGGGAACCTGACCGAAGAGCAGTCTGCTATGAGACTTGTTGTTCTTCAAAATCGCCTTGTTCTTGACGTCATCCTGGCCGACAGGGGCGGGGCTTGTAGAGTGATCGGATCCAGTTGTTGTGTGTTTATTCCTAATAACGCACCATCGGTATATAAAGCAATAACAAGGCTTCATAAAATAGCTCACCAGATACACCAGAATCCTGGCACCTGGACTTGGTCCGGTTGGCTCTGGAGTGTGATATCCGCCTGGGGATGGAAAGTACTGTCATTTCTAGGAATAATACTGCTCATATTGTTCAGTTGTTGTCTCTGTCCGCAATGTGGGCCAGCGATTTGCGGCTTGTGCGCCACTGCTTGTATTCCCCGTCCACGTTCTTGTTCCCGTGCCCGAATGAAAAAAGATGAGCAAATGATGTTATACGAACAAATAGATGGTCTCATGAAAATAGATATATCCTAAAGGGCGCAGTAGGGGCCAAGGAGGGAATGAGGAAATAGAAATTTTCAGGTATCCAGTGTGTCCCCCCCTCGCACCCTATCCATGCACCCGTGCCCCATGTATGTCATGTAATTCCCTTCCCGTGCCCGCCATGATAATGCCTCTGCATTTCCGTCTAATGTTAGCATGTCAGTAATTAGGCCCTTCATGGTTCTAATGTCAATTCCGCATCCAGGCCTACGGTTCCAATGCATTTACATGGTGCACTTTTTAATATTGCAAAGCACACGTTTTCCACGTTTTTCTGGCTCAGTCGAGCCAGGCCCTTAATTGAGGCTCCGAGCCTCCTCTGTCTCTGAAAGCTGTTTAGGTATGCATCCCTGACCTCTCCCTTACTTCCTGCCCAGCGAAGCGGTGCCCGGCTCGGCCTGGCCTGCCTGCCAAGACGGTATTTTGCCTACAGTTATCTGCTCAGCCTCCGCAAAAACACATTCCAGTCTAGTGAAATAGGTAAACATATTCCAGCCTGCAGAGCAAAGGGCCCGGCCTTCCTGTCTCCTTACAAGTAATTTACTGCACCCGTTGCCATAGTAGGCCCATGGCCCCGCGCATTGCACGAAGACACGTATGCACCCACTAGCATTCAGTATTGAACGGCCTCTGCCCGAGAGACCTTTTACTTCAGACAACACATCCTCCAAACACAAGATACCAGATATGCTATAGGTGCAGGTCGTTCTGACATCCCAGACACCAGACTCCTCTACTAGTGCTAAAGTCAAGCTCCCCAGCTCTCCCCAGTTACACGTAAATACCACGTCATGCTCAGTTGCACGCGCATATGTGGTAAAGGTTTCTGCTGACCCTGCAGAATTTCTCTATGCATCCACCCACCTATGACACTTCTGTGACGCTTCCAGCACACACCATCTGTGTACGCCCCTGTACACGCCTTCTTTTACGCCCATGTGTTCTTATCTCTCTCTTTTTCACTTGTTACGCCTACTGTATTCAATGCAACTGTTCAGTTTTACTATATATAATGTGTGGTGTTAATAAAACGTTGAATATCCCTTCCTGAACCTTAGTGGTGATGGAACCCGATGTCCAGTGACTCGAGCCACTTAATTAAAGCCCGTATGACTCAGATACCACGGACTCTGCCTCTCATTTATTGAGCTATCCTTATTGTCATTTAATGTATAGAAAAATAGTCCCGGTAATTTTATTTACCACAAGGGAGAGAACAGATGCAACTGTAAATAAGTCAGGACTCAAACCGCTATCATCCTGGACACCGGCCAGTAATTTGGTTGGGCAGGAAGTTGATATATTTGAAAAAGTAGTAACAAGGGGCCTAGAAAACCTAATAGAACAGTGTAGCTGGGTTCAAAATAATCTGTCATGTAATCAACGAGAATATTTAAAAAATCTTCAAGAATGTGAGGCTATTACAATTAAACCTGGTGATAAAGGTGGAAGTTTAGTGGTTCTAGATACTGTAGATTATAACAGAAGGATGCAGGCCCTCCTTGATGTTACATCTCATTAGAGAAAGTCAAATGTAGAGGAGTGGAATAAATTGAAAATTAGAATTCGAAATCTCCATTTAGCCAAAGAAGATGACATAATTTGTGAGGATGAATTTAGATATTTACTAAATGAATACCCAATGATACCTGCCCTATATGAGCTTCCAAAGGTACATAAAAATCTGGGAGACCCACCGATGCGGCCCATTGTGTCTGGAATTGACTCAATCACTGAGCCTCTTAGTAAGTACGTTGATCGGTTCAGCCAACCTTTGGAAGAGAAATTACCTTCATATATAAAGATACCACCGATATGAATTCAAAAGTGAAGGGAGTTGGTTTTAAAAATGAGTGACAATGGTTAGTTTGTTTGGATATCGAATCCCTATACACAACAAGATACTGTGGAAATTAATAGGGACATACTTAGTCAGGGAGAAGATGATCTATCCCCCCACAATACATTCATTGTCGAATGCATTGAGATCATTCTAAAAAATAACATCTTTCTATTTAATGTTATGTTATGTTAAATTGGGTTTTGTAAAGCGCTCAGCTACTCAAGAAGAGTGTCCCGGCGCTATAGGCCAAAAGGCACAGAGCAGGAGAGGGTAGCAAGCTTACTGTCCGAATAGCCATGTCTTGAGATCTTTCCTAAAGGCTAAAAGATTATCGGTCTTCCATAAGGACAAGGACAGAGCATTCCACAATTGGGGTGCAAGACGTTTAAAAGAGCATCCACCAATGCACGCTCGCCTGATTGTCAGGACAGTAGCCAAGGCCAGTGAAGAGGACCGAAGCGACCTAGGAGGCTGATAGAAGTTCAATCTTTTCCTAATATATCTGGCGCCAGGGCCATAGAGAGCTTTGAAAGCGAAAGTTAGCGTTTGAAAAATGCGGTATTCCTACTTCCCGAGGCGACACTGCGGCTGAGTACGGAGGGGCCCAGACTGTTTGTCGGCGGTCGGCCAGGAAAGATTCAAACCAGCTGAAAGCCGTCCCCCTCAAGCCGATCTCAAAGAGTCTTGAAAGGAGCCGGCTGTGGGGGACGGTATCAAAAGCCACTGAAAGATCCAACATTACCAACATCGCCTTTCCTCCCGAGTCCAAAACTTCCTTGATTGCTTCCGTCACCTCCAACAGTGTTGTTTCCGTGTTCAAAATAGCACGTAACCCAGACTGGGTATGGTGGAGAATGTCATACGTCTCCAAAAAACTGGAGAGGGAAGCATGAACATGCTTCTCTACGACTTTTGCAAAAGCTGGAAGAAGAGAAATAGGTCTGTAATTAGCGTGTGAATTGGGGTCCTGATTAGGCTTTTTTAAGAGAGGGAGGATTAGGGCCTGCTTCCAGCACTAGGTTGATTAAGGGATTCATGACTTGCGCTGTTTTGGCCAGGAGTTTGGCCGGGCAAGGATCCAGTGGGGAGCCCGACTTCAATTTGGTTAAAAGGTCCAAAGAGGCCGGAAGGGAGAGGGTAGGAAAGTTGGAGAGGATGGGCCCTTCAGAGACAGAGAGAGATGAAAGGAGAATTAAATTGGCCGCTGCTGCCGCATCTGCCGGCAAAAAAGATGCCTGAATGCTCTTAATTTTGCTGGCAAAGAAATCTGCTAATTGAGCAACCCACAGTTCAGAGTTGGAGCACACAGATGTTGTAGAAAGAGGGGATGTAAATTCCCTTACTATCGCAAAGATTTCCTTGCTGGTATTAGTTGCGCCTTCTATTCTCCTCGCAAAATAAGACTGTTTCTCTAGAAAGATGTCTCTGTGATAAGACTTAATGCACTCCCTATAAATTCCTTTTAGTAGTCCATCATAGTTGACATGCCACGCTCTCTCCGCTTTTTTACAACGCCTCCGACTCTCATTGAGAGCTGATGTGAACCAAGGAGCCGATGTACCAGAGGAGTTTTTGCGAGCAGCCTGGAGAGGAGCTAGTTCATCCAGGCGCTGCACAAGCCAGGTCTGCAGGAGGTCCAAATCGTCCTCTAGATCGCCTGAAAGCGAACAGGGGTAGTTTATCAAGGCTTGTGCTAGCATATCGAAGTATACGCAGGGAAAGGCGCGTGGGCACGATGTTAGGTGTCCTAGATCGCTAGTAGCTGATCTGTCTGTACACGCAATCTCAAAATTTACCAGATAGTGGTCCAACCAAAGTACTGGTGCAGGAGTGGCTACTGTGATAGGGATGGTGGAAAAAATTTGATCCAGAGTATGGCCTTTAATGTGGGTAGGAGTAAATAGATAAGGAATAAGTCCTAATGGGTTGGTCGTGTCCATGATCTTAGTCGTGTCTGCAGCATCAGCCACATCCATGTGGATGTTAAAATCACCCAACAGCAAAAAGTGATTGAACTTCAAACACACGGATGAAATAAAAGTATGGAGCTCCTCGTGAAATGGGCCAATTGGGACTGGGGGCCTATAAACCAGTAACCCAGCGCAAGATTGGTGAGGAGACAGTGATAAACAGAAACCCAGAGCCTCCACCCCATGTATGTCATCTGTGGGGACTATGGAACAGGCATAACGCTTGTCCACCGCCATTGCTACACCTCCGTCCTTGCCATTGACCCGGTCCTTCCTAAGCAGGACATAATTGGGGGGAAGTGCATTAGCAATGTCCGGACCCGAAAAATCCCCTAGTCACGTCTCAGTTAAAAAGAGACCGGCGGGTTTAGACTCGGACAGTAAGTCAAAAAAGTCTAAAGCATGTTTGCTGAGAGACCTAGTGTTGAGGAGTGAACAAGAAATAGTGTTAGGGCTATTCTCGGTGTCAAATCCTGAAGTAGAAAAGTTTCCAGACACCGGTAAGGCATTCTTAATAGAGACCTTGCCCGGTGTCCAACCGCAACTGGGGCAACAGCAGCTGCGGTTGGTTCTACTGGGGAATACAGAACCACAATTATTAACATTTCCCCTAAGCAAAGTGAGCTCTGCCGAAGTGTATTTGAACATCTTACCCTCAAGAATATCGGCTAGTCCTCCCACCCAACCGCACCCGTCCGCCTCCGGGACGCTTACGGGCGCAGACGGGCTTTCCTTTGGCGCTCCTTAGGCGCGGCCGAGGGCACCTAAATATATAGCGTCACAGGCGAGAGGCAGCAAGTCTCGTCTACAGGCCAGCGAGCCTGCCTCCCCCCCAGATGGCCGCTGAGGATATAAACAGCCTCCTGCTCCCAGAATACACTACAGCTCCTAATCGGCTGAGTGGGAGTGGGGCAGGAGGAGCTGTGCAAGTTAGGAGGTCGGAAGGTAGGCTTAAGAGTTGCGGTAAAGATGCGCAGAGAGAGATGCCTAATCGTCATCCGGCTTTCCGCCTCAGGCGACAAGAAATAACACAGGAAATGCGGCGCAGGTTTAACCACATCGCTGCGATGGCTATTTCGCCGCAGCGCTAAGAGGGCGGGGCGGCCGCGCTGCGGCCGCATGCTGGTGACAGAACCGCTCCGTCACCAGCCGCGGTTGGGCTGTGCTCATGATGGAGCGGTTCCGTCATGGCCCCGCCCGCTCAATAGAACGCGGCGTGCAGGCACGGCGGCCGGGCCATGACAGAACCGTTCCATCATCAGCACAGCCCAACTGCAGCTGATGACGGAGCGGTTCCGTCATCAGCATCAAACGGGTTAAAAACAACAAAACAAAACAAAATACGTGTCCCAGTAAATGTATTAAAAGCACATAGCATGAACACACATAGCAGGCAGACTCTCACGCTCCCGGCTCCTGCCTCAGGAGTGGTGGGCGGGTGCAAGGTCAGTGACTATTATTGTCAAATCAAGGGCACCAGTATGAGAGCCACATGTGCTCCCAGCCTGGCATGCCTATATGTGGGCAAGTATGAACAACAACATATTTACAATGAAGTCAGCCCTTTCTTTGAAATTATAAAACAGTGGTCTAGATTCATAGACGACGTGTTTTTTATTTGGGAAGGTGAAGAGACTGATTTAAACTCCTTCCTTGAATGGTTGAAATGTGGTGATATGAATCTAAAGTTTACAGCTAATAAGAGCCAGGAATCAGTTGATTTCCTTGATATTACAATAAAAGCTAAGGATGAGAAACTGTTGGTGGGAATATATTTTAAACCATGAGACAGGAATACGTTATTACACCACTCAAGTTACCACCCAAAATGTCAGAAGGATGGGATTCCTTTCAGCCAACTTTTACGCATTAGTAAAACATTCTCAAACATTGGAAATCTACACGTACTCCAACACTCATAGGGTGGCTTTGCCTATTGCATATATTGGGCATGGAGAAGATTTCGCTCACCGCGGCTGGCAAGGGCTCAGGATTTATCGACCTATGGCAGCCCTTCAGCTATCCTTTTTAAATACAGATCTGTTATCTGAAGCAGGCATATTAACCCTCTGCGCTACTTTCTGGGGAGTCAAATCTGCCCCTGTACAAAACTCTGCGCTCTCTCTTTAGCAGGAACACTATTCATAGGTGTTTTCCTGACGTTTTTATTGTTGCCTGAAATCTGGATGCGCAAGGAACTCTTCATCAGCTGCCATGCAGGTAAGAGCAGTGAGGCGAGGTGCGTGGGGGGGGGGGGGGGGGGGGGGGGGGCGGGATTTTGACAGATGACGACGAGGGAAAATGAATTATTTATTTAATTTCCCCTTGTGGACAGCTGTCGAATCCCCCCAACCCGGCCCCATACCTCACCGCTCTTACCTACACTGACCGCGGCTGTCAGCTGCTTTTAAATCATAAGTTATTGCTAAACACAGCGTCGATGCCTGAGGTCAGTGCCCCACCCCTTCCAGGTCAGCGCCCAGTGCAGCCGCTCCTGTTGCACTGCCCTAAAGCAGGCCCTGCAAATGAGAGGGATAAGTAGCTGGGGCACAAATTGCACAAGATTCGAGCTGTGTTTCCCGGAATGGAAAATCACACTCAATTTGCACAACTGTACCCAGTATGTGCGACACAACACATAACTGCATTCTATTGGCACCCATCAAAAACCGATATAAATTGTTAGGGGGAACTCTGAATTTACGCACCACTTGTAATCCCGTTTTTTTGGTGTAATTTGAATTTTGCACCCAGAACAGAATGAATGACCCGATTGTAATCAAGACCTTAGGGTCTGATTTAGAGTTTGGCCGACAGGTTACTCTATCAGAAACATTACGGACATTCATTACACCTTACTGCAAGTGTGTTATATCCTATGACACTTGTAATAAGGTGGACGGGGTAGCCATCTACTGTGTGCCAAAGTATCCCATCTGCAAAATTCCAATTCCGGCCCTGTGCCTCACGGAGGAGAACCTGAACGCGCCTCCTTGTTTTTAAGAAGATTTCAACGTGATTTTTAAAAAAAACTTTGGAACACTCACTGATAAAAAAGCTATATTTGTCCTTAAATGTGAAGGTGTACTGTAATCGTCTTTTATAATACATCTCTCCTGTCAAGAAGTGAGTAGGGACCCGTTTCCATAGGATTACTAACCAGTTGTTACATGGACCCCCCCCTCCGTTTTTCTCAATTGACCCAATAATTGTGTTTTCATTGTTCCGAGCCGTTATACTTAAATAAACGTGTGCAGGCATCTTTGAAGTATTTGCACACACAATAGATCTGGCACAGAAATAAACACTGAAATTATGGCAATTAAATAAGTTCAAGACCAACCATTATCTCCTTAGCGCGCCCCCAGGAGCTCTGAGCACAATATGGAGCTTGCAGAGCAAGGCCTTCTCTTTACGGTTCCCTTTCTTGCTTAATTTCTAGTTTTGATTTCTTCAATGATAAGAATAGAAGGGGAAAAAGTAAATATGCAATTAACAAATGAAGTAAGTGTGGGTATGATTATATATGTGGATAATGAAGGCAATACAAAGAGGGAAAACCGTGCTCTTTGCCCTGTCACTAAATCGTACATAGTTTGAAAAACACACTTATATTTGCATATTTATTTGTTGGACAAATTTAGAAATGTATAAATGTTAAGAATTGTAAGATTAGTCCAAATGTCGGTGCTTTTATCGCGGGGTCTATCTTAGACATCATGATTCTGGATTACATCATCTCAGGACAGGGACACCAAGGAGAGGGCCAAAGATTGTGTAGCCTAGAAGAGGCTCACAGGTAGTATGCTGATAAACAACCATTGGCATGGCCATTAGGTCTCAACTTTGGGACCTTCTAAGTGTTTAGTCAGAGCTATTGGCTTTGCCAATGCCTTTAAGTTATGTTGTAGAGTAGTGTGGCTGCTGTGCAGCATGTTAAAAAGTTATAATGAAAAAGTGTTATAAACATTTTTGGTACCTTTTATGCATATTTTTTTTTTTACTGACTTTTATATAGCAAACGTAACCTGAAGATATCTGGTATAAGAGCACTTTACACGAGCACCAGTTGCGTTATATGAGGACACATTCATTTTTGTTAGGTAAGGGGAGATTAAGCGATTTGCCCAGAATCACAGGATGTTGCGCGTCCTTGCCGAGACTCAAACCCATATCCCCAGATTTGAGGTCGACCACCCTAGCCATTAGGCCAACTCCTCTAACTCCTCTTCCCAATGGTTATATATAACCAAGAAGACATTATATACAACGGAATGACTCTTAAAAAGTCTTCTATTTTTTTTGTCCTTGCAAAGCTGGCAACTTCTTTCTGCCTGTTCTAATGTTTTTAGTTTTTTGTGTCGGTCGGGTGGGGGGCATAAATAACTGGAGGTTGGAGGTTGGAGGTTCGGGAATGGTGCCTCAATTACAACATGAGCAGCGGAGGGGCAATAGGGAAGAATGAACACTTGCCAGATTCTGAGGGCAGACTGCATTTATGGCAATGGGACATATTGGAAACTGTGTAGCTCACATTGATAAAGTCTCATTTCCTGCCAGTAAATGAGCATCATAGGGTAAGAATTTGGGTCACGTTAGTAAAGAAAAAAGACAGGTTGATGGCCAGAGTTAATGTATAAGCATGGGCGAATTTTGCAAATTGGCAATTCGCGAATTTGAGGATTTACGAATTGGCAATCGGCAAAATTCACAAATTCGCGCGAATTTGCGGATTTTTTTATTTTTGCGTGTTCGCGGGTGTTCGCGAGGCGCTTTGCGTGTTCGCGGGTGTTCGTAAGGCGCTTTGCAATTTCGCGGGTGGGGGATGGTTTTGCCTGCTTAATCACTGCAACCCTCTTGTTTTTTATGCCCATCTGCCCTCTGTACCACTTGTTTCTGTGTCCTTCTGCCCTCTGCCCCACTCATTTTTTGTCCCCTTCTGCCCTCTGTCCCACTTTTGTGCCCTTCTGCCCTCAGCCCCACTTAGAATGGCGCCGGCAAGCTGCCAGCGCCATTCTAAAATAGCTAGAAATAGCTTCAACAGGAAGCACTAATAGATAAAGTAAAGCAGGTGCTCCAGTTGAAGGTCAAATTAAGTTGCACAATCATTAATCACCCCAAGTTTGGGGGTGATTAATGATTGTGTAACTGAATTTGAGCAGCACCTGCTTTACTTTATCTATTAGAGCTTCCTGTTGAAGCTGACTTTTGTAACTATTTTAGAATGGCTCTGGCAGCTTGCTGGCACCATTATAAAAGAGTTACAAAAGTCAGCTTGAACTTTTGACCCAATCCGTTCCGTTCGCGGATTTTCGTTCGCGGATTTTGCGGGAAATTCGCGAATCTCGCGGATTGCGAATTTACCGAAAATCTGCGAAATCCGCGAGCAGAACGGATTTTCCGCCCATGCTTATTAATGTAGTTCACAATAGTCATTTTAACACTTTTTCTTAACATTGGTCTTCAATTATGATGATGGGTGTATTTTACTTTATTTTTGTTTTACTGCATTTTTCAAATGTAATGTTCTCGACCTTTGTGTTGTAGATAATTGGTGCGCATTTTTGAACTGCTTATCAATTTTTGATTCAAAGAATACATTTTTAAAATATTATTTTCAAACTCATCACCTAAATTTGTCACCTCAAAAAATAAATCAGGTAAATCCGTGTGGGGCAGGTTAACTTACAACTGGAATGGAATCCTGCATACTATTGTATCTCTGGACAAAACTCACACTTTTATTGTTATAGGCAGACTATATACCCTTAACCCACTCCTGCATGTGGCATAACTGCCACACCACCATGACAATAGCATCCAGGAAGAAGAACATAAAAATACACCCATGAACATCTAGCTTGGTACCTGCTTCACTTACCAATGACAACAAGGAAAGGACATAGGGGCATATTATCAAGGGGGTTTATCTCCGCTTTTCTGGCTTTAAAAGACAAGAAAGCGGAGATAAAATTATCTCACTATTACCTAGCTGTCGCTAACACCAGTTAGCGACAGCTAGTAGGAGATAGCGACCATCTTGGGCCCCGCTTTGCATGTCAGTGACATTCATCACTAATGACATGCAAAGTGGGTGTGCCAAGATGTTAGCGACTGGAAACAGTCGCTAACATCGCTATCTCCTATTACCAACTTTTGGAGATATTCCCGCTAAGCGCAAATATCTCCAAAAGCTAACACCTGCCCCTGAGCAGTTCTTAGCCATGTTATCCAATGGTAGGTGGATAACATGGCTAAGAGCATTAACTCGGTAATGCATGAATATCGCTGACTTTTCAGCGATATTCATGCATTTCGGTCGATTTTTATCGCTTAGGAGATAAACCTTGATAATAGCAAGGTTCCTAAGCGATAAAAATCGCCGCAGCTCGGTGATAGAAATATTGCCGCTACGCCAACATAGCGAAAATTATCGCTAGTTGTTGGTAATATGCCCCATAGTTTGAATTATCCCCTATTGGAAGACGCATGACTGGCTGGCAGTACATTTTCAACCTTGATGATGCTATGCCATCCCTTTGCGGAGAGTCTGATCATCTTCATCTCCATTACCATTAATGGGTTTCTGGTGGGATGGGGGGGGGGCACAGGGTGGGTTGATAGTGATGAATCTACCAAAGACTCTTCATAATGTCACTGATATACCAGATGCAAAATTCTGAGCAGAGTCATGACTTGTAACATAGCACCATCTGTAACCAAACTGTCAATCAATTATTCAGCAGATCGAATACAAGGATTTTCCCTGCCCTAGGTGATGTGATAATTTGTCTTCCCTGCACCTCCAATTGAAACATGGCAATATTTAGAGCCTCTCGTGCCAATCTGGCATCCAACCTACTATTGACATCCTAGGTTTCCCGATAATGTGTTATGATAGGGAGTTGGGAAGTTGTAATGGTTACGCAAGAGATGACGTTCTACCACATTCATTGCCCCTTCATACATTTACAGATTCCTTCACAGTTGATCATGAAAACACAGGTAGCAACCTTGGCTTTCGGTTAAAAGGAGTTTTCAAGACTTGGCGTGGAAGAGATTATATAACAAATTGCATACAGTAACAAGTCTACAGCAACATATGTCCTGCAAACAAATGAAGGCAAGTTAGTTGTGGCCTTGCCTCAAAGGGAAAATCGAGCCCAAGCGGTGAGGCTATGCCCCATCTGAACATGCAACCGCATGTGTTTCCATCTTATTGACCCTCCTCACTGAAGTGCAGGCAGGGTCAGACTGGCTTACAGGGCAAAAAAGCAGTGCCTGATGGGCTGGTCTGACAGATCAGTGTGTTGGCTGTTTTTTTTGCAGTATTGTGGGACTGTCATAAGGCCAGGTAGGCAGGTTTTTACTGTTGATTTTCCTGATATTACCACAAGCAATGCCTTCAGCAAACACAAAAACGTGTAGTAACCCACACCTTGCAAAAATACCCATACAGTGGGCTTTAGAAGTTGAAAACTGTCATGCTTTTTAAATGTGGGCCACTTTTTAAGCCACCTGGTTTGCTAATAGGGAGTCACTTTTATTTTGGTGCCCAGGCTATATTTTGTGTCCCAGTCCAACTCTGAGTGCATCTTGAATTCTTATAGCTCAGTGAGCTATGGGATGCAAGTCCAGGCATACCTGTGCTACTGTGGGCGACTCATTGACAGAAAAAAGTGATGGGCTGAAATGCTTGAATTAATCTTAATAACTGGTAAGTACTTGGGATGCATTTCACTCTATCACTTTTTTTGCTCACTATACCTTTACAGGCAGGGCCTTAGCATATGCAAATCAGCCTGCCTTTCCACCACTCACTCACCAAAGAAGAAGATCCAGACACCAGAGAGAACTGAATGTTCAGTGCCTGGTATAAATGGGGAAGATTATACACACATGAAAGAGACATTCTTTAAAGTGTCTGGAGTTTTCAAGAAATGTGTGCTACCGCCGTAAGGCAACGTGATAACAAAGGAGTTAAATACCTGTCGCCTGGTCATTGTCACATTTTGTGAAATGTATGACTTTAGATTACAACAGTGTCTAAATAATCCTCCAAGTACAGCAGTTGACTTGAATTTCGTTGTTTTGCTTTTATTGAATTTAATATATTTATGCCTGAAAACAGGGTTTTTTGTGAGGATTCCGTTGGCGGGGTCTTACAACTCTTTGCTGTAAACACCAAGAACTGACCGGCGCACAACTAATGCGATTTGCGAATGCCCTCAGCACAATCAACAGTCCTGTGTATAAATCAGAGACCCTGGCATAGATTACATTGAAAAGCAAAACACAACTATTTACCTTTTCGAGACACACCTCTGACAAGTGACTTCTCGCTACCACATCTCCCAATCATTTATGTAACTTCTGGGGCACTTACACTTCACTGCTTCGACTGTGTAGACAGCAGCGGCTCCTCCGCAGTGCAAAAAATGAAAAATACAATGCTGATAACATAATGTTAATATCATTTAATTTTTCCATGCTGAGGTATTTTTGCGGGTTGGGCCTGGGCTGCTCACAGAGAAGGGGGAGGAGTGGTTGGCGTACTTTCAAAGTGTGCATGGCTGTTTGGCAGGCCGTTTTGGGCCAATCAAACAGTCATGTAACTTAGCATTTTCTCCGCCTGGCTGTATTGCACAGCTTGGGTGGAGAACATGCACAGGCTCCCAGTCCCTGTTTGAGTACCGAACCACAGTGCTCAGACAAATCACAATGCTTCTGTCATGCCGGTGACAGCAGAGTTGTGATTGACTTAGGGCAGCCTGTCAGGGGCGGCTGGTGACATTTTAAAGTGGTGAGGCGCAATCTGATTTGCGAGTGCGGGCCCCAGGCCACTCAGGCCGGCGGCGACCCCCCCACCCACGTTCACAACACTCAAAGAAATGTATTCGCACACGCATACACACAAACACATCCATTCGCAACACTCTCCACCAAACATTCATGCATACATGCACGCTCACACCAAACACTTTAAAATAAAAGAAAAACACACACTCTTACATTGCTGCCGGTCCCGGTCAGCGCCCCCTCTGGGCTCTGCTCCCCACACGTCACAGGCTCACAGCGCCCCTGGCCAATCCTGGCGCCAGGGGCACAGGTACCTTCTCGCCCGCAGCACGCCCATTTGGGCTCCTAATGGGCATGCGCAACGTCGCAAAAACACAAGTGCGCATACGTGGGCATGGGTAAAAATTCACCCTCCGTCCCCACTCATGCGCACTTGTGTTGCTGCCTGTACAATCATGTCAATGAATCAACATGACGCCAGACCGCCAGGCAGGGCGGTCTGACGTCATGTTGATTCATTGACATGATTGTCACAAACGCCGAGGGAGCAGCGGGCGGCTTCGGGCAGGGGGGGGCTACGCCCCCACGCCCCAATGGACGAACCGCGCCTGCAGCCTGTGTGCCTCCTGCTTCTGTTCTATGACTGGTCGGTAAGAGAAGTGGAGGGGAGATGACGGAGAAGAGACAAGGCTGTGAAGAAGTAAGTGCATTTTTCTTTATTTTTTCACTCCTGCTTCACCACCCCTGATCCGTGCCACCCACCACTGTGTTTAGAGAGGACGAGCTTTAATCCTTGAATAACGTTACTATAATGTACTTCCAAGTGATGGAAGACAATGGGCAGCACTTGTACAAAAAGAGTGATTAGCAAGAGCACTTAAGACAAGTGGACACATTTACCTAACTAGTCAACAAATCAACACAAAGCTGAACTACACGAATTATGAAAATCCACACACAGCTGTGAAACAGGACACAGCGATTAGCCTTGAAGCTACATTGTAACCTATTGTTTAACTGAAAGAATGAGAAGGCACTGAAAAAGAAATATTAAAGCCGCACTGAGAGCATGCCTTGGCTCTGCAGTCGAGATCTCTCTAACACAGTGTTTTTGAACCTATAAACATCTCTCTGTACTCGGGCAAAGCTTAAGCATTTTGATAGCCGTGGGATAAGCAGCTTCTGGGGGTATTGAAAGCTTGGTAAAACCAGACCCATATCTGGGGATGAAAGTTACGGTGTACACACAAAGTTATCGTTGTTTAAAAAAGGCAATGAAAATGATGAGAAAACAGGGCTGAAACCCGGGCAGAGGCCGGTTCAGACAGATCAATGCAGTGACCGTATGTGTTCTAAGTAGAGCATCCTGGCTAGTGTCTAGCTGAAACACAAAAAAAAGATACCAGGGGATCCAGACAACAACAGTTCAACTGGGAGCTAGATTGGAACGGGTGCATTGCAGTACTCATGATGTTGGCTACATTGCAACCTCTAAGGTGATTGTTTTTCATTATTGTCCCTTACACTTGCATGCTTTTTACCGAATTTGGTGGAATCACTGCAAAGGTGTGATAACCAGTTACACATGCAATAGAAGAAAAACAAAATTCATTCTTGTAGTACGTAAAGTATAGTAACCTCAGATTGGTTAGGAACATTTTTAGATTGTGCTAAATCGTGTCTGGCGATTGGATGCAGACTGTGTCAGCTGTTCAAACCCCAGAGATTGTGCATTTTTTTGCAAATTGCACTTTCATTGCTCATGTCTGTAATTAGCTGGGGCCCTGAATGAGGAGAGTGTCGGGCTTGGATCTGCTTCTCAGTGGTATACGGGCAGAGAAGGGGGCAGATTAGCAAGGTAGGCTCCTGATAAGCATCGAGTTGTGAGAACAATTCGACCTGTTGGTGGTTGCTCCTGTTGCTGTGCCTTATTATTGTAAATATTGTAAGCATTCATGCTCAACATCAGACAAACTTGATCAGTGATGAATAGTTAAACAAGCACACAAGAAACCAAGGACAAAATAGTCCCCCAAAGAAAAGATAAAACAACCAAAGCGTAATGATACAGTACTTTGTACCTGCTCTGTGGAAGGAAGGAAAGAGAAAAAGGAGGGACAAAGAGGGTAGGACTATTAGCAAGCAAGGATTTGACACCAGTCAGTTAGCAGAGTGGTCTGCCTATCTGCTTGAACGACTTGGTTTTCAGCCAGTCAAAATGGGTCACAAATTAAGGGAGAAGTTGCATGTGATAATGTGGGCACCAGAAATGGAACCTAAGATCCTGCAGCAATAAACCTCACAGATGTCCACCTTAACTAACCCTACATTTTATTAGTGGGGGTCAGAATAAAGAGCAACCTTATGGATGGCATCTAGTGACAAGGAGGTGGCTGAATGCAGAAAAATGCATCAACAGATTGCTACAGAGGACCCATCATTAAGGCATTAAACAGGGGTACATATAGAAAAGGCAGATGCAGGGAAAACAAAACATGTCAAGGGAATTGCTATAACATTTAATGTTTTAAAGAAAAAATGTTGACTCTTGCTCTCATTTATTTATTTTTAATTAAAAAGAGGCACTAGACATGCCCACAATGATACCAGTCTAGCAGGTGTGCATCCTATTGAAATACAGTTACAGACTAAAATGGTCAGAATTTACCTCATGGGGCAAAGCAAGTAGCCTTTCTTGCTCCAATTCACAAAACCCCAGAAATAAATGTCAGACATGTGCTCCCATAGGTTTACTCCTAGATTTGGAAAAACTTTCATGTCATTAACATACACATCCAGTAGTAGTGGTGAAAATGAACTCTATTTTTTATTTCAAATAGTGCACACTTCCAGAACATTTGTGCAAGTAAAATTTTCATCTTGGGGTAATGTGAAGCAAATGTGCATTCACATATTACTTTTCTTCTCATGCACACACTCTTTTCCTTGCACTATCATTCAATAAGAGGATGTTCCTGCCAGGCTCTCAGCCTGGAAACACTTTCTTGTACATGGCAGGAGGACGGTTAAAATGGCATCCAAGGTTAAAATATTTGTAAGGGCACCATGATGCATGACGGCAGGGGGCCGTCATCAGCATGGAAGGGGTTAAAAACTTGCAAGCGGTCGTAACCACGCACTTTCCTACTTATAGTCGTTGCGTACGAGAACCAAGGCTGGTAGTAACTGTGCCTCGTTTGCTGTGAGACTTGCTTGTCGTAAGCAAGGACTACAAGTACAAAGTGCTTATTTACATACCGCTTTCAGGTGCAAACTGAGTGTTTGTAGCCGGCCCTCGAGCACTGTTGACGACCACCGTGGGGCGTCACACTCCACTCTACTCCCGCCACGCTACCTACCTACCTCATGCACATTTGTACACCAGATATCTCTTGTGAATCGACTGCATTCTACCAAACCTTACATCAAACATCTATCGGCAAACTGCCACAGTTAGGTGCAGACAAGTGCTCAGCATACACACCAAACTCAGACTGGATTCATCATGGAGGAGCCAGTCAGGACCTCCATCAAGGCCACAGTGCGGATTACCCATGCCCAGGCATCCCATCCTCTCTCTGGATGAGAACTGGGTCTGTTGCCGTGAGAAGTGGTCTTTGGTAGTGAGACCCAGGAGTTGGTCTCTAGAGTGTCTCTGGTGTCCTCAGTCAGTGCCTCCTCCAAAATAGCCCCCAGGGTAATAAATGTCTAGTACCTAGTACCAACTGATTTTCTGGAATGCACATGAGAAAGGAATTACAGTCAACAGCTAACCATATGGGCTTCTTTGCCCCCAAACAATGCTCAGTATTTGGAGCAGTCACAAATGCAAACTGATTCCCTTATTAGCATGTAGTCAGCTCTACGTAAATCATGGATCACTCTCTGCAAGAGCCCACTGCAAGAGCAGATGCCCATTTGGCCTTGACACGAACCCATAGGTCCCTACTTTATTAACCGAATGAGCCCTCTGTGGGGGTCGAGCGATCTGGTGGATGTTTGCACCGAAGGTACACATTTCACACTTTACTCTTGTCTCTTTTCCCCTGAAGTCGCTGTAACTATGCCTTTGGTAAATGAGCTGTGATTCCATTAGAATGGGAAATAGCACGATTGGAAACTGATTGCATTCAAGAAGGGTTTTAAAAATAAATGTCTCAGGAAATAATTATGCAACAATGATGATCCAATGTGCATTCTTTATTTACAAGCGAACAGAGCTGCTGCGACTTGGCAGAACCTAATAAGGCACCTCGTGTTTGGCATTGTACAGTTCTTTTTTTCCCTCCAATGGAGCTGTGCTCAGATTGTAACTTTAAAAGTTGGCATGTTAGGAATTGTGCACACTAACATATTCTCAGCGGATTTCTTATTTTTTTTTCGTTTTTAAAGTCGTTTTTTCCCGTATTCTTCCTTCAAAACATACTTTTTTTAAAATAATTTTTCACCCGATTTCATTAAGCTTAATCATCTTTAGGAAGCTCAAAAACTTCTTGAAATGTTAAAGATAACTTTATAAAGTGGGCAGAAAACGATGTATCTATTTTCACACTACCAAACAAGAGATTATAATAGCATGCTATTGGCAAACTCTTCTGATTAAATGAGAGCATGTATATATCTCGAGTGCTTTCAAACCTTGGTAATATGTTCTTATTTAGAAAATGAAATTCACATGAAAGCAAAGCTTGGAAGTGCCGGATCTCCTCATATCTTTGCATCGCATGAACAATCATAACAGTGTCACAGGGCGTTCTCACTGATGCTGCTATCTATAGGCCTTCCTGAAGGACTCTGGAAGATACTAAAGGAGAAAAATCTTTTTTAGATGATTGAAGAGGGAACTCACAAAAATCAGCAATTTTACGTACGTGCATCAATATAACGGTCACCAAAAGAGTTTTTTTTTGACTTGCAAAATCCATTGTCCTTCTGATCCCATGAAAGCTCTTTTCTCTAGCCATTTTTGTTTTTCTGAATTCCACTATGCCTTTCTCTTCTATTTTAGACCCTTACAGAGAGTCCCTATGTTACCACCACCAGGATCCGTGGCACAGGTGCCCGCCGCCCATCCCTGCTTCAACAGAGTTGCCTCTCCTTCTGCCAGGATGTGGACTCACCCCAGTCTCATGATCCTGTGCCACTTGCTGCCGGCGGGCAACTGTGGGGTCAGCCCGAGACCCCCAACACCCTGAAGACCTCCGTGGACAGTCAACCCTTCAGCAGCCCAGGGGACCCTGGTAAGCCAGAATAGGCACAGATATTGGATTCTTGCTACCTTGCTGTTACGCATAAAAGCTTTGGACTAAATTGTGTTAAGAGGTTATTATACACGTTCAAGAGTTTGTGGGCTTTTGGGCAGCTAATCTGCCTCAGATTCAACAAGAATAGATGGCGACATTAGAAAGGACAATAGCTTCATCTGAACACACACATTAGGGCCTGATGCTATTTCTATTGTTTATGTATGTATCTATGTATGTATATTGTATTACTATAGCGCTTACATAGCCAAAAGGTATCAGAGCTCTCAAAATGGTCAGTGACAAGCATAAAGTCAGCGAGTAATAGGAGAGGAAGCTACGTTGTGGACAGGTAATGGATTGTGATGTAGTGTTATTTAAAGAGATGAGACTTCAGCTCTTACTGAAATTGGAGGAGCGTTGGGGCACTTCTCATGGATAAGGGACTGTTGTTACAGATCCTTGGTGCATAGATGGAAAAACGTGTTCTCTTCTTTTTTTTTTTTTTACTTCTTAGTCTGCAGTCTGATGTGTCCTGGCTATAGGTATGCCAAAAACCATCAGAGATAGCGAGCCTGTCTTGTCTGAGATAAGCGGGCATGCTGGTTGTGATGGCTTGTAAATGATGCAGCTGGTTTGGAAGATTGTGCAGACCAGCAATGAAAACCAATCGGGTTCGATAAGGATGGAGATGATTAGATCCTATTTTTTCAGGCCCTGGATGAGACATGCTGAGGTGAATAGTATGCCTTTAAATGAGCTACTGTTGAGTATTGGAAGCCATTAGGTAGGGTATTACCAACATCCGTATTATGTTCAAAAGTGCTTGAAAGCTTAGGAGCTGATATAGAGTTTGTCTGATGGGGTTGTCCATTGCAAAATGCAAAGAAATTTCCTGTCTATTAAACGCTTGGTCTACCCAGACTCTAAGCTATCAGCCGATGGGAGCCTATATTCCCTCCATCTATGGAAAGCTTTATTCAATGGCCAAATGGAATAAGGGCTATTGGAGGATGGACATTATACCATCCACCCCATTCAGTGTAGACTGTGTGATATGCTTTGCTTTCTGTCCATCATCCTCCGGAGAAACCTGGATGTGGGCGGGCATTAGGTTTTTGTTATTTGAAAAAAAACGTCCTACTTTGGGAGTTTGTTTTTGAAAAACAGAAAATTTTAAAGGTTTGGTGGACAACTGTCAAATGTGACAGCGACTGTCCACCAAACACTCTTTGTACATTTAACGGTACCGCCATGACGTTGGTTGCTATTAATGTACAGATATAATCACTGGGCTGTTTTTCATCTCTAAATTTGACAGACAATAGTCCATCAGGGTGGCAAAGGCTATGTGCTCTGCTGGCCTAACTGATTGTTCTCCATCCCCCAAAGCGCAAATGAGGTTTCTAAGACCTTTAACCCTTTCGATGCTGATGACGAGCTCAGCTCGTCATCACCCACGGGTGTCGTGTGCTGATGACGAGCTGAGCTCGTCATGGTGCCACTAAAATGGCAATTTCCAGCACAGGGGGGGGGGAACGCCCAGCAGCCATGTGGTTAAAAGGTGGTGAATTATACCCACGACAGTGCCATGAAGGGATGGAATCCTATTGATGAAAAGGGCAGATTTTTAGAATATAAGGCTTGTCTTATGAACGTTACCCAAATTACTTTTGTTTGTTTGGGATTCTTCTGTCCTGAAATCATCATGTAATTTTGATATTTTATTTGTCAATTTTTATATATACTGCAGCTGCGTTTTAGAGTCAGTGATAAACTTTTTGCCATATGGATTTGTTTCACAAAGAGAGGAGTAACCACTGTAATCAAATTGAATTTCAGAAGTAAAGGGATTTTACTGGAATATTGCAGGCTGGACTATTGTTAATGAATACAATATATACTTGCCTAATTATCCAAACACATAATTATAGAAAGCATAATTATGCTACCTATTAAAAACCATGGTAACATTGCTTTTAGCAGAGAATCTGATCGCACAAAAAATGTTAATCTCATAACTCTCGTGCCATAACGAGTCTCTTTGTCTAACTTGAATTCATGTTATTCATTATGTGTTAGTGTTTTGACAAGCATTTGACTGCATAAGAACGATTTTAAATGCCTTGGGTCACAAACCTTTATCTAACTATGTTCATCTTTCTTTTCTTGTAAAAAGGGGATATTTTGTGCAATTAATCAAAACACAAAAGGGACAATTTCAGGAGGGAGCCAGCTAAAATAAAGTAACTTTTGGCTTAAAATATCGGGAAACTCCCTTCTGAACTGGGTCTATTGAGACGTATAGAAGGTGTACTATTAAAAAGCACACCTCTAGATTTCTAAAATATATTCATATAAAATACAACATTGAGCATTTTCGCAACCAGGCTGCTAGATGATGAGTTTGATGGTTTAGTTTATGAGCATATAAAGCAGATAGCAGGAGCCTGCCCCTGGGTAGAACATCTCCCCTCCCCTTGCCCTTATCTCAATTAAAGGCAATCCATCTACCAGGGTTCCTTATCTTTGTCACTGTTCACTGTTCATGACCTGCAGTAAGATTTTCCAATAAAAGAAACCTTACTCATGCTACAGACTCATCAGCATTCAGCCAAGCATTGATCATTTTTCACAGCATATTTACCTGAGGGATGTGATCTCAGGGATTTAGCGGCTTTAATATTTATTGGTTGAACTAGGTAATATGTTTGTTCAGGGCAGAATGCCTCATGTGACCACAGTTAAAAAACTCACCAATAAAGAATATTCACAATTGGCATTAAAAATGTAAAACTACTAAACAAAACTATTTTTTCTTAAAGTAGGGTTGTGCAAAATTTACATAATCAGCTCTTGCATATTTATGTGAAATTTTAGAAAGATTATATATAATTATTTAAAATTAAAAACTGGCATTTGATGTAACTCTATATTTGATTGCAAAATGTGTACTCATGACCATTTTAGACACGAGAATACATTTCACATACAAAAAGGGCAAAAACTATAGTGCTCCAAACAGCAGCTGCTCGCTTTCCGTTGTTCATGTTGTTCCTGTACTAAATGTTTGCCATGAACGGTTGGTAATTCCGATGGTGGCTGTCGGACCGCCGACAGGCCATTGGTGGTGGTCCGACCATTGACAGCCCTTCAGTCTGACCCCCGTATTCTGATACTGGTGGTCAGATCCTAAGAAATCGGACACATGACTGCCAGCGCCGTCAGGATCCTAAATCCCAACGGTGTGAAGGTTGTAGCAGCATCTCTGATTGGCAGTGATGCTGAGGTAGGCACCGCCGTCGGGATTACAAAATCCCTTTCCAATAGCCTTTTCATGGCTGCCTGCATTGAAAAGGTTGTCGGAAAGGGGTATGGGGGGCCCCAAGCATGGCTCCCTGCTGGTGTAGGCCACTGAAAAGTGGCCCTGGAGGCACATGTAGTGCCCCCACTCACCTCTGTGCACCGTGCACCATGCATGACATGGTGCATGGTATGGTGCACAGACAAAAGCAAAAGGCACAAATGATAGACGGAATGCTGAACTATGCAAACATTACCCCAGTCACACAGATTTGAGTTTAATACACCTTCTTTTGCTCACCACACCACCCCAGTTTGGACCCAGCCATATACAAAATAGTCTTGGCCTAGTTCCTCATGGGAACAGTCCTGCCCGATCTTCCAAGCCAGGCCCTCCCTGGACAAGAAACAAGCATCCTGGGACAGGTTTTGGAGCATCACCCCTCATCAGCTAGGCTAGCTTGAATCCAGTGGCGCAGTGAGCATGAGACTCGCATCTGGGCATACCCTTCCCATTTAGGGCAACAAAAGCGAAAGGTGCACGGACATGCAGGCAGTGCTATACGGTGCAGGCATGTGCTGTGGTCCTTTTCCAAAACCAAACAGCCAAACCGCCAACCCAGCGATTGCATCACAATACATTGGTCGGAACGCCGCATTCTTGTTGGCGGTCTCTTGAACGCCTCAATAGTGGCCTGTGGTCCGAGCGACCGGCATCGTAAGGGCTGCCCATAATTTCAGGAATCTCATGCAATAAGTGTAACGTGAGATTGCCAAAATTACACATGAAAATGCAGGTGAAATAGAAATTTTGACTGGGCCTAAAAAGAAATTAATTGAACATTTGTTCCTAGTGGAATGGGAGTGCTTTTACATAGTTATTCGTTTCTGCCACCTCCAGGCTGACACAGTGACTATTTTGTACCTACGTTTGATTTTCCAATTGTACGATGAGAAGGTTTTTTTTGATCAGCCTCCTCTCATGCTAATTTACCATAAATTTGTATAGGATTATTTCCCTTCCCTCATTTGGACCCCTTTTGTAGGAGGGTCTTTCCTGCCTCTTGTCACCTTGGGACCATTCATGGTCTGACACCGCTTACTACAAATTTCCTTCTTCAACTTTAACCTCAAATCTATATTTTCTATTAATTCTTTTCGATATTGTATGTTCCATTTTTCACGACTGCTTTAAATGTAAGTTGTGGATTTTGGGATTTGGTGATGTCACTTGCTTGGGGTTTTCTCTATATTCACACTCACGCACTGTTCCCTATTTTCTCTTTGCAGAATGTGGTATACTCTGGCACATCAGTGAGCTCATAATATTTCCACTTCCTTAGAAATGACCATTCTGTTGCTGTAGATAGCAATGCTCATTTAACATATTCCATTTCAAGTTCAGAAACACTGCTCTGTTCTTGAATTTTTAATATCCTGAATTGTTATTGCTCTAAAATTATAGCAGGTGGAAACGCCATCAATGCCTTTTTTGGCAGATGAACAATACATATCAATCATTGATCTAGCTGTATTAACACACATCACGGTTTCCTTTTTTAAAGGAACAAATACAGCAACAAAATATGTCTATACCATTGCCTCACTTGTTTTATACACACACTCAGATTCTGTTTGCACTTCTTTCTTTCACACTGTGTGATCACATGAGCACTGAGCACGCGTTTCGAGCATTTAACCCTCATGCTATATAAATATTGTTATGGCTAATGCTTTTGTGTTGTTGATCAATTCTTTTGTGTTGCTAATTTGTTTCATATTATGAGTAACCGGTAAATATGACCTCTCATTCCACTAGGAACAATTGTTCAAGATATGTTTATTGACCCTGGTTCCAGGCAGGATCTTAGGACTACCCCTATTGTTTACATTAAAAATGAACCCATGCATTTACAATGTTGTTATTTATAAAAGATAATAAAACATTTACCTCTATGCCCTCCAATGAGGAGATGGAGCCCCCTATGACTACAATTACGAGTGTAAACTTACTTTTAGGATATTTTCTCCTCTTGGTGGGCATATTCTTTTTAAGTACAAAAGACTGATGGATAATAATGTTTTAATCTTTGTAATTTGTTACTAGGCACTGAACGATTTAAGTGGGTGTTAATAGTGCCTGCACTGTTTGTATAGAGTTTACACACTAGAAGCAAGTTTCATCAGAAAGTTGTCCGCTGAGGTAATGATCTCTCAGTATTTCTTTTGGATTGACTATTCAAAGTAATAATTTTTAAAGTGCCTACTCTAAGTGTTCAGTACTGTTGTGGTTCTATGCACGTAATGACACATACATTTCCTCCTCTGCGAGACGAGGGAGTAATCATTTCGCTGCATTTGCAAAGACCTGTCACAGTATGAGCTCTGTGCTCTGTAAAAATTGCACTACTGGATAGCAAGTTTCTCTATAATTCAGAATATTTTGCCGGAATTTATAAACGGCTTCCGAAAAGGACGCCTTTTGCCCAGGGTGCTAGGTGTTAATGGCCTCCTTTTGATGCAGCCCTTCCAAAATCTCGCAGTACTGTGCAGCGTGTTATTACTTTAATGAGCGGATCCGCCACTTCCCAATTCCTCAAGCGCTTTTACTGTGCGAGTGAGGGATGAAAGAAAAGAGCAGAAGAGAGGGAGGTGAAATGAGACGGAGTTGGAGGGGCTTTAATCTCTCCATCTGCCTCTCTAATGGGAAACCATGGGTGCCCTTCTCTGTATCCTATGCTTAAAAATAAGATGTGCCCAAAACTCTCAGATAGCAACTCAATCAAGAATACATTATTTAATTAGGACTGTACATACACAATCCACCCGTTATAGAAAGTGGAATTAGTTGACTTGTTCCTCGTGTGGTTCATTTCAGTTAAAGACCTATATGCCGTGCCTATTTTGGTAAAATAAATATAAATAAAAGATAAGTGCAAGGATCCAAAGTTTTTCTAAGGAACCCCCAACAGAATTCCTCGATTTGCCGAGCACCAAGGCTGCATAATCCAGATTCCATCTCATGCCTTTTTCCACCCCCTTAACATCCTGTGGCAGATTTACAAGCCCCTTTCGCCACTTTTGCGTCACTTTCCCCATGTTTGAAGTGACGTAAAAGTGGCGCAAGGGGCTTGTAAATCTGCCTCCCTGTCTCATTATCCTACTCACTTGGTTCTTTTTTATCCGTGCTTTCCCGACTCTGTCACTATTTTCCTCTCTTTCTCTCACTCCTTCCTTTTCTCTTTTCTGCATTTCTCTGTCCTGCTCTGGGTCAGAGACTGAGTATGAAAAATAATTCTGGGGCCCCCAAAATGAGGGTCAGTGCCCAACGTCTGCAACTGCCTGCACAAAGCAAGCATTGCACGTATGTGTCGGTTGCTATTAGTAAATCGGTTTTACTGTGCATTAAACATGTCAAGCCCTTTTCACAAAGGTAATTTTGGTCGTAATTATGAGTTTGCAGCTGAAGTTATGTTTTTTATACCTGCCAAGAAACCCAAAACGGATTCCTGGCAATCGTAAATGCATGTACTTAGGCAGATGTCTCAGTGACACTGATATCTACTATGCGACGCATGTCAGATCAATTATAGTCGGTCTAGAGAAGCTTTAGCTGTCTCGCCAGCCTCATGGTTTCCAATACAATTTTAAATAAACATGCTTATTACACCAACGAGCCTTCGATAAGCCATCTTCATGTATTGGTCTGTTTAAGTATAATTCACAATTTTATTTGGTCCGCCACAGCCCACAACATAGGGCAGTAGTCACTTCAGCCAAGTCCAGTCATTGGTCTTTCTTCTATATGAGTGACGGCATTTACTCTTGCTTATGTTTACATCCACCTAAAAAGTAGACCAATTTAGCACCAAGACTGGTAGTCCAATCCCTTGAAATGCATTTTGAGCAGTTTTTGATGGGCCAATTTTGATTATTGTTGTAAATATAAGCTTGCTACATTTACCTTTTGGCATTTTTTATTTTGATTACTTTTCAGTTTTAATGTCTGATGCCTATGTGTGCAAAAACATAAATAAAAAATAGCATGCCTGCCAAGGTCAGGAGTTTTTTTTTGCTTTGCCAATGATTGATGTGTTTAAGTCTACATAAGTCAAAACATACCACGAGCAAATGAGCAATCACCCTGTCCATAAAAGAAACTATAATCCCTGAACCACTATGCTGTATTCTCTCTATAGTACAAAGAACCCTAACACATTTCAGTCAATGTAATGCCATACAAGATTGTGGGAGGACTAGAGCACAATTTTCAGTGTTCTTTTCACCCTTGTGAATTGCTTAATGCCTCCTTCTAAACAGAAGGGAGGTAATTGGTTGTCTGAGCTAATGGGACTGCACTCCTGCTTTGTTTGATGCTCTACTACAGCTACTTTAAAACTTCAATCTATCTACCCTAAACGAGGTAATGCTCATCTCTCAATTTACAAGACTCATACAAATGTGTCAGGAGATTTACAGCACTGGTTGAGCAAGTACTTTAATTCTAAAACTATTGGCATTTGTGAAAAACTAACTTTTTGAACTGCATCTACCGTAATGTTTTGAAAAACGGACAGACACAAAATCTTCAGGATGCATTGTGCACCTTTGAGATTTATTTCAGTCTTGTAGTACCACATCAGATACGCTGCAAATTTACTTATTTTCAGCAACTGGTTATGGGACCCACATCTGGTCATATCTGTCCCACTTATGGCGGCCTGCTCCCACAACGCCAAACTCTTTGTCGTACCGCCAGCGTCCTTGTGTCTTGCGGGCCCTTAGAGTGTCTAACTGAGAAAAGCAAGAATATACTGATGAAATGTAAGAATTGATCTCAGCCCCTGGCAATTATTCAGTCCATTACTTTTGTTCTCAGTACATGCAGATCGGTCTTAGACCTGCATCCGAATATGGCAGTCCAGAATAAGCTAGGAGGCCACAAGACAACAAATAGAACTTGTCCTTGCCTTGTTATCCGTTATTTAGATTCCTGTAGAGTGGAGACATTGTCTAGCAGTTTGAGTCATGGAATTGCAATTTAGGGATGCAGCCACGACTGATTTACACGTAGATGGTATATGTCTGCCATAGCAAAGTGGAAAAAAACAGATGGACTCAAATCAGGCAGAGATTAATTACCTGTAGCTGTTTTCAATTTGATCATTCCATGTGTGGTTTTTTGGTCTCATGTGTCGCTGTAAATGCAATGGATGAATATATGACGTTACTCCGCTAACAATCACCCCTCATACCATCACCACAAAATGTTTACCACGCAAATTCAATCACCCCCACAATTTATGACAATACAAACTTTCACCACGCATGCCAATAAAACGCAAAGGCATGCATGGTAAAGATATACTCCTAGTAAAAGTTTTAAAGGTAAGTGAGATTACCCTGCAAAAAACACTAACCTACACAACACAAACACTACCCTACTCTACACCAACACCAGAGCACTACCCTACACTACACAAACACTTCCCTACACTACACCAACACTACCCTACACTCTAAAACACTACCCTACACTAAAACAAACACTACCCTACACTACACCAACACCTCAACACTACCTAAAACACTACCCCACACTACACAAACACTACCCTACACTACACAAACACTACCCTAAACCCTAAAATACTACCCTACACTACACAAACACTAGCCTACACTAACACTACCCTAAACCCTAACACACTACCCTACACTACACAAACACTACCCTACCCTACACCAACACCACAACACTACCCTAAACCCTAAAACACTACCCTACACAAACACTACCCTACACTACACTAACACTACCCTAAATCCTAAAACACTACCCTACACTAAACAAGCACTACCCTACACTACACCAAAACCACAACACTACCCTAAAACACTACCCTACACTACACAAACACTATCCCACACTACACAAACACTACCCTAAACCCTAAAATACTACCCTACACTACACAAACACTAGCCTACACTACACTAACACTACCCTAAACCCTAACACAATACCCTACACTACACAAGCAATACCCTACACTACAGCAACACCACACTACCCTAAACCCTGTAACACTACCCTTTACAACACAAACACTACCCTACACTACACAAACACTACCCTAAACCCTAAAATACTACCCTACACTACACAAACACTAGCCTACACTACACTACACTAACACTACCCTAAACCCTAACACAATACCCTACACTACACAAGCAAGACCCTACACTACACCAACACCACACTACCCTAAACCCTATAACACTACCCTTTACTACACAAACACTACCCTACACTACACTAACACTACCCTAAATCCTAAAACACTACCCTACACTAAACAAACACTACCCTACACTACACCAACACCACCACTACCCTAAAACACTACCCTACACTACACAAACACTATCCCACACTACACAAACACTACCCTAAACCCTAAAACACTACCCTACACTACACAAACACTACCCTACACCAACACCACAACACTACCCTAAATCCTAAAAACCTATAATACACTTCACATACACTACCCTATGCTACACTAACACTACCCTAAACCCTAAAACACTACCCTACACTACACAAACACTACCCTAATCCCTTAAAAATTAACGCCCACCCCAGGCCCATTCCCCCTTACCTCTCTCTCCTTGTGGTTTCTCTCTCCTTCTGCTTCCTGCATCATGTCGTCTTTCTGTGAGGGGCAGTGCACGCATTGTGAGTAAATGGAAAAGCCTGTTTCCTCACAACGACGTGGATCGCCCATTTTTTTTTTTTAAACGTATGTGCATTTACCATACATACCTTTACAATGATTTTCGTTGTAAAGACATGCATGATAAATGCACATGCAGTGTAAAAAATGCGGAGTAATGGTATGCGGGGTAGGTGCACTATGTGGAGAAAAGGTATGCGGGGTCAAAGTCTGCGTTGTAAAAAATTTGTGGTAAACAATATTTACCACAATGGATATATCCAGATGTAGATCTTCTAGTTTGCACCCGAACAATGGGGATCTCCTCTAGCTTGAATGTCTTTTTTGCGGCAGGGCCAAAACTGATTCGCTAACAAAGGGATTGTGTCTGTAGTTGTACAATGATTAGCAAAAGCCGGTGTTCCCTTGGTTTCTACACAATTGATTAGAGGCACCTCTTACATATTTCGTAAAAGTGACTGGATCTGTAGATACAAGAATATGATATATTGTACCAGGTCCAAGTTACAAACTTGTCCCAACGAAAGTGTATAAATGAATGACAAAGTGTATTGTCTGTTTTGTTTTCCTCTCCTAAACATATGTGTTTTCCTTACTAGGTAAGGGAATTTAGAGTATATAAGGCGTTTTGGGATCCATTTTCTAATCAGCAACAACAATATTCTTGCTGTAGATTTTTTATTGTCAATCTTTTTAACTGTACCTGTACACATAAACTTTTCATAACACTTTTGTAATAATGTTGCAATTATTTTTGCTTTTGTTTTGATATTTGTTGTTCATTGTGTGGGCCTTTGTAATTATTTCTATTCTATTTTGTTGTTAAATGGTGAGATGGAAGTTGATTTCAGCCTCTAATCAAGTGTGTAGAAACCAAGGGAAAACTACAAATAGGTTGTACAATGATTAACAAAAGAAGTACTGAAATGTGTCAGAGTTGTTAACAGTGTGTTACCACCCAAGAAATCCATGCTTCACTTTTTGTGCATCTTTATTCTTTAAACAGCCACAATAGTTGTTATGGGGGTGGTGGAAACTGTTCAGTGCAGAGAGAAGTTGAAAG
Organism: Lissotriton vulgaris; assembly: GCF_964263255.1. Lineage (NCBI taxonomy): Eukaryota > Metazoa > Chordata > Amphibia > Caudata > Salamandridae > Lissotriton > Lissotriton vulgaris. Next base: position 746,193,182 of record NC_141693.1, on the reverse strand, counting down.
GTCAACATGCAACTGGCCTGCCACCTCGAAGACAACATCTTGGACCCGTCCCAGTCCGGATTCAGACGAAACCACAGCACCGAGACAGCCCTCATCGCCACCTCAGACGACATCAGGCGCCAACTAGACAACGGCGAAACAACAGCCCTCATCCTCCTGGACCTGTCAGCCGCCTTCGACATGGTCTGCCATCGCACTCTAAAGACACGCCTCCTAGAAGCCAGAATCCAAGAGAAGGCTCTCGACTGGACCACGTCCTTCCTCTCCGGCAGAACCCAGAGTCAGGGGTGGCCTTAGGCATGTGCAAGCTGTGCACCTGCACAGGGCCACCAAACCCCAGGGGCCTCCACGCCAATATATATCCTTAATATAATAATCCTCTGAGGATGGATACATATTTGCGTGGCGGCCCCTGGCAGGGATTTGGCAGCCTCCGGATCTGTGATACTTCCTAGCACCCTGACCCCCCTCCTGAGCTCCTGGGGCCTCTGCCCTGCCCGGACCCTTCTTCCGGGGCCCCCTACCTACGCTCCCTGCCCAGGGCCACCATGAGCCTAGAGACGCCCCTGCCAGAGTGTCCGCCTCCCACCCTTCTGATCCGAAGCCACCAACATCATCTGCAGCGTCACTCAGGGCTCATCCCTCAGCCCAACGCTGTTCAACGTCTACAAGGCCCCCCTCGCACAAGTAACCCGCCATCACGACCTCAACATCATCTCCTATGCTGACGACACCCAGCTCATCCTCTCCCTCACCAAGGACCCACACACCGCCAAAACTAACCTCCACGAGGGAATGAAGGCCATCGCCGATTGAATGAGGAGCAGCCATCTGAAGCTGAACTCGGACAACTCGGAGGTCCTCATCCTCGGACCTACCCCCTCAGCCTGGGACGACTCCTGGTGGCCGACCAAACTGGGAACAGCACCAACACCCACCGACCATGCATGCAATCTAGGATTCGTTCTCGACTCCTCCCTCTCCATGTCTAAGCAGGTCAACACCGTCTCCTCCTCCTGCTACAACATCCTTCGCATGCTCCGCGTCAGCAGCAGACTGGACTACGGCAACGCACTCTATGCAGGAATCCCAGCCAAACACCTATGATGACTACAACGCATTCAAAACGCCTCCGCCCGACTGATCGTCAACGTCCCCCACCACAGCCACATCACCTCCCTCCTGAGAGATCTACACTGGCTCCCCGTCACCAAGAGGATCACCTTGAAGCTCCTCACCCATGCCCACAAAGCACTCCACAATGCCAGACCAGCCTACCTGAACAGCAGACTCAGCTTCCACACCGCCACCCGCCAGCTCCGCTCTGCCAGGCTCATCCTCGCCACTGTCCCCCTCATCCAACGAACTACCTCCGGCGGCAGATCCTTCTCCTACCTCGCCGCCAAGACCTGGAACACCGTCTCTACCCACATACGGCAGACCCAAGACCTACTCACCTTCAGAAGACTCCTCAAGACCTGGCTCTTCGAGCAGTAGCAGCACCCCCCCTCCCCTCAGAGCCTTGGGACCCTCACGGGTAAGTAGTGCATTTTACAAATACTCTGATTGATTGATTGATTGATTGATTGATTTATTGAAAGGTAAACTCGTGCTTACAGCTTAGGGGTAGCAATTGCTTCTTCATTGGATTGAATGTAGTTGGCAGTCAGCAGGAATGATGGATAGGGCTGATATTGAAATCATTACATATCAGTAATCTTCATTACCCTGAATCGGAGTCCTCCTTGTCCCAGTCTTAACTACATTGAGGAGTCATTCCTCCCACACAGAGTTATCTACCATGCATAGAAGGAGTTTAGCATGCATCAGTCATCTTCTATGAGCATATATTTTGTGATGAAATAAACCCTCCTCCGTGACATGGGTACTGTAGGTAGCAAGAAAGAAAGTACTTGATGATACAAAATAGGAGGTGGAAGGGATCTTAGACTGGGACAAAGAGAACAACGATTCAGAGTAATGAAGATTACCAGTAAGTAATTATTTCATTGCCCATCATGAGTCCTCTTCGTCCCCATTCTAACTATATTAAGAATACACCAAGTGTGATATTTTCAACAACCAGAGAAAGTTGCAGAAAAGTAGTATTTATCTGTTTTAACAATTACTTCATTGCCTAAACCATTTTTATCAAACCAAAATTCTCATCCAAGGCCTGAGATAAGTCCAACCTGTAATGTGTCACAAAAGTCCGAGGGGTAGACCAGGTTGCAGCCCTAACATTTTTCTGCAACAATGCACCTCCAGCTTCAACCTTAAAAAGCTGCAATCGACCCTTGGATCATCCTGAAGTCCCTTTGGGGTCTGGTGATGAACCGATCTGTAAGCCTGTATAATTGCTTGTTGAATCCATTTACTAACTGAAGGGGTTGAAATATTTTTGCTTTTTTTGGCAACACCAAATGAAACAAAATGATAGATAGAAGCTCAAAAGTTCTTTGTACAATCAATGCAAATCAATAATGCCCTTTTAACATCAACCATTGCAGGAGTAAATGAACCAGAAAAGGACTAAAGAACTGTCAAAACTGCTCTTGAGAGAGGTTAAATTTAGTTGGGGGTTGGCTTAAGACCACTGTGTCTGCATAGGAAATGACTAATGCTCCCAGCTCTCCCAATCTTCTATGTGGTGTGATTGCTAACGAGAAAGCTACTTTTGCTGAAAGTCACAACAGATTAGCTGATTCTGTCAGATCAAAAGATGGTTCTTGTTGAAATCTCAGAACAATTTACAGGTCTCAAATTGGAACCACTAGCTGCCTAATGCTAAACTCTTTAGGAATCAAGAAAACAAGGGTATTATCCTTAATAAATCCTTGCATGACCCCCTAAAAGCTCTAATTGCCACCCATTGTGAGACCAGCATACCTGAAGTTAACTCTTTAACCACATCAATGCTTATGACATTCATCGTCAATGCTGACTTTTTTAAAATCCCATTGTTCATGACGAGCTGAGCTCGTCATGAGTGTATGGAGGTGTACATCATGACGAGCTCAGCTCGTCATGAGCGTCCAAGGAGTTTAGGAAGCCATCTCTTAAAAGCTTGTAACGACCGGATTTTCGGACCAGATAGAATCAGCTCACAAAACACCACCAATCCAGCCGAAACGTAACCATCTCCCTCCTCAGGACCTATTTATCCAGGCACCTGGGTACCTACCTGAGGATGGGGAATTAGCAATATACAAGCTCATATCATCAAAAACACCACTAAATCTATAGGATTACTAGGAATACTCACTGATTACTAAGGACTTCCATGCTCTACGCCACACTCATACCTTATAGTCTTGCGGCAACTCAGACCCAGACTATGCTACCCTCCTACTCATAGTGAAGGGGGCAGTTCCGATAACTTACCATTACACACTGATCACACTCAGTGCTCACTCAAGCCACAATCCTGTGGGTATACACATTGATCACAGTCAATGCTCTCATTAACTCCACTTTCCCTAGCAGCGATCTCATTACACACTGATCACACTCAGTGCTCACTCAAGCCACAATCCTGTGGGTATACACATTGACCACAATAAATGCTCTCATTAACGCCACTTTCCCTAGCAGCGATCTCATTACACACTGATCACACTCAGTGCTCACTCAAGCCACAATCCTGGGGGTATACACATTGACCACAATCAATGCTCTCATTAACGCCGCTACACAACGACGATCACTGTCCTATGAATACCTTCAGCTCTCTCTCTCTGTTGGGAAGTTTCTCTATATATATCTAATATCTACTGGGGATGTCTCATATAAAATTGTTATATTTTATGTGGTACACAAGAATGGCCAAATCACAATATGCAAAGGTTATTATCAAATACAAGTGCTCCTCTACTCCCTTGCTCAGTTACCATTTACCTGGACGGGAGATGCATCCGTTCACATAACAGCATCTGACTAGAAGAAAGGTTAACTTTATTATGAATAATAATACTTGCACAACTGTTCACTAAGAACTGGGGTTCCTTTATTATTATAACATCACAATAACTAGCAATCTAGACATAGCCTGAAAAGTAATAGGGGAATAGGCACATACACAGATCTGCGGGGTCTCTTTATTATAATGGAAAGCTTTATTACTAACACATAAAAAGGTAAATGGATTATAACAGACTGCACACCGCTGAAAGAAAAAGGATTAACAAAACAGTAGGGGATCTAACCTAGGAAATAAAAGGCAAGATTAATGTATAGGGGCACTAATATAACAGGACAGATATCACCTGATTAATATGAAGTCTTGTTCTAGCTGTCATCTGGGTTCCTCTCTCGTCTGCGCCTTGGCTCATCTCAGATTCCCCCCTGTACTCTTGGACACACATCTGCGCCGATCACTCTGCACTGGATTCCTCTCCCCCACGAACTGTCTTCACCTTCCAACTTCAGTCTAATGATACAGTTTCTGCCGCTCTGATAACCGTTCGCTCCACTAGCTTCTTCACTCTGTCTGATTGCTCCAGCTCCAATGTCCAACTCACTCCAGCTGCTCCCACAGACTACTCCACGATACAACTTTAGTCTCTTCCAAAAGGCATCACTCCAAACTCCAGCTGTTAACTGCCTGCTCCAACTGATCACAACTCCGTCTGATAAGTAACTGCTTCTGACTGCTTTCCTCAGCTCCAAAAATCATCTGACTTCTCTCTTCAGCTCCAAACACCATCTGTACTCTCTCCAGCTCCAAAAACCAACTGAACTCTACCATTCCAAGAATCAACTGAACTGAACTGTTTCAAAGACCAACTGACTTCTACCATTCGAAGAACCGACTGACTGCTCCGCCTCTTCTGCACTTCGCTAATATGGAATGCTTTCCCCTCATGGAAATTTCCAACAGAGAGCTGCCTCCCACCGAATTCCTGTGCCAGCTCCGAGGCTCCCTGCGCAGCATGCAGTGATCTTTCGATAAGATCCAGTCTCCACTGGTTTTCCCCTAGCACACAACAGGATTAACTATAAACATCACACTTGACCTACATGCATCTCAGTCTGCAGAGGCAGAAAGCAAAATGGAGTCTCGCTAGTTCTGGGCCTTGTAGGCCCGAAAAGGATGAAATAGACACTTAACTCTATCAGAGTACATACGCAAACCATACCAATATGTAACATAAAGTCAGAACTACAGGATCCACCCTCTACTATAGGTAGGATGATGAAAGGACACATAATTATGTCAAAGCCAATAGGCAATAGATGAATTAGAGTCAGGAATAAGGGATCTATTATCATATAAAGCGGCTATCCTCTAGTTTATGCTTCTAGGTCTGAAAAGAGGCCTAAAAGGACCAAAACAAGCTAAGAATAGGGATCCAGGATGGTAGCAAGCTTAAAGTCACCTTCACTCAGAAATAGGGCCAAAAACCCGGTCAGCACATTCGACCCTTGACTTTAACTTGCTAACATCCGTAAACAACAACAAACAAATAAACAAACATCAACATAATCTATCAACAAAATCAAAAACAAAAAGAATCCCTAAAATGAATGACAACTAAGGAAAATACCACCTAAAACTTGATGTAGGGAATATAAATATGACAACCAATTGAAAACAAATCAAAGCACCCTTGACCTTAATGTTGAAATATAACTAAGATTGATCTGATAACAACAGAAACTAACCAAAGCACCCTTAAACTAAATGTGCCTCAACTTCTAGTGATAGCTCATGAAATCTATTGATGTGGGAAAATGTCTGTGAAATGAAAACAACAAAGGGCCTAAATGAGGCCTACCTACTTCGGTCAACTTAAGAAAGGATTTGGTAAAATCTGACAAATAAACATAACAAAGGGTCCTCAAAGTCTGGGCAACTATTACTAATAGATCTAGGACATAACCTGACTAAAAGACACACGCCCCAGGACAACTTAAAGGCTAAGGTGACCACCCTTGGAACTAATCCCACTGTTCTAATTAAGAATTGATGGATCAAAGTGAAAGTGTAATAGTAGGAAAACAAGGACAACCCAATTTCTACAAAATAGCTGGTGTAGCATTATGCATATTAAGCAAGAAATCAAAAAAAGTGATCTAAATGTGGCGTATATATTCTTCTACAAGATAATTCAGACATAAATAGTCTGTCCAGAAATCGCTATTGCTAAAATAGCTAAATCATAGACTTAAAATTGGAAAACTAAGCGATAGGAGACCATGCCAAAGGCAATAGTCAAAGGTCATAAGTCATCTAAGTTAGGAAACAGTTTGCACCTAATCCCTCGGTATCAATTTGTTGAACACATGTGTGCACCATCATTCAGAACACTGCTTTCCCTTCATTGGCAAGACTGTTTTACAGAAAACAGGAAAACTATAAAATAGGTGAAAAATAAACAAGTGCAAAGTCAATCTGTATCAATAATGAAATAGCGTAGCATACTAAAATCAAAATATCATGTATCACAGGGCAACAGATTATTAAAGCAGCTCACTAATTATATACTGCACCCTATGACTTTCAAACAATATCATTTGCATATATCAAAAGGAATCATTGAACCAAAGGCCAAATCATTAATGTGGCACTGCATCTTTTAAATTGGAAAATCAAAACCATGAACAGGATTGGGAAATTTAATATTGGGGCCTGTTTGTGGTAACTGCAAAAGTGGCATAATGTCCATCTGAAATAGAAACATGGGAAAAATGCAAGAATGCAGGCCAAGGAGTTACATTGCAGACTCCTTTTGTAAGAAATATAATTATAACCAAATAAAAATGGGTTCTTTTAGATCATCACTTGCAAAAGTCAATTAATAATTTTTTTTTTTCAAAAATAGAACTATTGGCTTTGTCAAAATATATTTTTTTTTAGGAAATCCAGATATTTTATATAGAGTTTTAACCTGACTGCTGAAGCAGCCAACTGTAGATTGTAATACTAATTTTAAAAGTTCAGTCAATATATTCAAGTGAAAAGTTCTCTTCTATAGAAAAACATTGTTGGTTTCTCCTCAGAAAAACAGTTCATTCGTGTAGGCCACGACCCTCCATCTTCATCTGTATCCTTAGCACGCCCTCCAGTCTGGTCGTCTCCAGGCACGTCAGTTTCCGGTCTGGGTCCAGGCTTGGGGGTTTTTGGGGAAGGGGCACTCACTCCGAAAATAAGAAAAACACACCACTCCAAAATAAGAAAATACAACACTCATACAGGGCCCCCACATATCAGCCATCTGAAACGAAAAACAAGCATCATCAATCTTGCAAAAACAAATTTTCCATTCAAAAGCACCCCAATTGCTTTTCGTCTCTGTAAGAAACCCTATATTTCATAAAAATAACTCTTCTAAATTCAAGGAATGATTTAAACATTCTACCTATACCATATTCTCAAAATTTGTTTGGGCAAAATCAAATTTTTTCATACACAGCCAGAAGGGCTGGGCCTAGCCTGACCATTCTCTCACTCCTTTGAGAAGCAGCCCCTCCCTCCAGAAAGATGTCCGCGACTCAGAGTTTTGAATCAGCTCCAACCATAACAAGTAGGAGACGGGCTACACTGCACCTCCCTTCGATGAGGTCACTTTCAAAAAACAAAGCTGTTGCCAAGTTTTCTCTCTGCACTGCCTTCCCCTCATCGTGATGTCACCCGCGGGGTGCCTCCACCCTTTCAAAACTCAGTACGCGAAGAGCTCCTGAATATTTGCCAAAAAATAACAAGGCAAGGGCAGACCTGCCTCGGAAGCTCCAAAAAGGGCCCCTCCTTCCAAAACGCTCCTGAGAGCCTGGCTGAGCTATCATATCAGCCAAGTTCAAAAAGTAAATTCCTTCTAACTACAAACATACATGTTCTCAGGCTTAAGAGAAACCCTGCATTTAATTTGAAACACTGCACAGTTATTTCTAACTAATTTAAGCAAAGTAGACATGGTGAAAAGCATCCTGAAAACATGAATTAATAAAGACATTTTTGCAACCTAGACACATGCTAGCATTCTCAAGTAAGAAGCACGACATGCAGCAACATAGAAAATCAGGACACATTTCTTAAAATAACATTTGGGACATCATCACTTCAAACAAAGGGGAAAAAAATTATACATGTAATTTTGCACAGCATAACCAGGAATTCAAAATTTGTGCGCAAGCTTTTCTGTTCTAATTATTAAAAGGGTCAGATTTATTTTTGCAGATAGCCTTTTTTCCTAACTGAGTGGGAACATTTTATCACATTTTTCTCTCTCACGCTGTTCTGCTTCATATCAGCGCAAAAAATAGAATCATTTGCATTTGAACTTTAAACAAAAGGGGCAGCTTGCTGTAGGGAAATAATCAGTTATATTTTCAAAATACACTACAGAGCATTTTTTAAAAGCACACAGTTGCATTTCACTTTTTTCAAGCACATTCTACATTGGATCTGTTTTAATTATGTGTCCTTTCATCATCCTACCTATAGTAGAGGGTGGATCCTGTAGTTCTGACTTTATATTACATATTGGTATGGTTTGCGTATGTACTCTGATAGAGTTAAGAGTCTATTTCATCCTTTTCGGGCCTACAAGGCCCAGAACTAGAGAGACTCCATTTTGCTTTCTGCCTCTGCAGACTGAGATGCATGTAGGTCAAGTGTGATGTTTATAGTTAATCCTGTTGTGTGCTTGGGGAAAAAACCCGGTCAGCACAAAGCTATAATATCTGAAAATGGTCTAACAACCCTGGGTTCTCCCCTCATTCCGATCTCTATCTCTGAAAAGAACACAAATGCTTATAAGCATTGCAGTGCAGATGGTTTTCTTGAGGATTGGATGTCTAGGGCCACCTGTTTTGAAACAAGCCAAAAACTCTAATTTTCCACTCTCAATTTCCAAGCCACCAGGTTTATTTGTTGGAACATCTCCAATGATAAGCTTGTATGTTGAAGAGGAGGAAGGGTCTGATGTAAAGTGGTGTACGTCCTCTACTGACATCTAAAACAACTGAGGTGGCCATGGACTTCTCAGCCCGAATGTGGCCACCATTCTCACAACTAGTCTCAACTCCAGAATCTTCTTTAGCTTTCTCTGGAAAAAGGGAATTAGTGAGAATGCATATAATATGCCTTGAGGTCATGGGATTGACAGGGCATCTACTACCCAGGACAGTGGAAACCAAGTCTCTGTACAGAACATTGGAAGCATTGCATTGCTGGGTGAGTCAAAGATTCCCAAAGCGAGAACATATCTGGTTGAAATGAGTTTGAGATGTTTGATAGAACATTGACAAGGGGAGGTCATGGATCAGGGAGTCTACCTTAAAATTCATGTCTCCTTGAAAGTAAATCACTCTCAAAGCAACCAGATGCTGATCAGTTCAAAAACAGACCTTCCTTCTTACATCATTGAGCTCCTTGCTCCTTGTCCCACCTTGACAATTCACGTAGCATCTTTCTAATTGATTTCCGTAATAACTAGTAGATGTTAGTTCTCTGGCAGGGTAAGAAAGATCTGTATTGCATTTCCATACCACTGCTAACTCCCTCCTTTTGGAAAAATGAAATCTTTCCTCTTCTGACCAATGACCAATGGGACCCACCTCCTTATCCTGAAGGGTCGCCCTCCAACCTCACAGACTCTGTTGTAAGAAGAAGTGGAGTGCAAATGTGGAATTGAAACCTTTCAATAAGTTTTCCCCCACTAACCACCATTGAAGATTTGAGCTATCGGAGGGGCCACAGGAACCAGGTAGCTATAATCTTGGGATGCCTGATTCCTGTGATTTAAAAGATGGTTGAGAAGTGGTTTCAGGTGGATTCTTGCCCATGGTACAACAGCAGTTGTGCCTACCACAAACCCTTGAACTTTCAATCAAGTTCCGGCGGGGGCCTGTTGCTGTGATAGAAACTGTAGAAGATGAGAATAAAGAACTAACATTCTGTTCTGCAGTAGATAAACACACCCTTCCTGAGTGTTGAAGATGGCTGCAATGAAGGATGCTTCCTGAGAGAGAACCAGTTTCGACTTCTGGTGGTTGACAGTGAGTACTAAGTGCTGGAGAACACAGAAAATTGTCTCAACATTCTGTTGTGCCTTTGAGAAGGAGGAGGCACTCAATTGCCAGTCATCAGGATAAGAAAATATGGAGACACCATTTAACTGCAATGCTGCCACGAAATGAGCCAATATATTTGTGAACACTTTCAATGTTGTGGATAATCCAAATGGTATAACTTGGAGCTGATAATGCTGATCAAGTACTGCAAATCCTAGTCAGATCTGACTTTCTGGATGGATAGGCACATGGAAACTAGTGTCCTGCAAGTCTAAAGCTGCAATTAAACCCCCTTTTGATATTAGGGGGAATTATGGTTTGTAGCATGAATATTCAGAGATTTTAGGTCCAGCGCTGGCCAAAACCTCCCATCTTGTTTCAGATCAAGTAAAAAATGTGAGTAAAACCTCTATGTTAGTTGAGCCCAGGGTACAAGCATAATTGCTCCTTTTTTTGATGAGATCTTGAACTCAGTGAAGCATTGCTTGACTTGTTTTGTGGGTCTTTTGGTAAGAACATAGCCCTGAACCAGTGAGCTGGAGAACCTTTATTGAACTATATTTTGGAACCATACTTCAGATGGAAAGTACCTACACGTCCTGAATCAGAGATCACAATTGCTGAAAGAAATTCTTCAATCATCATTCAACCTTCATATACTCATTTTCGATTTTGCTATTGGGTTTAGATGGAATGGAGTTGGGAGTTTATTATCATATGCAGCCCCTTCAGCCACAGACCCAGCTATGAAAGGTACATCTGTTGTCCTGCCGGCTTGCATTGATCCCTTTTTGATGACTAATTTCCCACCAGGAAAGAATTTAAATGGTTTTAATATTTACTTTTCATCATCTGATTTTCGGTCCATCTGATTGAGCTCTTTACCAACTAGTTTATACCTCATAAAGTGTCATTTCTGAATCAAAAACCCCTGTCTAGCGTATAACTTCCAAGGCTTCATCCATAAAAGTCTTAACCCTACAAATGTCCCAACAGCAGAGTAAGCCGCTGACTACAGATTGTCAAAGGTGACATCAGAATGGAACTGTATTAAAAGCTCACTGTTTGCAAGGATCAATATATAATCAGTTCCTTCTTGTAAAGAGTCATAGAAACTGTGGAAATGTTTTAAAAATACTTGTGTGGCATGTGCCATATAGGTAGTTGCTCTTTTAGAAAAAAATCAATGAACCATAAGCTCTCTTTAAAGAACCTTCAACCTTCCTCTCCACCACATCAGGAAGGCTAGCATCGTCTGAGGGCAAAGAGGAAGAATGCACCATTGCAGACAGAATAGTTTTGAGCTTAGGAACCTGGGCATAGGTGTCTTTAAACTTCTCAATTAGATATCTTTTATTAAGGAACAGAGGAATGTAGGCTTTGTCTACATCATTCCACTCCTTAAATAGCCAAATCTTTATCACATCATATAAGGGTAAGTCATCTGCAGGAGTGCCACCATACTTAGCTTTAAACTCATTCTCCTGTTGTGACATATTGCAATCCCGAAACCTCTCTAATATACGATAAGATTTCTTTAAAAAGTGCACCCTGGACATACATCCCCTTGAGTCTGGAGACCTGATCATCATCAGGGTCCACTCTGTTCCTCTTCAACTGAGGCTCATTTAATACAGCATCTACTGCAAGCTCAGTCCTAGAAATCTGGAGAACCTACTCCTCTCCTGGAGGCTCCACATTATGTTTTATTTTAGTTGGCTTCTTTACTTCCCTTGGTAGGACTCCAGGAAAGTTCACCATGCTATAGCAGTGGTGGTTCCTTATTATATAGTGCTGCCTAGAGACTAATGGGGTCATTAGGATGTCGGGCGGATTGCCTCCGCCAGGCTGGCAGTACCCACCGCCGGCCTGGCGGAGGCAATCCGCCCGACATCCATTGCCCAATTCCCCCAGCCATATTAGAATGGCGGGGGGGACCGCGGCAGTGAAAAGCACCGCCCGCCTGTTTTCTGCCCCGGTAGCCTTGCAGCCGGGGCGGAAAATGTTTGATGAGGTGGCAGTGTCTGTTAGACACCGCCAGCCATATTACAATGGGCATTTTGGCAAGCCTTTCCGTGGTGGCAATGCCGCCACGGAAAGGCAGGCGGTCTTTGCTTTGGGGGCCCCCTGCAGGCCCCCGGCCGAGGAGTTTGTTGCATACACCAAGCAGCGGGCACCTCGGGGTGTCTGCCGCTTCGTGTATGCAAATGCGTGCATTTCATTTAAGATTGTGGCGGGCGGTGCAGTGAGCAACGCCGCCACAATGTTAAAATGAGGATTGCGCCACCCCCCACTGTGGCAGGCGCATCTAATGCACATTTCGGGATCCCTGCCCTTAAGGCGGCCAGTTCTGTTTCCCGATAGGGTGGCGGGCGGGCTTCATCTGAGCTCGAAGTGCGCTTCTGAGCGGTGCAATTATCTCAGTTCCCCGAGCAAAAGGGAGCACAAGAATTAAGTACGTGAAACAAATATCAGATAAACATAATACAAAACAACATAACTCATCTTCTGGGAAACAGAAAACCAACAGGAGAAAGAGAGGGCATGAGGAGGATTTATGGCAGGTTTAAGTATATGGCCATAGAAAGAGGACTGGCGCATGCTACAACTCTATGCATGATAAGTAACTCTATATGAAAGACAAGACTTCTCAATATAGTTGGGGCTGGGATAAGGAGAACGTATAATAGATAATGTGCAGCACATCGTAGCTGGGTGCATTTATTTGCTGACACACATCCTTTATTTTTAACATCACTCATATGGTCCCATTGCCAAACCGCAGGTTTGAAATTTGCTGTATCATTAAGGTATATGGCACAGACATTCTGTTTCAAGAATGGGCTTCACCTGTAGAAAGCGCAACATGTGCCTCTCGTGATTTAAAGCATTAGCAGATATCACCACTTTCTGGCAGCCCTATGATGTTCAAGGACCTCGACTTGAACTGTCCTACACACAATGCAAAATATGTTAATCACATGCTCTCTACCATTTTTATATTATTGAAGAGAACTAATAGTAGTATTACATAAAGTATTAGGGTGTTTTAAAGTCTTTCCTAATTGCCCCAAGATCCTATTTAGGCACAAATAACATATTTGAAAGTAGCACGCTTATTATCTTGTTCACAAAGAAAGTGTTACATCTAAATCCAGGCGTCGATTTTCAACTTGCTAGTTTTCACAAAACTTTTAAACTGTAACCCTGGAAATGTGTCCCTGTCGCAGCTCACTGAGCATACTTCAGGAAATAATTTACGAAATCCTGGGTACTCCCATCCATTTAATTTTTCCTAATGTGACTGTAGATCACGTAAAATTATGCCTGTCAGTGCCTTTATGCAATGATACAAAACATTTCTTCAGAAGGAAAATGTTTTCCCTCATAGAGAAACCTTAGACCTCAATGAAGTATGGGTATATGCGTTCACCTAACCACGCTACAAAGGGATATATACTCCTTCCTTTGATAGCAGTAAACCACTTACCATTTCTAGGGTGGGAAACAGTTGGAAGGGAGTTGGTGAACAGACAAAGCTAACTTATTTTGGGGGGTTAACAAACTTTCATGGCTTACTACACTCGGAACACTTTTTACCTCCTACAATGGATTTACTTTCTTGTAATATTATGCTCTTCCCATAGAAGACAATAAAAAATTGGATTATTGGTAGAGTGGTGTGGAAGGCAACAACCACCATCGTTGTCTGGTTGAACTACAAAAAGTCACTAAATTAACCTGCGCTTAACTCTATGGTCGCTTGGTGCGAAGCAGTCAGTCTTAACTCAGAGGCAAAGTTTAACGTATTTATGCAGCACAAAAACAGTAATAAAGTAAAAATACAATACAAATGAAAGCACCAAACCAATTTTGAAACATATTGGTCATTTTATTAAATAAAATGATACCAGAACGACAAAAATCCAATCAGTAGAACAGTAGATATTTGGTTTCAAAGATTTATGAAATAGACATAGACCGCAAGCACAAACCCCCACTCGCAGTCATCTAGTTGTGCTAGAGTGGGGGAAACTCATAAGTTCATGCCAACTGTGATGGAGGGAGGGCAGGATGCAGCGGCCAGGTTATTCCAGGTGAAAAAGTTACCTTCTCAAAGTCCAGCAAGAAGAGTTCTGTTCGTGGTGGAGCAGGCCACGAGGAATAGGGAGAGTGTCACAAATGGTAGTCGCTGTATTGCTAAGAGCAGGCCTGGCACCTCGGACAGTCGTCACTGTAGTGCAAAGATCCAGTTTGGCACCTCAGACTGTCATTGCTGGAGCTTTTGGATGGCATTCATCGCTTGCTGTCGTTGTATCACAAAGTGAAGATCTCACGTGGCAGATTGTCACTGGTGTTTGCTGTAGAGTGAACATGGAGAGTTGTTATGTCCCCTGCTGCCCTGATGGAGGATTCACAGGCCCTTGGAGTGGGGCAACAAACTGAGGCTCACACATTTTTGTTGTTGTGCACTGTACTAACTGCCGTGACTCCGCCCATTTATTTTATGCTCCGCTGTCACCTGACCACATGTTCAACCAAAAGGGCCCTTGAAGCTGGGGTGGTCAACAGAAAGACCACTGCCCTGGGACATTACAAGGTTCACCAGAGCCACTCACATTCATGTGACCCAGGGCACTACCAGCAGGCACCAAACAGTAAGGACAAGAAAATTCCAGCATTCGAAAAGTCATGAAAGGGGTGGTGTGCACACCATGCTTTCCAGAATAATCGATTGCAGTTTATATTTCTTGCTTGACCTTGCGTGCAACTTGGGTTTCGCCTTGCCATCGCGCAATTCAAATCCTGAATGTGGGGAGCGCAACATTCACACTCCACACCCTGATGCACTGCATTTTATTTTGAGGATACAAGATCCACCATATTTTTGTCCGTTTGTCCTCGTGCATGTTTAAACAAGTTTAAGCCTTAAAGATTGTCAAGTTACTTCCATTATTTCCGTTTGTCCCACATATTCACCAAATTGCATTTTTGTGGGAACTTAACGTATTGACATGTGCCCATCCAAGCCTCCTTGTAAATACGATCCGTACGCAAAAAGTAGTTCTCAGCAGCATTCCTTTATTCTTGACCCAATGCATATCGAGCACTTATATGCTCTTCGTCAGGGGTAGCTGGAATTTAACATAACGAAATTTGCATTAATCCTAAAGGAACCACATTTATATCTAAATTCAATTTTGTATACATTTCATAATTAAAGCATTTCCATTAGGTAATCTAATTACGAATATACGTACTCTTAAAATAACCACACATTGTGTTTCAGAGGTAGCTAATAAAAACCTGAAAATTAAAAAGGCCAAGATATTTTACTATCAAGCTTTCTGATTTTTACTCGTGCATGTTTCCTCCTTTCTATGCATATCAGTTCAGTGCGTTCAGGCTTATCTATCCTTCGCGCCTATCTTTGGCTTTTATTGTTTAAATGCATGAATTTTTTATGTGTTACCAAAGCTTTCTAGTTCCGCCAGCATGCTATGCGTACCTGCTTTCCTATTCTCCTAATTACAGGTCCGGGTTCTTCACGAACTCTAGATAGTTTCATCACTCCCAGCTTGAATTGTAAACTAATTCGGCCCCTCCCCCCTCACGTGCATACACTCAAAACTGATGATTGCACCAAAATGTGCCTTACATACTCCAATACCCATAATGCATCTTTAGCCCTCAGTAAACTGCGTGTGTACAAAACGTAAATCAATCGTTTTTTATGTGCTTTCAATAATAAATGCTTTAAGAATTAATGTCTTTATCAATTCCAATTGCCTCCTTTGACGCTGACGAGAACTCGCTGTTCTTATAATATGTGGTCTGTTTCAAACGTGAGTTTCTTTCTTTCCTTGTCTTTTCATCTCGGGTGCATCACCAACATGTGGCAGTTTAGTATTAATCATGAAAGGGGTGGTGTGCACACCATGCTTTCCAGAATAATCAATTGCAGTCCATATTTCTTGCTTGACCACTTGCGTGCAACTTGGGTTTCGCCTTGCCATCGCCCTATTCAAATCCTGAATGTGGGGAGCGCAACATTCACACTCCACACCCTGATGCACTGCATTTTATTTTGAGGATACAAGATCCACCATATTTTTCTCTGTTTGTCCTCGTGCATGTTTAAACAAATTTAAGCCTTAAAGATTGTCAAACGGACAAAAATATGGTGGATCCTGTATCCTCAAGAATAAAATGCAGTGCATCACGCTGTGGAGTGTGAATGTTGCGCTGCCCACATTCAACATTCTAAAAGTGGCATTTTTAGAATTGTGATTTAAAATCCTACTTTCCCATTAAAAATAATTTCAAATTGCAATTCATTTAAGTTTAAACATGAGATCACTATTTGCTCAAATCAAGAGTTAGCACTTAATAAATAGAATAATGTGACTCCATGTTAGTCAATGGGACATATTGGCCTTTCAACAGTGAAAAGTTACTTTAGGAGTTTTTCACTTCTAGCAAATGTAAAACGTAAGTACACATGCCCTACCTTTTAAATACAATGCACTCTCCCCTTTGAGCATTTATGGTTTACTTTAGGTGGACATATAAGTATTAGGAAAAGGAAGGTTCAGGCCTGGCAAAGGTTTATTTTTTCAGATTGAAGTGGCAGTTTAAAACTGCATGACAGACTGCAGTGGCAGGCTTGAGACATCTTTTAAAAGGCTATTTTAGTGGGTGGTCTATTGACTGGTGCAGGACCATTAGTAGCATTACATTTACAGGCCCTGGGCATATGTAGAACCATTTAGCAGGGACTTACAAGTATATTAAATGTACCGAGCAGGTGTAAGAGAATTGTACCATGTTTTAGGGAGAGAGCACCCACACTTTACCACTGGTTAGCAACGAAAAAGTGCTCAGAGCTCTAATGCCAGCAAAAACCGGTTCAGCAACAGGAGGCAAAAATTTGTGGAGACCCTGACACAAGGGCCAGGCTCAACATTGATTTAGGTGGAAATTCCATATGGTAAGCTACTCTCCTGACTCCACTGCCCCACAATTGAGTCTGTTCTTTTGCTGTACAGGTGTCTGATGAGAATGGCATCTGCCAATCCCTTTTCTAGTGTTTGAGTTTCTGTATTGATCATGAAGATGGGCCTGTTTGAGGCACACCAGTCCGAGAGTTGATCCCGTTTTGGGATGACAGTGATTGTGGGACCTCTAAAGTCATAGGAAAAGTAGCACGGTAACTTCACTGAAGATTGACAGAAGATGAAGGATCAACAGCAAAGTTTGCTTCTTCAAAACCTCACCTGAAAACTCAATGGGGCCGGGTGTTTTCTCAGTTTGCTTGGCTGACAGAACCGCTCTAAAATCGACTTCAGTTATAGGTGCATCTCAATCTCACGCGCTCCTCTTGGGTTATAGCAGAGCCTGCCAATTCACTAATTAGGGGTTGATGAGAATGTTATTGACACCCATCCAGAGTGTGGAGATCGGCAGTGAAAAACACTGTCCGCCTGTTTTCTGCCCCGGTAGCCTGCAGCCGGGGCGGAAAATGTTTTATATGGTGGCGTTGTCTGTTAGACACTGCCAGCCATATTACAATGGGCATTTTGGCAAGCCTTTCCGTGGTGGCAATGCTGCCACGGAAAGGCAGGCGGTCTTTGCTTTGGGGGCCCCCTGTGGGCCCCCCGGCTGAGGTATTTGTTGCAAAGGAGGGGTACCTGTGGTACCCCCCCCGTATTTGCATACACCAAGCAGCAGGCACCTCCGGTGCCTGCCGCTTCGTGTAAGCAAATGCTTGCATTTCATTTTAAGATTGTGGTGGGCGGTGCAGTGAGCAACGCCGCCACAATGTTAAAATGAGGATTGCGCCCCCCACTGTGGCGGGTGCATCCTAATGCACATTTCGGGATCCCTGCCCTTAAGGCGTCCGGTCCCGTTTCCCGATAGGGTGGCGGGCAGGCTTCATCTGAGCTCGAAGTGCGCTTCTGAGCGGTGCAATTATCTCAGTTCCCCGAGCAAAAGGGAGTACAAGAATTAAGTACGTGAAACAAATATCAGATAAACATAATACAAAACAACATAACTCATCTTCTGGGAAACAGAAAACCAACAGGAGTAAGAGAGGGCATGAGGAGGATTTATGGCAGGTTTAAGTATATGGCCATAGAAAGAGGACTGGCGCATGCTACAACTCTATGCATGATAAGTAACTCTATATGAAAGACAAGACTTCTCAATATAGTTGGGGCTGGGATAAGGAGAACGTATAATAGATAATGTGCAGCACATCGTAGCTGGGTGCATTTATTTGCTGACACACATCCTTTATTTTTAACATCACTCATATGGTCCCATTGCCAAACCGCAGGTTTGAAATTTGCTGTATCATTAAGGTATATGGCACAGACATTCTGTTTCAAGAATGGGCTTCACCTGTAGAAAGCGCAACATGTGCCTCTCGTGATTTAAAGCATTAGCAGATATCACCACTTTCTGGCAGCCCTATGATGTTCAAGGACCTCGTCTTGAACTGTCCTACACACAATGCAAAATATGTTAATCACATGCACTCTACCATTTCTATATTATTGAAGAGAACTAATAGGAGTATTACATAAAGTATTAGGGTGTTTTAAAGTCTTTCCTAATTGCCCCAAGGTCCTATTTAGGCACAAATAACATATTTGAAAGTAGCACGCTTATTATCTTGTTTTTTTTTTTACTGTAGCACTCTTCACAAAGAAAGTGTTACATCTAAATCCAGGCTTCGATTTTCAACTTGCTGGTTTTCACAAAACTTTTAAACTGTAACCCTGGAAATGTGTCCCTGTCGCAGCTCACTGAGCATACTTCAGGAAATAGTTTACGAATTCCTGGGTACTCCCATCCATTTAATTTTTCCTAATGTGACTGTAGATCACGTAAAATTATGCCTGTCAGTGTCTTTATGCAATGATACAAAACATTTCTTCAGAAGGAAAATGTTTTCCCTCATAGAGAAACCTTAGACCTTAATGAAGTTTGGGTATATGCGTTCACCTAACCACGCTACAAAGGGATATACTCCTTCCTTTGATAGCAGTAAATCTCTTACCATTTCTAGGGTGGGAAACAGTTGGAAGGGAGTTGGTGAACAGACAAAGCTACCTTATTTTGGGGGGTTAACAAACTTTCATGGCTTACTACACTTGGAAGACTTTTTACCTCCTACAATGGATTTACTTTCTTGTAATATTATGCTCTTCCCATTGAAGACAATAAAAAATTGGATTATTGGTAGAGGGGTGTGGAAGGCATCAACCACCATCTTGGTCTGGTTGAACTACAAAAAGTCGCTAAATTAACCTGCGCTTAACTCTACGGTCGCTTGGTGCGAAGCAGTCAGTCTTAACTCAGAGGCAAAGTTTAACGTATTTATGCAGCACAAAAACAGTAATAAAGTGAAAATACAATACAATTAAAATGCTAAACCAGTTTTGAAACATAGCGGTCATTTTAATAAATAAAATGATACCAGAACGACAAAAATCCAATCAGTAGAACAGTAGATATTTGGTTTCAAATATTTATGAAATAGACATAGACCACAAGCACAAACCCCCACTCGCAGTCATCTAGTTGTGCTAGAGTGGGGGAAACTCATAAGTTCATGCCAACTGTTATGTAGGGAGGGCAGGATGCAGCGGCCAGGTTATTCCAGCTGAAAAAGTCACCTTCTCAAAGTCCAGCAAGAAGAGTTCTGTTCGTGGTGGAGCAGGCCACGAGGAGTAGGGAGAGTGTCACAAATGGTTGTCGCTGTATTGCTAAGAGCAGGCCTGGCATCTCGGACAGTCGTCACTGTAGTGCAAACATCCAGTTTGGCACCTCAGACGGTCATTGCTGGAGCTTTTGGATGGCATTCATCACTTGCTGTCGTTGTATCACAAAGTGAAGATCTCACGTTGCAGGTTGTCACTGGTGTTTGCTGTAGAGTGAACATGCAGAGTTGTTATGTCCCCTGTTGCCCTGATGGAGGATTCACAGGCCCTTGGAGTGGGGCAACAAACTGAGGCTCACACATTTTTGTTGTTGGGCACTGTACTAACTGTCATGGCTCCGCCCATTTATTTTATGCTCCGCTGTCACCTGACCACATGTTCAACCAAAAGGGCCCTTGAAGCTGTGGTGGTCAACAAAAAGACCACTGCCCTGGGACATTACAAGGTTCACCAGAGCCACTCACATTCATGTGACTCAGGGCACTACCAGCAGGCACCAAACAATAAGGACAAGAAAATTCCAACATTCTAAAAGTCACGAAAGGGGTGGTGTGCACACCATGCTTTCCAGAATAATCGATTGCAGTCCATATTTCTTGCTTGACCACTTGCGTGCAACTTGTGTTTCGCCTTGCCATCGCGCAATTCACATCCTGAATGTGGGGAGCGCAACATTCACACTCCACACCCTGATGCACTGCATTTTATTTTGAGGATACAAGATCCACCATATTTCTGTCAGTTTGTCCTCGTGCATGTTTAAACAAGTTTAAGCCTTGAAGATTGTCAAGTTACTTCCATTATTTCTGTTTCTTCCACATATTCACCAAATTGCGTTTTTTTGGGAACTTAACGTATTGACATGTGCCCATCCAAGCCTCCTTGTAAATACGATCCGTACGCAAAAAGTAGTTCTCAGCAGCATTTCTTTATTCATGATCCAATGCATTTCGAGCACTTATATGCTCTTCGTCAGGGGTAGCTGGAATTTAACATAACGAAATTTGCATTAATCCTAAAGGAACAACATTTATATATAAATTCAATTTTGTATACATTTCATAATTAAAGCATTTCCATTACGTAATCTAATTACAAATATACGTACTCTTCAAATAACCACACATTGTGTTTCAGAGGTAGCTAATAAAGACCTGAAAATTAAAAAGGCCAAGATATTTTACTATCAAGCTTTCTGATTTTTACTCGTGCATGTTTCCTCCTTTCTAGGCATATCAGTTCAGTGCGTTCAGGCTTATCTATCCTTCGCGCCTATCTTTGGCTTTTACTGTTCAAATGCATGAATTTTTTATGTGTTACCAAAGCTTTCTAGTTCCGCCAGCGTGCTATGCGTACCTGCGTTCCTATTCTCCCAATTACAGGTCCGGGTTCTTCACGAACTCTAGATAGTTTCATCACTCCGAGCTTGATTTGTAAACTAATTCGCCCCCCCCCCCTCACGTGCATACACTCAAAACTGATGATTACACCAAAATGTGCCTTACATACTCCAATACCCATAATGCATCTTTAGCCCTCAGTAAACTGCGTGTGTACAAAATGTAAATCAATCGTTTTTTATGTGCTTTCAATAATAAATGCTTTAAGAATTAATGTCTTTATCAATTCCAATTGCCTCCTTTGACGCTGATGAGAACTCGCTGTTCTTATAATATGTGGTCTGTTTCAAATGTGAGTTTCTTTCTTTCCTTGTCTTTTCATCTCGGGTGCATCACCAACATGTGGCAGTTTAGTATTAATCATGAAAGGGGTGGTGTGCACACCATGCTTTCCAGAATAATAAATTGCAGTCCATATTTCTTGCTTGACCACTTGCGTGCAACTTGGGTTTCGCCTTGCCATCGCCCTATTCAAATCCTGAATGTGGGGAGCGCAACATTCACACTCCACACCCTGATGCACTGCATTTTATTTTGAGGATACAAGATCCACCATATTTTTGTCTGTTTGTCCTCGTGCATGTTTAAACAAGTTTAAGCCTTAAAGATTGTCAAACGGACAAAAATATGGTGGATCTTGTATCCTCAAGAATAAAATGCGGTGCATAAGGGTGTGGAGTTTGAATGTTGCGCTCTCCACATTCAACATTCTAAAAGTGGCATTTTTAGAATTGTGATTTAAAATCCTACTTTCCCATTAAAAATAATTTCAAATTGCAATTCATTTAAGTTTAAACATGAGATCACTATTTGCTCAAATCAAGAGTTAGCACTTAATAATTGGAATATTGTGACTCCATGTTAGTCAATGGGACATGGTGGCCTTTCAACAGTGAAAAGTTACTTTAGGAGTTTTTCACTTCTAGCAAATGTAAAACTTAAGTACACATGCCCTACCTTTTAAATACAATGCACTCTCCCCTTTGAGCATTTATGGTTTACTTTAGGTGGACATATAAGTATTAAGAAAAGGAAGGTTCAGGCCTGGCAAAGGTTTATTTTTTCAGATTCAAGTGGCAGTTTAAAACTGCATGACAGACTGCAGTGGCAGGCTTGAGACATCTTTTAAAAGGCTATTTTAGTGGGTGGTATATTGACTGGTGCAGGACCATTAGTAGCATAACATTTACAGGCCCTGGGCATATGTAGAACCATTTAGCAGGGCTTACAAGTATATTAAATGTACTGAGCAGGTGTAAGAGAATTGTACCATGTTTTGGGGAGAGAGCACCTACACTATACCACTGGTTAGCAACGAAAAGGTGCTCAGAGCTCTAATGCCAGCAAACACCGGTTCAGCAACAGAAGACAAAACTTTGGGGAGACCCAGGCAAAAGGGCCAGGCTCAACATTGATTTATGTCGAAATTCCATATGGTAAGCTACTCTCCTGACTCCACTGCCCCACAATTGAGTCTGTTCTTTTGCTGTACAGGTGTCTGATGAGAATGGCGTCTGCCAATACCTTTTCTAGTATTTTAGTTTCTGTATTGATCATGAAGATGGGCCTGTTTGAGGCACAACAGTCCGAGAGTTGATCCCGTTTTGGGATGACAGTGATTGTGGGACCTCTAAAGTCATAAGGAAAAGTAGCATGGTAACTTCACTGGAGATTGACAGAAGATGAAGGATCAACAGCAAAGTTTGCTTCTTCAAAACCTTATCTGAAAACTCAATGGGGCCGGGTGTTTTCTCAGTTTGCTTGGCTGACAGAACCGCTCTAAAATCGACTTCAGTTATAGGTGCATCTCAATATCACGCGCTCCTCTTGGGTTATAGCAGAGCCTGCCAATTCACTAATTAGGGGTTCATGAGAATGTTATTGACACCCATCCAGAGTGTGGAGATCCTCAGAGAAGGCTGAAGGGTAGGAGAAAGCCCTTAACAAGTATTCAATATACTTTGATTGCTCTCCAAAACACGAGACGCATTTAAAGAAATGGAAAAACTGGGAAGCACCAACTACACTAGGCATTTCAGTAAAGGCCATAAAGTGGAGTGGCACATTGTGCCAAGGAGTATCTGATAATGCAACTTGTTCTGCTGACCAACTTCCTTTAACAGCATAAGCTGGATCCGCCTTCTCACAGCACAGTTCTGGGGGGGATGTTCTGGTCTTAGTGCTCCGCTCTCCTTGGCACAGTCTGGACTGGATTCTACATTTACTGTCTCCTGCTCACTGTGCACAAGCCCTCCTCAACATGCATAGTTAGGTGGCCAGGAATTAGCCATAGATTTTTAGGTGGATTTGGCCTAGGAAGGAGACAATTTTCGAAGCTTGTTGTTCAACTGCATTGTGTGAGAAACTTCCCCTCTTCGGTGGGGGACCTCTCTGTCCAGCTCTATGTACACATTCTGCCAGACACTTGAGTTAAGGAGCGAATCCCTTGATGATTTTCTGATTAGATGGACTGTAGAAAGTCAGAAACCTATAATTTAACTAGTGCATGGCCGATGTTAGACCGCTTATCCGGAGCACATATGGATGAGAACAGGCCAACAAAGAGCTACAGAGATAAGGACTGTATAAAAATCATAAGTGGTGCTGTCTTCAAATGGATACAGATCAACCAACTACATAAATGAAGATTGTTTATCTTAGAAAACCTGGATCACCCTTTGCTAGAAATTGGATTTCAGGTTGACAGAATTATGCAGCCTGTCCAAGTAGGAATCACAATCCTAATCACAGTAGATTACAACACAACCAAAATTATCCTGTGCTCGTCCTCTGGTAGCCTGGCACAGAGCACTCAGCCTTAACTTAAGAGGCAATGTGCAAAGTATTTGTGCAACACTTCATACAATAATACAGTGAAAGACCACAAAAAGACTCCACACCAGGCTAGAAAAATAGGCTAGGATTGTATATATAAAACAAGACCAAAACGAAAAAAATCCTTCCAGTAAAAGTCGAGATGTGAAGTTTTAAAGATTTAATGCAAAAATAGCACTTAGATACAAATAATGCTCAAAGAGTTAGTTGGTTGCATTGGACTGGGATAAAGTTAAGAGTTCAGATCACCCACAATAGAATGCAGTCTGGTTACAAGACCCATGCAGGACCCGCTGAGCAAAAATACCCTAATCCTTGTCACAACAGTGAGATGCTTAGGTGATCCCCACGCAGGTGAGGTGTTGTGCCAAATTTCTCCATGCAACTACGGCGATGTGTCTGGTCTGTGAGCGAAGCATCCATTTCGAAGTGCGACACTTCCAAATGCCATGTGGCTGGTTTCTCCACGCTGTAGAGGTGATGTGTCAATTTTCTCTACGCAATGGCGGGGATGAGTTGCTTCGAAGGAGGTGGTTCCGGATGCAATGCAGTGGTTCTGAGTGCGATTCGCAGGTCTTCTTCCCGCAACAACAGCAATGTGTCTATTCTGCTCTTGCAACAGAGGATGCATTGGTTCCACTGGATCAAACCCCTAGGTCCACTTCCAAGGGTTCAGAACTGGAGTGGCACCACTTGGCTGGACAGACTCACAAGCAGATGAGCCCAAGGGTTGGAACAGGAGAGCTCTACGTCCTTTGTTTCCCTGAGACTGAGACAACAGGAGGCAAGCCAGCAAATTATTGGAGTCACCCTGGGTTCAAGTGATGCAGGTATAGTCCTTCTAACCCAGGTGGAGAGAGAGAGCAACAGGCAGCAGGGCAAACAGCAGTTCCAGGAGCGTGACAGTAATTGAGCAGCATAGCAGATCCTCTTCTTCCTGGCAGAGTTGTCACTGGTCAAGAAGTGTACTTATTATTGCATGCAGATGACCACTCAGGAATACCTACCCTTCCTGCTTGTGTGACTGTCTAGAGGGAATGCAGGAAGCCAGCTGTCACACACCACAAATGTGCATTGCAGAAACAGTCAGAAGGCACCCAATAACTAAAGTAAGTAAATGCCAACATTCTAAAAGTGGCATGTACTAAACTGGATTTTAAAATCCAACTTCACCATAAGTTGTGATTTTAAATTGTGAGTTCAGTGACACTAAACTTGAAAAGTCTATCTCTTCACAATTGGGAGTTAAACTTAAAAGATATAATAAGGTGATCCTAAGGTAACGCTGTGAGGGAAACGGTCACTACTACGCGGCCATTTCCACGCACACCATAACCACACATGCATTACAACGCATGCATGGTTACAACGAAAAGCCTTTACCACGCATACCTTTACTACGAAACACATTCGTGTTGTCACACATGCGTGGTAAAGGCATGCGTTGCAACGCAATGCGTTGTAAAGTCATACAACCATGCTTTGGAAGAGATAGGCCTTGCAGTAGTTAATAACGAAATTTGGAGTTTTTCACTACCAATACATGAAGTTTATGTCCTGCCTTCTAAATACACTGCACCCTGTCCTGTGGGTTATTCAGGAAATACATTAGGGGTGACTTATATGTATAAAATGGGAAGGTTTAGGCCAGGCAAGAAGGTTTACTTGCCAGGTCCACATGGCAGTGTGAAACTGAACACACAGGCTCTGCAGTGTCAGGCTTGGCACATGATTAATGGACTAGTTATGTGGGTGGCACCATCAGTGCCGCAGGCCCACTAGGAGCATTACATTTATAGGCCATGGGCGCAGGTAGTGCACTTTACTAGGGACTTATAAGTAAATTAAACATGCTAATTGGGCATGAACATATATTACCATGTTTAGGGGAGAGAGCACTTGCACTTTTCCACTGGTTAGCAGTGGTAAAGTACACCGACTCCTAAAGTCAGCATAAACAAGTTCAGAAAAATGGTGGGGGAAGCAGGCAAAAAGTTGGGGAAAGACCACCCTAAGGCTGTCAGGTCTAACACCATTGGTGCGGTCTAGGTACAGATACAGACATAAGACGAACCAAGGGGATATAGCGGCTAGCTGCCTGCCCAACAGCATATGTTCATGGGCTTGGGAAAAGCCAAAACAGCAGTTTCCAGCACATATCATGTGCAGTAACCAAAGAAGAACTTTTATAGTGTGCAATGTAGAATGTGCATTGTCTCATCTCTAATGCATATCTTAGTGCAAACTAGCATACATGGTTATCCTTGCTCCACGTATAGCGTGAGGCATTGATTGTGCATGTAAGTGTTGTATCACAGAACACTACAAAGAACACCACGGCCTTCAGTAGGGATAGGAGGAAGTGAAAGCTATCGCAGTACTGCCCCTGACCCAACCAGCACTGCTAGCACCAGCCCAGGTACTGGCACTGAGTTGGGGGCAGTTTGCATGTATGCTGCCATCAGAGATGGAACACTGCTCCATAGACTTCCCCCACCGAAAAGAGTCCTTGGAAGGAGTGTGTGATTTCAACTATGTAGATATGTTTTGTGACTGTTTTGCATATTTAACTGTTCTTTAAGTGCTGGTCATTTCAACTAAATAATACCTCTTACAGGACATTCTAGCTTTATTGAAATTGCGACAAGTGTGGTATACTGTGTTGACCTTCAATCCACTTAGATTCAGGCAAGCCTGACTGCTGTCCCAGTGCTAGCCCTGAAAGTCAGTGAGACTTTTGTGGGTAACCTTCAATCTCAGACTAAAGACCCACAGTCCTGGTGAGGCGGGAACACATTCAGCCACCATACTATTAGGAGGTCTCTAAAATGTTAGTTGATGAACCGTTAACAAGAATACAATGGACATATGAAGAATGATGAATGAACAGTCCCAACAAAACATCCTTACCCCCAAGTCAAAAAACTATTCTGTCTTCTATTTCATCACACTCACACCCATGCAATTGACATGATCAGCATGTTTCACATTTTTGCATGCCTTCTGAGCCCTCACATCAGCGCTATTCTTTATGTACTTGGACATGCATGCTGGTAGAGGCAGTACATCTACTTCTCTGTAACAACTATCGCATTCGGTGGTACCCTTGTTATGTACAAAATAAGCATATTATATTTTATAATCCCATTGCCTTGGGATTCATATGGCCAAGTTAGAGAAGTTCCTGGCTGGACTTGGCAATTGGGTACTTTGATACTAGTGATGTGGATGTGGATTTCGGTGGCCTACCACTTTGCTCATCTTAAGAAAAAAATTATGATGTATTTTGTATCAGTATTATCACATGTTCTTTAATCATAAATGATTTGTATTGTAACACGAAAAGTATAGATGACTGAAAATTTAATAATAATTTTTCCTTAGAACTTCAAGGATCTAAGAAAAAAATCCTGACAAATAGTGCCATTTTTTAGAACCAATGGCAGCTCAATGTAGAACTCCGTCATGCCTTGTTGGCCTAAGGCTCATTCATCTGCTTTTATTTTCTGGCTTCTGTTTTCAGAGTCTATGCCACATCCCTCCTTCACTTTTGAAACCGAGATTGTGTCTGAGCCGCCATCTCAAGACCCAGAGCTCCACTCTGGGACCTTCTGTAAAGCTGTGGTGAAGGGACTGCGTGGTAACGAACCCTTGGAGTGGGACGTCACCTTCGACATCCGGGAACTTTTTAGAGAGCGGGAGCGGCGCAAGGATGGGGACGGAGATCTATGGAGTGAAACATGTCACCATCTGGCTGCAAAGTCAATCATACGGGACTTTGAGCAGTTGGCGGAGAAGGAATGTGAAATAGAACATGGTAAGCAATAATGGAAGATTGACAGCATAGACCTTCAATGGGATTAAGTGTCTTGAAAAATGTATAAATCAAGGCAGAGAAACAGAGACCTTAGAGGAGAGGCAGAGACCAGGGAGAGGTGTGCAAAGTAACAGTTTTCTCCAAAGTCAAAAAAATACTAATTACCATCCAAAGATGTTTATATTTTAAAAGAGAACATCTAGTGTAATCCACAATACAGATACTACACATTAAAAATAAACAGCAGACTGAAAAAACAATGAGCCTTTAGCTATTCCCTCTTTTGATGTCTGACATCAAAAAGGTAATATAAGGCTGTAGATTATGCATCATATTAAGGCCCTCATTATGAGTGGTCTGGTGAACAATGTGATAACTATCACACCTGATCTCCACAGAATAGGAATTTATCGGCTGTGGTGAATACCAACAAATTATGAGTTTTGATTAAGGGTGAGCACTTCTGACAAAATTCTCTCTAACTTAATTACTCATAATTACCTCAAAATTACTCATAATTATATGTAATTAGGTGAGAAGTGCAATCGAGCATTTAGCTCTGTTTTCTTAGTCCAAAATGCACCCTTGAGTATAAACTAAGCCGATTATGCATTTTGCTCTAAGAAAATAACACTAAATGCTACAAGACATTAACAGCAGTAGCCAACAACCACTCTCTCTCTCTCTCTTAGTTTGTTGTTCCTGTTCTCCTGCAGTAGGAATTTTGCCCCAACTTACTCTTAATTACTCAACGTGGAATAAGCGTGTAATTTCATTAATTTTGCATCACAAGAGAAATACATTATTACTCAAATTACTCCAAATACTCTGGTGTAATAAAAATGTATGCAGGCTTAATTTTCATGGAACAACATGCATATCCCACCAAAATGTGCATGTTCTGGTAAATACCAGTTAATTTCTCCAGATAAATATCAGCGGGTGTAACCTGCCCATATTTATCCGAAAAGTCATAACTGTGATACGTGCAGTAACAGCAATTACACCATACTTCACAATAAACTGTCCGCATGTAAAGAGGACCTCGGACTCCGCTGACTCCTCCGCTCTCATTAGTCTGGGTTCTCATTGGAATGACTCCTACCAGCTCCTTCCACTTGACTTCTATCAATGGAGGATCAAATGAGATTTACTCTTTCTTTTCCTCTACTAGGTTCTGGGAGACGGTACCAGCTGAATGCCATCCACGCAAGCAAAGCCTGCAACGTTATCAGCAAATATACAGCCTTCATCCCTGTGGACCTGACCAGCAACACATACCTGCCTACTCTGGTGGAGTATTCCAACATAGGTACCCATGCATCCTGTCTTCTGAGGAGGGGCATTACCAAACATGTAGGAAATCGCCATTTCCTTTGTTGAAGAGAAGCTTTTCCCAACTAATGAATGAGAGATTCCTTCTGGGGGAAGGTGCCATAAGAGCTAGTTAGTTGATACTGGTCATACTTCAACACACATATATATATATATATATATATATATATAAATAAGGGGTTTTTGTCACTAGGGAGAAGGGGCACTTCTAAACACACAGATGATGGGCTCCTGCCCACTGGGACACGGTGAAATATATTAACACATGTTAGAAAGTGACCATACATATGGAAAGGGGAAATCATGTCTCGGCACTTTTACTAGAGGCTCATTTTACTTTAGAAGAGGACACACCTCAAAACATGTAAGAGACAGCCATGGCCTATTCAAACGTCAGGTATCTGGGCTGCCAGCCCTCCAGGGAGCAGAACATACTCCAACAAGGATGTATGGAAAATGTTCTTACCTTCAGCAATAGTTGGTCATGTTCTTAGCTTTGCTCAACCACTATTGTGTATAGGTGCTCCTCTTTCTAGGAGTTAGGCCCTTCATCATGTATGCCCTGAATGCACAAAAGTGGAATTGTATATTGTTTAATGAAATCCTATATCATTTAGCCTTGTAAAAAATTGTTTTTTAAATCTTTATTTGCATATCAATTCAACAGGTACATCACACGCCAATAACAGTATTGTACAAAGTGTACCATTAACTAAATATTCAAATATTTAGTTCAAGAACACATCAAGATACCACCCAAAGTATAATTTGTCTTTAAGTCATAGGAGAGTTTTTGCATCTTAACATTCATGGTAGTTTCTATGGATTTTAAGACAGAGGGACGCATGGCTGACCCACGCGTGCTTCTACAACGCCGTCCTAACCACGAATAAGTCTAAACTGCATGCAGTAGTTTACTACGCATGCCTTTACCATGCATGCCTTTACCACACAATTTCATGGTAAAGACATGATTGGTAAAGGGATATGATTGGTAAAGATTACCACTAAGCCGACCCCCCTCCTCACCCTAAGCCCTAAAATCCTATCCCCCTACCTTACCCACCAGCCATGAGTCCTAAAAACGATTCACCCTGACCTTAAAACTACCCCTTCCCTTGACCCTGCCCTAAGACTTAAAACCCTGCCCCCTACCAAAAGCTACCCCGACTCCAGGCCCCCTGCCCTGAGCCCTAAAACGTACCCCTGTGCTGTGCTTAAAACTACCTCTAACCCTTCCACTGCCCTCAGGCCAAAAAACCTGCCCCCCAATTTATAAACGACCCCAACCCCCCATGCCCAGAGCCCTATAAACTGCTTTGTCCTTGAAAACTGCCCCTGCCCTGAGCCTTAAAATTCAGCCCCTCTGCTCTAAAACCTACCCACACCCCAGCCCCTCCCCCCTCCTGAGCCCTAAAACCGGCCCACTCCCCTAACATATGCGTGGTTAAGGCATATGCGTGGTTAAGGTAAGCGTTATTCAGCTGGCAGGGGAACAGCAAGCCTGCTTAAGGCCGCACTGTAAAGGTCGTTTCCTATTTCAGTGGCTTTAATACAATCTTTACAGACAACATTAGTCATCCTCTGCTGATAGCGATGTTGATCGATCATCGGGGAGATCTCCCTGCTGTCTCAACAGATAGAGACGCAAGCGTGACATTATATCGTTAGGCTTAGAGCTTATAGTCTGCATGTTGGCAAGCATCTCGGTTTTAACTTTGCAAATATTGGCACTTTCTGGAAGCTCAGTCAATGTAAGCGTTGGACCTCTGATCAGGCTAACAGCTATTTCCTGTTTGGCAAGTAATAGCAGTATTTATAAAATGCGTCTGATTTTGGTATTTTTTAAACATAACCTAGTACAGCCATGTCTGGAGTATCTGGAATTCTGTGATCAGTCACGTTAAATGTCATATCTAACTCCTCTTTCCCAGTATGCGGCATTGGCAATATGTTCACACCTCCACACAAAGTGGAAGAAATCAGCCTGGGGCCACTGGCAGCGAGGGCATTAATGTGACCTAGCAGTACCAATTTTGGGAAGTTTAGCAGGGGTAAAATACACTCTATGTGAAATTTGAAGGGTAGACCTTTGGTTTGCAGTTCATAGATATTATTTCCAATTGGGCAAAGCAGTAGGTCTATTTTCAATTATCCCATCCTGCGCCCAGAATTTCCTCCCACAGCATTGTCGCTGGTATATAGCCAATCCCATTCATTCCTTAAATCTTTATTTCAATCAAAGAAAAATAGCGATAAAAGCACATGCAAAACAATAAACACATCCATAAACAACAGTTAGACCCAGATTAAGAATAAATAATACATACAATAAAACCAGAGAATTAAAAATGGATAAAAGCAAATATCAAAACATTAGAGTTATGTACTTTAAATTCAGATTTTAAAAATAAACCCACTCTGACACAAAGATCTTATGAGCTCAAGGACTGGTGATAGAATAATGCTGCTTTACAAATATTGATCTTGGCTCTCCGCATGGCTGGAAAAACCAAGCCCATGGCTAAGTCACTATAAAGTCAACAGAAAAACAAAAAGTGCAAAATAGTTTGATCAGAAGTCTTGTCACAGGGTCAGCATCAGACAGAAGACGCATCAAGGCGGAATCATATCTTCCACCTAATGGAACCTAATTGAAATCTCGCAAGAAATCTTTCCTACCCAATGTTAAGCCATTGAAGATATGGTTCAATATCAGGGCAAGTTGGAATAAATGCATAATTACTGAAGGATTCAGAGCTTGAGATGAGTATCTCCCTGTCCCTAGCTCGTTTTCCAAGAAAATACTTCTTCGCCGAACCCACTTTCTTCCTCGATAGATCGATCTACTGGGTCTACCAAGATTAAAAAAAATTGACTGTAGATACTGAAGGCAGGGTATTGAGGGACCAGTTTAATATGCCAAACAATCTACCATAATGATCCTGCTTAGGGAAGCCTGTGCATTACACCAAATTGAGTAGCAGAGTAGCAGGGGAGCTGGTTGAGTATGGTTTTCGACCGTGTGGCCTGCTAAAAGCTAGTGCACTTATTTTACATCCTCGAAGACCAGCTAAGGTTCTCATCACAAAGTAATACAGAGGTAGCGAAAAGGGCTAGCACGTTCAATGCGCGTACCTCTAATATATAGTAGGCGGGTCGTCACAGATGTTTTGTTGAATTTTATCTGTTAATTTCCAAATTAAGGCTCTCCATAAAATGAACATGAATCAATGAGAGCCTTCAGACCTTTGGAGGTTCTGGCTATTAAAACGGTGTCATCTGCATAAAGAAGCGTCGGTACCAATGTCTTTCCGACTTTAGGATCATTCATCTGCAGCTAGTCCTATCAAAGCTATATCCAACTTATTATTGTACAGGAGGAAAAAAATTGGGGCCAGAACATACCCTGTGATACCCCACGTTGCATGCCAAATGATTCAAAACATTCTCCATTGCTCCCAAATCTCACGAGGCCCTAACATTCAGATGCAATTCTTTGAGAAAGTGGACTAGACCTTTCACTACCCCCATGGACGACAGGAAACCCATACTTTAGATCGATTGACACTGTTAAATGCGCTTGATTAGTCCTGAAGAGCTAGATGGATGGCACTGCGCTTAAGTAATCTGTATCTGCAGATTATAAAATGCAAATTAACACATTGCCCAATGGTCCCCAGTGCATGTCAAAAGCCAAACTGAACCTCTGATAAAACACTGTTTTCCTCAATCCAGAGTTCCAGACTAATAAAAATGACTCTTCCTACGATCTTAACTGACGAGTCAACAAGCGAAATGGGATGGTAGCAGGCCGGATCCTTCCTGTCCCCTTTTTTAAAAACAGGAACAATAGAAGCAGTCCTCCAGGACTCAGGAAGTCCAGCTACACAAACAGCATTAAAGAAGTTTGTAAGCAAAGGGGCCCAGAAATTAACATTACCCTAGTACAGGTCCACTGGAACTCTATCAGGGCCAGGGTCTTTATTGGCAGGGCTGCTCTGAATAGCTTCGGTAACTTCCTCCAGCAAACAGGAGGTTACAATAGGTAACTAAGATTGAACTGGTGCTAGCCCAGTGGGATTGTAATCATTCAGACAGTATATATGCTAGGAATTGTTAACCCAGTCCTCCGTGGCAATCTGTAAGTCGATATAAGGCATCTGGTATATCTATGATTCCCCACCTTTAGTGTATTCAATGTTAATCAACCGGGTAAGGGGGTTAAACCGCAGTTCCCATGAGTATTCGCTGTAGTAGACCTGTACATCGAGGCGATGTGTGAAATATATTAAACATATCCAGAATGTTAGTTACTTTTCTTTATTTAAATTGTTTGAGAGTTACGAAAATGCAATCTGTAAACAGATGTCCCACTGTGTACATACTATGTTTATTGAGGATATACTTAACTATTTTGTAGTAGTAATGAGAAGGATTAGGTTGTCTATGAGAGAGGTCTTACGGGAGTATAACAGTTGCAGCCTGACTTGTGCCACACATTGGTAGTGTCCAAATCAACAAAAGAGTGACTAAATAAACAAAAATATATTTTTTGTATTTTTGTTTATTTAGTCAGTCTTTTGTTGATTTGGACTGAATATTGCAAAGGGGTATAAGAGTGGCCTCCTAACCCTTTCTCTCTTGTTGTTTACATACACATTGGTAGTGGCCACTATGGGGTTAATGGCAGTAGCGGCCGGCACAGGTAAGAGTGTTAGGGCGGTGGAGCGGGGCAGGGTGGAAAGGGGGTTGGGTAAGTCTAGATATGACGGGAGAAGTAAAATTTTAATATAAATAAAACCACTTACCACCGCACTCGCCGCACCGCCGGCGATGCAGCGAGCGCAAGGTAAGTGTTGACATGCTAAACCTACGTTATTATTGGTCGTGTTCCTCTTTTTCTGCATATTGTGTGATGATGAGTTTGCTACTTAACAGGGGCTGCAATGAAATTAGGATCTCACCGTTCCTCCAACTCAGGCAGCCGGCGTCTTCGTGGATTTTCTATTGGGCTTGGTCGTTCTCAGTCAACATGTGGCCCAGAACCAGCAGAAAATGGATTCTACGGCATGAGTAAGTCCCTCCCACTGACTAATACTTAAGTTAAGTATATATGTCATCAGCTCAAAGAGTTGAGGAAGGAGGCACATGGGATACGAAGGCTTTAAGATGTCTTTGACTGCTTGAGTGTACAGAACAATGACAGCAACAAACTGAGTAGTCATCTCAGAGCTCAGTGGGAGGAGGGGTAGGACACGGGGAATAGAGAAACCAACAATCAAAATTGATCAAGTTAAAATGCAGTAAGCAAGAGAAAGAAATATCTATTGGGTTGGTAAAACTTGGAGTTAAAGGTCTATAATTTTAATGAGTTTTAGGAACGGTGATGTTGATAAAAACAATGGATGAAAACAAGCAGGAGGAAAGCTGAAATCTGTGTAACCCAAGACATACGAGGAGTTTAGAAGGTGCGCCTTTAGGCTTTGCGAGGACTTTAGGAAAACAGTTTTCATCTGCAATGTTTGAGGAAAGGATTGGAAGAAAGTTCAATAGAGAAGAGCTCTGGCCAGCTAATTTTGTATTTTTATATTTAGATTGCTAATTAGCCATCAGGCTAGCTGAAGATGATATTAGGCTTCTGGGGGGATGATAGGGCTGGAAGAGCTTTGTCTGATACTCTGGAACAGAACCACGAATAGGCTTTGGAATAAAGGTTTTGAAGTGTAATTTTTGAAGTAGCGTGGATGGTGATGGTAATGCTGGTGAAGAGGTTGTTGAAAAAGTGGGGGTGAATGGAGTGGCAAGAGTGTTGATCTGTTTCAGTTTCACAGGAGCTCATAAGTAGAGCGAAGATACGGGACAACACACTCGGTTTGAGGAACCACATGGTTGGGACCCAGTAGATCCATAGACAGTCATTTATCAAACATTCAAGCAGAAGTGATTGTCATTAAGATGATAAATGAAACAATATTTTTAGTTTCATCACAACATCCCCTCCTCCAAGCTCCTCTTGTCAACTTCCAGGATGTCTGCAGAAGGTGAAGAAGCATCGGGCCAGAAAGAAGAGGAAAGATGCAGAGTGATAATGGCTTGAGAGCATTTTTTTTAAAGAACTGTAGCCAATCCAGGGCAGCCTTTTGGTGTCAAAAACACATAGGAAGAGGTGTAGGTCGGAAGTAGGGCTTCTTTTCAATGACTTGAAGTTAATATTGCAGCCATCTTGAATAAACTGGGGGAACCAGGGGATACTGCACCAGCTTCTTCTGTAAGGAAGAAGTCGCTGACACCGGAGGATCCACAAAAGCTGCACAGTTTAACTTTGGGGGAAGCCTGGGTCATAGGGGGCTATAGGCAGGATTTGTCAGACAAGATAATCCTCAACTAAGGGCCCTGCCTTGAAACAGACATCTAAGCTGAGTTTGTGCTGCTGAGCAGCATTGTGCTTGGAATTACTTGAGGTTTTTATTATTACTTGAGCCATCTGGGCGGAGGGACCACACATGGTGCAGCAGTGTCTTTTCTTCAGCTGTTTGCTTCAAGAAGTCATTCAGATCAAGACCAAACAACTTCTGCTTCAAGTAATGCAAAGGAGCACCAGTGATCTTTGGAATGCATTTAATTTTCAGAGTGGAGAACCAACTGCAGCAATGCACTGCAATTGACGCTCCAGAAGCCGCAACTGTGGTTCATAAACTATCAGGCACATATAAAGGTATCAAAGGATGACTGACATAATATCGACAGACAAAATTTCGACCTACCAAAATATCGAGGTAAAAATATAGAATGCCAGAATACCGACTGCCTATCTACAAACTGGTAGGTACAAAAATATCGACTCCAAAATATTGATTGTAAAAAATATAGACTGTCAAAATATCGAACTTTTTAAATGTCTTAAAATTAATTTAAAAGTAATATAATAATAAATATAATTAATTTAAACATACTTAAAATATTTAAATTAATGTAAAATTATTAAATAATTAATGTAACTTTAAAATACAAAAAAAGTAATACTTATACATGCATATCTATGTATATACATATTATTAACAAACCATATACAGTATTTTTACCGTAGGATAGCGAGAGGGTTACATTTAATATAACCACTCCAGTGAGTGCAACAGTAGGGAAAACATTGGATAGCGTAGAGGTAAAAATTACTATTCCAACTCCAAAGAGCCCAACAGTAGGGAAAACGTTGGATAGCATGGGGTAAAAATTACCATTCCCACTCCAACGAGTGCAACAGTAGGGAAAGCGTTGGATAGCGTAGGGGTAAAAATTACTATTCGCACTCCAGTGAGTGCAACAGTAGGGAAAGCATTAGATACCGTAGGCATAAAAATTACTATTCCCACTCCAGTAAGTGCAACAGTAGGGAAAGCGTTGGATGGCGTAGGGGTAAAAATTACTATTCCAACTCCAGAGAGTGCAACAGTAGAGAAAGCGTTGGAAAGTGGGAGGGTAAAAATTACTATTCCCACTCCCGAGAGCACAACAGTAGGGAAAGTGTTGGATAGAGTAGGGGTAAAAATTACTATTCCCACTCAAAAGAGTGCAACAGTAGGGAAAGCGTTGGATAGCGTAGGGGTAAAAATTACTATTCACACTCCAGAGAATGCAACAGTAGGGAAAACGTTGGATAGCAGAGGGGTAAAAATTACTATTCCCACTCCAGTATGTACAACAGTAGGGAAAGTGTTGGATAGCGTAGGGGTAAAAATTACTATTCCAACTCCAGAGAGTGCAACAGTAGGGAAAGCGTTGGATAGTGGGAGGGTAAAAATTGCTATTCCTACTCCAGAGAGCGCAACAGTAAGGAAAGCGCTGGATAGCGTAGGGGTAAAAATTACTATTCCCACTCCAGAGAGTGCAACAGTAGGGAAAGCGTTGGATAGTGGGAGTTAAAAATTACTATTCCCACTCCAGGGAGTGCAACAGTAGGGAAAGCGTTGGATAGCGTAGGGGTAAAAATTACTATTCCCACTCCAGTGAGTACAACTGTAGAGAAAGTGTTGGATAGCGTAGGGGTAAAAATTACTATTCCAAATCCAGAGAGTGCAACAGTAGGGAAAGCTTTGGATAGTGGGAGGTTAAAAATTACTATTCCCACTCCCGAGAGTGCAACAGTAGGGAAAGCGTTGGATAGCGAATGGGTAGAAATTACTATTCCCACTCCAGAGAGTGCAACAGTAGGGAAAGCGTTGGATGGTGGGAGGGTAAAAATTACTATTCCCACTCCAGAGATTGCAACAGTAGGGAAAGCGTTGGATAGCGTAGGGGTAAAAATTACTTGTCCCACTACAGAGAGTGCAACAGTAGGGAAAGCGTTGGATAGCGTAGGGGTAAAAATTACTATTCCCACTCCAGAGAGTGCAACAGTAGGGAAAACGTTGGCTAGCGTACAGGTAAAAATTACTATTCCAACTCCAGAGAGTGCAACATTAGGGAAAGCGTTGGATAGTGGGAGGGTACAAATTACCATTCCCACTCCAGATAGTGCCAGTAGGGAAAGCGTTGGATAGTGGGAGGGTAAAAATTACTATTCTCACTCCAGAGAGTGCAACAGTAGGGAAAGCGTTGGATAGCATAGAATTTAAAATGACTATTCCCACTCCAGTGAGTGCAACAGTATTGAAAGCGTTGGATAGCGTAGGGGTAAAAATTACTATTCCCACTCCTGAGAGTGCAGCAGTAGGGTAAGCGTTGGATAGTGTAGGGGTAAAATTACTATTCCCACTCCAGTGAGTGCAACAGTAGGGAAAACGTTGGATAGCGTATCAGTAAAAATTAGTATTTCCACTCCAGAGAGTGCAACAGTAGGGAAAGCGTTGGATAGTGGGAGGGTAAAAATTACTATTCCCACTCCAGAGAGCGCAACAGTAGGGAAAATGCTGGATAGCGTAGGGGTAAATTTTACTATTCCCACTCCAGAGAGTGCAACAGTAGGCAAAGCGTTGGATAGTGGGAGGGTAAAAATTACTATTCTCACTCCAGAGAGTGCAACAGTAGGGAAAGCGTTGTATAGTGGGAGGATAAAAATTACGATTCCCACTCCAGAGAGTGCAACAGTAGGAAAAGCGTTGGATAGTGTAGGCAAAAAAAATTACTATTCCAACTCCGAAGCGTGAAACAGTAGGGAAAACGTTGGATAGTGGGAGGGTAAACATTACTATTCCCACTCCACAGAGTGCAACAGAGGGAAAGCGTTGGATAGCGTAGGGGTAAAAATTACTATTTCCACTCTAGAGAATGCAACAGTAGGGAAAACGTTGGAGTGCGTAGGGGTAAAAATGACTATTCCAACTCCAGTGAGTACACCTGTAGGGAAAGTGTTGGATAGAGTAGGGGTAAAAATTACTATTCCAACTCCAGAGAGTGCAACAGTAGGGAAAGCATTGGATAGTGGGAGGGTAAAAATTACTATTCCCACTCCAGAGAGCGCAACAGTAGGAAATGCGTTGGATAGTGGGAGGTTAAAAATTACTATTCCCACTCCAGAGAGTGCAACAGTAGGGAAAGCGTTGGATAGTGGGAGGGTAAAAATTACTATTCCCACTCCAGAGAGTGCAACAGTAGGGAAAGCGTTGGATAGTGTGAGGGTAAAAATTACTATTCCCACTCGCGAGAGTGCAACAGAAGGGAAAGCGTTGGATAGTGGGAGGGTAAAAATTACTATTCCCACTTCAGAAAGTGCAATAGTAGGGAAAGCGTTGGATAGCGTAGGGGTAAAAATTACTATTCCCACTCCAGAGAGTGCAACAGTAGGGAAAACGTTGGATAGCGTAGGGGTAAAAATTACTATTCCCACTCCAGTGAGTACAACATTAGGTAATGTGTTGGGTAGCGTAAGGGTAGAAATTACTATTCCAACTCCAGAGAGTGCAACAGTAGGGAAAGCGTTGGATAGTGGAAGGGTAAAAATTACTATTCCCACTCCAGAGTGCAACAGTAGGGAAAGCGTTTGATAGTGTAGGGCTAAAAATTACTATTCCCACTCCAGAGAGTGCAACAGTAGGGAAACCGTTGGATAGCGTAGGGGTAAAAATTACTATACCCACTCCAGTGAGTGCAACAGTAGGTAAAAGGTTGTATAGCGTAGGGGTAAAAATTACTATTCCCACTCCAGTGAGTGCAACAGTAGGGAAAGCGTTGGATAGTGTGGGGGTAAAAATTACTATTCCCACTCCAGTGAGTGCAACAGTAGGGAAAGGGTTGGATAGCGTAGGGGTAAAAATTACTATTCCCACTCCAGAGAGTGCAACAGTAGGGAAAACGTTGGATAGCATATGGGTAAAAATTACTATTCAAACTACAGAGAGTGCAACAGTAGGGAAAGCGTTGGATAATGGGAGGGTAAAAATTACTATTCCCACTCCAGAGAGTGCAACAGTAGGTAAAGCGTTGGATAGTGGGAGGGTAAAAATTACTATTCCCACTCCAGAGAGTGCAACAGTAGGTAAAGCGTTGGATAGTGGGAGGGTAAAAATTACTATTCCCACTTCAGAGTGCAACGGTAGGGAAAGCGTTTGATAGTGTAGGGCTAAAAATTACTATTCCCACTCCAGAGAGTGCAACAGTAGGGAAACCGTTGGATAGCGTTGGGGTAAAAATTACTATACCCACTCCAGTGAGTGCAACAGTAGGTAAAGGGTTGGATAGCGTAGGGGTAAAAACTACTATTCCCACTCCAGTGAGTGCAACAGTAGGGAAAGCATTGGATAGCGTAGGGGTTAAAATTATTATTCCCACTCCAGTGAGTGCAACAGTAGGGAAAGGGTTGGATAGCGTAGGGGTAAAAAATTACTATTCCCACTCCAGTGAGTGCAACAGTAGGGAAAATGTTGGTTAGCGTAGGGGTAAAAATTACTAATCCCACTCCAGAGAGTGCAACAGTAGGGAAAACGTTGAATAGCATATGGGTAAAAATTACTATTCAAAGTCAAACTCCAGAGAGTGCAACAGTAGGGAAAGCGTTGGATAGTGGGAGGGTAAAAATTACTATTCCCACTCCAGAGAGTGCAACAGTCGGTAAAGCGTTGGATAGTGGGAGGGTAAAAATTACTATTCTCACTCCAGAGAGTGCAACAGTAGGGAAAGCATAGGATAGCATAGAATGTAAAATTACTATTCCCACTCCAGTGAGTGCAACAGTATTAAAAGCTTTGGATAGCGTAGGGGTAAAGATTACTATTCCCACTCCACAGAGTGCAACAATAGAGAAAGCGTTGGATAGCGTAGGAGTAAAAATTACTATTCCCACTCCCGAGAGTGCAGCAGTAGGGTAAGCGTTGGATAGTGTAGGGGTAAAATTACCATTCCCACTCCAGTGAGTGCAACAGTAGGGAAAGCATTGGATAGCACAGGGGTAGAAATGACTATTCCCACTCCAGTGAGTGCAACAGTAGGGAAAACGTTGGATAGCGTAGGGGTAAAAAGTTACTATTCCCACTCCAGAGAGTGCAACAGTAGGGAAAGGGTTGGATAGTGGGAGGGTAAAAATTACTATTCCCACTCCAGAGAGCGCAACAGTAGGGAAAGCGCTGGATAGCGTAGGGGTAAAAATTACTATTCCCACTCCAGAGAGTGCAACAGTAGGGAAAGCGTTGGATAGTGGGAGTTAAAAATTACTATTCCCACTCCAGGGAGTGCAACAGTAGGGAAAGCGTTGGATAGCGTAGGGGTAAAAATTACTATTCCCACTCCAGAGAATGCAACAGTAGGGAAAGTGTTGGATAGCGTAGGGGTAAAAATTACTATTCCAAATCCAGGGAGTGCAACAGTAGGGAAAGCGTTGGATAGTGGGAGGGTAAAAATTACTATTCCCACTCCAGAGAGCGCAACAGTAGGGAAAGCGTTGGATAGTGGGAGGTTAAAAATGACTATTCCCACTCCAGAGAGTGCAACAGTAGGGTAAGTGTTGGATAGCGAATGGGTAAAAATTACTATTCCCACTCCAGAGAGTGCAACAGTAGGGAAAACTTTGTATGGTGGGAGGGTAAAAATGACTATTCCCACTCCAGAGAGTGCAACAGTAGGGTAAGCGTTGGATAGTGTAGGGGTAAAATTACCATTCCCACTCCAGTGAGTGCAACAGTAGGGAAAGCATTGGATAGCACAGGGGTAAAAATGACTATTCCCACTCCAGTGAGTGCAACAGTAGGGAAAACGTTGGATAGCGTAGGGGTAAAAAGTTGCTATTCCCACTCCAGAGAGTGCAATAGTAGGGAAAGGGTTGGATAGTGGGAGGGTAAAAATTACTATTCCCATTCCAGAGAGCGCAACAGTAGGGAAAGCGCTGGATAGCGTAGGGGTAAAAATTACTATTCCCACTCCAGAGAGTGCAACAGTAGGGAAAGCGTTGGATAGTGGGAGTTAAAAATTACTATTCCCACTCCAGGGAGTGCAACAGTAGGGAAAGCGTTGGATAGCGTAGGGGTAAAAATTACTATTCCCACTCCAGAGAATGCAACAGTAGGGAAAGTGTTGGATAGCGTAGGGGTAAAAATTACTATTCCAAATCCAGAGAGTGCAACAGTAGGGAAAGCGTTGGATAGTGGGAGGGTAAAAATTACTATTCCCACTCCAGAGAGCGCAACAGTAGGGAAAGCGTTGGATAGTGGGAGGTTAAAAATTACTATTCCCACTCCAGAGAGTGCAACAGTAGGGTAAGTGTTGGATAGCGAATGGGTAAAAATTACTATTCCCACTCCAGAGAGTGCAACAGTAGGGAAAACTTTGGATGGTGGGAGGGTAAAAATGACTATTCCCACTCCAGAGAGTGCAACAGTAGGGTAAGCGTTGGATAGTGTAGGGGTAAAATTGCCATTCCCACTCCAGTGAGTGCAACAGTAGGGAAAGCATTGGATAGCACAGGGGTAAAAATGACTATTCCCACTCCAGTGAGTGCAACAGTAGGGAAAACGTTGGATAGCGTAGGGGTAAAAAGTTACTATTCCCACTCCAGAGAGTGCAATAGTAAGGAAAGGGTTGGATAGTGGGAGGGTAAAAATTACTATTCCCATTCCAGAGAGCGCAACAGTAGGGAAAGCGCTGGATAGCGTAGGGGTAAAAATTACTATTCCCACTCCAGAGAGTGCAACAGTAGGGAAAGCGTTGGATAGTGGGAGTTAAAAATTACTATTCCCACTCCAGAGAGTGCAACAGTAGGGAAAAAATTGGATAGCGTAGGAGTAAAAGTTACTTTTCCCACTCCAGTGAGTACAACAGTAGGGAAAGTGTTGGATAGCGTTGGGGTAAAAATTCCTATTCCAACTACAGAGAGTGCAACAGTAGGGAAAGCGTCGGATAGTGGGAGGGTAAAAATTACTATTCCCACTCCAGAGAGTGCAACAGTAGGGAAAGCGTTGGATAGTGGGAGGGTAACAATTACTATTCCCACTCCAGAGAGTGCAACAGTAGGGAAAGTAATGGATAGTGGGAGGATAAAAATTACTATTCTCACTCCAGAGAGTGCAACAGTAGGGAAAGCGTTGGATAGCATAGAAATTAAAATTACTATTCCCACTCCAGTGAGTGCAACAGTATTGAAAGCGTTGGATAGTGTAGGGGTAAAAATTACTATTCCCACTCCGCAGAGTGCAACAGTAGAGAAAGCGTTGGATAGCGTAGGAGTAAAAATTACTATTCCCACTCCAGTGTGTGCAACTGTAGGGAAAGCATTGGATAGCACAGGGGTAGAAATTACTATTCCCACTCCAGTGAGACCAACAGTAGGGAAAACGTTGGATAGCGTAGGGTTAAAAATTACTATTCGCACTACAGAGAGTGCAACAGTAGGGAAAGTGTTGGATAGTGGGAGTTAAAAATTACTATTCCCACTCCAGGGAGTGCAACAGTAGGGAAAGCGTTGGATAGCGTAGGGGTAAAAATTACTATTCCCACTCCGGAGAATGCAACCATAGGGAAAATGTTGGATAGCGTAGGGGTAAAAATTACTATTCCCACTCCAGTGAGTACAACAGTAGGGAAAGTGTTGGATAGCGTAGCTGTAAAAATTACTATTCCAAATCCAGAGAGTGAAACAGTAGGGAAAGCATTGGATAGTGGGAGGGTAAAAATTATTATTCCCCCTCCAGGGAGCGCAACAGCAGGGAAAGTGTTGGATAGTGGGACGTTAAAAATTACTATACCCACTCCAGAGAGTGCAACAGTAGGGTAAGTGTTGGATAGCGAATGGGTAAAAATTACTATTCCCACTCCAGAGAGTTCAACAGTGGGGAAAGCTTTGGATGGTGGGAGGGTAAAAATTACTATTCCCACTACAGTGAGTACAACAGTCGGAAAACCGTTGGATAGCATAGGGGTAAAAATTACTATTCCCACTCACTCCAGTGAGGGCAACAGTTGGAAAATGGTTTGGATAGCATAGGGGTAAACATTACTATTCCCACTCCAGTGAGTGCAACAGTAGAGAAAGCAATAAGTAGCGTAGGGGTACAAATTACTATTCTCACTCCAGTGAGTGCAACAATAGGAAAAGCGTTGGATAGCGTAGGGGTAAAAATTACTATTCCCACTCCAGTGAGTGCAACAGTAGGGAAAACGTTGGATAGCGTAGGGATAAAGATTACTGTTCCAATTCCAGAGAGTGAAACAGTAGGGGAAGCGTTGGACAGTGGGAGGGTGAAAATTACTATTCCCACTCCAGAGAGTGCAACAGTAAGGAAAGCGTTGGATAGTGGGAGTGTAAAAATTACTATTCCCACTCCAGAGAGTGCAACAGTAGGGAAAGCGTCGGATAGCATAGAAATTAAAATTACTATTCCCACTCCAGTGAGTGCAACAGTAGGGAAAGCATTGGATAGTGGGAGGGTAAAAATTACTATTCCCACTCCAGAGAGCGCAACAGTAGGAAATGCGTTGGATAGTGGGAGGTTAAAAATTACTATTCCCACTCCAGAGAGTGCAACAGTAGGGAAAGCGTTGGATAGTGGGAGGGTAAAAATTACTATTCCCACTCCAGAGAGTGCAACAGTAGGGAAAGCGTTGGATAGTGTGAGGGTAAAAATTACTATTCCCACTCGCGAGAGTGCAACAGAAGGGAAAGCGTTGGATAGTGGGAGGGTAAAAATTACTATTCCCACTTCAGAAAGTGCAATAGTAGGGAAAGCGTTGGATAGCGTAGGGGTAAAAATTACTATTCCCACTCCAGAGAGTGCAACAGTAGGGAAAACGTTGGATAGCGTAGGGGTAAAAATTACTATTCCCACTCCAGTGAGTACAACATTAGGTAAAGTGTTGGGTAGCGTAAGGGTAGAAATTACTATTCCAACTCCAGAGAGTGCAACAGTAGGGAAAGCGTTGGATAGTGGAAGGGTAAAAATTACTATTCCCACTCCAGAGTGCAACAGTAGGGAAAGCGTTTGATAGTGTAGGGCTAAAAATTACTATTCCCACTCCAGAGAGTGCAACAGTAGGGAAACCGTTGGATAGCGTAGGGGTAAAAATTACTATACCCACTCCAGTGAGTGCAACAGTAGGTAAAAGGTTGTATAGCGTAGGGGTAAAAATTACTATTCCCACTCCAGTGAGTGCAA
This sequence comes from Lissotriton vulgaris, assembly GCF_964263255.1. Classification (NCBI taxonomy): domain Eukaryota; kingdom Metazoa; phylum Chordata; class Amphibia; order Caudata; family Salamandridae; genus Lissotriton; species Lissotriton vulgaris. The sequence continues at coordinate 746,148,475 of NC_141693.1, read as the reverse complement.
CAGTAGGGAAAGCGTTGGATAGTGTGGGGGTAAAAATTACTATTCCCACTCCAGTGAGTGCAACAGTAGGGAAAGGGTTGGATAGCGTAGGGGTAAAAATTACTATTCCCACTCCAGAGAGTGCAACAGTAGGGAAAACGTTGGATAGCATATGGGTAAAAATTACTATTCAAACTACAGAGAGTGCAACAGTAGGGAAAGCGTTGGATAATGGGAGGGTAAAAATTACTATTCCCACTCCAGAGAGTGCAACAGTAGGTAAAGCGTTGGATAGTGGGAGGGTAAAAATTACTATTCCCACTCCAGAGAGTGCAACAGTAGGTAAAGCGTTGGATAGTGGGAGGGTAAAAATTACTATTCCCACTTCAGAGTGCAACGGTAGGGAAAACGTTTGATAGTGTAGGGCTAAAAATTACTATTCCCACTCCAGAGAGTGCAACAGTAGGGAAACCGTTGGATTTCGTTGGGGTAAAAATTACTATACCCACTCCAGTGAGTGCAACAGTAGGTAAAGGGTTGGATAGCGTAGGGGTAAAAATTACTATTCCCACTCCAGTGAGTGCAACAGTAGGGAAAGCATTGGATAGCGTAGGGGTTAAAATTATTATTCCCACTCCAGTGAGTGCAACAGTAGGGAAAGGGTTGGATAGCGTAGGGGTAAAAAATTACTATTCCCACTCCAGTGAGTGCAACAGTAGGGAAAATGTTGGTTAGCGTAGGGGTAAAAATTACTAATCCCACTCCAGAGAGTGCAACAGTAGGGAAAACGTTGAATAGCATATGGGTAAAAATTACTATTCAAAGTCAAACTCCAGAGAGTGCAACAGTAGGGAAAGCGTTGGATAGTGGGAGGGTAAAAATTACTATTCCCACTCCGGAGAGTACAACAGTCGGTAAAGCGTTGGATAGTGGGAGGGTAAAAATTACTATTCTCACTCCAGAGAGTGCAACAGTAGGGAAAGCATTGGATAGCATAGAATGTAAAATTACTATTCCCACTCCAGTGAGTGCAACGGTATTAAAAGCTTTGGATAGCGTAGGGGTAAAGATTACTATTCCCACTCCACAGAGTGCAACAATAGAGAAAGCGTTGGATAGCGTAGGAGTAAAAATTACTATTCCCACTCCCGAGAGTGCAGCAGTAGGGTAAGCGTTGGATAGTGTAGGGGTAAAATTACCATTCCCACTCCAGTGAGTGCAACAGTAGGGAAAGCATTGGATAGCACAGGGGTAGAAATGACTATTCCCACTCCAGTGAGTGCAACAGTAGGGAAAACGTTGGATAGCGTAGGGGTAAAAAGTTACTATTCCCACTCCAGAGAGTGCAACAGTAGGGAAAGGGTTGGATAGTGGGAGGGTAAAAATTACTATTCCCACTCCAGAGAGCGCAACAGTAGGGAAAGCGCTGGATAGCGTAGGGGTAAAAATTACTATTCCCACTCCAGAGAGTGCAACAGTAGGGAAAGCGTTGGATAGTGGGAGTTAAAAATTACTATTCCCACTCCAGGGAGTGCAACAGTAGGGAAAGCGTTGGATAGCGTAGGGGTAAAAATTACTATTCCCACTCCAGAGAATGCAACAGTAGGGAAAGTGTTGGATAGCGTAGGGGTAAAAATTACTATTCCAAATCCAGGGAGTGCAACAGTAGGGAAAGCGTTGGATAGTGGGAGGGTAAAAATTACTATTCCCACTCCAGAGAGCGCAACAGTAGGGAAAGCGTTGGATAGTGGGAGGTTAAAAATGACTATTCCCACTCCAGAGAGTGCAACAGTAGGGTAAGTGTTGGATAGCGAATGGGTAAAAATTACTATTCCCACTCCAGAGAGTGCAACAGTAGGGAAAACTTTGTATGGTGGGAGGGTAAAAATGACTATTCCCACTCCAGAGAGTGCAACAGTAGGGTAAGCGTTGGATAGTGTAGGGGTAAAATTACCATTCCCACTCCAGTGAGTGCAACAGTAGGGAAAGCATTGGATAGCACAGGGGTAAAAATGACTATTCCCACTCCAGTGAGTGCAACAGTAGGGAAAACGTTGGATAGCGTAGGGGTAAAAAGTTGCTATTCCCACTCCAGAGAGTGCAATAGTAGGGAAAGGGTTGGATAGTGGGAGGGTAAAAATTACTATTCCCATTCCAGAGAGCGCAACAGTAGGGAAAGCGCTGGATAGCGTAGGGGTAAAAATTACTATTCCCACTCCAGAGAGTGCAACAGTAGGGAAAGCGTTGGATAGTGGGAGTTAAAAATTACTATTCCCACTCCAGGGAGTGCAACAGTAGGGAAAGCGTTGGATAGCGTAGGGGTAAAAATTACTATTCCCACTCCAGAGAATGCAACAGTAGGGAAAGTGTTGGATAGCGTAGGGGTAAAAATTACTATTCCAAATCCAGAGAGTGCAACAGTAGGGAAAGCGTTGGATAGTGGGAGGGTAAAAATTACTATTCCCACTCCAGAGAGCGCAACAGTAGGGAAAGCGTTGGATAGTGGGAGGTTAAAAATGACTATTCCCACTCCAGAGAGTGCAACAGTAGGGAAAACTTTGGATGGTGGGAGGGTAAAAATGACTATTCCCACTCCAGAGAGTGCAACAGTAGGGTAAGCGTTGGATAGTGTAGGGGTAAAATTGCCATTCCCACTCCAGTGAGTGCAACAGTAGGGAAAGCATTGGATAGCACCGGGGCAAAAATGACTATTCCCACTCCAGTGAGTGCAACAGTAGGGAAAACGTTGGATAGCGTAGGGGTAAAAAGTTACTATTCCCACTCCAGAGAGTGCAATAGTAAGGAAAGGGTTGGATAGTGGGAGGGTAAAAATTACTATTCCCATTCCTGAGAGCGCAACAGTAGGGAAAGCGCTGGATAGCGTAGGGGTAAAAATTACTATTCCCACTCCAGAGAGTGCAACAGTAGGGAAAGCGTTGGATAGTGGGAGTTAAAAATTACTATTCCCACTCCAGAGAGTGCAACAGTAGGGAAAAAATTGGATAGCGTAGGAGTAAAAGTTACTTTTCCCACTCCAGTGAGTACAACAGTAGGGAAAGTGTTGGATAGCGTTGGGGTAAAAATTCCTATTCCAACTACAGAGAGTGCAACAGTAGGGAAAGCGTCGGATAGTGGGAGGGTAAAAATTACTATTCCCACTCCAGAGAGTGCAACAGTAGGGAAAGCGTTGGATAGTGGGAGGGTAACAATTACTATTCCCACTCCAGAGAGTGCAACAGTAGGGAAAGTAATGGATAGTGGGAGGATAAAAATTACTATTCTCACTCCAGAGAGTGCAACAGTAGGGAAAGCGTTGGATAGCATAGAAATTAAAATTACTATTCCCACTCCAGTGAGTGCAACAGTATTGAAAGCGTTGGATAGTGTAGGGGTAAAAATTACTATTCCCACTCCGCAGAGTGCAACAGTAGAGAAAGCGTTGGATAGCGTAGGAGTAAAAATTACTATTCCCACTCCAGTGTGTGCAACTGTAGGGAAAGCATTGGATAGCACAGGGGTAGAAATTACTATTCCCACTCCAGTGAGACCAACAGTAGGGAAAACGTTGGATAGCGTAGGGTTAAAAATTACTATTCGCACTACAGAGAGTGCAACAGTAGGGAAAGTGTTGGATAGTGGGAGTTAAAAATTACTATTCCCACTCCAGGGAGTGCAACAGTAGGGAAAGCGTTGGATAGCGTAGGGGTAAAAATTACTATTCCCACTCCGGAGAATGCAACCATAGGGAAAATGTTGGATAGCGTAGGGGTAAAAATTACTATTCCCACTCCAGTGAGTACAACAGTAGGGAAAGTGTTGGATAGCGTAGCTGTAAAAATTACTATTCCAAATCCAGAGAGTGCAACAGTAGGGAAAGCATTGGATAGTGGGAGGGTAAAAATTATTATTCCCCCTCCAGGGAGCGCAACAGCAGGGAAAGTGTTGGATAGTGGGACGTTAAAAATTACTATACCCACTCCAGAGAGTGCAACAGTAGGGTAAGTGTTGGATAGCGAATGGGTAAAAATTACTATTCCCACTCCAGAGAGTTCAACAGTGGGGAAAGCTTTGGATGGTGGGAGGGTAAAAATTACTATTCCCACTACAGTGAGTACAACAGTCGGAAAACCGTTGGATAGCATAGGGGTAAAAATTACTATTCCCACTCACTCCAGTGAGGGCAACAGTTGGAAAATGGTTTGGATAGCATAGGGGTAAACATTACTATTCCCACTCCAGTGAGTGCAACAGTAGAGAAAGCAATAAGTAGCGTAGGGGTACAAATTACTATTCTCACTCCAGTGAGTGCAACAATAGGAAAAGCGTTGGATAGCGTAGGGGTAAAAATTACTATTCCCACTCCAGTGAGTGCAACAGTAGGGAAAACGTTGGATAGCGTAGGGATAAAGATTACTGTTCCAACTCCAGAGAGTGAAACAGTAGGGGAAGCGTTGGACAGTGGGAGGGTGAAAATTACTATTCCCACTCCAGAGAGTGCAACAGTAAGGAAAGCGTTGGATAGTGGGAGTGTAAAAATTACTATTCCCACTCCAGAGAGTGCAACAGTAGGGAAAGCGTCGGATAGCATAGAAATTAAAATTACTATTCCCACTCCAGTGAGTGCAACAGTATTGAAAGCATTGGATAGCGTAGGGGTAAAAATTACTATTCCCACTCCAGAGAGTGCAGCAGTAGGGAAAGCGTAGGATAGTGTAGCAGAAAAATTACTATTCCCACTACAGTGAGTGCAACAGTAGGGAAAGCGTTGGATAGCGTAGGGGTAAAAACGTACTATTCCCACTCCAGTGAGTGCAAAAGTAGGGAAAACGTTGGATAGTGTAGGGGTAAAAATAACTATTCCCACTCCAGTGAGTGCAACAGTAGGGAAAACGTTGGATAGCCTACGGGTAAAAATTCCTATTCCAACTCCAGAGAGCGCAACAGTAGGTAAAGAGCTAATTAGCGTAGGGGTAAAAACTACTATTCCCACTCCAGAGAGTGCAACAGTAGGGAAAGCGTTGGATAGTGGCAGTTAAACACTTACTATTCCCACTCCAGGGAGTGCAACAGTATGGAAAGCGTTGGATAGCGTAGGGGTAAAAATTACTATTCCCACTCCAGTGAGTGCAACAGTAGGGAACGCGTTGGATAGCGTAGGGGTAAAAATTACTATTCCCACTCCAGTGAGTGCAACAGTAGGGAAAGTGTTGGATAGTGGGAGGGTAAAAATTACTATTCCCACTCCAGAGAGCGCAACAGTGGGGAAAGCGCTGGATAACGTAGAGGTAAAAATTACTATTCCTACTCCAGAGAGTGCAACAGTAGGGAAAGCATTGGATAGTGGGAGGGTAAATATTACTATTCCCACTCAAGAGAGTGCAACAGTAGGGAAAGTGTTGGATAGCGTCGGGGTAAAAATTACTACTCCAACTCCAGAGAGCGCAACAGTAGGGAAAGCGTTGGATAGAGTAGGGGTAAAAATTAGTATTTCCACTCCAGAGAGTGCAACAGTAGGGAAACCGTTGGATAGCGTAGGGGTAAAAATTACTATTACCACACCAGTGAGGGCAACAGTTGGGATAGTGTTGGAAAGCATAGGGGTAAACATTACTATTCCCACTCCAGTGAGTGCAACAGTAGGGAAAGCGTTAAGTAGCGTAGGTGTACAAATTACTATTCCCACTCCAGTGAGTGAAACAGTAGGAAAAGCATTGGATAGCGTAGGGATAAAAATTACTACTCCCACTCCAGTGAGTGCAACAGTAGGTAAAACGAACAGTAAGGAAAGCGTTGGATAGTGGGAGTTAAAAATTACTATTCCCACTCCAGGGAGTGCAACAGTAGGGAAAGCGTTGGATAGCGTAGGGGTAAAAATTACTATTCCCACTCCAGAGAATGCAACAGTAGGGAAAGTGTTGGATAGCGTAGGGGTAAAAATTACTATTCCAAATCCAGAGAGTGCAACAGTAGGGAAAGCGTTGGATAGTGGGAGGGTAAAAATTACTATTCCCACTCCAGAGAGCGCAACAGTAGGGAAAGCGTTGGATAGTGGGAGGTTAAAAATGACTATTCCCACTCCAGAGAGTGCAACAGTAGGGTAAGTGTTGGATAGCGAATGGGTAAAAATTACTATTCCCACTCCAGAGAGTGCAACAGTAGGGAAAACTTTGGATGGTGGGAGGGTAAAAATGACTATTCCCACTCCAGAGAGTGCAACAGTAGGGTAAGCGTTGGATAGTGTAGGGGTAAAATTGCCATTCCCACTCCAGTGAGTGCAACAGTAGGGAAAGCATTGGATAGCACAGGGGTAAAAATGACTATTCCCACTCCAGTGAGTGCAACAGTAGGGAAAACGTTGGATAGCGTAGGGGTAAAAAGTTACTATTCCCACTCCAGAGAGTGCAATAGTAAGGAAAGGGTTGGATAGTGGGAGGGTAAAAATTACTATTCCCATTCCAGAGAGCGCAACAGTAGGGAAAGCGCTGGATAGTGTAGGGGTAAAAATTACTATTCCCACTCCAGAGAGTGCAACAGTAGGGAAAGCGTTGGATAGTGGGAGTTAAAAATTACTATTCCCACTCCAGAGAGTGCAACAGTAGGGAAAAAATTGGATAGCGTAGGAGTAAAAGTTACTTTTCCCACTCCAGTGAGTACAACAGTAGGGAAAGTGCTGGATAGCGTTGGGGTAAAAATTCCTATTCCAACTACAGAGAGTGCAACAGTAGGGAAAGCGTCGGATAGTGGGAGGGTAAAAATTACTATTCCCACTCCAGAGAGTGCAACAGTAGGGAAAGCGTTGGATAGTGGGAGGGTAACAATTACTATTCCCACTCCAGAGAGTGCAACAGTAGGGAAAGTAATGGATAGTGGGAGGATAAAAATTACTATTCTCACTCCAGAGAGTGCAACAGTAGGGAAAGCGTTGGATAGCATAGAAATTAAAATTACTATTCCCACTCCAGTGAGTGCAACAGTATTGAAAGCGTTGGATAGTGTAGGGGTAAAAATTACTATTCCCACTCCGCAGAGTGCAACAGTAGAGAAAGCGTTGGATAGCGTAGGAGTAAAAATTACTATTCCCACTCCAGTGTGTGCAACTGTAGGGAAAGCATTGGATAGCACAGGGGTAGAAATTACTATTCCCACTCCAGTGAGACCAACAGTAGGGAAAACGTTGGATAGCGTAGGGTTAAAAATTACTATTCGCACTACAGAGAGTGCAACAGTAGGGAAAGTGTTGGATAGTGGGAGTTAAAAATTACTATTCCCACTCCAGGGAGTGCAACAGTAGGGAAAGGTTGGATAGCGTAGGGGTAAAAATTACTATTCCCACTCCGGAGAATGCAACCATAGGGAAAATGTTGGATAGCGTAGGGGTAAAAATTACTATTCCCACTCCAGTGAGTACAACAGTAGGGAAAGTGTTGGATAGCGTAGCTGTAAAAATTACTATTCCAAATCCAGAGAGTGCAACAGTAGGGAAAGCATTGGATAGTGGGAGGGTAAAAATTATTATTCCCCCTCCAGGGAGCGCAACAGCAGGGAAAGTGTTGGATAGTGGGACGTTAAAAATTACTATACCCACTCCAGAGAGTGCAACAGTAGGGTAAGTGTTGGATAGCGAATGGGTAAAAATTACTATTCCCACTCCAGAGAGTTCAACAGTGGGGAAAGCTTTGGATGGTGGGAGGGTAAAAATTACTATTCCCACTACAGTGAGTACAACAGTCGGAAAACCGTTGGATAGCATAGGGGTAAAAATTACTATTCCCACTCACTCCAGTGAGGGCAACAGTTGGAAAATGGTTTGGATAGCATAGGGGTAAACATTACTATTCCCACTCCAGTGAGTGCAACAGTAGAGAAAGCAATAAGTAGCGTAGGGGTACAAATTACTATTCTCACTCCAGTGAGTGCAACAATAGGAAAAGCGTTGGATAGCGTAGGGGTAAAAATTACTATTCCCACTCCAGTGAGTGCAACAGTAGTGAAAACGTTGGATAGCGTAGGGATAAAGATTACTGTTCCAACTCCAGAGAGTGAAACAGTAGGGGAAGCGTTGGACAGTGGGAGGGTGAAAATTACTATTCCCACTCCAGAGAGTGCAACAGTAAGGAAAGCGTTGGATAGTGGGAGTGTAAAAATTACTATTCCCACTCCAGAGAGTGCAACAGTAGGGAAAGCGTCGGATAGCATAGAAATTAAAATTACTATTCCCACTCCAGTGAGTGCAACAGTATTGAAAGCATTGGATAGCGTAGGGGTAAAAATTACTATTCCCACTCCAGAGAGTGCAGCAGTAGGGAAAGCGTAGGATAGTGTAGCAGAAAAATTACTATTCCCACTACAGTGAGTGCAACAGTAGGGAAAGCGTTGGATAGCGTAGGGGTAAAAACGTACTATTCCCACTCCAGTGAGTGCAAAAGTAGGGAAAACGTTGGATAGTGTAGGGGTAAAAATAACTATTCCCACTCCAGTGAGTGCAACAGTAGGGAAAACATTGGATAGCCTACGGGTAAAAATTCCTATTCCAACTCCAGAGAGCGCAACAGTAGGTAAAGAGCTAATTAGCGTAGGGGTAAAAACTACTATTCCCACTCCAGAGAGTGCAACAGTAGGGAAAGCGTTGGATAGTGGCAGTTAAACACTTACTATTCCCACTCCAGGGAGTGCAACAGTATGGAAAGCGTTGGATAGCGTAGGGGTAAAAATTACTATTCCCACTCCAGTGAGTGCAACAGTAGGGAACGCGTTGGATAGCGTAGGGGTAAAAATTACTATTCCCACTCCAGTGAGTGCAACAGTAGGGAAAGTGTTGGATAGTGGGAGGGTAAAAATTACTATTCCCACTCCAGAGAGCGCAACAGTGGGGAAAGCGCTGGATAACGTAGAGGTAAAAATTACTATTCCTACTCCAAAGAGTGCAACAGTAGGGAAAGCATTGGATAGTGGGAGGGTAAATATTACTATTCCCACTCCAGAGAGTGCAACAGTAGGGAAAGTGTTGGATAGCGTCGGGGTAAAAATTACTACTCCAACTCCAGAGAGCGCAACAGTAGGGAAAGCGTTGGATAGAGTAGGGGTAAAAATTAGTATTTCCACTCCAGAGAGTGCAACAGTAGGGAAACCGTTGGATAGCGTAGGGGTAAAAATTACTATTACCACACCAGTGAGGGCAACAGTTGGGATAGTGTTGGAAAGCATAGGGGTAAACATTACTATTCCCACTCCAGTGAGTGCAACAGTAGGGAAAGCGTTAAGTAGCGTAGGTGTACAAATTACTATTCCCACTCCAGTGAGTGAAACAGTAGGAAAAGCATTGGATAGCGTAGGGATAAAAATTACTACTCCCACTCCAGTGAGTGCAACAGTAGGTAAAACGTTGGATAGCGTAGGGGTAAAAATTACTGTTCCAACTCCAGAGAGTGAAACATTCGGAAAGCGTTGGATAGTGGGAGGGTAAAAATTACTATTCCCACTCCAGAGAGTGCAACAGTAAGGAAAGCGTTGGATAGTGGGAGTGTAAAAATTACTATTCCCACTCCAGAGAGTGCAACAGTAGGGAAAGCGTCGGATAGCATAGAAATTAAAATTACTATTCCCACTCCAGTGAGTGTAACGGTAGGGAAAGCGTTGGATAGCGTAGGATAAAAATTACTATTCCCACTCCAGTGAGTGCAACAGTAGGGAAAATGTTGGATAGCGTAGGGGTAAAAATTACTATTCCCACTCCAGTGAGTGCAACAGTAGGGAAAACGTTGGATAGCGTACGGGTAAATATTACTATTCCAACTCCAGAGAGTGCGACAGTAGGGAAAGCGTTGGATAGTGTAGGAGAAAAAATTACTATTTCAACTCCAGAGAGTGTAACAGTAGGGAAAGCGTTGGATAGTGGGAGGGTAAAAATTACTATTCCCACTCCAGAGAGCGCAACAGTGGGGAAACCATTGGATAGTGGGAGGGTAAAAATTACTATTCCCACTCCGGAGAGTGCAACAGTAGGGAAAGCGTTGGATAGTGTAGGGGAAAAAATTACTATTCCAACTCCAGAGAGTGTAACAGTAGGGAAAGCGTTGGATAGTGGGAGGGTAAAAATTACTATTCCCACTCCAGAGAGCGCAACAGTGGGGAAAGCGCTGGATAGCGTAGAGGTAAACATTACTATTCCTACTCCAGAGAGTGCAACAGTAGGGGAAGCATTGGATAGTGGGAGGGTAAACATTACTATTCCCACTCCAGAGAGTGCAAAAGTAGGCAAAGCGTTGGATAGCGTAGGGGTAAAAATTGCTATTCCCACTCTAGAGAATACAACAGTAGGGAAAACGTTGGATAGCATAGGGGTAAAAACTTACTATTCCCACTTCAGTGAGTACAACAGTAGGGAAAGTGTTGGATAGTGTAGGGGTAAAAATTACTATTCCAACTCCAGAGAGTGCAACAGTAGGGAAAGCGTTGGATAGTGGGAGGGTAAAAATTACTATTCCCACTCCAGAGAGCGCAACAGTAGGGAAAGCGTCGGATAGTGGGAGGTTATAAATTACTATTCCCACTCCAGAGAGTTCAATAGTAGGGAAAGCGTTGGATAGCGAATGGATAAAAATTACTATTCCCACTCCAGAGAGTGCAACGGTAGGGAAAGTGTTGGATTGTGGGAGGGTAAAAATCGCTGTTTCCACTCCAGAGAGTGCAACAGTAGGGAAAGCATTGGATACCGTAGGGGTAAAAATTACTATTCCCACTCCAGAGAGTGCAACAGTAGGGAAACCGTTGGATAGCGTAGGGGTAAAAATTACTATTCCCACTCCAGTGAGTGCAACAGTAGGGAAAGTGTTGGATAGCGTAGGGGTAAAAATTACTATTCCAACTCCAGAGAGTGCAACAGTACGGAAAGCGTTGGATAGTGGGAGGGTAAAAATTACTATTCCCACTCCAGAGAGCGCAACAGTAGGGAAAGCGTTGGATAGTGGGAGGTTATAAATTACTATTCCCACTCCGGAGAGTGCAATAGTAGGGAAAGCGTTGGATAGCGAATGGGTAAAAATTACTATTCCCACTCAAGAGAGTGCAACAGTAGGGAAAGCGTTGGATAGTGGGAGGGTAAAAATTACTATTTCCACTCCAGAGAGTGCAACAGTAGGGAAAGCGTTGGATAGCGTAGGGGTAAAAATTACTATTCCCACTCCAGAGAGTGCAACAGTAGGGAAAACGTTGGATAGAGTAGGGGTAAAAATTACTATTCCCACTCCAGAGAGTGCAACAGTAGGGAAAGCGTTGGATAGTGGAAGGGTAAAAATTACTATTCCCACTCCAAAGAGCGCAACAGTAGGGAAAGCGTTTGATAGTGTAGGGCTAAAAATTACTTTTCCCACTCCAGAGAGTTCAACAGTAGGGAAAGCGTTGGATAGTGGAAGGGTAAAAATTACTATTCCCACTCTAAAGAGCGCAACAGTAGGGAAAGCATTTGATAGTGTAGGGCTAAAAATTACTTTTCCCACTCCAGAGAGAGCAACAGTAGGGAAAGCGTTGGATAGCGTAGGGGTAAAAATTACTATTCCCATTCCAGTGAGTGCAACAGTAGGGAAAGCGTTTGATAGTGTAGGGCTAAAAATTACTATTCCCACTCCAGAGAGTGCTACAATAGGGAAACCGTTGGATAGCGTAGGGGTACAAATTACTATTTTTACTATTTTTACTATTCCCACTCGAGAGAGTGCAACAGTAGGGAAAACTTTGGATAGCATATGGGTAAAAATTACTATTCCAACTCCAGAGAGTGCAACAGTAGGGAAAGCGTTGGATAGTGGGAGTGTAAAAATTACTATTCGCACTCTAGAGAGTGTAACATTGGAAAGCGTTGGATAGTGGAAGGGTAAAAATTGCTATTCCCTTTCCAGAGAGTGCAACAGTAGGGAAAGCGTTGGATAGCATAGAAATTAAAATTACTATTCCCACTTCAGTGAGTGCAACAGTATTGAAAGCGTTAGATAGCGTAGGGGGAAAAAATTACTATTCCCACTCCACAGAGTGCAACAGTAGAGAAAGCGTTGGATAGCGTAGGAGTATAAATTACTATTCCCACTCCAGAGAGTGCAGCAGTAGGGTAAGCGTTGGATAGTGTAGGGGAAAAATTACTATTCCCACTCCAATGAGTGCAAAAGTAGGGAAAGCCTTGGATATCACAAGGGTAAAAATTACTATTCCCACTCCAGTGAGTGCAAAAGTAGGGAAAACGTTGGATAGCGTAGGGGTAAAAATTACTATTCCCACTCCAGAGAGTGCAACAGTAGGGAAAACATTGGATAGCGTAGGGGTAAAAATTACTATTCCCACTCCAGTAAGTGCAACAGTAGGGAAAGCGTTGGATAGTGAAAGGGTAAAAATTACCATTCCCCCTCCAGAGAGTGCAACAGTAGGGAAAGGGTTGGATAGTGGGAGGGTAAAAAATAATATTCCCACTCCAGAGAGTGCAACAGTAGGGAAAGCGTTGGATAGTGTAGGGGAGAAAATTACTAGTCCCACTCCAGTGAGTGCAACAGTAGGGAAAGTAAATACTTCATATATATTTGAAAATAATTTAAATATTAATACCAATTACAAAATTAGAACTAATTCCCAAAGTAAGATATTATAATAATTATTCAATTTAAGATAATAAAATTAATTTAATTACTAAAAAATAATTACCTATTAATACACAATATTTACAAATAACAATTCATTAATAAAACATTTAAAAATAAATAATTAATTCAAAATAAATACCAATTTATATCTTAATAAATTTAGTTAATTACAATAAATGACTTCCCACCCAATTCCCCTATAAACCCACAACAAAAATTATACACATAAAATTAACATATTATCAATTAATCAATTAATAAAAATTAATTACCAATTAAAATTAAAGTATTACCAATTACAAATTAAATTAGAATTAAATCTAAATAAATACCTATACAAAATAAATTATTACATTATTTATAATAAATTACTTCCCACCATATTCCCCAATAAACCCACAACCCACTCCAGAAAATAAATCTATAAAATTAACATAATTATCAATTAATAAAAATGAATTACCAATTATTTTTTAATTAATTGCCAATTTAAAAATAATAAACAATTAATTGTCAATAAATACAAATAAATTAATATATTTATTTAATTATAATTAAATTACTTCCCACCCTATTCCCCTATAAACCCACAACAAAAAATAAATAAATAAAATTCACATAATAATCAATTAATCAATTAATACAAATTAATTACCAAATATATTTTAATTAAATTCCAATCAATAATTAATTAACAATTAATTGTACATAAATACCAATAATTTTAAATATTTAATAATTATAATTACATTACTTCCCACCCTATTCCCCTATAAACTCACAACCCACTCCAGAAAATAAATAAATAAAAATCACATAATAATCAATTAATCAATTAATACAAATTAATTACCAAATATATTTTAATTAATTTCCAATTAATAATTAATTATCAATTCATTATACATAAATACCAATACATTAAAATATTTAAATAAATATTATATTACTTCCCACCCTATTCCCCTATAATCCCACAACCCGCTCCAGAATTATATTACGCAAAAATTAAATACCATAAATTGACTGAGGTACTTATCTAAAATTCGATTTTTTTGTCGTCTATAATCTATCCATCTATATTTTTGTTGTCTTTATTCTGTCCATTCGATATTCTCTCCATCCTATGTTTTTGATTCAATATTATTGTCCTTCTATTCGATATTTTTGTAGTCTATATTCTATTTTATCGATATTCTGTCTACTCGATATTTTAAACTCGATATTTAACTACCTCGATATTTTTGTTGTCGATATTATGTCTGTATACCGTATCAAAGTTATAGAAGCATAAGGATCATAACATTATTCATCTATTAAGTATTTCTAGAGAAGGGCATTGATCATCTTTTAGTGGAGTCTGAGAAATATAAGCAGCGTAACAGCCGTCCTTCAGGTAAATATCTTTGTTGCAAATGACCAATTGAAATCACCCTCCAGCTTGTGACTCAGAGGATCTGTAAGGCAGAAATCCTGGGATCCCTAGAGTTACTGGTATACTTTACCAACTAGAACAGAGGGACTCTACCAAAAACCATTCAACTGGATTGCATCTCATAGGGAATCTAGAGGAGTCAGCTTACTGAATGTCTTCCCGCTCATTGAGTAGAATATTTTGTATTGCATTACAGCAAGTAATACAGGTTTGCAGGGGTGAAACAGCTGAAGAATTCCTTCACTTTGATTTCTTTCTCAGATTCTTGGGAACTGAGTTTGTGCATGGAATGGTCAATCACCTGAAGCTGAGAGAGCTGGACTTACACGATCCTTCGTAACGCACCTGTTCAGCAAAGCAAATCATCTCTGCCGGGGGTTGGTAACTTCAACACTTTGGCCACCAGTGAATTAAGGATCTCCTGTAGCTCAGTAGGGGAGAAGGAGGTCACTTGAGGTGATCCACTATTAGCTTGCCATAGTATGAAGCTGTCTGTTTACACTTTTTTGTGTCTCCCACTTTTGAACTTGGTGACAAGAGCACAGAAACTATGAGAAACTCACATTGACGAAACTCCCACCTGCTGCAGATGATTTTGCAGATTTGAATGCAAAACAAGCTGTTCGGGCTGTCCGGATGTTCTGAGGGTCGGTACTGAGAAGGCAATCCTACAACGTGAATTATCTCACTGGCAGAACCTCTCATTTGCGTCATGTCAGAGGGCCAAGTCTGAGTCCATGGACGTTGAAGTTATTTCAACATCGGTCTGACAAGTAAGAGTGATGCCTCTTTGCTCACTAAAGCAGCAACACAGAGGCAACTTGGGAAGCCGTGCTGCCTGAGACACTGGGGCTGGGGGCAGAACATAAATACCATTGGTGACAGCTGCAGCGGACCGTGCAGATAAGAGAGGTGGGGGCCAGGTTGGGGGTGGAGGGTATTTCGACAGACGACGACGAGAGAACATTTTATATTTATTTAATTTACCCTCATGGTTGTTTGCCGAAACCCCTCTCAACCCAGCATCTCCGATCTTACCTGCACAGGCCTCTCCTGGGTGACAGAACAGTGAAATCGCAGCAAAAATGGGCACTTAGGGCCCTGTTTACAAAGGTAAATATACAATTGTATGTTTACTAATGAATATCTTTACTACTACACATATGTGTAGATTTACACCTAAGTGTAGACTTACATGTTCCCACCCCCTCATATCAGATGGTGAAGCCTTCTACAACAGGATTTGCTTTTGTAAAGTTGCTTCAGGTAACTTTGCACATGAGTTGGAGATATCCTCCACTGTGGTGGAGATCTCATATGATAAAGTATTGGACCAAATATTTTTTTAAATATATATAAAACTATTTTAATAGATAATGTAAATTTACAATTGTTTGAAAATATGTATTATTTACCTATAACTAACATTATAAAATGCAACAGCACATTAGCTCATCAAATTAAATAAGTATTAAATATTTACTTTAAATATATTCGTTTGATTTATAAATAGTTTTTAAACTAGAAAAATACCCACACTTACTAACATTTCTATTTTTACTTAATTTGTAGTAAATGTTGTTAGACTTATGTTGAATTAATTTACATTATTTTTATAATAGAATATAGCAAGTTTAAGGTAATATTATTTAATTAGGTTTATTATTAAATAGCAAATATTCTACATAATTTTTAACACCGATATCAATCACAGTCTCACTAAAAGAGACAAAACTGGCACTTCAGGAATAATAAAATCACTATTTTGGCTAACTGGCTAATCGAGATTGCTGTAGCCTTGGTCTAACCAGAATACTCTGGCCATTTCCCATCAAAATAAATATCAGTGTTAAACAAAATAAAAATAGACTGTGTGTATTGAATGAGTCGACAATTAGTCCATAGATATTGTGATAAGAAGGCAGAGGATAACAGTGTCCTGATTAACTGCTTTAACATGTTGACCAATTAACACTCTTGGCAGATATGTGTTTAAACTGCCATACTGTTTTTAATCTTGGGCTAGTTGGGCGACCAAATAAATCTGTATTTCTCTCACTTACCCAATTTTAAGTCACTAGCTTTTTGACACCTTTCACGCACTGCAGTCTTTTCATTCTTACCCATCACTTAACACCATCATTCGCCATTTATGAGGTGACCCTATGTCTCATAACTAGATGTAGGCATGTCAACTTAGTCCTTATTTACATCTTTAATGAGCCGCTATGGGAAGGATTTAAGGTGCCCAGATTATGACTAGGGCGGTATTGAACGGTGACTGATGGGTATCCGTATTTGGAGTAGGATTCCTTCACTGAGGCACACAGAAAATCTGTTTGTTTATGTTTCTCAAAGGTAGTTGTTGTTTTTTTTGCTAGAACCGTGGACACTTTTTGTATGCTTTGTTTGTGAATAGGCTCCTAAATGTACTTCTGGGCCACCATATCTCTAAAGAAGATAAAATAAGACAGACAAATCGTAGTTATTTGAAATATAAAAATGTTCTTATGTTTTCTGCACATATTTCCAAGTGCAAGGTACCCTCAGCAGTGGTTTCTTCAAAAAGTAAGGCCTTTGACAAGGAAGAAGGATCAGGCAATAATGAGAAAGGAAGGATACCCTCAAATGTAAAACAAACAAGAAAAAAGATTGCAAATATGAAAACAAGAGGATTCGTGTTCTTTCCAAGACCTCTGCCCAAAGATGATGAAGAGAACGAGGTTACTTCAGATTTGACAATCACATTTTGCAGGGAAGGTGCAGAACTCAGATTAGTAACCAAGCTACAAGCGCAATAAAAGGGAAAGTTGTACCATTTCATCCAGTTTGAAGTTGCTAAAAAGATGAGTGCTGATTGAAGATTGAGAAAAACACATATTTTATTTGTCTTTGGCACAGATAGAGAAAACGCATGATGGTGGTTTGGACATAGTTGTCTCTGTTGGTATGTATCTGTGATAGTGAGGATAATGCTGATGACGAAAACGGTCATGCTTGTTTTGCCATTTGTGATGATTGTAATAAAAATGAGACTGAGTCTTTGATAGCTAAGATGAAGCTGAAGAGTTGTGAAGATGGCGACCATGTCCCTAATGGCATATAATTTCTAATTGCAGATCCCGATGAGTGTCTGCTGTCTCCTTGCAGCACACCTTCCTCCTCAGGATGGGAACGCTGCAGTTTTCCAGATGGTATGTCAGTTTTCCAGTTTAATTGACACAAACATTGCCAGAAACATGTTGACCCACTCATAATTTTATTGGAAACAGCCAAACAATCTATTTGGTTTACTTTCCAACACATTGCTTTAAATATGTCCAATTGATCAAGTAATAAATCATTTTTGATACAATGTAGACATTTTTAACCTCACTACCAACACTATCATCTAGCACTCATTATTACACATTATCCGCTTCGCAGTAAATCTGGCGTTGAAGCACACTGGGGAGGCATTCGGCCTCTCCCAGTAGGGCCCGATGATGAAGCATGTCACCAACCAGGTTGGTGAATGAGGGCCTTTGATACAAACCCAATTGGTGTTGTATACCTTCCTTTTCTCTGCTCTGGTTTTACTACTGAGAGTCTTTTTACATTCTTTCCTTGTTTTGATACTAAGAGTGTATTGTTACGTTCTCCCTACCTCTCTTTTTGTTGAACTGAATGAACTATGTCAGTTTTTTCCACAACTTAATTTTTATGTGTTCTAATGTCATTTTCCCAAATGATTGACAGAGGGAAAATAGCTTTGCGACAGTCAATCTCATTTCTTGGGTAGTGTATTTAATATGGGCTGTAAGGCAGAGACTGCTCCCTTATGACAGGTTGACCCTCAAATACCATTCGCAACCATGCAAATACACAAACATGGAGACACAAAATGACCTGTTTGTAGACACAATAAGCATGTTTCAAGTAGACTGAGCAGATATCCATTAGAGAGATATCCATAGTATTACGTGATTATCTGTGTAATTTAATTCACTTGTTTGTATTCCCTGTCAGCATGAGCCAGTGGCATAGTGTGGGCGTGGCCACAGAGGTGGTTTCTTCAGCCACAAAATTCTTAGGGGCACAAAATTGGGGGCACAAATTGTACCGTGCAATACTTGCCTTTCCCCAGGCGCTAGCAAACACAAGCTACATAGCTGACATAAGCACTCTCTTCACAATAAATATCAGATGGTGTGCTTTGGTTTTGGCCTGTTGTACATCTCCTCGACTTCTGTAAAACACTACCACGTTGCCCCAACCTCAAGATTCTGGCTTCCCCAAATAGTTTTCCAGCCCTCTGTACCAAACCTAAACTAAATTCCAGAGACATTAGTTCTATCACAGTACCCATTTCACGTTTCTAGTTTGGCCCTGTGAATTATAGAGATCAACGTTTAAAAAAAAATAACTTGTATTCGTCGTCTTTGTCTTAAAAAATTACCATTTGTTTTGGAAGATTTTCAGGGACCCAAAACAAAAAGTAATTTTTTGAGTGATCATTCATCTTTCTTCTCGCTGTCATTTCTTTTCAGTGTCTTAATTCTTAATCACTCCTGAATATTTCAAGTAGTCATTGGAATGACGACAATGTTGAGCGGGAGTGAAGTGCAAGCGTAATAAATGCTCTTCACATGACAATGTCATTTGACCTCAATACTGAAACAGAGGTGCTGACATTGTGTGGTGTCACTATGTTGATTCAAAATGTACACTCGGGGCTCGATTCCGATCCGGTAAAAAAAATCCCCCATATGAATCGTATTCGTTGCCGAATCCGTATGACTCGTAAACACACCGTACGACCCGGCGAGTACGATCCGGACCGGGTGATCAGGACGCTATTCGTACGGTCCGCGTCAGGTAAGGGCGATTTGTACGGAAAAGAGCACAATGACATACACACCGTACGCCGCGTACCCCCCATGATCGCCGGGGTACGCGCCGTACCCCTGCGATCATGTGGGGTACGCGCCATACACCCAGCGTACATGGGGTGCGCACCGTACACCCACCGTACATGGGGTACGGTGCGTACCCCATGTACGCTGGGTGTACGCCACGTACCCCACATGATCGCAGGGGTACGGCGCGTACCCCGGCGATCATGTGGGGTACGCGGCGTCCAAGGGGGGGCCTCTGTACTTGTTTCGGCCCGAACTATGCATTTACGGCTGTTTCCAGCTCCCGTAAAAAAAAGGGTCGTACATTGCGTACCCGACACGAATCGTACTTGCTGGGTCGTAAAAACCAGCCGCGAACCGTTGCGACGTCACGTACAGCGGGTTCCGAGTGAGACTCGTATGGATATTTTCGTCGTACGGAGTCCTGTACGAATCGTACGGTCTTTGGCTCCTGGTACGGATCGTACTTCGTCGTACGTACGGGGACGTGTACGGGTACGATTCGTACGGGGAAAATTGCTCCGTACGACGATTCGGAGCGCATTTTACCGGATCGGAATCGAGCCCCAAATGTTTTGATGCTTTCCGGAGTGGCATGATTTTCAAAATTACAATACTTCTTCGATGCAGATTAAAATGATTGGAAAGATATGCTCGGCAAGATATTGATCCACTTGGCTTCATTTTCTGAAGTGACGTTTCTGGATCTACATGACTGACTATTAAATTCACTTTGATTGAAGCTCAGATACTCCTAGGCATTTTTCAACACACACTATTGCCTCAACTTTAAATTGTCTGTTGACGATTTGAACATTTCCAATATCCCTGTGCTTGAGTGATGTTTTCAAGCAATCTAAAATTGCCCAGTTCACAAATCGTTGTTGGATGAACTCATCCCATCCACTGAAACCAAAGCCCAAGATGCCTTGAGCTAACTTCAGTCCATCCACTGTGTCTAGAAGTCCTCGTCCTCGGGGCATGCACTCCCCATCCCCACTTGTGCCCAATATTCAGACCTTCTCTGTATGAACCCATGCGTGACTGTACTACACATTTTATAAGAAATATTTAGGCCGTACTCAATATATTACTCCAAATATTGTATTTTCTGGGTTGCCTTCAACACACATGCGAAGATGATCAAGCAATATTTGCTATGGGTATTACCTCACTCCATCCACTACAAAGGTCAACAACTTCAAAGACAAACTGAGCCCACTGTTTGGTTATGCAACCCAAACATACACTACAGTGCAAGGCTCAAGTTCTCAGGTATGTACCTCCCAACACCCCAGATCAAATTGGCATGAATTGAGCTTACCCTGACTGTCAAAGTTTTAGGACAGAGGTATAAATTAAAAGAACATCCTCTAAATTTGCCCCATCCATCGATGCTTACATTTTAAATCCTCAGTTGAGAAAACCCCCACATTCACAGTTCCAGAAAATACCATAATGCTACTTGTCAACCTTTTACATGCAGTTTCAGCCACTCACCGTTGTTTTTACCTCACCTTACTTCAATCCATTCTTCTCACAGGCACATCCATGCTTCTTCTTTTATTGTCGCTTTTCAGGCCCTCATTGGAGCTCCAATATTTGTTCTTTCCATCTTTTCCAGTTCCACTGCACATGCTCATTGTCTCTTCTAAGTGTCTCTTAGAGATCCTGGACACAGCTTTTCACCTTAATCCTCTCTTCTCTGCGCTTCTTCCAGGCCATCAGCATAGTCCCTGTCTCCATCCTGTCTTCTCTTTGTCTCTTCCGGGTTTCAGCACAGCCTCCCTTTCTCCCTTCCTGCTGTGTAGGTCTCCAGGTGCTCAGTACAGTGTCATCCTTAAGCTTTGTGTCTCTTTCAAGTCCTCAGTGCTGTCTATTGTTTCTCCCTGGCCCTTCTCTTTCTCTTCAATTTCCCAGCACAGCTTCGTCCTTTAAACTCTCTCCTCTGTATGTCTTACAGGCTTTAAGCACAGACTCTTGTTCCAACCTGTCTTCCCTGTGTCAGTACAGCCAAATGATTCATTCTCTCATGTCCATGCATCTCCCAGGTCCTCAGCACATTAATTCCTTCATTTTCCCATGTCTATGTCTCTCCCAGGTCCTCAGCGCAGCCCATCGGTCTCTTCTGTCCACTCGCAGAGGTCCATTGAGAGTTTGTTCGCTGCCAGGTAAGAGAAGGAGCAACTTCCATTTATTGTGAAGGGCCATCTATATAGCAACATAACAGTGAGGAATAGGAATGAGCACACATAACTGTAGGCATAGATTAAGCAGAGGTACAATTGATGGGGACAACATATGTAAGCTTTTCTCAGTTCCAGTTCACTGGAAATTAATTCATAGATCAGAGTTGTCAATAGGAATTGGGGTCATTGTTATAAACTGGTTACATATTGACTGTATTAGTGACCTAAAAACTGTTTGGGACTCAAAAACCATGTTGAATATCTGTCTGCCGCAATTAGGCAAAAAGCAAACAAACGACGCCACACGGCCCCCCTTCACGAGCCATGAAAGGCCCCAGGACCACATCAACTGGGACCAGTTCACTTGCGTACCAAGGAGCCCACTTCCTGGACACTGTTTACTTGCCCACAAAAAACGTGGTCAGGAAAACCTTGTCTAATCCCACCCGGCAGGTGCTGCAAAAATGCCCCTGCAGGATGGGAGCAGACATTTGTTTCCCTGCTCGCGCTCCAGCTGGCAAGGGAAATCAGATTGCTACCACCTGGTAGAAGCAGATAATAATTTCTCCCTGCGGGTGGAAGCAATTCTGGCTCCCGTTGCACCCAGGATGGGTGCAAGCAGGGGGGCTGGCAGGGCTGCGGGGACCCTGGCCCTAACATTGTGTTTTGAAGGGGCCACGGGTGGGCACCAGTGCACCCATATTAGGCTCCGGGGATGAGGTCTCCAGAGCCATAAATGCTCAGAAAGGCTGTTTCTCTTCTTGCCTCTCTCCCCATAAAAAAGAAAAGGGTACAAGGGGATGGTGTTCCCGGTGCCAGAAAAAGGCTTGGGGAGGGGGCAGTGTAGCCATCCTTAAAAAACAATATGGCCCAGGCAATAGGGTTCCAAAGGGCCTGTAAAATCTTGGGAAAGGGACATACGCCCTCTTCTCTGAATAATTATTTTAAAAGATGGTGTCCCGGGTGAGCACCAGGGTACCCTAAATATAAATAAGAAAACAATGAATAATATATGAGCGGCCGGAGGGGTTCAATTATTATTCACTGCTCCTTGAAGGAGCACCCAATAATGCCATGTGAGGGCTGAGTACTATTTTCTCCATCTTGGTGATGTCCTTAGAAGTGGCAGAGCCTCCATCAAGCATTTTCTTGATATTTTGGGGGCTGCAGGGAGTGTAGCAGCCCCCACTAACATTTTATTTTAAAAACAGTAAGTCTCCTCTGTCATTAAATTCATGGCTGCAGGAGAATTTACCATATTTTTAAAAACACTTGTAGTTGGAGCTCTATGTTCTTCAGCTGCAGTGCTGGACCCTCTTGTTGTTTTTATGATTGTGTTTTGTGAGCTGAAAAGCGTTAAAAGAAAGACTCAAAGACATGTTGGTTTTATTTTTTTAAAAACATGTCTCTGGGTCTTCTGTGTTTTTCTTGTATTGAAAAGTAATTAAGCATTTTCATAATAATCCTTGTTATTAAACATTACATTGTGTGAATTATTTAAATATACTTTTAATAAAACATATATGTGATTTTTGAACATGATTAAAGATTTCCTTTATATATATTGATATGCTCACCCCTTGATAAAGCTAACAGTCCCACTTTTTATATTTTGGTGTTGTGACTCTGTACCAAAGTCAGTAAGTCTGCATGAGTGCAGCCAGGGCCAGCAAGACCAACTACAGGCTGCACATGCCAGAAGGCTTGCCTTATAAGAAGTAGGGTTTTTAAAAGCCAGCTCCTGCAGCCAAACCCATGCTGCACATGTCCAAAGACCGTGGGGTTGGTGTTGCGTATGGTAATAAAATCCTACGTTGCGTTAAAAAGACCCTAGAAATTCACTGAAAAAAAACACAAAGGTTAAGACAACGTTATAGTTAGGAATTGTAACTATATCTTACTTTACATTAAAAAAAACCTTCAAAATTCACTAAAAAAAGGCTAAAGTAACATTATATTAGGCAAATATTTCAGTGAACGTAACGTTTTAAACTCAAAAGCACTTTAATTCACCAGTTATTGTTCTCTCAAGTTCCGATAACTCATGTCTTAAAGTAACTATAACTTACGCCCTTGCCATTCACTGCTTGTGACCTCGCATCTCACACATTACATCTCTCATGATATGTTCTATAACATCATTGATAAAATCAATGCAACATCTGCAATGGCATCATTGAGGACAACACTGTGCATGAAAGGGGTACAAGTTATAGTTACTTACTATAAACATAACTGGTGAATTTCAGTGGATTTTTGAGTATGAAACGTCATGCTGTCACAAAAATGTTCACCTAACTATAGGACCATATGTAGGTAAATCCCAAATACCGATTCTTAAATACCGATGTTTAACGAATTTTACAGAATCAGTAATAAGAATTTGGTATTTTGGATGTAGGTAAAAAATAGGTAAAAATTACAGAATCAGTATAATTCGGTAAATAAATACTGAATTCCCAACACTGATCGGTAAATACCGATTCGGTCACATCCGAATCTGTAATTACCGATTCGGTAAATACTGAATCGGTAAATACCGAAATCGGTATTTCAAAAATAGAAACAATTAAGGAATCAGCCAATCCGGTCCAACCACCCCTCCTCCCAACCAGGAAGTGGCCACACCCATGCAGGTGCACTCAATCTGAAGCTGCTGGAGAGGCTCAGAGAGCTGAGCAGAGCCCTTGAGTCACTGGAAAACGTTACTTCAGGAAACCTGCAAAATGTCAAGCAAAGACACTGAAAGGGAAGATGCAGAGAGAAAGAGAAAGATGAAATTCAGCACCATGGAGCTGCAGGTCCTTGTGGAGGAGATAGTGAAGGAACACCACAAGTTGTTTGGCAAGCAGTCCCTGCAGGTGGCACAATCTGGTAAAAGGAAGATTTGGCTGGCAATACAGGCAAAGGTTAATGCCATTGAAGTGACCCCACAGGACATTGACGACCTTAAGAAGAGGTGGTATGACCTCCGGAGTGTGACAAAGCGAAAAATGGCTGAGCTCCAGAAACAAGCAAACCTGACAGGAGGAGGGAGGAACAGGGCACCTGCCTGACTGAGCCTGAGGAGCTGGTGGAGTCCACCATTGAACCAGACAGCACCTGTGGGGTTGGGGATGCAGGCAGCTCAGCCCGAGCTGCCACCAGAAAAGGAAAGAAGCATGACAGCAATCACCCTCTTCCCCTTCCCTTTCCCCTTCCCCAATGTGGCAGTGTTAACCCCACTCCAGTACAGGTTTTAATATACACCAGCAATGCATTATGGGAGATGTAGTCATTGAAACACCTACCATGTCAGACAGCACACCAAACAACAAGGCAATAGCAACAGTGTTTCAGAGATGAGAATTTATTCGTATAAGCAGGGCTGCAGGACCACAGAGCTAATGTACGATTTTCTGTCCACAGGCGAGACATCTCGCAAGCATCCCAAGGACAAGGAAAGTAGTGCCCTGTGGAGGGAAGACTCACAGGAGGCAAGTACCAGTGCAGGGCAAACCACACAAGCAACTGCAGCATCACCAACACTGCCAGCCTCCCAAGACCTGCCAGCATCACCACAGCTGCAGGCCTCCCAAGACCTTCCAGCATCACCACAGCTGCTGGCCTCCCCAGAGCTGTTTGCCTCACCACCACTCCTATCCTCACCTGAACTGGTAGCATCATCGTCTGCAACAACACCTGCAGTGCAAAAAACCAAGAGGCATGTCGCAGCCACACTCAGGGAAATGGAGCCTTCCACAGGAGACACAGTGGGGGGTGACACATCAACTGTGGCAGTTGAGGACAGCAATGCTAATCAGCAGTCCACCGCCAAGGGGGCCCACACAGGTGCCAGACACCGCAGGACCAGAGACAGCAGTCAAAACCAACATGGCAAGTGTCCTGGTGTCTTCTGCGGACTGGAGGCGAGTATGGTCAAGGTGCAGCGCATGCAGGGGAAGGCCATCCAGTCGGTCCAACGACAGATGAGGCACCTAAATGAAAATTGTGAAAAACATTGATAAGGGCATCAGCTCAATGGTGGAGGGAATAAGAGCGATGGCTGTGGGCATGCGAGACATGTCCCAGTCAGTGTTGCTGCTGTGTAGCAAGCTGGACGAGGACAGGGCAACAAGGCGCAAGGAGAGGGAGAGGTCAGAACAACACACAAGGGCCGTGAACTGCCTAGCCACTGCCACTTACCTGCTTTGCTGGGGCTGCGTTAACATGCAAGAGGGACTGGCACACAGCAGCAGTGAGGTATCCAGGGGCCTTGTGAAGGTGACAAGTGCAGTAGAGGTGCTGCTGACTGCTCAGTCAGCAAATACTGTTGCTCTGGATGTGGGCGAGAACGAGGAGAGGACCAGTAGAAGCAGCATAACCCCCTCTGTTACTGATACCTGGAGGAGCAGCAGGCTCCATGGGGCTGGTACTGCCCACACAACCAGTGAGGACAGCCAGCCAATGGCATACAGCACCGGTAGGCGTGCCCGCAAATACTGATGCTGCCCACACTCCCTGACCTGGAATGGGTGAAGTAACCCAGGACTTTCATAATGCATGACAACAATTGGACTGGCCCATTTGGGCCTTTGTGTACTGGCGTAGTGTCAAAATATTAAAACTACGTTGTGTACATACTACAACTGGCTGTGCCTCCTTACTTACTTACAAATAGTTGTGTGTGATCTCTGCCCGTCTCTGTCTCCCATCTGTTGCTGGCACCACTCCTGCTGTGTTGGGCTCAGGGTGTGCAAATCATCATCGTCATCCTCAATATCTGTTAATTATACTGCTGTTTCTTTCCTAGTGGCAAGGTTGTGCAGCATTGCGCAGGTTGCAATGATTTTCCAGCAGATGAGGGGTGAGTACTGACGTGCGCCTCCGCTTTTGTGGAGGCAGCTGAACCTGCTCTTTAACAGCCCAAAGGTGCGCTCCACAACGTTGCGTGTAGATTTGTGTGTATATACAACCAGAGAGGAAAGGTATAACAGGCTACTCTCCTACCCCTAAATCACAATTTATAACAACAAAAGAGCGCCTACTGCTGTGAATTTCTAAGAGACACGATGCCTAAGTAAAGAAACACACAGTGACTAAACTAAATTAAATGTGCGGTCAAAAAACTGGAAGAAAAAGGAAAAGGAGAAAAAACTATTTTCTAAAAGAACCCTCACTCACCCTAGTGGTGACATGCTTCATCATGGGGTTCGCCACAGGAGGGACCGAATATGCCTCCTGTGTGCTTCGACGCCTGCGATTGCAGCGTGTTACAAAAGTGTGATATATGTGATCAGAAACATGTTGACCACTCACACCGGGTCACTGGGGTTCTAATATAAACCTCCAAGTGATCTAGAATGACCTAGATTGCCTGTTCGTCACTGAGACGTGGCTTAAAGCCTGGTCTACCCCTGATGTTGTCTTAGCGCTACCACAAGGGTACCGCATCCAGCAATTGGATAGGCAGATACAACGTGGGGGGGGGTTGCCATTATCCATCGCGACTCGATCAAATGCACGACATTTGATCTCCCAGATATTAAGGAGGCGGAAAGTCTAGGTTTTAATCTTAATTTACTCAACACCACAACTTTCACTCTGTCTGGAGTACTGATATATCGACCCCCTGGTCAACAGAAAAACTTCCTAGCTAGTCTAGCTGAGGTGATCAGCAACCTCGCCCTCAAATTTGCTAATTTTACTGTTTTAGGCGATCTAAATCTACACCTTGATTCTGACTCCGATACTAACGCATCCTGTTTTAAAGATCTTATAGATGTATTAGGGTTGACCCTACTGACACGGGACCCTACGCATAGGGCAGGACACGTATTGGACTGCGTTTGCTCTAACCTAACATCGTTAAAGGTAAAACCGCCCGGTCCCCTAACCTGGACCGACCACATGTTCATTCCATTTGACTTTTCAGTGGAAGGAAATGGGATCAAAAAGGTTCCTCCTAAAGTAAATACCAGTATGAAACATGACTGGAAGAAAATAAGCAAGGACCCGGATTTGCTGCTCAGAGCTACGGCACTTAAACCCATTTCGACCGGCATCACAGAGGCAGATAATAAAAATTTCAATCACTGGCTAGAGGAAATTCGAGGTCCCCCTAAGGCCGCAAACCCCAGCAAACCACTCCATACAAAAAAATCAGCACCCTGGTTCTCACTCTCCCTGAAGGAGAAACATGTAGAAGTTAAAAAATTGGAGAGAACTTGGCGCCGATTGTATAAGGAAGAAGACCTCAGCCACTATAAAGAATCCAGGAGACAGTACCACGCCCAGATTAAAACTGCTAAAAAAGAATATTACTTAAGAGCAATTGACTCTTCAAATAACAAACAGAAAGAGATCTTTAAAGTGGTCAATGATTTTATGAAACCAAGGTTCCTCCTATCAGAGATTCCGCCCTCCCTTACCCTATGCAACTCGATTGCGGACTTCTTTGAGCAGAAAATACAAAACCTTACCAAAGGCTTCTCTGAACAGCCCGCTGTTACAGCAGCAGAGGACCTGGAAAACCCCCCTGGAGTAACACAATTTTGTGATTTTCTGCCTATTAGTTTAGAAGACTCTCGTCAATTGATTCTGTCTACCAAATCTGGATCTCCCTTTGACCCCTGTCCTCCCATGATGTTACATGCCCTAGCAGATACAGTTAACCCCTTTATAAACAACATCATAAACTCCTCCCTATCCTCTGCCGATATCCCCTCGGAATGGAAATTAGCGGCAGTGAAACCCCTGCAAAAAAAAGCTCTGCCAGATCCATCAACACTCTCCAACCTCCGTCCAATCTCGCTGCTCCCGATGCTTTTTAAAATGACCGAAAGGGTGGCGAATAAACAGCTGACCAAATTCCTGGAGGACGAGGATATCCTGCACCCCAATCAATCTGGGTTTCGGGCCTCACACTCCACGGAATCCGCCCTTCTGTACACCGTGGAGACACTGAAGACCGCCATGGATCAGGGGAAGAAGGCCGTCCTTATCCTACTCGATCTATCGGCGGCCTTCGATACGGTGTCCCACTCCATACTAATCAGGCGACTGATGGCAGCAGGGATTGGGGGCACTGTATTGGACTGGCTGAGGAATTTCCTCGACCATCGTAGGCAGGTCACGGTGCTGGGAGAATACCGTTCGGAGGAAAAAATCATACAAACAGGGGTACCGCAGGGCTCCAGCCTAAGCCCGGTACTGTTTAACATATACATGATCCCTCTGATTAAGCTGATCTCGTCTTTTAACATCAGTACCATATCATACGCTGACGATACTCAGCTCATCCTAGTGCTAGACAGGGAAAATGGAAAGGCAGAGGAAAATCTAAAAGCCTGCCTCACAGCAACTTTCATTTGGATGCGTGACAACCATCTAAAATGTAATACCGGGAAGACCGAAATTATACCCTTCGGCCCCCAAAACCCCTTTTCGCCCAGCCTATGGTGGCCTCCAGGGGTGGAGTCCCCTCCGGATACCGTCACTGCGGCCCGGAATCTAGGGATCAGATTCGACAGTGCCCTATCTTTTAAACAGCAAGCAGGGGCAGTGGCAGGGTCTTGTTTTAACATCATCAGAGGGCTTAGAAAGTTTTTTGATTTTCTTCCTCTGACAGCCAGGAAGACGGTGACAGTAGCACTGGTAACATCTCGTTTGGACTACTGCAACAGCTTATATGCAGGATTAAATCGATCTGTCCTGCATAAGTTGCAAGTTGTCCAAAATGCTGCTGCCCGTCTGGTCCTTAAATGGCCGAGGAGGTCCTCTGCCTCAGCCGCCCTCAAGGCCCTACACTGGCTACCTATTCACAAACGCATACTTTTCAAAATCCTAGTGATTACCTTTAGGGCATATCACCAAAAAGGACCCAAATACTTCCTTCCCTGGTTCAAACAGTATGCACCAACACGCTCCTTAAGATCTGCCAACAAGAATTTACTACAGACCCCTAAATTCAGACTCTCAACTAGAGGAGGGAAATCTCTCGCAACACTGGGCGCAAAAGCTTGGAATACACTCCCTTCCAACCTGCGCCTGATCTTCGATGAGAAGATTTTCCGTAAGGCTTTGAAAACTTGGATCTTCAACCTCCCAGACTCGGTCTGTCTGACCCTGGTCTAGACACAGCGCTCGGCTTAGATGAGATAGATGTGTGAGTTGACTTTTCCGGCCTTCCATCTAGGCTACGGGCTACAAGCGCCAGGATGCTCCTTGGAGTGACAGTCGCGCTATAAAAGAGCACACTTACATTACATTACATTACATCTCACTGTTTTTAATGTGAACATCTGGCCCTATAATAAAGTTGGTGGGGTCCAGCTGTGATCTTTTACCACACTATTCATTTCTCACTGATCACATATATCACACTTTTGTAACACCTGCTCCGTTGCAATCGCAGGCGTCGAAGCACACAGGGGGGATATTCGGTCCCTCCTGTGGCGAACCCCATGATGAAGCATGTCACCACTAGGGTGAGTGAGGGTTCTTTTAGAAAATAGTTTTTTCTCCTTTTCCTTTTTCTTCCAGTTTTTTGACCGCACATTTAATTTAGTTTAGTCACTGTGTGTTTCTTTACTGAGGCATCATGTCTCTTAGAAATTCACAGCAGTAGGCGCTCTTTTGTTGTTATAAAGTGTAGATTTGTGTGCCACATTGTATCGTCTCTCACACAGGGTTGATGGGTTCAGGTAGGGTGTCAGGATGAACGAGCGGACGGCATATGCGCTATTACCTATGTGAAAAGAGAGAGCCATTAAATCACATGCACAGCAACACCTACATCTGCAGTAGCTATCAGGGTGTCACAGTGTTTTATCTGCAAACACAGTTGATGGACAGAATGCAGAACAATGTCTTACATTCACCCCAGTACAAATATCTGGGCCTAAATCCATAGTTTTTTTGCACTCCACATCACCCTAGGTCAGACAATGGCTATATGCAAATCAGCCTTGACCCTGTGCCTCATTTGAACAGTCCAGCCCGAACTACCAAGCCATGTCTTTCCTAGACCGGAATCAAGCATCCAAGGACCGGTTTCTGGCTATCAGCCTTCTTCAGCCTGGATAGCTTGACTCCAGTGATGTGGAGAGCCTGGGACTCACGTCTGAGAATACCCAGCCCACTCGGGGTGAAAATTGCAAAAACACAGTTGATGGACAGAATGCAGAACAATGTCTTACATTCACCCCAGTACAAAGATCTGGGCCTAAATCCATTGTTTTTTTGCACTCCACACCACCCTAGGTCAGACAATGGCTATATGCAAATCAGCCTTGACCCTGTGCTTCATGGGAACAGTCCAGCCCGAACTACCAAGCCATGTCTTTCCTAGACCAGAATCAAGCATCCAAGGACCAGTTTCTGGCTATCAGCCTTCTTCAGATGGTCCATCCATCACCATCCCTTTTGTACCGCTTGTGGCCACCATAAGTGTGGCAGGGTATGCTCAGACGTGAGTCCCTTGCTCACTTTGCCACTGGATTCAAGCAAGCCGGGCTGAAGACGGCTGGAATGCCATAAAACGGTCCTCGGAAGCTTGTTTCCGGTCCAGGGAAGACATGGCTTGGCAGTTCGGGCTGGACTGTTCCCATGAGGCACAGGGTCAGACTGATTTGCATACAGCCATGTCTGAACTGGGGTGGCAGAGTGGGATAAAGAAAGGTGATGGATTAAACCCAGATCTTTTCACTGGGTGTGAGTGTTTGATTGATTCAGATGCTCCGTCCATCACCACCCCCCTTTTGTACCACAGTATTTTATCTAGCAGGTATCATTCTCTGAATTCTCCCGCTGCCATGCGTGTGTAGATCCCACTGTTCTGGAAGATGTAGGCTTTGTGGGTGCTTCCAGGGAATTTGGCCACAATGTCTGTGATTATGTTGGCAGCATCACAGATTGCCTGCACATTTATGGAGTGGGTGGACTTTCTGTTCCTGTAGATGAACTCAGTGGCTGCAGGTGGGCAGATTGGGATGTGTGTGCCATCAATGCAGCCAATGACATGTGGGTACTGTGCCATTTGGTAAAAGTCAGTCTTGGTCTTCATCAGTTACGCATGTGTGTCAGGGAAGCTGATGTAATGATGCATTCTCTGCATCATGGCCACCAGGAACTTCCTGAAGAAACGGGACAGGCAGCTCTGGGACACCCCACCTATCGCAGCTATCACCCCCTGGTAACTGCCAGATGCAAGCAGGTGTAGGCTACAGAGCACCTGGACATGTGGTGGTACGGCGTGCATCCTTGGTGTTGGGTACTCCAGGAGTGGGTGCAGGTCCCTTATCGAGTCCAGGATGGTGTGGGGCTGTAGCCTGTACCTTTCATGGATCTCTGCCTCAGTTAGTTGGAAGAGTGTGATCCGCTGTCTGTAGACTTGCTGCTCCCGTCTCCAAATCCTCTCTCCTGCTGCCTGTAGCTGTAACCGCCTTGCTATCACATAGAAAGCTGTCATTCTGATCACACTGTTGCATTTTGGGGCCTGTTTTATGGCCTGCACCTGGTTACCACCTGCTTTAAATCCATGGTAATTAACAACTCTTAAATACCGAATTTCATGAAATTCGGTATTTTAGAAGTTACCTACATCTCTATTCTCATTTTTACCGTTTCTTATTTACCGATTCGGTAAATAAGGATTCGGTAATTCAGATTCAGTAATTTTGAAATTGGTAATGATGAATCGGTAATTTCCGATTCATAATTACAGAATCCTTACTTTTGGCCCCCTACCTCTCAAATGCCTAAATACCGGTCGGTAACGGCAAATTTACTGAACTTCGCCCGTTATCAACCGGTATTTAGCTACCTATGTATGGCCCTTAGTTGCTTACATTTTCCCCGCAGGTACCCTTTATTTATTTTTATTTTTCATGGAATAAAATCCTTGCATCACAAACCTGGCGGTTTCCTGCATGCTTATTTGTGCCACTGTAGCTGCCTGAGTGAGGGATTTGCAGGGTGGAAATATATATTACCTATTGGCGTCTCGCCAGTAGGTATATATAGTTAGGATTATTTGTCTATGGAACTTTTGAAAATTCTATGTCTAATAACTTTGGCGTTTGTGGACGGAATCGGCTGAAATTTTCAGGAAAATGGCACATTTTGTTTCTGAGTGATCCCTAGAGTGATGGGGAACACACAGTGTTGTTTAAATGCCCCTCACACACCAACAGGCCCCTTGGTGTCATGCTTCATCATCGGGGCCTTCGCACCCCTCTACAGGATGCGGCGTGCTACGACTCGCGGATACGCAGGAGCACTTGAAGTGAACTATGTGTGGGGGTGTGTGTTTTTTACAAAAGTGTAAATGTGTAATGTTCCTAACAATGTTAAATGTTAGTGAGTGTCGTTGCGCCCAGTTGCCTTCCCTCAACGCGGCTCTCACTTCATCGGAGCCGCGTTGAGGGAAGGCAGGCGATTAGCTGTTGCAGTAACCGTTTTCTGATTAGAAAGGAAGGATTCCCCAATATACGCTAAGGCTCATGAAGTCCTGTATTTGGGAACTTTAAGTTCTTACGCCAACTGGGCGCAACGACACTCACTAACATTTAACATTGTTAGGAACATTACACATTGTGGTAATTTTTATTGACACTTTTACATTTTACATGTGAGTAAGGGGAGGGTAAGTGCAGTAACCCTTGTCCTGAAGAAGGGGGCTTTGACCTCCGAAACATGTTGACTTTTTGATACAGTGGTCTGGATACCCTAATACGTATCTATCAAAACCACGCCCTGCACTTTCGTTTTAATAATACCAGCCGGGGATTTAATAAAGTATTTTTTTCCCACGTGCCAGGTATTTTTTAACCACTCACTTTTTTCACCTCACCTCACTCACACTTTTGTAAAAAACACACACCCCCACACATAGTTCACTTCAAGTGCTCCTGCGTATCCGCGAGTCGTAGCACGCCGCATCCCGTAGAGGGGTGCGAAGGCCCCGATGATGAAGCATGACACCAAGGGGCCTGTTGGTGTGTGAGGGGCATTTAAACAACACTGTGTGTTCCCCATCACTCTAGGGATCACTATCACTTTGAGTGGATTCCACTTTGTTTATTCGTATGACTAGGGAGACTGAATCCACTGACTCTCTCTCTCCCCCCTCCTGTTAAAATTTGTTACATTTTGTTTCTGAGCAGCCCCCGAAAATGTGGGGGGGTTTCGTCAAGGGGGGCCGAGAAAAAAGGGGGGTCCCAAAACGCGTTTTTCCCATGTTAATTTCCATAGGGCCTTTGGCCTCACTTTTAGCTCGAACGGCTGAATGGATTTGCACGAAACTTGGCAAAATTGTAGGGACTGTTAGCCAGATGTGCCTTTGCTAGGTCTCAATATATGTGCTCCAGTGGATTTTGAGAAATTAACGTTCAAAACAAGATATATATCTGTAACAGCGCTCCGGGCTGCGCTCCGGTCCGCTTACTTTTCGCGAAACGGAACTTTGCGCGCAGAAAGCTGATTGGCTCTCCGGTGTCTGTCAACATTCTAAACAGTCCGGAGCGGCCGCCATCTTATCTCTCGGTAGGATCGAGAGAGAAGAAGAGGTGAAAAACGAAGGGGAAATTTAATGAAAGGGGGCAAGGTATACCTCTCTTGACCCTCTAGGAATGATGTTGGGGTTATTAAAGGGTCCCGTGGGGAAAATAAAAAAATATATATTTTTCACGGTAGAAGCGCTTCCCGGGCCGCGAACTGGGCCGCAAACTGGTAGCGAAACGGGAATTCGCCATTTTGTGTTTTGTTTTAATTAAATTACTAGGTATAAGGGGGTGCGGGAGACGTATCCTGACCCCTTATGTTTTCTGAGGGTGGCTGAGGAGGCTCATATATGTTGATACATGTGTTCCAGCGGCTGTGCGTGAGCTTTTTTTTTTTTTTTTGCTGCGTGACGTCTGTTAACGTTCGATTCGATGGAAATCAGGAAGTGTTGACCACCATTTTGTCACTGCGAGTAAATATTTTGTTATAAATGAATCCTTATTGATAAACATTGTCTGCGCCATCTTGCCTTTTTGTCCAATGCCACAATTTTGTCGTGCACGGCAGCCATTTTAGATGCCTTGACCAGACCCACTCTCTGCACGCCGTCGATTCTCAGCACGGCTCCCCACCCTCGCAAGCATCTCCCCCACGCACTGGTCACCCCCGCTCTCTCTCTCATGCATGGGCCATATACTTCCCCCCATCTGCGCTGCTCTTCCCTGAGAATCACACCCTGTGCCCGCCCGACACCTCCCTTTCACCCTATTCACTACCGCACCCTCTGACACTCCTCTTCCTCTGTGTCCGATTGTCCAGGCCGGACCCAGGCTATCACCTAGCCCTGCGGATGTAGTTTATGGCCCCAGCTGTAGAGAATCCAGACATATCAATCCTCCCGATTCAGGCGTGAGACTACTGATTTCAGTGCTAGTCTTCCGCCTCCCGATTCCTGCAAGGAAAAACCAGGGGGCATATTACCAACAACTAGCGATAATTTTTGTCTCTAACTTGTTTAGAGACAAAAATTATCGCCACACATCGGCGAATTTTATCGCAGATAAACCTTGCTATTAGCAAGGTTTATCGCAAATGCGATATCAGGAAGTGTTGACCACCATTTTGTCACTGCGAGTAAATATTTTGTTATAAATGAATCCTTATTGATAAACATTGTCTGCGCCATCTTGCCTTTTTGTCCAATGCCACAATTTTGTCGTGCACGGCAGCCATTTTAGATGCCTTGACCAGACCCACTCTCTGCACGCCGTCGATTCTCAGCACGGCTCCCCACCCTCGCAAGCATCTCCCCCACGCACTGGTCACCCCCGCTCTCTCTCTCATGCATGGGCCATATACTTCCCCCCATCTGCGCTGCTCTTCCCTGAGAATCACACCCTGTGCCCGCCCGACACCTCCCTTTCACCCTATTCACTACCGCACCCTCTGACACTCCTCTTCCTCTGTGTCCGATTGTCCAGGCCGGACCAAGGCTATCACCTAGCCCTGCGGATGTAGTTTATGGCCCCAGCTGTAGAGAATCCAGACATACCAATCCTCCCGATTCAGGCGTGAGACTACTGATTTCAGTGCTAGTCTTCCGCCTCCCGATTCCTGCAAGGAAAAACCCGGGGGCATATTACCAACAACTAGCGATAATTTTTGTCTCTAACTTGTTTAGAGACAAAAATTATCGCCGCACATCGGCGAATTTTATCGCAGATAAACCTTGCTATTAGCAAGGTTTATCGCAAATGCGATAAAAAACGGCCGCAATGCATGAATATCGCTGAAAAGTCAGCGATATTCATGCATTATCCAGCAAATGCTCTTAGCCATGTTATCCACCTTCCATTGGATAACATGGCTAAAAACTGCTCAGGGCAGGTGTTAGCTTTTGGAGATATTCGCGCTTAGCGCGAATATCTCCAAAAGTTGGTAATAGGAGATAGCGATGGTTAGGGACTGTTTCCAGTCGCTAACATCTTGGCACGCCCACTTTGCATGTCATTAGTGATAAATATCACTGACATGCAAAGCGGGGTCCAAGATGCTCGCTATCTCCTTTTAGCTGTCACTAACTGGTGTTAGCGACAGCTTGGTAATAGGGAGATAATTTTATCTCCTTTTTTTTGGCTTTTAAAGCCAAAAAAGCGGAAATAAACCCCCTTGATAATATGCCCCACGATTCCTCGGGGGTTTCAGCTGACAGGGCTTGGTATTGTGTTACGTGCTAATTCTTCCAGGAAACGTCAGAGGGTCGATGTAGGGGTTCTAGAAGGGGTGACAAACCATTTAAGCCTCATGAACAAGCGCATGGTCTTTTAAAGATTTGTGAAGTACTCAGGGCGGCGGTGTGTGTGTGCCCTCTTTCAGGAGCGGGCGGGGGGGCACTGCCAGCAACTTGCCAGGCCAGGCAGTGTTCAACACGTGCATCACCCTTTCTCTGCCTGCTATTGCGCTCCATGCTTCGGAAAGGTAAGAAAAAGAACGTGCATTTGAGTTTGAAATGTCCGATCCTGTAGCAGTACACTTGCAAAGCCCACACATGACAATAACCCGATTCAAGGCCCCATTCACCCGATTTTTTAAACAAATATAGTACTCCAAGAAAGTTGGATTATAAAACTTTATTAAGTTTTAAATATAACAAACGCAACAAAAACTGTAAATATATTTAAACATTTTTTGATAAAAAAAAACAACAATGGTCAGAAGCTGTCTTTTGTGCGAATAGTCCCAAGGCAGCACAACGTGCTGAGTTGTGGAAGGCACCCAGGTGAAGAACCATCCCTTCTTTAAACCCCATGGTGACCAACTATAGTTTCAATGAGTGCTATGTCCCAGGTTTTACATAAAGTAGTGTTTACCTAGAGTGGTGCTGTGTAGGACACTCTGAATGGAAATTAACCAGAACTATAACGATAACAACAACAACAACAATAATATAACTTTTATGCCCAAATTACGCAAACATTTGGCTAATCTGCTAAAGGGGGGAGTCGCCATTTCTTTACAATAATCAATAATGAAAAATCAACATCAATAGGGTTGTCCGTATTCCCGATGCAGCACTATAGTGCAACATACACAGCACCTGGGGTGTCAAGAGTGAACAGGTCCTAGCTGCTTAACCAATGACTGACAAATGCTATATTAAACACTTACTATGTATAATACTTGCGTTCACAATAGTTTTACTTTACAAAACAGAACAAAAGATGTCCCCTGTAAGTAAACCCATATTAGCTGTTTCAGTTATTGAACATCCTAAGGTTTTATGACATGGGGAACAGTGGTGATATCCTGGGCCACCCATCCGTAGCCTCTCTAATCTCCATTACAATGTGTTTCTTGCTAAAATTAGCCAGAACTATAACCATAACAACAACAACAACAATAATATAACTTTAACGTCCAAATTACGCAAAGATTTAGCTAATCTGGTAAAGGGGGGGAGTCGCCATTTCTTTGGATAATTTATTCATCCATCCGTAACCTCTCTAATCTCCATTACAATATGTTTCTTGCTGTCGCTAGCTGATGAAAAAACTAAAGTGATAACTTCCTCATCCTTATTTTGTCTTTCTTTGTTCCTTAAGATGTTATCTGTGTCAACCTCTTCCGAGAATGCTGATGCGTTAGGGATTTCCTTGTGTTTCTTAATAGCATTGGTGTCTGCACACTTCTTTGTCAATTCTGTGAACATGATAACTGCTTCATAAACAGACGATATCCTTGTTAAGTCATTAGTGTTAAGTGTGTCTGAAACTACAGTGCCCTTCTGTTTTTCTTTCTTCAGGCTCTACAGAGTTTTGTGTGTTGTTCTTTTGAGCGACAATTATTCCAGAGGTTTCAGGTTCACTTGTTTTGTCCTGCAGTGAGTTAACAGCTTTAGAGACTTCATGTTTATTTGCTATGTCCTGCTGTGCGTCAACTGCTTCAGAGACGTCAGCCTCATTTGTTATGTTTGACTAGATCCTGGACCTGCCCGGCCGCGCCCATAATGGTGCCGGTGTAAATGGGACTCGTAACTGCTTGTTGTGTACTGGTTGCCCAACCTTGATATCACGAGATACGTATGCAGTTTTGAAGCACATGGCGGAGGCTCGTCTGCTGTAGTGGGGCGCCCCTTTATCGTTTCAGTCGCCATTCCGCCCGCTTT
Source organism: Lissotriton vulgaris (assembly GCF_964263255.1). Classification (NCBI taxonomy): domain Eukaryota; kingdom Metazoa; phylum Chordata; class Amphibia; order Caudata; family Salamandridae; genus Lissotriton; species Lissotriton vulgaris. The sequence goes on along the minus strand of NC_141693.1, from coordinate 746,110,703 downwards.
TGCTACACTGTGCCTTTTCCGCCATTCAGCTGTTTACCGCCCGCTCTTACGGCTACAGCGTCTCGCTCACCATGTAGTTGAGTTGCTCCCACTCTTGCGGTGCAACGATAGGCGGCTGCCACAGGACTCTTAAAATGGCGGCCGGCTCTTCGGATTTGGGCCTGGTCCAGTAAAATGGCCCTGGGACACCTTGGAACTCGGACGCTTGTCTGCCAGGGCTTGGGTCCCATTCTCGAAAGCGTCCCCTCAGCCTTGAAGATTGTACAAAAGTCTTGGGGGCCCTCGACTCCCGCAGGCTTCCGGTGGGGAGCGGCTGCCATGATTGCTTGCGGAATGGCCACGACGGAGCTACGAGATGGTGGTGCTCTCATGGTGACGCCAGCTTCAGTCTGAAACATCCAGAAACAAGGTGGGGCTTTCATCGTTTGGGAAAAAAAATGTTTTAATCCAATGAAAAGTGTTATTTTTAGGTCACATGACCTAGTCTTACATCATTAGGAAAACAAAAGTAAAATGAACCAATGAAAAGTTTTATTAACAAGTCACATGACCTGTTATGCTTACGTTACGCGCTGCGTGGCGCGCTCTGGATCGTTTCCGGGAAGCTGCGCCTTGCGCACCGGAGCACTTCCGGGTGCGCTAACGCGGCGCGTCATATGACGCATTACGCGACAACGCAGGTCCAGAATATAGTCAAAATGTCTTCACCAACCAGCGGTCGGAATACAACCGCTTTCAGCAGTCCAAAAAGTTCTGTTAAATCTTAAGAGCGGGAGCAACTCAACTACATGGTGAGCGAGAGGCTGTAGTCGCAAGAGCGGGCGGTAAACAGCTGAATGGCGGAAGAGGCACAGAGTACCAAAAGCGGGCGGAATGGCAACTGAAACGGTAAAGGGGCGCCCCACTACAGCGTGTCTTCAGGTCAAACGGATTGTGGGACAAGGTCCAGAATGGAAGAGTCATCAAAAGGCAAAAAATTCCGCCGGACCCCGGGAGCCGGCCGCCTATGTTGGGGGCGATCTCAGGCCACACCAGGGCAACACGACTTGGGGAGGGGGCAGGAGCCAAGCGCCCCCTCCCAGTCCGCGCCATCTCACCGCCCCTCGGGGGCCTCCGTCAAGCGGTTTAGGGAGGCACCGTATCACATTGTTTTCCAATGCAGTCAGGTCCACAAACGGACCCCACTTACTTTGAATAGTGAAGCTGCAGCAGGTGCAAATAAGGTTTAGACAGTGTTACAAGCGCTGCTTAGAACTCTGAAGTATGGCACTCAACATCCAGAACTTATGCCATTTGTGTAAGGCAGTGACATCGAAGCAACTCAGGGACCAAAAGCATGAACGAACACTCACGTATGAAAATCTTATTTGGGGAAGGGGCAGGATCCAAACGCCCCCTCCCAGTTCGCGCCACTACACCGTATGTAGAAAATCTGAAGCCATCGTTCTACAAACTCCCAACGCTTGCTATCAGTGCATGAGTTTCATGCTCGATCGATTGAGCTAGCCGGATCGGGCAACAAAAAGTATAAAATAGTTATGTAAAAAGTTATTTAATAAAATGTTTTACCCTGTTTCTTTGCTGGTGTGTTGTCTATATTTATAATATTTGCATAGGGTTTGTCGTTATTTTAGGCGGGGTGGGTGACGGAGCCGAGCTGTCTTGCAGCCCTCATGGTGTGGAGCTCAGTTCATTTCACTATTTTCGTATTTCTCATGAAGGGTTGTTCCTAATGTTTGTATTTTAGCGAGGTCAAAAAGAGATCCAATTAGTGGTCTACTGATTTTGCACGATTACTTTTATTTTTTTACACGATTTTTCACTATCTGCAAAGACTAAACAGAGTATTGCGACTTTGTGCTTGTTTGTAAATAGAGAATGATCCAAAGAGAACCAATTCTAAAACAGTAAATGCTTGGATAACAATCAATCAAATGGAGAGACAAGCAGGTACGACGGATTACAACGGGGGTAAAGGTCTGCGTTAACTACCCTTCACTATCTGCAAAGAGAGAGTACTACTAAGAGAAAAGAGGGGAGTGGGGGGGGGAAGCGTTCAAAGCACATGAGCGTGCATAAACACGAAAACGTTTTTACCTATCACGTACTTGACATTTGACAGCTTTTGATATTTGCTAGTAAAAAACCATTGAAATTCACAGAAAAAACCATAGGTTATAGTCCATATATAGTTAGGAATTTGCATTTACAAAACCTTGAAAATTCAATGAAAAAACCATTGGTTATAGAACATATATAGTTAGGAATTTGCATTTACAAAACCTTATTTTACTCGCATAAAACCATTGAAATTCCATATATAGTTAGATGCGCTAACTATATATCGCGCACCCGCAATCCACTGCTGATGATGTCACATATTACATCATTCATGACATGGTTAGTGACATCACTGATGACATCACTGATGACATCTCAAATGACATCACTGATGACATCTCAAATGACATCACTGATGACAACATCCAGTGATTGTATGTTTCTGTAAAGTTAAAATGTGTCTTACATATTGAAGAATGAGTGGATGTATAAGTGTCTGGATGAAGGATTTAGTAGGTGCATGACTGACTGTATGAGTGTGTGATTAAATGTGTCTCACTGAGTGCATGGGTTAGTGACTAAACTGTTTTAATTTGTGCATCATTATATCTGTTGTTCTACAAACTGCTGCATATGTTGATCAGTAGCTATATGAGTAACTGTATGGGTTATTCATTGGTTGTCCAAGTATTTGTATGGGAAACTGAGTGTGTGTGTATGGGTGGCTGGGAGGTGTGTGACTCTGTACATAGATGTGTGAGTAGTTGATTCACTATATGTATGGGTTCAAAAGTGCATGTGGAAACAGCTGTATGGGCGGTTGACTGTGCATGAGTGTATTAGTGAGTGAATGGATATCTCAGTGCTACATGTCAAAGTAAGTACATATGTAAAACACAGTACATGTGAGAGTTGACATCTATAAATAACTGTGCATAAGAGCCAGTGAATGTGTGAGTGGCTGTATGGATCATTGTGAACATGTATCAGGGATTGTATAAGAGAGTAAAGTAAATATGTGTTAGTATATGTTTGAATAAGTAAGGTGTGTATAACTGTATAGTTGAGAAAATGGAGGTGTGATTGATTTTTTGCATAACTGACTAGGTGTGTGAGTAACTCCATGGATGAGTGACAGTCTGTGACTGTCTGTTTACACTGATTGTATCTAAGGTTATATTAGAGTCTGAAGAGGTTCATGGTATTATCACATGAATGATATAATCAGTGATGTGATCAGTCATGTCAAATGAGATGTTATCAGTGATTTTATCAGTGATGTCATTTGAGATGCCATCAGTGATGTCATCAGTGATGTCACTAACCATGTCATGAATGATGTAATATGTGACATCATCAGCAGTGGATTGCGGGTGCGCGATATATAGTTAGCGCATCTAACTATATATGGAATTTCAATGGTTTTATGCGAGTAAAATAAGGTTTTGTAAATGCAAATTCCTAACTATATATGTTCTATAACCAATGGTTTTTTCATTGAATTTTCAAGGTTTTGTAAATGCAAATTCCTAACTATATATGGACTATAACCTATGGTTTTTTCTGTGAATATATATATATATATATATCTCCACGCGTTGGTTCACCGTTCCCCGGCCATTGAGTGCTCGTTGTGGGTGCGTGCACCTACGGCGGAACCACGCCGTTAATTATCATCACACTTTTCCCTTGGTTAGAAAGGATATCGGGCGCACTCTCTTTGGTTTTCCACAATTGATTTATTTTAAACTATTAAAGCGATGAAAGCAGTCGATCAACGCGTTTCGATGCTGCTAGCATCTTGATCACGATCCCACGATCGTGACCAAGATGCTAGCAGCATCGAAACGCGTTGATCGACTGCTTTCATTGCTTTAATAGTTTAAAATAAATCAATTGTGGAAAACCAAAGGGACTGCGCCCGATATCCTTTCTAACCAAGGGAAAAGTGTGATGATATTGATTATATATATATATATATATATATATATATATATATATATATATATATATAGATATATATATATATATTTATATATATAGATAGCGCGGCTATCACTCCAAGGAGCATCTTAGCGCTGAGTACCGTAGCAAGATGGACCGGGCCGGCTGACTGCTCAGAGGACCTGCGCACTTACACTAAAGTTTTACAAGTGGTATCCGTAAGGTTGTAGATACAGCTTTTCAGGGCTTTCCTAAACTGGCTCTCTGCGGGGATTTGCCGGAGCTGTGGTGGAAGCTTGTTCCACGCCCTAGATCCCAACACAACAAGGGATTTTCCCCCCTTGGTGACAAGCTTGAATCTTGGGATCACCAGTTAATTCAGGTTTGAGGACCTAAGGCTAAGGTGCCAGTAGGTAGTTATAGTTAGGACCTAGTTTTCAAGGGAAAAGCAATTTTTTGTTTTGCCAATAAATTTGTGTGGTTGCTTGATGACTCCTCGCAGGATTTTTTAAAATTAATACGCCACTCACTTCAGCTGCTTTCTTGAAACATTTGGGGTGATACTTCAAAGGGGGGGCAAGAAAAAGGGGTCTCAAAATGCTTTTTCTACATGCGAATTACCATTGGAAACTAGACAAAGCTGCAAAGCTGTAGCCCGACCTGCTGAATGGAATTACAGCACAATTGGCAAAAAGGTAGCCCTGGGTCCAGATAGCACTCTTTTTGTTATATAGTGTAAATCTGTTAAGTAGGTACTGAGAAATGTGAAGACATTTACAGTGTTATATCTACGGATGCAGTGGATCGGGCGACCCCTCCTGATCTTATGCTGGTGTCTGATTGGCTGCCAACACTTCAAACCAAGGACTGCTAGTAACCAACGTGTGACTCGTTTGAACCGAGGCACAAGAAAAAAACAGTGAAAAAAAAGAAGGAGGCAGGTTAGAAACACCCTGAGCCCCCTAGGCCTCTAGAGGGTGGGTCCCCACAGGGACCCCTCAGGGACAAAAAAGCGTTGCAAAAAAAAGTGTTATGAGTTGTGTTGAATTCCTGACTCCTGCCATTAATCGAAAAAAAGGAAGCACAGGCTCCTGTACTTCGGTTACTTTAGGCAACTGGGTGGCCCAAATCCCGGGAGCATGGTAAACATAAAGGAGGGGTACACAGGGCCCCCTCCTCAGGCTTTTCAAAGCCCCGGGGCCCGCCCCCTCCCAGGGGCAGTTATATAATTATATACCTGGTAGCCTTGTGGCTCCCCCGCTACCCGGGGAACTGCCACCTCCCTGGGGCAAAGATGGCATTAAAAAATAATGTGGGGGAAGCTGTAGGGCCGCCCCCACTCCACATTAAGCATGCAGGGGGCCCACCCAACCCCCCAAACAGCCATGGGGACCACCACCTCACCGGGGAAAATATTAAATATATATATTACCTACTGGCGTCTCGCCAGTAGGTATATATAGTTAGGATTATTTGTCTATGGAACTTTTGAAAATTCTATGTCTAATAACTTTGGCGTTTGTGGACGGAATCGGCTGAAATTTTCAGGAAAATGGCACATTTTGTTTCTGAGCAGCCCCCGAAAATTTGGGGGGGGTTCGTCAAGGGGGGGCCGAGAAAAAAGGGGGGTCCCAAAACACGTTTTTCCCATGTTAATTTCCATAGGGCCTTTGGCCTCACTTTTAGCTCGAACGGCTGAATGGATTTGCACGAAACTTGGCAAAATTGTAGGGACTGTTAGCCCGATGTGCCTTTGCTAGGTCTCAATATATGTGCTCCAGTGGATTTTGAGAAATTAACGCTCAAAACAAGATATATATCTGTAACAGCGCTCCGGGCTGCGCTCTGGTCCGCTTACTTTTCGCGAAACGGAACTTTGCGCGCAGAAAGCTGATTGGCTCTCCGGTGTCTGTCAACATTCTAAACAGTCCGGAGCGGCCGCCATCTTATCTCTCGGTAGGATCGAGAGAGAAGAAGAGGTGAAAAACGAAGGGGCAATTTAATGAAAGGGGGCAAGGTATACCTCTCTTGACCCTCTAGGAATGATGTTGGGGTTATTAAAGGGTCCCGTGGGGAAAATAAAAAAATATATATTTTTTACGGTAGAAGCGCTTCCCGGGCCGCGAACTGGGTCGCAAACTGGTAGCGAAACGGGAATTCGCCATTTTGTGTTTCGTTTTAATTAAATTACTAGGTATAAGGGGGTGCGGGAGACGTATCCTGACCCCTTATGTTTTCTGAGGGTGGCTGAGGAGGCTCATATATGTTGATACATGTGTTCCAGCGGCTGTGCGTGAGCTTTTTTTTTTTTTTTGCTGCGTGACGTCTGTTAACGTTCGATTCGATGGAAATCAGGAAGTGTTGACCACCATTTTGTCACTGCGAGTAAATATTTTGTTATAAATGAATCCTTATTGATAAACATTGTCTGCGCCATCTTGCCTTTTTGTCCAATGCCACAATTTTGTCGTGCACGGCAGCCATTTTAGATGCCTTGACCAGACCCACTCTCTGCACGCCGTCAATTCTCAGCACGGCTCCCCACCCTCGCAAGCATCTCCCCCATGCACTGGTCACCCCCGCTCTCTCTCTCATGCATGGGCCATATACTTCCCCCCATCTGCGCTGCTCTTCCCTGAGAATCACACCCTGTGCCCGCCCGACACCTCCCTTTCACCCTATTCACTACCGCACCCTCTGACACTCCTCTTCCTCTGTGTCCGATTGTCCAGGCCGGACCAAGGCTATCACCTAGCCCTGCGGATGTAGTTTATGGCCCCAGCTGTAGAGAATCCAGACATACCAATCCTCCCGATTCAGGCGTGAGACTACTGATTTCAGTGCTAGTCTTCCGCCTCCCGATTCCTGCAAGGAAAAACCCGGGGGCATATTACCAACAACTAGCGATAATTTTTGTCTCTAACTTGTTTAGAGACAAAAATTATCGCCGCACATCGGCGAATTTTATCGCAGATAAACCTTGCTTTTAGCAAGGTTTATCGCAAATGCGATAAAAAACGGCCGCAATGCATGAATATCGCTGAAAAGTCAGCGATATTCATGCATTATCCAGCAAATGCTCTTAGCCATGTTATCCACCTTCCATTGGATAACATGGCTAAAAACTGCTCAGGGCAGGTGTTAGCTTTTGGAGATATTCGCGCTTAGCGCGAATATCTCCAAAAGTTGGTAATAGGAGATAGCGATGGTTAGGGACTGTTTCCAGTCGCTAACATCTTGGCACGCCCACTTTGCATGTCATTAGTGATAAATATCACTGACATGCAAAGCGGGGCCCAATGAATCCTTATTGATAAACATTGTCTGCGCCATCTTGCCTTTTTGTCCAATGCCACAATTTTGTCGTGCACGGCAGCCATTTTAGATGCCTTGACCAGACCCTCTCTCTGCACGCCGTCGATTCTCAGCACGGTTCCCCACCCTCGCAAGCATCTCCCCCACGCACTGGTCACCCCCGCTCTCTCTCTCATGCATGGGCCATATACTTCCCCCCATCTGCGCTGCTCTTCCCTGAGAATCACACCCTGTGCCCGCCCGACACCTCCCTTTCACCCTATTCACTACCGCACCCTCTGACACTCCTCTTCCTCTGTGTCCGATTGTCCAGGCCGGACCCAGGCTATCACCTAGCCCTGCGGATGTAGTTTATGGCCCCAGCTGTAGAGAATCCAGACATATCAATCCTCCCGATTCAGGCGTGAGACTACTGATTTCAGTGCTAGTCTTCCGCCTCCCGATTCCTGCAAGGAAAAACCCGGGGGCATATTACCAACAACTAGCGGTAATTTTTGTCTCTAACTTGTTTAGAGACAAAAATTATTGCCGCACATCGGCGAATTTTATCGCAGATAAACCTTGCTATTAGCAAGGTTTATCGCAAATGCGATAAAAAACGGCCGCAATGCATGAATATCGCTGAAAAGTCAGCGATATTCATGCATTATCCAGCAAATGCTCTTAGCCATGTTATCCACCTTCCATTGGATAACATGGCTAAAAACTGCTCAGGGCAGGTGTTAGCTTTTGGAGATATTCGCGCTTAGCGCGAATATCTCCAAAAGTTGGTAATAGGAGATAGCGATGGTTAGGGACTGTTTCCAGTCGCTAACATCTTGGCACGCCCACTTTGCATGTCATTAGTGATAAATATCACTGACATGCAAAGCGGGGCCCAAGATGGTCGCTATCTCCTTTTAGCTGTCACTAACTGGTGTTAGCGACAGCTTGGTAATAGGGAGATAATTTTATCTCCTTTGTTTTGGCTTTTAAAGCCAAAAAAGCGGAAATAAACCCCCTTGATAATATGCCCCACGATTCCTCAGGGGTTTCAGCTGACAGGGCTTGGTATTGTGTTACGTGCTAATTCTTCCAGGAAACGTCAGAGGGTCGATGTAGGGGTTCTAGAAGGGGTGACAAACCATTTAAGCCTCATGAACAAGCGCATGGTCTTTTAAAGATTTGTGAAGTACTCGGGGCGGCGGTGTGTGTGTGCCCTCTTTCAGGAGCGGGCGGGGGGGACTGCCAGCAACTTGCCAGGCCAGCCAGTGTTCAACACGTGCATCACCCTTTCTCTGCCTGCTATTGCGCTCCATGCTTCGGAAAGGTAAGAAAAAGAACGTGCATTTGAGTTTGAAATGTCCGATCCTGTAGCAGTACACTTGCAAAGCCCACACATGACAATAACCCGATTCAAGGCCCCATTCACCCGATTTTTAAAAAAAATATAGTACTCCAAGAAAGTTGGATTATAAAACTTTATTAACTTTTAAATATAACGAACGCAACAAAAACTGTAAATATATTTAAACATTTTTTGATAAAAAAAAACAACAATGGTCAGAAGCTGTCTTTTGTGCGAATAGTCCCAAGGCAGCACAACGTGCTGAGTTGTGGAAGGCACCCAGGTGAAGAACCATCCCTTCTTTAAACCCCATGGTGACCAACTATAGTTTCAATGAGTGCTATGTCCCAGGTTTTACATAAAGTAGTGTTTACCTAGAGTGGTGCTGTGTAGGACACTCTGAATGGAAATTAACCAGAACTATAACGATAACAACAACAACAACAATAATATAACTTTTATGCCCAAATTACGCAAACATTTAGCTAATCTGCTAAAGGGGGGAGTCGCCATTTCTTTACAATAATCAATAATGAAAAATCAACATCAATAGGGTTGTCCGTATTCCCGATGCAGCACTATAGTGCAACATACACAGCACCTGGGGTGTCAAGAGTGAACAGGTCCTAGCTGCTTAACCAATGACTGACAAATGCTATATTAAACACTTACTATGTATAATACTTGCGTTCACAATAGTTTTACTTTACAAAACAGAACAAAAGATGTCCCCTGTAAGTAAACCCATATTAGCTGTTTCAGTTATTGAACATCCTAAGGTTTTATGACCTGGGGAACAGTGGTGATATCCTGGGCCACCCATCCGTAGCCTCTCTAATCTCCATTACAATGTGTTTCTTGCTAAAATTAGCCAGAACTATAACCATAACAACAACAACAACATTAATATAACTTTAACGTCCAAATTACGCAAAGATTTAGCTAATCTGGTAAAGGGGGGGGAGTCGCCATTTCTTTGGATAATTTATTCATCCATCCGTAACCTCTCTAATCTCCATTACAATATGTTTCTTGCTGTCGCTAGCTGATGAAAAAACTAAAGTGATAACTTCCTCATCCTTATTTTGTCTTTCTTTGTTCCTTAAGATGTTATATGTGTCAACCTCTTCCGAGAATGCTGATGCGTTAGGGATTTCCTTGTGTTTCTTAATAGCATTGGTGTCTGCACACTTCTTTGTCAATTCTGTGAACATGATAACTGCTTCATAAACAGACAATATCCTTGTTAAGTCATTAGTGTTAAGTGTGTCTGAAACTACAGTGCCCTTCTGTTTTTCTTTCTTCAGGCTCTACAGAGTTTTGTGTGTTGTTCTTTTGAGCGACAATTATTCCAGAGGTTTCAGGTTCACTTGTTTTGTCCTGCAGTGAGTTAACAGCTTTAGAGACTTCATGTTTATTTGCTATGTCCTGCTGTGCGTCAACTGCTTCAGAGACGTCAGCCTCATTTGTTATGTTTGAGTAGATCCTGGACCTGCCCGTCCGCGCCCAAAATGGCGCCGGTGTAAATGGGACTCGTAACTGCTTGTTGTGTACTGGTTGCCCAACCTTGATATCACGAGATACGTATGCAGTTTTGAAGCACATGGCGGAGGCTCGTCTGCTGTAGTGGGGCGCCCCTTTATCGTTTCAGTCGCCATTCCGCCCGCTTTTGCTACACTGTGCCTTTTCCGCCATTCAGCTGTTTACCGCCCGCTCTTACGGCTACAGCGTCTCGCTCACCATGTAGTTGAGTTGCTCCCACTCTTGCGGTGCAGCGATAGGCGGCTGCCACAGGACTCTTAAAATGGCGGCCGGCTCTTCGGATTTGGGCCTGGTCCAGTAAAATGGCCCTGGGACACCTTGGAACTCGGACGCTTGTCTGCCAGGGCTTGGGTCCCATTCTCGAAAGCGTCCCCTCAGCCTTGAAGATTGTACAAAAGTCTTGGGGGCCCTCGACTCCCGCAGGCTTCCGGTGGGGAGCGGCTGCCATGATTGCTTGCGGAATGGCCACGACGGAGCTACGAGATGGTGGTGCTCTCATGGTGACGCCAGCTTCAGTCTGAAACATCCAGAAACAAGGTGGGGCTTTCATCGTTTGGGAAAAAAAATGTTTTAATCCAATGAAAAGTGTTATTTTTAGGTCACATGACCTAGTCTTACATCATTAGGAAAACAAAAGTAAAATGAACCAATGAAAAGTTTTATTAACAAGTCACATGACCTGTTATGCTTACGTTACGCGCTGCGCGGCGCGCTCTGGATCGTTTCCGGGAAGCTGCGCCTTGCGCACCGGAGCACTTCCGGGTGCGCTAACGCGGCGCGTCATATGACGCATTACGCGACAACGCAGGTCCAGAATATAGTCAAAATGTCTTCACCAACCAGCGGTCGGAATACAACCGCTTTCAGCAGTCCAAAAAGTTCTGTTAAATCTTAAGAGCGGGAGCAACTCAACTACATGGTGAGCGAGACGCTGTAGTCGCAAGAGCGGGCGGTAAACAGCTGAATGGCGGAAGAGGCACAGAGTACCAAAAGCGGGCGGAATGGCAACTGAAACGGTAAAGGGGCGCCCCACTACAGCGTGTCTTCAGGTCAAACGGATTGTGGGACAAGGTCCAGAATGGAAGAGTCATCAAAAGGCAAAAAATTCCGCCGGACCCCGGGAGCCGGCCGCCTATGTTGGGGGCGATCTCAGGCCACACCAGGGCAACACGACTTGGGGAGGGGGCAGGAGCCAAGCACCCCCTCCCAGTCCGCGCCATCTCACCGCCCCTCGGGGGCCTCCGTCAAGCGGTTTAGGGAGGCACCGTATCACATTGTTTTCCAATGCAGTCAGGTCCACAAACGGACCCCACTTACTTTGAATAGTGAAGCTGCAGCAGGTGCAAATAAGGTTTAGACAGTGTTACAAGCGCTGCTTAGAACTCTGAAGTATGGCACTCAACATCCAGAACTTATGCCATTTGTGTAAGGCAGTGACATCGAAGCAACTCAGGGACCAAAAGCATGAACGAACACTCACGTATGAAAATCTTATTTGGGGAAGGGGCAGGATCCAAACGCCCCCTCCCAGTTCGCGCCACTACACCGTATGTAGAAAATCTGAAGCCATCGTTCTACAAACTCTCAACGCTTGCTATCAGTGCATGAGTTTCATGCTCGATCGATTGAGCTAGCCGGATCGGGCAACAAAAAGTATAAAATAGTTATGTAAAAAGTTATTTAATAAAATGTTTTACCCTGTTTCTTTGCTGGTGTGTTGTCTATATTTATAATATTTGCATAGGGTTTGTCGTTATTTTAGGCGGGGTGGGTGACGGAGCCGAGCTGTCTTGCAGCCCTCATGGTGTGGAGCTCAGTTCATTTCACTATTTTCGTATTTCTCATGAAGGGTTGTTCCTAATGTTTGTATTTTAGCGAGGTCAAAAAGAGATCCAATTAGTGGTCTACTGATTTTGCACGATTACTTTTATTTTTTTACACAATTTTTCACTATCTGCAAAGACTAAACAGAGTATTGCGACTTTGTGCTTGTTTGTAAATAGAGAATGATCCAAAGAGAACCAATTCTAAAACAGTAAATGCTTGGATAACAATCAATCAAATGGAGAGACAAGCAGGTATGATGGATTACAACAGGGGTAAAGGTCTGCGTTAACTACCCTTCACTATCTGCAAAGAGAGAGTACTACTAAGAGAAAAGAGGGGAGTGGGGGGGGGAAGCGTTCAAAGCACATGAGCGTGCATAAACACGAAAACGTTTTTACCTATCACGTACTTGACATTTGACAGTTTTTGATATTTGCTATTAAAAAACCATTGAAATTCACAGAAAAAACCATAGGTTATAGTCCATATATAGTTAGGAATTTGCATTTACAAAACCTTGAAAATTCAATGAAAAAACCATTGGTTAAAGATCATATATAGTTAGGAATTTGCATTTACAAAACCTTATTTTACTCGCATAAAACCATTGAAATTCCATATATAGTTAGATGCGCTAACTATATATCGCGCACCCGCAATCCACTGCTGATGATGTCACATATTACATCATTCATGACATGGTTAGTGACATCACTGATGACATCACTGATGACATCTCAAATGACATCACTGATGACATCACTGATCACATCTCAAATGACATCACTGATGACAACATCCAGTGATTGTATGTTTCTGTAAAGTTAAAATGTGTCTTACATATTGAAGAATGAGTGGATGTATAAGTGTCTGGATGAAGGATTTAGTAGGTGCATGACTGACTGTATGAGTGAGTGATTAAATGTGTCTCACTGAGTGCATGGGTTAGTGACTAAACTGATTTAATTTGTGCATCATTATATCTGTTGTTCTACAAACTGCTGCATATGTTGATCAGTAGCTATATGAGTAACTGTATGGGTTATTCATTGGTTGTCCAAGTATTTGTATGGGAAACTGAGTGTGTGTGTATGGGTGGCTGGGAGGTGTGTGACTCTGTACATAGATGTGTGAGTAGTTGATTCACTATATGTATGGGTTCAAAAGTGCATGTGGAAACAGCTGTATGGGCGGTTGACTGTGCATGAGTGTATTAGTGAGTGAATGGATATCTCAGTGCTACATGTCAAAGTAAGTACATATGTAAAACACAGTACATGTGAGAGTTGACATCTATAAATAACTGTGCATAAGAGCCAGTGAATGTGTGAGTGGCTGTATGGATCATTGTGAACATGTATCAGGGATTGTATAAGAGAGTAAAGTAAATATGTGTTAGTATATGTTTGAATAAGTAAGGTGTGTATAACTGTATAGTTGAGAAAATGGAGGTGTGATTGATTTTTTGCATAACTGACTAGGTGTGTGAGTAACTCCATGGATGAGTGACAGTCTGTGACTGTCTGTTTACACTGATTGTATCTAAGGTTATATTAGAGTCTGAAGAGGTTCATGGTATTATCACATGAATGATATCATCAGTGATGTGATCAGTCATGTCAAATGAGATTTTATCAGTGATTTTATCAGTGATGTCATTTGAGATGTCATCAGTGATGTCATCAGTGATGTCACTAACCATGTCATGAATGATGTAATATGTGACATCATCAGCAGTGGATTGCGGGTGCGCGATATATAGTTAGCGCATCTAACTATATATGGAATTTCAATGGTTTTATGCGAGTAAAATAAGGTTTTGTAAATGCAAATTCCTAACTATATATGTTCTATAACCAATGGTTTTTTCATTGAATATATATATGAATGAAGAGACCCATCCTCTGGGCCATTTAAAAAGGGATAGGACCCTGGTCCCCATCGCCCATGGCCAATACAACAAAAAAGAGGATGGGGCGACGTGGCCCCCTCCCGAACCTTCAAAGGTTATATCTTATTAAAAAAGGGGAGGTGGCCATGGTCCTCTCTTTCTGAGCCTCAATATTAGACCCTGCGCACCCCATTCCCTGGGGCTGTATTTTATTAAAAGAGGAGAGGGCCTGTACTCCCCTACCTGAGCCTTCATAGGCCTTAGGGTCCCCATCTAATGGGGTCAGTTGGCTTCCCATGTTGTGTGGGAGCTGGCAGGCCTCCCATCTGGAGGGAGCAGCTATTTATGCTGCTCCCTTCGGGCAGAAGCAATTAACACAAGTCTGCTCCTACCTGTGGGATCATTCTTTAAAGCTCTTCCCAGCTGGGAGCAGACTTAGTGTTCGCTCCTATTTGGTGTAAGATTTGGAAATGCTCCCGCCAGACGAAAGCAAACGTGCTTCCCTTCTCGCGCTAGTGCAGGCAGGGAAATTACCATGTCCAACAGATGGGTTTCGCTGGACACAGTCACTATGCTGGTCCCAGGGTATGGTGTCTCTGGGACCTCTTAAAGGCTCGGGAGTGGAGCCATGCAGCCACCTTACCTTTAATTTATGTTTTTGCCACAGGGAATGGGGTCCCGAGGCCTATTTAGAATCTGTGAGGGAGCAGCACACACCCTCCCTTATTTTTTGCTTCGGCTCTTGGTGTTGGGATCCTTAGGGGGGATGCATGCCCCCCCTCTCCTTAAGTTGATATTTTGGCCCCAGGGATGAGGTCCTCAGGCCAATTAGGTTCAAAGAGGAGGTCTGCATAACCATCTCCCTTTTTTTTGCTTCGGCACCCGGGAGATGGGGTCCCGGGGCCTCTTAAAGGCTCAGGGAGGGGAGTCACTCAACACCCTCATAAACGTTTTTTTATGTGTAGCCCCCCTGGGCCCTGGCCCACTTCAGGGGGTTTTAAGAAACAAGCACGGGAGCCCCGAGCTTGGCTTCCTTTTTTTTATTTTGCTGTTAATTCACAAATCTTCTGCAAACTTACGACCAAACAAAAAACAATGCTTTGAGCCCAGGAAGGGACCCCTCTGGATATTGATAAATAGATATGGTCCTTTTTTTAAATTATATTTGTCCATGGGGAATGGGGTTCCCAGGGCCTTATAAGGCTTGGGAAGGGGGGCCACAGAGCCCCTCTTTTTTATTGAATTTTGCCCCAAAGGATGAGGTCCCCAGCCCATAGAGGGCCCGGGGAGGGGGGCCATGTGCACCCACCATATTTTGATTGAGGGTAGCGGGAGCCCCAAAACCCCATGGATCCAGTCAGCTTTCCTCAACAAGGGAGAGCCGGCGTTGCTCCCGCACACAAGGAGCAGCAAAAATGCTGTTCCCTGCGGGTGGAAACAATGTGCGGAGCTATTTCCTGCCCGCAAGGAAACAGATCTGAAGTTGTGCTCCCAGATGTCAGGAGCATTTTTAAAGCTCCGGCCAGCTAGAAGCGGACTTTGTTTTTCCTCTTGCTTGGCAAGAGCTTTCAAACATAGGCTTCCCTGCCTGTGCCAGTGTGGGCAGGGAAACCACAGTGTCCTTGGGGTGGGCAACCCAGGACATAGCGGGAGCCGCCTTGTGGGATGGGGTCCTCAGGGTCAATAATAGCTATGGGAGGGTGTCCCCTCTTTGTTATTGCAGCTGAGCCCCAAGGGATGGGGTCCCCTGGGCCGAAATTGGCCCTGGGTGGGGGATGTATGCCCCTTGTCCTATGTAAGTAAGGCCAGACCCTGAGCATTTAGTCTCCTAGCCCAAGATCCACCAGGGACAGGGCTGTATGCCCCCTCCCAGATATTAGAAAGGCCTGGCCCAGCGGGATGGGACCCTTTGAGCCTAAAACATCTTGAGGTGGGGGGCCATGTGTGCCACCCTTCCCCCAATTACATATTAATGTTCCTCCCAGAGACCAGGCAAACTCGGGGGGAGGGTCTTAATAAAAAACAGGTGCGGGAAAAGGAGCATAATATTTTGCCTTGGATCCTCAATAAATTTGAGGCAAAATGCAATAAAAAAAACTACCACCAGACCTAAGTGGTCAGGTATGCCTACATTTTTCTTGGGACTCAGGCCATATCCACTGTCCCAAGATGGCCTCCACCACTTCCTGGTTCAAGTAGTTGCAGCCAAATAGATCTCACCATGAGATCTATTGTATTTGAGAAGGCTTGACGTCACTAAATACACATAAATCGTTTTTCAATAATAACTCTAAAAATACTACATTGATTTACACCAAAGTACCAAAAGCACTCTTCCTGGACCAAGATCTAGCTTTCTGCCAAATTGTATGCAATTCCATTCAGTAGTTCATGCAAGTTTAAAAACCTTATGGGAAATTGCATAGAAAAACATGTCTTGAGACCCTCCCTTTTTCTTGGCCCCCGCTTCATAAATCACTCCAAAACTTTACAGACAGCAGCTGAACTGACTGGCACACAAGTTTTTTACATTTCATGAAGATTTGCAAAACTGCAATAATGTTATAAGCAAAACAAAAACCCCTTTGCCTACAGAAACTAGGTCCTAACTATAACTACCTACTGGCAACTACCAGTAGTAGTTATAGTTAGGACCTAGTTTCCACTGGAAAAAACATTTTTTTACTTGCCTCTATCTTTGGCACCAGTTGAAGAATCTTCATGAAATTTGCAAACAAATAAATTTGATGGTGGGTTTTATTTTGCATAAAAAAGTTGCGTGTTGATCTGTCAAGCAGGGGCCGCTTCCCATGTAGAGTTCCATAGGAATTTTAGACATGACTACAGCCTGAAACACTGTATGGAATTACACAAAATTTGGCTGAATGGTAGCTTTTGATCCAGAAAGTGCACTTTTTGTTATTTGGTGTAAATCCGGTTGGTAGTTTTAGAGTTAATAAAAGAAAAACAAATTTGTATCTAGGGACAAGACCCCTTCATGAATCCTCCCAATCTCGTGCAGAGATCTGATTGGCTGCCAACACTTCAGCTAGGAAGTGTTGCCAGAAAAGAAGGGACAGAGTAGGAATACCCTGACCTCCAGGCCTGGTGCTGGGGTCCCCCAGAGACCTCACCAGGGCCAAAAAGCATTTTTCTTTTATTTTTACAGAGAAAATTGCCACAGATTTGCAAATCTGCTGCCATTTTTTTTTGAATGGTGCGGTCTCTCACGCTTTTTTTCAATTTGTCCCAAGGGTGGGGCAGGCCCTGGGGGCATGAGGGTATGTATTAAAAACATGGAGGGGGCACACTGTCCCCCCTCCTGGGGCTCTTTTTAGCCCCAGGGACCGCCACCTCCCCAGGGTTTTATTTAAATACGGGAGGGGACCACTCAGACCCACCTCCATTGGGTTCATTGAGCCTAACGACCACCACCTCCCTTGGGCTTTATTAGAAAATGGGAGGGGGCAGCGCAACACCCCTCCTGGGGCTTCAATATGCCCCGGGAACCACCATCTCCCTGGGGCTAAATAATTAATGTTGCAAGGGGCTGTGCGGACCCCTGCTCCACAGGACCAACTACATATTTAAAACAGGAAGGGAACCCACACAACCAGACTTTCGGGCCATGTACGGCCCTGGGGACCACCACTTCCTCAGAGCTGGCCTGTACTTATTAAAGGAGGGGGATAGCGCGGCCCCCTTCCTGGAACCATTAATGGTCCTGGGGAACCCTCCCCTCCCCCCAGGGCCGGCTCCTGATATCTCAGGACCTTCCCACTATCGGGAGATAACTTTTTGCTTTTGCTTGGCAGTAGCTGTAACAGCTCGCACCAAGTAAGAGCAAACACTAAATCCACCCCCAGCAAGCGGGAGCTGTCAAACTGCTGCACCTTGCAAAAGATGACAGAATTGCTCCCACACGCAGGGAGCCACATTTTTGGCTGCTCCCTACGTGAGGCTCTCCCCGTGGTACCTAACATTGGTCACTAGGTTCCAGGGAACCCAGGATCAATAGATTCGGCCCTGGGGTATGGTGTCCCCAGTTGAAATCAGCCAGGGGAGAGGAGCCGAGCAGCCTCCCTCCCCTTCCAACAATTTTCCATTTGCAGGCACTGGGAATAGGGTCCCTGGGGTCAATATCAGCCCGGGGAAGGGTGCTGTGTGGGCCCCCTCCCTCATTAATTCTTGGCCAGGCCTTAGGGGATGGAATCCCTAGAGCAGAAATTGGCTTGGAGGGCCCGGTGATCCCTCTCCCCCATTAACCCTTTGCGGAGCTGTACTGGATTTGATGCTCATTTCACCAAAATTAAACTTGAACAGGAAGCACTTAAAAATATAAACATAGGATGTGCCCCAGTTGAAGCTCCACTTCAGTAAAGGACAAATTATTTAGACCTCCTGGGTTTGACAAAGACAAAGCAAGTGTTTTTTCTTGCAAATTCCACATTGAAAGACGATCTGAAATGCCTTGTGGAGGTGAAGGCATTGTTGAGCTAGTGGAGGGCAATATGTAGTGACTCTGACAACTGGTTTTTTTATGTCCTTACCTGGTGAGAGCAGAGTCCATGGTTCTCCCTTTAAATTACTATGAGTTTTCAAATGTGCAAAATCACTTGGAAGCTTTGCCCTTTTGGCCAGACCACATTAGCAGTATGCAAAGGTCTTCCCATCTTTTGGCAGGATGGTGGACAGTTTAAGAAGAGACTCCCCAGCGCAGTACTCACTGATTTTAGTGACGTGTTCTTGATGCCGAGGAATAGGAGTACATCTCTACCAAAGAAAGATGCCCTTACTTCATGTAGTTAAGAAGAAGGACCCTTGTTTGGCGGAGATTTACCTCTTTATACTTTTGTTGTCATCTCTATAGAATGATTCATGTTGTCACACATTTCTTGATAAAGATGCACAAGGAACAATCACATTGCTAAAATACACACAAGGTCACTGGTGACATTTCCTTGTGCTCAATACGCTGCTGTAGCGCAGAATGTGCTGCTGTACATTTATCCAAGGAGGTAGTACTTAGTAATTAAACAGTAGAAAGTACTCCACTTTGGTAGATATTTTGTGCAAAACTGTGGATTCGTTTTGGATAAAGTGGCAGGTGTGGTTCCATTGTGACCCAGTCACTGACATAGCTACTGACACACCCACACAAACACTTAGATACCCATTCACACAATCAGACACTCACAGGCCCTCTTACAGACCCAAGCAAACACTGATTTACCTACTCACAGGCCCACTCAGACTCTCACACACTCACTCTAGACCCATTCATGCATCTACTCACAGACTTGCTAAGACACTCTCACACTCACTCATAGACCCATTCAGATAGTCATACATCCACTAATCGATGCGTGCAGGCACTCTCAAACCCACTCACAAACCCACTCAAGCACTTATGCACTCACTTACAGAACTACTCAAACACTCTCAGAGCCACTCACAGACCCATTCAGACACTCATGCACCCACTCACAGACCCACTACAACACGTACACCTACTCGCAGACTCACTCAGTCATGCACCTACTTAAAGAACCACTCATACTCACTCACAAACCTACTCGGAGACTGACAGACCCGCTCACAGACACACTCAGAGACTAATGCATCCACTCACAGACCCATCATACACTCACGCAATCACTCATGCACCCACTCAGACACCTACTCAAACACTCACATATCCGCTCACAGACCTACTCAGACATTCAAGCATCCACTCACATACCCAGTAAGACATTTATGCAGCCTCTCCCAGACCCAGTCAGACACTCTCACACCAGCTCACACACCCATTGAGACACTCACACACTCAATCACACACCCACTGAGACACCCATGAACTCACACACATACTCACGCTCAAAGGGTGCAGGTTGCAGTTAAGAAATAAATTTTTTAAAAACCTTAGAAATTCCCACAAAAAACAAAGAACAAAGGTCACAAGGACGTCATAGTTAGAAAATACCATTAAGAAAACACAGAAATTCAATAAAAAATCCAAAGGTTACAGGAAATTATAGTTAGTAAATACCATTTAAACACCTTAGAAAGTCACTGAAAAAAACAAAGGTTAAAGGGACATTATGGTTAGGAAATTAAATGTTTTAAAAACTTGAATACCAAAGGTTACAGGGAAACTATAGTCAGGAAATAGAATTTTAAAAAAATTTAAAAATTCACCAAAAAAATCAAAGGTTGTAGTGATATTATAGTTAAGCTCAGATTTCACTTGTACAAAACTAGTGAAATTCAGCAGTTCTAATTACCTGAGCTAACTATAACTTACGCCCCTGCAATGCACTGCTTATGAGCTCCAAGGTTACATCACTCATGGGATGGTCAGTGACACTACAGATGACATCACTAATGACATCTCAAATGTCAGGCACGCAGGAAAACAGATGATACATTACTCCCTCACATAGGGAGCAGCATTTTCTGCTGCCCCTACTTGTGGGAGTGAATCTGGGTCCCACTGAAGGCATGGAGACAGCAGGGACAGCAGGGGCATTGATGCTCCACCAAGGATCCCCAATGTAACACACTGGGCCCTGAGTGGGCTCCAGGGCACCCAGCATAAAGAAGCTGGCCCCCGAGGGATGGGGTTCACCTGTGGTGAAATCAGCCTAGGTCTGTGAGTGTGTGTGTGAGTGCCTGAGTATGTCAGTGAGTAGGTGTGTGACTGGTGTTAGGGATTTTGGGCATTTGCATACTTACAGTATTTAAAAAGGAGAGCCATGGAATCTGCTTTCACCAGGAGATGAGGTGGAGAGTTGGAGGGAGGATTTGTGTGCGATGGCGAGGCCCCCCCGGGGGGTTTGGGAGGTCTATCCTCTGGAACTTGTAGCAGTCCGGTATAGCAGTGGCGATATCTGGTACAGAATGAATGAATGAATGAATTTATTTGTTTGGTTACTAAAAACCATTACATAAAACCAAAATACAAAGGTAAAAACATTACAAAAGTTAAAATCAAGGAAATTGCAAAGGTCCATAGGTGCAGAGCAAGCAGGGCAAGGCTTCATAGGCCGACCGAAGACTCTGGAGACCGGCCTGTGGAAGCCATCAACCTAGCCCGAGCTTGAAAGATGAACTTTCCAAAGGCCGCCATGTGCTTTACCGTGGCAAGGGTATACAGATGAGTAATCCCTTCCTCTGCGGTGCGTAACCCCGATTGTCTTAATACTGGCCTGAGGTAAAGACTACGGGCCAGGCGTAGGGCCGGGCAGCAGAACAGAAGGTGGGCCAAGGACTCACGTTTATACTTGCAAAGCCTGCAAACCTGGACTTCAAAGCTGGCCTGACCGCAGGAATATAGTTCTTTAAGGGGCAGTGGGTGTAGTCTGTAAGCCAAAATCTTATGGAGGGCTGCACGGCCCACCGCCTGCGTGAGATGATGTTTGGGAGTATGCTGGGTGTGCGGAAGGCACAAGGTCTTATGCAAGTCTTTTCTACTCAGGGAGTCCAGATCCAGTTCCCGTGACCGCGCATGCACTTGTTTTTTTATTGCATTCTTGATGGCAAAATATTTGACATATTCAGGGTTCCATGAGTCCGTTGCAAGTTTGAGCTGGGTAATAGCCACTTGGAGGGTGGCCGACCAGGGGTTCTCAAGCTCTGTGAAAATAAATTTCAAGACTGCCTTTAATGTGTTCTCCTGTGCCGCCGTTGTTAAAAAGTAGTATTTACTTAGAGCAGCCAACTCTTCCAGATGTTGTTGGTTGAGCGAGAACTCCAGGCGAACAAGGGTGTTTCTAGTACACCTTGGAAGATGGAAGACTTTCTTGTATGCTCTGCACTGAATTTTTTCCAATTCGTTGCTCAGTTTGCCCGGAAATGCCTGTAGAGCATAGTTGAGTGCCGGCATAAGTTTGGCTTTGAGAACTCTATTAATGGCCGTGGTGGACGGGCTATGTAAGGATGCTTGCAACTTGCAAATGGCATAGGTGATGGATTTACCTTTGGCTTGGATAGACTTAAGGTGGGCGCTTGCAAGCCCCGATTCCTGGAAACAAATGCCCAAATAGGTGTACCGCTGCGTGGAGTCCAGAAGGAGGTTGCCTAGTCTCCATTTTATTGCTTTCTTCCTAGGGTAGTGACCAAAAATAATTACTCTCGACTTGCTTGGGTTTGCTACAAGCCTGTTTTTGTCGTTATACTTGGCAAGAGCCGTCAGCACCTTCTGTAGCCCCATTCTCGTGTGGTCAAAAAGAACCAAGTCATCAGCATATTGCATGAAAAGAATTTTTTTTCCACCAATCTTTGGGGTGGCCAGGGCAGCCCCAGTCAGAGCCTTCTCCATGTCCGCTGTGTATAAATTGAACAATAGTGGGGCTAACACACACCCTTGTTTTAAGCCTCTGTCTGTGTTGATCTTAGCTGATGCATGGTCCCTCGAGAGTTTAATTCGCACCCATGTATTTTGATAAAGGGACTGTATCGCTCTTAGTAGTACCGGTTTGATGTTCCATTGGACCAGCTTGTTCCACAGAATTGCACAGTCTACCCCATCGAAAGCCGCCGAGTAATCAATGAAGCATGCGAAAAGGGGAAGGCTTTTGCTTTTCCGAGCGCGATGTGCCAGAAAAGAAAGAGCGATGATGTTGTCGACTGTGGCAGACCCTGGTCTGAAACCGGTTTGACAAAATGGAAGGATGCCTTCTGCGCTCGTCCAGTCTACGAGGGCCCTCAAGATAGTACTGGCATAAGCTTTTCCCTCAATATCGAGCAGGGCGATCAAGCGGTACTTGGTAGGTTCAGTTTTTGGGCCTTTTTTGTGGATAGGTTGTAAAAGCGAGCCTCTCCAAGAGTCTGGTACTTCCCCCCGAAACCAGCATTCAGAGTACAAGTGGGTCAGATTAGTGGACCAAAAGTCGATATTTGCCTTGAATAGATGTCCAGGGAGACCATTAGGACCTGGAGCAGCGTTTTGTCTGATGTTTTTAATGATTTTAGAGACAAGCAACTTCCCCGGTGGATCCATCAGCTCGGTGTGTGTGCCTAGATTGTCTCCAACCTTAGGTGTGTCAATTTGCATGTTAGCAGCGCCATTATTAGTGTATAGTGCTTTTACGTGGGCAACCCAAGTAGAGGCTTCAAGGGAGTTTTCTCTGTGATTTATGTCTCTGCCCAGGTTACATATGTACATCCAAAACTCCTGTGATTTTCCCGGGCTCAACAAGTCAAAAATTATTAGCCATTGTGCTTCACAATGGGCCCGTTTTGCTGCCCAAACCTTCTTTGCGTGGCTTTTTTTGGCTTCTTGTAGTTCAATATTGTTTAAACTTGTCCCAATTTTGCGGAAAAGTTTTCTTTTTTTATTTAGATTTTTGGCGCTTATTTTAATTTCAGAGTTATATCCATATGTAAGTGAGGTGCGCCTGTGCGATGTAATGTTCAACTTCCCGCGAAGAGTCACCGCAAGGGTCTCTATTGTGACACTCCAAATTTCTATGGCGTCTTTTTTCTGATCGCTAAGTGACCACCCGGTCCAGCGATTAGCCCAGCTATTGAATCTGTTAATTGCAGTCTGTTCCCATTTGATCCTTCTGGGCAGCTTTATTAGTTCTTCCCCATCGGCTTCCCCGATGAATTCGAGCTTGTGGTTGTGGTCCGCTGTGAGGTTCAAAGTGACGATTAGGGCGGCGTGATCGCTGTCACTACGCGGTTGGACTGAGAAATTTGACATTAAAAGTTGGAGTTTGCCACTTAGGATTATATAATCGACCGTTATGTTATGTTATCCAGTTTTTTAAAGCGCAAATAGCTGCCCCAGCAACGGGGCGTCCCGGCGCTAACCCAACCAGTACCTGAGGGGTGAAGGAGGATAACCAACAGAGGACTAGATAAGGGAAAAGAGATGCGTTTTTAATTCTTTCCGAAAGGCAGTTAAGTTGGTTAGGGTGCGGATGTGTAGAGGCAGGGAGTTCCACAGTCTTGCCCCCAAGACCTTGAAGGAACGTCCACCCATTCTACACAGCTTGGAACGGGGGACTGTCACAAGGTGTTGTCCTAAAGAGCGTAGAGTACGCTGAGGGGTGTAGGGAACAAGGAGCGGGCGTAGGAGTTCAGGGCAGTCCGAGTTAAGAATTTTGAATGCCGTGGTGAGGGTTTTAAAATGGATGCGGGATTCAATTGGCAGCCAGTGCAGATTGCGGATGGTAGCTCTGGCCGAGCACCTGCGTGGGAGGCCAACCACTGCTCTGGCGGCCGAGTTCTGAATAGGCTGCATCCTTGCTAATTCTGCTTTATTTGCCCCTAAGAATAGCACATTGGCATAGTCCAGCCGGGCGAGAATCATGGACTGGATGATGAGTTGGCGGGTTCTAGAGTCGAAGAAACCGAGTATCGGGCTAAGACTTCTCATTAGGCCCACACACGTAGCTGCCACTTTCTTTGTGTGGGACTGGAAGTTAAGAGAGGAGTCGAGCCAAACACCTAGGTTCTTCACCACGTCTTTTGGCACGGGGGTGGGACCAAGCAAAGAGGGCCACCAATGGTCACTCCAATGGCTAGGGTTTTTGCCAAGGAGAAGCACCTCCGTTTTCCCGGCGTTCAGCTGCAAACAGTTGTTTGTCATCCACTGTGCAACTGCCGCTAGCCCATCCTTGAATTTAGTAGCCAAGGTGGAAGGGCCTTCAGAGAGTGTGATGACCAGCTGTGTGTCGTCGGCATACGATACAAGCGTAAGGTCCCACTCTTTTGCCACTGCTGCAAGAGGCTGGACGTATAGGTTGAAAAGTGATGGGCTGAGCGCCGATCCTTGGGGGACTCCCTGTTCGATGGAATGGGGTTGGGAGATGTAAGGTGGGGCTGAAACTTGAAAGGACCTGTCTTTGAGGAAGGACCGGAACCACTCAAGGGCGAGTTCGTTGATCCCTATGGCCTCAAGTCGAGTCAGCAATATGCTGTGTGAGACCGTGTCAAAGGCCGCGCTGAGATCCAACAGGATCAGCGCGGCACTTTGACCAGCGTCCAGGGCGTCCCGAATGTGTTCCGTGGTGGTCAGCAGGGCCGACTCGGTGCTATGTCCTGGCCTGAAGCCATTTTGGGAAGGATCAAGGACGTGGTTGGACAGCATATGATGGGATAGCACTTTATTGACATGAGCTTCGGCCAGTTTAGACGTCCAGGGGAGCAGCGAGATGGGTCTGTAGTTTTCAGGTTTTGTGGGGTCTAATGTTGGCTTTTTAATAATAGGAGAGACCCAAGCGGATTTCCAGCGGGTGGGAACCACAGCTGAGGAAAAAGAGAGATTGAGTAAGCTAGAAAGCGAGGGAAGAAATAATTCCAATGAGTCCAGGAATTTGGATGGTCTCATGGGGTCTGTGGGGGAGCCAGACTTAACCTGTCTGCACAGTTTTGCAAGGTCGTCGGGGGATATGTCAGGTATTCTTGACAGTTTCGACGTGTCCACTGCAGAGTTGGAAGTGTTAATGGGCACTGGCTCATCTTGAGGAAAAGAAGTATAAATTTTCCTCACTTTCTCAATGAAGAAAGTGGCAAGGTCTTCGCACTGTTTCGAGGAAGTGATATATGAGCCAGTGTTGGAGACTTTTTGGAGGCTTTGCACCACTTTAAAGATCGTTTTGGTGGGGTTGGTGCTTTGTTTAATTTCCTTTGCGTAAAAGGACGCTCGGGTGGTACGTATCGTCTTGTGATATATACGCAATTTTGACAGGTAGAGGGCTTTGTCGCTATCTAGGTAGTTTTTCCTCCATTCTCGTTCGGTTTTCTTGCAGTCCTTCCGTAAGGTTTTAAGCGTATCGTTGTACCATGGGTTGGAGGGGGAGCTGCAGGTTTTAGTCCATTTTGCAGGAATAACGGCGTCAAGCCCTGTCACAATCCAGTCATGAAAAGCAGCGTAGGCTGTGTTAATATCTCTGTTATTGTCGGGGAGATGGAATTCTCCTAGGTTTTGAATGAGATTTTCTGAGTACAATTTGTGCCATGGTCGTTTGTGGCAGGGGTTAGCCGCAGCTTTAGCGTGCATTTTTTTTGCCGTGATAGTAAGTTTGATGAGGGAGTGGTCGGTCCAACCCATGGGTTCAGGGGGCTCAGCACTGGCTTCCAAGATGTTGGTAAAAATAGGGTCTAATATGTGCCCGGCAATATGAGTGGGGGAGTGGACCAGGGAGTTTAGCTGCAGGGCCGTAAGGTCGGCCAGCAAGTTTTTAATGTTTTTACCGTGGTTTGATTATTGAATGTGGGAGCTACAATCAGCCCAGGAGTAGTCTTTAGAAGGAGTGAGTGCGCCGTCAGCAGATTATAGGTTTTTAAAAGGTCGTTCAGGGCCTTGGTAGCCCCTGCCTGGCACCTGCGTGTGGTTGAGACACCTATGTTATGAGAGTTAAAATCACCAAGAATAATGCATTCAAGGCCCGCGAATTGAAGCATTAGACGCTCAATATGGTGAATCAGCGTGGTCATGTTAGAGTTGGGCCCGTGAGGGTTATGATAAAGATTAACTAATAAGAATGAAAAAGTACTGTTTGCCGTCCGACAGCCTTTCAGGATGCCTGCCTGGAGAGTGTCCGGCAGGTTAGATATTTCTGCAAATTCCAGATTAAGTGAATGTTTAATGTAAGTGCATATCCCACCGGCCGGTCTGCCGAAAATGTTGAGCTTTTTAGTAGGTTTTCCATACTCAGCATATCCTCTCAAGGAGAGGGGGTGCATTTGCCAGGTTTCTTGTGTACAGATAATGTCTGCTTCCTTCATAAATGACACCGCAGTTTGTTTAAGGAGCAGCCTCCTGAGCCCAGCAACATTCCAAGACATGATTTTCAGACTCACTGGAAGCTGTTCCTTCTCGGAAGTCTTTAGGTACGTGTTTACCGTGCGTCGGTGGAGGTGGCCCCAGGCATTAGGGCAGTGGACATTAGGTCTTGGAGTTTAGAGCCAGCGGCAACCAGGACCAATCTTTGTTCACAGGTCCCAGTGTGGCACATGTGCGTGAACCCTGGATTGGATTCATGGTTATCTTTATTGGGGTTCTGATGGAATGGCCAGTGTCAATGCCCCCTTTGGACCCCTGAAGGGTAGCCGCCGTTTTTGGGGCGTGTGTGGAATGCGCCTGTGGGCATGAAAGCTCTCCAGCTGGATGGGCCATATTTCCCGTCAGGGGGTATACCAACTGTGGTCTTAATATAAGAGGGTATTTTTGTAGACGCTTAGGTTTTATCTTTATGCCCCAACTTTCCAGGAGCTTATGCTGGCTTTTCAAGGCCTCTGTCAAGGCCGGGTTCGTAAAGGTTAACTCCGTTGTTTCATTTTTCTCTTCCCCTTCTGGCGGTAGGAAAGAGACGGTTTCGATGTCCGTAGATTTTATTCCCTCCAGCCCTGGAATGTTCGCACAGAGGGTCAGAAGGTTACTGCGATTGAGGATGTCCCACCTCCCCTGCGAGACATAGTCTGGGTACAGCCCAATTTCCCGGTCATGAGATTGATCGTACTTTAAATAACCAGCAAGGAGCGCTGCCTGACCGCCAGTTTGTACTGACTGTGGACAGCCAGGTGAAAGGGGGCTTGCCTGACCTCTTGTGCTCGTGGCTCGTTGGGGGGCCGCCATGAATGGAATTCTAGGAAGGCAATTGTTAAACAAGGAGTTTACGGTGTTCTTGGTATTTGAGACAGCCCGTGGCACTTGAGGCGCACCATGCGTCGTCGACATTGCCG
This sequence comes from Lissotriton vulgaris, assembly GCF_964263255.1. Lineage (NCBI taxonomy): Eukaryota > Metazoa > Chordata > Amphibia > Caudata > Salamandridae > Lissotriton > Lissotriton vulgaris. The sequence goes on along the minus strand of NC_141693.1, from coordinate 746,083,101 downwards.
AGACCGTGACCAACGGATCGTGTGAGCCAGCATTATGTTCAATGGTGCATGTTTGAATCGCTTCAACTGCGTCTTGGCCTTGTGATTCATTTACTAGGCTTGTAATTGGTGCTGGTGGAACTGACGGGGACGTTACTGGAGGGACATCCGGCCCTGGAATGGTTGCTGCATCAGCGAGAAAGAGAGCTTCATGCTTTTGTGCCGAGCTTTCTAGTATTGTGGGGATTGCATCTGGTTCTATCATTTCCGGTGTCTCTTTATGTCCATGCGTGTGGGTTCCAGGACGTAGCCATTCCCTTATAGATTTGTTTTTGTTCGCTTTGTTCAGTTTTTTTAATTTTTTCTTATTTTTCCTCGAAAGGTGTTTTTGGAGTTCTTGGCTGGTCGATATAGGGATCTGCTGCCGGTCTTGGGTTTTTATTGTTGTCGATGAGACCTCTACTAAGTTTGCATTGATCAATAAGGCGGGTTCCACCCTGTCGAGTTTATTTGTCTTGCCGATTTCTATACTGTCTAGTCATTTTGTCTTGGTCCGGAGGACTCCAGCACAACAAGATCGGGGACTGGATGTGCCGGGCCAACGACTCCGTAGTGTCTCCTCCTCCTTCACCGGGACATTTGCTGCTACCGGGCGCATCAAGCGAGTGTTCTCCGTTTCCTGATGCGCGACGGCTTTGTCCAGTGCAAACATCGACCAATGAGGGCAAGTTTCTTATTTGAAGATTTTTTGAAGCTAGAGGGGGCGGAGATCTTCTTCTATTGTGATCAAACCTCGAAGCGGCCCTGTCAGATGGCTCTAACTTGAGCATATCACCCCCCTGAAGCGTAGTTATTATTGGTGATAGGGGAATGCCTGGTGCCTGAACCGCAATGGAGCTTGAGCTCGGGTCGTCCTCTGGAGATATGTTAGACAATGTGCAGCTCTGTGACCTGAAAAGTACGGCGGGACTTGCTGCCAAGGGATGCATGAAAGATCTTATATCTCTACTACCCAGGGGCCCAGAGGTGGCACCGGAGCAGATGGGTAAGGTGGGGATTAGTTTAGCTCGGTTGTGGCACTTCCCCTCTTCCCCTGATTGCGGCACTACGGTATTCGATGAAACTGTCAATGCTGGAGCTCCAGAAAGGGAGCCTGGGAGCGTTGGTGTGGTACCTGTGGCTCCAGATGAATCCAAGAGCGCAGGCCCGGGGTAGAGCTCCCCCACGCCCGAGGGGTAGAAGAGTTTAGCCTTCCGTCTTCTAGCAGATCTATGAGGGCGGGGGTTTACCTGTGTCTGGGCCTGCATTAGGGTCGAGTTTCTAGTCCTCATTATTTCCCCTGCGATTTCCCAATGCTTTACTGCGGCGTAGCGTTGTCCCCTCAAGGGCCGTCAGGATGGTGAAGAGGGGGGCAACGTACCCGCGACCACTCTGTGTCCCTTTAATTCGAAGGCCTCCTATGCTCTGGTTCACTTGAGGTTAAAAGCTTTTCTCAATAGTTGGCTGGCCCAGATGGTTAAGTTGATCAGTGTCGATGTCAGCGTTGTTATCACAGCGCTCGGAGCACCACGCCTGCCTACCGCACGTTTAACGTTTCCTTAAGGCTATTTAATGTTTTTGCGGAGGTATTGCAGAGTGTTTGAATATTTGAATGTTTTTATTTGCCGGGGTGGCAGCTATACTGGCTGTACTGGCTCGATGCCTGTCTCAATGCCCCACCCGAGGCTTTGACCACTCTGAGGCACGCCAAATGCACACCCGGGCAATCTCGCTTTTCAACTTGCTCCGACTGCCGTGGCAGCCCGCTCCCCCTCCCACCTGCCTCCTCACCGTGTCATCATCGTCTGCAGCTGAGTCCGAGGGGCAGGATTGGGATGCAAGTCCGGCCAAGTTCAGGCGAAGTTCGGGCCAGTAGACAGAGTAAGCAACAAACAGAGCAAACAGGCAGAGCAGCGGGCAGGTGGCTCTCTCATAAACCCCCGTCGAGCCTACTCACTCCTCGGCTCCGCTTCCAGCCTTATGTCCAGCAGTCTCTTGTGGCTACCCAAAACGCCTCTCGCGGTGCCTACTGCGTCCAGGGGGACCTCGCAGCTCCAGCCACACACACAAAGACCACTCGCGGCTATTGCCGCATCAGGCGGGTGCTGGCGGCTCCGGCCGCACGCAGGGCCAGGGCGGCAATCGCAGTAGTTGCTGCACCCTGCTGCGTCCTGCTAGGGCTCGCGGACCCAGCCGCAGTTACTGCTGCACCCCAAGCTGCACCCCAAGCTCCAGCTCCAGCCGCCGCTGACACGCGGCTCCAGCCGCCAGCCGCCAGCCGCAGCCTGCTCGCCAGTCACGGGACTCGTCGTGCACCAGCCGCGTCCGGGGGCACAGGACAATGCAGCCGAGCCTGGGATGCCCGGCAGTGAGCAAAAGGTAGCGGCTGGAGTCGGCGTCTCCTCGTTGCCCTCCTCGACACAGCTCGTGTGCTCCGCGGCTCGTGTGCTCCACAGCGCCCTCTATCTCTCACTCCGTCCAGGTCAGTGTGCTGGAGTTAGTCCAGCTCTCAGTGAGGAAGGCGATGTCAGGCTCGAGAGTGTCGAGTAAGTTCCATATCTCTATGGCATGCTGGTGAAGGGATTGTACGTTGAGAAGGATGCAGTTAATGGTGTTGGCGGGTTTGGCGGCAGGCGGTGCTTTGATAGCTATTGGTGTAGCGTCCATGGAGAAGTCGCTCTGGCAGTGAACGCACAAGAAGGCTCCTTAAGTGTTGTCGGGTGAGGCTCGTACAACTACTCAACAACCACTCACAGACCCATATATGGATACTCACACATCCATTTACAGACCCATACAACCACCCACACACTGACTCATACTCCCACACAAACACTTACATACCCATTCACACATCCATACAACCACTCACATACCCACTCACTCACCCATACAGCCACTCACACAGCCACCCACTCTCCAATACAGCCATTCACACACCAACTCATGTAACCAAAAACCTACTCAAACAGCTACTCATTCACCCATACAGCCACCTACACACAGTCTCCAACTCAGACAGCCACTCATACATCCACTCAGTCACCCATAGACCCACTCACATACCAACTCACAGTCACTCATACAGCCCCTTACTCACCCAAAGAACCTCACATACCCCCACACTTCACTCATACACCCACTTCAATACCCACACAACTACTCACACACCCATACAGCCACTAAGACAACCACTCACACACAGTTACTCATAGTCACACAGCCATTCACATAATGCATGTTAGAAGTAGTATCACTCTTTAGTAGTACACAAAGTATAGTAATTTAACTTTGTAGCAGCTTAGTACATATATTTAAGTTTCAGTAACTTTTACAAAACACAAACACTCACTGGATGATGTTATCAGTGATGTTATTTGAGATGTCATCAATGATGTCAATGACCATGTCATGAGTGATGTACTATGCGAGGGTATAAGCAATGCATTGCGGGGGCATAAGTTATAGGTAGCTCAGGTAACTATAACTGCTGAATTTCTATGGTTTTATAATAGTGAAATCAGGGCCTAACTATAACGTACCTTTAACCTTTGGGTTTTTTTGTGAATTTCTATCTTTTAAAAAAAAATCTATTTACTAACTATAACGCTTCTGTAACCTTTGCGTTTAAGGAGAATTTCTATGGCTTTTTAACTAGTAGTTGCATTTGCAGAGTGTTGGGAAAAGGGGGTGGGTCCTCCACCAGCTCTCAACAATCCCAATGTGTACTTACTAGAGATAACAGGAAGCAGGAAGAATTCTTGGCCCCTAAGGACCCTGAGCATCCAAGAGGACTTCATCCCCCAACTAATAGTGTGACAGGGGGCACATTTCCATTGTGGTAGAGTAAGGGGGCAGGCCTCCAACCAGATCTCAGCAATCCTGCTGTTTGGGACTTACTGGAGGAAACAGGAGGGGTTCTTGGCCCGCAGGCACCCTCAGCATCCAGGTGACTTCATCTCCCAACCAGTAGTGCGGCAGGAGATGAGTTTGAAGAGAGGTGGAGAAAAGGGGTGGGGCCTCAGACCAGTTCTCAGCAATTCCCCAGTGTGAGACTTCCTGGAACTAACAGTAGGGGTTCTTGGCCCCAAAGGACCCTCAGCAACCACAGTGACTTGATCCCCAAACCAGTAGTGCACGCCATACTCAGGGGAGGTGGTGTGGACCAGTAATCACCATTAACTGGCACGCAATAATAAGAACTCAATAATTGTCCAGTTAGTGTTTTTCTTTAAAAAAGGAAAAGTAAATTTATTACACAAACTCTACTAAATGCTATGCAGTAATTTACAAATATGTTCATTGACAGCTGTAAAATGCCATGGATGACATTGCATAATAACCTTTGATCACCCCTAATGGAGAACTTGGACAGTGGCGATGAATTGTAATGCAAACAAGGTCAATGTTTATGGGAGAAGGGTTCACAGAAGTTCTCCCAGAGGAAAGATTTGAAAATTAATGTCTTTTTGGTGCAATTTTCTGCAATATTTCTGTGATAAATGTACAAAAATAGAATTCCTAAACTGGATTTAGCCTGCCACCCTCCTTCTACCCAGGATGTGGTATTACGGCAAAGCTACCAATTTAGGAACCTGGAAACCAAGTTTAATTCTCAACATGAATGTCCTGTCATTCTGGGCAAATGACTTCTTCTCATATGTGCCTATAAAAAAATGAATATGACCTTGCGTAATGTATCCGGTGCTCAGAAAAGCACTAAATTACTTCGGGTTGAGTTTGCACCATAAAGAAAAGGCACAAAGAGGTTAAAAACATAGCCTTAACTTAATGAAAGACAAATAGGTACCCATTTAGATGCTGTTTTGTAAAAAGTGAAACCAGAAAATATTGATGAATCACAGCTACCTTACTTAAATTGTGTGATCATAGGCAAATTCTCTATTCCACCAAACTCCATTTTTTTCATTATCATGTCCGAAAGCACTTTTAAATATGTGAGTTCAGAATGTCAGTTGTACAGAAGTAATGGCTAAAAAAACGAAATATTCTGTATGTTTCACCTTCAGCTAGTGACATATACAATAACAAGCATCTTTACTGAAAAATAAAAAAGGTTAGTACTCAGTGGCAAATGCCTAAGGGTGCATTATGAAAGTCAATCGGTTAGTATACTGTAGCGATCTGTGTGTGGTCAGATGGCCACAGAATTACATTTTGGTGCAGTGGAGAATAGTGACTTCTGCATTTTTAGTGCTACTAGGTCACAGCCTGTGACAGAAAGCACTGAGAATATGTAAGTCACTATTTCAAACTTGCATTCCACACAGTATAAGATAGTTTCAACGAAATGTGCAAAAGGTTTTAAGATAAAAATGGTACTTCCCACCACTGGTCATGGAAACATATAAGGTATGTCTATTGCTTGGTCACAGGTTCAACAAACCACATGTTGAAGACATCCTTTTGAATGTAAGTGCAACCATCGATAATATTAATATTCAGGAAGAAATGCACTTCTGACTGTAAATAAAGCATATTCACTGTCATCCATAATCACTGCCTAAATTATTATACCATTCAAGCATTTAAAAGGAGCAACATGTGTTGGTAAACGTTTTTAAAACGTTCCCACCATTAAAATGCAATCATCAAAACAACCCATAAAGGCCCTCGCATTTTTTATCACATTACATGCAACCATAGACTTAGCCACTAGAGGAGGCTGTACTCATGTACCTTCTTTAAGCATGTTCAAGCAACAAAATGTAACTGTGTAAATAAGCCCCTAAAAGCTGCTACACTATGTAAAACCAAAACTCCATCCTGGGCAGTGCCTTTAAAAATTAGGGAAAATTCCAGCAGGGACCTGGTTTTGATGGCCACACAATCACAGATCCAGTCCTACATATTAACTCTTATAGGGGTGTTCAGAGCTCCTGCATCTCCCAGGCCCTTCATGTACTTCATTGGTGGTACCCAAGCCATCTTGTGGCCAACCCAGGTACAGAAATATTAATAGGAACAAGCCATGTAGGGCATTATGGGGCACTCCAGTGAGAGCTGTGCATATTTTTGGAGCGTCTCACCCGCTGCACCAGACAGATCCACTGCCTTGTTCTGCCACTTGGTCTCATGCTGCATGACTTTTCCTCTTTTGCCTTTTGATTTTAGGGCTGCCTGGTCCCACCCAGGTGCCCCATTCCTCCTCCCGGTGGGGGTAGTTATGGGAGCCCACCCGTTGTTGTCCCGTCGGCTACTGTGTGGCCTACACCTCCATGTGCACTTGCAGGAGCTAGCAACTTCACTCTCCCTGCCCGTGGGAGCCTTATGCAGTGGCCTCCTCGCTCCCCCATGACACAAGAAGCGAGTGCAAGGCCATCGCCATTGGGGAGATGCAACTGCTCTTCCCCATCCTCTTTGGTTTGGGTGCCCTGGTGATGGGGTACCATCATTTTCATTATAAACAGCCCAAATCTAGGAGAGGGCCCCATGCATGCCCCCAGGCAAAAATATAATAAAAAATGATCCTGCACCGACCATTGTTTCTGGCTCATTCGGGGGGTAACTGAAGAAACAGCAGCAGAACCCCATGTACTCAATTGGTAAAAAGGTCAAAGGTTTCCAATCTTGAAAGTGCCATATCTTGGGCCCTGTTGGGCATTTTGTGATGATCTTGGGTTCATTTCACTCCTGAGGTCTGATCACAGAGGCAATTGAAGCAGACCTCGCCAACAGATAGCTAATTCTCCTTGCCCCCTGCACCAGCCTTCCTCCTGGTCTCTGTCTCTAGACGCAAAAGTCCAGGGCTTTCCCCCAACAGGTCCTCAGAGGGTGTAAGGGGGCTTTCCTCACTGGCACTTGGGGAGACCCACTGGTCCTGGGTTCAACTGGACAGAGTCCTTAGTCCTTTATGGGCATGAGGGGGTTCTTCCTTCCAGGTGTACATGGCAACTCCAGGCTCCAGCAATAAAGCTGTGAGAAATCACCGAGCAAGGGTCGGTCTCCCGCTTGTGCAAGAGTTTTTAAAGGGGAGTGGAAGGTTACAGAAGCCAGGCACCGCTGGACAATCCTAGGGTTCCATGCCATCTCCCACCCCTGTCCCAACCCTCTTCCACTTCATGATGAGACAGTTCAAGATGATATCATTTAGGATGTACTAGTCACATGTCCTCTGGGGTCCTCAGCTCTGCCTCTTGCTGACATTTCTGCCAGGGCCTTTCTCACCAACTTTTCAAAGGGGAGCGCGTTTCTGTATTGGTTCCAGATTTCTGGTCTCCCTTCTTTGTTCAGTGGGCTTGGGCTGGCCAATCCCTATTACTATTGTGGCAGCAGATTGATGTAATCCTGCAGCCCCACCCCATTCCTCCCCAGAAGCTAAGTGAAACAGTGTTAATTGCTTCCTTTGTGTGGGGAGGCCATTGTTCTTGCTGCTGGAAGAAACTGTAATTGACTTGGGACAGAAGCGTGTCAAAATACATGGTGTCTGATCCGGAGACAAGCCAGATAAATATGACAATTCTGGATAATACATAAGTTTTACAAATATCTTTCTGGAACTTGCAGATTTGATTCTCTCATACAGGTTACACCCGATTTTTATAAGTCACTGGTCTCTCTAGGCCAAAGGTAAGCAAAACGTCACTATAAGGCAGTTTTCAACCTCTGTGTACAAGAAAGAGTCACTACTACCCCAGATCAGTATGTAATCCTGCAGGGTCCTCTCTGCTCTAGGCTACCTGTGAGGTGTTACCGGGCCATTCACAACAGTAGTCTAACATGCACAGCCCTCACAAGTGTGCATGCATGTGTGCACATGCTCACTTCTAACCAACCAAGTACCAATTATCCTTGCTCGGTCACAGTGGCCTTATGTTTAAAGGCAGACACTGGAGGTAAAAAAGTGCAGCCCATTTGCCCTGTTATAACTGTGGGTGAGATACATGTAGAGAGACTCACCCATATCAAAATGTCCAAAACTGAGTGAAGCAAAATGGGAAAAAAATCTGGGTGTGCTGAATGGGCAGAACCTAATTTCAACAAGCACTTTATGATCTTCTTCTAGAATGCTTGAAGTACTTACTAAATATGCACCAATTGCACATTGTTATGTTATGTTATGTTAAAAATTCTTATACCGCGCACGTTCACCGAATGGTTTCTTGGCGCTCAAACAGATAAGGCGGTCATGCGCAGGAGTATCATTCATATGCTGCTGTGAAAAGGAACGTCTTCAGTGCCCTACGAAAGCTTTCTTAGGGAAGGCAATGACGAAAAGAGGAAGGGAGAGAATTCCAAAAAGTGGGGGCTAAGAAAGAAAAGCGAAGACCACCGTGTTTTTTGCGTTGAATTTGGGGGATACACAAGAGATTATCAGCAGAGGAACGTAGAGTGCGAGTTGGTATATACTGCTTGAGGTTGGATGAGATGAAAGCGGGTGCAAGGTTGTGAAGGGCTTTGAAGATAGTGCATGCAAGTTTGAAGGTACAACGTTTGGCCACCGGGAGCCAATGAAGACTCCGAAGTAGAGGTGAAACGTGCTGGTGCTTTGGCTGATGAAATACTAGGCGGGCGGCCTGATTTTGGATCAGTTGTAACCTCTGGAGTTGATAAGAGGGAATCCCTACGTATAGGATGTTAGCGAAGTCCATACTAGAGATGACAAGAGCAAGGATGACTAAGATGAGGGCATCTCTGGTGAGGAATCTACAGATCTTACGAATCCTGCTCAGAAGGAAAAAGCAGGACGATGTTACCGACGAGATCTGAGCCTTCATAGATAAATCTCCAGAAATGACAACGCTGAGGCTTTTCACAGTATTGACAGGACGAGGGGGGACCCCGAGTGCTTGGGGCCAGAAGCTGTTGTTCCAAGGTTTGGCCGGCCCGCCCACCAGCACAAGGTCGGTCTTTGTGGGATTTAGCTTGAGCTGGCTGTGAGCCATCCAGTCGGAGATGCCTAGCATAGTAGTTTGGAAGTCTGTGAGGGAGGAAGGGGAGGAATCAATAGGGAAAATCAACTGCAGATCGTCTGCGTAATTATAAATTGTAGCAGGGGACTTGCGAAGGGAAACCATGAGGGGCTGCATATATAAATTAAACAGGAGGGGGGATAATGCTGAACCCTGGGGGACGCCACAGGAGAGGGAGAAGGAGGAGGCACAGAAAGTAGAAAGTTGAACAGCTTGAGAACGCTTGTCCAAAAAAGAATGGATCCAGTCCAGGGCCACGCCCTGGATGTCGGCGTTTCTGACACAGTCGATCAGTATAGAGTGATCGACCGTGTCAAAAGCCGCCGACAGATCCAGTAGGACCAGGGCTTGATGGATGTTATTGTCAGCACCAGCAATAACCGACTCAGTCGAATGGAGGGGTCGGAAGCCAGCCAGCTGGGGATCCAAAAAGGAAGAGCTCTCAATGAATGCGCCCAGACAGCGAGTAACATAAGTTTCCAAGATTTTTCCCAGATAGGGGAGAAGGGATATAGGCCTGTAGTTGCTCATGACCAAGGGGTCAGCGTTGGCTTTTTTTAGAATAGGTAGCACCACTGCCTGTTTGAAGGAGTCGGGGACTACTCCAGTGGACAACGAGGTTTTAAGAAGGGTCAAGGCAGGGTCAGGGCAGGCCAGAAAAATTACTCTAAGTATCTGGGGAGGGCAGCAGTCCTTAGGGGACCCAGAACTGACTTTATGCAAGAGTCTCTGAAACTCGATAATAGAGATGGGGGGAAAGGAATCCAGAAGCTGCGGGTTTTTGGGGGGTAACGGAAAGGAGAGGGAGGATGGGGGCAGAGGGATATTTTCGTTGATGGTGGCGATTTTGTCCTGAAAGTAGGTATTTATTGCATCACAAAGATCCTGGGTGGGCACGGGGGAGAGTGACCCGATCAGGGAGGGAGAGCTCGTTAACGATAGAGAATATTTCTTTTGACTTGGAGGCAGACTCCATTATTTTGCGGGAGAAATAAGCAGTTTTAGCCTCGAGGATAGAGGCTTTATAAGTTTTTAGGAGGTTCACGAATTGCAGCTTGAGAAGGGGATCGTAGTATTGGCGCCATCGACGCTCAGCCTGTCGAAGAGACAGTTTGTCGCATTTTAGCTGGTCCGTGAACCATCGCTGGGCGTCATGAGGGCGCATAGCTTTTATGGATTTTAAAGTGGCTAAGGAGTTGCAAGCCGATAACAACCAATGTTCAAGGGAGGAAGCTTGATGAGTGGCTGAGCCCGAAAGCAGAGGGGCTGTAGTTGCCAGCAGGGAGTGAAGTTCTAGTAGATTCACTTTCTCCCAGTTACGGGCTAGGACGTTCATTGTTGGGGGTGTACGGCAGGGAATCGATAGGTCAACAGTAAAGGATATAAAGTAATGATCTGACCAAGAGCATGGAATTACCAGGGGAGGTGAAATATCAAGGTTGGCCATCCAGACCTGGTCCAGAATGTGCCCCTTGCAGTGGGTAGGTGTCGAGATGAGTTGCCGGCAATTGATACTTTTTAGAAGGTCAGAGAACTCTTCAGAGAGGCGGCTTTCCCGTGGGTCGGAGGGCCAGTAATTGAAATCGCCGATAATAATGACTTTGGCGTTGTTGATAATTAGTTCGGAGGTAAGAGCCCCAATCTGTTGTGGAAAAGAAGGCATATGGCCAGGGGGTCTATACACAAGGACACAGGTGAGGGGGGACCTAGAAGAACAAAGTTTAATTGCAAGGAGTTGTGTGTTGGGAATTGCAGTACAGACTAAGGTGGAGAAAATATGTTCTGTACGAATAATGGCTGCGACGCCACCACCAGCTTGGCCCCCAGGTCGATTGGATTGTAGAATGTAGTAACCCGTGGGGATGGCAGCAAGAATGTCAGGAACGGAGTCGTCGGTAAGCCAAGTTTCTGACAGGAGTAGAATGTCCACAGCACTGTCATATAGCAGGCGGAGTATTTCCAACTGGTGTTTCACCATGGACGTAGTATTGAGATACGAGATGGTCAAGGAAAGTGTCCTGGCTGAAGGTGGAGAATAAATCATAGGTGCATTTACAGGGGAGGTGGGAGAAGGACCCAAACACGATAAGGCAGAGGGAACTAAAATACCACAGTCGTGAGCCGCTCTGGCGGCACGAGATGATAGGGGAGATGCATGCCGAAGGGCAAGTAAATCGGCAGACGAGTATATAAAAGATTGGGCAGGGTGAGTGGCCGCTGGGCGCGACCGGCCACGGACGGGCTGGACTTAGGCGTTGACATTGGAAGATATTACTAAATTACAGGAGGAATTCAGGTTGAAATGAGACCAAGAAGCTATTACCAATTTTAAAATAGCACAGAATAAAGGCTTGGAAGCATATGAGACTGTCATCAAACCAAAAAAATACGAATGTGTATTTGCGTTTAAAGTGATTATCGTGAAAGAAAAGTGTATACCAGGGCTGTGTTGAAAGTAAACCTCAGCTAGGCCTACTTAGTGCAAGGGTTCGCCCTTCTCTGCACAGAGTCCTCAGACCTTAGGAAGAAGTTGGCAATGAAACTGGAAAATACAAGAGCAAAGTTTATTAGCCTTTAAAGGTGGTACTACAACCCACACAACACCCTTCGGTATTGTATCGAGTAGCACACCGAACTGAAGCACATGGCCCCTTTTATACACAATGAGGGGGCTGAAGAAAAGGCGGTACAAAAGACAAGAGCAGATTTATGACCATACAAGGACATTTTGGAAGGCACAATCGATGAGTGGGCGGACTTAACAGTCTCAGATAACTGGTAAACACATTCCTATCTGGAACCAATTAGTAACGGTCACTGATCCTACTGCGCATGTCTGGGCATGCTGAAAGCAGAGAATACTAAAAATAGCCTGTTGCCGGGCAGACTCCAGGCACGATGAACAAGAAGGTAGGACCAAGCACATGGCGAGCATGTGGCAATGTAGGACATACAAAATGGCCGCTACAGATTCAAAATGGAGTCGGCACATTTATAACGATAATGGTCAAAACCGGAACATGTCTTCTGCTAATGCTTAATCTAACCGCTGTTGATTTACAACAGCTGAAGATTGAAACTCTCTATTTAGTCTAATTGTCCAAATGTTCTTGAACAGATGTGAATCTGATTGAGTGGAATCCCTCTAAAAATATTACAGATGGCTAAACGTGTTGCTTAAGTAAACTATGTTGCAAATGGTGCAGCTTGTTTGTTTTACAAGGGTAAAACAGGCTGCTCGGTAATCAAAGTAGCAATTCTGTGTTCACAAACATCAACAATAATAAACATTAACAAGCATTGGCATAGCCAATAGGTCTTGCCGGTGGGATATTATAAGTTGTTAGTGACAGAGGCAAGATATCATTTTAGGTACATTTGTGCAAAAAAATATAGCTAGAAAGTCATGTTTCACCGTTTTGGCCATTTGCATAATAGGCAACTGAGCAATAATGATTTAATGCAATGTAAGGATTTGCACGAGGGCATACAATAATTAGAAATGTAGTAAGAAAACTTTAAGATAGGAGTAAAATTGGTCTCTATTTAAGGCTATATCAGTTCGCTGCTTTTTTCAATATTTTAAATAAATGGCTCATGCTTTGTTTATTATTCACTCTTTCTCACATATGAAGTTCTTTTTATGTTCAATGACTGTGCAATTGTGGCCTCAAAACCTGTTGCCTTGGGTTTTTGCCGGTGATGTGCTAGAGCCTGGAGCATAATATACCTGCTCAGTTCTGCACTGCAAGCTGCCAAAATATTGCCAAACGCATTCGCTCCGTTTTAACCCATACAACTTCTTATGAATAAGTGCTTGTGAGTTAAAAGTGAGATTATGGTGTACCCAAAGTTAGTGTGCACCAAAAAAGACGCCAGAGATTGGCAAAGAGCCACCAGTCACACTGGACCACGTTTCTCTCTTTCATGTGTGTTGCATGTTGGCATTCTGGTACTTGTAGTTCTGTTTATCAATTAGAAAGTCAAGACTGCAGTACCAGGATACAATAAAAAAAATACGAACCGATGTGCAATACTCGTGCATTGAATCAGAGTCAAATGGGCATTAAGTGACGTCTACCAGTGCTGAAACAGTTAGGTTGTGCCACACTAGCGCCACTTGGTGGCCATTTTCTGCTGTGACTGTCTGTTAGAATCTGCAACCTTTCTCCATAAATCCAGTCCATTCCGGCTGGTGGTTTGTTTACTCAGGCTTATCTAAAGCTCTCATCGTGCTGTATTCAGCTGGAATAATTTAACAAGCACAAGTGCTGCAGGCTGCCGGCAGCAGGGGGAGGCACTCGCGACACTCGCGGGGCAGCAGGGGAGAGGAGGGGGGCTGCGTGATTCTCTTGCGAGATCGATAATTGCTACCATATGGCGGTGCTCTATCCCGCAAGTGAATCGCAGACGTGCACGTGTTGCCATCGAAGGCAATGGAACGCATGCAGGTTTTTGGCTGAAAAGCTAAAGACATAGCTAAAGGTCTTTTTGCCTAGGCAGCACATAGGCACTGCGTAGGCGAGACCTTAAAAGAGAAGCAGCAGTGCCAAAGAGATGAAATTACTTTCTGTAATGAAGGCTGGGGTGAGACTGGAACCTGAAGGATGTTCATCCACCCTGTCTGGCCTGATTGGTCTGGAATGGTTTTCTTGGCCCCACCACCCCCACACCCATTCTTCCCTTCTTGCCAAAGGACTAGAGAGTTCTTTCCCATTCGACACTTCTCTGGTCCAGTGCTCCTTATTAAATATGCCCTTGAATTGTCCACTGGCCTTGGAGGACCTCAGGTTTTGCATCACTTCACTAAAGCAGGTGTTTTTGGAAAAGTGTAAACTAATGACCGAAACACCAAGAACGTTTTCTCCTATGGTATGAGGTTTTTTTATTTTATTTTTACTGTCCTTCTTGCCAGGATATACATGGTGGTGACAGACAGTAAAAAAAAAAGCCATTTTAAAATAAACGGATGGCATACTTCTGACGACCCATGCTTCCTCTAGCTGATGGAAGAAGGTTTATGCCGGTGGCAAAAAAACTCTTACTACATCAATGTAAACCTGGAAGTCTGCTTGACTAAATACTATGCGGGCGAACTGAGGGGGCTATTGCATCACTTTTGCACTATATAAAGTGGTACATGCATGAAGCAGGGCTCTAAATTAGATTTATGAAGCCACGCAAAGCCACCCTACGTGGCTTTGAGTTACTTCATAAATCTTGAATAAGGCGATGCTGTGCAAATCGATGTGTGGCATTACTCTGGACTGGGGAAGCTTGACATGGGTGTTGCAGGGGGTGTGTCCATGCACACCCATGGATTCTGATGCTGCCCCAGATTCACAAAACCATGAAAACCTGGGGAAGTGCCAATTCCTTACTCCTCCTGAGGCGAGGCATAACAAGGAGAAAAATCTATATCAGTGTTTCCCAAACTGTGGTCCGCGGACCCGCCGGGGGTCCGGGACACATTCCCAGGGGGTCCAGAGGCAACAGTTTTAAAAGCACAGAAACATTTCCTGTATAATTAGCAGTTTTCCAGCAACCATAAAAGTGTCAAGAGAATGCCAGTGATTAATGTACCTGCTGGAGAGCAAGGAGAGTTTTGTTCAGTGGCAGCTTTGATTTAACTAATGTAGCACAGAGGGTTAATGTGCCTACTGCAAAGAACGTGTAACATGCATCTTAAAAAGCAGTATTTTATGTGACTAGGTTCGTGGTTACTGCTTTTGTCACAGAGATTCTTTTGTTACTGTGTACTTCATAAGTGACAATCATAATCTAGCAGAGGGACCTATAAACTGTCATCAAAGAGCTGCTTGCAAACTGCATGGTACCAGTTAGTAACTTATATTTTGTCCCAGTTACTCATTATCCTGATGCTGCTAAAAAGATATATTTGGGTGGAAATACATTTTTAATGTTAAAGTCAATGCTAGCCACTGTGTTATGTTCTGAATCCTGAGTTTGTGCTTTTCCAGACCAAGCACTCTTTAAACATTTTATATCCACACTGATTTACATGTATGATTCAAAGTCTCTATATGTGTGTGATGTAAAGTGCTCTGACTTCCTACAATGGTATGAGAGATGCTTTAAAACAAATGAAATACATGTGACAGAGAGGCTATTACTTCAATATAAAATACTAAGGGTCAGATGTACGATCTGTTTTTATATGCGCGAACGGGTTCGCGAACCCGTTTGCGCATGCAAAAACCTATTAAGCCATGTACATAGCCTATTTCGCGAGTCGCAATTTGTTTGCGACTCTCTAAATAGGTTTTGCAACTTGCTTTTTGGAAGGGGCATTCCCTTCCAAATAGCGAGTCCCAAAACCATGTACAAATGTTTTGCGGTCGCAAAACAGTCACAATTACCACCTACTTCAAGTAGATGGTAATGCATTCGCAAATGGGAAGAGGTCCCCAGGGGACCCCTTCCCCTTTGCAAATGCATGCAAAATGAGTTTTTAAGGGCAGGCAGTGGTACCAGGGACCTCTGCCTGCCCTTTTCTTAAAATGCATGGTAAACATGCTGCATTTCTTTTTTAAACTGCTTAATTTAAAAGCAGTCCGAGGCATGGTGGCCTGCAGAGCCCAGCAGGCCTTTATCGCTGGGAGGGCTGGCATTCCCAATGGGCTCGCAAATTGCGAGAGGCTCATTAATATTAATGAACCTCACCATTTGCGACCCCATTGGGAATCCCAAACAGTGTTAAACACACTGTTGTACATTTCTTTTAGCAACTCGCAATTTGCCACTCGCAATGTGTCGCGAATTGCGAGACGCTAAAAGAAATGGTCGTACATCTGGCCCCAAAATCCTTAGTACTTTGAGTATTTGTTTTGTGTGCACACGTGTGTATTTTTTTCGAATTACTGTTTTAACGTTTGAAATTTAACTCATACAAATTGCTTGGGGGTCCCCGGCTTCCAGTGGTGATTCAATGGGGGTCCTCAGGAGTCAAAAGTTTGGGAACCACTGATCTATATTGTTACACATAGAAAGAGGAAAACGCCTCTTAGGATTATTTCTTTCCAGGAAGTTACCTCTTTCTGCACAAAAATAATTGTGCATGCAACGGTGGTGCCCTTGCACCATGGGCAAGGGTGCCTATGTTGGTGTTAGGGTGCTGAAATGGTGCCAGCAAAGGTAGAAAGACAGGAATGCACCATGTCATATAAACATAGTGTTTTTCTGCCCTTTCACTTTGGCATCGGGTGTGCAGCAAAGTGACTTGCTGAGCTGACTCCCATAAGAAACTGAGCTCTGTATAACTGCAAAAGCCACTGAAGGAATTAAACCAAACCTGACATTAAAATTAGAATTGTACTGAGAGGATATCTTTGTTTGATTTGATGCTAATTTCTATAGTAGTGTTTGAGAAATGTGTGATACAAATAACTGTCCAGTCCTTTAAAGATCTAGGGCCAGATGTAGGTGTCCAAATACCGTCGGAAACAGCCGAAAATACAGATTTTCGTCCGTTTCCGACCGGTATTTGGACATTGGTATGTAGGGGTAGCAAAAACATACAGATTCTGTAAATTTCCTGAATCAGTAATTTTACCGAATCGGTAAAATTACCGAATCTGTTTTTTCTTATGTAGGTAGCACTTTAAACAGTGCTACAGGGCCTTTAGAATTCATTATTTACCACCTAATACCATTGGGTGGTAAATAACTAATTCCTGTGTACATGCACATGCCCTTAGGGCATGTATGTGTGCCACATGGCACACAAGCCAGAAACAGGGGTGTAATAGGGTGTCAAAGTGACACCCTGTCCCCCTTGGCAATTTGGTATTTTTACCCCCAGGGCTGTGAAATCCTCAGCTTGGCAAAGTTCAGCTCAGGCAGCCAGGAGCTTGTACATTTAGCACATTTCTAGCTCTTGGCTGCCTGACCTAAACAAGAAGAGTGTCTTTCAGGCTTACATTTGCTCACCCTGACAGACACTCTTCCCTCTGTGGAAAAAGGTGAAGGGGGAGTGGCCCCTTTGCACATGCGTTCAGGTATGACTGGTTATATGTTTGAGGGTTTGGGTATTGGGTTAATTGTTTGGGTCATATGTTAAAATAGCGATTTCTTAAAATTCCTTAATTCCAAATCTCTAATTGAGAATCACAATTAAGGAATACTTCCCCATCCATTCAGGAATGAATGGAAAGATATTCTTAATTTGCAATTCACCATTAAAAATTTGCAAATTAAGAATGCAATTTCAAGGGTGCAGGGGTGTCCAAAGGACACCCTGTTGCACCCCTGAAATCTGCTTAGGAGTACATTTTGCACACTTACATGCCCCAAGGGCATGTGTGTGTGTAAAATGGAACTTTCAAAAATGCACTTTAGTGCATTTTTCAAAGTTTTCGCAAATTACCATGAAGGTCAACTTCATGGTAATTTTCTCCCCTTATTTGCGAATTTGCAAATTTTTAAAGTTTGATGCATTGCATTTAAGGAATCTCAATTTGAGATTCCTTAAATGCAATCGCAATTTAAGAAATCGCAATTTTGCGATTTCTTAAATTGCGAAACTTACTAAAATGTTAATGCATCCCAAAAATGGAAATTGCATTCGCAAACGGCCGAATTTTGCGATTCGCACCGTTTGCGAATGCAATTTCCTTTGATGCATGTGGCCGTTAGTGTATAAAGGTATAGCATTAAGCCCTATGACTACATGTGCTTAGTTTTACAAATGGAAAAGAGTGTGATTTAAATTGTGCTTAATTGTGTTGCAGTTGTTTTCGCCTTCCTGATTAGGAAAAATGCTTTTCACAGAAATACTGCATTTAACCCTTTAACTGCTGAAGCTTTGCCAGCACCACTCCTTCCTTCCTCCCAAAGTGCTGAGCCTGTTTTATGATTGGGGCATTTCCTACTGAAGTCTTTATCAGCTTTTTTCCACAAAATGTATCCTTTCCAAATGAGTGTCCTAATTTTGTCACGTGTTGGGAATTCTAAAAGTATCTATGGATTCCCTTGGAGCAAATTATGAAAATAGGCAAAATATATAAAATCTTGGTGTTTCTTTGGAAAAATGAAGAAAAAGTGATGTACAAGAAAACTTTTTTTTTAAATGGCGTCAACTAAAGGTTTGCTGCGCTAATATCGCTATCTTCCCAGCTTCCAGAAACAGGCTGTTTTGTCAAAAAACATTTAACACAGCCTTTCCATTTTTCTAAATGTTTGTCTGTGTAGTTTGTGGACACATGGGTAAACCTCGAAAACGATACATTTCTGAAAAATAGACAACATCCAAAATTGAGCAAGGGGCTAATTGCATAGTTTACTAGGGGAGTGTCCAAAGAAACTAACTGTTGAAATAAAAAACTATGAAAACCACAAATAGAAAAAAATAGAAAGAGTTGACAATGTATTCATGCGTAGTTTTCTCTCAGTTTACAAATGTAGGGGCATATTATCAAGGGGGTTTATCTCCGCTTTTTTGGCTTTAAAAGCCAAGAAAGCGGAGATAAAATTATCTCCCTATTACCAAGCTGTCGCTAACACCAGTTAGCGACAGCTAGTAGGAGATAGCGACCATCTTGGGCCCCACTTTGCATGTCAGTGATATTTATCACTAATGAGATGCAAAGTGGGCGTGCCAAGATGTTAGAGACTGGAAACAGTCGCTAACATCGCTATCTCCTATTACCAACTTTTGGAGATATTCGCGCTAAGCGGGAATATCTCCAAAAGCTAACACCTGCCCTGAGCAGTTCTTAGCCATGTTATCCAATGGGAGGTGGATAACATGGCTAAGAGCATTTGCTCGATAATGCATGAATATCGCGGACTTTTCAGCGATATTCATGCATTTCGGCCGTTTTTTATCGCATTTGCGATAAACCTTGTTATTAGCAAGGTTTATCTGCGATAAAAATCGCCGATGTGCGGCGATAATTTTTGTCTCTAAACAAGTTAGAGACAAAAATTATCGCTAGTTGTTGGTAATATGCCCCGTAATTTGTTGTCATGCTTGTCAGACCCTTTTTGTCAAAGGGATAAATAATAGTTGGTTGTCCAAAAACAAACACATGCTACCCACAGCCAACAACTGAGCTGCTGTTTATTATGATATTTCATTCTGTACCAGCCACTCAGAAATTCTTATGTAGAAATCTAAATGGGGATGAAGGAAACCTATGCATGTTTTAAATGTTCCTACTATACTGAGTTTAGTAATAGTGGTTATCTGTACAGTTATGAATTTAGGATTCGTCCATACTATCATGTGATTCAGCGGGCATTTCACCAACTGTATACTTTCTTGAAAAGTGACTTACATTTAGAAATTAAAAATATAGAGAAATTCAATTGATAATATTAAATGTTCTACTATTCTGTGCTTCTTCAATTGTGGTGATAAAAAGGGTACCCCGCTTGTGTTGCTGGTCCTATTGCCAGTGACAGGAAAAAAAACAAAAGGTAATGTGGAGGCATTGAAATTTTTAATTAACAAATTGACACATTTTTGAGTTATGGGTAGCTGAGGACTCAGGCTTGGTCTCCACCCAGGGACACCTACCAATCGCAGATTTTTCCTAAAACTAGACAACTTAAGTAATAATATACTTTTCAAAGTTTCTATCTATGTGATATCTCTTCATTGCCGCTCCAATTCAGAGACTGCAAACTTACACAAAGACTATGGGCCTGATTACAATATTGGCGAATGGAATACTGTGTCACAAATGTGACAGATATCCAGTCTGCCATATTAAAAGTTCCATAGGATATAATGAAACTTTTAATACGGTGGACAAGATATCCGTGATGTTTGTGACGAGTATTGCTTCAGCCAAAATCGTTATCAGGTGCTATGTCTATATTCGTAAGTGTGAAAAATGGTTTTGTTTTATGTACCAATCAATATAGATGTATGCAAATATAAAATATTCAAATTCAATCAGTTAAAAATATAGTTATAGTAAGAATGTAACCCTTGTACTTGATCGATCACTATTCTACTATTTGTATAACTTTCCTTTCTGGTATTGCTCTAGGTCCTCTTTGTTAAGCTCTTGGTGAACAAAACCTTCACTCCTCAATTTCATCGTACTTTCAATAATAATATTTTTTTCAGCAAATATATGAAAGACCTTCCTATATCTGCTTCAGACTAGAAACCTTCACATATTTCATAACACACGCTCATTGGCGTTGTTCTTTTAGATAATTATCAGATTAATGAATTTTCCCCGTACTGGAGTGGGTAATTCATTTCAATGACGCACACTTCAATTTTGAAGTGTTTTAAGTGTTAAAAATGAACTGATGCTTTTTCTCAGTTATAAATTGAATTATAAAAGCACAACCTACCTAGAGCCCTCAGTTCATTGCCGAAGAACTTTCACAGCTGGTTCAGTGGGAGGGTGGCAGAAGCAAGCCTAGCTTTAGGGCATGCTACCAGAGACCACTAGGAACAGGCTTTAACAACACAACATCATTAAATAAAAACACATTTACAAACAAAGAAATGATGCTGTAGCCAAAGGGATACTTTAAACAATGCCAATGTAAAGGAAATATGTAATGTCACCAGGGATCATCATTATAATTTGAGTTGTCATCTGTCACGTAATGGGTAAGTTCATCAGCACTGCACTTGGGGTCAAAGTAATGGATTGCATGGCAGGGGAATCAGTTAGGATTTCCTCAGATAGTTTTAACTGGAAAATGTCAGTGGGGTTTCCTTTTGTTTCACAACAATAACTTGACTTTGTCTATTTTTAAAGGACTATACCTATGCAGGTGGTTTATCCCTTTAAGGAGTTGGATTATGAAGGTGCCAATGGGTGCTAAAGGCATTTATGCATAATTTTCCAGCTCTTCTGTATTACAGGGGAGATTGTAGAAGCTTGCATAGCACCTTCTGTATTGTCGCAAGTGCTTGGGAACATTTTGCGCTTGTGCAACGTCAAGGGCCTATTCCCTTATTTGAATAGGGATTTGGCTGCATGCAAATGTAGAAAAGCCTTTGCCTCTGTTACTAAATAAGCTCTAGGTCAGCATTTCTTAAACTGTGGGTTGAGACTCACTGATGGGATTTTTGGTTGGGTCGGGAAAGTCCTAGCAATAAATGAGCATGTCTTTATATTCTGTATTTATCACATTTGCAGTGCCTTGAGGACAGAGGTCAAATGTCAGGCTATTGTCTTCTAATAAATTGCTGCTTACTCTTTGATTATGGGTATTGGTTTTTACTTTTCTTTCTCTGACTGCAAATCAAGACACTTCACTTGGTAATGCACAAATGGTAAATAATCATTGAAAGCTCATTAACACACATCATCATTTGTGTACCACATAGTTTTAGCAGTAAAACTGTGTGCAAATTTAGTGCCCATTTCAATGAAAAATGTGCTGTCTGTTGCAGTGAGGATGGGAGCTATTCAGTGATATGTCCTTCGTGCCTTAGAAGCTCATCTCTATAGTTCGGTTGCACCACATGCACAATGTTTACTTTGTGATGAGTTGCCCCATGCCCATGCTGCTATTCACTTGGTCACACAGAACAAACCACAGCACACGCAAACAGTTTGTATGTACTCTCCTCAGCACTTTCAGTTTCATGTTTCAGTTTCAGGTTAAAGTTAGCTGCTTCAGTGACCCTCAGGTGGCCAGCCAAATGTTTACAAGTTTTTCTAGGCATGCACCACCCTTGACAACTGCCTTCACTTGTAAAACATCAACTAATACCATTGCTTTGGTGAATGGTTCCTTGCCATATTACTGTCACAACAGAGGTTGGTTGAATAACCTTGAAAAGCCGGGTACAGCAGGAGCGATGAGGATGCTAGATAACCCCTGCGAGTTGGTATATTTTCACTCTACAGATATTACCTCAGCAGGGGAAGGGGAAAAAAGGGGTAAACTAAACAAAAAAGCTGTGGCAGCCAGAACACTCAATGGCGTGGGTTGAAGGAGTTGTAGGCTTCACTCCTATGCAAGCCCCGTGTTCCCTGTATGAGAGACACAATACAACAGGCATGAGTTTCCCCCTAACCCACTTAGTGAAGTATAGATATATATTTAATGTATGACTAAACTTACATCATATCTGCCACAATCATCCCGAGATAAAAAAAAGGCACAAAAAGGTAAAAATAAAGAAAGGGAAATAATAGAGTTCTTAGTTCCTAATATCTCAAGGTTTCAGAAACTCAGCAGGATTAAGCTTTCCAAATATAAGAAGTCAGTGAAGAAGTGTACTCATCTGAAAGTGCCGTCTTGAACCTCAAATGTCATGAAAATAGGTAAGGGTACTCGGAAAACTGATTCCTTTAGTATAAATGGGAAGAAAATCCCTTCTACTAATACCTTTTCATACCTTGGGGTTCTCTTAGATCACAAATTATCGTGGGGCCCCGCAGTGTCCAAAAAGAAGGGCGAAGCAACACGGGTAAATGCGGCCATACTTGGCTTTGCAAAAAAAATCGGTAACTGCCCTATGGCCGCATTGCTCAAATTATACCAGGCAAAAAGTGTTGCTGTCGCCTGCTATGGAAGCGAGCTCTGTAAGATAAAAGACCTAGAGGTTACATAAAATAACGTCCTGAAAAAGATACTGAGGTTGCCAAGGGGTATTGGGAACTATTCTGTACATGAGGAGTTGGGGGTCCCCTATTTAAGCGATAGAATAGCAGTAAACCCGGTTCTGTGCTGGCTGAATTGTTGGCTCAATACCGACATTCCGCTCACTCACGCTTTACTGAAAGAAGCCTTATCGCTAGATGGGAGGTTTAAAATCCCGTGGGTGAAGTA
Organism: Lissotriton vulgaris; assembly: GCF_964263255.1. NCBI lineage: Eukaryota > Metazoa > Chordata > Amphibia > Caudata > Salamandridae > Lissotriton > Lissotriton vulgaris. Next base: position 746,060,371 of record NC_141693.1, on the reverse strand, counting down.
TATAAAGGACTGTTTGACGGCAATTGGCCGTTCTGATTTGTTTTATGCTCCTAACTTGATTACAAAACCCAATGTCATCTCGGTAAAAAATGCTATATTACTGCTAAGATGCACTGACAGAGAAGAGGTTGAGATACAGAAGGACAGTGTTAGGAAACACCTACTACTTAAAACCTGTCCACAAATGGAACCTTATCTGACATGGCCTATGACCAGCTATGAACGGTTTTTGTTAATAAGGTTCCGTTTTGATCTATACCATCTCCTACTGGCGGTTCCAAGTGGGGCTCAACGGGGTGAAGTGTTGCCAGCTTGTGGCTGCGACGGAAAGTCTCCTCAAGATCCGGCACACTTTCTTTTCATTTGCCCTTATTATTCTACCCCACGGAAACTATATCTTATACTAAGCCTTAAAAAATTGAATTTTGCACAAATCAAACCTGCACTTTACTACCTTCAACTACTGAATTGCGACTGCACTTTATTTGTCTGTAACTTTTTTTAAAAAGCCATCTGCTTCAGGAAAAGTATGGATGGATAATCATGCTGTGAATGTTTTAGGTATTTTTTTAAATAATATAGTAATTTATGTTTTTAACTAAATACTGCTCATGCTTATAGTGCCCGCTGTACTTTCCTTTTCTTTGTACCGTATGCTGTGTCTCTTACATGTTACATGAAATGAATTGTTTGGATTGATTTTTATTGTGTACTTATGAGTTGTACTTTTATGATTGTAATATCTGCAATCGAATAAAGATTTTGAATTTGAATTTGACTAACTTTGAAAAGCCGGGTACAGCAGGAGCGATGAGGATGCTAGATAACCCCTTCGCTGATTGTGGCACCACCTGCGAGTTGGTATATTTTCACTCTACAGATATTACCTCAGCAGGGGAATTGGGAAAAAAGGGGTAAACGAAACAAAAAAGCTGTGGCAGCCAGAACACTCAATGGCGTGGGTTGAAGGAGTTGTAGGCTTCACTCCTATGCAAGCCCCGTGTTCCCTGTATGAGAGACACAATACAACAGGCATGAGTTTCCCCCTAACCCACTTAGTGAAGTATAGATATATATTTAATGTATGACTAAACTTACATCATATCTGCCACAATCATCCCGAGATAAAAAAGGCACAAAAAGGTAAAAATAAAGAAAGGGAAATAAAAGAGTTCTTAGTTCCTAATATCTCAAGGTTTCAGAAACTCAGCAGGATTAAACTTTCCAAATATAAGAAGTCAGTTGAAGAAGTGTACTCATCTGAAAGTACCGTCTTGAACCTCAAATGTTTCTCATGAAGTTGAGAATGTCGTTTGGTTCCAGTTACACAAAGTTTGAAGACACCCTGTTGACCTCCAGGATATAACGCCACTTATCCGAGCCTCAAAATGGCTCAACTATGCCATAAAATGATATATAAAACAATACAAAAGACACTTGCGTGATGCACCCTTTCCTGCGGGTGAAACAGCCAAAGAAATCCTGTAAATGAGCTCGTTCCTTACGAGCACTGCAGTTCAGGTCGGTATTGCAGGAATGAAATGATCCTGCCAGGAAATATCAAAGCTCGTTACTCGTAATTGCGCACTAGCGCGAACACGAGCTGAAAGCCCCTGGGTGAATGCCAGACGCTGCTGGAGGGTCAAAGGTCGGGGTCGCGCTCCAGCGCTAACGCGTTAAACCTGAACACTAACGGGAAACACCTGCAGCATGTCAGACTCTGCCGGCGAGTGAAAAGAGCGCTTTCGAGCTTCAGAGCGAAAGCGGGTTGACAAACAATGAGGCATCCACTGGGAAATCTGCATATACGCGTGTAGGCATAACAGAGGCAGCGTCTTCTTCACAAGGTGGACTTAACCTAAGAACACAGGTGACAAGCACCAAACTACGGAAATGAGGTGCCTATAAAGGAAGTAGGCAGAAAAGATAGACATAGAAGACAGAGCCATCCTTTAGGTTTTCTGGGAGATGTAGTCCCCTCACCATTTTCGTCTCATTCATTCATGCTGGCTGCCTATTGTCCACCTTGATCCTGGCCTAAACGTGACAATTACAGCGTTAGAATGCGCTTTTCAGTGGCTTTAGGACAGATGTCTTTCCTGTTCTCATAGGTTGTCGCTGAAGATGTGACATGAGTTGAAACCATGGGTAACAAAATGACAACTACAGTACTCATTGTCAGAGTAGAAGCACATTCCCATTGAATGGCCATACCACCAACATCACGGATGCTCCTTGCATCCCTTCGTCGTCCCGTCACGTTGACATTAGAGACATCTGGTGGACGTTAAAAACACATTAAATGAAGATTTTGGAGTGTACTCTAGAAATCAATCAATGTGCTGCTGCAGCCTTCAGTCGGTCTTGTCACTGACTGCCTCTGTGCATATGAGCACACTTCACCACCCACAGTCCACCTCCAGCCTTTCGAGATTCTACCTCATCAACAAGTTTCACATTACAAGAGATAACAGAGGGCCAGTTACACAGCTGCAAATTTGACATAGGAGGGGGCCGTGACTCTCGTTTTACTCAGCTGCCCGTCTGGCTTCTCCGCTGACATGCGCAACAGCCGCCGCGCTGTGGAGCCGCGACCTGCCACATCGCCTGTGACGTCGGAAGGCGCGTCGTCTGAACCTTGCGGGAGAGTGATGCCCGCTGCGGTGCCCCCACGTATCCATCTGTTCTGGCGAGACGCCCAGCGAAGCCCAGCACTTGTCCCGGTTCTCAGGCAAGGTACCCTGCACAAGCCTACTGCCGCACCCCCGCAGGAAGAGTGCTGTGTCTGTGGAGGTGGCGCTGATCAGCACGACGGCTGCAACGCCTAAGAAGAAATGTACAAGCCCCCCTGCCGAGCGTGCACACGCGAGAAGCGTGTTAGTGCCGTAGCAGTGCAAAAATAGATCGCTTGGACCCCAGGAGATAAGGGTTGAAACCGGGAAGGCAGTTTGTGACCTTTAAAGGGAGTCAAAGAAGAAAAAATAAAAAAGGAGGAAGAACAAAGATATAAGGACGGGAGAACTACCACCTGCAGAGGCTGCATGGTAGAGACGGCTGTGAAGGCACACGCAGCAAACCAGCAACAAATACACAAAGCTGCAAGATTGAGAGGGCAGTAAAGAGACACACAGCACACCAGAAAAGGAGACAAGAGGGTGCCCAACCAGACAAGGGAACAACAATGAAAAGCATTAAGACACAAAACACTACACATAGAGAGGGGACGAGCACAGACGGAAGAAGGAAAGACACCACCCACCCGCAGGAAGCATGGCTGATGATGACCAAGCAAAGGCACAACAAAGAACCCTAGTACAACACAAACTTACTGGGGTACTGCCATCCATCAGTGAACTGAAAGATCTGGCCAAAGCATCTCAGAGGTGGAAAATCTGGATAGAATGCCTGAATAACTATTTCATAATCATAAGGGAGACCGACTGGGCAGTGTAAAGGTTGTTACTTCTCCACTATGCTGGAGATGAAATATTCAAGTTATTCAAACATCATTCATTATCGCCACGGACGGTGACGCTGCGGTTGCAGCATTAGATGCGCATTTTGACCCCCAAACTAATCCACATTTAGGCATTTTCCACTAGGAACAGTGCGCACTACAAGTAGGTTTACTCCTACTTAGTTGTCGTTTTATTGTCTGTGCTAGCCAACACATTCCAGTAGTGCTGCACCCTTAGATTAGGATCAGTTTACAGGTGCTCTAGTGATTACATTTTTGAGTGCTCCTCTTAAGTTTATACTTTGACCCCATCAAGCAACACATTGACAAGATCATCACCCCGGTTGCGCTGCTACACCGACGAGTCCCTTTTCACCTGAGTCTCTTGGTGGAAAATGAAACTAGAAAACTTTGAAAAACAAGGGGTGATTGAAAAAGTCTAGGCACCGACGCCCTTGGTGTCCATGATGGTTATTGTGGAAAAGCCCAAATAGCAGGGTGCCATACGCCTCTGCATCAACATGAGGTTACCCAACCCGGTCATCAAAAGAAAGAGCCACATTATGCCGACTATGGATGATATAATTGCGGAAGTCAACGGATCAAGGTGGTTTTCAAAAATCCCTTTAGCGGACCAAAACCGCTACATTACAACGTTTAGCACCCGCCTGAGGCTGCGTCGTTATAAACGACTGAACTTCGGAATATCCTCAGCCGCAGAGGTATTCCAGAACACCTCAGTGAACATGAAGCGACACTCCACCGGGAGAAGTGTCTGTTCTTCCAACCATCTCTAGAATTATTCGGGTATGGGTTCAACCAGGAAGGTATCCAGGTGAATTTTAAGAAGTTGCAAGCTATCCAAACCGCTCCAGCACCAACCACACCTACAGAAATGAGGAGCTTCCTTGGCATGGCCACCTACTGCAGGAAGTTCATCCTTGATCTTGCTTCCCACGCCGAGCCGCTGATGGTTCTTTTACGGAAACAGACATCAAATGGCACTGGGGACCGCTGGAAGAGGAGGCCTTTCAAAACATCAATTATGTCCAACTGGGAGAATCCACCCTCGCCTATTTTGATTCAGCGAAGCGGACAGAACTACTGGTAGATGCCAGTCCAGTGGGGCTGGGAGCGGTGCTTGACCAGGAACCAGATCAGTGGGCAGTCTTATCGTTTGCCGGCAAGTCTCTGAGCCCCACTGAAACAAGGTATGTTCAGATCAAATGAGAGGCGCTCACTATAAAGTGGGCCTGCAACCACTTCCACCTGTACCTGACGGGCCAGCCATTCACCGTGGTAACTGACTACCAGCCTCTGGTTCCCATCTTCAAAGGGTCAGCCCCTATCCACCCCCCGGATTGAGCGATGGGCCATACAATTCCAGCCCTACCAGATGGAAGTAGTCCACAGGCCTGAGGCAAAGAACCCCACAGATTTTCTTTACCGACACCCAGCACCCAAGGAAGAGACGGATGACATAGAGGGGTCGGAGGAATACATGAAGATGATCTCAGTGGTGCCGTGCTCTCAGGTGTGCCCCCAGGCAATGACGCTCAAGGAAATCAAGAAAGCCGCATAGCAAGACCACATATACACCCGGACTCTCCAAGCGGTCCAAGAAGGGTAATTGAAGAGCTACCTCCAACAGACTATCACGTGGGTGCCGGAAGACCAAGGAGAGTTGATGAAAATATGAAGGGTGAGGAGCGAATTGAGCGCCACGGCAGATGGAATACTGCTGAGAGGCCAAATGCTGGTGATACCGCAAGCTGTGAGGCAAAGAGCAACTCAACTGGCCCATGAAGTCCACCAAGGTGCGACCAAAATGAATGAGAGAAAAGGTGTGGTTTCCAGAACTGGAAGCAATGGTTGAAGACCTAGTACACCATTGCCCGGCCTGCCAGATAACTAGCGCTCCTGAGCGGCCGACCCCGGTTATCACAGAAGAGGCCTGCACTATCGCATGGTCGAAAGTGAGCATAGATTTTGGGAGTTTTCCTGGACGAAAACACATACTCATCTTCGTGGATGCTTTTTCTAAATATCCCATAGTGGAACCTGTCATGTCACCGCCTTCGCCCATGTGGCACCCGTCCTGGAGAAAGTGTTTCCCATATTTGGGTTCCCCACAGAGATCCAGAGCAACAATGGGCCCCCGTTCCAAGGGGCTGAGTTTGCCACCTTCCTCCATCAGTGAGGGACCAATCACCGCCACGTCATGCCCCAATGGACCCAAGCCAAGGGGGATTTAAAGCATTTCATGAGGACCTTAAACGGAATGCTACGCATTGCCAGCGTGGAACAAGCGGATCTTGAGCGGCGCCTCCACAAGTTCCTCAGGGGATACCGGAGCACCCCACACTGCACCATACTGCGGAGCCCCTGGTCCCTTTTGTTCAGGGGGCTAGGGAGAGATCTGATCCCTACGTGTCCAGGGTGAACACCCCCACCCCAAGACGTCCAGGAAACCCAGGCTAGGCAGGAACAGCAGAATCACCGGGCAAGCGTCCGACGCCACGCCGTACCCCGGTCATTCCGGCCCGGTGCCACAGTCCTACTCAAAGACTGCGAGCCCGGGAAAAAGTTTTGGACCGTCCATGAACCAGGCACCTGAACTGTCGTTACCAGCAATGGAACCATGGAGACAGCCTGCAGAGGGAGCGAGGAAATATCTCAAAACATCTCCTGGTTCAAAGAGGTCCCATCAGAGTCGAGTCTGTACCTCGGAACCTGCCAAGCCCAGGCAGACACACCCAGGGCTGAGAGGAAGATGAAGCCAACACACTGGAATTGGCCACCCCAGGACCTCTACCTCATGATTCGCCTCCAAGCCGGCAGTCACCAGGTGGACCATCCATCTGAGGTCAACAACATTGTTACAGCCTACGACCCAATCCCCAACCTAACCGACATCTTCAGGATTTAGCATTTTAAGACACTAGAGACTGATGCAACAGAACTGTGTATTTTTGTTGGACTTTCGGAAGCTCCGCTTCAAGATCCAAATTAGAGAGGGACATAATGGTTAGCAGTCCTGTGTTCCAGCTCGTTGGCCGGGACTATGACCACATCATCCACCGGCCAGTCGTGGCCTACGGGGAAAGAATAAAAGAGGAGAGCCCACATGTGGGTTATCTCCTGATACCAGTAAGCCCTGAGTTTGTGTCCCCTTTTTTCAGATCGGCGTAACACTAAGCCTCACCTTAATACAGTGTCCGGAGGCCACCACAGGTGACAAGACCATTAAACTAAAAAAAACGTGACAGGTTCTAATAAATTGTTTACTACACAATAAATCCAAAACTCTGGGTTCGTTTAAATGCTTTGGAATGGAAGTACTGGGGCTTGATATGTGGTAAGATGTATCAATCCTCAAAAGAAATAAAACTCTAATTACGGTTCTTTCTACCACTGCAGGCTGAGTCTCAAAAAAACGCAACTGCTAACAAGAGCGGCAAAGGGGTTCATGATTAAATCACCAGGAAAAGCAAGTGAGTCTGGATCGGAGAGTGACAACGAAAGCATTGATTATGTACCATTGGTAAGTAATGGAACACCAGCCCTATCAGAATGTTCACAGTGCCAGAAGTAACAATGCCATGCTCTCCTAGTCTCAGCTATGGTTAGTGTTTCCTACTGGTTCGCCTGGCCTTGTAAAAGATTCCAACTGTTCAAACAATTCATTGTGTCTTCTCATTGTAGCTCTCTCTGCACATTCACATTGTGTTTCCACATTTCGAGATGACCAGTTTCTTGTTATTTTTTCCTCGTAATCAATGCCATACCAAGGAGGGAGGGGGGGGGCACATCGGCGGCACAAGTTTTAGGGCGGCGGCCTCGCCCCACCTTCGCTTTTACCTGCAGCTCCGTGGTCGGCAAAAGCAGGAATCGATTGGCAGCACTCCTCCACCTCCAGCCGCGGCCCGTGCAGGTAAGAGCAGTGGGGCCAGGTGAGGGGGGGGGGGGGGGGGGTTTGACAGACGATGACAAGGGAAAATTATTTATTTAATTTTCCCTCCTGGTCGTCTGTCGAATCCCCCCCCAACTCGGCCCCACCGCTCTTACCTGCGCATTCCGCAACTGCCCCCCTCTCCCTCACTTTTACGTCGTCACAGGGCATTAAAGGCTGGGACCGCCACGGGCGGCAAAGGGCCTAGCTACGCCACTGCTCGTAATGGAGGGCTCTCAGCACCAACTCTTGTATCTTCATGTTTTTGAAGTCCCACAACCTTCTCACTAAGCATTTATGTTGTAGATCCAGGTCTCTCAGCACCTGTCATGAGCAGAACCGTCTTCATGCTTCGATTTTCATGAAACTCCCTACCACTCCAATTGTTTGATCTCAGAAAAGGTTCCCAGATAGGTTATCCTTAAAGGATTGCCCCCCACCCCAATTCACCAAACTATAGTTATAATAGTGAGCCAGCTCAGAGGGTCTGCAGTTTGCTACCCTGCTGTGTCTACATTCGAGCAGCATGTCAACATCACTGTGTCAAGGGCTTCTCAGTAAGCACGAATCATAGCTGACCATGGTCACCAGAACTCCGTATGGTGCAATATAAACTACAAACATGGTCTGTATGGACATTAGAATGCAGGTCCCATTTTCATGTCAAGTTACCAATGGGTTTGAGGCCAGACAGGAAAAATGGGTTATTAAGCTTTATGTTCCTTGAGTGATTGGCATATGCACTGTCTTGTTATTGGCGCTTGGTATCAACTGCGCGTGAAGCAATTGTTTTAGCACTGAAGAGCTGTGTACACAGGCATTTTCCAAAGTAATTTTTTCGCAAAGCATGCATGGTCATACAACCAACTGTTGATCCAAACTCAGACCATACAAAATCGAAAATTAAAGTACTCATGCAATAAATTACCTTTTGTATGATTGTATGGTTTCCATCAACACAGCTTTTCTAATTTAAAAAAGAAACCATGTTGAGACAGAGAAACATGGTATTTGTGGTTGGTCCCAGTATCTCAAGACTGTCGAGATACTCAGCGGCGATAGTTCTAAAACATGTTGCACAGTGACAGTTACGTTCCCTTAGAAATCCTGTTGAGTAAACTTTATTTTTAATGTCTTATCTCAGAAAACACGCTTCTGGGCCACGCATTCAAAGTTGAAAGAAGCCCCATGGCAATAGGTAAAGATCAATTTCACTAATATTACTGGAAGCATTTGAGCTACATCACAGGTGTCAAACTTCTTTAAAAAAAAGCCTGCCTAAGGCAAGGATAACAGGATTTGTTTTTCTGCAAAGTACCTTTTCCATAACTGTACTGAAAAGCACTTATAACTATGAAACAGTAAGAGCTGCTTTTTTCAGAGGAACTAAACTCTAACAAATATGGACCCAAATCTACAAATACAGCTATCCTTACAGTTTGCTTCCTATTAATAAACCAAAGACATGGAATGTGAGGGGGTCTTATTTGCCTTAGGATATCCACTCATCTGTTTCTTCTGTGAGCATGTCACATATACAGTAGAACTGGGAAGAGAAGAGAAGTTTAAACCTTAGTAGCCCAAAAGAAATAAAGATTGTATGGCATAAACGTATGTTTCATTGTGCAAGAGAGGTCTCTTTGTTTGCAATTGCCCAGATATGGTGATAGCCCCTATTTCTGGGGCTTGAACAGAAGGCAGGCCCCAGGCATACATGAACTTTTCACAATATCATCAAACTCTGAGAATCATCATCATCTATTTTGAGTTCAAAGTTTTTTTTCAGAGCTGTCCATATTTGCATTATTGGATCCCAGTTAATAAATATGTTGTGTCTTGATTAATTAAAATCATCAACAGTACAAAAACTGTGATCAGAATCGTTTAAGAAAACAGTATAAAACAGTACTAAGCAATAAAAAACGTAGAAGAACATATATTAAATCAAAACAAAACCGTTTCAGGCATAGAGTGACACATAAATTATGCAAAAAAGAAGGAGAGAACTCTGGGTCGTTCTCCAGTTTAGGTGGAAAGCAGCTCCTGTTAGAGCACTTTCAACACCAGCGACACTCTAGATCTGCTCACCTCAAATGTCTGTTTTTCTATCAAAGTTTTTAGGCATAGGATTAGCACAGGGCTATCCACGCAGAGATAGAAAATGACAAAGTCTTTTGCCATTTCTACAGCAAAGTCTTTAAGCATAAGACTAGTACAGTGCTGTCCTTGCCGAGCTGTAAAATGACAAAAGCCATTTATCACTCCAGGCACAATATTACAGCTTTGAATTGGTAAAATACCAATTCAAGCCAACCTTAAATGAGTAAAAGCAACCCCTGACACAGTGTTTTGCTCTAATTAGAGCTCTTCAGAGAGGTTTAGCTTTGTCCAGACACAAGGGAGCACCCAGTATTAAGTCAAAACAAAACCCTTTCAGGCATAGAGTGACGCATAAATTATGCAAAAAAGAAGGAGAGAATTCTGGGTAGTTCTCCAGTTTAGGTGGAAAGCAGCTCCTGTTAGAGCTCTCTTAAGACCAGCGACACACTAGATCTGCTCACCTCAAATGTCTGTTTTCTATCAAAGTTTTTAAGCATAGGATTAGCATAGTGCTATCCACGCCGAGATAGAAAATGACAAAGTCTTTTGCCATTTATACATCAAAGAACATATATTAAAAGCCCTGTGACCCTGTACCTATGAGATAATTATAACATCATAAGTCTATGCATGACTGGGATAATTCATTTTTTGTACAAAACAAATGTATGTACAGGTAGTACAAATTGTAGTACAATTGTATCAAATTGATCATCCAAAGTTCCAAGACTGGTTGACTTGTTACAACAAGTTGGATGTGCAGTCTTTTATTACAAATGATATATACTACAGGATGGCAATATAAAATTATAATGAAGAGGAAAATGTTCATCCCAACGATCACTGCTATATATGCTACAGAGGTGCTAATTGTGGTTGTAGTTGTCACCCTTGATGTGCAACTCAAGGAGACCACATCCTCATTGAATCAAGTGATCAGTTCGAATACCTGCATGTGCATCAGGTTGTCTTCTTCCTTGTGGCTGGCTTCCCTACCGCCTTTGTCGTGGGTTTGGACAATTGCCTTTTCCAGAGAATCTAATGTTACCTTGAGAAATTTAACTAGTCTGCAAATAAGCTGTGCATCCTGCCCATAACGCATAATGTAGTTGCCTCCTCGATTCCTCAAACCCCCTGTCTCAAAAAGCAAGGCCTTAGGAGATTAACACCTGGACTAGAGTGGTATAGGCACCAGCACAGTATATGAGAAAATGATTCGGTCCTCTACTTACATTAGTATTTCAGAGCATTCCTCATTGTGATTTTCTAGTTGCTCATATGTCGCACAGCGCTAAGAGTTGAAATCTCAGATGTATAAAGTGTGTTCTTGCCTCAATTTTCAGATCCATTGATTCATAGGTCTGGGCCTTAAGTGAACTATAATAGGGAGGTTGGTCATTCGTTCATCCCTGGGGGATGGACCTCTATCAGCCCTCAAACTTTTTATGATCATATCTTGGGGAAGATTTGTTTGATAGGGAGGGGCCTGTCACCCCTTGACAAGTCAATTCAAGCCCTGTTTTGGAGTCTGGGGTACTTGATTGTGAAACTGGAATTTCCTCAATGGGATTCTGTAAGCGTACACCATTTTTACCTGTCTCCAGACGCATTGCAGTGGTGTAGGTCCCCTTCAACATTTTTGTTGTCGTGCACCTGGCTCTCTTCTTGTTCCTCTCCGGACAAATTGCACTGGGCTTCCTTGTTTCCTGTTGATTTTTCAATGATGCTTACACCAATGCATGCCTTCCTCTTTGGAGAGCAGGCTATGTCCCATGATAGGAGACGTGTTCTTTGGAAGTTCCCAGTGGATGCAGGTTTCGTGTCCCAAGTTAATTTTGGCATCAGCTCAATCTAAGCCTGCTGGACAGCGATTTCATGGCCTGAATTATTTTCTGGTGGTGGCGGTCTCTTAAGCTGGGTTCACATGAAGAAATGAGTGTAAATGCTTTGTCTTGGTTTCAAAAGTTTTTGAGATTTTTCTTGTTTTCCTGGGCAGTCAATTTGGTATGTATCCTTCTGGCTTCATTTCATTAATATTAGATGGACCAACTAAACCATTTCGTGCCTTTGGACTTTCCATATTGATCATGCATGCCAAATGTGGGCTGCTCAGGTTTGCGGCTTGGCCCTGATGTATGAACCACTTATTCCTGGATGACTGCTCAAGAGCTCCCTGATCTGGTGCCAGGAGTTACCTGAAGTAGGGGCTTCTCACATGACATGCTGAGGCAAGTTGGAGGCCAAGTTCACATTTGTAGGAATCGTCTCAGGATTCCTGTCCATAATACAGTTTGGTGATAATCTTCCCAGCATATCACATTGGACTTTTAGGCAAGGATAAAATATTGTGTGCAATACAATGGGTAACGTTCCGAGTTTGTCTATAATGTCTTTGCAAAAACAATGACTGAGTCCTTTCAAATGTGTTTATTTCTGTGAATACCAGCTTTAATTTCAAATTGATCTAATGGCTTATTGATCCTTTTTAGCTGGTCAATAATTTTTGCAAAAATATCTATTTGAGTGTCCATTTTCATTAATTGGTAATTCAATGCATCGACTATGGTGGTCAGCAATGCTGCCATAAATGACAGAGTAGTTGGTAAAGGGTTGTTTAATGGTTCAGAGTGTCTTGCTGGGGAGCTCACACCATAAACCCTGGGGAAGGACCATTGATTTAGAGTGCGATTCGGGTCCTTCTTCAAATGACTGGGTAATTGGTAGGGCTCAGATTCAACTGCCAGCCTCTAGGTTTGCTCCTAGAAGGAGAAGAGTCTGGTCCAGCTTCAAGAGGAATATCCTGTCCTGGTTCCACCGCCTTGTGTGTGTGTGCTCAATGGTTTGCCCTCATTCTTCTACTGCTGTTCAGGACTAATAAAAGTTTTGGGGATATTTTCAGTTTTGCTCATATTCTTAGAGCCCCTCTGGGCTTTTTGGTTTATGTTAATCTTCTTTAGACCAGTTTAAGTTCACCGTCTAGTAATATTTGTTTTCTGTGTGGTTTAAAACCGTAGTCCACTCTACCTGACTGAGGCTATCCATTTGGCCTATAATGGCTGCGTCAACCTTCTTTACACATTAGATATGCCCAGCTGTGTCTCTAGGGAGCAAGATGGAGCCAGCGTGAGTGTTCGCGCTGCTCGGCTGGTCACGCCAGGCGCATGAATGATTGGCTAGCCGCCCTGAACTCTGTGATGTCATGCTGACTCAGAGGATCCTTTCTACGCAGAGGCTGCCAGGGGGAGGCTCCGAATCTCGGCGATGTGCTCCAACTTCTTCTCCTTTGATCTTCCCGGCGGACCCCCGAGCATTGCCCGCATGGTGCTTGATCGTCGCCCTGACTTGGATTTTACCGTCTGCAATGTCTTTGGCCCCATCATTTACCCACAGATTTGCGGGATACGGACACGGCGGCAGCTTCACTTTGGCAGCAACATCAATATGAGCGCCAGAGGAGCCAGGAAGGGTGGCAAACGAAAATAGCTGTCATCTCCGAGCCCAGAGATCCCAGGGATGCTACGTCCACAGAGGGAGGTGCAAAAGCCAGGCAAGAGGTCAGTGGCAGTAAAAAACTGTTGGGAAAAGCAGGGGGGGAGCAGGCTGCTCAAAGATTTAAAAGACTTAAAAGACCCAGCATCTGCCCAGCCTCCCCTAGCGAAAATGTTTATAGGAGCTAGAGCCCAACCCTCAGGCACTACTTCCAAGACTTTTGTGCCCGCGCTTCTCCCTGAGAATCCCCCCGAGGACCCATATATCAGGCTGACCCGGCCAACACCTGCACCTTGCTTACAGCAAGAGGCTGGCTCAATGTTTAATGAAGAGACTGTCCTAGAGACTGACCTGGTGGAAGCTGGACCCGGGGGGGGCACTTGCCAACACTACACCACAGATACCGCAGCCGGGCCACTAGACCCTGTCATGAACACAGGCATCTCTCCCTGCATGCCTGCTGCTAATCCTCTAAACGGGGCAACCGACCATCAAACCTTCTCAACCCTGGCCTTTGTAACACAGAACTTGGGCAATGGCCCTGATATTGTCAATCTAGGCGCCCCTCTTACAGCGCCGGAGATGCAGATGACAGGTATAGCCATCTTCATCCAGAGTCTGAAGGATCTAAATTTCTGAAGGCCGGACTATACTTACCAATAGTGCAAGGATATATATTAATATATCTATAATCAAAGAATAACAAGGCAGTCGGCAATGGAGAAGGTCGAATCGTTTATTGAATCAAAATACAAGCCCTGACAGGGGAACCTCGGTCTACACGACCCATGGAAGCGAGGTGTATGGTAGGGGCCGAATCAGGAATGTAAACACAACAAGAGCTGCCGATCACACAACAGGCTCCATCCCTATCTGCCAGGATGACGTCTAACACCATCCGATTTTGAAGAGATACGAGTCTCGTAAACTGAAGCTCTACAGTGATGTTAGCTAATATTTCACATTTTCCACAATCCTAGACAAGCGCCTTATATTCCGACTATTGAAAATCGGACCCCAAAATGGAACCAGGCCCTTTGAAATGTCTTCGAACTGTTGTAGCGAGGTACCTGTCTGGTCAGTTTTATCAGTATTATAACTTCTTATAGTCCTATTAGTCTCTAAGTCTCTTTTCATCAGCTGATGAGTCTTATGGTAATTGGAAGGGGCAACATAAACAGGAGGGTAAAGGAAAGACAGATAACATTGTCCTGTCCATCCCCGGGGAAGCCAAGTATAAGCATTCTCTCCACAAACTAAATACACATTAGGGGGGTGATCATCAGAGGAGTACTATCAGTTTGCAATGTGTAGGTGTAATTACAGGTACTACTCCCTAACTTAATTTGACCTCGCCCCCTAATACAAAACAAAGAAGTGGAATTTATAATGGGGACCCGCAGAGCTCTATCATTTGTAACATTGCGTTCCTTAAAATGTTGAAAATACAAAGTGGAAATAAAAAGCTCAAAGTCCTGCATCTCTTCTTTTGTAACAAGGTTTCATTTTTAGAGTCTGTATATACATTCATGCAAGCATTTGGATCTAAAGAACCCTGACCTTTATCTCCTTCTGCATCAAATCCTTGGTGTCTCTCTATATATTTTAAAATAGCTTCATAATCTCTTTCGGAATATATTTTGGGATTTACAACATAATGGGAATACATCAATGATAACAATTGCCACCATGCCTCGCAACTAGCTAAATACGATAGTGGGAGAGATATAAATAATTCATGTTGATGCATAACTGATGGCAATAAACCACAAACCCAGCAGTTCGTTTTGTTTGTGGTACTGTGAGTCTGGTGTTTCAACTCAATGAACACATTTTTCGAATAAGTCTCCCTATGCCTAGCCTTATGCGGGGGCAGAGAATAAAATTGATGTTCCTCTGGAGCAGGAGTAGTTTTCAACAATTCATGAACTGGATATTGAAATTCTAAGTATATAAACACACACATCATAATTACAGTAATTAAGGCAATTAAAACAACGAATGCCACCTTCAGTCTGGTGGGCCATCCAGAAAACAATTGCATATCATGAATCTGGCGCCGAAGGGCCAACGGTCTTTCATCCTCCATCATAATTCGACCAAAGGGAAACATAGTCTCTAAAAGTCCAAATCTATCTCAGTCCCTTGCTAAAAGTCCAAAACTAATCTTTGTATCCACAAATCACGCAAACCGCCAGAGGGTTTCTTCTTCCCTGCAAAGGATCTTCTCCCTGTGTCCGTTTTGTTTCTTTTAGAGCCTCACAGGCAGACTCTTATCTTTTATCCAAAGGAAAAGCAAACTTACAAATTCCAAAAGCACGATATCTCAGTCCTTCTTTCTGAACAGAGCTTTTTACACAATGTTCCCAGCTCTCTATGAGTTCAGTCCAGTGTCTCGCTCAGCCCCCTAATCACTCTGCTTGATGTTTTGTATCACAATGTCTCGTTCTATTCTCCTTCATTAGCGAGTGGGGTACCACGCTGTTTTTAGGGCCGCAGATCGTATCGACAACGGCCAGGTTGCTCCTGGTCAGAAAACAATTCAGTGGCATGGGTAACAGGCCTGGTCACCTCTCGTGCTGCCTCGGGATTAGCAGTTGCTTTTGACTCAGCTATAATATAATAATAATAAGGGTAGCTTATAAAGCGCTTGGTTACGCGGACGCGTGTCCCCGCGCTACAACTGAAGAACTCTGTGCGAGGTTGGAGACTAGTGACTCAGCTATTTCACCTTCGCCTTCAGGCAACACAGCCTTCAGGCAACACAGCACTCGATCGCTCTTTCTCTTGAGCATCCGAAAAGGGCACAAAGCTCCGAATCAGTTCTCCTTCCTGACTCGGCACTCCGTCTTTGTCCTGTTGATCAGAGGGCAGTGGTAGCGGGAGGCGCTTGGCGTGGCTCGCATTTATCCAGTGTTTGCGGCCATGCACCTTCACCTCCGTCCTCGTCACCAACAAAATCTGGTAGGGACCAGACCACTTGGGCTCTAAACTCGATGTTCACTGATAATTCTTCACCAATATCCACTGGCCAGGCTCCAATCGATGTCCAGGACCCTCCGGTAGTGGCTGCAATGTGTCCGATACCTGTTGATGAATAGAACGCAGATCTTTAGTCAACTCATGAAGATAATCTGTCATCAATGGATAATCAATATCTCTAAAGGATCTAGGTCTAGGGACTCCCCACACGTTTGCAGGACAGCCAAATGGGATCTCATAAGGGGGCAGGCCAGTCCTTGAATAAGGAGTTGTTCTAAGAGATAGCAGAGCTATTGGGAGGGCCTCAGGCCACTTTAGTCTAGTGTCTGCACAGACTTTGGCCATCTTGAGTTTCAGTATGCCGTTATATTTTTCAACCAGTCCCGCAGATTGCGGGTGCCTAGCGGCATGAAACCTCTGTCTGATCTGCAGGCCATCACAAACACATTGTACAAGGGTAGCATTAAAGTGGGGTCCGTTGTCCGACCAGATAATTCGGGGCAAACAATATCTGAGAAAGAATTCCTTAATCAGAAATTTTGCAGTGGTAATTGCAGTTGCATCTTTGGTGGGGTAGGCCTCAACCCACTTACTGAAAGCACACACCACCACCAAGACATACTTTAAAGTATTTACACGTTCCATTTGTATGAAATCTATCTGTAAAACTTCAAAAGGTAAAGATGGCGGAGCAAATTTGCCACTCAAAACAGATTCTCTACCTCCAGGATTATGTCGTAAACACACCGGACAATATTTCACAATGTGGGCTGCTGTTTTAACAATATTAGTGTTATACCACACCGGGTCTAGCACTGTGCTATTTCCTTTCGCACTAATATGGACTGGTCCATGTGCCATCATTACTACTGCATATACCATTGCATTAGGGAGCAACCATCGCTGTTTCTCAGATCGGTCTATCCAGCACCCATTCTCATCTAATTTCCCAATGTCCTGTTCCCACTTCTGTATTTCTTCAGGAGTGTCTTCTTTCTGTAATTGTTTTACACTTTCAAGGGTATTATCAAATAGGGATGTTTCAGTGGGCCATCGGGTAGATGCACTAGAAAACATAGGACTTCCTCTAGTCTGAGCTGTCTCTTTTACTACTGAATCGGCAAAGGCATTCCCTTTTCCAATGGAGTCTACAACCTTCTTATGTGCACTACACTTAATGATGGCTAACTTCTTTGGTAAGGTTAAGGCAAATAACAATCGATCAATCAAGGGACCATGCTGTATTTTCTGGCCATGAGTAGTAAAGAAACCCCGCTCCCTCCACAGCCTTCTGAAACTATGGGCGACGCCAAAGGCGTACTGGCTGTCTTTGAAAATATTTACTTCTAGACCTTCACTCATTTCACAGGCTCTTAACAAAGCTATTAGTTCAGGTGCCTGAGCTGAGTGATGTGGAATCCTTGCGGTTTCCACTATGGTCTTCAGATTAGTGATGGCATACGCTGCTGTCGTAGTGCCATCTGGCAACTTGAAACAAGAGCCGTCAACATATAATTCTCCATCTGGTTCAAGTAAAGAGGTGTTGGTTAAATCTACTCGTTCTTTTGTTTCTTCTTCTGTTCTGAACACGCAATCATGGACATCAACTCTTTCATCTTTGTCAGGGAGAGGTAATAACGTAGCAGGATTCAAAATAGTGCATTTCTTAATATTAATATGGGGGCAAACAGTGTCAATTCATATCCTGTCAATCTAGCACTCGTGAAGTGTTGCGTTTTGGTCCTGTTTAAAAGAATATCCACAGCATGCGGTACCATGACTGTGAGATCAGTGTTAAGGACTATTCCTTCTGACTGTCGGATGGCCAGTGCTACTGCAGCAGTTGCCCTCAGACAGCTCGGGAGGGCTCGTGCTACAATATGCAAAATCGAAGAGAAATATGCACAAGGTCTCTGTTTCTCCCCAAACGTCTGTGTTAACACCGATAATGAACAACCGTCTACCTCATGCACATAAAGTGAAAAAGGTTTCCGGTAATATGGGGTTCCCAACACAGGTGCAGAACAAAGAGCAGACTTTAAAGATACAAAGGCTTCTTGACATTCATCCGTCCAGGGCAGGGGTTCATGCACATCTTTGGTTGTCAATTGCAACAAGGGTTTAGAGAGTAGTGAATAGTTAGGAATCCACTCACGACAGTAAGAGGTTATGCCAAGAAAAGCACAAACATCATGTTGTGTACGAGGGACAGACATGTTAGTTATTACAGATATTCGCTCTGGAGTCAATTGTCTCCCCGCTTTCGACCGAAAATGGCCTAAGTAGGTCACTTCCTGTCGACAATATTGAAATTTAGAAAGAGACACTTTATTTTCTTTCTTAGCCAAATGGTGTAACAATTTTACCGTAGCCTCCTTGCATCCCTCCTTAGTATCGGAAGCCACTAGTATATCATCTACATACTGAATAATGGAATTTCCGGCAGGCAAAATCAATTCATCTAGGACTGCTTTTAAAGCCTGACTATAAATACTGGGACTTTCAGTATAGCCTTGAGGAGCGCGTGTAAATCTGAAACTTCGGCCAGCCAATGAGAATCTGAAGATATGCCTACTATCTGGATGAATTGGGATGCTAAAGAAGGCATTCTTCAGATCAATTACTGAAAAGTATTTGGCCGTGGAAGGAATCATGGTTAAAATAGCGGTTATATCAGGTACCACTGGATACTGTGGAACCACTATTTTATTAACTGCTCGAAGATCAATCACAAAATGGTAAGTATTCTTATAATCTGGAGCACCATCAACTGGTGTCTTCTTCAGAATCGGCAAAATCGGGCTGTTACAAATATTAGCTGATGTTTCTTCTACCACCCCATTATGAATAAGGTCCCGAATAATGTTTAACATAGTCCGTTCACCTTCAGGTGAAATCTTATATTGTGGAATGCGAGGCAGCTGCGCATTATGTTTCAGAGTAATGGACACGGGGGCTATCTTTAACAGACCTAATTCAGTGTCCCCTGTCGCCCACAAGGTCTGAGGAATGGTAGAGAATTCAGGGGGTAAATGCTCGTTCCTAGCAAAATATTGAGAATCCTGCAAAGAAGGTTTCTGCATTGTCAAATATACACCTTCCGGTGAGCAGTAAATCCGAGCATGTAATTTTTTTAAGATATCTAAACCCAAAAGGTTTTCACCACAGTTAGATGTTAACAAAAAGGGCGACTGTATAGAAATAGGTCCTATAGTGAAGGGCAGAGGCTTGGAAATGGGGCTTACCACTGGTATTCCTGAGAACCCTACTGATACATTTTTGTGGCCAGACAGAGCCGCCCCTGGGACCATGGTATGAGCAACAGAACTATTCATTGCTCCAGTATCCACTAGGAATTTTCCTGATGCACCCAACAGTTCCCCTTGTACATAAGGTCCCTCTTGGTCAATTGGTACTGTAATGTGGCCCCCTTCTCTGTCCTTGGCTGTCTCATGCATAATCTTGTTCATCGTATTCATCATCCACGAAATTCTCATTATAGTACTGCCTGTTCTGTGGATTATCAAAATAATTTTTCCGGGAATCCTCATCTTCTCTTCTCATGCTATTTCGATCAATGTTTCCCAGGCCCCAGCCTCGTCCCCTACTGGGAACATTTCTGGCCATTAACAACGGGCAGTCCGCTCTCCAATGCCCCTCTTGTTTACAATACGAGCATTAATTCAAACCAACATTCGGGGGACCTCCTCGTCCTCTGCCGGTCCTTCTTTGGAAGGAACCGCGCCCACTTCGTCCTGAATTCTGTCCTCTACTAACTTGTTGCATCAAGACTCTAGTCTTTCATATCTTTCGTTTTCTTCTCCGTCCTTTCCTTATTTTCATTCTCTCGGTGCTCGTAACACTGAGCCATACTAAGGATCAAAGATGGGGTGGACGTAGTCCATGTACTTTCGGCCGCCTGAAGGCGTGTCATGATCTCTGGTAACAAATTTGTCACAAATCTATTTACAAACAATCGTATTCCCCCATCCGTGGATAAATCCTGCCCACTAAAATCTATAAATGTTTTCCCAAATCTGGTGAAGAAATCCGAGAAACTCTCATCCTTTTTCTGTTTACAAGCAGATAAATTGTCCCAATCTATTATCTTAGGAGGCAGGAGTGTTTGCATGTACGTAATTATTTTATCTGGTACTGCTAATATTTCATCTCTGGGTTTTTCCCCAGGCTTCCGTTCCTTATCCCAATCTTTTGATTGAACCCACGTTGCTCCTAACTCGGGAATATGATCAGTATCATGTATCTGTCTCCAGATATCTACCAGGATCAAAAGGCCAAAGAATAACTCAATGTCGGGTATAGTCATGATCGCAGAGTTAGCAGCTTCGCCCAATTCTTTGTAATAAGCAGTGGGATTCTTACGAGGGTCAGGGAGCTGAGCTTTTAATTCGTTTCCAAGGGGTATAAACCCATTGTTCCTGAAGCCTTGCGTCCTCCTTAGGTCTAGTTATATTGCCCCCATTAACCCTAAGTTCAGGTAATTCTGGAAAGAAAAGAGGATGTACTTCTCTCATAGGATTCTGTGTTCCCCAATCGGTACATCTCCGATGCATTCGCTCACCATACTGCAAGTGAATTGCCACATTCTGATATATTTCATCGGCCTGCAGGTGGAATTTGTGGGCTATGTCTCTTATATCCTTTAAAATTTGTGGGGCATACCCCTCCTCAAAGCACTGTTCCCATAGCGAAATCAAACGAATCGCCATATTTTCTAAAGCTAATTGTTGTGCAACAGGCTGGTAATCTTTCATAGTACTCCAAATATCCTCCATTGTGTAAATAGCATTCTGCATCCATTGGGACGCCTGGTTTACTATAGTTTTACGTTCTTCCATACCCAGCGCAGATCTGGTATAAACCCGTGGGTCACTCAGATCCGACCCCAAACGTTTAGGGGTCGTGTCTAGGGTGACAAAGCTCGAGGATCTATAATGCTTGGAGCCGGAGCGGAGAAAAATATTGGACTCGAAATAGACGGTACAACCGAATCTGGTTGTAATGTAACCAGGGGTGAAGTAGAGGGTCAGAGCGAAGGAGGGGGAAGCAGTGCATCCCGTACAGACCCATCTAGCGGGTCGTAGCCATTGCTACTACAAGATTCCGTATGGGAGGTGCTGGCGGAAGTGGGGGCGCCGGCGGAGGCGCAGGCGCAGGCCCTTGGTGAACCAATGGCACTGCTGGGTATAGACCCTGTGAGGCATAAGGAGGAGGTGGACGAGCTTCTAACAACCCTCCTAATTCATCTCCAGTATCGGGTCAAGTCACATAACTTTTGTCTGTTCCTAAACGAAACTGTCTATCCATTAGAGCAATATTTTCCTCCAGTTTTCCTTTATCATAAGCTACAGCCTTTTGAGTTATGGTCTGTCCAGATATAATCCTTCCCAATTTGTCTTCCCTTATTCACCGTCATTTAGCCTCCTTTAACCATAGGTTCAAGGAGTCAAACATAGACTGGCGACTTTTCTTCATGGACATTTTATTCTGTAAATACGTTATTTTGTTTTCATCAAACGACCATGTGAGGGGCCATTGCAATTCAGCATTATCTCTTGTATACTTATGCCATAACGCATTAAATAAAATTGGTGTAAGACCATGTTTAACATACATATAAAAACTGGGGCTTCCTTCCGGAGGGGCAGGCTGTCTTTCTTCCAGCCGAGCACCTCTCCGACAGCAGCACCCAAAACATAGTTTACTAAAAGAAGGCATATTAACAATAATATTATAAATGTTACGAATTTGTCAATCGCTTCTTTCATACAAGCGCGCCCTCTTCACCATTCACTCTCTTATACTCTTCCTTTTTCTCCCATACAAGATGTCGCATAAACTGCAGGGTTCCAAAAATGAGCTCTACACAAAGTCAAATACAAATGACATGTCTTTTAATATGAACGGAGCCCGTCGACTCCTGTTCGTGGAATCAAATTCCAAAGAATTCCAGCAATCACAATTAAGCCTCTCGTTAGGAAGACC
The DNA here is from genome assembly GCF_964263255.1 of Lissotriton vulgaris. Taxonomy (NCBI): domain Eukaryota; kingdom Metazoa; phylum Chordata; class Amphibia; order Caudata; family Salamandridae; genus Lissotriton; species Lissotriton vulgaris. The sequence continues at coordinate 746,038,385 of NC_141693.1, read as the reverse complement.
ACAAACTCACTTCTTAGATATCCCCTGGTCGTATTCTGGTTGGGCCGGTGTTTCGGGGCACAAGGCTCCAGAACCCTAGCTTACCCAGCTGCTCCCAGGGCTTCTCTTGAGTGAGTTTGTCCGAGCAAACACCCCGTGCTTCGCAAGGTACCAAGTGCAATTTCACAAAGTCAATACAAATCCCAAAAGGTGTCTGCCCGTGCAGCCCCTGCACCGCAACGCCAGACTCCTTTTCGGATTCCCTCGTGGTCCGGCTTCCCCGGCCACCGATGAACAAACAGTTTACAATTTCCAAATGGACACTTCCTTCAAGTGTCCGTTTCCAATCTTAATCAGAAGATTCACTCACCTGGTGCGCACAGGTCGATACCGACTTCTCCACTGCCGATTTCTAGACAGACCGACACAGTCTGTGTTTCTCTCGGGTTAAGCCCGTAGGACTCCGGCGTAGGGTCTCCGGCAGCCGGGAGGGATACTGGGTTACAGGGCGGACTCTCCACTAATGGGGTCTTTAAATAAATACTTCTTGTCCACTCACTCGGCCAGAACTTCTCCCTGTCCCTTCTGCTCCTGATTACAGGAGGGGACGACCCTAACGCGGAGTACCGGCAGAGTCATCAACTGAAGGATCAAAATTTCTGAAGGCCGGACTATACTTACCGATAGTCCAAGGATATATATTAATATATCTATAATCAAAGAATAACAAGGCAGTCGGCAATGGAGAAGGTCGAATCGTTTATTGAATCAAAATACAAGCCCTAACAGGGGAGCCTCGGTCTACACGACCCATGGAGGTGCGCAGAGGAGACTAACGAAATACACATAATACAAAGTATATATACGTTTTACATATTCTGGTTAACACCCAAAAAGGAAGTACACAAGATGTCCGTTAGTCTACAGGAACACCCATTTAAGGTTCTTACACATTTGTCAATAGCTAAGCTAAAAGCTATTCCGAGGGTAGGTCAGTGAGGTGCCCTTCTTGTCTATCTTAGACCCAAAGAGTACAGAAACGGACCCTGCTAGAATGTATGCATCCTACAAGAAGGGCAAATGCGACCTTGGGTTTCCCTGAGCCATGTTCCAATGAGAAGAGAAGCAGATTAAGCAACTTAACCTGTCTTCGTATCCTGCGTTATACCATGTAACTTCTGAGACTTTATACGTAGATGAAGGGAGATGAAACAAAGTAGGCCTGACTACATCAATAGGTCAAAACGAACCTTCATAACCTATCATTAGGCTATCATACAATATTGGTTTATTCACGATTATGAATACGTATATGGGGTTATATGTAACAATCATGATTATATATGATTTTATATCCCAACAAGTCTAGAAGCCCCTGCTGGTGCGCAAGCTCCTTGGACCCCAGAATCAGGGCCTGAGCACTTCTACTCAGTCTCCGATGGCCCACCAACCTCATCGGGCGAGCGAGGGTGATAGTGAGGTCTCAAATAAAGAAACTGGTACAGTCCAATGGTCAAAGAAGCCCAGAAGCAAGAGCAAGCGGCACAGCCAATTGAAATGGGACTACTCTGACTCTCAAATGTCCTATCCTCTGGATGAGGATGATTCTAGCACAGCACAGTGGGGGAAAACAAAAAGCCTTCCTGCAGACACTGCTGAGCCCTCCTTAGCCTCTATTCTAGCTTCCATCAAAGAATTTCAGGAGGAGGTTCAGGCAGACAATCACGCAGCTAAAGCTGCTGCTAAGAAACTTTAGGGAGGCCTAAGGCGGTTAAATAAAACTTGTACTGATATAAGCGACACTGTTTCTATGGTGGAAGCACAAACCGAGCACCTGGAAATCGAATCCACGGCAGCTAAACAAGAGAGCGAGTCCAACACTGCCTGCCTGCCTGGTAGACCTATCAATCAATCAATCAATCAATCAATCAATCAATCAATCAAATAATTTGTAAAGCGGACTACATACCCGCGAGGGTTTCAAGGCTCTGAAGGGAGAGGAGGAAGGGGGTGCTGTGTCTACTGGTCGAACAGCCAGGTCTTGAGTTGTCTCCTGAAGGATAGAAGGTCTTCGGTTTGTTGTAGGATGAGGGGGAGGGTGTTCCAGGTCTTGGCGGCGCAGTGGGAGAAGGATTTGCCTCCGGCTGTGGTTTTACGGATGCGTGGATTGGCAGCCAGGGAGAGGTCTGTGGAGTGGAGTTTCCAGTTGGGTACGTAGAGGGAGAGTTGGCTGTTGAGATAGACTGGCCTGGTCTTGTGGAGTGTCTTGTGTGCGTGGATCAGGAGCTTGAAGGAGATGCTTTGGTCGACAGGGAGCCAGTGCAGGTTCCTCAGGTGGGGGTTGATGTCGTCACGGCGCGGGACGTCTAGGATCAGGCGTGCAGAGGAATTCTGGATTCTTTGCAGCCTGTTGATGAGCTTGGTCGGGGCTCCAGCGTAGAGGGCGTTTCCGTAGTTGAGTCTGCTGCTGACTAGGGCCTGGGTGACTGTTTTCCTTGTGTCTGTCTGGATCCATCTGTAGATCTTGCGGAGCATGCGGAGGGTGTTGAAACAAGTGGAGGAGACAGCGTTTACTTGTTTGGTCATGGTGAGTTTCGAGTCGAGGATGACTCTCAGATTGTGGGCTGAGGGATGGGCCAGAGGATGAGGATCTCCGTCTTGTCTGCATTCAGTTTGAGGTGGCTATGCTCCACCCATTCGGCGATGGCCTTCATTCCATGGTGGAGGTTGGATTTGGCGGTGAGGGGGTCCTTGGTGAGGGAGAGGATCAGTTGCGTGTCTTCGGCGTAGGAGATAATGTTGAGGTTGTGCTGTTGGGCGATGCGTGCGAGAGGCGCCATGTAGACGTTGAACAGCGTTGGGCAGAGGGAGGATCCCTGTGGGATGCCGCAGATGATCTCGGAGGCTTCGGATCGGAAGTGGGGGGAGGCAGACTCTCTGGGTTCTGCCGGAGAGGAAGAAGGAGGTCCAGTCTAAAGCCTTGTCTCAGATCCCTGCATCTTGTAGTCCTGTTCGTAGTGTGCTGTGGCAGACGGTGTCAAAGGCGGCAGAGAGCTCTAGAAGGATGAGGGCCGCTGTCTCGCCGTTGTCCAACAGTACCCTGATGTCATCTGTGGCAGCGATGAGGGTGGTCTGGGTGCTGTAGTTGCTGCGGAAACCTGACTGGGAGGGGCACAGAATGCTGTTGTCTTTGAGGTAGCGTGTGAGCTGGATGTTGACTATCTTCTCGATTACGTTAGATGGGAACGGAAGCAGGGAGATGGACCGGAAGTTTTTCAGTTTGCTCTGGTCTGCCTTGGGTTTCTTCAGTAGGGCTTAGATCTCGGCGTGTTTCCAGCTCTCAGGGAAGGTCGTGGTCTCGAAGGAGAGGTTGATGTTGTTGCGTAGGTGGGGTGCGATGGAGCTGCCTGCTTTGTTGAAGATGTGGTGTGGAAAAGGTCAGACGGTGAGCCGAAGTAGATTGTGCCCATGGTCTTGAATGTGTCATCGATGCTCACATTGGCCCAGGTTGTCTGGGGGCCGTGGTCGGTGGGGTGTGGTGATTCCTGCGTGTTGGGGCCACTAGGGGTCATCCGGGGGTTGAAGCTGTTGTGGATGTCAGCGATCTTGCGGTGGAAGAAGGTGGTGAGGGAGTCGCACAGGGCTTGCGACGGCGAGATATCGTTGGCGTTGGAGCTGGGGTTGGAGCGTTCCTTCACAACGTTGAAGAGCTCCTTGCTGTTGTGTGCGTTGTTGTTGAGGCGGTCTTTGAAGGAGGTCCTCTTGGCAGTCCTGATGAGGTGGTGGTGGTTGCGGATGGCATTTTTGAGGACTGTGCGGCTGCAAAGCGACTTCTCGCTATGCCATATATTCTCCAACTTCCGGCAGATGCGCTTGGACGCTAGGAGTTCCAGGGTAAACCAGTTGGCTCGCTTGCTGGTGTCTTTGAGTGTTTGTTTTTTCAGCGGGGCTAAGGTGTTGGTGCAGTCCTCCATCCATTGCCTGAGGGTGCGCGCGCCATCGTCGGGGTTGGTCGGTGTGTTGAGTGCGAGGTTTGTCTGTAGTTCTACTTCGGTGATTCTGCCCCAGCAACGACGGGGGATCTATAGGGTGGGTGATGTGCGACTGGTTTCCGGAAGGTGAAGCGGATGCAGTGGTGGTCGGTCCAGGTGGGTTCGGAGACGTGGCTGAAGGAGACATGTAGGCATGAGGAGAAGATGGCGTTGAGCGTGTGTCCGGCGATGTGGGTCGGCGACGTGACGAGCTTTTTCAGTCCGAGGTTGGCGAGGTTGTCAATCAGGGTGGAGGAGTTGCTGTCGTTGTTGTTCTCCAGATGGAAATTCAGGTCTCCGAGGAGGATGTAGTTGGTGGAGGTCAGTGTGTGCTTGCTGATGAAGTTGGCGATGGTGTTGCAGAATTGTGGTCGGGGTCCGGGTGGTGTGTAGATGAGGGTGCCTCTTTGGGCAGTCTTGGGGTCCGTGTGGATCTGGAAGTGCATGTGTTCGGCGGCAGCAATACAGATGATCCAGTGATCATTAACCTGGTCTCAGGGGAGTTAGCCCACTCACCCACCCCAATTATCCTTTGTGGCAACCTTAATATACATCTGCCCAGTGACTGGAAAACAGATAGCAAATTAAGGTGCAAAGGCAGAAAGCCCCTAGTATTTCAAGCACTAGCTAACCTAGCTCAGATCCATGGGCTAAGCGACATTTGGGCTAGTTTAAACCCTACGCAACCTGGCTACATTTACTTTTCTGCCCAGCTTCACACGCTTTAGATTAGATTATTTCTTTATTTCGTCTTTACTACTTAGTAACTGCACTATAGACATTGCACCTCGTTTTATGTCAGATCACAATCCTCTTATATTAAACATCAAGGATTAGGGAACTGGAAGGAGGCACCAAGGTGGAGCTTTGAGAAAGCCCTTTTGCAAGACGCAGGCTATCGGGTGCACATGCAAGGCTGGATTCAGGAGTTCCTTGAAATAAACATTGGAACTGCTTCAATGATGATTGTCTGGGATACGCTAAAGGCAGGTGTTCAGGGCGAAACTTTGAGGTTTTCAGCAACGAAGAATAGGAAGGAGAAGGTGCTAATTAGTGATCTTCAGGAGAAACTAAGGAGAGCAGAAATGAAACTGGTCCTAATGGTTAAGTCGGGACAGGATATTGAGAATGTCCAAAATATGTAATATTTGCTAAAGCAGAAATAGCAGCAGTATTTGCAGAAAAACTGCAGCAACTGCATTGGGCATCACCTTGCCGTCAAGACCAAGCAACAGTCTAAAAGCAGTGAAATACACACATTCAAACTGGCTACAGGGTTTGAGACTAACAACCCTAATGCAATACAAAGGGAATTCCAAGACTTTTACACTGAGTTATACACGGAAGAGAAGTGCAGTGCAGCAGGTTTAATCGAAAGTGAGATAGCTAGCTACTTAAGTGAGGTTGACCTTAGACAGCTTGCCTCTGACAATAGCAAACTGCTAGATCTCACCCCAACTTGGGACAAGATCAAGGACACCCTATCTAGTTTACCAGATGGAAAAGCCACAGGAAAGGATGGCATTCCTGTGGAATTCTATAAAATATTTGCTCCTCAAATCAAATCAATTTTTACTGACGTGGTAACTTCCATCTTTAATGGGCTCTCCCTCCTGCCTCCTGGTCTAATGCTAGAATATCTATATTTTCCAAAAAGGGTAAGTTGCAGTTAGAAATGGGCTCACACAGACCCATCAAGCTCATCAACTGCGACTGTAAAGTCTTCTCTAAAACATTGGCAACTAGAATATCCTCTGTGGCTGAGTCCCTAGTCTCAGAATGGCAGCACAGCTTCATTCCAAAAAAAGGCACAACGGAACATGTCAGGCGGGCTATTACCCTGTTTGATGCAGCGCAGGTAGCAGGAGACCCGATGTCATTAACACTACTGGACGCTGAAAAAGCATTTGACCGGGTCTCCTGGCGGTTCTTGTGGGCTGTCATGGGCAGGATGGGTTTTGGGCCAAGACTCACACAGGCAGTACAGACTCTATACCAAAAACGGACGGCCTGTGTCTCCATCAATGGGGAACTTACTGACCAATTTAACATCTCCCGGGGCACTAGGCAGGGCTGTCCCTGCTTCCCCCTGTTATTTGCCCTCTACATAGACCCATTCAATAACCCCTTGCATGAGCTTGTCATGGCCTCCGCGGAACGCCCACGCGGGGATAATTACCCCGCTATGCTGGGCGTTCCATTGAGCGGGCGTGGCTGTGTGCTGGTGATGAGCTGAGCTCGTCATGGCCTCCGCGGAACGCCCACGCGGGGATAATTACCCCGCTATGCTGGGCGCTCCATTGAGCGGAGTGGCCGTGACGAGCTCAGCTCGTCTCCAGCACACGGCCACCATGCTGCATGACGAGCCTAGCTCGTCAGCAGCACTGCGGCGCCGCGCGCTGCCCCCCTCCCGCCCCGCGTCGCGGGGGAAATAGCCCTGCGACGATGGGGTTTTTGTAGTAAATAAGGAGGAAATCCAAGTATATTCAGATAAATCCAGGATTTAATAAGCTGCAGCACAGTACTTCCAACCTCCAAGAAATCAGTCCAAGTTAAACATTTTAGATCATAACAATTCCAAATGGAATCTCATGGACAGTGTGCATGTGCAACAAAGAACAAAGATTCTATTAAAAGGGAAATATGTACAGGGTAGGTTAAAAGGGAAATACATTGTAAATCAGAATATAACAGTTAAGCAAATTGAAAGGAACCCCGCCATTATAGCAACTAGTATCCAGGGCAACAACACTAAAATTATGGCTTATGCTGACGACCTGGCCATAACTTCCCCTGACCCCGATAATGCTATATTGGCTTTGGAAATAGAGGCAAAAATAATTCGGGAAAATTTCGGGTTATGCTTTGAACAACAAGAAAACCTAAATAATTGTAAACAGGGAAATCACCTGGACCGATGCCCGGGTAGTGCCAAAGGCTAAATACCTGGGGGTTGTCATTTCTGCTAACATCGATGAAATTGAAACCCAGAACTTAGCCCCTCTCGCGGCAGATACCAAGAAGACCCTTAAACAAATCGATAACCTTCATCTGACCCTTGTTCGTAGATGTAATGTAATCAAAATGACATACTCTCCTAAACTCCTTTACTTCTTTCGTACCATACCCCTGGAATTCAGCAAAACGAAACTGCAGAAATTCCAGCAAATATTTACGCGGTATATCTGGGCCTACTCACAACCAAGGAGGGCTCTAAAGCAACTGTCTCTCCCCAGAGAACTGGGCGGGTGGGCCTTCCCCAACATTATGCTGTACTACTGGCCCTCAGTTATGCAATACAGCACTGAACTGGTGAGGGAACTTCCCCTCTCATCTTCAGCCTCGCCTAGCCTTTTCAGCTCCTACTGGGTGAAGAGCACCGGGGCTGTCTCTTCCGACAGACCTTGTTTGGATACTACAAACGTGTGAGATTCAAGACCTTAATAAACTCCTACAAGGTCTTCCGTTATATCCGCAGAGTATTTGGGCTGGGAAGATTCAACTATTACTCTCCTATCACGACAAATTGCAATTACCCCGCTATCTTTGGTAGGTCCTACTTCTCAGATTGGCACAAGGCAGGCATCACGAAACTGGGGGATCTCATCACCAGTGAAGGAGTCATTTTTTAGACCCCACCGACACTACCGCAGCCGAATTGCTGCTGGACCTCACTTCCGTTGGCCTATGTTTAATGAATCCACAGGCCACCCATGACAAAGGCCACCTTCTGGACCCTATCTTCACTAATATCCATGACTTCAAAACCTGCGCGCCCCTCCCTCTCCCCTGGACAGACCACTTTCTGATCCCTATTGATTGGCATCTCCAGGCTCCGCCACTCCAACTGCCTAAATCCCGGGTCCTCATCAGACGCTGGCACAAACTTGTACCGGAAGAATGGGCATCCAAGGTCAGGGAATCTGCCCCTCCCCCTACTCTTGGCCCAATAACCGCCGATATTGAGTTTAATTCCTGGCTCACCCAATCATTGGACAGCCTCTTACCTCGATCTAGTACCCTTAACACCTTCAGCGCGGCGCAAATTTTCACGCTGTGCTGAAGGTTCTAATGAGCCAACGGGCTCATGACGGAACGGTTCCGTCATGAGCATATGCCACCCGACGCTCATGACGGAACCGTTCCGTCATGAGCATCGAAGGGGTTTAACGAGCTAAGAGAGTTAATCCTTCCCCCTGGTACACCCCTGAACTGAATGCTCTACGGAAGGAATGTAAAAGGACGGAACGCGCGTGGAGGAAGGACAAATTTGCAGACAAGAAAGACGCATTCCAGGCATCCATAAGAACTTACAAACTCGCGCTTCGTAACACCAAAAGTTTATTCTATGAGGAAAGAATAAAAAACTCCTCCTGTGTTGCGTGTTTATCTAGGTTCCTGATCGATACTGCGACCTTATGCCCCTATTCGGCTATAAATCCATTTATTCCCTATATTGGCATAACCGTTCAAGTGCGATTTTCAGAAAAGTCATCTCTGGCCTCACACGAACAGAGCCACATTCCAGCATAGTTCTCTGCCACTTCCTTTGCAACCAATTAGTGCAATGACAGAGCAGAAGTCACTATCTGATATTCCTAGATTAACACTCCGAGTTCTTCAACAAGATAAAAACTCAGCAAACCTGGAAATCCCCGCTTGCTGTGTTTTGATTAGTAATGGAACTCTAATGAGCAACTGATAACTATCACTTCCTAGTGACATCTTTAATTGACGTCTTATGTCCAGCAAACTTGCGTCAAACCCGGCACCTGTCAGGTATAAATATTACCAACATTGCCTTAAGCAAAGAGAGACCAACAAGAGCTGTCGTGCTGTTGTAAGCTGTCGTGCACCCTGTGTGCATCCCATTGCTGCTGCAGGCAGTACGCTGCTGCTGTTGTCCCTTGGTGGTGAAGCTACTGATACCATTATCGCTGCTAAAGCGCGAACGATGGTGCAGTACGCTTAGGAGCTGAACAGCCGTCCCTCTACGAAGAGCCCAGCAGATTCCAGCTGCCGCGGACGCTGTCCCCCGCCTCCTCCTCCTGACGCGCTGAAGAGACCCGCTGCCTTTCTCCTGCAGAGAAATCCAGCTCCAGCGTTTCCGGTCTGCCCTCGCGGGTGACTGGGATATTGAGTGCCCCCTGAAGGAAATACCAGACTTCCATCATTCTATTCAGAGGTATGGTGTTGACTAAACCCTTAGACGAGAATTCTTGAAGCAAACCTTGGCAAAACCAACTTAACTTAAAGCTACTTACTTACTCCCCTTTCACGTGTTAGGCTTAGGTCAGGCACACTGGGGTAGGCTTAGTTAGAAGCACCAGTTGAGTATGTTAGCCTAATGTATATATGACTGTATATATGTTTAATTACTTTTAAACCATTGTATGGCTAAGAAACCATATCAATGCTTTTACAGTTCTATTTCGCAATCCTTATCTTACTGTACGTACTTTTTATCATAACAAGTCTTGCAATTGTGGCAATACATTTCTCTTGTACGAGAAGAAAGACTGTCCAATAAATGTTAACCCTTTATTGACAAACACCCGTCTCTCTATTCTCTACATCTCGTGAAAGTAAACTGCACTAAACTGACTTAGTGAAATACATGTCTATTGTTTCACACGACCCTAGAGATTGACTCTTGATCTGAGGAGCAAAGTTGTCATGTTGCACGGTTGTTGGAAAACTGAATCCCTTCTTATCTGTGCCAGGGAAGCTGATCACTTCCTATGCAGAGAAGAAAGTTTCCAGTGACCTCTGAGCTAGTTGGTAACACACCCAATTAAGTTTAGCATAGTCAGTGGAGGCCTGGAATATCCGCAGTTCCACGTCGATACTACTGTTTATGTTATTCTAATGCGCAGGGCCTAGTGGGAAACTAGGAACTACACTACATGGCGCCCAACGTTTGGTAAGGCGATAAACTAACGCAAGACGTTAGAGTAACTCAGTTGTGCATATTTCACACAGACCCCTTTCTCCCGTAAATACTCCAATAGACGTCTGGAGTGGGTGAAAGGTTAAAATCCGCCCGAACTCAGTAGGAAGAGGTTCCTATGAAAAGCTCTGGTTTATTCAACGTTGAAGGATACAGTGTTCCAAAATATTGTGCACCTAATCTTTGTCTCCTTGGAGACCAACTCTGCAAACCTTGCATTTTAACAATGCCAGGAGAAAATAACGGAACCACTGGGGCCGCAGTAAATGCAACTCAGCAGGATTCCGACGATATGGTACCGGGTGCAATAATCATCCCGGTCCACTTAAGAAGATCTATAACATTAAAACTTATAGAAAACGGACTGACACCACAAGGTGGTACAGTAATTTTCGTGATAGAGGCTCACAAATATCGGCAGACAGAGGTATTCTATTCATGGGTAAACTTTCCAGCGGTAAACAGTAGAACAAAAGAGTTTCACTATTACAAAATAGAGAAACCCCCGGAAGAGTACGCTCCTTTCGAGGAGATTGAAATTCCACTTAAATTTCAAGAGCACCTGCTCTGGTTTAATGGCGCCCTAAAACACAAAGATCACATTACCAGGCTCGGTCCACTAGGTAGACCAGGAGCAACGTGGCCAATTCTAGCCGGCTACACACCACATCCTGACATTGCAAAAATGTCAAGGGAAGACCTCTTAGTTAACATAAGAGAATTAACAAAAGCATATAGAGAGTTAGTAAAATTATTTATTAAAAATAATTTAAACACTCCTAAAAAGAGCTGGGATGGAAATAAACAATCCACTCCCAAGGAAAAAGTTTTCCAGACCAGAGGAAGGTCTCCTCGACGGAGGGAAAGAACTCCGACTCGAGAACGCCAGTCTCCCCAGAGGGAGCCCTCTGAGAAAAGATATAACCTTAGAAATAGGGATAATCTGAAAAAACCTGATAGATATCAAAGCATTGATACACGTCCCTCTCGATCTTTTCCACAGAATTCGGAAAGAAGAGGACGGTCAGACCCAGGAGAGCACACCAAGTCCAAAGACAAGGAACCTGCTCAAAATAAGAAATCTCAATTTCAGAAAAAGAAGGTAGCCAGTATTAGAGTAATCAACCATGCCGAGGATACTGAGGACACAGTTGAAAAACGGGGAGTGGGCATTGACAATGTTGGACAGTGCAGCGGAAATCAGTATAGCGCGCAAGATCTTGATGAGTCATCTGGAGACAGTGGACACGAATGAATACATTCAGGTTGAAACTGCCGACACCAGACTTAGCGAGCCCCATAAAATATACGAAATAACATTGCGTATAGAGGGTGATAAGACTAGGAAAATAAGAGGTCTATTTTGGGATAAGCTCTCAAAAGGCTACGATATTCTGTTAGCTGAAAAAGATTGGCCCCCGGGGTTTGTCAGGGAGTGCCCTCGTGGCGAAGAAGTGATTATGCCTGCCTTCGAGAATCACATTCCGATTCACAAAAAATATACATATGCAAGGAAATGGGCAGTAGCCCAGGCACCTGCATTATATAAAAATCATGTAGGATGGGATGAGGACTCAACTCCTCACAAAATCCAATTAAAAAGTGAACCAACTGCCAAACGGCAGTATCCCATAAAGCAAGAAGCTAAAAAACAAGTCAGGGAGATCTTAGATCAACTTGAGTACCAGGGGGTGATTGAAACATGCACCTCTCAAATGAACAATCCTTTGTTTCCTGTCTCCAAGCCAGACAATTCATATCGTCTAGTTTTGGACTACAGACACCTTAATACATATTGCAAAACGTTTGCAGTACAAAACTCGCATAGTGCAGCCCTAATGAATAACATAGTTAGGAAAAAATATAAAACGACACTAGACATATCTAATGGTTTCTTTTGTCAAAACATTGCACCAGAAAGCAGATATTTGACCGCTTTCTCTGCATTTGGGTCACAGAAAAAATTCTGTCGACTCCCACAGGGGTTCAAGAACAGCCCAGGACTATTCTCAGCTAGGGTTACAGAGTTACTACAAATCTATGATGATGAAGCATTGTCTTACGTAGATGATATTTATCTCACAGACGACGACTTGGATACTCACTTGAAAAGAGTGAACACCATTATACTTGGGTTCGCAGCAGAGGGTTACAAATTCAACTTTAAAAAGTCTCGAATTGCCCATCTGACAGTACTATTCTTAGGGTACGAATTATCAAGTGAAGGGAAAAGCCTAGCGGACAACTTCTTAGAGAAGTGCGCTGTACTCCAAGCTCCAAAAACGCTGAAAAATTTACAATCCATTCTAGGTTTTCTGAATTTCGGAAGAACTTACATTCTAAATTACGCTGAGAGGGTTAAACCTCTCTACGAACTAATTAAACCTGATTTTAAACAAATCAATTGGACTCAAAAACACACAGAAATTTCGAGATCACTGCAAACAGACATGTTAGCAAAAACAAAATTAGATACACGTGACAACACACGTGATCTTGTAATCCGAGTCATCCCAGGAAGATGCGGATTCACGTACCTGACCTCTAATGAGGGAGAAAAGTTACCAATTTCAATTAAATCTCACTTGTACACACAAGCAGAAAAAACATTCAGTCACACAGAAAGAACTGTGAAAGCAGTGCAAATCGCATTAGCAAATGAACGAGAACTAGCACACGGCAAACGGATTAATATCCTTACAGCGGAATCCGCCTTCGAAGCGCTATTCAGCCCAGTAAACCTGCCTACAGTGTCACTGGATCCGAAATGGATACAGTACATAGATTCTCTAGGAGTGGAAGATGTGAAATACTATTTCGCCCCACAATTTGAAGAACTGAATGATTTAGAATATGAAGAAGAATATCCTCTGCCAATCGAAGTTCTGCCTCTCCCACAATACGCCTGTATAATCTACACAGATGGTTTTGTACAGCATTTCAATGTAGAGAGCAAATCCTACAATGCAGCATGTGCGATCATTAAAGGTCTTTGGCTGTGCGGTAAATTCAGACCGAAAGTAACAAAAACTGAATTTGTAAGAAACTGTTCGGTTCAGAGAACTGAAATCAGATCTTTAAAGATGGCGCTCGAAAATGCAGAACGTGAATTTCCGACACTTATAGTGTGAGATTCTCATTTTTGCGTCAACTCTTACAACAATAAACTGCAGAGTTGGATTGAAAACGACTACAAAGATGACACAGGTGCCACAATAAAGCATAAATTGCTCTGGAACGAGGTAGCTCTTTTACACAAAGAACTACAAAAGACTCACGTGATTCACGCACAGAGTCTTCAACGTGATGGCGTTCACGTTGCAGGGAATTCATTGACTAATACAGCCACAGCAGAAGCAACTAAACCGGCTTCCGTAGCCACAAAAAAGCGTACAGAAAAATACATAGACGGGGAAACCATGCTGGTAGTAAAAACGACCGTAAAAGGCGACTGTGCAGCACTACCCGTGAACTATCCACTCAATTATGCATACGTAATCGATGCAAACTCCGTTCCTTTTGCTCGAATCCCTGGAGTGGGGGACAGAGTAATTCCAAACACGAACAGGAGAATATTTTTAATAGCAGACGCACATATGGGTTTGGGTCCTAGGCACAGAGAGATCAAGGAATCACTGACTGAATTACAATCAGTATACTGGTGGCCGGGAATGAGTGTAGAACACCAAATATATGTAAACAACTGTGAAAACTGCAGTAGGGATCGCAGTAGTGAACAATGCTACCGGCTACCAGTCAGAAAGAGCGTAACGCTGCCTACACCCCATCCTGCGTCCTATTAACAATTAAGACAAAAAGCACTTAAAAAATGAGGCCCCCAGCGCTCCGCTGACGCTAGAACGGTTATAAAAGATTTGCGAGGCTTTATCGGCACATACGCAATTACCACGTTCCATTCTGACCATGGTCCTGCTTTCAGCTCTCAAGCCTATAAGGAGGCCATGGCCAGCATGGGAATTGGGTTGCGGTATTCTTGTCCGTCGCACCCCGAAGGGAATAGTGTGGTTGAAAGAAAAAACGGGACATAAAGCGATCTATAACAGCGAAGGTATTAGGTTCAGGCGCTGGGTGGGTCAAACATCTAATAAGTGTCCAGACTAGTCTTAATAACTTGCCAAGAAATTCTCTAAAAGGTTTCAGCCCATACGAACTATTGTTCGGAATTAGAATGCGTATTCAGGACCTCGATAGTCAGATGTCAGTGGTACAAGAAGAAACAACGCACTTTGATGTAAAGGATCGTTTGGCTGTTTTACAGGAACTGAATGAAACAAGAAAATCATTAAGCAACATAAAGTTAAAGCAACAGCCAGATACCACTGACGAGGCACCACCAGCAACAGCCCCAGCAAGGCCTGTCTGGATTCCAAAGATTGGGGATCTAGTCAGAGAAAAGATCGCGGTTAAGAAGGAATTTGGGCCTTCTTACAGAAAAGCAGTACCTGTCTTGGCAGTCACCGGAACAAGATCAGTTGTGCTACCGCCCCTTACTGGTAAAAAGGAGAACAGAGTTGTGTCCATCGACCTGGTAAAACCAAAAGCATGTGGCCTATAATCAACAGTAGGCCCAGTGGACTCCCAAGAAACAACAGAATACCCAAACTTGCAACAATCCAAGAGGTTCAAACTGAAAGACTAATCACATTCGATCAGCCTACAGTGCACAATGAAGGACTATGCAATAATGCCATGGAACTCGTGCCTCTTGAGACACAGATTGAAACAGTTCGTCAAGAAACAACACCAGTCTACAATGATGTGGCATCAGAAAGTGCTACCGAAAGACAGATTGAAAGAACAATCCCATCAATTGACAGAACTGCCTCTGGTTATTTCATCAACTTCGACAACTTCTCTGAAGATCAAAATGACCCGGAAGTGATGCCAGAAACAAAAAAGTATTCTAAAGAAAATACAACAGGACTCCTTCAACAAATCAAAGAATTATATCTGGATTCACCGTTGATTGAGCATTGGATTATTTCAGGGGTATTCATACTCCTACTGTGCCTAATTTTAGTTTTAATTTTAGGGAAGTTTATTACAATTGAATGGACACAGCAAGTCAGAACATCAACCTAGTCCTGAAACCACACAGATCATCCCACGTGAAGAAAAGAGAACTGTCAACAGTAAATGTCACAGCAATTCCAATACCTGGTGGGGTAGTATGGGAGAAAACAGACTATGAGATATATGGTCCGGTCGAGATCCTGAAGTATCCTCATCAACTGAAGGTTTCCTTAAGTGACTTTGTAACACCTAGTACATTCTCTGATGATTGGGACTTTAACAGTATTAATGACATGATGTCTGATTTAGTAATGTCAGCTAGATTCACATATCATGATTATTTACAAGGCTCATCTAGTTATGAGCAGTTATTCTGTTACACCCACTATGAGGATCATTACTTGCATAAATCTGCACAGCCTAGAAATGTTTTTATGTATAATCAATGGGAACATTGTGCTACACCACCTAAAAGCAGTTCTAAAGCATTTTTTGAGAAATTCAAATACTTCTCAGGGTTTAACACCAGTGATGCAGAAACGTTTTATTACAAACTGTTAGATAAAACAGGAATGAAAACAATGCTGACAAATTCTAAATTGATATATTCAGAAGCATTTTATGACAAAATGATGACATTTGGGTTTGATTATTGGAAAAATAATATTGAAATGAAAACAATTTGGGGTACAAAAGATTGGCAGGTGCAAGGCATTGAAGCACTATTTAGAACCTGCATGATACCAGAACAAATGTTGTTTTTAAATGACACAATACACCAAACATCTTGTCTTGGCCTAGCTAAGATCAAAGACCTTAAAACACCGTCTATACCAAAGCCAACACCTGAAAATGCAACCACAGATATTGAGTTAGACGTGTCACAAATTTTACATTTCAACAGAACACATCCTGATTGGAAAAAGTGGCTAATCTGGCCTACTGACACAAACAGCTGTCAAGATAGATTCCTGAATAAAACACAGGGGTTAAAAATGACCAGACTAGACCCGAGATATTCCCAGAGACAACATCCAGGGATTATAACAACATACAGTGTAGGAAAACTCTGCCTTGAATGGCTAACATCATCCACACTGGCTGAAATTAAGCAACACTTGTCTTTACTAAAAGATGGTGCTGATTTGCGCCATTTCATTCTTGGACCACGCAAACAGCGTCAAAAGGGTTTCATAGCGACCAGTATCTATGCTGCTTACAACGAGGCTTGGAAAGTAAAGCAAATTGAAACTGCTGAAAAAATACGAGAAATTGATCGTATTAATTTGGAGAAATCACTTTCTGTGGTAGACAATGGGTTAATGACTCTGTCTTCCAGAATATATTCGTTGGACAATATTGTATCATCGGCCTTTGATGTGATAGACAGAGACTTGCTAATGTTACAACATGGCCAGTCTCAATTACGCTCTATTATAGAATTAGGCTGGACGCTGCAAAATCTTCGTTCAGGCTATGTGCCTTTGCGTTTAATCAACACAACGTCATTATTTTCCATTTTTAACCTTACTGATAAACAGATCAGTTTGGCACAGAAAGGAGCAGACTATACAATCCTGAGCATCAAAAAACTTGAGAGATTACCATTGACAATGTCAGAGAGTCCTGTCATTGAATGGATAATACACGGAATTATCACAATTCCGATAACAACTTTCCGATTTAAAAAGTGCCTTGAGTACATACCTGCTGGCCAGTATGAACAATTGGGTAAAGGATATGTAAAATCTGAATGGAAATTACCATACACACATTCTTGCTACAGTGACAGCGACAAAAATGTATTTCTTAGTGGTGAGAACTGTAAACATTCACTAAGCGGTATACTTTTGTGTCAAGGTATTAATTTACACGGAGCATGTGATGGAAATTCTAACAACCTTTCATGCCACCAGCTAGTCACACCTGCAACTCAGATAGAGTCCTTCTTTATGCAACTCGCAAACGGGAGTTACATTCTTAGAACGGATCACAGATGTTGTGGCCTTGTGCCAGGGAAAAGTTATCTAGTAAGAGTAACATCCATGGTCAAATGCTGTATGCAAGCATTGTTTCCGAGCGGGCCTGCAGACACAGTGACTCCCATCTGGCCTCGTCTGAATCTCTATTCTATACGAATTGAAACATTAAGCAAAATGAAATCTGTACTTTTACAGACAACAGTGCCTATAACGTCATCAAAAGAGACGTATGATCTTCTAGTTGCAAGGACAGCTACTGAAGTTCATGACCTTTTATCAACAAATTGCCCCGTGCATTTCGTAGAAATATTGAGCCAACTCCTTAACATGTCTAGTGCAACAAGCATCCCAGGCATATTTAAGACAGTCTTTACGGGACTGCTAACACCTTTCCAGGCAATTTTGGGAATCGTTCCTAATTTTGTACACTCTGTTTTTGGCGGCATACCATTATTTTTGGGACTTGTAGCAGGGATTTTATTTTTGACCCTCCTGCTTCGTTATGGCAAGCCTCGGCTCAGACATAGCTCCCATGGGAATGGAAGAGACAATCCTAGCAATGCGCTACCGGGACAGGATAACTAACGTCCTTGGATTGGCCAGACTAAGAGATCTAAACATGACCTGGTTCCTTTCATTCAGACCTATATGGCAGAACTGTATCTTACCGGTACTAAGATGTATGCTTTGCGGAGATCAATGCGTGTTGGGCATCTGTCTTTCACTTCCATCAGCAGTACCAATGGACGTCGATACTTTGCTCAGTCCAATAACGGCTCTCGCATTGTGTTGTCCCCAGCGGCTACCAATCCTGATGACAGCATTCGTGGAGACTCCTGTGCTACAACCAAGTGGTAACAGTGGTGCGAGTGACAAAAGCAACATCATCCAGGTACAACGTTCTGTGAGCATTGCTGCTCCTGACTATGATGACAGCAATCATCCTCACACCTGCCAAGTTACAGCGCTATCTAATTTGGTTGAACTGTCACCTGAATTTGTAGACCAATTCTTTGAGAGCCTGTCTGATACGATGTTCTCACCCGTACAGAAACAATAACTTTGGAGAAGCTTTCCGACACACAGCGTTCCCATGAACTCTGAATTCGGCCTTCAGTTTTGATCAACAAAAACTGCCAAAAGCTTTGGAGCTCTATTTTTCCCCGTTCAAGCAATAATTCTTTTGAATTGGACATTTTTAATATTCACCTTTTTTTGGCACGAACAATTCTTTGCTTAACGTAAAAACTATTCTTAGAGAACAGAAGCTTCAAACTTCTATTTCTAAACACATCTAGAGACATAACAACATTACATCAGCCTCTAGCACATGTTATTACAATGCATTTTTATGTGATGATTTATCTCGCCCTTCTTCTGTCAGAGATACTTCATGTGTAATTATTTTTGCATAATCGTTCATTGATTTCATATGCAATAATTTTTGAATGATTTCTATGCTTCAAAAACGTACAGTACCTAAATTTCACGTATTACAATATACGCCTATTTCGAATGCATTTATGTATTTTGGGGTGGGCAATGTTACACATGCATCTAATTGCTCTAGTTTTAGTAATTTGATGGACATGAAAACGTGGAGTGGGTGTTGCGTGTTTATCTAGGTTCCTGATCGATACTGCGACCTTATGCCCCTATTCGGCTATAAATCCATTTATTCCCTATATTGGCATAACCGTTCAAGTGCGATTTTCAGAAAAGTCATCTCTGGCCTCACACGAACAGAGCCACATTCCAGCATAGTTCTCTGCCACTTCCTTTGCAACCAATTAGTGCAATGACAGAGCAGAAGTCACTATCTGATATTCCTAGATTAACACTCCGAGTTCTTCAACAAGATAAAAACTCAGCAAACCTGGAAATCCCCGCTTGCTGTGTTTTGATTAGTAATGGAATTCTAATGAGCAACTGATAACTATCACTTCCTAGTGACATCTTTAATTGACGTCTTATGTCCAGCAAACTTGCGTCAAACCCGGCACCTGTCAGGTATAAATATTACCAACGTTGCCTTAAGCAAAGAGAGACCAACAAGAGCTGTCGTGCTGTTGTAAGCTGTCGTGCACCCTGTGTGCATCCCATTGCTGCTGCAGGCAGTACGCTGCTGCTGTTGTCCCTTGGTGGTGAAGCTACTGATACCATTATCGCTGCTAAAGCGCGAACGATGGTGCATTACGCTTAGGAGCTGAACAGCCGTCCCTCTACGAAGAGCCCAGCAGATTCCAGCTGCCGCGGACGCTGTCCCCCGCCTCCTCCTCCCGACGCGCTGAAGAGACCCGCTGCCTTTCTCCTGCAGAGAAATCCAGCTCCAGCGTTTCCGGTCTGCCCTCGCGGGTGACTGGGATATTGAGTGCCCCCTGAAGGAAATACCAGACTTCCATCATTCTATTCAGAGGTATGGTGTTGACTAAACCCTTAGATGAGAATTCTTGAAGCAAACCTTGGCAAAACCAACTTAACTTAAAGCTACTTACTTACTCCCCTTTCACGTGTTAGGCTTAGGTCAGGCACACTGGGGTAGGCTTAGTTAGAAGCACCAGATGAGTATGTTAGCCTAATGTATATATGACTGTATATATGTTTTATTACTTTTAAACCATTGTATGGCTAAGAAACCATATCAATGCTTTTATAGTTCTATTTCGCAATCCTTATCTTACTGTTCGTACTTTTTATCATAACAAGTCTTGCAATTGTGGCAATACATTTCTCTTGTACGAGAAGAAAGACTGTCCAATAAATGTTAACCCTTTATTGACAAACGCTCGTCTCTCTATTCTCTACATCTCGTGAAAGTAAACTGCACTAAACTGACTGAATGAAATACATGTCTATTGTTTCACACGACCCTAGAGATTGACTCTTGATCTGAGGAGCAAAGTTGTCATGTTGCACGGTTGTTGGAAAACTGAATCCCTTCTTATCTGTGCCGGGGAAGCTGATCACTTCCTATGCAGAGAAGAAAGTTTCCAGTGACCTCTGAGCTAGTTGGTAACACACCCAATTAAGTTTAGCATAGTCAGTGGAGGCCTGGAATATCCGCAGTTCCAGGTCGATACTACTGTTTATGTTATTCCAATGCGCAGGGCCTAGTGGGAAACTAGGAACTACACTACACCTGCTCCGCTAGGGAAACTTTTACTATTTTAAAAGAACTTCTCCATGTCCCAGATCCCCCAGCGAAATCCCTTGACTCTAACACCGCGGAAGACAAATGTAACAAATTGGCAACATTTTTTGATGAGAAAATTCAAAAAATCCTTGCCTCCCTACCTCAATCGAAATCAGTGCCACAGGTGGTGACAGTTGTAATCCTCCCCCCTCCATTAGCCCGCTTCCTGACACCCCTGTTCCCCACCTTGACACCTTCGGTCCGGTAACCACAGAAGAGGTAGCCGCGATGTTTGCCACAATCAAGAGTGGCTCTCCCAGCGACCCGGTCCCCATGCGCTTCCTGAAGAAAGTGGCCCCCACCATTGTCCCTCCGCTAACTGCCCTCATTAACGCCTCTTTACTTCAAGGAAAGGTCCTTCCAGCTGGAAAGTGGCTGTTTTTAAAGGTCTCCTCAAAAAACCCTCACTGGACCCTCAGGACTTAGCCAATTACAGGCCAATTTCCCTCCTCCCAGGGAATAGCAAAATCACGGAAAAATTTGTGAATAAAAAGCTTTCGCTATTTTTAGAATCTAACAACTTACTCAGGAGCTCTCAGACGGGATTCCGCCCAGGTCAGGGCACTGACACCGCCCTCCTGGCGGCAGTGGAGAAGGCCAGATGCATTCTAGACACAGGAGGATCAGTGGCAGTGATTCTCCTGGACCTCAGTGCGGCCTTCGACACTGTCAACCACCAGGTTCTAATCCAGCGTCTGGGAGATATCGGAGTGAAAGGCATTGCCCTGAAGTGGCTCGCGTCATTCCTCAATCACCGCTCCTTCCAAGTCTGGAAGAATGACAACCACTCCCCAGCAGTTCCCCTCCGGTGCGGAGTGCCGCCGGGCTCGTCACTAAGCCCGAAGTTATTCAACTTTTACATGTCCCCGCTGGAGGAGGTGGTCACCCCGTTTGGAGTGACAATCATCAATTACGTCGATGACACCCAGCTGGTGGTAACCCTCTCCCACCCCAACCAAGAACCATCCAACCTCCACAGCTGCCTCTCTGAAATCCAGGGATGGATGAACAACTCAGCGTTGAAACTTAACGGGTCCAAGACCGAAATTTTGCTTCTTGGACAAAAAGGGCTCTCCCTGCCGCCCAACATCTGGCCCGCCTGTCTAGGTGAACCCCCTGTCCCCAAAACTGAGGTCAAGAGCCTGGGAATATGGCTTGAGAAAGACATGACTTTCAGAACCCAGGCAAAAAAAATGGCGGATATCTGCTTTGGACTTCTTAGGTCATGTGGGAAAGTCCTTCCCCTGCTCCCTCCCATTTCCCGGAAACTGCTGATCCAAGGCCTTATTCTGTCCAGGCTGGACTACAGCAATGCCATCTATCTGGGAGCCCCGAAGCCACTTTTAACACCCTACAGAGAATTCAGAATGCCGAGGGGCGCTAGAGGGTGCACTAGCTGCATGGCCGCACCTTCGTGAGGCTCCGGCAGCCTGGCATGACGATCCTACATTGATCCTACTTCCACTGCACCCACCCGCCCGAAAATCCCCACGGAGGGGCAGCAAGTCCCGCTGCACACTCGGTGCAACTTTGAAGGTGCTACCCCCTTGGGCTCCGCAGATACGGAGCTCCCCCGGCTGATGTGAGACCTCCAGTGCCGGTCCCTGCACTCGGCTCCTGTGACAACGGGAGCCCGGGGCTCGCCACGAGGACTACAGGCCAGGCGGGCTGGACGGGAGGCGCGGCCGGCACTGGTGGCAGGAGAGGCGGTGGCGCCCCATCGTGCTCTCCACTGCGGGATACCACGAGGCAAGTGCGGCATAGACCGGGAGGCTTGAGGCTCTGCGGAGCTACCGCTGGTTCGCCCTGAGGCCCGAACCCCTGCTGTTGCAGTGAGTGCACTCTCTCAGCGCCATATTGGACTGCCGGAGCTCGCCTGCTATGGGCCCGAGGCTGCTAGGGGCTCGATCCTGGCCCTAATGTGCACCAACTGAGGACTCTCCCTTGGCCGACGTTCCGGACGGACTGCAGGCGCCGCCGGCTTGGTGATATTGCCTGCAATCTCGAGGCGCTGCATTTTGGCTGGTGCTCCTGTGCCCTGCCCCGAGGTTCTGCCACACGCTCGCCTGGCACTTCACCTCCTGGGGAGTCGCCTTGGAGGCTCCTGCCGCGCTTCTGCCTGGCGCCACATTTGGGGCAGAGGCGCCACCGTATACAGCCACCATTGAGGTATAGCGTTCCCCCTAAGCTCACTTCACCCCGGCAGACGCGGAAACAGCGCTGTGTCGCGGTGCTTCTTTATTTCCCATTGCCGCCATGGGGAAGCCGGACAGTCGCCAACCCAGGCTGCAGTTTGAACCCGCGTCGCAGAAGAAGGTGACGAGACACACGGGGGGACGCTACGCAGCCCCAGAGCCCGGCCACAGAGGCCGCGACGTCGACCCCTCCAGCCCCGGATATCGCCACCATGATGCAGGAGATGCGCCAGGGCTTTGCAACGGTGGTTGACAAGGTGGACAGACTTTCCTCTAGAATGGACGGTATAGTCCAGAAGATGGATGTGCACGAAGAGCGTATTAATGAGGTGGAGCGCCGGATATCTGAAAACGATGACGCCACGGCGGCGCATGACTCCTGCCTTGCTCGGATGGACAATGTGCTGAGGGTGATCGCCGCCAAAAATGAGGAGTTGGAAGCGAGGAGCCGGCGGAACAACATTCGCGTCACAGGCGTTCCGGAATCAACCAACACGGGGAGGATGGAGTTGTACATTGAGAGGCTGCTTACTGCGGCGGTGGGGGCGGAGGCCCTTTCGAATCAATTTATTGTGGAGCGCGCTCATCGCTCTCTGGGACCTCAGCCCAAACCTGGAGCCCAGCCGCGACCCATAATTGCACGCTTGCTAAACTATTGTGACCGCGATGCGGCGCTACGAGCAGCCCGGACGAACCAAAATCTCACGTATGATGGCGTGTCCTTCTCCATCTACCCTGACTTTACCCCGATGGTTCAAGAGCAGCGGTGGAAGTTTCTTGTGGTCAAAAGGAAACTCAGAGACCTGAACATTAACTATGCCCTTTTGTATCCGGCCAAATTACGAGTCACTCATCAGGGCACACAACACTTTTTTCTCAACCCCCAACAGGTTGATGACTACATTAAAACTTTGCCTAAACGAAATAGACGACCTGCGGACGCTGAGGACCAGCATGCATCGGATCCCGAATAATCGACGGATGGCTTTGTATTCTTCTTGACTCCGCGCCTACTTGGATTGTTCTCACGCCCTCACTACACGGGGGGTACTATCCTTCTCATCAGTGGCTGCGGCTGCCCCTGGGGTGCCATGGACGGGTGCTGGACTGCAAGTGGTAATGTATGCCAGGCCCCCACCCCCCTTACTCCCTCTCTACTCCGGGAGAAGACACTGAGGGTAGCCTTGTACGGAGTGGGAGGATTGGGGGTGGTAGAGTGTGCACCTCAGCTGACCCCTACTGGGTGTTCCCCAATGACATTGACTCTTGTTTATTTTTAATTTTTGTTGGTTGTTCTTTGGTTTGCTTGATGTATGGGTGGGGGGTGGGCATGGGGTACTGGCGAGTTGGGGACGCTTCAGTGGGTGGGGGGTGGTGGGATGGTGTCCTGATGGGGTGGAATGCGATAGGCTGGATGTTGCTCCCTTTAGCGGAGCTGACACGGTTCGTCCTACATGGTTGGTTACTGGTAACTGCTTTTCTTTCTGCGGGTCCTGTCCATTTGTTGGGACGCTCTGGGGGGAGGCGGGTGGAGGATCGAGTTTGGGGAACTGTTGGGGTTCGATTTCAAACATGCGCATTTGGTGTTCTGAACGAGCTATTCTGCCTTTGTGGGGGGCAATTGGGTTGTGGCCGGGGGATGGGTGTGCAGGATATGCGTGGTGTGCACTATCTACAGCTGGGACATGACGCGTGTGGTGGAAGTGTTCCTTCAGGGCTTAGCTTCTTGTCCCCTCTTGGTGTCACCGAGCAGGTACGATTTCGTGATAGCCTATTCATCGCTGGTGATGTCAGCGCAAGTCTGCGCACAATGGTCCTGACTACATGCACACAAGATTATACATGGGGGACACACGCTTAAATGTCATTACTTGGAATGTGAGGGGGCTGGGGATCATAGGAAAAGGAGGCAAGTACTGGGTTACCTTGATCGCCACAAAATTCACATTGCTTTCCTACAGGAAACGCATATTGCGCCCCATAGACCTGGCGCCTTTGGACGTAGATGGGCTTCACACTCAATCTTTGCTAATTACTCCTCATATGCGCGAGGCACGGCGATTCTGATTAAGAGAACTATGCCTTTTCGGCCGGCCGGCTCCAGGGCTGACCCTCAGGGGAGATATTGCTTGCTATGGGGAAGGCTGGGACGCCTGACAGTGACGCTTGCGTGTTGCTATGGGCCTAACATTGATGACCCACAGTACTTCACTGACTTATGGGCTGCGATAGTAGAGACAGGGCCGCAACACCTCATATGGGGAGGAGATTTCAATACTACCTTGCACCCCCCCCTGGATAGGTCACACCCCGCCCCCCACCATTACACGACCGGACGTGAGGTCCTTAGGGCAACTATAGACAGCAATAGCCTTATAGACGCCTGGCGTTCCCACTGCGGGCCAAGGGAGGAGGGTACACACTTCATGGCACAGGCTAAGTCATGGGCACGGCTTGATTATTTCCTCCTTACCTCGCAACTTTATGCAAC
This sequence comes from Lissotriton vulgaris, assembly GCF_964263255.1. Classification (NCBI taxonomy): domain Eukaryota; kingdom Metazoa; phylum Chordata; class Amphibia; order Caudata; family Salamandridae; genus Lissotriton; species Lissotriton vulgaris. The sequence goes on along the minus strand of NC_141693.1, from coordinate 746,013,530 downwards.
ACTAGTTCACGCTTCACACCTCCCCAGGACATACTCAGACCACTCCCCTGTCATTATTGCGTTACGAGGCTCTGAAATGGGCCCCGCAGCTGCGGCGTGGCGTATGCAACCCTCTATGTTGTTGGACTCGGAGTTCCAGGAGGAACTCCGGGTGGAATGTTTGGACTTCTTCAAGCGTAACAAGGATTCTGTCCAGGACGTCGAGACTATTTGGGACGCCTTTAAGGCCACACTCCGGGGTCTCTGTATCTCGAAGGGCTCGGGGGTACTTAAGAGCATACTGAATAGGTTGCGCACTCTGGAGTCTGACCTACGGAGTGCTGAAGAAAGCCTCAGGGCGAACCCGGATAACTCGACCCTCGCTCTCATAAGGGAGAGGCTGTCGGAGTATTCCGAGGAGGCAGCTCGGGAAGTTAAATTTAGAAACAAGTATTGGGTGGCTAGAAGATATGGGGAGGGTGAGAGACCTGGGAAGGCTCTAGCAACAACGGTCAGACTCATGCGCTCGCCAACCATCATACTGGAACTTGAGACCGCTGAAGGGCTGGTACTCAGGGACACCACGCAAATCCTAAATGAGTTTGTGCGACACTATGGCAAGTTGTACTCCTCTACCAGAACCAGTGAACTTACTCTGAACGACTATCTAGCGGATGTGTCCTTGGGGTGGCTGAGCGACGCACAGAGAGCCTTTTTAGGCGCCCCGTTTGTACTGGATGAAGTCAGGGAGGCCATCATGCATATGAAATCGGGTAGGGCCACCGGGTTGGATGGCATCCCTATTGAGTTTTATAAGACATTTATTGACTTCATGGCGCCAGTACTAAGGGAAGTATATGAGGACGCGCTGGAGGTGGGCCACCTCCCTGCCTCCATGAGAACTGCCCTTATTACATCCCTGCTCAAGCCCTGTAAACCCGCTAACAGCTGCGACTCCTATAGACCTTTATCCTTATTAAACTGCGACGTGAAAATCCTTGCCAAATTAATTGCAACGCGCATCAGCCTTCTGTTGCCTGATCTGATATTGCCTGTTCAGGCCAGATTTGTCCCTGGAAGGGCGACGTCGCACAACCTCCGTACCTTTTTTTCGGTCTACGATTCAGTCCACGAGGACCTCCCGATGGCAGCCATTTTTTTAGACGCCACCAAGGCGTTTGACTCGCTTGAGTGAGACAATGTGTTCAGGGTGCTCGAGCGCATGGGCTTTCCGCCTATATTTCTCTCCTGGATTCGATTATTGTACACGCATCCAACGGCCAGGGTCCTCATTAATGGGAAACTGTCTCCGGAGTTCCCGATTTCTCGGGGGACTAGGCAGGGCTGCCCCCTTTCCCCGCTCCTGTTCGCTATCGCCACGGAGCCCCTGGCTGCCAAACTGCGTCAGCATCATCGTGATAGTGCATTGCACTGTTTTCAGAGACGGATTCTTGTCTCTATGTATGCTGATGATATCACTCTGTACGTTCGACACCCAGGCGACAACCTACATCCAATCATCAGGGAGTTTATACGATTTGGCGCCCTTTCGGGAGTCCAAATTAACTGGAACAAGTCATGTATCTTCCCCCTAACTGCCTCGACACGTCAATTCCCTCTGGAATTCCCTCTTGCTTGGTGTGAGGGTGATTTTAAATACCTGGGCATTCATGTGGAGAAAGATAGAGAGGCGCTGATGCGTGCCAATTATGGCACTGTGATGGATAAGATAGGCGACAATATCTCCAGGTGGATCACACTCCCTCTCTCCATGGCCGGAAGAGCCTCACTAGTTAAAATGGTAATCCTCCCTCAGCTGTTATATCTCTTCCTGAACATACCGTTTCATCCCGGACCCTATTTTTTTCGGCTGCTACGCTCGGAGTTGCTCCGGCTGGTGTGGGGTGGAAAGGCGCCCAGGCTCAAATGGGACATACTGGTTCGACCGTACTCACAAGGTGGCTTCGGTATTCCGGATTTCGAACTTTATTACCGGACTGCTCAGGCCCATTATGCGTACTTCTGGGTGCGTCAGCAGAGATACATGCCTCAACTGGCGGCTGAGCACTGGTTGGCCCATCCGATCCCCATTGAAGGTGCGTTTTTCTCCCGGATTGAGGGCAGAGATAAAATACCTAACACAGTGGCTAGTACTGTGACGGCGTGGAACTCCATCACTTTGAGGCTCGATCTACAATTCCTCTATGCTCCGTTGTTGCCACTGACATACCACCCACAGCTCCCACTCCTACAAGAGGCGGGCTTTCAAAGATTGCTGAAAAAAGTTCATGTAACCACTTGGGGGGACCTGTACCGTAATGGCACATTTCGGTCCAAAGACCAGCTTTATGAGGGTATACAACCAACGCCCCTGGAGCTGTTCTACTATATCAGGCTCCGGCACGGGCTGCAGTCCATTACACCTGACTTCCCACACGAGCCCCCAGTGCTTCTTCCCCTACAGACCCTGCTACTCCACGACAATCCCATTAAACTGGTGTCCACACTTTATAGATCTGTTCGTGCCAACATGACTTACACTACTCTACCGGCCAGGGGCAAATGGGATCAAGATCTGGCCATGACTCTTACGGACAAACAATGGGAGTTTTGCTTGCAGCAGACCGAGCGCATTTCATCTAACAGCCGTTATAGGATAATACACTATAAATTCCTCCACAGACTATACCACACACCGATGCGCCTACACAGGTTTCAGCTTAGACCTACAGACTCATGTGACAGGTGTAAGGCTCCCGGGGCTGACTTTCTTCACCTTGCATGGGGGTGTGAGGAGGTAAACCGCTATTGGATTCAGGTGTTTCAGGCACTGTCCAAAATGATACACATGACAGTGGACCCGTCCCCTTTGGTGGCTCTACTGGGGTATGTTGAGCCTCTCCAGGCAGCTCACCGCAAATATGTGGCACTAGCTATGCTCCTGGCTAAGCGCAGGGTGGCCTGTAGATGGGGGAGAGGAAGGGCACCCAAGTTTAAGGATTGGATGAGTGACATGGTGTACTGCCAAGAACAATTGCACACTTATTCCGAGCTGCTGCCACCCACTTCTAGGCCTACTGACATTTGGGCCCCTTTGCAATGTTATTTAATAACTGACCCCCCAGAGGATGGCGATTATTGAGGTTACGATAATAAGACGTTACAGTGTGGGTCCCTGGTTCCTGAGTTGAGGGCCGGAGGTTGAGGGCCTGAGCTGACCTTATGCGGTCTGGAGAGAGGCCTATTTTTGTATTGCCCCCCCCCCCATTGGTCTACATTGTCTGTGGATTGCTCATGCTCCCGGGATGCAGCCCTGACGGCTCCCGGCTTGCTACTTTGGATGTTAAGACACACTGTCACTGCAACTGTGGACTCAGAACAATGCCTACTATGCACCTAGCGCGGACTAGTGTGTCTGCTCCAGCACCTGGCCTGCATGCCCCCCCCCCCTGAGATCACCATGTTATTGCACATGTTACTGTTGACTAAAAATATCAAAAACTGCGGAACACTTTGATTTAGCTATGTGGATGCTGCACTTGTCACTTGGATGTTGTTGGTTTGCGGGCATATATTCGCATTGTTAAACATATGCTAACAGTTGTCTTCTATATATGAATGGATAGCGGCCAGCCTCCGGGTTGTGGGCGTGACGCTGTGTAATCCTGACAAGTACTGAATAAATGTTTTGCACCAAAAAAAAAAAAGAATTCAGAATGCCGCTGCCCGACTTCTCACCAACACCCCGGCCAGAACATCAGCAAAGCCGGCCTTGAAGCAACTTCACTGGCTGCCAGTCAGAGAAAGAGTTGTGTTCAAGGCTCTCTGCCTGGCACATAAACTCCTTCATAACAAAGGCCCCCCCATCTTCAAAAACCTTATCACTCCCTACAAAGCCACCAGATCACCCCGGTCGAACCACGAGAATTTCATCACAGTACACAGAGTGAAAAAAGCCCGTTCTGGGGGACGTCGCTTTTCTGTGAACACGGCGAACCACTGGAATACTCTCCCCCGGAAATTGAGAATGGAATCTAATCTCCTCCATTTCAGAAAATCACTGAAAACTCTCCTTTTTCCCTGATATTTCCGTCTTTCTTGCTACCACTCCCTCCTGACTTTCTAGGTTCCAGCGCTGGGATGCTCACGGGTTACTACAAAAACCTGAAATAAATAAATAAATCATTTGTAGATCTTCAATCTAAATAAGGTTTGAAAAGCCAAGATGCCTTCAAGTATCTCTCCATACGTGATTTTCTTCCCAGAAAGGTTGGGGTACCATAGGATTTGCGGAAGGTGAACTTGTCAACACACTGCGCGACACAGCGACTCCCCGTATAGGTCTTTTGTATAATATATTAAATAGACAAACCCCAGACGACTTACTGAAAATAGCTGACAAGAGGCACACCAAACTTGAAACTCCACACAGTATGTTTTTTAACTCCTTAGAACTCTCTCTAAACATTTTGCTGTCAGCCAAACAGCAGGCACAACATTTCAAAGCCATCTTTTTCCCAGTAAAATTGACAAATGGGGAGTCAGTAAAAGGACACTGTGCTCCCAGTGTTCTGAATTTAGTGCCGACTCAGTTCATATATTTGCAACCTGTCCTAAACTTGTTACAATCATTCTTAAGGTACGGGAACTTTTAAGGGAAGTTATCACTCAGATCATTGTGCTAACCCCCACAGTCATCCTGATGGGGACCCAGCCCCAAACCATTAAGAACAAAGGCGGGGGATTAATTTGTATTGCAATGGCAGTGTGGAGGATCTGTGTCACTTCCGCATGGCTGGATGCCGATCCCCCACCATTCTCTCAGTGGCTGGCTAGGCTAGTCGCAACTTACCACCTAGAAAAAGCTGTACATGCTTGGAAAGGCCGTAAAGGGCGGAAGAAGGGTCTGGACGTATGGGAAGTGCTAACGTCTTGGCTAGAGCAGCCGGGTTAGTCCGGCCTGCATTTTCACACTCGCCTGTCTTCTCTCTTTCCTCTCTTTTTTTATTTTTTCATCCTCGCCCACTTTCTTTCTTTTCCATCCTCTTTTATTATAATTTTCTTGACTTGGCAGTGCTATTTACTTGTGGCCTGTCTTTTTTTCTTTCTTCTGTGTCACTGAATCACTAGTTTAATGGGGTGCGGGGTGAGGTGGGCGGTCTAAATATCATACCTCTGTACTGTTTTTTGTCACTGCAAAATAAAAAATAAAAAATAAAATTTAAAAAAAGATATGCCCAGCTGTGGCAGTAAACTTATGCTCAAGCAGATTCCCTCTGCTTGCCAAGAATTCTGCCAGGAAGTGTATGGTTTCCCATGTCAGATCGACCTGGTCTGCCTGTGAGTAGACCAATGGCTCTGGGTTTTCTGGGGTATAACTGTCTTGCTGCGTGCTGCAGGTCCCTCCAATTGGGTACCCACATGGACCTCCTGTACAGCCTTCCAGGCCAACTCCGATCATCCTAGGCCTTGCTGGGCAGCGATCCTGCGAAGGGATCAGGGTTAGTTCATCAAGCTCCATCACTACTATGCCACATCGGTCCTCTGTGCCAGCTGGGTTCACTAGGTCTCCTGACTCAAGCAAGGCTGTACAGTTGGGTGTCAAAGATTTCAAGTGTGCTGGGGGCTGTTGAAAGGCCCCAGGGTTATTCTGGGAGTCATCTAAGTCTTTTAAGTTTGTACAGTTTCCTTGCTTTGCTTTTTAATAGAGCTCTCCCTCCATCTGGTTTGACTTTAGTCAGACTTTTGGGCAGTGTTTAGAGAAACTGCCAATGTGGTACTTTGCGCCACTCTTACAAGCAGTAGGAGAGAGCCTACCCTTTTGGAATCTTGTTTTCATTCTAGGTTGACACATCCCAGATTTTGGGAAACCCAAGCAGGCTTTAAAGCACTCGAGACTAATCGTTGTTGCTGTAGAGTTGCTGCTGCTATTGCTAGTAGTTTTTTCTTTTAAGTTGAGGGCACTGCCTCAGAGGGGCAGCATCTGTGGTCTGGTGTTTTATTGTGACTGCTGTTTGTGGTACCGAGCTGGGTGAGGGCGTCTCATGTTTGAGAAAACAGCTTAAGAAGGCTGACCACCAGACAACCTTCTGCCCTCTTGGGGAGTTGTGGGAACAACTCAGCTCAGGAACATAAAATCCTGCTACAGGGTGAAGTGTTACCTCCCCCTTGCAGGATGTCTCCCAGATTGTTAGCCCAAATAATGAACTTCAAAGGCGACGCTGCCTTCAGTACGCCAATGGCGATCAAATACCTAAAGGGGTGCCCCAATGGTCAGGTAGAAAGGCTAGCGCAAGGAACAGGGAGGGAGGACCAGTGCCCAAACTGCTTTTGCCTTGGGCATGACGCCAATAGGTAGCAACACAGCTTGGGTGGGCTACCAAGCTCCTAACATCCAAGAAAGGGTTTAGACTAGGGATGGGTAAAACTTTCACAAAACCCTCCCTAAGCGCCTCGAGACCCTCTGGGTATGTAGTGCGCTATATAAATTCTTTGACTTGACTTGACTTGACTCTGCAGGATTATAAAGAGTTACCTAAAAACTCAGTGAGATCCTGCAGAGATCCAAAAGCAGCAGCAGAATTCCGTTCCATAACGCTAATCATGCCCATAATTAGCGCCAGGAGCTTGTCCCACTCCGTAAAATCAGTGCAAATGGCACCATGTGGTGCACCAGAGGGCACTGCTTCTTTCTGCCACTTGAGTAGATTTTTTACTCAAGCTGAAGCTTTCGCAACGTGAGCGGCAACTTTCTCAACACTGCCGGTAGTGACCTGACGCGACCGCCCTCATTGAAAAATCTCGGTAACAGGTGGTCTAGCACTCATTTTTTCTCACTTCCACTCACCAACTTAACATTAGGAAGTTGGGCACGAGAAGAATTCTGCCACACGGTGGTTGGTGGAGCTTTTGATGAACTCCATGCTCCAAACGGCACACAGAGTGGACCAAATGCCGCGAACTCCACCGGAGGAACAGAGTGTACTGCCCACCCCTAGTTCAGACATCTTAGGAGTGGCCAGAAAAGTGCACTTTTGGATTTCTAGATGCCTGCCACACATAGCCAGAAGTCGTCACAGGATGGAAGGGATCCTTGTAGCCCATTTGCCTGTGACCACATCATCCGTCCCAAGCACTTTCTAGGCACTGTTGACCCCTGTACCTCGCAAGAGAGTCTGCACTGAATGCTGGACTGCACCTGAGGCAACTTGGGCTAGCATAGAAAGAACTGTGCCTGTGGCACCTGACACATGGAAAAGTTTCTCCTGAGCTTGAGATCAAAGCATTGACTCCAAGGATCAGTCACCTGATCTCCTGGAACAGCACTAGTGCCACCAAAGCTGAAGTAGCCCATTCCAGCAAATAAATTGGGGAGAGGATGTGGTCTAGTGACTAGGGTGGTCGACCTCAAATCTGGGGAACCAGGTTGAGTCTCGGTAATGACACTCAACATCCTGTGATTCTGGGCAAATCACTTTAATCTCCTTGTGCCTAATAAAAATGAACGTGTCCATCTGTAACAATACTGGTGCTCATGTAAAGCAGTCTGATACCCGATACTTTCGGGTCAAGTTTGTGCTATATAACACTCCCCCCCCCAAAAAAAAGTCACCACTTTCTGCAAATTGCTACTGCCTACCGCTGGGAGACCGATTCTCAACAGTCAATCATTGCACCCAAGTCTGCTCAACCTGGGAGTGCCCTCTGAGTCCAGATTAGTCATCAAAGAGGGACACCAGCCTTCATGGCACAGCTGGACCAGCTGTGCACAGAGATCAGTAGACCAGCTGCAGCTGGGCTTCTCTTGGCTCACAAAGGACTTTGAGAGACAGCAACCCCTGTGGCCAAAGTTGCTCCACCTTATCTGTGGACCCCAAGGACATCACCATCTACTGTGCACTACCCAGGGCATCATTCAGCATCCTGCATCCCCAGCATCAGGACCATTCCATTGATGTCTATAGTGGTCTTGATATAAAGTGTGGAACTGGATTTAAGAATGCTTTGGTGGCCGGTTACTGTGCAAATAGTCCTTAGTAGCCCTCAGACCTTCTTCCTGTCAGATATGATCACCCCACTCGGTACGGAGTAGCCAAATACAACTCTTTCAAACTTTTCAAAAGTTTCAAAACTTTATAGTTACTAATGCATATTTGTGCTTTGGACTGAAAAGCTGGGATTAAAGTTCTATTTGAAAATCTATATCACTGGAACCCTCTGGTGGATTTTGCTCCTCTTGGAGTCTAAAAATTCCCAAAAAATATAATCTATTTGTTTTATTTGGTGTTAGACTTTTTTCTTCTTCTGTAACTTTTTAGTTTTGTTGTTTGATACTTCTAAATGCTTTACACTAGGTCCTATAACCACACTATATAAAATATGATAATCTTCACAATATGCTCCCAGGAAGTTTGTGGTTATAGTGTCAGTCAGTATAAATAATTCCAGGCTATGATTTCAACACTTCAAAAATCTATTCCTTCAAGTTGTGCAGACATCATATTAATGCTGGCTTCTCAACACTTTAGTTTTTTAATATTATTATTATTATCACTAGGAATACGAATAGGAAAATGAAAAAGAATAAGAATAGAAATAAGAATAATTAATTTCAATTTCTTTTACTAAATGTCTGTTATCAGTTTTTTAAAACTGAGAACAACATGGACATCCAGAGACTATAGCAGTCAATTGAGCTGCGTATAGCAATTTGCACTTTGAAAGCTACCATCCCTACCCCTTTCCAAAGGCAGTAAAGAAAAGATTCAATCCCACTTTGCTTTTCAAATTGACATTTAAAGAGATGGGAAAGAACAGCATCCAAACATACATTTGAATATTATGCAGCATTAACAATCTTAGCAAGTTATTAAAATCAATTGCTGCTTATCATGGGCCCCACCATACTGTCAGTGCCATCAATAACCTAGGGTATCACACCAGGAGTGAGACATATCATAGGTGATCAGTCAGTGGTTTCCAAAGCTTTTCAAATTGGCTTCACTCATCTTTCAAACAAGAAGTCATATTTCCATTGCTGTGATTATTTATACTCAGTTTGACCAGTCACCTCCTCAGCCCCACAATTACCCCTTGCCACTCTCAAGGCAAGCAGGATGGGGGAAGAGGGGCATCCCTGCCCCCCACCCCTCCTATGAGGGTTTCAATTTTTCATTAGTAATCCTCCATTTGGTAGTAGGCATTGTGTTACTCACTCATATTTTTTCCTATTTGGACTGTAACTTATTTTTCTGAGGACATAGTGAATTGATGGTAAATGAAAATAGTCACACACATATTCAGCATCAAGACCTAAGAAGACTAAGGTTTTGTGCGTCTAAGGGATTTCTCCACTAGATGTAAAACTCAACTAATATTAGCAAATGTTTGCCTGTGTTTTAAAACCCAGACTCATCCTGCTCAAAAGGACATCTTATTCTTAATACGAGTGGCCAAAATGTTAGTATATATCTTGAGATCAATTATAATAACGGGGATATAGACCTGCACATTGAACCTTTTTTAATGATTCTGCCAAGTTTATCATTTAGGACTATTTACGCCTCTCCCTTAGATGGAGACTCCAATCTTATCTCCAAAAATGAGTTGTAGGCTTTAGCTAATCAGGCGATTAATGAAATACCAAATCTTTTATAGAAGGTACTGGTAAAGCGTCTGACAGAGGAGATTTAGTCAGTGGCAACTTCTTGGGTACTTTTTTCATCTATCATTCAGAAATGAATTCTTCCAGTACCACACTACATTGGAGATCCAGTAGTTAAAAAAGACAAAAGGTATCCACTTGATTAGAATCATTGTTTATATAGTGTATGAACATTTTCCCTAAAGACCTATTTTTTTTATTCTGCTCTGAAATTTTCTGTTGTCCATACAGGCCGATCATATTAGGTGTTCAGTTTTACGTTTTAACCATTTTCAACCTTGCCACAAGTAGCTCATATGATTTGTTAGGTTCATAAGATTGCAGTTTAATCTTTACAAGTGTTCGTCCAGTGCATTAGGCATGTAGTAGGTTGATTTGACCTCTTCATGCTGTAATCAATTGAAGTAAAACTATTGTACCCTTCTCCTTGTACTGTATCTCCCTTTTTTAAAGGATCTTGTTCTAATATTTATTTTGTTAATGTCCAAGTTTGTTGCTAATTGACTTTAGCTGCTGTACAATTCGCCCTGTTTATTGCTTTGAAAGTATCTCATAATATAATAATGAACACCTCCACATTATCATTCATCTCAGAATAGTCTTGTTTCTGAGTCTGCAGAGCAGCAGTATAAACCTTATCCCTCAACAATGACACATCAGATCTCCATGTCCCTCTAATAACTGAATTTAGACCTTTGTTGAAATCCTAGACTACCTGGGAGTGGTCAGTGATAGCGATGAGATCTATGTTTATCTTGGTAGTAACATGTAATAGTCTGTCTGTGCTGCATATTTGATCTATTCTGGAGTAGATTCTCTGGGTATGGAAACAGTAAGGCCCCAATTACAAGTTTTTGGCAGAGCGATGGCGTGGCGGTGCAAACTGCTGCGCCACTGCTCCGACAAAACTCGCGCGACCCGCCTGCCTTATTACAACTACACAGTAGTCATCCAGGCGGGTAACGTGGCAGTCCCATGATGGTGTCTCTGTTAACCGACAGTGTCACCATTAGAAGAGGCACCACAATGGAACCACACCACAAGGTTCCTGCCCGGCATGGACTCATGAGCCCATGCCATGCAGGAGTCTATGTGCATGCACACAGAGGGCCCCTGTGTGCATCCACGTGTCTGAGAGGCACAGGAGGGTTCTGTAGGCCCCCCTTTGGTTCCTGTTCATCAGGCTTTTCATGCGGTGGAACCACCATGAAAAACCTGGCAGAGAGGAAACTTGTAATATGATTGGTGGGACTGTGGAGGTCCCGCCAAGCAAATTGTGGTTTCCCACCATTGCTCCTACGCCAGGAAATGGCAGTTACCTGGCGGAGCAAGATTTCACCTGGCAGTACGACTGCCCGAGTTGTAATCGAGCTGATGGACAACCGGTGTGGTGGTGGCTGGATACGCCATTACAGCCCCATCATGAGCCTGGCGGTCCTTGGACAGCCAAACTCGTAATGGGCCCCTAATTGTTTTCTGTGTCCTGCAGGGGGGAGAGTCCACCAGGCATCTTAAAAATCCAATTACTTGATGGATTGTGTTATTATATGAGGTATTGTGATGACCGTATTTTCGGACCAGATAGAATCAGCTCACAAAACACCACCAATCCAGCCAAAACGTAACCATCTCCCTCCTCAGGACCCATTTATCCAGGCACCTGGGTACCGACCTGAGGATGGGGAATTTGCAATATACAAGCTCATATCATCAAAAACACCACTAAATCTATAGGATTACTAGGAATACTCACTGATTACTAAGGACGTCCATGCTCTACACCACACTCATACCTTATAGTCTCGCGGCAACTCAGACCCAGGCTATGCTACCCTCCTACTAATAGTGAAGGGGGCAGTTCCGATAACTTACCATTATACACTGACCACAATCAGTGCTCACGCAAGCCACAATCCTGTGGGTATACACACTGACCACAATCAGTGCTCACTCAAGCCACAATCCTGTGGGTATACACACTGACCACAATCAGTGCTCACTCAAGCCACAATCCTGTGGGTATACACACTGACCACAATCAGTGCTCACTCAAGCCACAATCCTGTGGGTATACACATTGACCACAATCAATGCTCTCATTAACGCCACTACACAACGACGATCACTTTCCTATGAATACCTTCTGCTCTCTCTCTCTCTGTTGGGAAGTTTCTCTCATACATCTAATATCTACTGGAGATGTCTCATATGCAATTGTTATATTTTATGTGGTACACAAGAATGGCCAAATCACAATATGCAAAGGTTATTATCAAATACAAGTACTCCTCTACTCCCTTGCTCAGTTACCATTTACCTGGACGGGAGATGCATCCGTTCACATAACAGCATCTGACTAGAAAAAAGGTTAACCTTATTATAAATAATAACAGTTACACAATGGTTCACTAAGAACTGGGGTTCCTTTATTTTTATAACATCACAATAACTAGCAATCTAGACATAGCCTGAAAAGTAAAGGGGAATAGACACATACACAGATCTGCGGGGTCTCTTTATTATAATGGAAAGCTTTATTACTAACACATAAAAAGGGAAATGAATTATAACAGACTGCACACCGCTGGAAGAAAAAGGATTAATCAGACAGTAGGGAATCTAGCCTAGGAAATAAAAGACAAGATTAATGTTTAAGTGTAAAGCAAACTAGTTTAGAATACCTCACCCTATAAGAAAGGAATGTTTCTCTCTCTCTCTGGTGGAATCAGGGCTCTCTCTTTCCCTCCGTCACCACGGCTTCACTCCACTGGCTCAACTGCTCCAGCTGGCAGCTTCAACTCCTCCATCTGACTGGCAACTGCTTTAATACATTCTGATACACTGGCAGCTCCAGCTGCCAGTTCCAACTTCATTCCAAGATTCATCTGACTGCTCTCTCTCCATCTCCAGCAATCATCTGAACTCTACCATTCCAAGAATCAACTGAACTGAACTGTTCCAAAGGCCAACTGACTCTCCGCCTCTTCTGCACTTCGCTAATATGGAATCCTCTCCTATAGTAGAAAGTTCCAGCCAGTAGCCTCCTCCTACCAGATCCATACACCAGGCTCCCTGCTCCAGACGCCCTCACAGTGATCAGCTGCTTGTTTCGTCTAGAGACTTGAGCCCAGGGACACTTCTTGATAAGATTCAGCTCTGGCCGGTTCTCTCTAGTTTGCAAAGAGCGAACAACACCTCATAACTAAAACATCACCTTTACTCTGCAAGCACCTCAATCGGCAGAGGCAGAAAGCAAAATGGAGTCTCTCTGGTTCTGGGCCTTGAAGTCCCGAAAAGGATGAAATAGACACTTAACTCTATCAGAGTACATACACAAACCATACCAATATGTAATATAAAGTCAGAACTACAGGATCCACCCTCTACTATAGGTAGGATGATGAAAGGACACATAATTATGCCAAAGCCAAAAGGCAATAGATGGATTAGAGTCAAGAATAAGGGATCTATCATCATATAAAGCAGCTATCCTCTAGTTTATGCTTCTAGGTCTGAAAAGGGGCCTAAAAGGACCAAAACAAGCTAAGAATAGAGATCCAGGATGGTAGCAAGCTTAAAGTCACCATCATTTAGAAATAGAGCCAAAAACCAGGTCAGCACAGGTATCCCACCAATTGTGAATCCACTTTGTGGGTGTCTATCTACTGTATGGTCATGCACACTGTTAAAATTACCTGCCCAAATTAGTTTACCTCTTAATTTAACCCAGATCAGATCTATTGCTGATCTAGGAAATCTCTATACATTTTTCTCAGTGCCTAAGAATCCACAAGCATCACATCCATATCCTCAACCTTTCCCAAAATCAGTAAACAGTGGCCCTCCTTGAAGTCCCTCACAACCTCTTGTTTGTGGTGTTTATCCAGGGAGTTTAATCACCTAACAGTCCAATTGACTAATCATACCATAAACGTGCTAGGTACTGAAGGCAGTGCACAGCATCTTCTTTAACAACCACCTCCTCACTCCCTCCCAGTCCCCCAGACAATCTCGCCAAGATGAAGTCCGACCAACTTCCCTTCCATAAAGAATACTTCCAACAATAAAACAAAACTTTTCAAACCTTAGCAAATACAACATACCCTTTTCAATGATACGGAAAGAAATCTTCCCCAGTGTGTTAGCTGATGCATGCATGTATCCTGCTTCTCTTCCCAAACCTTCTCCCACTCCCTCATCTCCAAGGCTCAGAAAGCACTTCTCATCGCAATTTAAGTGTTAATTAAATCCTGAAGCTTGTTCAAGATTGAGGAATTCCAGCAGGACACTTTTGGTTGTATGGGTCAGTTGCTGGTGTTTCAAGACAAACCTGGAAACAGAAGCACTCAGAGCCACCGACCAATGGGATCCTTCATTTACTATGTTCACAGAAAGAGGATAAAAACAGTGAACCAGTTACATAGGGCATTTTTAGAGGCCCTTTGGGAGAAATTGATGGTGAGTGCAGTTATGGATCTTAGGGCTAGATGTAGGTAAATAGGATTTACCAATTCTAAAATACTGAATTTTACAGATTCGGTATATTAGAATCGGTAAATCTTATGTAGCTAATAATTCGGTAAAAATTACCGAATCGTTAATATTCGGTATTTACCAAATTGGAATTTACCGATCCGGTAATTGCCATTCACTCCTATGGGCCTGGAGGCCGATAGGAATGAATGTCAATTACCGAATCGTTAATTACCGATTCGGTAAAATAGGGAAAGAGTCAAGGGTGGCAGGGTGTCACTTTGACACACTGTTGCACCCCTGAATAGTGCTTGTGTGCACATGTGGCACACACACATGCCCTAAGAGCATGTATATCTGTCACATGGCACAGGTGTAAATGCACAGATTTGCATTTACAGAGGTATTCGTTATTTACCCCCAACTAATAGTTAGTGGTAAATAACGAATCCTTAAAGCACAGAAGCACTCTTTAAAGTGCTTCCTACATGTCATTTACCGATTAGGTAAATACCGAATCAGTAAATGATGATTCGGTAAATACAGAATCAGTAAATGATGATTTAGTAAATACCGAATCGGTAAATACCGATTTGGTATTTACCGAATCTGTAAATTTGCCCCCTACATAACAAAAGCCTATTACCAGTCGGTAACAGCCGAAATTCGTTAATTTCGGCCGTTACCGACCGGTAATAGCAGTCCTACATCTGGCCCCAAGTGAAGTAAACTGGATCCTAATCTAGATGATATGACAAAAAATGTTTGCCAAGAACGTATTCAATTTAATATAATATATATTGACCCCTAGAACACTAAGCAAATCTACCCAGCACTAGAAAAATCCTGCTTGAGCTGTACAGTTCCTAAGGGAGAGTTTTCTATTTGATCTGGTAAAGCCCATGTAAACCAAATAGTTGACTGCGACCACAGGGAAGTTTAATTTGAAAAACACTAATTTCTGCATAGTCAGCTTATTACCTTCTCTGAGGAAATCTAAAATCAGTAGTAATTTGAAGACTATATGGATTTATAGATAGCAAAACAATTTAGTGAAATGATTTGGAAATTAAATCCCAGCTGAGCCTAAAAATGGGAGGCAGCTGTGCGCAAGTGAGTGGAGATTGAAAGCAGTGTTTTGCAAATGGAAGCTAAAAGGTAGATGAGAAATCCAGAGATGCTACAGGCTTGGGTAATGATCTTGAGCAAAATGCCAGGAGAAGGCAGAATCGGAATTACAAGCTAAGTGATCATGGAAAAGTAATTAGGAATTAAGGCCTCAGTAAATAGAATATATTGAAAGGAGTGTCTAATAGGGTTAATAAAGTAATGGTTTGCTCTGCACTCAGTGTTTTGTAACACACTTGACTGTCCACTGTGGAGCCTACAATTGGCAGAAAGGAGTTGGATTGTGAAAAATAGGCTTGACCATTCTCTTTCAGATCCAGTATCACCTCAGAAAGTCAAACCACATGCTTGTTAGAGTTGAACTCAAGTGGGAAAGCAAATGGGGAAGCCCAACAGTATTTGATTTGTCATTGCCTGACTTTTATTTGTGATTGAGGTCAGAGCTTTGCATTATAAGTATTCTGTGAGAGGTCCTGATATAATTGAATACCACTGTCATTGAAGGCTATCTATCAACATTTCCGGGCTTCTCTTAAGATATTGCCCTTTATCAATGAGAAGGAAATGTGTCGATTATATCCTCAGGACAGGCACCCTGTGACTCCATGGGAGCAGCTACTCTTGGGCATCCCATTATTACAGTGCCTCATTTACCATGTCATAGGATACAATGAAATATTTTGATGCAGGTCTCCAGATCCCAGCTTTCAGTTGACTCCTTCATATTTCATATTCTACCATCTCAACTCAATCGGTCTTCCAAGTAATTGCATTTGTCTTTTTCCTTTTTTGAATCTGATGGTTGAGTTTCTTTGTGGGCATGGACAGGGTTGAAATGCACTCCTCCTTACTGTCTCCTATTTTTTCAATTGATTGCATATTCTCTGCAATATCAGTTATCTCCACTGTCATTTTTGCTTTAACTCTGTGGATTTGGTCTAGTGAAAGATTTTCTCAGTTTGGTCTACCAATCTTTCAGATATCCTTAAGACAGCCTTGTAGATCCTCTTTCACCAGAGGATGAGTGCCATTCTGTTTGGATGCCATCTTGCATTCTAAGGAGTTCACCTCAAGGAAGAATGTTTTTGTACAGTGCCTGTTTTTCTACCAGCAAGAGTGGAGATATCTCTGCAGTCTGCTAGCCTCCACTTTCCTCATGGAGAGTGGTTGACCAAAGGCCATCAAATTCACAGAATCAAGAAACAATATATATATAACTATATTGCTAAAAGTCAAGCTTACGTGAAATTGCAGGTGTAGTCTTCCCAGGCACACTCTGCATCTATTTATCTATAGGTAGATTTTTCTTTAGGGGTTCAAATTTGAAGCTTTCCCATTGGGTTTATATCCATGTGCACATGCATTATTCAAATCAGTGAGTGTTAGTTAGTTGTGTACAATCATTAAGGCAGTATGACCAATGTAACAAATATGAGCAAAGGCATTTCCCCAGCAGCCCTACTGTACAAGTTGGAGAGTTGTTGCTCAAATGTTCTCTCTAAAAACGTGTCATCCATAATCGTCAGTTATTTGGATCACAATGTCTACCTTTAGGGAACCTCACAGTAGACATTTTCAACTGTCTCAACTGTAAATCTCCTAACACTGTTTAACCTCTGTGGGAGAGGTCTTCATCAAGTGAAGTGCACCCCCCACCTCTTTGCTACAGCTTGTCATTTTAATGTTGCTGCTAATTTCCTTCTAAAGTGAATTCACTGCCTGGAGATGTTATGTTATGTTATGTTATTTATTCTTTTGTATAGCGCAACGGTTACTCAAAAAGAGTGTCCCGGCGCTTTAGGTAAGGAGAACTGATTTCAGCATAACACAACACAGATAAAAAGGTTAAAAAGCAAACAGACAAAAAGAGAGGAACTGCTAGCAAACCTATTGGGTAAACAGCCAAGTTTTAAGTCCTCTTCTAAAATCAAGGAGAGTAGTCGCCCCCCGCAGTGGGAGCGGTAGTGAATTCCACATCTGTGGAGCCAACAAACTGAAGGAGCGGCCGCCCAAGCGAGCCCTCTTAACACGCGGAACAGCGGCCAAAAGTAGAGATTCAGACCTCAGCGCGCGGGCCGGGTGATAAAAAGCCAGTCTTTTTTGGAGATGTTTTGCTCCCACGGCATGGAGCGCCTTGTAGGCCAAAGTCATAGCCTTAAAGGCGATCCGTTTGCGGATGGGTAGCCAGTGCAGCGTCACCAATAACCCGGAGACGCTAGAGCGTCTATTTAGGCCAAAGATGGCCCTGGCCGCCGCGTTCTGCGCAACTTGAAGCCGCTGCAACAGGTACTCTGGCAGGCCCAGGTAAAGAATGTTGGCATAATCCAACCTGGAGCCTATCAGAGCCTGCACAGTCAGCCTCCTGTGCTCCTCAGACAAGAGAGGCAGAAACCTCCGCAACATTTTTAAAAGGCCGAAGCAGGTGCCAGTCACCCCCAGGATCTGGGCTTTCATCGTCAGCCCCTTGTCCATCTTGACCCCCAGGTTTTTAGCCATGGGGGAAGAACCGGAAGGAGGGAACATGTCGATGGGCCACCAGGCTTGCCAGCTAGGCTCCGTATCGCACCCGAAGAAGAGTACCTCAGATATGTCGGAATTGCACTTGAGGCTGTTCAGTTGGAACCATGTGAACACAGCCCCAAGGCAATTCCGGATACTCTCCCCGTCAAAGTCAGCCCCTCTCTCGCAAGAGAAGAGGAGCTGGGTGTCGTCGGCATACGACACGATCCTGGCACCAAATGACTCCGCCACCGCCGCCAAAGGGGTCATGAAGATGTTAAAAAGGGTCGGGCTCAATATAGAGCCCTGAGGGACCCCAACTCCCAAAGGCGGCATCACAGCGGTGTCAGATGATGTCCAGACCGTTTGCCGGCGGCCGGCTAAAAAGGACAAAAACCATCTGAGCACCGTCCCCCGAAGACCAATCTCAAAGAGTCTTGCGAGCAGGCCCTCATGGGGGACGGTGTCAAAAGCCGCCGACAAATCCAACAACACCAACATGACTTTGCCCCCGGTATCCAACACCCCCTTGATGGTTTCAGAAACCTCAAGGAGCGCGGTCTCGGTGCTACGATTTGAACGGAAGCCCGACTGGGAGTCATGCAAGATCTCATGAGACTCCAGAAAATTGGAGAGCACCGACTGAACGTGCTTCTCCAAGATTTTTACAAGGGCCGGCAGCAGCGAAATTGGCCTGTAAATAATTGGCTGGAGCTTTCGGGTCAAGTCCCGGCTTTTTCAGCAACGGGATGACCATTGCCTGCTTCCACACTGGCGGAACCACTCCCAGACTCAACGAAAGGTTGAGAAGAGGGTGCGCCAGTGGATTAACCACCTCCACCAATTTACCCAAGAGCTTAGCAGGGCAGGGGTCAAGCGGGGACCCAGATTTTAAATTGCCCATAAGCGCTAAGGAGGCGGAGGCTGGCAAGGATGGAAACTCGGCCAATATGGCGCCCTGCACAACTGGGGGAGAGATACCAACCTCGGGCATCGGCGGTCTAACAGGTACACCAGATGGAAAAGAGTCCTGGTCATACTCCCTCCATCCCTGGCCAACACAGGGGCCTCAAACCAGTTTGTGCTGCTGCCTCCCAATATTCACCATAGCTCTATAATGCAGGATGACAGTAGTTTCAAGCTGCACATTTCAAATAATTCTCATTTTCAGGACTTCTCTTACCTTTTCTCGAGGTGGATGCTTTCAGCATCACTCACTACATTTAGACCCTAAATGGCCACCTGGCAGGATCTTGGTGGGGAAGGGGGAGGTGAGTTAGCTTAACAAGGGGGGGGGGCTGTGGGATTATTCCTTGTACTCCTGGGCAGCAACAGTTGCTTCAGTAGTTCTCACATTTTCAACACAGCTGCTTCTCATTTCACCAGGAATGTTTACTGTAGTTTATCAAGTCATTCTAAGGTCATCTGGCAGAAATTCACTCCTAGAGCACTTCTAATTCCAGTACCACCCATGCACCTTTATTTCTCATTTATATAAGGCACATCTCAACCGATGAGGTGTCAGCCTACTGCTGTCAGAACAAAACGGTGTCACATAGCAATCCCTTACAAAGGACTCACGATAAAACCAATGTAAGCAAGTGAACATAAAGCATTAGTAGTTCATCAACACTGAAGAAGTCAGAAAATAACATACTAAAAGGTTGTTTTAAGCTGTGACGGGAGAAATATAAAAGGTAGAGGAACAACAATGTCACTAACCGGAAAAAAATTAAAGAACTAAAACATTTGACAATTAATCAAAAGAGATAGAACGATGTGACTAAAGTGGGTTTGGGTGAGAAGCATAGGAATGGAAGGAGTGCAAGAAAGATCCTGCTGCATCACAGAGTGTGGGAAATATGAGAATAAAGTGGAAAGAAAGCAAGAATTGGCCACATGATTAAGTTGAGGGTGAACATCTGCATTGGCAGGAACCAGTGCCACGGTGCAATGCATTGAAAGTGTGCCTTGAGGCTCCTTCAACATGACAGCTCTCTTTCAATATCTTTTTTTTATTTTCAAAAACAAAATCCCAAAGCATGAAAATAAAAAGCAATGACCCCCTTGGCATGGGGGAAAACACCGGAGTGTGAAAGTAAAAACTGTTCATTTACCCACCCACTCTAAAGAGTGCAGGCAGACAAATGGCCAAACCATTGACGGCCCTTACTCCATCCAGGCTTTGGAGGATGTATGTGGGGGCTCTGTCTCTAACATACTGATGTTCAGCCCGACTCTAATGGGGTGGGTGGAGCTGCAGTTTGGTGAAGTAGGTACTCCGTTACCACAAAGTACATTTTCCAACAAGCTCTAAATCAGGCCTTTAGTTCTTTACCCAATTGGAGGTGGTCCGGAAACACTGGCTGTGAATTCAAGATGAATGAAGCTGCCCTGGGGAAAGATTATTTGATCCCTCTGCAATATTTAGATTTTTTTGTTTCCAGTCTTATTTTGCCATTTCCTCTCACGTTCTTGTTGCCACAGTGGAAAACCATTCACACTAATTGATATAAAAAAAATCTTAGTTTTGCATTAAAACTGCAACCGTGTCTGTATAAATATTTCTAGACTCCCAAAATAGCAAACAGATTCTTGCACCAGCAATTACATGTGATAGGTCAGTGAACCCCCATTGTAACCTTGTTCACATTGCTTAATCTTTTGATTCTCCAAGGATTGAGGGGTCTTCCACCAGAATATTGATTCCAAA
The DNA here is from genome assembly GCF_964263255.1 of Lissotriton vulgaris. Taxonomy (NCBI): domain Eukaryota; kingdom Metazoa; phylum Chordata; class Amphibia; order Caudata; family Salamandridae; genus Lissotriton; species Lissotriton vulgaris. The sequence continues at coordinate 745,993,074 of NC_141693.1, read as the reverse complement.
CATATTGCCCTGCTTTAATATTCTGAGTAACATACCAGGGACCAATGCACACTGTAAGTGCAATAAACGACAAGGCATATGTGGAGTCAAGAAAAGTAAATCTATTCTTAAGTATCTATATCCACTTACCATCTCCATATTTTGGTCCTTTATATTTTGCCTACAATATTGTAGCAGGGTAGCAGGAGGATATTTTGCGGACAATCTTTTGACATATAACTGTAGGAGATGAGAGAGAGCATGAGTTCCTTCAACTATATTGCCATTCATCCCAGTCAATTGATAGCCATCCCTCGCCCTTCACTCTTCCAGCCTACTTGTCTATAAGAGACAGTTACCTCTGAATCAGGGAAGGGCTATGAACGAGCTTCAAAGGATGGAAAACCACTAAAAAGTGCTTCTCCACAATTGTATCTTTTACAGATTCACATGCTTGAATCTTCACTGTCGTCATGGTGGGAGTCCCACTGTAACAGTTAAATAGTATAAAGCATAAGATTAATCACCCTTGAAAATCAACAGCATTTAGTTACCATTCAACCTCATTAAAGAACATCCAAACTCCAGCCAATCACATTACAGACCCAGAGTATCCATCCCCTGCAGGGCCACCATCCCTCAGATTTCTTACCGCACGGTGTGTGTTAGGGAGTTGCCCTGAGCTCTGCTCAGTCACAGTGTTTCTACCTTGACCTTTTCAACTCTCAGCTAGCAGTTCCTGTTCCTTCAACCTTCTCTTCAGCTGAGGTGGTGTTGAGTGTACCTTTTTCCTGTCTTTGCTGCAGAATGTTTGAGTCCAAAAAAGGGCTGTTTAGGCCCTGCAAGACTTGTGGAAAGTCCAGGCTTTTCTCTGAAGATCCACATAAGGAGTGCTTATGCTGCCGGTATCCAGATCATAAGCCCAGAGATTGTAAGCACTGCTGGACTTTTTCTTCAAAAACCCTCAAGGATCATGAGGGAGGACTACTCTTTTGGCTTCAGAAGAGAAAATCTGTTAAAAAAATGTTCTTACTCCGAGAGTGGGGAGAGGCCTCATACCTCCTCTAAGAAAAGGATGGAAGAAGATTCTCCTTCTGTCCAGTGAGATCCAAAGAAATAAAGATCTCAGAGCAAGGAGTCTTCTGTGGAAAAAAGGGCAAAATAAGAGCAACCTGGTTCTTCTCATGGCCAGCAAAGATCCGGCTCTGCACCTCCATCTGCACCTCTTACTCCTTGTCAGAAAATCCACACGTCGACGGGTTCGCAGACAAGGCAGTCTCTGTCTACAACCTCTAAATCAGGTGCAGCATCAACGGTTTCTTCAGCGACATCTATGACGTCGACGGTCAGGATGACGATGACTGTGGCGTCAACGAAAACTGAGGTAGTGATGTCGTTGACAACCTCTGTGTGGAGTTCTGCATCAACGAAAGCTTCACCATCGATAGTTCAGCTGGGTGCTGTGTCGTCAACGAGAATCTTTGCCCTGTCGATGGGCACACCGTTGACAAACTCACTGGTGCATTGGCGTTACTGCCTACGGGCCTGTCTAGTATCCCGTCGACTATCCTGGCGGCGTTCCCGTCAAAGGTCCTGTTGAAGAAAATGGACATGCCACTTTCAAAAACAATTGCATCGTTATTTCAGGATTTCTCCAAGATATTTCTGCTGCCTCCTACTCGCCTCCTGGATTTCCAGGAATAAGTAAATGAAGGTCCTTATGGCCCCACATACAGCCCTTTGCAGCTTAATGTCAAGTGCCAGGAATCTGAAGAAGAACAACTAGATGACCCTTCTGAATATTTGGAAAAGGAATATTCCTTCTCAAATAGAGATCAAACCAGCAGGGAATGCTTGGACACTTTTCAGGAGCATTATCCTTATTATGAGCAGGAAGAGGAAGAACACCAACAAGAACCCTCCATTAATGTTGCAATGTCTCTTGTCGCAGACTTACGTCTGATGCTCAGCGACTACTACATGTGTTTCCCTGAAGCTAATGTTGTAAAAAAGCCTCCTCCTGTACAGGAGGATCCTGTTGCTATCCCTGATATTAAAGCTGCACCTGCACCACCGAAGCTGAAATCCTTACCACCCTTGCAGATTCCTGTTCAAACGTTGGATAGTGGTGATCAGCAGCTGGAAGAGGGTGAGCTGCAATTGGATTTGGATGTCCATGATGAATGGTTAGACTATGTAGCACACACAGCGCCCTCCCCCACCCTGCCAGTGGCCTATTTTCCCCTAGCAAATATTGCCAGCTTCCACGATCTTTGCTTTGCTTTGCTTTGATCGCCCCATGCCTGTCTTGCAAACAGAGTGCTTCTTATATGATTTCAAGCCAGCCACGCATCGTTCTATTAGGGCAATCCCTATTGTTGACTTCCTGTGGCAGGAAGGCCTTAAACTGAGGAAAACCCCAGCTTCTGTGCCAGCAGTTATTCCAAAATTGGACAAGAAGTACAGGGCGCCTAATGACTCTCAGATGTGCCTCATTGGCCATCCAAAGCCTGATTCCTTGATAATGCAGGCCGCCCAAAGAAGATCTAAGAGTCCTGCTTCGCCATATACTACTCCAATGGACAAAGAAGGGCGCAGGTTAGATAATATCAGAAAGAGATTTTCCGCGCTGAACACAACAGCCATTACGGCCTCCAATGCCATGGCCATCCTTGGGAGATATGATAGGCAGATGTAGGCAGACATTCCTCCCTTTCTGGAATTTTGTCTGAAGACAATTAGAAGGAGAAATACTCCCAGAGGGTGAGAGAGCCTCATCGGAAATCATCGGTGAGGCGGTAGACATCTCTTATACCACCTCATGGCAGATGGCGTGTGCTGTAGTGTTGAGCATAAAGGGATGGCTTAAGGTAACAACATTCCACCCGGAAGTCTAAGCTAAGGTGCTTGACATGCTGTTCAACGGTGAATACCTTTTCGGAAAGCATGTGGATGAGGCGCTGCAAACTAATAAATCAGACACAGATACGGCTACATCCTTAGCCGATCTACAGCAGAAGAAGTTTTCTTTTCGAGGAAGAGGAAGGGGTCAATTTACCCCTCAGTCCCAGCTCCAGCAGTGCTTTCACCCCTACTATCAGCATGGCTTCTGGCCACAATATTCAGTGCAGTCCTTTAGTCAGACACCCACACTAGCTTACACGAAAGTTCCAGCACACAGATGTCCCACATCTGGAGGAAAACCTCACAATACAGGCAGAAGACAATGAACATTTTCAGGCACCCGTCACTCCAGTCCCACACCAATTGGCTAAAAACTGCCCCAAATTCTTCGCTCAATAGTATACCGTTTCTTCCGACAGATGGGAGTTAGACGTTTTCAACCGTGGTCACAATCCTAAAATTTCTCAAACAACCTCAGAATTTCCCTCTGTGGAAGACTGCTAACCATACTCTGGCTGTTTTCAAAAGAGAAATAAGTCTCCTGCTCGACAAACAGGCAATGGAAGTGGTGCCACACAGCCAATGCAATGTAGGCTACTACTCTTGCTTTTTTTTCATTAAGAAAAAGACAGACATATGGAGGCAAAATATGGACCTTAAGTTGTTGAACAAGTTCATCAAAAGTCAACCTTTCCAGATGTTGTCATTTCAGGAGAGTCTTCTTCTCTTGGATACAGGGGATTACATGACATTACATCTTCTGAACGTTACATAACATTACATCTTCTGGATGTGTACTTCCATATTCCCATTCATCCAAAGCATCATCTATTCTTCAGGTTCGAGGTGACGTGGTGCCATTACCAATTCAAAGTGCTTCCTTTCTGACTAAAATCAACGCCCAGAGTTTTCACCACGTGTCTGCCGCCGGTGGCAGCCTATCTCCAGCATTCTGAGCACCAGGTTTTTCCTTGCCTGGACAACTGGTTGGTCAAGGCCCCTTCCTTTCATGACGCCAAAGAGTCCACGAATCCCTGTCTTCAACTTTTTCACTCTCTGGGTCTCAATCTTAACAGAGAAAAGTCCTCTCTCCTTCCCTCCAGGTGGCTGGTGTTCCTGGGAGGACATTGGATACCAGTCACTCAATGGCCTTTCCCACAGAGGAAAGAATCTCATGTCATCAAAGGAAAGCCCAGTCCCTTTCCTCAAGAAGATGCATTTCTGTGAGGATTTCCAAGTCGATGTTGGGCATGATGTAATCCTGCATTTCATTGATATCACACTTTCAATTGCAAATGAGACCCCTCCACGAGCAGCTCGGCTCTCAATGGATTCAATCTCGAGGCTCCTTTGACGACACCGTCTCAATCACACCAGAGATGACCAGGGCTATGTCCTGGTGAACAATCAGAAGTAATCTCTCCCAAGGCCTGTCCTTTTTTCCCAACAAAACCATTGATGATAATGACAACGGACGCTTCCATGGAACGTTGGGGAGCTCACCTTCAGGAGCTTCAGGTCCAAGGGAGGTGGTCGGACCAGGAGTCTTTGTGTCACATAAATCTGTTAGAGCTAAAAGCAGTCTTTCTAGGGCTCTGATCCCTTCTTCCAAGAATAAGGGTATCGTTGATTCTCTGCACAGACGACACAACCACCATGTTCTATCTAAAGAATCAAGGGAGTCAAGGTCTCTGGCTTTGTAAAACCTAGCGCAATGAATTTGGAACTGGCTTATTCGACACAAAATATTGTTGCAAATCCAGCATGTTCTGGGGGTGCTAAATGAATAGGCTGATTCCCTCAGCCGGGACACCATGCAGTGTCACGAATCGGAGATGGATGCCGTTCAGCTGGAAAGGGTGCTTCAGTGTTGGGGATTACCAACCCTGGATCTGTTCACTACATCACTCAACAAAAAATGCAAATTCTACGCCAGCAGATTTCCTCAACCAGATGCCTTCCATTTTTGATGGGAAGGAACGGTTGCTTATGCTTTTCCTCCATTCCCACTCACTCCAAAAGTTCAACTGAAAATCAAATGGAACCTTGCAGTATCATTCTCATTTCTACGGGGTGGGTAAGACAGTACTGGTGTAGTGGTGAGCCTCAGCAAGGCCTACTAGTGCAAGGGATTCACCCTTCTCTGCACAGAGTCCTTAGACCAATAGGAAGAAGTTGGCACAGAAACTGGAATAGAAAAGACAGAGTTTATTAAACCTCATGAGGTGGAACTACATTCACAGAGCACCCTTCGGTAATGCATGAAGTAGCACACTGACTGGAAGGAGCTTAGTCCTTTTATACCCACACAGGGGTTCAAATGAGGGTGGTACAAGTACAGAATGCTGGTTTCAAATACATACAAGTTCAAACAGAGAGTGGAAGGGGCTGACAGTTAGCTAATTCTGGTGGACACATCCTGACAGTTACAAGTTGAGGACAGCTGTAAGCTCAACTGAGCATGTGCAAAGCAGAAGAAGCTAAATATATCTTGTCTCTATGCAGATTTCAAGAGCAGTTGACAGGAAGGTAGGACAGGGCACATGGTGAGCACATGGCAAACAAAATGGCTGCCAGAAATACAAAATGGATTCCACACAACGGACAAGATAGTTTCTAAATACAAGATGTCTTCTGCTAATGCTTAACTTACTCGCTGCTAAATTACAACACTGGTACACAGAGCTGTTTCGCCTATCCGAGTCTTCTCCATTCCGTCTTCAACCAATGGAGCATCTGCTTTCCATGGATCAAGGCCAAGTGATTCATCCGCGAATTCACTCACTTCACTTGTTTGGCCTGGCTCCTCAACACACAGAGTTTGTGATATAATTATCTCTGAGGAGTGCCGTTCAATACTTAGCACTCTTGTCATACTCTCTCTTCTCCTTCTGACGACGCTTTACTGTATCTCTTATCTCTGGCCAAGGCTGGTCTTTCTCACTCAATAATTAAAGTTCATTTAGTGGCAATTTCAAGATATAGGAGATGTTCAAATCAGTTGTCGCTATGGTCCAACAGACTAGTGAAAGAATTTTATGAAATGTCTTTTTAGAGCCATTTCACTGGTTCTCTGGCAACTGAGCATTGTTTTGTCGCATCTCATGAGATCTCCATTCGAGCCAATTCACAAGTGCGATTTGAAGTATTTCTCATGGCATGTGGCGTTCCTCTTAGCCGTCTGCTAGACATATTAGCAAAATTCAGGCCTTCGCTGCAATGGAACCTTACCTGCAGTTTCAACAGGACCTGGTGGTCCTCCGCAATAATCCTTTGTTCATCTATAAAGTGCCTGCCACATTCCATCTAAACGAACCAGTGGTCCTGCCTTCTTTTTTTCCTGCTCTGTCTTCACCAGCAGAGAGAGCTCTCCAGTCTCTGGACATTAAACGATGCTTGGAGTTTTACTGACAAAGGACAAGACCCTTTCGTAAATCTACCCAACTCCTCGTCGCCTTCTCTGCCCCTGGGAAGGGTCAGGCTTTAACTCGAGCATCTATTGCACATTGGCTTTCTTCTACTATAGTTTACTGTCATGAAAGAGTGGCTAAGGTGACTGCTCATTCCACCAGGAAGATGGCAACATCCTTGGCCCTTTTTGCCGGAGTGTCTTTACCCGACATCTGCAGGGTGGCGACCTGGACAAACGTCCATAACTTTAAAAAGCACTACTGCCTAGATGCTTTGCAGAAGACGGATATTGCTGTTGGCCAAGAGGCCCTGCATCATCTGTTCGCTTAAGGTAGGCCAAATTTTATGGAGGTTTATTATTAATATTTGTATCCTATACCACTATTTTGAGTTTTCTTCTCTTGGTGTTTTGGCATTTGTTCTACTTTATATATGTAGATACTACGTTACTTGTTTGCGATTCTGGTTATAATACTGTGGTTGCATGGTGGGATGGTTCATCAGTTTTTCCCACCTCCTTTAACTATAATGAACAGCTTGCTATTCTGAAGCAAGCATGGGAATCTATAAAATATACAATACTGGAGAAAAAAAGTTACTTATCTGTACACTGTGGTTATCCAGTATATATATCTTTTATAGATTCACATGGGACCCTGCATCCTCCCCTTCCAGGTCTAACTTCCATACCTATATTGTTTTACTAACTACACTTGTGTTCAAAATCTGAGGTATGGCGGCCCTGCAGGGGATGGATACTCTGGGTCTCTGATGTGATCGGCTGGAGTTTGGATGTTCTTTAATGAGGTTAACTGGTTAATAAATGCTAATAATTTTCAATTGAGATTAACCTTTAACCTATATACTGCTATTTTGCTGTTACTGTGAGACTCCCACCATGACGACGGGGAAAATTCAAGCATGTGAATCTATAAAAGATATCAATACTGGAGAACCACAGTGTACAGATAAGTAACTTGTTTTTTCTAAATACTTCAACTCAACTTAGGCAGATAAAGATGCCTGGAAATGGAATTTAGCGGTAGCTTTCTTGAGCTCAATTCACACCACTATTTATGTCACGTCTTCATTTACTTTCTGTGCATTTGTTATTTCTCATTTTACCTCCTTGCAATTATCACCTTTAATGGGTGACCTGCCTGACCCTGGTGTCTAATTTTTAGAACATTCTCCTGCCTTTCTTCGTCCTCCTGTATCCTTTTGATCCAGAGGGCAGTCAGTGATAGGACTGTCAGAAGAGTGCTTTCTGTGAAAGGTTGATTAAGGGTTGTGTTTCACACCCTGCTTTTTAGCATCGTGCAACTGAACCTGACAATATTTTCACATTGTTTCTAGACATTACAAGTCTCTCCTGACCATGTCACTGTGTGTGTACATCAAATCAATCTAGGCACCTTCTTGTTACTGCACATTGTAGGTCTCTACAGTTTCTCACTGTGTCTTCTCTTTCTCAGGTCTCTCTGCAATTGGCCTGCGGTGCATTTCTTCTAAATCAAACTTTCTCAGATGCCATCAATATTCCTTTGGAAAAGCTGAAATGGACGTCTCCTTTCAGCTGCCACCGTGCAGCCCTCAGTCCCATCTCCCACAGTTCATCGTCCAGCTCCTTCAGCACCAAGAAGACTGGATCTCAGGCTGAACCACGAAGCCCAGGGGTCACCAGCCAGTTTTTGACACCAGAGGTGGATCTTCCTTCTAACACACAGAACGGACATGAAGAAAGTGAACCAATACGAACGCGACAAATGTCAGGCAGTGCAGTGGAACATGTGTCAAAGGCAATGAAGTCAGAGAATGAACTGTCTCCGCCTGCCATCACCATTCGACGTTTTTCTTCTCCAGAGAGCACACACTCATCACCCACCTCCCTTGCTGACAGTGGACGCGGATCTGAAAATGAAAGCAGTGAGATGCAGGCCATGATGGAAACCATAATGCATCAGCAAAGTGCTGACCAAGAAGGAACCCTTTGGGCCACAGCTGTGGCACTGGCCTGGCTTGAGCACAGCTCAGCCGCATACTTCATTGAGTGGGAGTTGCTAGCAGCCAAGGCCTGCATGTGGCTCGAAGGGCAGCAGGTTCCAGAGGGCCGCAGCCTATCAACGGTGAAGTCTGCTGCCCAGCAGCTCTTTGTACTGCTAAGACACTGGGATGAGAACCTGCAGTTCAACGTCCTGTGCTACAACCCCAACAGTGTTTAGGTGGAGTGAATACGCCAGCAAGTATTGAAAAGATAAATTGTAGTGGTGGAATGCACTATGAAAAAGACAGAGGAGAAGGTAGTCTTAAAATGGTGTATACCTGTGTTATCATGACTGAGCCACCAATTGTTATGTAACATGAGGTTATGGAGGATCTTATAGTTACACCTCCAACACCACATCCAACAAATCTCAGAACAAGGACAGACATATCTGGGCAATGAGAATTTAGGAAAGGTGGGATTTTAAAACCAAGATTGCTGGTTTTATTCTAAGTTGGCAATGTTTCTGCCCAAATTACTCACAGACAACTAATGTCAACAAAATTGACTTGCTATTACGCTAGATACCCTGTTGGTTTGTCATTAGGTAGAGGTGCCAAGCGTGAAATAGAAGCTGCAGTCTTCTGCATGGGCTGGCGTTGAGTCAGTGTGTGGGACATGAGAGTATACATACGCCCTACACAGTTAGTGCTCTGGTTGGTGTGTGACCTTCTGTTTGGGGCAAATTGGATGGCAGGCATGGCCAGTGGTATGCTGTCTTAATTGTTCTTTGTGCCCCACTGCATGCAGCACTGTGGTTGACATGTGTCACCTGCTGCATGCAGCACTGTGGTTGGTGTGTGCCTTGCTGCATGCAGTGCCTTCTTTGATATATAGTGTCCTGTTGCGTGCAGCACCACGGTTGGTGAGTGTGTCCTGCTGCATCGTAGTTGGTGTGTGCAGTGCGGCATGCAGTTCTGTGTTTGCTATGGGTGTCCTGGACAGGGTTGCCTAAATGTCCTACAGAAACGTATTTGAAGTTTGTGAGTATGTGCAGGGTGAGCAGTGGATCGAGGTGCCTCGTGGCAGAATCTGAACCTTCACATTACTACTCTTTCATCTCATACAAAGTTTCCTCCCCACTTCTCTCCGTTACACCCTTCGTACCTAGATTTTTTGTCATATCACCCTCTCCCTGAACCCCTAAAACTAAATTGCCGGGTCCTTCACTCTTTGACTTTTCGATTCAGCCTTACCGTTCCCACGTCTCTGCTCCAGAATCCATCTCATTCAGTCTCAGTGTCCTTCACTTCTCTGCTCTTGAATCTTTCACATTCTGCGCATAGTTCATCTGCATCTCTTTTCCTGAGACTATCAGATAGAGCATTTTCTGCCTTTGATTTTCTATATCTAATGCACTCAGATCTAATGTCACACCTCTCCTATCCTTCACCTCCTAGGTACATTTTCTATTTTATCAACTTCCCCATCACTGAACCCCCGCAAATTCAGCCTTCTTGCAATGCCATTATGCTCCTTCACACCACAATTTCAATCCCAAATTCCTACCTTCCCTTGTCCTACAGTCATCAAACCTAATCTTTACTTCACTTCTACTTTATGGTACTGTTCATCATAGGTTTCATCTGACTATAAATCGGAGGGTCTAATCCTCTTTTTTATTTTTTTTAATGCAATTTCCTGATGTGCCATTCCAGAAATTACAACTGCCCAGTGCAATTCCTATTAAAATTAATGTTTGACCCGCTGTTAAAAGTCAAGCAGCATTTATGACAATGCTGCTATGTTGAACAATGTGCAACCTGAATATTTAGATTTACTGTTTTCTAACTCTGTTCCTTCTTTGCCAAACTACGCTGCAGCTGTCCTAACTTCAGTGCCCACCTCAACTTGTGATTCCGCCTTACCATCCAAACTCTTGGCTATTGCACCCTCACGTGTAACCTCAGGATCCACACTTCCCTGCTTGTGCAACCTTTTCAATATTTGTCTCCAACTTTCAACACAGTCCCTCAGATTTGATCTTACTGCTCCATCACTGTGCTCCTGCGCACCCCCATTTCAGCCTTATTGCCCTCACCTCTCTGCTCCTGTTAAACTACAGAAATGCTGCTGACTTAGCAACCAAGTCCCACGGGAGATAATCACATATTTCTTATATATTAACATATTCCGGCAGACCATTTACTGAGTCTGGAAGTAGAGAGGGAAATGCTGCAAATGACACTGCTCTCAAGTCGCACACCTTTTAATATGTGGTTTCAGCGACAAGAGAGGGCCTTTGTAGATATAACTTGTGACCTTGCTATATATTCTGTTACCCCATTGAGTTTGCTTGAGCTTTTGTTTTGTGAATTTTTGGTAACTGTGTATTGCCTCATGTGATTGCAAATGTGTCCCTGAGGTCCAGTATTTGAAGTTATTGTGTAGTGTCATCTTCTGCACTTTGGCGGCAATGAGAGAGGTTGGGTATTGCCCCTGTCAATGTGGTGTGCTGTTAGAGAGGTTACTTATTGTTTTTGCAACTGTGTTCTGCTGACAGAGGTGGCTTTTTCTTTTACGCCAGTGGTGTGCTATCAAATAGATAGGATATTGCTTTTGCCCCTTTATGGTGCTGACAGAGAGTTTGGGTTTCACCTCTATACCTTTGTGCTTTTTTCAGAAGAAGTGTGCATAACTTATGCCATTGTGGTGTGCTGGGATGAACAGGCATTCCCTATGCCTCTGTGGTATGCTATCTCAGACATAGTCTTGCTTTGGCTATTGTGATATTCTCTCAGAGATGTCTTGTGTCATCTTTGCTACTATGGCACACTTTCTGAGTGAGTCAGTATTACTTTTGTCATTATAAAGAAATGTCAAAGAGGTTGGATTTTGCTTTTGTTTCACAGTGCACTGCCAGAACATGTATATTTCTCCAGTTTAGGCTTGAATCATTCACCTTGGTCGAAGTAGGAGTCTCATGGTACCATGGTAAAGCAATATGTAATAGAATCGTAGGTTCTAATGGCAATGCAAAGTCATTGTAATAGTCTATATATGTCCTTTTAAAAAAAAAGAACTAAACTTGAACTATAAATAAATCAGGTGGTGTGGCACCCTTTAGAACACTCAAAACAGTAGCTGAGTCCTCCAGATTTTCTACAGCACGCTGTGGGTGAGTCTCCCTGATCTCTGTTCAGTTTTTCCTGTATAACTGAACTATTCTACATCTACAATGTCTGAGTCGTCTAAGAAACACCTCTTCAGATCCATTTAAATCCTGTGGGAAGGGAAAGGCTGCATTCATATGATCCACACAATGTCTGTCTCTTTTGCCTCTATCCTAAACATCAGGTTAAGGAGTGCAAGAAGTTTAAATCCCAGAAATCCAGTTCTTCTGAGTAGGACAGCAATCCATCTAACAGACCCCATAAAAGGTCAAGATCCTCTGACCATGGGGCTTCTGGGGGGAGAAGAAAGGCCATGAAGACACACTATAAAGAACAGTGGCATTGTCAATGACAGCATTGTCGACAACGTTGACGACAGTTTTGTCGATGAAGAAACTCTTACCGTTGACGCCCCAGTTCACTTTTACGTCCTCAACATCATCATCAACAGGACCATCGGCTAAGATTAAAATTACCAATATCACCAAGACAACCTTAAGACCTGAAGTGACCTCCCCTGGTAAGGTTTCACCTTTGCTTCCTAACCATTTACTGGATGTGGAAGAGTTGGATGACGATGGGCCCTTTGGGGGTGCGCACAGTCATTCTGAGCTCCAGGTGAAATATAAGGAGGAAGATTTTGATGATGAGGATGCAGAGTAATACTACCAGTCATAATATGCCTCGCCTAGGCAGCATTATGAACCTTATGAATATCATCCAGATCCCCAGCTTAGACATGATGAAATGCTCATGCCCGTTATCTAGTGCAAGATCTACAAGTCATGTTGCCAGATTACAAGAGGAGATTTCTGAATCTTCCACAAGAGCAGCAACCTGTGCTACCCCAGCCTGCTTCTCCTGCCACACAAAGGAATGTCCTTCCACCAATACCTCCCAGGATAACACCTACTTCCCATACCGCCTCCAAGAGAAGACCACTAGTCTTCAAATGAGGAGAGAGAAGATGAGATCCCTGATCCGTACTCCATCCCCTCCACCACCTCATCCTGCAGCCTCGCCCCTAAAGGACATCTGGGGCTTTCATAATCTGATGGAAAGAGCTGAGGCACAATTCCATGTACCCACTTCTTTCAAGCAGTCCGACTGCTTTTTTGCACAACTTTAAGGAACAAGTCAGAAAATACATGGCCACTGATGATTCCCTTGCTTGCCTCATCAATCATCCCAAGCCTGATTCTGTCATCTCTCAAGTGGCACAAAGGGGCTCCAAAAATCTTTCCACACCAATATCGGGTCCAGCAGACAAAGAGGGCAGTTCTTGGACCATATAGGGAAGGGATTCTGCCTCATGCCTGCCATCATCATTCGAGCACCCAACTCACTAGTGATCCTGGGGCGCTATGCCCACCAGATGAGGTCTGGTGTAAGCAGCCTCCTTGATTTAATTCCTGAAGACAGAAAGGTGGAAATAAATACATTTTTACAGGAAGGTGAACAAACTTCCTCGGAAATCATCGACTGGTCTCTCAACATCACCTCCACAGGCTTTCATCAGTTGGCTGGAGCAGCGATCTTAAGGCACCAAGAATGGCTCAATGCTACCTCATGTAGACCGGAGGTCCAATCAAAGATACTAGACGTGGCCTATGATGGCAAGACTTTGTTTGGGAAACATGCCAATGACGCCTTATTAGCCATAAAGACAGACACAGACACCTCCAGATCTCTTGTCATGCTCCAGTTCAAGAAGCTGCCCTTTCGAGAAGCTAGAGAGAAAGGTGAGGCAGCATTAGTGACCTCAACATTATCAGCCTTGATCCCAATATACCTACAATTGCTTGAATGGAAAAACAACAGCAAAAACTAGGTTATCAAAAATGGTTTATATTGTGATTTAATCATAAGTTTGCATTTTTCAAATGGTTGCTCAAAAGGGAAAAGTGAATAAAGTGCTCGAGGTGGCGCTCATAAAGGGATGGGGGTGTGACAATAAAAAACAATCCAATATTTACAATGGTAATAGCGACTGAGGAAAGAAGTGCTAATAATGCTGGCCAAGGGTGCCATTGAAACGTTCCTTGTTCTCAAAAGAGCATGGGATTCTACTCCGGTGTTTTCATTATTCGAAAGAAATCAGTACAGTGGAGACCCAACCTGGTCCTCAGGAGACTGAACAAATGTCTGTGCAAACAATCTTTCCGTATGATTACTCTTTCTGACAATCTCCACTTATTAAACAGCAGAGACCACATGACCTCCCTGGATTTACAAAATGCTTACTTCCAGATTCCCATCCATCCTAAGCATCACAATTATCTATGTTTTTGCCATAGCCAGTACCCATTACCAGTTCACTGTTGTTCCCTTTGGACCCAACTCAGCTCCTCAGATGTTCGCAAAATGTCATACCCCGTTAGCAACCACACTTTGTAAGCAAGGTCATCAGGTATTCCCTTACCTAGACGACTGGCTCCTGAAAGTCTCAGACTGGCTCAGACATGAGTCCCTTGCTCACTGCACAACCAGGATTCAAGCAAGCCGGGCCGACGACGGCTGAAATGCCAGAAACCGGTCCCCGGAAGCTTGTCTCCTTTCCGGTGAAGAATTGGCTTGGAAATTTGGTCTGCCCTGTTCCCATGAGGCACTGGGTCAGACTAATTTGCATATAGCCAGGCTCTGAACTGGGGTTATGCAGTGTGCTAAATAACGGTGATGGATTCAGCCCTGATCTCTTGACTGGGTAAGAGTGGTCTGCTTAATTCAGACACTCTGTTCATCCCCACCCCCTTTTCTGAATCGGTTGTATGAAAGAGGCACACATGGCTAAACCACGCATGCCTCTGCAACGCAGCCCGAACAACAAATGTGACTGAACAACGCATTCCTTTGCCACGCATGCCTTTACCACGCATGCCTTTACCAGGTAATTGTGTGGTAAAGGCATGTTTGATAAAGGGATGTGTGGTAAAGATCACACCCCAGTTTCTCTGCCCTGTGCCCTGAAATCCTGGCCCCTGCCCTATAAACAACCTGACCCCCCTGAGCTCTAAAAACTACCCCACCCCTAAAACCTAAAACTACCCCACCCCCTTGCCCTGAGCCCTAAAACCCCAGCCCCTGCCCTATAAACAACCCGACCCGAGCCCTAAAAAGAACTCCATCCTTAAAACCGAAAGCTATCCAACCCCCCCTGCCTGAGCCCTAAAACCCAGCCCCCTTCCCTATAAGCCACCTCACTCCCCCAACCCTAAAAACTACCCCACCCAAAAACTACCCCAACCCCCTAAAACTGAGCCCCAGCCCCACTTACCAGTCTGCGTCCTCTCCCGAGCCTTCCTCTTCTTTGCCCACCCATCCATGCATTTAGAAAGCGCACTGCCTTAACCACACATATGCGTGGTTAAGGTATATGTGTGGTTAAAGGAAGTGTGGTTGCGCTTGCAGGGAAACAGCATGTGTGGCTCTGCCCTCATTGTAGAGGCCGTTTCCTGCCTCGTCCGCGCAAAAAGCCTCTAGGACTACCCCGGTCTGCCTTTCAATTTTTCACTGGCGGCCCTATAAACAACCTGACCCCCCCTGAGCTCCAAAAATGAACCCACCCCATAAACCTAAAACTTCCCCGACCACTTGCCCTGAGCCCTAAAACCCCAGCCTCTGCCCTATAAACAACCTGACCGAGCCCTAAAAACAACCCCATCCTTAAAACCTAAAGCTATTCAACCCCCACTGCCCTGAGACCTAAAACCCGGCCCCTCCTCTATAAACCACCCCAACTCCTACAAGCCCTAAAAACTACCCCACCCCAAAACTACCTCGAACCCCCTAAAACCGAGCCCCAGCCCCACTTACCAGTACACGTCATCTCCCTATCCTTCCTCTTCCCGTGTCCAACCATCCACGTATCTAGAGAGCGCACTGCCTTAGCGCACTGCCTTAATGACGCATATGCGTGATTAGGTATATGCGTGGTTAAAGCAAGCGTGGTTCCACTTGCGGGGACACAGCATGTATGGCTCTGCCCCTGTTGTAAAGCCCGTTTCCTGCCTCATCAGCACAAAACATCCTCTAGGACTACCATGGCCGGGCTTTCAATTTTTCACAAGCTGGGCTTTACAGAAAATTACCCAAATCCTCGACCATCCCATGTCAGACAAGGATATTTTTGGGTGCCAACCTTGATACCATTAGAAACAAGGCTTTTCTATCACAAGACAGACAACACAGATTATCAAACCTGGCCCTAAGGATCTCAAAAAGAAGGTCAGTTTCAGTGCAGATGTTCAAGTTGCTCCTCTTCATGATCGCATCCCCAATAAACCTGGTCCCGCTGGCACGGCTGTAAATGAGGCCATTGGAGAAGGAGCTCCAGTTGCAATGGGTCGAATTGACAGGCTCCTTTAAAGATTTGATCAGAATTACCTCAAAGATGTGGGAGAGATTAGCATGGTGGTCACGACAATCTCATCTCTTGTAAGGCCTCATGTTCCTGACTTTGATCTCTGATTACATCATCACCACCGATGCAACCATGGAATGCTGGGGGGCCATTCGCAGGAACTGCAAATTCAAGCAAAATGGTCATCACTCCAGAAGTTGATGCACATCAATCGTCTAGAGCTCATGGCTATATTTCTCCCTTTCCAAGTTTTCCTTCCACATGTAGCAGAAGCCTCCGTGCTGGTCCATGCAGACAATACGACCAGCATGTTCTACAGCAACAAGCAAGAGGGAAAATGCCCTGACTATCTCCAAGAGGCTCAAGACCTTTGGAATTGGGGGGCAGCCCGCAGCATAACTTTGAAAGCCAAGCACTTGTGAGGAGTGAACAACACCTTAGCGAACACTCTCATCAGAACAACAGGCAGTTGCCTTGAGTGGGAACTGGATCAGCTGATGTGGTACAGAATCTTCTCACGTTGGGGCAAACCACCACTGGATGTTTTTGCGATGAAAAAGAATGCCAAATGCCAGTTTTATGCTAGTGGATATCATCTCCCAGGGTCGTCGGGGAATGCCCTTTCATTGAGATGATCCCGGATTTATTCATATGCTTTTCCCCCTTCCCTCTCATACCAAGGATCCTCACCAAGATGAAGATGGTGAGCTGTTGCTTCATTCTAGCAGCTTCCAAATGGTCCAGACAGCATTGGTTTACAGAGCCCCAGCTGCGCTCAGAGACCAATCCTATGTGCCTACCCAGGATTCACACCCTCCTGACAAGAAACAGCATCCAGATCCTACACCTGGAAACAGCCTCTCTCCAATTACATGCCTGGCTCCTGAATTCAATGAATTCTGAGATGTAATTCTCTCTCAAGACTGCAGGGACATTTTGGTCAAAGCGAGGGCCGAATCAACAAACAAAATATACAGATTGAAATGGAAACGATTTTGCTTATGGTGTATGTTAGATCTGGGGGGCTCTTGTTGGCAGAGGTAGGTACCAATGTCCAAATAGGAACCCTTACTTCTAGTCAGGGTAAGGGGGATACACTCTTTAGATAACCCTTGCTCACCCCCTTGGTTGCTTGGCACAAGCAGATAGGTCTATCAAAGACAATGTGTAAAGTATTTGTACCAACACTCACAGTAACACAGTGAAAACACCACAAATGGACTCCACACCAGTTTAGAAAAATAAAGTATCTTTATCTAAACTACACAAGACCAAAATGACAAAAAATCCAACATACACAGTTCAAGAATATGATTTTCAAAGAGTTCTAGGGTTTGTTTCAAAATTATCCACAGTTTCGTCACGTTTAGCCCAAAGTACCTGTAGATGCGACAAAAGTTCCAAATGGAAGCTGCAGCGTTGAAAAACAAGCAATGCGTCACTCCTGAGACCCTGGGGAGGTGATGGGACAGCCTCGCTGGACGCAGCGGATGTGTTGCGACAAATCCGGTCTGTTTGAGGAGGGATACGATACCTTGTATGGATTCCGGTGTGCAGGTTCAGTAGGAAGCGTCTCGCAAAGGCATGATGCGACGATCTTCGGGACGGCAACGATCTCCAGTGCAACGGCGATGCGTGGCACAGCGTCAATCTTCTCTCGCAACCCAACAGTTCGATGGCTCTGCGACTATGTTCGCAGCGACATAATGCGGTCCGCAAGCAAGCGGTGCGGCGATCTCACCCAGCAACGACAGGCTCTGCGACGATACTCACAGTAATCGGAATCTTACCGCACCGGGGCGATGCACTCCACAAGCGAATGATGCATTGGTTTTTGCAGCGGCAACAGGTGCTGCGACGATCTTTGCGGCGACTGGAATTTTCTCGCACTGTCGACGATGCACTCTGCAAGCGAGCGATGCGTGAAAATTGCAGATCATCTTCTTTTCTTCTAGTCCACCTCCCCAAACAGCAGGCACAACTTCCAGAGGCCTCACAGTTGGATCAAGCACTTTAGGAAGGGCAGAACTCACCTTTTTGCATGTCTATAAGTCTTTTCTCTCCCTTCCCTCACCCCAGTAGGTTGTGCCTTGGTTCTAGCGCCGGGACGCCCCGTTGCTGGGGCAGCTGTGGCGCTCAACAAACCCTTAACATAACATAACATACAGCAGAGTTCACGGGAAGCTGGGGTGAAGTACTTATGTTCCTGGGACTTCTTAACAGGTAGCCATCTCTCCTCAGGTCCTTGGAGATCTCTTCAAGCAAGGGGACACTGCAACAGCAAAGTCCTTCCCCTCTACTTGGTAGCAAAGCAACTGCAGGTCAGCCCACAAACAAACAGAAGGGCAGTCCTTCCTCTTCAGTCTTCCAGCTTTCTCCATGGCAGAGGTTCCTGCTTGATTACAGGATGATCTAATTTTCTGTAGTCTGTGTAACCCTTTTTATACCAGTCTTTCCTTTGTTCTCTGGGGGCAAAGAGGCCTTGGCTTAGTCAGAATCAGTTCTGGTCAGTCCTGGAGCACTTTGTTTTCCTCAGTTCTTTCCTTTGAGAGAGAGGGGCAGGGTTTTCAGCCGCCCAGCAGGAGGAGGAGCCAGCATTGTGGAAGGCAGGCACAAGCCCTATTCAGGCCCAGGTGCTATCCCCTCCCACCACTCAAGATGCAGATGCAGCTATTCAGCCTAGGGCTGACTCATCCAGCCTCCTGGGGGCTCCCCAGCCCCTGTCACTCAAACCAGACAGTCAATTACTAAAGATTCCAAGGCACACAGAAAGGTGAGACAAGAGAACAGCCACTTTCTAAAAGTGCTGTTGTCAAACACAGGATTTTAAAACCATCCTTCCTAAAAGATGTGTTATTAAATTCTGAATTCAGGGATACCAGACTTTAATTTTCCATCTTGATCCTATGGGAAGATATGCAGGTAAACATTATACACAACATTCCCCATTATAGCCTATGGGCAAGATAGCCCTCTCAATAGTGAAAAACGAAATTGGCAGTATTTCACTATCAGGGCATGTCACCTACATCAGGACATGCCCTACCTTTCACATACACTGCACCCTGCCCAGGGGAGTACCTTTGTCCTTCCATAGGGGTGTCCAATCTATACAGAAAGGGAAGGGTTAGGACTGGCCATTTGGTATACTGGTCAGGCCAGCATGGCAGTTAGCAACTGCACACAGGCACTACGGTGGCAGGCCTTAGACACCATTTTAGAGCTACTTATGTGGGTAGCACAACCAGTGCTGCAGGCCCACTAGTAGCATTTGAATCACCATCCCTGGGACACTCAGTGCACTTACTAGGGGCTTACTGGTAAAAACAAATATGTTAATCAGGGATGGCCAATTACAATAACAATTTACTCAGGGAGCACTTGCACTTTGACACTGATCAGCATTGGCAAAGTGCCCAAAGCATCTAAACCAGCAAAAATGAAATCCAACAAAGCGTCACAAATACAGGAGGTAGAGGCAAAAAGTCAGGAGAAACCACGCCACAGATGCCAGGTCTAACAGTGTAGCAATCTAATCTTCATCCCTTGGAAGCGTCACCTAAAGAAATTCTGCCATACCTACTCTCTATGGCTACATCAGGATTGGTACATGCATCTGTGAAAGTTCACCTAGCTACAATTTCAGGTTTGATGCAGTCCTCTTATTCTCTCTCTCTCTGTACCACTAGGATAGTCAAACAAATCATGAAGGGGTTATTCAGAGCTTTCTCTCCAGTAAGGGCTCCTCCCCCAAAATGGCATCTCAATGTGTTTCTCTTGCAGATTAAGGACCGCCATTCGAGCCCATTTACAGAATGGATCTCATATTTCTCACCCGGAAGGTCCCTCTATTATTGGCTCTTATATCTACTAGAAGAGTCAGTGAAATTCAGGCCTTTACAATTTAGGAACCTTTCTTGCACTTCACTGACGAATAAGTGCTTCTCAGAACAAACCCAAAGTTCCTCCCCAAGGTTCCATCACATTTTCATCTCAATGAACCTATCATACTGCGCACATTCTTTCCAAATCCTGAATCTCCAACTGAAAGGTCTCTCCACAGTTTGGACATTAAACGTTTTCTCAAATTTTATCTACATCATACCAAGCAGTTCAGAAAATCTAATCAGCTGTTAGTCTCTTATTGACTCTGTCATAAAGGGACGGCAGTCATGAAAGCTACTATCGGCAGATGGATCTCTGCTGCCATACAATTCTGTCACAGCAAGGCTGTTGCCACTATCAGCTACAGCAAAATGTGCACACCACAAGAGCAGAATCTACCTCAGCTGCTCTCTTTGCAGGCATCCCGCTGGGGAAAAATTCTGTGCTGCAATGTGGAAGCACAACCCCATGTTCATGCAGCACCACAGCCTAGAATCAGCACAAAGAAGTGATGCAGCACTAGGAATGGTGGTTTTGTATCATCTTTTGCAATGAGGTGAGCCTCTATAAATACAAGTAATGTGGATATGTCTTTGCTAATGTATGTCACAACATTGTATATTGCATTATTTACTCTTTTAATAGAGATTATTAATGTTAAGTATGTAAGTATACATACTGGGTATATATAAATATATATATATATATGTCCTCCAAACAATCTGGCGCTCACGAGGGCACTCTACGATGCTCCTATCAGTGATTGCCTCGATGGAGCTCGCATTTCTCTTGCTCACACATTCCAGCCATGCTCGACGCGTTTTGAGGCAAACACCTCTTAGTCATGAGCTTCTTACAGAGGCACAAGAAAGCTCACCTGTTTTTTCACTCTTTTTTATTAATAAATGCAGCTGCCCTCAGTGGGCGTAACTTGTAGTAAGCGCCCCATTGCATGATGTTCATTGCAGTTCAAAGAGTTGAGTTTAGTGTCCTTCCTATAGTAGGCTTTCTGTCCTCGTGTACAATTAAAAGCTTTTTGAAATCCTTTAGTAGGTAGGAGCTTCCAGAAATGCGTGCTTCAATTAGCATGGAACATCGTGCCTCTGTGGAAAGAAATCATTGCTTTCCTCAGCCTTTCTCCAACTCCGAAATGGTGCACCTCATATTTGCACGGCTCGGGCAGCAGCACGACTTAATGTCCTCCAAACACCCTTGCGCTCACGAGGGCACTCTACGATGCTCCTATCAGTGATAGCCTCGATGCAGCTCACATTTCTCTTGATCACACAATCCAGCCACGCTCAACGCGTTTTGAGGCAAACGCCTCTTAGTCATGAGCTTCTTACAGAGGCACAAGAAAGCTCACCTGTTTTTTCACTCTTTTTTATTATTAAATGAAGCTGCCCTCAGTGGGTGTAACTTGTAGTAGGCGCCCCATTGCATGATGGTCATTGCAGTTCAAAGAGGTGAGTTTAGTGTCCTTCCTATAGTAGGCTTCATGTCCTCGTGTACAATCAAAAGCTTTTTGAAATCCTTTAGTAGGTAGGAGCTTCCAGAAATGCATGCTTCAATTAGCATGGAACATCGTGCCTCTGTGGAAAGAAATTGTTGCTTTCCTCAGCCTTTCTGCTACTCGAAAATAGTGCACCTCATGTTTGCACGGCTTTCAAAAAGCTTTTAATTGTACACGAGGACAAGAAGCCTACTATAGGAAGGACACTAAACTCACCTCTTTGAACTGCAATGACAATCATGCAATGGGACGCTTACTACATGTCACACCCACTGAGGTCAGCTTTATTTAATAATAAAAAAGAATGAAAAAACAGGTGAGCTTTCCTGTGCCTCTGTAAGAAGCTCATGACTAAGAGAGATTTGTCTCGAAACGCGTCAAGCGTAGCTGGAATGTGTGAGCAAGAGAAATGCAAGCTGCAGCGAGGCAATCACTGATAGGAGCATCGTAGAGTGCCCTCGTGAGCGCAAGGGTGTTTGGAGGACATTAACACACGCGGCTGCCCGAGCCGTGCAAACATGAGGTACACTATTTACGAGTTGGAGAAAGGCTGAGGTAAGCAACGATTTCTATCCACAGAGGCACGATGTTCCATGCTAATTGAAGCACTCATTTCTGGAAGCTCCTACCTACTAAAGGATTTCAAAAACCTTTTAATTGTACACGAGGACCAGAAGCCTACTATAGGAAGGACACTAAACTCACCTCTTTGAACTGCAATGAATGCAATGGGGCGCTTACTACAAGTTACGCCCACTGAGGGTAGCTTTATTTAATAATAAAAAATAGTGAAAAAACAGGTGAGCTTTCTTGTGCCTCTGTAAGAAGCTCATGACTAAGAGGGATTTGCCTTGAAACGCGTCAAGCGTGGCTGGAATGTGTGATCAAGAGAAATGCGAGCTGCATCGAGGCAATCACTGATAGGAGCATTGTAGAGTGCCCTCGTGAGCGCAAGGGTGTTCGGAGGACATTAACACGCGCGGCTGCCCGAGCCGTGCAAACATGAGGAGCACCATTTCAGAGTTGGAGAAAGGCTGAGGAAAGCAACAATTTCTTTCCACAGAGGCATGATATTCCATGTTAATTGAAGCACACATTTCTGGAAGCTCCTACCTACTAAAGGATTTCAAAAAACTTTTAATTGTACACGAGGACAAGAAGCCTACTATAGGAAGGACACTAAACTAACCTCTTTGAATTGAAATGACCATCATGCAATAGGGCGCTTACTACAAGTTACGCCCACTGAGGGCAGCTTCATTTAATAATAAAAAAGAGTGAAAAAACAGGTGAGCTTTCTTGTGCCTCTCTAAGAAGCTCACGACTAAGAGGCGTTTGCCTCGAAACCTGTTGAGCGTGGCTAGAATGTGTGAGCAAGAGAAATGCGGGCTGCATCGAGGCAATAACTGATAGGAGCATCGTAGAGTGCCCTAGTGAGCGCAAGGGTGTTTGGAGGAGATATATATATATATATATATATATATATATATATATATATATATATATATATATATATATATATATATATATATATATATATATATATATATATTCACTGAAAAAACCATAGGTTTCACACCAGTTATAGTTAGGAATTAGCATTTAAAAAACCTATTAAATTCACTGACAAAACCATAAATTTCACACCATTTATAGTTAGCTGGAAATTTTACTGACATAAAACCATTGAAATTCCCACGTTATAGTTAGTTGGACTCACTATAACTTGCGCGCCTGTAATGCACTGCTGATGACGTCACCTATTACATCACTCATGACATGGTCAGTGACATCACTCATGACATCACTGATGACACCATCCAGTGAATGTGTGTCTTTCTGAAAAATAAATTTGTTTTATATATGCATTTGTAAAGGTCGATGGAAGAATAAATGTTTAAATAAGTGTGTAAATGGATGTTTTTTTAAAAAAAAATTGGTTGGGTAACTGGCTTATTACGTGTATCTTAGTGAATACATATATTAGCGAGTATTGTTTAAATATTTAAATGTTTGTATCAGTGTTTCTCTTTGTGTATAAGTGGCTGCAGGGGTTGGTGACTGACTCACTGTTTGTATGTGTTTTGAAGACAGCATATGTGCAGGACTGTATGGGTGGATAAGTGTGTATATGTGTGTGTTAGTGAGTGAATGACTGTCTCACTAGTGTCTTCATTAGTAACGACATATGTTTTAATCTAGTATATGTGAGTATTGATGTATATAAGTGAGTATAGTATATATAGTGAGAGATTGTAGGAGTTCCTGTTTAAATAAGTATGTGTTTCTATAAGTGATTGTTTAAGAGAGTAAGTATGGGTAAGTTTCCTTAGAAGTAAGGTGGTAGTGTGTGTATAAATGTATATGTAAATAAATGGATGTTCAATAGTTTATTTGCATGTGTGAGTATGTGTGTGAGTAACTTTTGGATGACTGCTGACGTGTAACAGGATGTATAGGTGTATCACTACATATGATGAGTGAGTATATATATGAGTGACTATATAGAACTGTTGGTGAATGAGTGGATGTGTATATAGATGGTGGAATTACTGAATTGGTTGTTGTTACTGGTTTGGGTATCTCCATTTTTTTGAAAATGTTTGTTTCTATTTTTGAATATGTGTTTCAAGCGTTACATTACACTGAAATTAGGTCTGTCACTCTGTCACAAGGATGGTGTCATCAGTGATGTCATGAGTGATGTCACTGACCATGTCATGAGTGATGTAATATGTGACGTCATCAGCAGTGCATTACAGGCGCGCAAGTTATAGTGAGTCCAACTAACTATAACGTGGGAATTTCAATGGTTTTATGTCAGTAAAATTTCCAGCTAACTATAAATGGTGTGAAATTTATGGTTTTGTCAGTGAATTTAATAGGTTTTTTAAATGCTAATTCCTAACTATAACTGGTGTGAAACCTATGGTTTTTTCAGTGAATTTCAAAGGTTTTTTAAATGCTAATTCCTAACTATAACTGGTTTGAAACCTATGGTTTTTTCAGTGAATTTCAAAGGTTTTTTTAATGCTAATTCCTAACTATATAAGACCTGAAAGCCCACCAGGAATCTCCAGTATGAGCCAGGGGACTGCATTGCAGAGAGGTGTAATGAAGCCACAACCCTTTTTACACCTCTCTGCAACGCAGCCCCCGTGCATGTTTGAAGAGGGGGAACTAATTCCCCTTGCATACTGGGGGCCCCTGGGGGCCAATTAGCCCACCTGGAACCTCCAGTATGCGCCAGGGGCTGCATTGCAGAGGTGTAATGAGACTATGCCCCTTGTTACACCTCTGCAACGCAGCCCACTGCCGCGTTTGCAGAGGGGGAACTAATTCCCCTTGCATACTGGGGGTCCCTGGGGTCAACTGGTCCACCAGGAGCCTCCAGTATGCACGAGGGAGCTGCATTGCAGAGAAGTGTAATGAGGCCACACCCTTGTTACACCTCTCTGCAATGCAGGCCACTGGCGCGTTTGTAGAGGGGGGACTAATTCCCCTTGCATACTGGGGGTCCCTGGATCATATCTGCCCAAACACCGATATTCCGAACGATTGTAAATTACTTTTACTACTCTCTACTACTCACTCTACTATTCACTCTACTACTCTCTACTACTCACTCTCTGCTACTCTCTCTACTGCTCTCTACTACTCTCTACTACTCACTCTCTACTCTCTATTACTCACTCTCTACTCTCTACCTCTCTACCTCTCTCTTCTTCTCTCTCTACTAATCTCTACCTCTCTCCCGCTACCTCTCTACCTCTCTACCTCTACACCTCTACCTCTCTACCTCTCTCTACACGCACACATATACACATATATGCATATATATATATGCATATATATATATGTATGTGTATGTATAAAAAAAACAACAAAACATTTTTTTTTTAAACAGCTACTTTTAAAACTGTCATTCTTATTCCCCATGGTACGCTCCCCGGTACGCTTACCGGTGCGCGTACCGGTGCGCGTACCGGGCGCTCACCCCGCGAAAATCAAAATTTTGTTTTATTTTTTTTTTGCTCCGCGGGGCCCTTTTATGGCCCCCACATCAAACCTAGGGGGTCAAGAGGGGTCTACTCTGCCCCCTTATGGTCATTTCCCTCTTTGTTTTGGCCACCTCTCGTGTCTCGATCCTACCGAGACACAAGATGGCGGCCGCTCCAGACTGTTTAGAATGTTTACAGACACCCCAGAGCCAATCAGCTTTCTGCGCGCAAGTCGCGGTAAGCGCCCGGTGCGCGTACCGGTACGCGTACCGGAGCGCGGCTATAGATATATATATTTTTTTGAACCTTAATTACTCAAAATCCACTGGAGGACATATCTTGAGACATAGCAAAGGCACATCGGGCTACCAGTCCCTACAATTTTGCCAAGTTTGGTGGAAATCCATTCAGCCGTTCGGGCTAAAAGTGAAATCGACCGCCCTATGGAAATTAACATGGGGAAAACGCGTTTTGGGACCCCCCTTTTATCTCGGCCCCTGCTTGACGAATCCCCCCCAAACTTTCAGGGAAGGACCGGAACGCCGCGAGGCCATTTTGAGGAAATTTTGAGGCAGATTCGTCAACCGGCGCCAAAGTTATTCCAAATAGAATTTTGAGATTTAACATTGAAAAAAATCCTAACTATAACTACCTACTGGCGACCGCCAGTAGGTAATATATATGTATATATATATATATATATATATATGTATATATATATATATATATATATATATATATATATATATATATATATAATATATATATATATATATATATGTGTATATATATATATATATATATATATATATATATATATACGCTTTTTAATTTATTTATTAATTATTTATTTTATTTATTTAGATATATTTTACTACAAAACTGCATGCTATTCTGATTCCAGCATGTGAATCTATGAAAGATCTAATACTTGAGAAGAACATTAGTTAGTTACCTGTAACTGCAGTTCTCCAGCATTGGTATCTTTCATGGATTTGCATGCAACCCACCCTCCTCCCTATGGAGGCTCTCCTCTCAGATCAGGATTATTCATTCCCAGTTGTGCTTGAAAATCTGAGGGACTCAACCTCTGTTTGGAGTGTTCTAAAGGGTGCTATCACCTGATTGGTTATGGTTTGTTTGGTCCTTTTTTTAAATGACATAGGGTATTAAAATGACTTTATATTGCTATAAGAGCCTATGATACTATTGCGTACTGCTTTACTATGGTACTGTGGAACTCCCACTTCGACGACGGGGAACGATTCAAGTATGTCCAGCTATGAAAGATACCAATATTCGAGAACTGCAATTACAGGTAGGTAGCTAGTATGTTCCTAATTCCCCTGCTATGCTGTCAGGGAGACTAAGAACGGACTAGGCCTAAGGTCAGAGCTTGCAGCAACATGGGATATTGCTTCTTACCACTTACTGTGCTGCAGAAAAACATGGATTTTCCTTCAGAGTTCAGACCCTGGAGTGCTGTCAGGGAGGTTGGACATTGCTTCAGAGCATGTGTGCTGTCAGTGGTGGTTTTGCAAACAGGGCGGATCACAGAGATCTATTATTACTTCAGTCCCTGCTGGGCAATGTCAGAAAGGTTGGGTCTTGCCTCTGCTCATAAGCCATTTGGTCAGAGAATGAGGTATCTCATGTGTGTATTTGCAGAGAGGTTGGCAACTGCATCCACCATTATAGTGAGTTTTCGTACAGGTTTACTATTGCTATCTATCTACTTTGTGCTGTGGGAGAGGCTAGATAGAGCCCCCACATTTCTTCTTAATTCTCAGAGAAACTGGGGCCCTTATTTATGAGGCCTTGCGTCAGTTTTGTGCCGCTGGTGCGTCACTTTTTGTGACGCACCAGCGGCGTAAAAAATGCGCCTTGTTGCGCCAAATTTAAAAAGTGACGCATCTAGGTAGATGCGTCACTTTTTAAACCCCTGCGCCACATTATACCTGCGTCAGGTATAATGTATGCAGAGGGGGCGTTAACCCTCAAAAAGCCTCGTAATAGTGACGCATTGAAATCTATGAGATTTCACTGCGTCACTTTTAGGATGCTGTTGCGTCAAAATCTTGCGCCTGCCTCACAGCAGGCGTAAGACTGACGCAAGCCCTTTCACATGGGGCTTTCCCCATGTGAAAGGACGCATGGCTGGAGTTGCGTCACTTTTGTGACACACTCCAGCAATGCGTCACTTTTGCGCTTACAGATACGTCAGAAATACTGACGTATCTGTAAGTCCTTGCGACATGATGCATCATACATTAAATATGACGCATCATTGGTGTCGCAAGGAGTGCGCAGTGAAAAGTGACGCATCGCTGTTTTCACGCAGCGATGCGTCACTTTTCATAAATAAGGCCCTGGGTATTGTTCTTCCCCTGTGACACGCTGTTAGAGAGTTTGCATATAGGCTGTCAGCTGTATTGTGTTGTGAAGTGATGGAGGGTATTGCCTCTCTCGTGTGTTGTGAGAGGTTGTGTGATGATTCTGAACCTGTGGTGTGATTTGTAAAGTAGAGTAGTTAATAGCCAAAATGATGTGAGGCCACAGAATTCCAGCATTACGTCAGATCGTGTGATGTATGATCAGAGAGAGTGGGTATTGCCTCTGCAGTGTGTTGACAGAAGCAGTACAGTACTTCCGCAAATGTTGTGTGTTTAAAGGGGGTAAGGTATTGGTTGCACTTTTCTGGGTATTTGCAGAATGTTTTATTCTAGCTCTGTGGTGAGAGTTTGTGTCTGACTCGCAGGTGTGCCAGTTGCGTGGTTGAGCATTGTGTTTTCCTTCGAGTGAATATTCACGGTGTATGATTGTTGCCTCTGCTCCTCTGGTGAGTTTGCAAAGAGGCTGGGTATTGCTTCTACCACTGTTTTGTGTTGGCAGAGAGTTTGCACATCATCCTCTGATGTGTTTGCAGAGAAGATAGGCATAGCTTCTTCTTCTGTGCCATGTTCACAAAGAGGTTGGACATTACCTAACGTCACATGAGGTATTTTCAGTAAGGCTTGGCATTGTCTTTGGCCCTCAGTTGTATTTGCAGAGAGGTTAGACATTATCTAGCCTCTGTGGTGTGAGTGAGAAAGTTTAAGTATTTTCTTTATGTCCGTGGTATGCTGCATTAGATACAAACGAATCCTCTCTGCACCTGTTCAGTGCTATGTGGAAGGTTTTGCATTGCCTCTGTCATGGTTTGCATTTCAAGGACGATGCGTTTGTTCAGATGCTGTGCTGCCTCAGTGTGTGGTGGTCCATGTAAAAAGAACATTTTAAATCCTGAGTCTAAGAGGAGGGGATCTTCTACAAAATAATTTGTTTTCTCCCAATCGACCTTTTGCCTAGCCACTCATTTTTTCTGTGATCTGATTGGTTGTATATTCAGTGACCTCATAAGCCTGGGGTCCTATTTTGTGGACTGCCTCCTTGTTTGCACTTTGAATATCATAATAATATACTTTATATAATGATATCTTAACTTTCAATTTGTTGTCACAACTGAGTAAAACAATATTTGGTATCAGATTCTAAAATTGTATTGTCTCATTCATTTTTTTTTTGCCTTTGTTTCATTTGTCAGAATTCGATGATTTCAACTAGGGAAAATACACAGAAGACAAATAAGCTGCCATACATGGTAGACCAATGGGGTAACGATCCCAAAGTCTCTAAGTTAATAACATTTGTTCAGGTGATCAATTAAATGTTGAATGGTGTCTGAAAATAACGCGGCATGACATTTATGCATACAAAGCTATTTTTGCAACTGTTCCTGGCAATTTTGATGCATGAAAAGATGAAATACCGATCCGGGATCCTTTTTTGTGCTGTATGTTGACAACAAGAGCTACTAATTCAACAGCAGGAATAGAGAAGCTGTCACAGCATTACTAATCATCTAATTCTTTTGTCTGCTAAAATGTTTTGCTCACTAAGAATGTGTAGGTATAAATATTGCACAGTAAGTCACTCACTCATTCTAGCTTACAAAATGTGAAAAACAAGCACTGATATAAACCTAGAAAAGGCACGCTCCCTTTGACACATTTTCTCTCAAGCATATGTTGAACATATTTGAAAGAAAGCTTTTCGAATCATTCTTTTAAAGAATAAACAACGCAACAGTACATTCATATTTTGTAAGCGCATCGGTAGTGAATCTAAATTTGAGATCAAGACATAGATACTTTTGGTCAGTGTTGTGATCCAAACATAACTGTGTCAAGAGCAATGAAAAACAGGGTAAAACATCAAAATAAATCAAGCTGCCCCGGGAGACGAAATCATTCTAAAATAATGAAATTAGTTTATCTTAAAGGTGCACTAATTTACAATTTACATCCGTAATCTGAAAAGTTTCAGAAATTCATGCCTTCACTAACACCCACACTCAGTGTTCCATAAACTGCAAAAAGAATAACTGTAACAGAGTGTGCTCTTGTCAGCCTAATTAATTCTGTTATTTTTTGTTTGATCATCAGTTTACCTATTGGTGGTGGTACAATAAAAAGAGCACATTTGTTTACAGATGTCCAAATCCTGTTATCACATTATCTAAGCAATAGACATGTGAATTGGTACTCATGTAATCTGGGTATTCTAAGGCGGGACCTGCTTCAAATCTGTTGTGTGGACATGTTTCGACACAGAGACAAGAGCGGGGTCTAGTAAATCTTCCTTGAATGAGGGACGTAGTTGCACTCTAGGCTAAGGCAAAATGTAAATTATGTCAGTGTAATTTGCATATTTTGGGAATTTCACATTGTGCTTGTTATGCAAATTTTCTGAAATTATGCCATAATGCTGTGTCACATAATTACTCACCATTTGCAGTAAAAATGTATGCACAAAAAAACAGAACATGTCCAGCTCTTTTGCACTATTATTTTAGTGTGAAATGTTTAATAGGGCAAAAATTAACACATGGATGCATTTGGTGCTAAAAGGAGCATTTCCCATAAGTAAAATAATGAGAATTGCGCACACCCCTATAAACTCACAGTTGATGATGGGGGATGTAGAAGAGAATGATAAAGACAATTATCAGATAATGCTGGAGATAGCCGTCTGTGAGACTGAGCAATCTTTGATCTGATTCTAGTCCTTATGTTTCATCAAGTCCTGAATATATTGTGGTGTCAGAGGGAACTACTCAGCCTCCTGGTCCTTAGCCCTCTTTCTTCACCTGTCAGTATCCTTTAGAAATATGGGAGAGAATGTATTGAACCTTTTACTGCCCTGTATCCAGGTCCTGACTTAGAACCCTTAAATCTAGTCTTTGCACTACTACCTTTACGGCAGGTCTGCAATAATTATTCCAAGTTAGGTTCCTGCAACCCTCCAATACTCACTGTGTCAGGCAAAGTACTTCAGCAGCTCTGCAGCAATGCTCACACATGGCGCCAGGTCCTCTTAGAACCACACCCATGGAATCCACCAGCCCTGTCTGCTCACCCAAAGCCCAAAGGGAACATTGGAAAAGTAAAAACCTGCACAGCCACAGCAGTCCCACCATATTCACATCTCACCTGCTCAAAATAAAATGAAAAAACAACACATCTTCAGCAGAACTAGAGCTCGATACATGTCACAGGCAGAGGCACAAAAATCAAAAGAGAAGGTGCAAGGTTAGAGTCTTCCAGTCAAAGGATTGCACTTTAGAGTCCGTTTTGGCAGTCTAGAGTAGAAATAAAGAAAGCGTCAAAATGCCGTCTGTCTTGAGGAAGCAAACTTCTTTTCAGGTAAGTATTAGTGGAGTTGATGTGGCTAAAGCGGCTGTCTTGGGAACTGGGGAAGCAAATTTGAATCCTGGTCTCCGTTCAACATCCTGTGATTCGGGTAATTCAATCAACCTCCCGTGCCTAAAAAAACAAATGTAGCATAATCTGGTTCACTTGACATGGAAACAGCAGGATCACAAGATTTCTGTGACAAAACCTCCAATTAATTGATCTAAAATATTACAAAGATTGAACATGACCTGGATACAAACATAGAAAATGCTGCACCAATGCAGGACCTATTTACCTCAGATACAACAATAACCAGCCTTCAACACACCTAACCTGTCACAAAAAGATTGCCTCAATATATAACCTTCAAACTCGCTCACCCGCCTGAGGAGGAGCTGCACTAAAGAGCTCCAGGTTTAGGGATCACCTTCTGGTGAAAATCCCCGAATAAACCACCCAGCCTGCCCACCTCTTCTCACCTCCTGGGGCCGGAATACAGCGCCTGTCTACACATCCTAACATAACTGGAATTAGGACTTCTACTCACCACGATCTCCTCTTTCTGACACCTGAGCCACTCGGCGTGTTGCTGTTTGACTCCTGAGGCAATCTTCGCAGTGCCCGGCTTGAAGACCCTTGAGGCGGCTGCAGCCTCCGGTTGAACCTCTCTCCTGACGTGTGGTTACTTCCTCCTGATGTCCACATCCATGCAGTCTGGCGCAGTTTCAAGCCTGCTGCCCTCCATGAAATGCTGCCCTAATCTTGTTAAGCACACCGAGCCTGAGATTGGCTCCCACAGTGCTAGCTTGATCGTTCGCCGCCTGCCCCGGCCATCTTAGGGCTCCAACTCGGTGATCCTGATGCTGGTTAGAACCCTGTACGTACATACGAACGTACGAATGCCACGTATGACCCTGTGCCTGGGAGGCTGATCTGAACGTCCGTAGCCCTCGTCTGCCACCTTGATGCTGCCGTCTTGTTGTCGTGGCTTGCTGACCCCCTTGCCTAAGGCCCTGAAGGCTGCTCTAGACCTGGGGTCGTCATGCGCTCCAGCCACGTCCTCTGCCGCTCAGTCACCACAGCTTTACCGTTTCCCCCTCATCTTGAGCCCGAGTCCTGCGGGCGCAACGGGGTCGGATTTATCCTCTTCAATGAATCGGTCTGTCAACTGCCTACGTTCTCTGCCGCCTCGACGTTGAGGCTCGTCGACCCCCTGGCCTGGAAGCCCGGTCCGCCGAGCGGCACGGGGATCAGACCCACCCCTGCCAAGTGCCCTGGACTCGACATTGAATTGAATTGCCCCGGTCTCGACATTGAATTGTATGGCCCAGCCTCACCAATCGACGAAGCTGCCAGTGAGTTTGTCCATCCATGTGTGAAGGTTGCCTACGAGTTAGCGAACCCATGCAGATGTCTGTTGTTTTTGCTGCTTGCTAACCTCCACGGCACTGCGAAGCACCTGATTGCTGTTGCTCTGATCCCCCGCTGAGATGTGCTGGGCACGGGATTCGGCTCTATGAGCTGGACAGTATTACTCCGACGGTTTGATACTGCAACTTTAAGTGCCACCCTTTGAGGCTATTTTATGTTTCACCTCATGGCTCCGACTTTGGCCTATGTTAAATTCCCTGCCTGATCTTAATCTCGTGGCGCCCATTTTGTGGTTCCCTATCACTAAGAATCCTTTTTGCCTCTATTTTGCCCTCCTTCCCCTTACTTTAATGTATAGAGATCGAAAAAGGACTTGCCCCACTTTCTCACAATTGGTGGCCATCTTTGAATGGAGCCCCGTATACAACTCCACTGGTATTTCAATCCTGTTGTTCTTTCACTTTGAACTGTCCCCATCTCTTTACCTTTTATCCTTATCTTATATTTTATCTCTATCTTTGTTCACCTCAACCATCCTGCCCATGCTTTCTTCCAGAGCTCGCTACCCGTCCTTCAGAAGCTCTCTTCCACGCTACTTCTCAACTCTACCCCATCTATATTAACTATCAATCCTATTCCTACACTATACAATTGTATTTTTATTGCGCTTTTTTGCCGCCCCCCTACTACACCCCCATCTACCTTGCTTTTATTTGCTTCTTATTTTGTATTTCACAGTACAGAATGTTGTGATATATATCATTTTTGTATGTATTTTATTGATTAGGTGCCTCTTATGTTGTATTTACCCTGTAGTACGCTATTTATGAAGCCTGCAACTTATTTCGTTGGATGTTTACTCTCTTTAGTAATCTCTCTCACTCCTAACCTTATTCACATCTTTCTCACGCTTAATCTTAATCTCTGAATGTTCCTTTTGATGTGTTTTATCATTGTTGTGTAATTTGTCTGATTTTGTTGTCCCCCTTTATGAAGTTCCTTTGTATGGTTGTTTATTTGTATTTGCATTGTTTTATTTGCTTCTCATTTTGTATTTCACTGTACAGAATGTTGTGATATATATCATTTTTGTATGTATTTTATTGATTAGGTGCCTCTTATGTTGTATTTACCCTGTAGTACGCTATTTATGCAGCCTGCAACTTATTTCGTTGGATGTTTACTCTCTTTAGTAATCTCTCTCACTCCTAACCTTATTCACATCTTTCTCACGCTTAATCTTAATCTCTGAATGTTCCTTTTGATGTGTTTTATCATTGTTGTGTAATTTGTCTGATTTTGTTGTCCCCCTTTATGAAGTTCCTTTGTATGGTTGTTTATTTGTATTTGCATTGTTTTATTTGCTTCTCATTTTGTATTTCACTGTACAGAATGTTGTGATATATATCATTTTTGTATGTATTTTATTGATTAGGTGCCTCTTATGTTGTATTTACCCTGTAGTACGCTATTTATGCAGCCTGCAACTTATTTTCGTTTGACGTTTACTCTCTTTAATAATCTCTCTCACTCCTAACCTTATTCACATCTTTCTCACGCTTAATCTTAATCTCTGAATGTTCCTTTTGATGTGTTTTATCATTGTTGTGAAATTTGTCTGATTTTGTTGTCCCCCTTTATGATGTTCCTTTGTATGGTTGTTTATTTGTATTTGCATTGCTTTTATTTGCTTCTCATTTTGTATTTCACTGTACAGAATGTTGTGATATATATCATTTTTGTATGTATTTTATTGATTAAGTGCCTCTTATGTTGTATTTACCCTGTAGTACGCTATTTATGCAGCCTGCAACTTATTTCGTTTGATGTTTACTCTCTTTAGTCATCTCTCTCACTCCTGACCTTGTTCACATCTTTCTCACGCTTAATCCTTATCTCTGAATGTTCCTTTTGATGTGTTTTATCATTGTAGTGTAATTTGTCTGATTTTGTTGTCCCCCTTTATGATGTTCCTTTGTATGGTTAACCACCATTTCCTATTTTTGTTATTTGCTCATGGCCAAACATAACCTTAGTGCGATATCTATGCAGCTTACACCGTATTTCGCTGGAGTTTACTCTCTTTAGCTGATTCTCATCCTTCCCATAATTAGTTTACTTTACATCTTTCTCATTCCTAATATTAATCCTTGATTGTACATTTTGACGTTTTCTATCATTGTTGTTTATTTTATATAACTATGCTGTCTATTATTGTTTATTTTATTTGATTATGTTGTCCCCCCATAGGATGTTCTTTTATTTTGTTCTCCCCCTTTTCTTTGTTGTAATTTTGCTTTGGCTTAATGTATCTCTTCCATAGTTCCGCCTTTCCGCAGAAACATTAAAGGCAGCAATGGATCAAGGAAAGAAGGCTGTCCTTATCCTACTTGACCTGTCGGCAGCCTTCGATACTGTTTCACATAACATCTTAGTGGACCGGTTGGCTGCCGCAGGGGTAGGAGGACAGGTTCTGGCATGGTGTTGGAACTTCCTTACCAACAGACGCCAAGTAACAGTGCTAGGCCCATATCAGTCTGAGGCCAAAGACGTCAGCTCAGGGGTTCCTCAGGGCTCTAGCTTGAGCCCTGTTCTTTTTAACCTATATATGGTACCCCTGATGAAACTGATCGCGTCATTCAAGATCAGTTCCATTTCATACGCTGACGACACCCAACTTATATTGGTGTTGGATAGGGAGCGGCCAGGTGCCGAGGAAAATCTTAAGGACTGTCTTGCAGCAACTTTTAAATGGATGACGAACAACCATTTAAAGTGCAACGCCGGAAAAACCCGAAATTCTACCCATAGGGAATCACAATCTTTTCTCCCCAACAATGTGCTGGCCAGCGGAAGCTGAAGCGCCCCCCAATACAATTGCATCCGCCCGTAATCTGGGCATCAAATTCGACAACCAACTATCTTTCAAACCCCAGGCTGTAGCAGTAGCAGGCATGTGCTTTCAGACCATAAAAGCA
This sequence comes from Lissotriton vulgaris, assembly GCF_964263255.1. NCBI lineage: Eukaryota > Metazoa > Chordata > Amphibia > Caudata > Salamandridae > Lissotriton > Lissotriton vulgaris. Next base: position 745,957,780 of record NC_141693.1, on the reverse strand, counting down.
CTAAGGAAGTTTTTCGATCTACTCCCACTATCGGCGAGGAAAACAGTCGCAGTGGCCTTAATAAGTTCTAGGCTGGACTATTGTAATGGACTATACGTTGGAGCTAATAAAACTGTTCTCCACAAATTACAAATGGTCCAAAATGCGGCAGCCCGCCTTGTACTGCGTCTGCCCCGTAAATCATCAGCCTCAGCAGCACTAAACAATCTCCATTGGCTGCCAATAGGTAAAAGAATCTTGTTTAAACTTCTAATCACTTTTAGGGCATTTCACCAACGAGGCCCAACCTATCTACGCAACGGGTTTAAAAGATATCATCCAACGCGTTGTCTGAGATCTGCAAGCCAGAACCTACTTACTCTCCCTCATTTCAAGCTGGCCACAAAGGGTGGCAAATCCCTTTTTGTACTGGGCACTAAGGCCTGGAACAAGCTTTCTCTTTTTTTGCAGTCATTTTCTCAAGAAGCCCCCTTCAGGAAGGCATTAAAAACTTGATTCTTCTCTTTGCCTGACGCTACTTGTAGGACCTTGGTGTAATGTTTGTGTAGAATTTAGGACACCCCTTTCCCTTCCAACTCTTCCACCTGAGTTGTGTGAGCGCCAAGATACTCCTTGGAGTGAAAGCCGCGTGGTAGAAATGCCCTTTAAATTTACATTTACATTTACATTCTATACTCCTGTTCTGATTAATCTTATGGCTTAATCTGCGTGCTTTTTCTCTCGCTCCATTCTCTCCTAATCACGCCTCCCCTCTCTCTTTCCCCCTCTACCTCAGTATCACCTATCTCGAAACTTGGCCTCAACTCTTGGTCTATCCACTACCCCTCCTATCTCTCCAAGCATGGTAAGAAAAACTTCAAACACAAGGTCCTTAGTCTCCACCCTGAAACCTTATTTGCCGATTACCATAATAGCCTTAACTCCTCAATCACTAACTACATCTTCTTTTCCAAACGCCCTTCAAAATGGAAAAGCCTATTTCTTTGACACCTCCCTATCACTAACTCTCGCAATATTCCATACGGTCTAAAACTCTCCACTACTCCCTCCTCTTCCTTTCCTGGTGAAATTGATATTTCCGTCTTCAAATCTGGAAACATTCTCATCCAAGTGTCTGAAAATCACCTTTACATCTTTGAACTCCACTTAAGTTCCTTATCCCAATCCCTTGCTCAGTTCTTGAACCCCCCTCTCCCGCCCCCTCATCTCCTAGTTCCATCACCTCCCCCTCGTCTCCTACCCCCCTAACTCTTCTCTCTGATCTACCTACAACCTCTCCCAACTTTGACGTCTACACCCAACCTCCACTGACTACTCGAACTCTCAATACCGTTACTAGCACTGACACCCTACACCCCCAGCCCCACTTTCCCTCCTCACTGATTCACCCACTCTTTCACTCAGCCCTGATGCACACACTCAACCACAGCTGTCCTCCCTAGCTGTCTGCTATTTTACCAGCACTGACTCCCTTCACCCACGTTCCCCCTTATCTCCTCTCACTGTCTCCCCACCTCTTCTCCTAACCATGATGTTCTCTCTCAATTACTACAAACCACCCCTACTCTTAACATTATAACCTGTAATGACACCCTTATCTCTCAATCACCTTGTTTTTCTGCCTCTCTCCCATCCACCTCCACCAATGATTCTCACACCCCCTTCTTTCACTCCCACCCCCCACTGTCCCTTCCCCACCGTCTTCCATCCTTGCCTCCCCCCCTATGTCCTCGCTCCCTCACCCCTTTATCTCCCAACACCACCCTCTTTCAGACTGTCCCCTCACCCCTCACCCCGTCTTCTTCTTCCTCCCCTGCCTTCCCTATAACCCTGCAGTCTTTAAGCTCTGCCAAACACTCCACTTCTTGTGATCTCCCACTGAACAAGCCCCCTCCATCCTCCACTTCTTACAACTCTTCCTCATCTCCTCCAGCCTCTCTCACGGGCCCCCCTATACCCCTTCATCTCAATAATACACTTTAGTCCATTCACCTCTCTCCTTCTGACTCCCGTAATACCCCACCCTTTGATGCACTTTATCCTCTCCCCCCTCGTTTAACCGCCCCCATACCCCCCAACAACCCTCACATCTCCTCCGCTGACAATTCTCTCTCACACTCCCTTGATCTCTCCTGCAACCCTCAATATACCTCCCACACTACCCTATACTGTCCCTCCTCCTCATTTACCAAACTATCTTCCTAAACCTAATGCCTCAACCACTCCTACCTCCTCTGTCACCCCCTCCCCAATACGAAACCTCCCACCCATCATAATTCCCTTCTCCCCCCCAGGTTACCCCCTTCCTCTCCCAATCCCCCCTCTTCGATAACTCCTACTCTTCACACCTCCCAAAAACTTTTGATCCACTCCACTCCACGCCTCACTTCTTACACTATCACTCCTTAATGTTGAATTTCCCCTTTCGTCCCTTGTTTTAGAACTCTCCTCACTCAGATCTGATGTCTCACTCCTTGCTAGGGCCCACTCTTCTGTTCACGCACACACATCGGTCCCTTCACTAAACAGCTTATCATCGCACATCAGAACCCCTCTCATCTCCCCCATCAACAGCTCCCCTAGTACTGGTAACATCGATTACTCTTCACATGGCCCACCCCTCCCTACAAACTTCCTGATCCCACCCAAACCTGTTGAACTTTCAAATGCCCCCCCCCCCCACTTACACGGCAACTATGATCTCCACTCCTCAACATGCTGCATGCCCAATATCCTTGGGGGTTTACTTATCTCCGAACTTCCCTGTCTCTCCCCCTCCCTCTTTGTCCTCCTGTCCCCCTTACCCGCAGTCTACTATCCCAGTTCTCTTGGGAACGAGCGGACTCCCCCTTTACCCGACATCACCTAGACCCCCTCAACAACTAACAACTATCCTCCCTGGTCCCTCCACCCAATACCGTGATTCTTCACCCCTCTACTGCATGTTGATTAACTGCCGATCCGCATCTTGCCATGCGACGGATATTGCGGAAACCATTCTCAATGAAAACATCGACATTGCATTCCTAACTGAAACCTGGCTCAACCCCGACTCCACTCCTATCCTCGACTTGCTCATTCATTCTGGATATTCCATCATTAGGAAAAATAGAATTGAGCGAATAGGAGGTGGCCTTGCCCTAATCTTTAAATACTAACTTACTCTCACGCTAGCCCATCTCCAGGACCCTTCCACCTTTGAATACATTTGCGCGGATCTCACTATTCCAGGCTCCCCCACCATTTGTTTACATACTATCTACCACCCCCCGGCAATTCTATCCCCTTTACCGAGGAGCTGTCTGATCTTATCATTCAATCCTCGCTCACGCACTCCAAGAATCTCTTTCTTGGTGACTCTAACATCCACTGGAATGAAAATGATTACCCTGCTGTCATCCTCTTTAAAGACACCATGGACATTACTGACCTGATTCAACTCTGCCAATCCCCGACTCCCTCCAAAGGTGCCACCCTTTATGCTATTATGACTAGCAAGGATCTGGCCTCTCTCTCAATGATCCTTCCCTTAGACTGGTCTGATCACCACCTTATACTCTTCACTTTGAACTGCTCCGTTACTCGCCCCTCCTCTATCGGCACTTTACCCATAAAACATACTCACAATCTTCACCTTATTCCCCCAGGCGATTTGGAATCCTCAATCAAAACCCGCTTACTTCTCCCCCCTCTCTCACAGCACCAATGACCTAACTGAACATTATAATAATTCTATCCTTCAACCCCTTGACCAAATTGCCCCAATCAAACTTAAACAACAACAAAAAATACCTCCCAAATCCTGGTTTAATTCTATTCTTAATAATGAAAGACGGGCCCTCAGGCAGTCTGAACGTTCTTGGAGGAATCATCCCATCTGGTCCCCCTAAAATACCAGCCACTGTTGAAAGATGCGAAGAAATTGCCAGCTACTTTTCGAAAAAAGTCAACTTGATTGAACTATACTTCTCTTCCCCCCTCTCCCATTCCAATCTCCCCTCAGCCAACACCACCTCCCTAACATTCCTACTGCACCATTTTCCTCTTCCCCTTCGTGTCAGGACCCCCATCTTCCCCTCCCTACTCTACCCCACCCTGACTCTACTTTTAAGAACTCTCATGCTAAAAACAATGACTCCTGGAGTGATTTCTGTCCAGTATCTGAATCTACTGTCATTAACATCATCTCTAAACTCAAACCATCCTCACACACCAAAGATCCTCTTCCCTTCCAGTTGGGTTAGAAACTCAAACACATCATTGCCCCCATTTGGACTAATATCATCAGTTCCTCCTTTACCACTGGTTGTGTCCCACCATCCCTTTATCTATGTCAAATCTCCCCCATCCTCAAAAACCTCACCACTGACCCTAACGACTTTAACAATCTACGCCCTATCTCTAACCTTCCCTTCCTCTCCAAAGCCCTTGAAAAATGTGTCCTGTCCCAATTAGACAACCATATCATCTCCTTCAATCTCCTTGAAGTTTTCCAATCTGGTTTTAGAAAAGGATGCAGCACTGTAACTGCTATGCTCAGTATTACTGATGATATTCATCGCTCTCTTGACAAAGGTGAATCCTCCCTCCTTATCCTCCTTGACCTCTCTGCTGCCTTTGATACTGTCCACCATCCCACCCTTCTTAATACTCTCAAAGACCGCTTTGGGTTTGAGGGCATTGTTCACCAATGGTTTACCTCAAATCTTCAAAATAGATCCCAACAAATTAAACTCAGTCACTGCCTCTCCAAACCCCAACCTGTCTCACTTGGTGTCACACAAGGTTCTATCCTTTTCCCAACCCTATTCAATCTATTCATGGAACCACTCACCATCATTTTCAAACAAGCTAATATCAGTTACCACCTCTATGCTGACGACACGCAACTATATTACAAAATCAAGTCCCACCATGACATCCTTCACCTCAATGATACCTTGAATAAAGTCCAAGCCTGGTTCCATCTTATTCATCTCAAACTGAATCCTAAACAAAACTGAAATCATCCTTTTCACTCCCAAAAACAGTTCTTTGCTTATCCAACTCTGGATCAATGATATCAAAGCACTCAACTACTCCCTCTCCACTTCTGACTCTGTCAAATCCGTGGGCATCAGCATTGATCAGAATCTTACTTTCATTCCCCACATTACAAAATGCTGCTAATGGTGCTCTCTTCACCCTTCTCCACCTTAAAAAAATCAAACCTTTTATTCCAGCTGATGACTTCAAAATCGTTGTCCAATCTCTTGTACTTTCCAGAATTGACTATTCTTTTCGCCTCTCCAAAATTAGGTACCCCAGAGGACAAACACATTGGGGGCAACTATTTTTTGCATGCACCACGATATTCAGGACATACAAACATGACATGATCAAGAGTCTCAGGATTCATGCCACAAACTGTGCATGAATCAGGTGAGGAGTTATTTATCTAATTTTTGCTAAGTGATCAAAGGGGCAAAAAACCTATTCCAAATCTGATAAACAAGCTCTTAGGCTAGCCAGTGGTGGCGTAATAATGTCCATACATTCCGGGAGGTGGTGTGGTGAATGCTGAGTCTTCTCGGCTTTTATCTTTCATGTGACTGATAGGAAAGCCAATATTTTCAAAGTGTTTGTGTTTTTAAGATTTACTTTAAAAACGTTTTCCGAATGCTATTTACCGATCTATACTGTTATTGACCTGCCAGCTCCCCTAACCGATAATACATCGATCCTCACTGCTGGTGCCCAGCCGATTTAGGGCTGAGGCACACAGCTCTCTGATTAGCGGCGGCCATTTTAGGTGGGTGGGAGGATTCCCCCTGCAGCGCTCTAGTCGCTGAGCCCTTAAAAGAGCTCAAGAAACAGGCGCGAGCCTAGTTCAGTGTCTGTTCCTTCCTGAGGTGGAAGCCGGGAGGTGGTGTGGTGAATGCTGAGTCTTCTCGGCTTTTATCTTTCATGTGACTGATAGGAAAGCCAATATTCTAAAAGTGTTTGTGTTTTTAAGATTTACTTTAAAAACGTTTTCCAAATGCTATTTACCGATCTATACTGTAATTGACCTGCCAGCTCCCCTAACCTCTAATACATCGATCCTCACTGCTGGTGCCCAGCCGATTTAGGGCTGAGGCACACGAACTCTCTGATTAGCGGCGGCCATTTTAGGTGGGTGGGAGGATTCCCCCTGCAGCGCTCTAGTCGCCGAGCCCTTAAAAGAAACGGCAATGCCTTCGCGCAGCGGACGCGCATTGCGGGCGTGCCGGATCACCGCCGGAGTCACGCCAGAGTCCAGCCCGTCTGTGCCCGTCCGCGCTGAGGACGGGCTGCTGGACGGTCTACACCAGTTACTCACTACTCAGGAATCGGATATATATACCACCCTGCTCTCACAACGATCTCCTCCCTTGCTATGCCACCATACCATCCCGCCAGAGGGTATACCTCTCCACAAATGTGGCTGTTGTTTCCCCCCATCTCTACACCCTAGATCATCTAGGAAGCGTCAGACTAAGGCTAGGTCCACCGAACCTCCGGCAAATTTTACTGGCTTTCTCATCAAAGCCAGATCGCTGATTAAAAACAAGACAGCGTTCAATGATTTTGTCACACAGAGGCAGCCTTCCTGGGTTTTCATAACAGAGACTTGGGGCTCGGTTTCATCTGGCCCTGATCTGGACGAGGCCATTCCTGATGGATATGCCCTGACCAGAATGGACCGGACGAGGTGCAGGGGCGGTGGACTTGGAATTTTGTGTGGGGATGGCCTTACTTGCCGTATCGACTCCCTCCCATCCTCCACGGAGAACTATGAGGCACTGCACTTTATCATACAGTTAAATCCCTCTGCCTCCTTCGTTGGTATTCTCTGTTACAGGCCCCCTGGCCCTAGAACTAACTTTTGTCATAATTTATTTACACTGTTAAAACCGTTCACTCTCCTCGGTGACTTCAAATTTTATTCGGAATCACTCGAGGATAATAATACCAAAGCTCTTCTCGAGGGACTCGCCTCCTGTGGGCTAAACCAACTCGTCGGAGGCCCTACCCATATTGCTGGACATACCTTGGATGGTATTTTTTCTAATGAGTTTAGACTGACGACCGGATCCCCTATCCCTCTCTCCTGGTCTGCCCATAAAGCAGTTCCTCTCTTTCTCAAGTTGACCTCCACCGGTCCTGACCAAGCCAATAGGAAAGTATGGGAGTATAGACGAAAGTACAATAAAATCTCAAACTCTACACTCTCCCCCCTCCTGGCTGATTTTCACCCTCTCTCTTTACCCGATTCTAATGGAGCTGCCCTAGGCCTGTCGGCTACTCTCTCCAACGCTGTGGACTTGCTAGCACCCTCTAAAAAACACTATTCCGCTCGGAAACGTCCCTCGTCACCATGGTTCTCGGAACATCTTAGATCATTACGGCAGAAATGTAGACAGATGGAGAGAGCCTGGTATGCAGGTCCTGACCTTCCAGGGAAAAATCTACATAAATGTGCCCTGAGAGAATATAAAAAGGCCATAGCTGAAGAAAAAAAGATCTATTTCAGCAAGGTTACCACCTCACTTAAATCATCCAGAGAGCTTTTTAAAGTGGTAGATTCCCTTTCAGTTTCTAAAGCCCTTGAATCAGTGAACGAGTCCCAGGAGCTTTGCAACAACATCGCAAGCTTCTTTCTCACCAACATTTCTGATATTCATGTCTCTTTAACTTCCCTTAATACTGAACTAGATGCCAACAGTGCACTCCTGCCCCTTCCCTCTCATTCCTTACACAATGAAACCCCTGAATTGGACTCCCCGTCTAATTTTTCTAAATTTCCAGGTCTGACACTTGACAATTTAAATCGACTCCTTGACTCTACCAAATAATCTTCGCCTCTTGATCCATGTCCTTTAAAGACAATGAAGTCCTGTAGAGAGACGGTTATTGCTTCTCTTCTGCAAGTTATGAACATGGCTATAGATGAGGGGTCCTTACCTACCCCTTGGACATCAGCAGTTGTCAAGCCCCTATTAAAGAAACCTTCCCTAAACCCTGAAATCCTAAAAAACTTCTGGCCAATATCCTTGCTCCCCGCCCCAGCAAAGATACTCGAGGCCCACCTCAATTCTCATCTCACTACCTATCTGGAGACGATGGGCCTTCTTGACATCTCCCAGCACGGGTTTCGTGCTACCCATAGCACCGAGTCTGCCCTCATTTTCGTAGCTAACAACATCCGCTCCGAAGTGGACAGAGGGCAGACCGCACTACTGGTGCTACTTGACCTTACAGCAGCATTTGATACCCTATCCCCTTCCATTCTGGTAGGTCGTCTGAAGGGGATAGGAGTAGGAGGAACTGCTCTGAGCCTTCTGTCGTCTTTTCTCTCTCAGAGACAACAGAGGGTTCAGCTCAGTAGTTTCCTCTCCCCCTCTCAGGCCGTGCAATGTGGGGTTCCTCAGGGTTCCTCCCTGAGTCCCCTGCTATTCAACATCTACGTAACCCCACTTGTTGAGGTAATAAGATCTTTTGGGTATCAAATACTGTCTTATGCAGATGATACCCAGATTATCATTTCCACCACCTCACAGGCCTCAGCGGCTGCCTCCAAATTTCGATCTTGCATGGAGGCAGTGTCACAATGGATGGTGCGTAACTACCTAAAGCTCAGTGGGGAGAAAACGGAGGTCCTAGTCTTTGGAGGAAACCACGACATCTGGTCCGAAGACTGGTGGCCCCCCTCCCTGGGTGACTGCCCTTAACCTTCCAACGTGGCCAGAATCCTTGGTGTCCTCATAGACCCGCCCCTCTCCTTCGACCTTCAGGTCAACAGAACAGTATCCACCTGCTGCAATACCATCCGCATGCTGAAAAAAATTGCCCCCTTTTTGTCATTTTACGCTCGTAAGCAGGCTACAGTCGCCCTGGTATCTTCCAGGCTCGACTACTGTAATGCGCTATGTGAGGGCATAAACAAGAAATCCCTACATCATCTCCAGATGGTCCAAAACTCTGCTGCTAGGATGGCCCTAATGCTGCCCAGGCTTACATCTGCAACACAAGCCAGGAAGGACCTCCACTGGCTTCCCATACACGCCAGGATTTCCTTCAAACTCATCTGTTTGACCCACAGGGCTGTGTTTGGATCTGCCCCCGAAGGTATAAAGACTCTTGTCAGTCTTTACTCTCCTAATATGTCCTTATGGTCATCCTCGCGAAATCTGCTCGTCATTCCCAGATTCAAAAAGGCTAGATGGGGTGGACGAGCCTTTTCCGCCCTAGCTCCCAAATTGTGGAATAATCTCCCTCCCGAACTCTTTAACCAACCCTCTCTGGCCATCTTTCGGAATCTTTTGAAGACTTGGCTCTTCTCTCAGGCCTATCATTCAAGCATCTTGGTTTTGTATGAATGTATACGTACGCACTGCGCCTTGATGCCCATTGGGCTAAGTTCGCGCATTCCAAATTAAATTTCATTCATACATTCATTCTTTCATTCATTCATTCATACAGTTTTCAAAAGCTGGAATGTAAAAAGAAATATGTAAATCTGTATTTGTAAAGTGCAAACTACTCACCCTTACGGGTCTCAAGGCGCTGGCGGCCGTTGTGGAAATTAAGTGAGCTATTGTCCAGAGTCATATGGTGCTGAGTAGAGCTGCCGCTGGAGCCAGGGATCAAACTGTGAACCCTGTGCTCCAAAGTCGCTGCCCTGGCTGCTGCACCACACCTCTCCATTAATAGGTTTAAATGCCAAGAACTGCTGTGTAATGTTGCCCAGAGAGCCCCTAATTGTATTTTGCCACACTAGGGACCAATACATTGATTTTAAAATCTGTGTATCTGCCCTATAAAGTACCTCAGAAGAATATTAAATTCTGATCAAACTCATTGTTTGCATCAGTCACATACAAACTTGTCCGATCCAAATTCATTACTTCGCTCAAAGAATCTGTGTATTTGCCTAATTAAGGAGTAATCCAAAGACGAATCCAGAACAGTAGTGGTTTTAATTATGCCTGATCAGATGCTATTTTCATCCCTGTGTAGAAATAGGACTGAACCAAGGGGGTGCTTGTGATGATCGAGTGCAATGCTCTGACAAATGTGTCCTCCATCACTGCGAGCCTCGAGATGTCAGTGTTACCCCAAACTTCAGTGTCATACAGTGCAGTGCTTTAGGCCTTTGCTTGATAAACTTCCAAGGTCGGGGAGATAGAGCGTAAATATGTATTTTCCTGAAAGCGTAAGAGGACCTTTGATCCAAATGATATTGTGAGGTCTCCTTTATTTATTTTATTGGCCCACCTACATTTGCCCGACAGGGTCACCTCCATATAATCGAAGCTGAACCCCTTTCCAAATGGTCACCCCCACCATAACTGGACAGCTCTTGATAACATTCTTGCCAAAGACCATGAATTTGGTTTTTGCAGCATGTAATTCTAAATCTCTGTTGCCACAGAACTCCAAGAATTTATTTAGCAGGTTCTGTAATACCATCGGGGGCTTAGAAATTAATCATGAATCATCTGCAAACAAAAGTATAGTTTTAGCCCTGTCAAGGCTTGGGGTTCATCTACTCAATTTTGTCAGTTCCCCAACCACATCATTTATATATAGGGTGAACAAGGTGGGTGCTAAAACACACCCCTGATGAACCCCTCTTTCAAAAGGGATGTGCTCTGTCAGCTGACCTCAATGCCCCCACCTAACCTGTGAATAGTGTTTTTCATGCAACCTAGTGAGTAGCTCAATTAACCCACCTGGAGCTCCCATGCCTGCCAATAGGCTCTCGCGGGGTATCAGATCAAATGCAGCATGCAGATCGACAAATTCAACACAAAGTTTCTGGTTGTCTAATAGGACATATTTCCAATAAATAAGGGAACATTTTAAAACCTGATCTAAAGTACTAACTTTAGCATGAAATCCTGCCTGAAAGGTAGCTAAAATCCTCTGATATTCCGTCTTCTCCTGCAATCTATTTGAGACCTGCCTGGCAAATATTTTTTGGTTAATATCTTCTGGGATAATGGGCCTTTAATTTGATGGACACTTAGCATCTCATTTTTTAAATATTGGGATTATTTCTGCCCCTTTCCAGGTTTCAGGGATCTCCCCACCCCTTGCTATTGTATTAGAGAGGATGTTCACATAACTAGCCAACAGCCCAGGTTCTGATTTATATAAATCGATCTGCACCAGGGGCCTTTAAAGCCTTTAGACTATCAATAGCAAAGAGAGTGTCCTCAAGGCTAAAAAAGATTGTATCTGTCTTCCCTGGTCCCAGCATGGTAATAGCACCCTCTGTGCACTCATCAAACACACTGGGGGCAGTTTTATGTGTGGAGCCTCAGCATATCGTTTTGCAAAATATTGTTCCCATCGCTCTGGCAGAGTATTATTTCTTTTGAGGATAAAGCTTCCAATTTCTCCATTAGCAATAATGTGCCAAAATGTCCTGCCATCATTCCTTTTAAGGGCCTGAAGCATTTCTTGCCAGTTAGCGTCCTCCAACTTCCCTTTTGCCTAATCAATTACACGTTTGCATTCCTGACGGGCTGCGCAAATCTCAAGTTGATTATGGCCCCTAATATCACTTCAGTGCTTTCTTTGCTTCCTCACAATCAGGTGACTACCATGTTGGGTCTTCGGTTGGGCCTGTCTGATGATGGTAGATTTTTATAAAAAATGCTCTGCAGTTTGAATAAAAAACAAACTACCATGAATGTCGAGAATTGGTATAGCCTCCTCAGGGGAGTTCTCATAGACACAAAATATTTAAACCACTGAAATATTTCGACGTAAGTGTTCTCATTCGCCAGAACCTTAGTCCAAGAAACTCTTCTGTAGCTGTTTGCAACAACCGGTTCAGGGACCATAGTGCTATATATAGAAACCAGTCTTGCCAGGTCCTTTCCCCTAAGTATGATTATCATGGAGTTTTGGTCACTATCTGTATACAGCAAAAGCTGCATAGCAAGAAGAAGTGGCCAGAAACTGATCTCCAGAACAGTGGCGTCACTAGGGTTGGTGTCACCCAGTGCGGGTAAAGGTGTCACCCTCTCACGACTGGTGGGAAAGACAGGCAGAGGGGTGTGTACGGGTACATGTGTGATGGAAAGGGAGGAGTAGTGAAATGATTTGACACTGCCTAACATTCCTACATTATTGTCGACACCGGAGTGCAATGGCATGGCAGCTGGGGTCGTGGTTGGGGGGGGGTTGTTATAATTAAAAAAACGTACTTTACCACCTGGTCCCGCTCCTCACCGCCTCAACGCTCCTGACCGATCCTGGGCTGCTAGCGTTTTTTCGAAGCAGGCTTGAAGCAGCCTCCCTCCCTCCCCTGTGCCAATCACAACGCTGAAATGGCAGCGTTGTGATTGGATGCCAGCAGGGATACTACTACCTGCCTATAGGAGACCGGGGGTTGCTGCATGAAGCAACCCTCGGCTCAACCCAGAAAACGGAACATGCGCACTATTTGCTGCTGCACTACCCTGGGCCTATCATTCAACTCTAGACTGCTGCTGCGTAGTCCAGGTTCGCAGCGTCAGTGAGCTGCAGCCACGTTGTCCCACTAACCACGATCACCTTGGGTGACTCGTGAGAGCAGCGCGAGTAAGGCGCTGGGCGGTGTGTCTGAAAAACGTGCATTGTTTTAAAAGGATCACTGAAATAATATCGACTGACAAAATATCGACTTGCCAAAATATCGTGGACAAAATATCGACAGTCAAAATATCGAGTTTGTATCTACAAACAGGTAAGTACAAAAATATTGAGTACAAAATATCGTTAACAAAAATATAGATGTAAAAAATATCGACTTTATTAAAAACAGTGTTAAATTAAATTAATATTAAATTTTAATTACTAAAATATACTTAAAACGACTTAAATTAAATTATAATAATAAAATAATAAATGAAAATAATAAAAATAATTTTTTAAAATCTTATTTGTTGACCCTGAACCCTAAAAATACCCCTTTACCCAAAAACCCAAAACTGACCCTGAACCCTAAAAATACCCCTTTACCCAAAAACTCAAAACTGACCCTGAACCCTAAAAATACCCCTTTACCCATGACCTGAAAACTGACCCTGAACCCTAAAAATACCCCTTTACCCATGACCTGAAAACTGACCCTGAACCCTAAAAATACCCCTTTACCCATGAACTGAAAACTGACCCTGAACCCTAAAAATACCCCTTTACCCATGACCTGAAAACTGACCCTGAACCCTAAAAATACCCCTTTACCCATGACCTGAAAACTGACCCTGAACCCTAAAAATACCCCTTTACCCATGAACTGAAAACTGACCCTGAACCCTAAAAATACCCCTTTACCCATGAACTGAAAACTGACCCTGAACCCTAAAAATACCCCTTTACCCATGAACTGAAAACTGACCCTGAACCCTAAAAATGCTCCTTTACCCAAAATTTATCAATATTATTTAATTACCAATTAATTATTAATTAACAATAACAATAAAGTAAATATATTACAACATTAGGTGTAATTATTTTAATAATTAATATTATTTTATCAAAATTAATTACTTAAAAATAACACAAAATTATATATATAAAAAATGTACTCTAATTAATGTAATTAACTAATTACAATTAATTAATTAACAATTATTTACTAATACAAAATATATTCAAAATTATATTAATTAATTAACTAATTAATATTAATTAATTATCAATTAATTATTAATTAAAAATATTAACAAACATATATTAATTAATTAATTATTATTAAATTACTTCCCACCCTATTCCCCTATAAACCCACAACCCGCTACAGAATTACATTACGCAATTATTATCAAAACAAAATTCATGTAATAAAATATTTTATAACATTAATACACACTATTCACACATAATATTACATAAAAATACACTATAAAATATTATATATTATTAAAAAATCGATATTTTTGCTATCTATATTTTATACAGTCGATATTACTTCACTTACCTGAAAAACGATATTTTTGTAGTCGATATTATGTCCAGTCGATATTTTGTCCAGTCTATATTTAAAACTCGATATTATGTCCAGTCGATATTTTGGAGTCGATATTTTGTCTCTATACCGTTTTAAAACTGTTTTGGTTCATTTTAGCGCTGTTGAAGCGTGTTACAACTTTTTAAACTTACTGCTGGTGGGAGCTAGAATTGTTTCGGGGGATGCAGACATTGTTGGGCTGATTGAACTAACCCCTTGCTGTGTCCCAGTCCGTCCCCGTTCCGCCACGGCTTTTGTGTGCCGATTGAGCGGAGGGACGCAACTCCTCCCCCAGCTAGCATCACTTCCGGGCCATACCCCTACTAGAGGCGATGTGCATCCGGCCGCGAGCGCAGCGGGCGCGACGATGGCGCGCCGAAGTCGCACCTAAGTCCAGCCCGTCTGCGCCTGTCCGCGGCCGGACTGCGGCCAAGGCCAAGCATGCTGCCCCAGCGGGGTCGGATCCCGATAGGACTGTTTGGTCGAGGCAAGATCTAATGGCCTTTAATCGAAGGGTGCCTTGCATAACTCACTCCCCTATGGAGGCCACGCTCCCACTTACTTGCTCAGAATGTGGCATTGCGTGGGTCAGGGCCGTTTCTCCTCCTAAGCCAACCCCAGGGGCGGCTTCAGCCCAAGTAACTAGAGGTCTCAGAGCGGGACTTGTGAACTGTAGATCATTGCCCCAACACAGCACGGACATTTGGCTGCTCCTGGAGAGCCAGGCCTGGGACGTATTGTTTTTAACTGAAACTTGGCTAAATGAGCATAATGTGACAGCCATTAGCTTAGCTGTACCGGCTGGCTTTTCCATGTGCATGTCGAATCGCGAGGATGGCAGACGCGGAGGTGGGGTGGCAGTAATTTTTAAAGACTGCTTCTCCATATCTTCCGCAGCATCAGTTGCAATCCCAGGTATGGAATGCTTATACTTCTGCCTTCTCCTAAACCCCCAACTAGCCATTGCTGGGATGGTGGTTTATCGTCCCCTGGACTGTGCTGAGAGTAGCACAGCTCATCTTATAGACGCGACTACACTGAACGCGCTGAAGCACGAGCACTTCCTAGTTGTGGGTGATTTTAATGTCCACATGGATAGGGATGGCAATACAGCGGCAGAGTACCTGATGGCAGCAATGAGTGCTGTAAACCTGATGCTCCATAACAAAGGTCCCATACATAGATCTGGACACACGCTGGATTTAATTTTCTCCTCACTAGAAAGCATAGTAGTGGATGACGCACTCCCAGTAGCATGGTCAGATCATTGGCTGATACCATTCACACTAGCATTAAATAGTGTAGAATCTAGAAAAAGTAAACACTCTTATATGAAGAGGCAATGGAAAAATCTCACTCCGGCCATCATGAACCCAATTCTGTCCCATGACCCGCCTAAGCGTACCATGAATGCCAGCGTGGATGCCCAGGCACTACATAACTGGATTAGCAACATGGTAGAGACGGTAGCGCCAGCAAAAAGGGTGACAGCGCAGAGAACTTCTCCCACGGCCCCATGGTTCTCTGATGATTTAAGAGTGGAAAAAAGAGCCTGTAAGAAACTCGAAAGACAATGGAGATTAAATTACTGCCCCCTAGCAAAAATACAATTTAGAGAGGCCACCAAGCTGTTTCACAAGCATATTAGGAAAGGAAAAAAGAGCTACTATGCCTCCGTTGTTCAACAGGCAGAGAATCCCAGCAAAGAAGTATTTAAATTGGTTAAATCCTTTTTGAAGCCCCACTGCATTGAAAGGGATATTCCCCCATCCATAGCACTCTGTGATAAGATCTCTATCTACTTTGACAATAAAATACAGATGGTCTATGACTCCTTTGGCCCGCACAAACCTACGGCCAAGGAGGATAGAGAGAATGGGGACCGGCCCCCAGTCTCCTTGAGGAAATTTCAACTTATCCCGCTAGATGAGGCAAGGCAAGAGATAACCCGGTGTAAGTCAGGCTCCCCAGAGGACCCTTGTCCATCTAAACTGTGGGCACCTTTAGCGGACGCTATTGCACCTATGCTCCAACATATCTGGAATACTTCCATAGACACTGGGGAATTTCCAGAGAGTTGGAAGCATGCAACGCTCCTTCCACTGAAGAAGAAGCCAAACGGGGATGCGGAGGATTTAACTAACCTCCGTCCTATCTCTCTGCTGGCAGCTCCCGGGAAAATGCTGGAAAAACTAATTCATCGCCAGCTGAATGCTCATGTCGAATCTAATAACATCCTTCATGAGACTCAGTCTGGGTTCAGACCCGGCTTCAGCACGGAGACGGCGCTGATTGAGGTGGCTGATTCTCTGAGGTGGTCGTTAGATTCAGGAGACTCAGCTATGCTGATGCTCCTGGATCTCTCGGCCGCGTTTGATACGGTGGATCATGCTAGGATGATCCAACGTCTGGCAGACATCGGCCTACAAGATCAGGCACTCGGTTGGATGCAGTCCTACTTGTCAAACCGAACGCAGAGGGTCACTCTAGGCACTTGTGACTCAAAGCGTAAGCCGCTGCGATGCGGGGTCCAGCAAGGATCTGCCTTAGCCCCCTTTTGTTTAACGTTTATCTTGCCCCTCTTTTCTCTCTCATTGCCAACTGGGGAGTCACCGCAATATCTTATGCTGATGACACCCAGTTGGTTTTTCCCTACTCTGAGGTTACAGATGCGGCATTTGCAAACTTTAAGGGGTGCCTTCAGGGTGTGGCTTCCTGGATGAATACTAATAAGCTGAAACTGAATCCGGGAAAAACGGAAGTGATCTTCTTTGGTAAAGGCAGTCACCCTCCAGCTGAGCTCTGGTGGCCGACTGGGATAGGTCTCCACCTTCCCCCTCCCAGGGGGCAGAAAATCAGGGGGTCAAGTGGGATGAAAATCTCTCCTTTGTGCTCCAGATCCATCAGGTCACAGGCTGCTGCCTGAGCTAAATGAGGAATCTCCGTCCAGTCCTGAAACTTTTGCCTGAGTCTTGCCGGAAAACCGTGATCCATGCCACCATCACTTCGAGATTGGACTATGCTAATGGCCTGTATAGCGGTCTCCCGAAATACTTGGTTCAAAGGCTGCAAACGGTGCAAAACGCGGCAGCCAGGTTGCTTAAGCATATTCCTTTTAAAGAGCAAATCTCCCCCCATCTTCGGGCCTTACACTGGCTCCCGATTGCCAGTAGAATAAAATGTAAAACTCTTAATCTGGCCTATAGGTCCCTCTACGCCACCTGTCCTAATTATTTGAGAGCCCGTCTGCCTAGATATACACAGTCCCGCTCCGTTCGCTCAAATGATCAGGTGCTACTGAGTGTGCCACGAGTCAAAAGGGCCAGACTGGGCGGCCGGACCTTTTCAGCCAACGTGACCCGTCTCTGGAATTCCCTACCTCCTGAGCTGCGAAAGGCCCAATCAGAAACAAGTTTTAGGAGACAGCTTAAGTCGTGGCTGTTCTCGGTGCCTCTCTAGGCTGCAGACTCCCAGCTAGCTTTCTTGTTAAGCCCTCACAGTGCCGGGACGCCTCCTAGCTGAGGCAGCTGTTCGCACTTTATAAATATTAGTATTATTATTATTATTATCACCTGGTGCGTGATTGGTGTTACACCAGGTGATGGTGTCACTCGGTGCGGTCCGCACCCCCCTAGTGACGCCACTGCTCCAGAAAAACATAATCAATCACACTAGTAGCCCCTCCCCTCTTAAATGTGGGTGCTCTCTTTTGGTAGGAGAGGGTTCTCCCCTTACATACTCTCAAGCTCCGACCAACCACCACAGATGCAATTTGTTTGGCAACATTGGAGAGACATTAAACAGATTTACCCTCAAGGCTGGGGGTGCACCATCGCTCTTCCTTGGTTTCTGTATTCATATTAAGAGCTTGAGTGGGTTCGAATGAAGATTTAAAATCAGCATCTACAATCACTTTAGCCTTCTTCTGGGACTGGGCAATCAAATCTAAAAGAGAGAAAATTGGTGAATCTCTATTCGAAGGCATAGACCTAGCACACACATTTAGCAACACAATATTCACAGAATTAGGGAATTCGAGCATTACCCCCCCCCCCCATTAAATTGGGTGAGTCTACCTTCAACAGTTTATGAGTGCACACAATGTCCGTCTTTACCAGTAATAATAAAACCCCCACCACCCACCCAGACTTCCTTGGTGGTAAAGCTTCCACGCTTTGCGAATCAAACCCCTCAATGAAGATTTTGTCCAGTGCCCAGGTTTCCTGGAATAAACAAATATTGTAATTCCTAATAAATGTGTACCAGTCTTGCGCCATGAGTTTTGGTTTAAGCCCAACCAGATTCAAAGAAATTAGTGATAGTCCTTCCACTTTACTATCGTTTCAGTTTGACACTGTGCCTTCCATTCCTTCAAGCCCTGACGTGGCAGCATTAACTGGGATGGGGCTAAGTACATACCCCGTCATATTAGTATTAACTAAAGAGACAGTAAGTACACTAGAGCAGCGGTTCCCAAACTTTTGACTCCTGAGGACCCCCACGGAATCACTACTGGAAGCCGGGGACCCCCAAACAATTTGTACAATTTAAATTTTAAAACATTAAAACAGTAATTTACAAAAAATACACATACAAGTACACACCAAATAAATACTTGCATTGCTAAAGCGTTTAATATTTTATATTGAAAAATATGCAAAAATCAAAACATTTTAAAGGAAGGATGATGCTGCATCTCTGCGACTCATTTTTCAATGTTTGGTTTTATTTCGGAAAGTTGAATCCTCAGGTCAGATTCTACATTTGCCAAGTGATTTCTGTACCTATTTTTTAGGTACATAAGATTTGAGAATGCCTTTTCACATAAATATGGGGTGGGCCGTTTACTTGCTCACCCATCAAAGCACCTAACAATCCACACAATCATACTAAAACATACGCATCAAAGAGGGTGTTTCCACTGCTGTTGCAGACTGTGCTGCACCCGTTACATGAGAGGCAGCTTCACTGATAATTCCTAAGCTTTACTTGTTCTGTGACTGTAGGAAGTCTGTACTTATATACTGTTATGAAAGTTTTCTGTCACAGAGTAAAGCTTCCACTGCTGTTACCATGCTGTGCCTGTTCTGCAAAGGAGGGAGGCTTGGACTCATGCCCTTGCCGTATCTGTTTTATGAGGAATGGAAGCCTGCAAGGGTGATGCAGAGATGTGCCTGTTATGTGATGGATGGTGTGGTATACTTCTATGAACCTTGGAAACTTGTCAACTGATGCACCTTGTGTAGCTGTTCTGTGTGAGAGGAAAGCTTGCACTGCTAATGCCACTGTGCGCTTGTTCTGTGAGTGATACTTGAACTGTTGATTATGTGCTGTACCTATTCTTTGAGGGAGAGAAGCTTGCCCTGAAACTACCCCTCATGTTTCAGAAGCAATAATCACACCCACTATTGTGTACCTGTCCATTGGTGCCATTGGAGTGCATCGGGTTGTGGGTTCTAACCATGATCGTGAGCATCAACTTGATACCCTGTCTTACTTGAACATTTGCAGGAAGGGCTGCCCCGTTCCTCAGAGAAACATTTTAGACATTCCTGTGGATTTGAGATTGTGGAAGGGCCAGGAAACGATAACAGTTTGCATAAAGCACTGTATTCTTTTTCCTCTCTAACCCCAAGTGCGGTCTGCTGCTAGGCTTGGGCTATTAAAAGCCCTGCTCTCACTGCCCACACCTGACCTGGTTTGCAGATATTAGGTATAGGTTTATGCTAGCCTGTTTTGCTTGGCCTCTAGTATTTCTACACCTACCTTAGACACTGCACTGCTGCCTCTGGTTGACCCCTTTCCCAATTCATGTCCTCCCCTAACTTTCTTCATGTCGTTCTATACCTCCATAACCTTGCCCGATACCAGTCCCTTGCTTCCTCACTGTACTATTCTCTTCCCAGTTCTGCCACACACATTCCTCACTAGAGTTCTTTATGATTAGTAATCCTAATAACTTATTTTCAAAAGAGCTCCATCTTACACTCTTGCAATGTAACTACTGCTCAATATAACAGTTCTCCAATTACCATTCTCTGGAGGGTGGCAGGTAAAGCTTCTGTCCGATAATTTAAGCTCACAATTTCAAGGTTACACCAAATGGCAGACGAAAGACAATGCAGTATTTCATCAGTCTCTTCCCTTTTCTCTACTCAGTTTCCAATGTTCTGGCCTACCCCTTTTTTGCCGCATTCCAGTCACCTGCTTTTCTTCTAACCTCTTATGCTTCTATGACCTGCACCTCACGATCTATGGGTGTTTTTTTCATTTCTCTTACCAACTTTTTACTTCTCTACCCCTAGTATTAACCCTGCTGCCCAACATTGCACTTTCATTGTGCCGGTACACTGCTGACATAAACACTCTAATTCCTGCCCAGCCCAGCTCTTTCTTATGTGATCAAAGTCGGCTCCGTCCTCATTGGCCGCCCATAAATTTCACTGGCCATTTTCTTCTGTTCTTCACCACAACCCAATTACAAACTGCCCCCAATCCAATGTGCTTTCACCTCACCCCATCTTTTCCGTCACCATATTCTCTTTTCCAGATCCGCCATGTAACACCCTACTTGCATTTCGTTTTTGCCAATTACCAATAATGTGGCACTTTTAACAAAAGGTCTAGTATTTAGCGTCTTATTACACCTGGAAGTCGCTTGATGTCAGGTCACCTCTGCCACCCTCAGCAGCTGAGAAGTGACATGCGTGGGCTCCCTAAAAGCACTGCTTTCACAGCTTTCCATTTGAAACTGGTTAAGAAAAAGCTCTTTACAAAAAAACACACACACACACATATGAAAATGTCACACAAAGGCAATCTGAAACATTGGCAGCTATGTTACATGAGGCGCTGATGACATAAAAAGGAAACACGTTATGTGCATGCTTTTACTGTAAAAGGGTACACTTACAAAACACTCACATGTAGTTCCAGAGGGAGAAGAGCCCACCTGCTGATTCGAGGTCCTGGAATGCTCTTCAGCCTGGACACAAGAGGCACAGCTGTACCCTGCTTTCAGGGCAAAAGGGGACACATGATAGCAAAATGCCCTGGTGCTGGCTGAAAACACAAGAGGGAACACACGTACTGCTGTGCGAGCGCGATGTCGGGTGACGGGCAGAATTCAAATAATAGAATAAGGACAATCGCCCTTCAGCTCGCACCTAAAGCTGAGCCAGATTGCATTGCGGTTTTGCCTTCCCTGCGCTAACATTCACATCTCTTGTGAGCTGTGAGGGCGCATGGGCATTTTGTCTTTTACTACGACGTCAGGCACTCAAGTCCTGCGGACCCCCTGGGAATGTGTCACGGACCTCTGGGGGTCCGCGGACCACAGTTTGGGAAACAATGCACTAGAGTGTTTATAAACCCCAAACTAGGAGATGGGCAGGCTTTGCACTAGTCCCTCCAGCGTGAGGTGAACTGTCACTGTGTTGTAATAAATTGGTTTTCTGGAAACCTCCCTGGAATACCTCGCCAAGTCAATCTATCAGGTTCAGAGGGGAACCAGGTCCGTTAATACCTGTAATGATTTTAGGCCTGGTATATTTGTACTGTATATTGGAATCAACTGGTGAATTTGTTCTGTGATCAAGGTCAACCAGATTGTCAGCTAGATCAGAAGAACCTCAAACTAAGTCAATGATGTCTGAGTCAGAATTGGAGCTTCCTAATCTTTTAACACTGACAATGGTGAACATGACGAACATACTGAATCTAATGGATCGTCGCGTTTTTTAGACTCTATTCTGTCTTCACTTTCGATGGAGGAGCTATCTTGGGGATGTTTTACATTATGATGTAGCCATGGCCTGAATGTTTCTCCCTACTTCTTGGTAGATTCATCCTCACATGATTATCATGTGGGTTCCTAGGAGCATGAGCACGAGCTGAATAAAGAAGATAATTTGTTTGCCTATTCGTCTGATGCTCGAAGCCGGAGGAACTGAAGCCACTCGCAATCGAGCCTTCCCCTACAGCTCTACAGTTCAGTGCTTCAGATACGGTATAAATCTCTCTAGATTATGTCTCCACAAATTAGTTTGTAACTTATGTGCAGGGCATAGGCACAGAGGAAATGGAAGCAGAGCTCTGGCATCGTTTGGGGTTATTGGAGGCCTACGAGGGCTTAAAAACGAATTAACTATCAACTTTAAAGCCAACACTCTTAGGGCACCTACCTCCTCCTTTAAGGATTGAACAAACGAAATGAGAAACAGTTCATTAGCGCTGGAGGGGCACCCAGGTACTGGAAGTTTAATGAAGTGCTGTTCATGGTTAGTGCCTTCGGTGACCTTAGTTATGACATTTGAATTATCAGCTTGCAAATCACTTAAGGGAAAAAAAGGTTACTACAAGGAAAATCAACCACACTAAATTCAATATCAGTATTTGAGACATCTGGGGGAAGAGGCACAGGAGAGTCAAGAGTGACAATAATATCTAGACATGAAGAATGCCATGCTACCTGAGCAACTAAGGACACCAGTATCGGCGAATTTTGCGGATCTGCGGTCCGCGAATTTGCGCGAAATTGAAAAAAAATCTGCGAATTCGCGCGAAATTGCAAATAAATCCGCGAATTATCAGATTTTCCCGCGAAATAGCGGATTTTTTTGCAATTGCTCTATACTCAACTGTAGTACTTTCTTCTGACTAATCAGTAAGTGCTACCTCGTTGGGTAAATGTATATTGCTTTCCTACACTGTAGCTGCGTAAAGGGCCAGAAGATTTGCCGTCAGTGACCCTGTGTGCCTGTAACTTTGCCACCGCGCCAAAATGCGCCGAGGTCCCTTGAGTGAGCTGTCCATCATAGTTGGGAAAGGGAGGGAAGACGTTTGGTACTGAGAGTGTGTGAAAGCAGCCTCCTGGCCACAGAAACTACACGGGGATCACGCTCGAGAAACTCATGGATGCAAAGACCTCCCTCAACCTTTACAGCTCATTTTCGATGGCAGATATGTGGTTAAAGCCCTCGACCGTGCTAATGTTTTGGTCTGATTAAAACGTTACTGACTTTGAGCTTCAACTCGGGCACCTGCTTTATTTGTATCTGTTAGTGCTTCCTGCTGAGGTTTAATTTTTGGGACAGGAGCCTCGTGCCAGAATGAATCCTGCCCTGCATAGTTATCCACGAAGAAGCCACTATGATGGACCAAGCTGTCCATCATAGTGGGGAAAGGGCGGAAAGACATGTAGTACTGCAATGAGTGGTGCGGGCCGAATGTGCGGGGCTGCTATGCGTGTTCACATGCCTCTTGTGTAAAGGGCCAGAGAGCGAGCAGGGCAGCAGGTGAGGAGAAAGCAGCCTCCTGGCCTCAGGAACTAAACGGGGATCACGCTCGAGAAACTCATGGATGCAAAGACCTCCCACGAGTATAACAGCTCATTTTTGACTGCAAATATGGGGTTAAAACACACTTGCTCAGCCTCAACCGTGCTAATGTTTTGGGCTGATTAAAATGTTACTGACTTTGAGCTTCAACTCGGGCACCTGCTTAATTTGTATCTGTAAGTGCTTCCTGCTGAGGTTTAATTTTTGGGACAGGAGCCTCGTGCCAGAATGAATCCTGCCCTGCATAGTTATCCACGAAGATGCCACTATGATGGACGAAGCTGTCCATCATAGTGGGGAAAGGGCGGGAAGACGTGTGGTACTTCAATGAGTGGTGCGGGCCGAATGGGCGGGGCTGCTATGCGTGTTCACATGCCTCTTGTGTAAAGGGTCAGAGAGCGAGCAGGGCAGCAGGTGAGGAGAAAGCAGCCTCTTGGCCACAGGAACTACACGGGGATCACGCTCGAGAAACTCATGGATGCAAAGACCTCCCTCGAGTATTACAGCTCATTTTCGACGGCAGATATGGGGTTAAAGCACACTTGCCCAGCCTCGACCGTGCTAATGTTTTGGGCTGATTAAAACGTTACTGACTTTGAGCTTCAACTCGGGCACCTGCTTTATTTGTATCTGTAAGTGCTTCCTGCTGAGGTTTAATTTTTGGGACAGGAGCCTCGTTGCCTACTTGTAACTATTCTCTGACCCTGCTTCGAGGGTCAGAGCAGGGTCAAAGAATAGTTGCAAGTAGGCAACGAGGCGCCGCTCAGGAAGCACTTACATGGTTACAGCAGGTGCCCAAGTTGAAGTTAATTTCTTTGTAACCCTTTTGTAAATGGTTAAAAAGAAATTAGCTTCAACTTGGGCACCTGCTGCTGTAACCCTGTAAGTGCTTCCTGGGAAATTTGTCCTGCTCGCGGATTCGTGTATTTTTCTGCGATTTCGCGAGATTCGCAGATCGAGAAATCGCAGAAAATCCGCAAATTCCGCGAGCGCAACGAATTTTCAGCCCATACTTAAACCTGAACCCGGCCCCTGGGTCTCAAAAAATCTTGTGATTATTTGCTGGTTTCCTGCCGCATGATGCTTGAAGAACAAGAGCCGCAGGAGAGGGAGGTAAGGAGGTTTCTGAAGTCAGAATCTGTTTGCACTCCACCAGATCATCAGTCCTATCCATTCTGTCAAGAACACAGTTGTCCCCTGCTGATTTGCGACTTTTCTTGGTTTTCGTCTGTTTACCAGCCCCCACACTCCCCTCTGAGGCCTTCCACTTCAACATGGACAACAAACGGGCAGGAGCAAGATTTTCACCATGCCAATTAAAGTGTACCATCCCACACAACTATTCACAGGAGTTAAAGGGAGTGCCAGCAATCTATCCTTTTTATAGGCAGCAGAAGGTAGCAACCCACAAACCCAACAATCTGTCACATTATACACAGCATGGGCATGATGTAGAGTTTTGATAAAAACATTATTACGGTAACCTTTTCGCAAACATTGTTCACCATAATCAACAGTAACCATATTGTGCTCGGGAAGGGCAGAAGGGGTAGGGATAAACATATGAAAAGGATAGGCTTTATCTAAGAAAAACAAGATTCCAAGAATTATTAAAAATTCAATAATGAATATCACAATGGCCACAATTTTTCCTTTTCGGGGCAGAGCGAGCCATGGAGAGTCGGGTTCTGGTCTACGAGGAGCTGCAAAAGGCTGCTCCTCCTCAGGAATGGGACGGCCAAAGGGGTACTTGTTCCCTAACTAAAAGTCCAAAACTAAACTAAAAAGGATTTTTTTTTTGTGTTTGCAAGGATTTCTGCCAGTTCGCAAGGATTTCTGACAGTTCGCGAGGGTTTTGTAACAGTTCGCAATTGCGAACTTACATGTCCGCTCGCAACGGTCACGATTATGTGTTTCTACGTCTGGTTCATCATCATAGGTTCCCAGCACCCTCTGTTTCACCCCTGCCACCCTCTGTTTTACCCATGCCACCCTCTGGTACATCAATGCCTTATGCCACCCTCTGGTTCATCATCACTGTAGATTATGGGGGGAAAAAGCAAGCACACCTGCCTGCTTCAATTGACATGAATTAATTTGGGGTTGATTTATTAATGTGTCACTGTTTTAAAATTCCAGTCTGGCACCTGCTTCCTTATCTGTAATTTGCTTTCTGTTGCAGTGCAATTTTTTTTTCCAGGACCTTTGTGGCCTACTTGTAGCTATTCTATGAGCCTGCTGTGAGGGTCAGAGCAGGGTCATATAATTGTTGCAACTAGCAACTGAACTCTGGAGGGGCCCTTGTCAGGAAGCACTACAGGGAACTGTTACTAATGATGAGTTTGAACTTTTGAACCTGCTTTCACTTTTGCAAAACTCGTTTTTCTGCAGAGCAGCATTACAGCAACTTTAATGCCCCACCAAGCTTATATGAGAAAGTTGATTTCTAATCCAAAAGTTACCCAAAGAAAATCAAAAGGCCTCAAATCTAAAAAAGTGCAGGCAAATGTCAACCTGAGGAGTTATTCTGATAAAAATAATCATTTTCAGAAGGTCTATGCTGCTTGCTAGTAGATTTCTTGTGCAGAATTGCAATTTTTGTAATTTCACGAGTGCGAGATTGTTGCTGCCCGCCGCACCTACATGTTTGCAATTGCGAATTTACACCGCAAAGAAAAAAAATCCGCTGCGTGCGAATTTGCGGATTTTGCGGGAAATTCGCGAATCTCGCGGATTGCGAATTTACCGAAAATCCGCAAAATCCGCGAGCGTAACGGATTTTCCGCCCATGCTTACCCTCAATCAACAGTCGAACCACTCACCTTCTATACGCGGTACCGACCTCTACCGTTCTCCACCGCCGGCTGCTGGGACCAACACGGTCAGCCTCAAAGTTCCGCCTTCCGGACCCCGGCGCAGGTTCATGAACCGGGACCACTCCCGATCGGCAGGGTGGGGCAGCGCTGTGAGAAC
The DNA here is from genome assembly GCF_964263255.1 of Lissotriton vulgaris. NCBI lineage: Eukaryota > Metazoa > Chordata > Amphibia > Caudata > Salamandridae > Lissotriton > Lissotriton vulgaris. The sequence goes on along the minus strand of NC_141693.1, from coordinate 745,931,461 downwards.
CAAGCTCGGCATCAAATGGGTACCCGGACCAACCGTGCCGACCAGAGGGTCCCCGGCCTTCTGCTACCCACTTACGGGTGAGAAAGATCCTTATCGCGGGTTCCTGTTCGGGCGCCATCTGATAAGCGTGGCTCAAATCCACCGAGTGACTTACCGCACTCACCTATAATTACCAAGAAAGAAGTCAGCCGGACAGTGGAGAAGAATAAACAAAGTATTTTATTAGGCCACAAACTCCAATATGAGAGGGCCCTGTCTGACCTCACCCCTAAGAGTGCGCCGAGAGGACTGACTCATCTCACCACAGCAATACATTATAACATGGTAAAGCAAAGCAGAACACGCCCATACTGGAAAAGTACTGGACCCCAGAGAGGGTGAACAATGGCCTCACACAAGAGGCATCTGTACCTGCAATAGCAACATTTGGTTATCTCTGCCCAAGGCCGCGGAGCCGGGCCTCAGCATCTCCAGCGCATGGGAACATTACTGATTCTGCGTTCAGGATTTTTCCTATTCCTGCGGGAGGGGGTAATGAGCGAGTGCGACTCGCACGCAGAGAGAAGCACCCAAAATGGTGGCACACAAGCTAAGCTAAGAAAACAGAATAACATCACATGCATAAATGAATAATGAGATGGAGAATATAAACGTAAATGCATAAATGAATACATCATTAGTTAGACACATTATGCTAACTCATAAATGTAAATGTAAGTGGGCGGGGCATCGGAAAATGAAACCTATCACATGTGAAATAATTCACGCAGCCTAACTTACAACAACAGCTATATTCAGTGTTTTGTGCAAAAGCAGCCAAAGGTAAAATGGCATTTAAACTTCTAATAAGCTTATGCTAACATAGCAATGTGTGCAAAGAAGGCACAGCCCTCACTACACGATAAGCCAACTAGCATTTGCATTCGTAGTCTGTAGCCAAAATTGTTTGGGATTATACTTGTACATACATAAGTAAGAGGCTACAATTGAGACTACATTTGAGGTAGATGACTGGCCACTCAAACATAAGGGCTTTAGCTAGGAGATGACCCAATTAGAATTCCAGCACACAAAAACTGCACAGCACAGTACAGGACAGGTCAAGTCGGGGTCAGCCTGAAGCAAATGCCACCAATAAACCATTAATCTATTACTCCACTAGACCGTAATTACCATCCAGCATCCGTCTAGATGTAGCCACCCAGCAGGTGCAACACTCTGTCCTAACCGCCCTGCCGTACACCCAAGACCTCTTAACTCCAAAATAGGAACATGAGCAGTTACGGGGGTAGACTTATTCGGGACTTCAGTCAAACTCAGTGGTATAATGGTGGAAAATCCTCGAGAACCTTCATTGTGACCTCCTTTGTTTCCTTGTCTTCCTGCTTTCCTCCATGCTATCCCATCACCTGATGTCCCGATGTTTCAGTGTTCCACGTGTGTGGGTAGGCAGAAGCAGAGCATCAGGGGAGATCCTGGGAACGCTTCCTTCTGGTGAGTCAATGGACTTAGAGTCAAACTTCTACTCATTAAAGTCATCATTTTGTCGTGGTCAATAAAGTCATCATTTTGTTGTGGTCATAAAGACCCTTGTTTATGGTCTTAGGTTTTTCAATAAAATTTACTTTTTCATGTACTAATCTGATTAATCTAATATTTAATATTTTAATATTTTAACAGCTGTGCTTAGTGATAATTTTTTTATCGCAGACTATCTCTGGAATTTATCGCCCTGGTAATGCATTATTAACAAAGCATTCCTCCAGGGCAATATAAATTCCAGAGATAGCGAGGTTATCGCCGTTTTGCAGGGAATATCGCTGGTTTTCCAGCGATGTTCCCTGCAAAACGGCAATACCTTGCTGATATGACCCACAGGGTCATATCAGCATAATCCACCCTAATGTTAGGGATAGGTAAGTCTGCATTTTAGCAGACGTTAATTTTTGGAGTAAACAGCATTTTTCTCCAAAAACTAACGTGTGCTAAAATGCTGGGCAGCCTTGTAATTATCGCGATGTAAGCATCAGCGATATTTCAAGGTTGACCATCTGGGGCATGCCCAGTGACGCCCACTTTGCATCTCAATAGGCATGCAAAGGGAGGCGTTTGGACAAAGGGTGCTAACATGTGATTATGCATGTTAGCACCCTCCAGTAAATAGGGTGATAGTTTTATCTCTGCTTTTTTGGCTTTTTAAGCCATAAAAGCGGAGATAAAGCCCTTGTAAATATGGCCCTTCATGTCTTACTTTGTATAAAAGTGGATCTACAACAAAGATAATCCTTAATGTGACAACATCAAACAGTAGCACCGTTACATCAACGTTGTCAAATCGTTTTGGAAGGGTCCATGAGAATTGCTTCTTTCATTTCACAAATGGTTGAATAGGAGGAAACAGACCTCAATTTCACAATACACTTTGACAGAAAAAAGCTCTTGCTTTTGGAGTTATGGATTATGAAAAGAGAAGGCAAATTTATAGTTAATTTATATATCGACCCGACAGATCGGAACACGCATTTACATTTTACAAGTGCTCACTCTCGTTCATTCAAAGAATATCTGCCTGACAGACAATTTCCACTAGTAAGAAAACATTGTCCACAAAAGAAATACTTTTTTAAGAATGCAAATATTTACCCAGCACACTCTTCGCTAAAGGATATCCCAAGAAACTGGTGAAATCGGCTGTGAAATGGGCATGCCATACTCCATGGAAATCTCTTTTGAGTCCTAAAGAGAAAGAAGGTAATATCCCTTTAACATGTGTGATTACATTCAACCACCCAGCCAACAACATAAAAAAAGAATCATAAAATATAATTGGAAGTTGCTACATAACCGGAATGTTCCAGAACCACTCTGTGTGTTCAAAAGAAGAAAGAACATCAGGCAATTTGTTATGTATGCTGCAAGACAGTTAGACAAAACTAAATCAGATCTAAGGTGCATACTAGCACTAACACCAGTAAAAGGTCACTTCAACTACTTTCATTGCAGTGTCTTCAAATTCACAGATAATACTAAAGAGATCCTAATAAATGACACTGTTAATGGTGTAACTTGGACAGTGTTGGCAGTAATAACGCCCCATTACAGAGGAGGATCAACAGGCCAAACTTTGGCATGGTGTGAAGCAAAATGTATTGAAAAACCTGAGACCGTAAAGCGTAAAGTTCTTAATGACCACAATGAAATGATGACTTTAATAAGTAAAAGCTAAACTTTGAGAGGCTTGTTCAAGTGCCAATAGAAAAATTGACCTACAGAAGAAGAATGATGATAGAGACTTTTTTCTATAGATTTGTTCAACTACAATTGTAACTTAGATTTTTGGAACAAGACAAAATGACATAGGGTTATGATGAAATGTATGCTGTAAAATTACCTTATGTTCATTTAATCAATTATCTGAAAGGTTTTAGGAATCAAAAACCCAATGGGGGTCATTACGATGGAGGTTGGACGATAGTCTGACCACCATTGTTCCAGGGTTGGGACCGACTGCCAAGTAAGCAGCGGTCCCACCTGCCAGCTTAGGTTGCGTCCGCCGTGTAGGCGGTTGGAACCATCCCCTTTTCAATTGGGGCTTGTGCTGCGGCCCGGAAAGGGCCATAGCAAAAGCTGCAATTGAAAATGGGATGTTTTTAAACATCCATTCACCGTGTGCCAGGCATCATTTGGTGCCTGCCACAGGTTGCATGGATATTTGGGGGAGCAATACATGTGCCCCTCTGGCCATATAGCAGAGGCCAAGGGGGGACGGGGGCTTCTAAAGTCCCTTTCTGGCTGCCTGTTCATGACAGTGGGACCGCCATGAACACGCAGTCAGAAAGGGATATCCTAATGGATACGGCGATGCCTGCACATGCACCGCCCCCTTTTTAGGGATTAGGAATCCGACCACCGTCCGGACGGGATCTTTGATACTGATGGAGATGCCGGTCCTACCCTCCCCCACCTCTGTGATCTGATGAGCTGAATTGTAATGCAGTAGTTGGATCGATGCCCTAGATGTCTGGCGGAATGCCACCGGCGGTCTGCCAGCCATCGTAATGAGGGCCAATTTTCTTTGATTGATTCAATATTTCTACTCATATATATGGATGCCTATCATGTACTTATAGCAAGACCCTTAATAGCAGTGTTAGAATATAGAGTGCATTTCCAATCAAGATGGTGACAGGATAGCGGAATGCTACACATGTATAAGTGAAGCAAGGAAAGTCAATCAAATCCCACAATACGAGAAGCCAATGAGGAACGCAATTTCAACAGCAGGAGATGTGGCTCATCAGGTTCACTCCCCATGGTACGAAAGCAGAGCTAGGCATTCCTTTTTTAAATAATTGGCGTGTACCCATAAACCACATGTGTCAACACAGCACCGAGATGCAAGTAACAGAGATTTAGTCGCAATCGGTAAGAGCGTAGGCAATAACAGTCTTGTTTGTTTTCTACAACCTTTAATGCATTTTACTAATGGTATGGATGTGAACTATTTGCAGCCTGGTGTCCAGCGTGGTGCTGAAGCAGGCGCATCTCCACTGGAGATGGCACAGATTCAGTAATTTGAGAAGTTAATGTATTTCTCACCTAGCCACTTCTTTAGTCTGATTAGTTCTAATATTAGTTCTAATAAAAAGTCGACCACCCCTCAGTGTGTTCCAGAGTGTACACAGTATGGCACCTGCATGCTTCGGAGTAATACAGATGTTCCTTTCAGTGGGGGTCTAAATCTTTCCACATTAAATGTTTTTTTAAATACTTTCCACATTATAGGATGAATAGGTTAACATATGGGTCATAAGATTGAGGACACCACCTATTACACAACTCCAATGTATATATGCCTACGTATGCAGTCATAAGATAATTGAACTAGACATATGTTTGTTTGAAGGTGGATTTTATGAGTCACTCAATCCTTGGGCACTGTCCTGAGAAAGTCTAGAGGGCAGAAGTACATAGACAAGTTCCATTATATGTTATTGCCCAAATTGTGAGCATACAATACATTCATGGGGATTTACAGAGCACCCGAAGGCCATACATAAGCTACAAATGTTTTAGCAGGGCTAGATTTAGACATTTTTGGTACTGCCATAGGAGTGAGCTCTTTGTTTTTAAAATTGATTGTGAGACACTCAAGTAAATGATTTTACAAGGATCAGAATTAATTAATTATGAACTTTGATGTTTTATGTATATGTTGCCTAGTGTGTTATATAATGTCTAGTATGGGAAACAGCTATTACCACGCAGTCTTAATCACACTTGTAATGTTCAACGCATCCTTTATAATGAACTTGCCTTTACCACGCATGTCCATTACCACAAATTCCTAAACCATGATTATGCTTTTACCATGCTTGCCTTTATTAGGAGATTGCTACGCAAACAATGGATGGACGGAATGCTGAATAAATCATACATTCACCCCGTTAAGAGATCTGGGTTAAATCCATTGTTCTTTTGCTCACCATGCCACCCCAGTTTAGATCCAGCCATATGCAAATCAGTCTTGACCCTGTGCCTCATGGGAACAGTCCAGACCGAATTGCCAAGCCAGGTCCTCCCTGGAACGGAAACAAGAATCCTGGGACCAGTTTCAGGGTATTAGCCTCCATCAGCCAGGCTAGCTTGAATACAGTGGCACAGTGAGCCAGGGACCCACATCTTGTTCCAGGCTCTGCTAGCCCGTTGTATTTTTTCTGGTTTACATGTGTGATGGTTGGGAGTGGTGAGCTCAAATAGCACTGCCTTGTGATCTGACCAAACTACTGGGAGAATGCCCGTAAAGAGCAGTTGTGATTCGTTAGAGAAGATGCTGTCAAGTGAATGCCCGGCCTTAAGTGTGGCGCCGATTCTCTAGACCAACATTGCTCATCATTTCCCGCAAATTAGAGGTATCACGATCAGAGAGTGTTTCCAAGTAGAAATTAAAATCTCTGAGTATCGTGTGTGAGTTGGTGCTCAGTGCTTTTACCAGCATGCTGTCTGCTTGCCTAAGAAATCGGCCTCTACGGCCTAGCGCTCTGTAATGAGAGTGCCTCTGAAGTTAAAGTGGTGTGACAGGTAGAAACAAAAGTCTAATGCTTCATATGCAGAATTAACAAGTGGGTTAAAAAAAGCCCTTATTGAATTGCGGTAGATGACCACAAGGCCACCCCCTTTCCTATTTGGCCTATTCAGTGTGAAACAAAGGTAGTAAGGAGGAGTGGCTTTAACCAGGTCCAGGCCTCAGGCATCATCTGTCCAAGATTCGGTGACAAATGCAATGCTTATTTCCTCATCCACAATTAATGTTTCGCTCTCGGAGCTGTGCTCAACTAAAGATCGGGCATTAATAAGGACACATTTCCAAACTTGATTAGGCAGGATGTTTTTTTTATTTCTGCCGATTATAGTTGAGGATTTAATTAGTTGTAGTACTAGTTCAGGTAGTTTAGTACCACAACCCAGGCATGTCAGCTGGGAGCGTGGAAGACAGTTACTAGGCTGGAGACATAAACAACTGGAGTGTTTGTTGGTATTGAAGCTATGAAGTGTTCCACTTGAATAAGCTGTAATACTTGGTTTCCCTGAGCAAAACTGGGCAGGGGGACTGGCGGACGGGTGCAGACGGGCTTGCCTTAGGCGCGCCTTCGGCACGTCAGTGGCACACCCGCTGCACGCTCGTGCCAGCCTTATTATTAGTAGAGTCAGGGGCGAAACGACTAACCCACTGACCTGCCTCCTCCCGCGATGGCGTTCCTGCGTAGAACGGCGGGCCCCGGGAGTGAGTAAGTGTGCAAATATCGCAAATTTAGTGTTTAAAAAGCGCAAATGTCACCCTATACAGTTATAAAAGTTTTAACAATAAAAGCAGTTAAAAGCAGAAAAAACAAAAGCAAATTTGCAATTTGTCTATTCGAAGCGCAGATATCACCCTTTACAGTTTTTGTGGTTTTAACAAATAATGCGGATAAAAAACAAAGGCAATCACAGCGAATACCGTAGCAAGTGTCTACTACCTGCTCAAGCCTCAGGAGGCCTTCAGCATACCTGTGTAAGATGTATCAGGAAGTCAGTCTGGTGTAGAACAGGCTACTGTCCTTTGCAGGACAGAGATTGGAGTCAGAAGGCTGCATCTCAGTCACAAGCAAGCGTTCCAGGATAATCCGTAGAAGTGCTCTTCTGAGGAACATGGCTCTGAGGTGGTTAATATATTTAAAGCCTTTTTCCAATTGCACTGTGTCAGAGGGGTAACACTGATGTGATTGTTTGTCTTTCTGATTCAGAGCTGTCTCCAATCAGACAACCAAAGCAAGGGCAATGTGATCAGTGTTCCTTAGCCTTGGACAGAGCGTACACATGTCATGACAAAACGCTTATGAAGAAATGTGCTGCAAGCAGAATACTTTCTAAGTATGTTATCATGTACATGCAACGCATGTAAAAAGTCACAGTCTAAAAAGATGTCAGATTTAAAAGAGTATATCAAAATCAAGGCTTTTGTGCGCGGGCCCTGTTGAACCTTACAGCAAAGGGATATTGTTAATTGTGTATTAGGCTGCTAATATAGTATGAGGAATGGAAGTGGAGAATGAGATACATGAGGGAGGGAGTGAGTTGGATAATAGCCAGTGGTCCCAGAGATTGGAAGGTATTGGAAGGTGTAGCAATGGGCACTTCTTTCTAAGGGCACAGAATATTAATCTCGGACTACTAATATTGTCATTGTCTTTGCATTTATATAGAAAATCTCTACCACTACAGTGATGTTGAAGCACAGTCCCCATATGTGGGACACATATACGGAGACATGCATGCATGAATGGAAAGGTGCTGGCTTGTTTGACCTCTATAGAGCTTGTGTGAAATATGAGAGAGTACCAAGAATATTCTCTGATCATAGGGCAGTTGTACTGATGTGGCATTAGGTGATTGGAGTGGAGAAGATGTCCAAAAAAGCAAGCACGCTGAGCATGCATAACATAAAATGTGTTAGAGAGATAGGGAGCTTGAACGCAAGAAGATAAAGAAGGGTGATACGTATGTGTGTATGTGTCCTTTGTGAAGATCAGACTTGTGTTCTAGTTACGGCAAAATGAACAAGAGGTTATGGCTAGAGTGGAAGGATGCTGATATGTACCAGCATTGAGTGTAGTTGAGACTGAACTCTTTGCCCTTGAAGGTAGGTCTAACAAAAGCTTGGACTTGAGTTTTAAATGTGGCTGGATTCTAGGGTAAAATGTTCATCTCAAGAAGTGTGTCGATGCAAAGTTAACTGTTGGGAGTGTTCTATAATTGGGCTTCCCACTGAGTGGTTTTAGGTGTACTGAACAGGCTAGTCTTGTGACCCTTGTGGTAAAACGATGTGTCGAAATTGAATGATATGCATAAGTGAACATGTCATTATCCCTGAGACTGACAGTATGTGGAATATTGGACCTGCATAGGTGTATCAGTTTAGACCAAAAGAATCACTTATAAAGGCATCAACATAAATAAATTCCTTCTCCAAAGAGAACTGGAATGGATTTATCGTCTTCAAACTCTTAAACCTCACGGTCTTAATGATCTATTGAGTTCAGTTGTTATCTTTAAAACATTTCTTTTCACGTCATACCCATGTATAGCATTATTATTATTTTTTCCTGATATGCTTTTTTCCTGAAATGTATTATTTTTTCCTGAAATGCATTGTTCTGATTTGCTCACCCATCCCCATACACCTTTCCAAGATGGCCCCCACAGTTCCTCTCATCTTTCCTTCTTTGCTTCCTTAGTCCGTTTCCGACTTCTATGCCCACCCATTCACTCTCATGGCGAAGTTTGAGTTTCCTGGTAAACTTAAACGTGCTAACCTCTTGAAGGCAAAAAGAACGTCTCGTGATTAACATTTCTAAAGTTACTATTCCTCAACACCAGATTGACCTGCTTGAGAAGGGCACGTCATTTATCCCTGTGACACCCACTAACCTATTGGAACTAGAGGTTAGCACGTTTAAGTTTACCAGGAAACTCAAACTTCGCCACTTCTTTGATAATGTCATGCCACCGGTTACCACATCTAAAACAGATGAATTACATGGTCTACGGCCAACCAGTACTTTTCAAGCACCCTGCAGCCACAAAAGCATTGATCTATTTGAGAACCTCGTTCGCAACGATCTATCTAAACTGAACTTCACAAAAAAAGTCAAACACCAGAATCTCACCATCAAAGATCGGGATACCCTTAAATCCCTTGCAAACAACACACAAATCAAATGTATCAAAGCCGACAAGGGCGGCGCTCTAGTCATCCTTGACACTTCTATGTACACACAACGACTCCAAGAACACATACAAGATGGCTCCATCTATATGCAACTTGACAATAACCCTACACGGGAATTTTTCAACATTCTGCAAGAAATAGTTGTTAGAGCACATCGTAACGGAATCATTGAAGACCGCACCAAGAACTTTCTCTTACTCGAATTTCCCAGGAGTCCGACCATTCACATGAGTCCCAAAATACATAAAGACCTCCACAACCCACCCTTTAGACCGATCGTATCGACTAGAGGATCAATTCACAAGCCCACCGGCAAATTCATTGATAAGTACCTTCAGCCACTCGTCACCAACTCCAACAGCCATATCAAAGACACCACGGATTTCTTACTCAAACTTTCAACTATCCAAATTCAAGACCACGAGTCATGTATCCTATGTACTGCAGATGTCAACTCACTGTATACATTAATACCCCACCAGGGGGGTATCGAGGCCATCGAAGCAGCCCTTCTGAACAGCAACATCGATCCACAAATGCAATCATTCATTATGGAACTCATGGTATACACCCTATACCATAGCTACTTTCAGAATGACCACAAATGGTACTTACAGTTATCCGGGATGGCAATGGGAAACTGCGCTGCTCCCACATACGCTAATATTTACATGGACAATTTCGAACAATCATACATTTATGCTAACCGGACCTTTCAAGATAACATCAGAATGTATGTTCGATACATTGATGACCTCTTTTTCGTATGGACCAACACCAAACAATCACTGAATGACGCTTTGTTGGAACTTAACACGAAGGATGAGCGTATCCAATTATCTTGGCAAATCAGCGATACACAAATATCATTCCTCGATGTGAATGTGACAATCACCTCCAAAGGCTTCAGCACTGATCTTTACAGAAAACCTACCGATCGCAACAACACCCTCCACTTTTCCAGCTTCCACCAGGGATCTCTCAAAAAACACATGCCGTTTTCACAAATGCTACGCGTTAAACGCATTGTTTCCGATGAAGATACCGCTGACATTCGCATTAAAGAAATGCATACACGCTTCCTAAAACGAGGATATTCAGAAACCACTCTCACTGAGGCACACACCAGAGTGGCTAAAATTTACAGACATGAAAGCCTTACTAAGAAGTCCAAAAAAGAGGATCAACGCATGGTCCTCGTTTCTAAATTTTCCACATCCAGTACAATGTATAAGAAAATCATCCTTAAACATTGGCCGATCCTCCAAATGGACCCAGACTTTCGGGACATTTTTCAACAGCCGCCTTTTTTTGCCTATTCTAGGAGCAAGAACATCCAGGAAATTCTTTCGAAACCCACCATTCAACCTACTCAATATAAAGGCACCCAACCATGTCTAAACTGCAGCCACTGCAATAGCATCATCAAAGGAAATATCATCAGACACCCAATGAAAGGCAATCCCATCAAGCTTCAAGTCAACGCTTCATGTGACACCTCAAATCTGATCTATGCATTAAAATGTCCTTGCGGCAAGCTATACGTCGGCAAGACCGAGCGTAAAATCAAAACGCGTTTGAACGAGCATAAGTCGAACATACGCTTGAAACGCGACAAGTCCAACGTTGCCATGCACTTTGCTGAAGCCAGACATACCATTGCTCAACTCCAATACATCGTCCTAGAGACAGTTTCCAAGAAAGAAGGCATCAACATAAATAAATTCCTTCTCCAAAGAGAACTGGAATGGATTTATCGTCTTCAAACTCTTAAACCTCACGGTCTTAATGATCGTATTGAGTTCAGTTGTTATCTTTAAAACATTTCTTTTCACGTCATACCATGTATAGCATTATTATTATTTTTTCCTGATATGCTTTTTTCCTGAAATGTATTATTTTTTCCTGAAATGCATTGTTCTGATTTGCTCACCCATCCCCATACACCTTTCCAAGATGGCCCCCACCTTTCCTCTCATCTTTCCTTCTTTGCTTCCTTAGTCCGTTTCCGACTTCTATGCCCACCCATTCACTCTTAATGGTCCCGTGTCCACGCACAGTTTAGGCGTCCAGCTCTTTCCTACCCGAAGTAGTGAGCCTCACTACAAGCGTAACGAAGTAAGTCTCCGCCGGCACCGCTTGTGCAGGCGGCACCCTGACCCGATTCCTTTACTCTTTCCCACCCCCGTCACGCGCTGACGCTACCCCGCCCCACTCACTTTCCTCACTACCTCCGGCATCATTCAGTCCCCACCATTGATCGGCACTTTAACATTTACCGTCCGCACTTCCCTCACATCCCTCATTCTTACGGTAGCTTGTCTCCTTTTCAGCGCTCCTTGACAAAGGGCCACCCGCCCGAAATGCATCGGAGGCGTTCCCCTCGCATTACCGTCATTTGATCTTTTCAATGTCAAGATTATTGATATGACAAAAATATCAATGGATTAAGCTTCACGAAATGTGATTAAATACCTTCAATTGGATACAACCTTTTTTGAATCATTGTTTTGAACTTTATCGTTGTGCCTCCACTGGGGATGTACCTGCATTACGATGCATACACTATTCTTCATGTAACAATCGTGGTTTGACGGAACCACGACCCTCGAGTGCACACGAACCTGCAATACTTTCCTTCAACCTTTCTTCAAGTTTATGATTCCAAAACTGCTGTGCCCCTCCTTACCTTCTTCATTGTGAAACTTAAAGACACTCATCCCAGGCACAGATCTGGGTTGAATCCATCAACTTTCTTTAGCTCACTTCGCTACCTCAGTTCAGAACCATCTCTATGCAAATCAATCTTGACCCTGTGCCTCATGGTAACAGTCCAGACCGAACTACCAAGCCAGGTCTTCCATGAACGGGAAAATAATTGTATCAACCCAGATCTGTGACTGGGGGTGAGTGCCTGAAAAGTTTCAATACTCCGTCCACCATCTCCTTGTGTTTGCACAAACCTACTGTGTTGAGAGGGTATTCTGAAAATGGTAATGGTGAAGCGAAGATGATTTGGACACAGTTCATGGGGAAGAATTACATCCAATAAACAGTCATGCAGTGAACCTCAATGTCACAAAGCCGGTGGAGGAGGGTGGATTGGTGAACTGCAGCAAACGATGGTGACAAGTCAAGTAGGAGGAGTACAGCAAACCCATTTTCCTCCAATCAGGTTTTGAAGTCATCCAATTCAGCAATAATAGATAACTTTAGTCATGACAAAGGTAAAAAAAACATTAGCATTAGCAAAGAGTCTGAGGATTTCAATATAATGCTTAAGTTGCAGAAACGCTGTTGTTTAAAACAGTGCCAAGAAAGGTCCTGTAACAACAGGCCTGTATCCATCTAGTTTTTGCAGTATTTCTTTTACAGTGATGTGATGTCAGATACTTTAAAGCTATTGAAGGAGATATAAGGAGAGAAGAATGAGGCCAGGATCATCTGTACCTCCAGGGATGGGGCTTAGAAATTGCAATAGAGCAGTGGTTAACAGAGGATCCAGATTTGTGACCAGACAGTAAGAGTTTCACAAAATCAAAATATGATAGGAAGCAGTAAATTGTAAACAAAAGAGCTGGAGGGGGAAAGAGGATGTCCAGTGCTACATCCGCCCAAAGCAAGCATCTTCCCCGCTGGAAGGACCACAAGTGGTTGGAAAAGATATCGCAAAAATGTTGAGAAAGGAATGCATCTGCCAATCCTGATGCTTTAAAATTCTAACAAGCTGCATGTTTCATAGATGTGAAGGTTTGATGTGTTGGAGCAAGGTTATTGTGTTAATCGTCCCATGTTCAGTAACTCAGTAACAAAAGCTTCCTTCATAGCACGGTTTACTGCTACTGGTACTAGCGATGACAAGGACCAATTTGTACAGAGTTGTTTGATGAATGAACCAAATGGCATGGCAGTTGCCCGAGAGAAGTGAGTTCAGCCTATGAACATCTAGGGATGTGCGCCAGAGATTATATTGTCTTGGAAAAGCCAAGTATTGTGAGTGAGTACAAAGGTGAACAGGATCCAGCCAAGGGATTCCTGAATTGAACTAATGGATTCAGTTGTGCAATAGGTCAATATAGCCACAAACTGAAATTGCAGCATACAATAAAAGAACGATGATTATGACCTATGAAAGAGATGATGTCAAAGAAGGATAGAGAAATCAGGGTCTGTGGAATGAGAGGAAAAATTGGAAAAGTAATAGAAAAAGTTTCACATCTTCAGGAAAATATACCGTCTCAAATGGAGATAGCAGGAAAGAAAGCTTTAGAAAATGAGGGTTTGTAGACTTCTCCTTTTCAAAAGATTTATTTTGAGGATGTTCTGATAACCAGGTAGAGCAGCTTCATGAGCCACATTTACTAATGCAGAGCAGGCAAGGGCTAAGGTGTAAAGGAAAATTGTGTATGTGATGGCAATTGATTGATATATCTGGAATAAATGAGGGTACAGGTTTGCAGGCATCTGGGGAGGTCATTTCGCATATTAGTTCAATTCTTGGTGAGACTTTGTAGGTTGTCGACAACATCTCATGGGACAGCCTAAAGAGGCACTAGTACAACAAGATTTGGACTGGGTCCCTGCTGCCAGGATTTGTGACCCCTAGACTGTGTGGGGTTGTTAGAGCAGCATTTAGGGATCTGGCCCATCTGAGAAGAAAATGCTGCAAAGCCTTTGTCCAAGTTAAGAAACTCTGGGGCATATTATCAAGCAGGTACGTTAAAAATTATCGCCGGTGTGAACATGGGCTTCTATTGGAATTCTCCAGGGCATATTATCAAGTCCAATATCGCCACTTTAGCGGCAGTGTTCTGCCACTAAAACAGCGATAATTTTAACGCCCTGCTTGATAATATGCCCCCTAGTCATGTTCTTTGGAAAGAGGAGGTGGTGGTAGTCATACTGGAGTGTGTTGTCACTAGTAAAGGTATGACAAACAACAAGTGTATGCATAGCGCCTCGGTGCCTATTCCAATCATGGAGTCCCACTCTGCAACTCTGGGCAATAGCTTGCTTAATCTCCACAACGGCCCCCACAATGCTAAGGATGCCTGGCCTCCACCTTGGGGGTGCCCAGGAGTGGACGCCTCACAGGGAAAGCCAGGATGGGTTCCACAGCGGTATTCGTACAAGCACCTTGAGACCCTTGCGGGTGAGTAGTGCGCTATACAAGTATCAATTTACATTTTTTAAGGTGTTCTAGCCTCACTTTTTGTTCTACAGTGTAAAGAACATTACCGTTATGTTACCTATATCTTCTGCAGATGTTTTAGCCAACTGAGCAGTCTAACTGGCGTTGGAACCTTTGACGAGCAGGTTGCACAGTTGTCTTGGGAATGTGCCCAACTCATTGACAAACAACTACCTTACATTTAACTATTTGTATTCCACCTACAGCACATTGTAAAACGCCCCCTTTGAAGTGTTAAGCTTAAAAGTTAAAGCAGGTAGAATATGCCAACCACATTTCTACATGCAACTGTTTTAAATATATCTTTCACTGATGAGACTTCAATGTCATAAATGATGCCAGACAGACAATTTATGAAGCATTTATTGAGGTTCTAGACTTAGGCCAGATTCACAAGCCACTAGATCTGCATTAACTGAACCGGATACATATTGGGTGAGCAAAAATGAAAGAGTATCTAAAGTGGTTTAGTTATGTGTTGTGACAGTATAGTAAAGAGAGGCAACAAACACAGACAGATTCCGCTACAAAGAAGCAATGGCTCATGTTATGTTATGTTATGTTACAAACTTTTGTATTGCGCACAGCTGCCCCAGCTAAGGGGCGTCCTGGCGCATGGCAAGTAAGAAGCAACACCTACAGGGAACATAACGGAAGAGAGGAAAAAAGCAAATTTATTTGAACAAGAAAGTTTTTAATGCTTTACGGAAAACCAAGAGATCAGCAAGCAACCGCATCTCAACAGGAAGCGAGTTCCAGAGCTCGGCCGCTCTGACCCGGAAAGAGCGGCCACCGACCCGACATAGCCTATATCGGGGGATCACTGTAAGAGCTTGACCCAAAGATCTCAGGGACCGGGTAGGCACATACCAGGACAAAAGGTCTGGTAGAATCTGAGGACTCCCACTCCTCAAAATCTTGAACGCCAAGCACAGGACTTTAAACTGTATTCTTGCCCTGATAGGCAACCAATGCAGCGATCTCAATGTGCCGAAGACGGAACATGTTCGGGGTAAGCCAATAATTGCTCTCGCCGCAGCATTCTGAACGCGTTGGAGGCGGGTAATCTCTGCCACGTTGGCCCCTACCAGAAGCGAGCTGGCATAGTCCAGGCGAGATAGCACTGTGGCCTGGACTATCAGCTGCCTGGTGCGATGGTCAAAGAACTTCAAGACGGGACGCAGCGACCGTAGTATACCAAAGCAACAGGCCACGGTTCTCTTCGTGTGGCCCACAAAACTGAGGGAGGGGTCCATCCATACTCCTAGGTTCTTTAATTCCGTGGCCGGAGTGGGGGCCGGTCCTAGCTCCGTAGGCCACCATCTGTCCCCCCATAGTTCCGACCTCCTACCGACGATCATGATCTCCGTTTTCTTTGCGTTGAGTTGGAGACAGTTGTTCTTCATCCAGCTCGCCACCGCCCTAAGTCCACTCTGAAATCTGGGGGCGTCCCGGTCCGCATCCCCGCTGATCGTAACCGCTAGCTGAGTATCATCGGCATATGAGACCATGGTCATGCCCCATTGCCTGACGACCTCAGCCAGCGGTCTCACGTAAAGATTAAACAACGTGGGACTCAGCGAGGAGCCTTGCAGCACCCCCTGTTTCAGAGGATGGAATTGGGACTGGAACGTGGGATGGCAACGCTAAAGAAACGATCGTCTAGGAAAGACCGGAACCACTGGAGGGCCGCACCACTCAGCCCAATCTACTCCAGGCGATGCAACAGGATGGGATGCGAGACAGTATCGAACGCGGCGCTCAGATCTAATAAAACGAGCGCCGCTGTCTGCCCCGCATCCATCACCATGCGAAGATGTTCAGCCATAGAGAGAAGGGCGGTCTCCGTGCTGTGCCCAGCACGGAACCCATTCTGAGTGGGATCCAAGATGTTAGCATGGATAAGGTGGGCCGAGAGAACCTTGTTGACATGGGCCTCCAACACTTTGGTCGGCCACGGGAGCAAGGAGATAGGCCGATAGTTTGCAGGTTTCTCTGGATCCAGGGAAAGTTTCTTTAAGATGGGAGAAACCACCGCCCGCTTCCAGCTAGCGGGTACCGTGCCTGACTCCAACGAGATATTAATCAAGGAGTGTACCACGGCCCGGCCCACGAACGACTGATCTCTAAAAAGGGTCGGTCTGAGCGGGTCAGCGGGGGACCCCGATTTAACCTGCTGAGCCAGGAGATCAAACCCCTCAGATGTCAATGGGGGCAGCACGTGCAGAGAGGTGTCTCCGTAGATGTTAATCGGAGACTCAGCTGGAGGTCCTGTATAAGGGAACGTCTTATAGATGTTTTGGACCTTTTCCAAAAAAACCAGAGCAAGAGCCTCACAGTGAGCAGTAGAGCCAGTCGTTGGAGCACAGGCTCGCTTTGCTAGAAGATCCTTCATCACTTTGAAGATGGTTTTGGAGGGGTTAGAGCTGTTACCGAATTCAGCAGTGTAGTAAGCTGCCGGCGCTCGGCAGACAGCCCGATGGTAAGTTTTGACGGAGGCGAGATAGATAGCTTTTTTTCCGTTATCGTACGCCTTCCGCCAGGCCCTCTCCGCTCGCCTACAACTCCCCTTGAGTGTACGTAAGGCATCATCGTACCAGGGACTAGAGTCCCTGGAACTGATCTTACGGGCGGTAATAGGAATAAGGGCGTCGAGCGCCTTGGAGATCCAAGAGCAGAACCTGTCGTAGCCTGTGTCAACATCTACCAGAGGTTCTAAAGGCTCTGCGACGAGGACACGATGTAAGACCTCTAGCCGTAATTTACTCCAATGCCGCCTCGCGATCAGCTTCGCAGGGGGAGTAGTGATCACTCCCGGCAAGGGGGCACAGATGGCAACCAAAGAATGGTCCGTCCAGCCAAGGGGAGTAACGGCGGTGACAGAGGCATCTGCCAGGTTGGTGAGAAACGGATCTAAAGTATGGCCGCCTGTGTGAGTAGGCTGCTGAACCAATTGCACGAGCTGAAGGGCCTCCAAGTCAGCAAGAAGACCACTTACCATAGGGATGTTAAGGTTATCAAAGTGTAAGTTAAGGTCTCCCAAGATGGAAAAGTTGGGACAACCTACCGCCAAAGAGCTGACCACGTCAGGGAAGGCAGCTCTAAAAGCCACCTCACTACCCGGGGGGCGATAGACCACCATCCCCGAAAATGAAAAATGTGAGGTGACCAGGATCTTGAACACCGCGCTTTCACACCCCGCAATAGTCAGCCCAGACCAGCTACAAGTGAAGCTGGAGCGTACGGCAAGTGCAATGCCCCCACCCCTAGTAGAACGATTCAGGGTAAAGACCGAAAAGTCAGAGGGGAATGCCAGATTGATAATGGCCGCATCGTCATCCTTCAGCCACGTCTCTGTGATGGCCACGATGTCCGGGGCCTCCTCCTGTATCAGGTCGAACACGGCCTGATAATGCTGCACCAGAGACCTGGCGTTAAGACTGAAGATGCGAAGGGCATGCGAAGGGCGATTACTGCAAGGAGCGACCGTTGGAATTTCCTGTGCGATCGAGATAGGAGGATCCAGAGTCCACCTGCCGCAGGCGCAGTGATAAGGGCCAACCAAAGGATGTATAGGAGGGAGTCTGCAACTTACAGCCGAGCGTCCAATGTCCCGCAGAGTATCACTTGAGTACACAATCATGGCAAGGAGTGCCGCGACCGCCACTCAGCAACCAACAAGAGCCCACTGAGCCCTGTGCGCCCTGCGCGTCCTTAGCGCGGACGGGCGCAGACGGGCAGGACTCAGGCACGACTCCGGCTAAGCGACGGCGACCCACTGCGCGTTCCCGCTGCACGGGAAAGGACGACTTTAAATAGGCGAGTCTAATGGCCCCACGAGCGAAGAGACGCTCCAAGATGGCGCCCGTGTAAAAAACAACCCAGCCCAAGGCAAAATGGCGCCCACCAATCCAACCCCGGGACCCGGACCCGCCAAACGGCGCTGCTTTAACACATTTATATGCAGGTAAGAGGGCGAGGGGTGATTCCCAGTTGCTAATGCCTAAAAACAAGGGACAATTAAATAATAGCGAAACAAAATAGAAAACAGGTAAATTAAAAGCAGCGTGCCCGCAGCGTGACCTGCAGGAAGCAGGAAACTTGAACATCAGTAGAATCTTTTCTTTTATTGAATGTATCCAAAAAGCAGTGCAGCCAACGCGTTTCACCTACAAAGGCTTGATAAGGGCAAAGAATTTTGATCCTTCTGATAGTCACACAGTTCTTCCAAAATTAAAGTCAAGTGAAAGAGAAAATGCGACCACAATAAAGTCAGACTTGAGATCCTAAAGGCAGTCAATGTAGTCCAGTGTGTAAGGAGAAAAGAGATCCGTCTTAATCCCAAGGTCCACACCAAAAATATAATAACAAGTAATTACTGTCCAGTAAGAGTTTAGCAACAACTCAGGGCCCAGTCAATGAGCGTCGAAAAGCGCCTCACTCTAAGGTTGGTCGCCATCTGGTGTGTGCTGTTTGAGGCACCAGAACAGACTTCTCTTTTGTCCGTCTCGTTGTATGAATTGTATAATTGCGTAAATTGCCTGCCAATGTGGTCAGAAAAAACCAAGCAAGTGCGAAATGGTACCACAGTCCAACAGGGAGATTTGCACGAGCTTTCCAAATGAGACTGAGACCCAGTGAGGTGGAGTGCAAAAATTAGGTAGGGCAGCTCGCAAACTAGTTCCAGCAGATGCACGGCCACCAGTATAGACCATTCCAACCAGTGTGGCCACAGAGCTTTGCATGTCAGGTCCAAGAAAGTAAGGGTGAAGAAAGATTAAGCTCACAGACAACCACACACTAGGTCGAGCAAGACCAAGAGGGCCAAATAACAACTCAAAAACTGTCTGGGTGGGCATCCGTCACCCAGAGTGATTTTATATTAAGAAGCACCACCTAATGCTGTGTCAGTGCCGCATGGCTATTCAACAACCACCACATTAGCACTGTGAGGTATTGCAGGCCTCCGTGGATGTTTTTCATCCCAGATTTGTAAAGGGAGGGTTGCTATGATACTACCTCCTTATTGGGATCTATTTCCAGGGGCCCGTGGTACCTGAGTGCACATAGTGGAAGCCGGAAACATAAGGCACTTTAGGGCCTACAGATGGAAAAGGGTCACACTTGGCATTGGGAGTCAAAAGGGGTATAATTAGGTCTTCTATTGCTGATTTTCTGATGAAATGATGTCCAATACGTTAATGAGTTGTGGAGGCCTGTTTTTGGGGGGGCTTGTGAACTCAAATTCTCGGACTGTGTCCGGGAAGAGTGGGCAAGATGACAAGGAGGTCACCACTGAATGGTGCAGGTAAGGAGATAGAGGGGAGCCAGCTCGGCACACTTAAGACTCAAAGGTGAGCAGGCAGACAGGAGGGCAGTTGTCTGCTCTGGGACGATGAGGCCAACGAGGGTGGGTTTATTTTTAATTAGGGGCGAAGGGCGGGAGTGGAAGAAAAGTAACTTCGGATTGCTAAGGCACTTGGGGGCTTATTTACAAGCTCCTTGCACCACCCGTACATCACTTTTCCCATGTTAAAAATGACGCAAAAGTGGTGCAAGTGGCTTGTAAATAAGCCCCTTGATATTTGCAGGAAAAGGGTCCGAAGAGGCAGAATTTCCTGGCTACATACTCTTTCAACAAATAAAAAGTTTGGGGCAGATTTACAAGCACCGTGCGCCGCCGGTGCATCAAGTTGCGTGACGCACCAGTGGCACAGCCTGCTGAGTGATATTTACAAGCACAGGTAAAGTTACCCTGTGTGACTTAACCTGTGCTTGTAAATATGGCCGCTGTTCACGCAACACTTTGCGTGTTAGGGCGTGACATGGGTGTTGCTGTGGGTGTTCTCTCGTAACACTCATGTCAACTGATGCATTTCCAGATTTACGAGAAATCGTAAATCTGGAAATGCGTAAGAATGCTACGCCACCATAGGGGTGGCGTAGGGAGGTGCAACAAGGAGAAATGTTTTCATTTCTCCTCGTTTTTTTCCTCTTTCAATGCATGCTACATTCTACAGCCCACATTGGAAGAGGAAATCACCTCAATGTATTGTTTTTGTGCAGGAAGGTGCCCCTTCCTGCACAATAACAATATTCTCAAGACACAGACATCCTTGCACCATGGTGCAAGGGTGTCTGAGCCGGCGCATGGCTGCAGTTTGTGCGCCAGCGCAGGGGGAAGCACAGAGATGCGACATATTGTTGTAAATATGTTGCATCCCTGTGCTTCGAAACTAACGCAGCGCGGCGCACCAAAATGACTTGCAGCACCGCGCTGAGTTAGTTTCTTGTAGAACTGCCCCTTTATTCTCGAGAATGTGTTGTCTGTAATTCATTTCCAAAATGCAGTTTCTGTCCAACTCACAGACAGGCAATCTCTTCTAAGTAACAAACAATGCCCGCACAATAGCCGTATGCAGTGTAGACATGTCAACTATTCAAAAGCAAGGAGTGTAGTTAATAGGCACAAACCATTACGGCACCAAACCTTTACACGATGAGTTAGAACACATCAACCGGGGTCCTAGCAATTAAGTAAATAACAACAATTTACAGTATGCATCACCAAAGCCCACTGCCTTATGCTTGTACGAGTCTTTGTCACATTAACTAGAGCTTTGGCGCCTTTCTTGCCCGCCCGCCCTCCATGACCCATGCTGTAATGAGCCCCTGAGACGTGTAAGTCGCCTCATTAGGCTTCTTGGCCTCGCCCCCCCCCGCCGCCACAGCCTCATGCTACCTGCAGGATTCTGCAGGTTAATGATGTATGTTTGCAAACTCTATGCAGGGGTCCTAACCTGAGCTCTGCGATTCGAAACGACGCAACGTGACCGACCCGGACGTTAATGACTGGAAACGCTTCGAGTTCAGCCCTGGCGACCGCTATCGGTTGCATAACTTTTCTCTTAATGACGATGTCCTGAAAACCCCAAAACAACTGCTACTGTCTCTCGCAGTCAAAAACCGTAACATCAAGCGTTAGAGGTGGGCGATAGAGGAAACAGCAAATTGTGTTATGCAGGGTCAAAGGGCAGAGGTCCAAAAATGGTGCATCAATGAATGAGCTCATTGTAGAGGTGGGAAGCCACCTGAAGACCAGATATCAGTGCACACATTAACAGAGGCATCTAGAAGGCACCACTAGTCCACTGTCCACATGCGCCTGCATTACCACTGAGCCAGGAACATAGGTTGATAGGAGTACGAAGGGCAGTTACATCAACCTTAGGAATTGGACTGGAATGTGATTACATTTAGAGGGCTAGTGTGTTGCATATCTCATCAACATGGTATCACCACAAGAATAAGGACTTTGACAAGGAAGCAGGAAGGGGTGGTATTGGTGATCCGTCATGGATGAGAATCCAAATAACTCGCTTTTCGTCGCCTATTATTCCAGAAAGATCTGTCAGATGGTTAACTACCCTTTTGGGTGAATACTCCATTGGCGTATTCCCATCATGACGATAGATTTGCACCTTTATGGAATTTCCTGTTGTTCATCCAAGTCTAAGTACACCAGCAGCCTTCGAACAGAACCCCCACTTGGATGGAAAAATTGTCCAGCTCAAAGCGTTGCTAAAACTTTCAACCCCAATGGAGCACCTTAAACGTGATTGTTTGGGTCAGGGCCGGCGCTAGGCATGGGCAGAGTGGGCGGCTGCCCAGGGCCTCGCGGCTGATGGGGCCCCCCACGAGCCCATCAACTTTTTTTAAAGTGTGCCATTGTAAGCGTGACAGGGGGGGAGCCGCCTCCCTTGGGGTTTACAGCCATGGTGTAGTGTGCGAGGCCCACGGCGGGGCCCCCTCACCGCGCCATGGAATAAAAAAGCAATATGACACCCCATCCTTTCAGATGCTGCAGAGTGGGCAAGGCGGGTTTGTGTTTGTGGCCGTGATCAGCCTAATCGCTGCATCTCCATAACAGCAGTTAGGCAGCTACTTGAACTGTGAGGTGTGAAGTGAGCCCTGCCCCTGCATGAATGAAACGCAGATCATCCTGCAGGGCTCACAACACAAAAACACAGAGTGATCTCACATCACAAAAGGCGCTGCTTCTTCCATGGAAGGGAGAAGACAGAAAATGGATAAAGGGCTTATTATTCTTTTCGCTTTTTTTGCAACTGTTTTTTTTTCTCAAACAAGCATGTTCATACAAAACAAACATAAAAGGAGTTAAACATAAATAATAATACTCCAGTTATAAGCGCTTGGTGTTTTTTTTTCATGTAATTGACATGAATTGAAAGAAGAATGAGCAATTTGGTCTTTAAAAGTTTAGTGGATATGCTAACATTCAGTTATGGGGAGGGATGGGGGGTGATCCCACACTCATCCTTATCACCCCAAGGGGAGTGCAATGAACCCTCCAAGATACACCCAAGTGATATAACCCCTCAAGCCACTCACCATTCATTGCTTTACGCATCTGAAAAGTAACACAAGAGCAGTTGTGTAACACAAAATGATGGGGTCCCCGTTCTGCAGAATGTAATAATGGACCCCAGAGTCTCCCACATCTCTCAGATATTCATTGGCCCTAGGCTGAATGGGATCCCCCTGGTGAGATGGGGCCCTCAGAATTGTTGTGTGCCCATCTGTGCTGCAGGGACCTGTATTGCGTCCTGGCACAAGAGGTGAAGCAGGGTAAGAGGCCGGAGAGAAGAGTGGTGAATAGCAAGGCATGTAGGGGAGAGGTGGAAGCTTGAGAGGCAGAAACAGCGAATGGAGGGTAGAGGTGAGAGAGAGATAAAACATGAAGGGGGAGATTTTCAATCCTTTTGCGCTGGTTTTGCATCACAAGAGTGACGCTAACCAGTACAATTTTTTTCTTTGCTGCTATTTTCTTTCCAGCGAAAACTTGTTTTGCGCTGGAAAGGACCCTCTAAGTAGTGCAAAACAGCGCAAAGCACTGCTTTGCGTTACTTTGCACCGAGGGAGTGGTACATGGGCGTTCCCATGTAACCACCCATACACTTTGACACAAAACCATATTTACAAAGATTTGTGAACATGGTTTTGCGACAAAAGTTAACGCCCCTTGAAAGCAGGCGCTAACAAGAGAAAAGCTTTCATTTCTCCATGCTTTTGCGACTTTGCATGCGCGCTACACTGTGCAGCACGTATGCAAAGTGGGAAAAGCTATGTATCGCACCCAGCAGAGTATTTTGCACAAGAAGGGTACCCTTCTGTACAAAACCTATGCTACACTCATGCGCACACCCTAGCGCTTCAGCGCTAAGGTGTGTGCATGGCGCACAGAGCTAAAACGAGTGACTGTGCAAATTAAATGCATCTGAGAGAGAGTGTAGTTATGGAGACTTGAGGGGCACTGTTAATGGGTGGTAGTGAGGGAATCCGTGGCAGAGCAAGTCATTGGGGGCACCAACATTGTCGCACAGGGCTCCACCAGCGCTAAAGCTGGCCACTTCTACTTCCTACAGTTCTACCACCAAATCAAAAACGTTGATTTGACAACCCCTTGAATCTGTAGCATACCTTCAAGTCAATGTATGATTTAGCAGTGGTCTAGGTTGTTCTAAGTCTTTTTTTGTTTATGTACAATCTTTATTTGTTTGCAATTGTGTCTTGTAATTTTGTACTATATGTGTTGTGTTTTTGCACTTAACATAATTCTGGTGAGTAAAGAGCCCACACATAAAAAAGATTGTCCTATGACTCTGGGATCCTGGTGAGAGGATTTATGTTAAAACAAATTACTAAGTATTAATGTCATCCTAAGGTAGCACAATAATGGCACAGAAAGACAAGGGCGCCTTTTGAAATTTGCAATTATATCCATGGTGTGAGAGCTTTTCTCTTGTGTAATTTTATATTTTGAATGATCCCGCCCCTCATTACCTCCACAGGATCTCCCCCCTTTATGAGACAGAACTGGAATGTTTATCATGCAGTCATCTGGAAACAATCAGTTAACATGAGTAACAAATATCCATCTTTGTTTAGACCTGAACCTAGCTTTTCCATCCTAGTGACAAATGTAATCCATTTAATACAGTTTTAAAATGTATGGACTTATTTAATTTGTATATTTATCTTTTTATCCATGTTACTGATATCCACATTCGATCTTTTTAGTGATGCCAAATAAGATCAATATTCTGCGATATCACTTTCTGTGATGTCACTTCTTGTGATGTTACCAAGGATGGCTCCTCCACTAGGGCGGAGGAGTGTCACCCCACTGCTTTCTTGCAGAGCGAGAAGCAGAAACATAAAATGCTAAAACTAAAATTTTATGTTTCTGCTTCCCGCACTGCGAGAAAGCAGAAGTGTTTGGGTGGGGGAGGGTTCTACTCTAGGGCAAGGGAGGAGTGGCTTTCACACTGCTAAGGGCTCTGACTGTTTGGTCGGCCCTCTGGGGCCGACCAAACCAGTCATGCGCACTCTGGCCTTTTTGGTCTGGCTGGTCACCGTCCGGACCAATCACAACGCTGTCATTTCAGCTTTGTGATTGGCTTAGGAAAGGGAAGGGAGGCTGCAGAAGAGCAGAGACGACACCAGACCCGGAAAGGGAAGTTTAGTTTTATATTAACCCCCCTGCGTACCCTCCCGCAAGAACCCCGCGAGACCCCCCACCCGCGAGTCATGCCGGCCGCGACTGGATGTTACATGCAAATTAGAGGGGCCTCACATCTTCCCTTTCGCCCGGGGCCCCAGAAGTTCTAGGACCGGCCCTGAAGTCAAGCATGGGGCAATGGGTTACTCTGTCGTTCCTGACCACATCAGTGTATGCAGGCAAGGGTGAAGATAGGAGGCTCCTGCAAAGTGCTTCTGCCCATGAATTCTTTGGCAGAACAGATGACGCTAACAGTGTCCTCGTCCAGTGTCATTCTGACGCCAACTGAGAAGGCTGGAGAGAGTGTGAGATAGGGCCCTACATAAATTGTTGCTATATATATATATATCCCACTGTGAGACAAGGGGATAGAGGAGACCATGTTGCCTTTGAGACTTCTTCCTAAAGTTTTCTAAAGCTGTATTTCAAGCAGTCAAGGGGTCTTCTACCCTAAGAAATTGAAAGTGCTGGGTGACTGACCTGCCGAGGGGCTCCTAAGGAATGACAGATGATCAGGAGCGGGCCCATCTCCAACCATTTATGTAGGGTCCTATCTCCCTCTCTCCAGCCTTCTCTGTTGGCGGCAAAATGACACTGGACTAGGACACTGTTTGCGTCATCGTTTTTTATATATATATATATATATATATATATATATATATATATATATATATATATATATTTATATATATATATATATATATATATATTCTCAAAATTGCTCGCTTCAACCACCAACTCCCATAGGGTCAGAAAGAAAAACGAGGCAGACCCTTCTCGGTGCTTTGTTCAGTTTATTTCATACACCAGTCCTCACGACGCATTTCGGCAGATCCCTGCCTTGATCACATATATATATATAGTTTATTAGTCAATTAAAACCATATACACTACTCAAATAATACAGTACAAAGCATTTAAGGAGACTCTAAAGGTTATTATACATCTACTTTAGCCATTGTACGTCTTATTGGTGAACCTTCACATTATTTACTTCCCTGATTATATGGATAAAAATGGCACATACGGATGATAAGTGGCTCAAGGTGACTGGTCAAGCACCGACCTTTCCCCTAATTGCTTAAAATATGTGTTCTTTATGATGCAGCCAGTTGTAATTCTGCTAATACATACCATTGTTCAAGACTTATGAGTGATTAAAGTGCTCGTGTGCAAGCCTAGGCTGCGGGTGCTTTACTAAATCAACAGTGGTATTTCAACTGATAAAGTGTCAGTATACAAAACTATGTGTTGTGAAAGTGCTGCTGTGCAGCACAAAAATGCTAGTTTAGGCAAATTTTGCCTTACCATGATGGGATAAGGAACAGCTACTATCGTTATCCCTAGCAGCCCGTCATTGTGAATCCATTTTACCCGCTCATGTGGGTTTACCTAAAATGATGGGATTTGCAAAGCCTTATTTCAGGTTTACTGGCCAACCATGCCAACAGACACTGTGGCCTATGAAGAACTTATCCATCCTTCCGAGGCCCCTCCCAGGTTCGCACAACACCCAACCTATGCACTAATCAGTTTTTTTTTAAGTAGCCAGAATTGGACTAGTCTAATGTTCAACCTGGTATTACTTGGGTCCATTGACTCCACCAGTGCAGTCCAACAAGACCTGCTTCCCCAGCGGGAAACTCTCGTCTTAATAGGTTTATTCATTGGTAGATCAACACTGGGCGGATACATATAACGTGGAGCAGATTCTCAATCCCCTGTTGGCATAGTCAGCAGTTCTGGTACTAACTTTGGCATTAAGTCTGATGTGGGTATCTCACCAAGTCTGAAGGCCAAAAATGACTGTTTAACCTTCCGTTGATAGGGTGCTGCAAGCAGAAGTGATTCTCTTAAGATTGAATATGATTTCAGCACCAGCCACCCATGACAATGTTCACTTGTTCTTCAGTATCTCTTGTCGTCGCCATCAAATTTGTAGTAAGTTCCTCAGCCTCATTATGGTTAAAATAAGTTTATTGAAGACAAGAGATACACAACAACAGTCAGGAGGTTACAGAGTCAGGAAACAACTGCCGTGCTTAGAACCTTCACATTGACAAAGGACTACAGACAACACAACCAGGAGGGTTCTATCTATGGGTGCTGGGACAGCCAAACACCCAACTAGAGAATACTACACTTTCCTTGTCTGCGGTCCAGCTTTGCAATCTAGTTTGCTCAGGGATTTTAGAGTTCCATGAGTCGCTCAGTTCTAGCACCCTGATACTATTCTCAAGATTTTTGTGGGCGTAATTCCCCCATTGCAGATTGATATCGGACCAGACTAAAATAGCCAAGGTGTTATCGGCCCCTGCACGCAATTTGTAACAGAGCTTTGCAAATGCCATCTGCCTGGTGAGTGACTGTTTTATTAGTAAAAATCCTAACCGGAGTTGCACAGGTGAGACAACCTGGGTAGCCTGGAGGTTGGTTTATAGGCTCTTATCAGTAATTTATCAAGAAGAGGAGCCTCGACACCTAGCATTATCTCTGATCCATACGCAAGGGTTGGCATCAATTTAGCTTTCATAACTGCTCCCATGGGTTTCGGATCATGTCCTCGGATGTATCTAGCCAGAGATGAAAATCCGTAATGAATAGCCTGCGCTTTCCCCTTAATCACCTTCCTCTGAGATGCAAATGTGACATTTGCATCTATTTTGACCCCTAAATATATGTAGGTGGCAACCTCGTCAATTTTGTTTCCATTAAGATGCCATTTTCGACTTTTGTTGGTGCCCCGATTACAGGCCATCACACTTGTTTTTCAATAATTTACTTCCAGGCCGTTCTTTTCTGTATAAATACCAAGGAAATTAAGTAGTTTTTGGAGGCCTATTCGAGTGTTACTAAACAACAGCAAGTCATCAGCATATAGATTGTTAGACATTTGTTGTCCTCCCATGCTTGGTTCATGAGCTATCTGCCCATCTAGCTCTGATGAGCGATCCGCCAAATACAAATTAAAAAGAAGGGGGGCTTGTTTTAAGCCCATTGTTGCACTTTCTTTGATACATGCGTACCATCTCCAATTTTTATCTTGACCCATGTGTCAGAATATACTAACCTAATTGCTCGTAAGATATTGGTTGGGATTCCCCATTGCTGGAGCTTAACCAATAGCATGTTCCGTGGCGCAAAATCAAAGACTGCCTTGAAGTCAACAAATCAACATTTGGGGGCATATTATCAAGCCCAATTTCGCCGCTTTTGCGTCTGTTTTCGGTCAAAAAGCGGCGATTTAAACATCGCTCTATTATCAAGGATACACTAAAGCATGTTTCCTTGAGTTAGCAGCCATCTATTCTTCACTTTGCATGTCAGTGGTTATTATCGCTATTGACATTCAAAGTGGGCATTCCTCACAGAACAACATGGGTAAACATTGCTAAAACTGCATTGTGATATTTACAAGAATGCCCCAGACCCGCGAATAGATGATCAAAGTCACTCTAAGGCCCCTTTATCGCAGGTTTCTAACTCCTGCTATTAATCCAACTTAGCCATCTGTAACATGGGAGGTGGATCTCAGGGCTAAGTCCACACCTGCCTATTATCAAAGTTTAAATTGTTGCAGGTCATTTTTTGCTGCTTTTCTCACACTAATGCATATTATCACCCTCTATCTCTGGATTTCACATTGTCCGGGTGAAAAGCATTAGTAATATGTCACTAACCCGGCGCTGAAATCCAACGATAGACGGCGCTAATGAAAATCGCGATGTGCTCGACTTGCGATAATTATCACATGTGCTTGATAATATGCCCCATAGAGTAAATGTAAATTGATACTTGCATAGTGCACTACTCACCCGCAAGAGTCTCATGGCACTTGTACGAATACCGCTGTGGAACCCATCCTGGCTTTCCCTGTGAGGCGTCCACTCCTGGGCACCCCCAAGGTGGAGGCCAGGCATCCTTAGTGTTGTGGGGGCCGTTGTGGAGATTAAGCAAGCTATTGCCCAGAGTTGCAGAATGGGACTCCATGATTGGAATAGGCACCGAGGCAAGAATTATCAGGTCCATGGAATTTTGAGCCCAAGACCCGCGGAGGTGGGGAATTGAACCCTGGTCCTGGGCTAGACCTCTGCATCAGGGTCTGCCGCTCTAACCATTGAGCCACACTCCTCCACACGAGTGATGTGGATATCAAACTTTTACCATCTTGTGAGCTATACTGGGACATTATTGAAAGACCGTTTGATAGAAAATTGTATTTTCAATTCAGAATCGGGACCCTTCCTTTAAAGGCATTTACCCACAAATGGTCAACTAATCAGGATGATAAATGCCACCATTGCAAAGTCTTGATCGAGAACATTGCTCATCTACTGTTTGTCTGCCCCCTTTATGTAAACCCCGACGGAAGTGGATAAAACCTGTGTGTTTAAATCTATGTACACGTAGGTACATAGAGGCGTTAAGAGTGCTGGAATCAGATTGTACTCCCTGCATGGCGATTGCTGTTGCAAAATTTTTAGGGTGGGCATGGACAATACGCACCCGCACCTTACAACAGTTAGATATTGCCCAATGAATTAACTGACACCGCTTAATGTAGATTAATTTCTTATAATTCATGTTTTATTGAACTATTTTAATTATCATGTATCAATTGTCTTTTTATCTGGAACATGACAGCATCATGGTTTAATGAGTTTTTTTAAATAATGAATTTATTATTGTAGTATTTATTGTGTAGTGGGGTATGATGTATAACCGCTTTTATGACATGCTGTCGAATAAAGCTTTGAAATTTGATTTGAGTGATGTGCCAGTTGCCTTTGCTCTATTTGCAATTAAGCTCAAGGTCATGAGATTGGCTAAAGTGAATTGACCCCTTAGAAAGCTGGTATGATTTAAAGGGCGTGTTACATTATCGGGCGTCCAAGATTCCGAATCATGTAGTAATAACAATGGGAAAGTATTTGAGCTCTACATCCATGACTGCGATTAGCCAGTAATTGCTAGGTGAGCATGCCAAAAACTTTTAAAAATGTGATGAAGTATTGAGCCCCTCCAACTATCAGGCATAATGTCATTTTCCAGAATGTAATTAAACATTGACACCATAAAGTCTGCCACTGTTATGTAAAGTACTGAAACAGTTCCTGGGGAAGCCCATTCGTCCCAGGGGCACAATCTGCCTGCAACTTTGTAATGACTTTCTCTACCTCCGCCAATGTAATTGTCCTTGGTGCCAGATTGTCTTTATTGAGACAGTGAAGGCTAGTTGTATTCATCGAACTTCTCTTAAAATGTCATTTCAGGTATTGAACGTACTCCATCTCACTAATGCTAGTGTTGTTTGCTCCTTTTGATTATCAACCAGAATATTTTTGAGTCACTTGTTTTAGAGGCATGTAGCAGCTGGGCCCATAATGTTTCTTTTGTGGCTTGTTAATGCGCCCAAATCTCTTTTTTTAAAGGGGCGTCTCTCATTGTGGAATTGTTTTAATATTTCCGGGACTCCTGGGTTTTGACGTCATTGTTGAAAGAGTTTGCCTGTTTTATTTGTTATTTTTCAGATGTGGAGAGGCATGGTTATC
Source organism: Lissotriton vulgaris (assembly GCF_964263255.1). NCBI lineage: Eukaryota > Metazoa > Chordata > Amphibia > Caudata > Salamandridae > Lissotriton > Lissotriton vulgaris. The sequence continues at coordinate 745,900,865 of NC_141693.1, read as the reverse complement.
GATTTACAAGAAACAAGGTGAGATCCGTTATTATACCTATTCTCTTTGTGGCTTTTGGTCATGTTATTAGAGTGTTTTCCATGCCACTATTGGATTAGAACCAGTAGAAGCTAGGTCTTGCCACCTTGCGACAGCCTACTCTGCTATGCAGTTAACGGTACATGAGGTCTACTTTAGACGTTTCAGGTTTTCTGTGCAAGTCTCCCCCTGTAACCTACGAACTGACTTGTGTTCACCATAATCACCTGAGGATTATGGTCACTCTCTACAGGATGGACTATGCTATAATCGCATACCTGATTGTATAGGGACATTGAAACGAGTGTATAATCTAAAATTTAGACAGTGTTACCCCAGACTCTTGTACAGACGGGTGGAGTGTCAGCTGTCTTCCGACCATTCAAAACCAATAGGCCCATTAACTCGCAGGCCTTCATGAGTACTTCTCCAAATGTATCCCTCCAATTTTTCAATTGCATTACTTGCTCAGGGAGGGGTCCAACTGCATCCGTATGGTCCTCCGTTGGCTGATGGAATAAATTGAGATTAAAGACTCCTGTGACTAGCCAGTGTGACTTGTGATGACTATCTTTTAATTGGGCTAGTTGGGCTACCATTCTTCCAGAAGATACCCCTCTTTTCTTTGGATTGACGTATAAATTTATAGGAACGATCAATTCTTCAGAATGATTAGCCCAGCCTTCCACTTGCAATACCAACATGTTTGGATCATCCACATACAGTTCTGCAGTTTTACTCGGTAGGTTAGTGTTCATGTAAATTGCTAGGCTGCCTTTCGCCCTTCCAAAGGCGCTATTTCTTTCAGCTTGCTTTATTTATTCTTTGTAGCCGATGAAGAGAATGCTATATTGCGCCCATGTTTACTGAAACATTAGGATATCAAATGATCCCATATATCCTGTGAACACTGGATCCATGGATTTAGTCTGCAGACCGCTGATGTTCTAGTAGCAGAATGACAGGCCACCCAGAACGCATGCTGGTGGCCGCCCCTCCACTCAATCCTGATTACTCCCAGTCCGTGACGGGGCTATGGGCAGCCAATCCCAGGTGTTCTGGTGCTCATTGTATGTTACCAATCTTCGCTGCTGGCCTGAATCTTCTTCTTTTGTTACTTTAACTATCACTTTTGTAAGATCCAGGTTATTTTTGTGATGAGCCATGAAGGACAGCCCACTGCTTGCTCCTCTTAATACTGATGAGTTGGACACCACTTGCTCATCTCAAGATGGCGCTGGAAGGAGCACATGGGGGTACCTATCCCCCTGGTGTGCAATTACTTCAATACCCCAGGCTTTTAGATGCTTTCTCTTCTACAAGATCAGAACCGGGAGCATGAGTGATGAGAAAGTAACAAGGGTGTGGTCCATATGCTGTCGCCCTCTTACCGACAGGAACTTGATTTATGACATGCCCTCAGACTTAACATGCTCCATGCCTGGTAGGGCTTTGATCATCAGCTTTAGGATACTTGAATGGTTTAAAACATCTTGGGAGCCTCTCAAGTTAAATTCTGGGATCCATAGTAGCTTCTGCCCGGTATTAATCGAACCACCAGGTTGGTTGCCAGCGCCGAAATGAAATCTTGATATCAGTTGATTTTGATCGAAGATGGTTCCTTTTACTGCCAGCACATGAGCTTCCTGGGGGCCCTGGTCCCTTATAGACTGGGTTTGATTTTCTTCTTCCTTAAGCTCTTTGACTTGTAATTTCCCAGGCCACAATGTGCAGTCCTGTTGAGGAGTTTCAAGCTCTCCAAATATTCCACCCTTCAGCGAACTACCTGTCCCTGGGGGCTCGCTGGTTATAGTAGTTTTACTGGAGACACTAGTTTATTGTGTGCATTGTCACATGCAGGAGCAGAGTCAGTACTTGATGCATTCAAATCCATAGGGACCTTCCCAGGACTGTCCAGATCTTCCTGTTGTACTGTTGGTGAGGGTTGATTATTCTCTACATGACCAAGGTAAATTTTATTCCTTCCTTTTCTTGCTCGTTTCCTTTCCCTTTTAGATGGTCGAGATGACATGAGGGAGTTATCCTTCGATTTTCCACCTTCAGAAGACTCATTTTGAGACCTAAGTTGGGTGTCTGGGTTTTGCTCCTCTAAATCCATGCATTGTTGTTCTGCCAACTCTTTGTTAAGATCAGCTTGACCCCCAAGGGTTGCCATCTTCAAAATTATTATTTCCTCTTTTGGTGTCGTAAGAAAGCCCTGACTGGGTCTTAGGACTGAGGCTGTTTTTAACTTCTCCCAGGATGCCTTCCATGATTGCCAGAAGTTGTGCTAGTAGGTCTACTACCTCCTTGCAAGAACAAATTGTAAAATCATTAAGGTGGTTTGATTGGGCCCTTGTATCTAATGCATTTAACTTTTCAAGTTTCTCATCAATTTCCCACACCAAGATTGCCATGGTGTTGTGTAAATCCACCCGAATGTCCATTTTGTTAAAATGATGAGTTACGGCCAATACCGTTGCTTGCATTAAGTTTAGAATTGCAGACCACAAGATGGAGGGATTGTCGCAGAGTTTCCGTAGGCTCCTACATTTATCCGTCTACACTCTCTGATTTAACTCTCCATCTACAGCTGATCCCTGGATGCCCTTGTTGGCCCCCTCCTGCAGATACAGCACTGTGGGGTGAACATCGTTATTTGGATTAAATTCAGAAAATGAGTAGAGCTTGATCACTCCTTCCTGTTCCCAACCCTCTGGACCTGCTGATGACATACCACACCGACAGACTCCACTTCAGTGGGACCACGACCAAATGACTAGCTATGTGATTGTGCATTTTGTGAAGTCAATAAATTAGGAGATGGAAGAGTACAGGGGTAGCTTTCCTGCTCTGGGCTGTTGCCGACCATCACCTTCTCCGGTCGGGGCTTGACGTTCAAAATTGATTGTGGCGTACCGTCATGTTTACCTATTGACTGAAAAAAGTCTGTTATTTCTAATGTTTTATGTTTTAGAAAGATTAGGGGCCCCTGCCTTAAAGGATAAATCCTGGCAAGGAAAAACTGTTTTTGAACATCGCAAAATTAGCAAAAACCCGGTGCTAATTTTGCGATTTTCAAAAACATTTCTGATGTTTTAGACTGATCCACTGTTTCACTGTAGGCTGGCATGTTCTCAAGCTGCTGATACAAGGGGGACTGGCTGATGCCTTAGAGCTGGCCTCCAGTTCTGGCTCAGAGTCATATATGGCACTGCTGTTCATTGTAGTCGAAGGGTGACCAATGTCTGCCCTGCTTCCTTTATTTTGCTTTCTCCTTTTTGCAGTTAGATCTCCTGATGTAGCCTCGCTCTCCCGCTTCCTTTTGGTAGTGCCTTGTGCCTTATACTTTCCCTGATATCATCTTTGTTAATTTGTACTAGTTGGTGTCAAAATGAGTGGTGGCAGCTCCGTCACTTGCTGGTGCGCTCCCCTGCTCAGCCTGTGCCCCTGTGCTGTCCTGCCTCCTCTATCTGCCGGCCAGCAGCAGTTCAGGGGGTTACAGTGCTTCTCCGGTGGCACAGCAGGAGAGAGCTTGGAAGGCAGTTCAGGCAGAAAGAGGAGGCAGGACAGCACATTTTGATGCACAGGCTGAGCAGGGGAGCACATGGATGATGCAGCGCTGGTACCTGGTTGATCCCTCCAGCAGTCCTTCTTGTAAATAGGTTCTCTTCTCGGCGCTTGATGGCTTCTGAGCCCGTCGCAGATAGTTCCTTGGGGGGATAGGTAGTCAGGGGGGGGGTTGAGTTGGTGGCTGGAGGACAGGCTGGTTCCTGACGAGGGTACCCCCCACGTTGGGCCAGATCAGTGGGTTTGGTTAGAGTCCCTTACTCAACTTGGAAGGCAGTGCCTTGGCTCAGTCACTCCCAGTGGTATTGGTTCCTCGCCTAGGCCCTACCGACTAAGACTCCTGCGTGGGTTCCCCCAGGTCAGTGATGCCCCAACTGACAAAAAGGTTTCCCTCCATTCCTTAAATAATCCTAGGTCAGGTGACCACTCTCTAAGGCGGCAAATGGAGACCCCTCCCCTATTCCTGGAAGGTTCCAGGAGCTTCCACAGTCTAGCTATGGGCAGAAAAGGCGGCTGGTGTTGCAACAGTATCTTAAGGTCCCAGCCAGCTCCCGGCTACTAGGGTGCTACTAAAAAGACCACTACGCAGTAGCAGGGGCCTGTGGCAGCCATGTTGGTAGGAGAGAGAACCTGCACCTTAGCACTGATTAGCAATGGTAAGGCGCCCGGAGACCTAGGTCCAACAAAAAAAAGGTGGTGGAAAAAACAAGGCAAGTGCGAAAAAAAGTGGGAAAGACCACCCTAGGACTGACAGGTCTAACAGGGGGTCCTTTCTTTTTTGACAGGCTCCCCATTCTCTGTTTTTCCAAAGCAAACCCCAAAACTTGGCGAAATGGCAAGGTTGGTAGGGGTAAATTTGGGTAAAAAGGATGGGGCATCAGATGTTTTTTGGGGGACGCCCACTTCTACCAACCTCTAAATGGTAACTTAGTTACTTTTTTCATGTGTGTCTCACATTATAAAAGTAACACAATTTCCCTGGCCTGCTATACTCTTCCTTCTGCTGGCCCCAGTTCAGTATTGAGGCTGGAAACTATCGTCCCCATTCACAACCAACCAGCACTACCACTTCACTGCCCAAAAGAGAAATCCAGATCCTTTTCACTAGAGGGCTGTCCAGTCCTTGCTAAAGGCCCCTGGTCCTACAGAATCTGAAAAACTCTTGATTATTAGTTATTTCCTTTGCAGTGATTACTGCCCCTAGTTTACCCATGCTGCTTCCCTTGACATTTGCTTTGGATTTCATTCGCCATCAGAATTCCCGCCAGTGATTTCACTGCAGAGAACCAGTTTGCCTGATTTTCCCACTATACCATCTTTTTAGCCCTCAACACCCTTCTCTACGGTACACCCAGGGTTGAGTTGTGGATGAGCCTTAATTCACAAATGACCATAGTGCGCATCCTATCACTTCATTTTATTTCTGCTTGTTGCAGACCCCTACATGCCATCCTGCACCACACAGCATCTACCTGCACCACATGTAATTACCTACAGGCCAAATTATGAAGATAATGGTGTATATCCTGCTTATAGCTGAACACGGGCCTACATTTACATTTGGACCCGAAAGTGGAAACATTTTATAATTACTAGTTATCTGACCCGTATATTCCAAATACAGGCTATCTGTGCCCTAGAGAATCTTTCTGTCCTGGGTTGTGTATTTGTTAGTGAGTACTCACATTTCCATTTTTAGCATGCAGAGAACAGGTAGCAATTCATCTCCTTACTGGGGGGTTGGGGCAGATGCAGATACCTGCATCTGCTTGCTCATTCCAGTATGAATGGTCAACCTGCATATTCAACTACTTTTACCAATACACCACAATAGAGAGCACTGTACAGGCCTCCCTGAAGGCACTTAGCACAGAACCTTTGTATCCAGGCCGCACTCTGGTCTCCTATGCCTTACTGGACCAGTCACCGGCAGATGTAAATTAGCAAACACCTCCTCTTCACTGCCTTTGATCCCGAAGAGCACCAACCGCACACTGCAATGGAAAAAGTCTTGTTCGGATGAGACCTGCAGGACACCTTCGAGGATGCTGGAGAACACAGCAGGATATTCTGACTTCGCGTAGAGTCAAGAGAAGAATAGAACATACAGAAATACATTCAATTCAATTCAAGAATTCTTTATTTCGACCGATATGAACCATAAAAGCGCAAGTAAGAAATACGTCACAATTGATACATATAAATTCTAAAGGTAAAGTGCATGTGCAATATAGTATCAAAGAATTCCAATTTAAAAATTATAAAATGCAATAAATACATTAAAATACACATTAGTGGTATTTAAGGTTTAAAAAAGGGTGAGGTTGATACCAGAATAAAATCACAAAAGGTGATGGAGTGATCAAATTAAGCAGAGCCTGATTTTAAAACAGCTCGGCGCACACGCCACATGGAGAATAAATAGGTATCGGGAGACAGAATACACAATGGGCATACTAGTGTCATATTTTAAAATCCTATAGGCCTCTGCACAGTGATTTTTTCCAAGGTTTCTGCATGTCTGTACTAGCCATCAGTGTCCAGCTTTCTTTTATGCCGGACAAGAGAAAAGTGCATGCTGAACTGTCTCCGAAACGTTGTTACAAGCCGGAAAACCCTGAGTTAGAGTGCCCCCCAGTTATTGGTAAAGGCGCGAAGTGGCAGCGTTCCGTGCCTGAATTGTAGGTACAGCTTTTTCACAAGTGGAGGCTGGATGACATCGAGATTCTAGGCTGTATTGCTCTTTATCTCTAGGAAGGATGTCATCATTGTACCAGTCCTCTTAAGCTGATTACTTTTATATTCCCTAAAGATCTTTGACAGGGTCTTCCTGGATATTGACATGCTGCTTCCTTCAGCGTTAACCCATAGGTCACCCATCCACATAGCTTCTAAGGAGTTTTTAATATACACCAGCCATGGTTTTTTTCTAGCACCTTGTAGGCTCAGTCAATCAATCAATCAATCAATGATAGCATTTGTAGAGCGCACTACATACCTGTGAGGGTCTCAAGGCACTCGGGAGGGGGGGGGGGGGCTGCTACTGCTCAAACAGCCAGGTCTTGAGGAGTCTTCTGAAGGTCAGCAAATATTGGGTCTGCCATAGGTGGATGGGGAGGGTGTTCCAGGTTTTGGTGGCGAGCTGGGAGAAAGATCTGCCACCGGAGGTTGCTCTTCAGATGAGGGGGTTTGTGGCAAGGGCGAGCTCGGCGGATTGAAGCTGGCGGGTGGGGGTGTAGAGGCTGAGTTGTCTGTTGAGGTACGTAGGTCCGGTGTTGTGGAGTGCCTTGTATGCATGGGTGAGTAGCTTAAAGGTTATCCTCTTGTTGACGGGAGCCAGTGCTGGTCTCTCAGGTGAGGGGTGATGTGACTGCAGTGAGGGATGTCGGGGAACAGGCGTGCAGAGGTGTTCTGGATGCGTTGCAGCCGCTTCAGGAGTTTGGAAGAGGCTCCAGCGTAGAGGGCGGTTCCGTAGTCCAGCCTGCTGCTGACGAGGGCCTGGGTGACTGTTCTTCTCGTTTTGGTGAAGATCCACTTGTAGATCTTGTGGAGCATGCAGAGGGTGTTGAAGCAGGAGGAAGAGACGGCATTGACCTGCTTAGTCATGGAGAGGGTGGAGTCGATGATGACTTCTAGGTTGCATACATGGTAGGTGGGTGTTGGTGCTGTTCCCAGTGCGGTCAGCCACCAGGAGTCGTCCCAGGCCGAGGGGCTTGAACCGAGGATGAGGACCTCCGTCTTGTCAGAGTTCAGCTTCAGTCGGCTGTTGCTCATCTATTCAGCGACCGCCTTCATTCCTTCCTGGAGGTTGGTTTTGGCGGTCTTTCATGAGGAAGAGAATCAGCTGGGTGTCATCGGCGTAGGAGATGATGTTGAGGTTGTGCAGTCGGGCGACGTAGGCGAGTTGTGCAATGTAGATATTGAACAGCAATGTGCTGAGGGATGAGCCCTGGGGTACGCCGCAAATGATCTCGGTGGCCTCGGAGCGGAATGGGGGGAGGCGGACGCTCTGTGTTCTCCCGGAGAGGAAGGAGGTGGTCCAGTCCAGGGCCTTCTCTTGGATTCCGGCGTCGTGGAGGCGTGTGCGTAGTGTGTGGTGGCATATCGAGTCGAAGGCGGCTGACAGGTACAGTAGGATGAGGGCCGCGGTCTCTCCGTTGTCTAGCAGGCTCCTGATGTCATCGGTGGCGGCGATGAGGGCAGTTTCAGTGCTGTGGTTGCTGCAAAACCCGGACTGGGACGGGTCCAGGATGCTGTTCTCCTCGAGGTAGCGGGTCAGTTGTTTGTTGATAGTCTTCTCAATGACCTTCGCCGGAATGGGAGCAGAGAGATGGGCCGGAAGTTCTTGAGGTCCTTGGGGTCTGCCTTGTGTTTCTTGAGTAAAACGTTGATCTCGGTGTGCTTCCTGCTTTCCGGGAAGGTTGCTGTCTCGAAGGAGATGTTGATCGCTTTCCCGAGATGGGGTGCGATGGTGGTGCTGGCTTTGTTGAAGATGTGGTGTGGGCATGAGTCTGACAGAGCTCCGGAGTGGATGGTGTTCACCATCTTGATGGTGTCGTCGTAGTTTATGTTGGTCCAGGAGAGCAGGCAGTTGGTGCGGATGTTGGTCAAGGGGGCGGAGATCTCAGTGATTGTCAGGGTGATTGTGGTGTTTAAGATGTCGTGGATGTCAGCAATCTTGCGATGGAAGAAGGTGGCCAGCGATTTGCACAGGTCTTGCGAAGGTGGGATGTCATTGGTGTTGAAGCTGGGGTTAGAGAGTTCCTTCACGATGTTGAAGAGCTCTTTGCTGTTGTGTGCGTTGTTGTCTAGGCGGCCTTTGAAGGAGGACCTTTTGGTGGATCTGATGAGGTGATGGTGTCTGCGGGTGGTGTTCTTGTGGGCTGTGTAGCTGTCCGGTGTTTGTTCGCGGTGCCAGCTCTCTTCCATCTTTTGGCAGGTTTGCTTTGAGGCCCGGAGGTCTTCAGTGAACCAGATGGCTTTCTTGCTGGTGTGGCTGTTGGAGGGTTTCTTGAGCGGGGCGAGGGTGTCGGCGCAGTCGTTGATCCACTGTCTGAGGTTGCGGGCGGCGGTGTCAGGGTCAGTGGGGTCGGCGGGTTGGCACCGGGAAAAGGTGGAATTAGCTGGTCTTCTGTGACTTTGCTCCAACAGTGGCGAGTGGTGCGATGGTGCGTGGTGGCTTTCTGGAAGGTGTAGTGGATGCAGTGATGGTCGGTCCAGTGGAGTTCGGTGGTCTGACTGAAGGTGATGTGGGAGCTTGCGGAGAAGATAGGGTCAAGCGTGTGGCTGGCAGAGTGGGTGGGAAATGTGACGAGTTGTCTGAGTCCGAGGTTGGCGAGGTTGTGGATCAGGGTGGTAGAGTTGGTGTCGTTGTTGTTCTTGAGATGGAAGTTCACGTCCCCCGAGGAGGATGTAGTCCGTGGAGGCGAGGGCGTGAGGGCTGACGAAGTCGGTGATGGAGTCGCTGAACTGGGGTTGGGGTCCGGGGGGTCTGTAGAGGAGGGTTCCTCTAAGGGTGGTGTTAGGGTCGGTGTGGACCTGGAAGTGCAGTTGTTCGGCGGTGCTGAGGGTGTCGTCGTTGTTGGTCAAGACTCTGAGAGTGTTCCTGGGGACGATGGCGATTCCTCCTCCTACTCCATTGGTGTGGTCCCTGCGGGAGATCATGTAGCCTTCCGGTATGGCAATGGCGATGTTGGGTGCCGAGTGGGGGTTCAGCCAGGTTTCCGTCAGGAATGCGACGTCAGGGGAGGTTGAGTCGAGTAGGTCTCAGAGTTCAATTGCATGTTTGCGGGCGGAGCGGGTGTTGAGAAGAATGCAACTGAGGTGGTTGGGTTTGTTCCTTGTCGGCGGGTTGGGATGCTGGGTGCTGGTGAAGCTGCAGTTCCGGCTGGAGAAGGGTCCTTGGGTGCTCTTTGGGGCAGCCAGGAAGCAGGTGCGCGATCGTCATCCGGTGTTGAGTGTGTGGAGGGTGCTGGAGTCGTAGCGGAGCTGGGCGTCATGGCCGTCGTGGGGACCAGGGGTTCTGGCGCTGGGCGCTGTCCAGGCGCTGATGGACACAGACGGGCTTGCCTTAAGCACACATTTGGCGCACCAGTGGCGTGGCCACCATATATGGGGATGTGGGAAGGAGGAGCAGCTGGGAGGCGGGAGGCAGGGCAGGGGCAGCGAATGGGCGGTCATGGGTGCGGGCCGCAGGGGATGCAGTGGCTGGAACGGGAGCTGTGAGGGGTGAAGAAGGGAACAGAAGGCAAAACAGGCTCACACTCATGGGGGCAACGAGGGGACATGAAGGCAAAACGGGCTCACAGTAATGAGGGCAACGAAGGGAACAGAAGGCAAAACGCGCTCACACTCACGGGGGCAATGAAGGGAACAGAATGCAAAACGGGCTTAAAGTAATGGGGGCAACAAAGGAAACAGAAGCCAAAATGGGCTTACACTCACGGGGGCAACAAGGGGACAGAAGGCAAAACTGGCTCACAGTAATGGAGGGAACGAAGGGAACAGAAGGCAAAATGGGCTCACAGTAGTGGGGGCAACAAAGGGAACAGAAGGCAAAATGGTCTCACAGTAATGGGGGCAACGAAGGGAACAGAGGCAAAACAGGCTCACAGTGATTGGGGCAACGAAGGGAACAGAAGGCAAAACGGGCTCACAGTAATGGGGGCAACAAAGGGAACAGATGACAAAACGGGCTCACTGTAATGGGGACAATGATGGGAACAGAAGGCAAACAATAAAGGCAAATAAGGATACAATAAAGGCAAACAATAAAAGGCAAGCAATGAGGTACAAACCTACGGCCTACCACTGGCCACCAGGGATGAGGTACAGGTGGTAGCCTGCGGGTGGAGGAGGGCCTCGATCTTCCTCAGCGGCGGCAGCTGGGGCAAGGATACACAGGCGGTGCTGTGCGGGAGGGGAGCGACCTACCTAGCAGGGTCGAGGGTAGCTCTACTCTGAAAGCTTCTAACTCTGGGGTACTCCATAGGTGGCGCCAATGTAGAAGGGAGCTAAGGGCGGCTTCCTCTGCAATTGGACCAACCCCAAGATCCATTTGAAGTGGCGTAAGTGGAGTACTTATCAGGAGGCCTAGGAGTTGCCTGGCAAAGTGTTAGAAATGAGATCTCTGGTTGGCTAAGGCTTGCCTCAAAGCCAGGCAGAGACCACCACTCTAGTCAGGGCAAGGGAGTTACACGCCAAGATAACCGCTGCTCATCCCCTTGGTAGCTTGGCACGAGCAGTAAGGCTTAGCCTGGAGACAATGTGTAAAGTGTTTGCGCAACACACACAGCAGCAACACACTAGGCACACCACAAAAAGGAACTCCACACAAGGTTATATAGAAAAATAGCCTTTGTATTACCATAAACACATTAGATCAGAATCACACACATACACTGTGCCAACTGGCACTGGGCAGTATCTACATGGGATTATTTACACAGGACAGGGCCACTGTCAGAATCAGCACTTAGTAGAAATAGTAGCTGTAGAGCATAGAATAACTATAGCATAAAATAACAATTGTAGAACACCACCAATAACCACTGGTAAAAGGTAGGAACACACTACGCAATACTAGTCACTTAAGGCATAGGTCAGGCAGTTAAACATAAAAAGACTAGCAAAAACCATACTAGGTAAAATAACCTCCTAGTCATGAAAACACAGTTATATCACAGGCATAAAGGCATTGCATAAGTACATTAGGCGCAAATCATCATAAGCATAAATACATTAGGCAATACCTGCAAGCATGAACACCAGTAGGCATAGGACACATATTCAAATCTGGAACACCACCAGTGACTACTGGGAAACACTGTACTCAGTAGTGGAACCCGCAACATAAAACATATTATGCCCACAGCATCATATCAGGCGCAAGCCATCTTGTGCGCCAACTTAGAACTCTGCGCCCTATGTCCAGTAAAGTCAGGGCTGGCTGCACATGCAGCAACAGCAACAGATCAGGCCTAAACGTGGCAGCTGTCCACTAATTGCTGGGCAGCTGTGGCAGGGAACATGGACACCAGCGTGCCCCCTGAGCCCCTCACTGGGACTCTAGCAGAAAATCAATGGGCCCCCAACGTTGCAGCTGCCTGCGCTCTCGCAGGGCAGCTGGCAAAAATGGCCAAAGGATGTGGGGCACTCCTAACCAAAAATCCGCCCCACGTTGCTGCTGCCCACTGCAAAACGGGGCAGCTGTGAAGATTCGCAGACTCTGGCACTCACAGTGCCTGCGTGGCCCTATTCAGGGATTTGTGTCCTAAAAATTAAACTGTCCCCCGACACGAGGGCACACCAGTCATCAAAGAGGACACGGCCTCTAACTATGGCCCTCACTGCATGGGCAATCCCCAGAACCACTCTGTCCGGTATAGTGCCCCTACTGTCAGTACAGCAGGAGGGGGGAGGCGGGCACCGGTAATGTGCCCCGACACCCCCACTACAACAATGAGCCCAGGATCCCCACTCACCGGCTAGACTGCGGGGGCTCTCCGGGACTCCTCTGGGTGCAGGCGTGGCGCTCTCCCTCTTGCCTCACTTCTCCTCTGCATGGCTTCACACATGGGGTTCTCGGGCAGCTGTAGACGGTACGCGGGGCTCTCTTCACCATATGGGAGCCCCGCTTCGCTTACAGCTTGATGCTGACTATTTCCCTTCGCACGGTCTGCCTTCCTGGGACTGGGACTGCGCAGGGATGCCTGTAGGAATCGGTACAGCTTCCTCTCGCCCGGGGGAAGAGGAAATGGAGCCCACGAGGCTCCTTTTTTGTCTCAGCCGGCCCCTCCCACCATCAGGCAGCTTCCGGGCCGCAGTGGTGATTCCAGACGGCTTTTACTTTAGGCAATGCGGGGTAGGCTCCCGCTTTCTATATAACGTCCCTGGTGGGGTGGGCACCCGCTAGGGGTATAAAATGCAGCGCAAGGTCCCTGGTGGGGTGGGCACCCGGTAGGGGAATAAACAATGGCAAATCTGTGGGGTGGGCACCCGCTATGCTAGTCGTACTTGCAGGGGGATCCCCATGCCGGGGATTCCTTCAGGCTGCACCATACGGGGTAGCCTCCCGTTCAGAAACGCAAAGTCCCTGGAAGGGTGGGCACCCTCTAGGGGTATAAAACCGGCACCAAGGTCCCTGGTGGGGCGGGCACCCGCTTGGGGTTTCAAAAACATGGCAAATATGCGGGGTGGACACCCGCGCCGAAATTGGCCAGATTGCGGGGAATCTCCACACTGGGGATTCCCTTTTTAAAAGGATTGCAGCACTGTGCTGCCGTAGAATGTAGACACGCTGCTCCTCAGGGGACAGCAAAGCCCTCAACAGGAATAAAAGAGGAGCGCTTTCAGGCCATAACGCGCAAGGCCCTGAAGAAAGTCTGTCAGGGTGCAGGGGGGGGCAAAGGCTGGGACCATGGGCCAGCTCACAGGCCCCTCCAACAGGGAGGCAGTCCCCAGTGGCGGTTCCTCCTGGCGCCCAGCAGCAGCAGCAGGCCCCTCTCAAGTCAGGAACAGAGATAACATTTTACATGGGGTCACAGCCCCTTTTTATACACTCATTTCCTTTGTTACTAACTGTAGGGCAAGGGGAGAACCAGTTACAACTGGTTCTGGAGCACTTTGTTTTGCTCAGCCCCTCTCCCTATTCACAGGGCAGGCTAGGGACATCAGACGCACCACAGGGGGTGGAGCCAGCATTGTGGAGGGAAGACCCAGCCCTATGCAGGTCCCAGGTGCAACTCCTCCCTCCCATCTACATGCAGATCTCCCCATTCACCACCGGGCAGACCCATCCTGACTCCTGGAGCCAGGCACACCAGCCAGCCCCTGTCACTCACAAGCCAGACAGTCAATTCACATTCACTGCACACAGACATGCCAACTTCTAGAAGTGGCACTTCTACACTAGTCACATTAAATCTGCGCACACCGTCGCGCAGCATTTAATCTCACAAGTTTGCACATACCAAACTTGCCCCTGCACTCCTCTCACATCAGGAACTACCATGGACACACATCTCCCCCATGCATTCCTATGGGAGGGGAGGCCAATCTCACCACACGCACTCAGACTGCGCACGCAATTTACACTGGGACACAGTGTTAAAGTGCGCAGAAGCCTAAAATCACTACCATCAAGTCACATTAAAAAGCAAAAGGTTTAGGGACGAACCTGCCAAAAGGGCCAAGTCCAACACAAAGGAATTCTCATTCTTTGATAGGGGGTCAATTGGCCGAAGGCTCCAGATTTCTGCCCCATACAGGGCCACCCCCATTATTTGGGCTTTGTAGATTTCCATCACTGGCCCAGCCATGTTATGGGTACACTTCCTGAGCGTTTTGGCCAACACCCCCGTTGTCTGTGCCAGCTTAAGGCTGACCTTTATTTGTTCGCTCCACTCCATCTTCTCAACAAGTGTTAACCCTGAGTATTCAAAAATGGTCACTTTCTCGAGTGGTTTCCCATCTTGCTGGGGGTTTGGTCGTGTGTTATTTCTTACATTAAAAGCCATGTATTTCATTTTTTGTGTATATATCTCTAAACCCCTGCTTTTACAAAATGAATGGAAAATATCTAGAGTCCTCTGTATTCCCATAGGGGATTTAGATAGTAAGAAGGTATCGTGGGCGAACATCAAGGTAGGAACCTTGAGGTTCGCCAGCCTGTGGGCATCTATATCTCCCCCAGGTGTCAGGGTTCCACTAATCCATTAATAAATAAGCAAAAAGGGTCGGGCCAACAGGCACCCTCGTCGTACTCCTCTCTCTATGGAAATGGGATCAATGAGCTCACCATTTTTACTGTGCCTGATTTGGGCAAAATTACATTAATGGAGCAATTTCATCTGGTGGCCTAGGTAGGGAGGGGCCCCCATTTCTAGTAGAATGTATCAAAGTGTGTCTCTAGGGACAAGGTCGAATGCCGATTTTAGGTTGACAAAGATCAAATAAAGGCTTCCACCCTCCAGAAGTACTGTCTTCCAGTGTATGAGTTGCAGCCTAAGAATTTGATCTATCGTAGACATTCTAGCTCTAAAACCTGCCTGGAAGGGGCTGAGTATAGAATACTCCTCCAACCAACTCTCTAATCGACCCAATAGCACTTGAGTGTATATCTTCTGGGTGACATCTATGAGGCTTATTGGGCGATAATTGGCGGGTAGCAGTGGCGAGCCTTCTTGTAAATTGGAATAATTTCCGCCCCCAGCATGGTCTTGAGAATTGACATTCCCTGCAGGATAGCATTAAACAGGTTCCATAAGTATGGTGCCCAAATAATAGGCTCATTGTGGAAGAGGTTGCCTGGGATCTTGTCTAGTCCTGGTGCCATCCAACTCTCTAATCGACCCAATAGCACTCATGCGTATATCTTCGGGGTGACATCTATGAGACTTATTGGAAGATAATTGGCGGGTAGCAGTGGCGAGCCCTTCTTGTAAATTGGAATAATTTCCACCCCCAGCCAGGTCTTGAGAATTGGCATTCCCCGCAGGATAGCAATAAACAGGGTCCATAAGTATGGTACCCAAATATTAGGCTCATTGTGGTAGAGGTCGCCTGGGATCTTGTCTAGTCCTGGTGCCTTAGAGGGGGTAACCCTACTAAGGGTATCCATTATCTCTTTTAGAGAAAATGTTGGTGTAGCCGAAATGGGTGGTTGCAAGTGGGGGCACTAATTTATTTCCTGCCCAACTACACCCTCTACCCTTTCATATAGGGGTTCAAAGTGGGCCTGCCAAGCTTGTGCCCCCAAATGTGATTCTATTGCCAATTTGTCATCTGTGCAGCCAGTGTTTACAAAATTCCCAAAACTCCTCATGTCCCTGGAACATAGGGCATTTTACAAGCTGTCCCATTTATCTTCCTCCCATTGTTTCTTGGCCACATTGATTAATGTTTTTGTGGGCTGATCGTTTATCTTTTATAAGAGATCTTTCTTTGGATTTTATAGCTAGGACTGGTGCTTGCTTGGCCTTGCGACAGTCGCCATTACACCAAGGGTGACCCGGGGTTTCCTTTTCCCTAGATTTAAAAATGGGGAAGAAAATATTTGCCAGATCAGATACTAAACCTTGGTGATTGTTTGCGATTTCATGTAAGGCAGTGGTGGAAACAGCAGTTTCACTGAGTTGGTTAGCAACTTTAAGGTATGGAATTATGGTTTGATAAAGGGAGGCTAGCTATTCCTGGGAATTACAAAATGCTCCCAATTTAACTCTCCTCCTGCAACTAGATAGGATTAACCTGGGCGCTAGTTGAAGGTTGGCCTGTTTTAGCAGGCCTGGCGCAAGGCGGTACCATCTCATGAATCAGGGCGTTGTGGTCGCTGTCATATCGAGGGACGACCTTGAAATCAATCACCCGCTACCATGATTTAGTATCCACCGAGATATAATCTAAAATAATAGAGTTTCCTGGTCTGTCATAAGTTTGGTTTGCTGGAGAGTCGGATATTGTACTCCTGTTACAGGCCCAAAGGGAGTGATTCAATGTAAGGGTGTTCATTTGGAGTACCAGAGCAGACCAGGCCCGGGTTGCCGGGATGTTTGGTTCTGGTATGGTCCAATACTGGTGCTCCTCACTGACATCACCCCCAGTTAAGTTTTTCAGGGGTTCAAACTGGCAGTTAAAGCTGCCAGCAAGAATCACCAGTGTGTTATCAGGAATAGTGTGTACAAAAGTAGTCCTTTGCTCCAGAGTTGTCGACTCGTGGCCATGGCTGACCAGGCGGGAATAGACATTAATTACAGCTATTCGAATGTTGGCAGAGAAGCTCAGAATAACACAGAGTATATATCGAGAGGTCTCGACTAGCCTAGCTGTGCAAACCAGGTGCACAGCAATCCAGGTACTAAATCCCCCTGCGGGTCTTCCCCTTCCTCCACTTGTGGCTGTTAGATAGAACGTTGCACAGTCTAGTCTGTGGGTATCCTTCCTCACCCAAGTTTCCTAGAACATGCAAATGTCATTATCTTGGATAAATGCTCCCCACTCCGGATTGTCTAGTTTTGAGGTGAGGCCTGCAATGTTCCAGGATAACACACAAAACTTGGGTGTGTCTTTTGATAGCTGGTTTAAGTTACTGGATTCCT
Organism: Lissotriton vulgaris; assembly: GCF_964263255.1. Classification (NCBI taxonomy): domain Eukaryota; kingdom Metazoa; phylum Chordata; class Amphibia; order Caudata; family Salamandridae; genus Lissotriton; species Lissotriton vulgaris. The sequence continues at coordinate 745,884,180 of NC_141693.1, read as the reverse complement.
CTACGATGAGACACTCGGCTCTGGGGGGTATGCTATCTGTAGTCACCTGCTGCTGGCCTACGGTACCTGTGGGGACCTCAGAAGTGTACCTATTTCACTAGAATCTGTAAAGGACCCTTCCACTCCCTCTTTGGGAACCACCCACTCCATCAACCCTCTTGGTGGCCAGTTATACATCCTGTCTCGGAGTAACAGGACTCTTGCACAACTTCCTCCACTCATGGGAGTCCCACCAATAATCCTACTGTGGATGTGGTTCCACAATCAGTGGCTGTGTTAATTTTAGTCAGTCTACTGCTTCTAGGGACGCAAATCTATTTGTGAGTGGGAGATTGAAAACAGTGGGCTTGGTTGATCCTGCCCCAGAATGGTATTTTGCTAGTGCTGGTGCCTGGACCCTTCCCCACAGATTTGCCACCAATTATTATCTGGGACTGGTCTCCAGGGGGGTAAAAATACCCCAAAGGGAGTGGCCAAATGCCCTCTTCATGCCTTTGCTGGTTTTGTTTTAGAAGGGACCTTACAACCTGAGGGTTTCTAAATTTGCTCACAATGGAATATATTTTGGCGCATCCATCCCACCCTGAGTGCAAATAAAATTTCACCAGCATCCTTATACGAGAATTGGAGTTGTTTTGTCAGCCAAAATACGCACTCATTTTTTAGATCATAATATGATTCCTTTTGGCCCCTGTTAAGTTCTGGTACTCCAGTTAGGATCATAACATACAGTGTTGAGTCTGAGGGAGATTAATACATGGTAGGGTTGGTCTTCCCTCTACTACTTCTGTTTGTGTGTCTTGCCTCTCTTTGACTCTATGCTTTGCCCCTAAGTGCTGAGCATTGGCTTAAACCAGAGGCATTTCTGGGCAGTGACCTTGCTTCTTGCAACTCTCCCCGCCCGACTGCACTCCTGGCTTTGTATGCCAATTTTGTCTCTAGGCTTGCTGGGAATATTCACATGCTTAGTTGTGCCCTCCTTATTGCTCTGAATTTGGGTTGGCAAGCTGCGGTTCATTACCAGGTCATGATCTACTCTCTGGTGAGTGGGGCAGGTTTGGGTCACACACTGCGGGAGTCGGTCTTCCTCACTAGGATTGGCATCTGCCTTATCAACATACGTTACTAACAGAGATGTAAGTTTATCTACACGGGAGGTTAAGATGTTCTGCTCTTCCTTAATTATGTTTCTTATCTGCAACTGTAGGTTCATTTCTAAATTTAACACCCAGGATGGTTTTTCAATGCCTACATATGCATGACCACCCAGCCCTCTCATCCCCGAATCACCATTCACTACGTGGTCTTTCAGGTTCCTCCCTGACTTTGTGACAGTTTTTATATTCCCTCTCTTCCCTGGACCAGAGGGGAGATACTCAATAAACAAATCCGAGGTAGGTGCATTGTGTACTAAGGCGCATGTCCTGGACTGGGTCCCAGAGAAGAAGGGGTTTGCAGTTAGCGGGGCAGATTGTAAATCAGGGCTAGATAGGAGAATGGGTAGATCCGGTGTTATAGATAGCCGTCTTTCGGTAAGTTGGATTTCGGTTAATACTGCCCCTATAGCCATCTGGAGCATTTTATCATTAGAAGTGGGCTGAGGGCTTATTGGCGATTGAATAGTTAGTATTTGTTTTTTCCCTGCGCAGGTACATCTCCACATACATATGTAAAGCTTGAACATATCACCCCCTTAAGGTTTCAAGGCGCTGGGGTCCGAGAGGAGATTAAGGGGGATATGTACAAGAACTGTCACTAACTAATGTTAATTCTAGTTAGCAGCAGTTTTCTTAACGCAACCTATCACCAAAAACTATCGCCCTATTAGCGGTGCATTCACAATACATCACTACATGGCGATAGTTCCAGGTAGCTGCGGTGAAAACTGCTGTTAACAGTAGCGTGAAGGTGATACAAATTCTGGTATTAGTTGGCCAGATCCCCACGCAGCACTACATAATGGCAACGGGCATACCACTGGTGCGCCAAAGGCAAGCCCATATGCATCTGTTCGCCACTGGACAACGTCCCACTCCAAGGACCCTTCCTCTCAGACACTCCACCACTATGATGCCAGCATCCTCCTCGCCATCAGCCCTGGCCGCCACACTGCCTGCCATCAGTCAAAACTGCAAATGCACCTTCTGCGACATCAGTACACCAGCCCTTCCTGTCGCCCAGCTGAACAAATGGGCAGCCGACCGGTTCAACTGCATCCTCCTCAACATGCGGACCCTCCACAAACACGCAACAGAAATATGTGACCTCCTCTATGCCACCTCTTGAGACATTGCCTTCTTCACAGAAACCTGGCCAACCTCTGCTCCAGACTGGACATCGCCACCACCATCCACGACAGCTACAAATTCCCTCGCACAGACCACCCGAGTGGTCAGGAGGAGGCATTGCCATTGTCCGGAAAAGGCACACTCCGACTGACCATGCACTCTAATGACCCAACGGTGACCATGGAACCCCTCTACTTCCAGATCCGTACCAATTCCAACACCACCCTCTGCGGCACCCTCATCTACAGGTCCCCCAGGCCAGGAACCCCCATTCACCAATGCCATTGTAGAAGTCATCACACCCCAGGCTCTCCCATCCACTGACTTCATCCTACTCGAAGACCTCAAGTTCCCCTGGAGAATCCCAGTGACCAGAACAGCACCCCCTTCCTGGGGAACCTCACCAATATTAGACTCAACAAGCTAGTCACCACACCAACCCACATAGTCTGACACACGCTCGAGCCCATCTTCTCCACCAGCTGGAAGTTCAACTACAGCCACACTACAAGACTCTCATAAACCGACCATCAATGTTTACATCACGCCTTCACCACGCCCACCGTACACCATTGCCATCCTTGCCCCCCACCATCGCATATTGATCAAGGCCACCGAAGAACTTCCCGTCAACTCTCTCAGCACCACCACTCCGCCAACGCTTACAGATGCCAACACCGCAGCGTGCAACCTCCGCCAATGGATCTCCAACTGCGCCAACACCCTGGCACCCCTCAAGAAAAGACCAGGCAAACAACACTCCAAGTAGGCCAACTGGTTTACTCTCACCCTCCACAAGTCCAGCCTCCCCTGCAGACGTCTTGAGAAGAGATGGAGCCACAACATCAATCAGCAATTTTTCGTTAAGTCCCGCTAACAGAACTGGCGATCTGAAAAGCGCATGTTTACGCCGGAAAACTGCGGTTAGCGGCAACTTGTAAATATGGCGATAAAAAAAACTGCCATAGCGTCAAAAAATTGATGCTAAGGCGGCGTTAACTCCTCGTAAATATGCTCATAAGTGAGCTATTGTCCAGAGTCACATGATGCTGAGCTGAGCTGCCGTCAGGGATCAACCTTAAGCCCCATGCTCCAGAGTCAGCCACTCTGGCCGCTGCTCCACACCTCTCCCTAGGTGCAAGTGCTAGATCCCTTGGATGCCATTTAGAATTGCTTGTTCCCTCACAGCCCCTATCATTAGGGGTGATCTAATGAATACACAAACGATGTTGATGCTGCCTTACCTTCTTCTGTGCCTGTTCACACACACTAGACTCTGGTGAGGAGGAGGTTTCGGGGAGAGTAAAAGGTGACACATTCCCTCAAACACAAACAGGCACATGCATCATTGTTGGCTTTTGCAATTCCTTAATTGCGATTTTTAAGGAATCGCAATTAAGGAATAGCAAAACCCTATGCATGTAGAAACAGCTTAAAAATAGCGATTTTTAAACATTCCTTAATTGCAACTCGCAATTTGCGATTCGCAATTAAGGAATACCTCCCCATTCATTCCTATGGGCCCTGAGGCCCATAGGAATTTGCGAATCTCAATTAGAGAATTGCACAAGGAGAATGCAATTTAAAGGGTGCCAGGGTGACAAAATGACACCCTGTTGCACCCCTGAAATTGATCTGTGCATGTGTGTGCGCAACATGAAACTTTGAAAAATGCACAAAAGTGCATTTTTCTAAGTTTTTGCAAATTACAATGAAGTTCAACTTCATGGTAATTTGCTACTCCAATTAGCGAAATCACTATTTTGTTTTACTTGATGCATTGCATTTAAGGAATCTCAATTTGGGATTCCTTAAATGCAATCGCAATTTAAGGAATTTCAATTTAGAGATTCCTTAAATTGCGATATTTAAATACCGGCCGCATATGGGCAGATTCTGAGAATCTGCCTGTTTGCGACCGGTTTTTAGCTTGATGCATGTGGCTGAAAATCCACTCCTCTGTAGCAAATAATGCTGCACCTCTGGGAGAAATGCACTGAGGAAACCTCTACTGTTCGTGCCAGGGTTGGGGTGCTTTATTCAGCACACTCAGGTGAGACTGTCAGGTACTTATTACAAGGTGGAAGCTGGTTTTGTAAAACATGACACACTTGCGAAACATATACATTTTCTGGCAGATATGAGATACAATGGTCTGAGTGCAGTGGAATCTTCTTATTTGTCTATCTCTGGCAGAGGACACCTATGGATATGGCTTTCAAAATCTGAAAACGTCCCAATAAACGTATTGCTATGGTCATTGTTACTTGGCATAAAACCCTGTAGATACGAGCTCAAGGAATTCCTCGAAAGGGCATCGAGGATGAAACGATTATGCTTCTGTTTTGGGGAGAAGACTGACCCTCTTTAAATATGTTTAATGCACAGGGTACACCGAGTAATCTTCTGAATCTGGGCTTATGTTTTATATAAATCGTATGGTGATTCTGTCAGATATACTTGTGCAACCAATTATCACTCAATAAAAAGTGAAAACTAGTCCTCTTCAAGCCCGATTAATGAGAAAGACAATTATTTACAATCTTTTGACATGGGACAGCGCCTCAAGCCTTCCTGCTACACTGCCCTACATCAAAAGAAAAGGGCAGGAATGCACCATCTCTATCAGATACAGTGCATCCCTGTCCTTCCCTCTGCGCTGGCAGACAAATGGCTGCCATGCGCCAATGCAGGCACCCTTGGGCCATGGTGCAAGGGTGTCTGTGATTTAAACACAAGTCGGGCGGCACAATATGCTAAACACAGATTTTTAGTTTATGTGTTTTAAGCCACGCCCTTAATTACACTGGGCACACCCCTTTGAGAGACCCCCCAGTTTTTTCATCACACTTAAAGCATGCATAAGGGTTTTCTCAAGGATGAGCTGTAACTGCCCAGTGCTCATTAATATGACAAAGTCAAATGCACACAAAAAAAAAACACATGAAAAACAGTCGGAATGCAGTGCTCCAGGAGCAATAATTGGTGACTGACCAGCAAAGCTCTTTATCGACTGTGAGACTGCCAACGCCACCAGCCTTGACAGTAGACCATGATAACAAACACTGCTCTCAGTAGGGTATACACTATTCATTAGGAAATCCTAATCTTTCTTGCATGAAGTTATGTGAAATTAAATAGAAATCTTAACCCCTGATGAATGCCCTTCACCTCCACGTAGGCAATAAATAGGGCAGAAACATGCTGGCAAACGATTGAGTGTAAATGCCATAAAAACTGTAACATCCCTAAAAACGTTTAAAATTGTACCTGAGGGACTTAAGAATAAAGTGATCATCTTTAGGTTTACACTAAGGATTTTTTTTTCTTTTGATATTAGTTATTCAGGAAAATATCTCTTATCAAGATCTGCTTCTTTTGTGAGGTTGAACCCTCCCTGGTAGTAGCATCTTAGCAGGGTTGGGTGAGGAAGCATATGATGAAGCATTCCACGTCTTGTATGTTAGACTTCCCCATCCAAAAAAAGCTGTATTTCGGTTCAGGCCCTAATGACTTTCGTTTCTTTTCCCCCTTTACTTGTGGGGTACAATTGCTGGTGAAAAATAGTCAATTGAACCATTAAGTAGAAGACAGGGAGAAGGGAATGCAGTGCAAAAGAGTACATCATATCCAGTTAAGCAAAGGTGAGAGAGAATATGTTGATTAGCCACCATTTTTCGTAACTAGTCAACATTTATAATAATAATGTAAGATTATGTTATTTATTTTATATAGTGTGACAAAACCCCGGAGGGTATCCTGACGCTAATAGAAAAGATTCTCAACAAAGACATGGCTACAAGCAGAGCCTAGGGCGACTAAAAGGTGTTGCCACAAAAGCAATACTTCTTATCAAAAAAGGCATAATGAGGGTTTGGTCGAGCCCGCGAAAATGACAGATGATAACGGACAAGTGATTGCTGAGCTCCCCGCCATGCCTTATATCCAAGAAGGATCCCCCACTTTCGATCAACCCACCATCAGAGGACCCATCTGCCGGAACCTCCAGAGAGCCCATAATTTACCTTACATAGCCACATTCTGCACGGGCCAATAAGACATTGGGCCCAGTCTTCTAACACTCAACAGCCCTCCATGACGGGATCTACAACAACAATGGGGTAGCACTGGACCTCCACACCAGCAGGGCACCTCCTACAGCTTCCTGCAAATCCCGCCCCCTTCTGAATATGATAGAGTGAGTGCCAACTCTGTGGGCCCCGCCAGGGAGACGTTGCCCATTCCCGACCCAGGCAGAGCCTGGAGAGACCTCACCGGCCCCCGCGGCTGCCAGCTCCTGACCCTTATCGGCCCAAGAGGGTACGAAGTCCCAATGCAAGGCTCACCCATTGGGAACCTCCCTACGCTTTGTGAGGGACTGCACATGCCACCATATCCCAGGTGAGGTCTGCGTTCCCCCTGGCGCACTTCCTCCCGATGATATCAAACCCTGACTCGGCCGTCCGCTGCACAGCGGACCAGGCAATGGCCCTCACCCTTAGTCTTCTGGGCCCCGCTCAGCCCCACCACTCTGGCCTGCACTGACTGGGCTAGCCACCCCTATGTTCTTCCCCCAAGCTGCCTGGCCATGGCCTCTGCAGCTACGGTGGGGGCACGCAGCAAAAAGGCTCTTCAATAAAATCTTTCCTCCAGAATCCATCCAAAGCGACCCCAGCAGCGCTACACCGCTATCATGTACAGCCGAGGGAATAGCAGCTGAAGACGACAAATCTGTCATTAAGAACCTTCTCCTCCAACTGGTCCAAGAGATTAAGGATGACAATCAGGGGATAAAACAGATCTCCAGCATGACATTCGCGCCCTCCAGAGTGTTGTTGACGATCTTGGGGACCAAGGAGTGCAGACCACAGAGTTGAGCCCCCTAATTCTCAACCTAGCTCCCATGGCAGCGGACGGCAGGTGGTGCTGGGTCAGGGGTAGTGCCCTGGCCCCGGTGCCTTGGAGATCGAGCACAGTAAAGCCCAGATTTTAGAACACCTATGGAAGAGTAGTGTGGAAGATTACAAGCCCTGGCTGGACAGCAGATAGAAACTGATGACACATAGGGGCCCATTAGCAACAACTTGCGATAATTATTACAAACTGCAATTTTTTTTATCGCCTCCTATCGCTGGATTTTATCAAGGAGATAAAGCAGTATTACCAACGTTTATCTCCACGGCGATAACAAATCCAGTGATAGCGGAGAATCCTATCTTTAACATGGGATTTCCAGCTATAAAAATCATATCACTAAGGAAAATCTTGCTAATAGGCAGGTGGGGACTTAGCTGTAGAATCCACCTCCCATTGACTATTATGGCTAAGTCAGGTTTTTACCAGGTGTAAAATCCTAGCGCTAATCGGGTTAGCACGCATTTTTTTATTGCGTTGCGAGTATTGCTAATAGGTGATAACTGTGTTAGCAACTGCTTTCAGTCATTACCAATTTGGGTACGTCCACTTTGCATGTCATTAGCGATAAATATCGCTGACATGCAAAGCGGGCCCCAAACCGGTCGCTATCACCTGGAAGCTGTCGCTAACTGCTGTTAGTGACAGCTTGGTAATTGGGCAATAAAAAAAAATTGCTGGATCAGGCACTTGCTAATATGCCCCTTAATGCGCTACACGAAAGTGCAAACCTTCACACTCTTGAGAGGGGCAAACACTTGCACTTTTCCCACTCCATCACCTCCGACATGCCTGTCCCCCCTACATCCCTACGAGTAGCCGACTACAATGTAATGGGGCTTAACAACCTTGCCAAATGCCTAAGCATCATCAACAAGCTTTTTACTCTGAAAGCCCAAGTTTGCTTTCTCCGGGTAACCAACCTTCATTCAAACAGATGCAGACTCCAATCCCAGAAATCCCCTGTACAATAGCAAGCCTCCATATACACTAAAACGGCAGATACTGCAATTATGATTACCCACACAGTGCCCTTTGTCGAGCGCATCCACCTTTCTGGGCAGGCCGACAGATGGGTGCGGGTCAATGGCCACTGAGAGGGTGACCCCTTGTGCCTGGTCTCTATCTATGCAACCTCTATAGGTCAGGAGGCATAACTCAGAGACTCACTCAATACGGTGGAGCTCACAGAAGGCCTTCCTCATAATAGGGTTAGACTTCAATATATGGTTCTCTGTGCCACCCGAGGCAGATCAAACCAGCCACATGGAGGGACACTAGAGCTGTCTTCAAAGGCACAAGCCTAGCTCACAGACCTAGGATATAATGAAATGATTGCTGTATACACCACACCCTTAATATCGACTATTCTCACTACTCAGCAGCCCACAGCACTTATGCATGTAAAAATCATATCCTCCTCAATATACACCAAGAGCATGCCATACTTGAGGTTGACCATCACCCACAGTTCCTCTCTGACCATGGCCCCATCACCCTGGCTCTCCATTGTATGGCTATTGGTGCCTCAGTGATTCCCTCCTCCATGACCCGGGTTTGATAGCAAAGACTGAAAGGACACTCACCAAATATCTGACACAATTACACGGAAAACATTGATAAATTAACAATTTGGGATGCACTCAAAGTGGTCATTAAGGGTCAATTCATCCAGGATGCTGCCAGACTCAAATGTGCATGCAACCTCACTAGGTCCCAACTGACTACAGAGGTGATGACCCTCGAACAGCAACATAAACACTCCCACTTCAGTAAACTCTGGTGCAAAGTCCTAGCAGTGCAAGGCTAGCTCTGTACACTGGATCGTGATAGGGCTCGCTCTTCGTTGACCTGTACGGGGCATGCTTCCATGAGGGAGGCAACAAACCAGGCACCTTACTGGCTCATAAACTGTAGCCCTCCAGACACAAACACACAAAAGTGAAATCAAATTTGGCGACGTCTCCCACACCTCGACAATTGGCAAACTCTGTGCCTTCTGGTCCTTTCACCAATCACTTTACATAGCAGATCAGTCCAATGCATCCTGCAGAGAAATTCTTAAACACTATTACCCTCACCAATCTCTCCATGACTACTGCAGCAGAAATTGACTTCCCCATAGACAAGGCTGTAATTTTCACAGCCATTGGCAAACTCAAGCATTCAAAAGCCCCTGGACCAGATGGCTTCATACCACTTTTTTATGAGCACTTTGCTCTCCAACTGCTCATGACCCTCTTAAACTCCTTCACCATGGAAAGGAGTAAATCTGCCTGTAAGAAGAAGGCATCCATTACACTCATTGCACTGACAGGTAAACCGGGTTCCTCATACCGCCTGATATCTCTTTGGAAAATAGATCTAAAACTCTTTACAAAAGTCCTTGCTAACCACTTTTATGCCCTGATGCCCGAGCTGATCCACACTGATCGGGGGATTTATAGTTGGCCACACCACTAGTGTCAAAACCAAATTCGCTCTCCATCTCATTGATGTGACCAGGAAGAAGTGGAGATCAGCTGTTCTCCTATCCTTGGATGCCAAAAAAAGTATTCAACAGGGTGGATTGGAGTATGCTCTTTGTGATGTCACTTTGGTCTTGGCAACAGAGAGCACTTTATTGCAATCCTCAAGCGAAAGTGAAGGCCAGTGGCCCCTCCTCCACTCCTATCTGCAGCCAACGGGACACCCAAAGGACTATCCTCTGCCCCCCACTCTCTTTTTTGAGCTCTTCCTGGAACCCCTTCTCCAGAGCATCAAGAGTAATCTCTTCTGCATGAACACCATCAAAGTAGCCGCCTTTTGTGGCCAACATTCTGCTTACCTTCACAAACCCCAAAACTTCTTCCAAGCTCTAATTCCCCTTCTGTATGAATTTTTAGTGGTAGCCGGACTCACAGTGAACATGCCGGAAATGGAGGGCCTGATCCTGGTAAGAGTTAACATCCTGGTGGAGCCCTTATCACAGTGACACTATTTCAATGGGCAACCACCTCCATCAGATACTTGGGGATCCACCTTACACCTCCAGTTACTACCTAAACCACCCTCAGCTTTAAATCCCTAATTCTCTTTCTCCTTCACTCCAGTCCTAGATAACCCAGAATTTAGTCCCTGCCTGGTGACCTAATCTTTCCACATACAGAGAGAGAAAAGCTGATTCCACCTCCGAGACATCTTCATGGGACACCAAGTAAAGACCTGTGAGGAACTTAAACTTGATTATGGGATTCCGGAGACTGAGTGATTCCATTATGACTAGCTCTGCCAATGGATCTCCCACCCCAGGGATAAAGCAAGGGCAAACATGCCGCTTACCCCTTTTGAAAGATACTTCCAATGCCTCACCTCTCCATAGCATCTGATCTCTAACATCTATTGACTCCTCAATGCCCAGACAACGCCACACACAATTACACTGGGAGATTGAGCAATAGATCACCTTAGACACCAAACAACGGTAGAAGGGATTCTTCTGCAACACTAACTTTGCCAGACATGTGCAGGACAGGGAAATTTTGTATTGCTGGCATCTCACACCCCACTTCCCGCACACTGTTAATGAGGTCAACCCTGCAGCATACTGGAGCAGATGAGGTGGCACCAGTGCCCGCCCACACATTTTATGATCCTGCCCCATTTTGGTGTACTTTTGGGAAGCCATTTTCCAAGCAATTTCCCAGACCCTGCGCCATGACCTCGTCAAACTTCTAAGACCTGCTGAGGGATTCTACCAGCTCCAATTGTACTGTGGGCAAGCATATTTTTCACCTCTTTTTGCCACAAAACATGCACTCCTAAATATGAGCAATGGCTTCACAAACTGTGGCTTCTGCTGTGCCACAAGAAGATTGCCCTCGACATAGTGAACAAATTCCAATTCTTTCATAAGCTTTGGGATCCGGTTATTGGCTTTATGAACTCAAACTTTCGGGGTGGAACATGCACTCAGAGACTTCGCACTCTGGGATTACACAACTCAATTAAAATGCTGTGGCCTACCACCCTACCCCAACATGACCTCGATGTGTAGGTTTAAAGCCTTAATGTCCATTCAACTTGGTGTGGGCATGTGAGATGCAGGATTGTGGTGGGGCCGGTTATTATTGCAAGTATTGTCTGTATGGCATTACATATGAAACTTCAATAAAAAACTATGGAAACATAAAGGAGGCTTAATGCAAATACTAGATAATGAAGAGTCACGTTTTTAGAGTTTTCCTGATTTGTTGTAAAGAGGGGATTTTCTGCAGATAAACAGGAAGCTCATTCTACACTTTTGCTGGAAAAAGCCTTGCCTTCGCTATGGCATTGAGTGATCTGCGGTAGAACCAGCAGATGTGCATCAGAGAAGTGCAGCAGAGGAGAGGGAGTGTAGCTCTTGTACTTATTTACCAGTTAGACTGGGTGTATTCTGTGAGCTTCTTTTTATACGAGGCAGAGTGATTTAAACTTCAATAACTTTTCAACTGGAAGTCAGAGCAGATGTTTTAAGACCTCTGAAGAGGATGGCCAACACGGAAGGCCCAGTATTGCCTTGGCTGCCACATTCTAAATGCCTTGTAATTCGCTTAGCATTTACTTGTTTGCCCCTAAATAGAGGGAACTGCAGTAATCCATGAGGCTGAGATTAGTTGCTTGGATCACAACCTGATGGACCTGCTTGGGAATGAAGAGAAGGATCAACTTCAAGACCTTAAATAAAATGTGTAATGTTAAAACGAATGTATGACTTACAACGCATACATTCACAATGCATACAATTACAACAAAACTTTTATAACGCAGGATCCATTACAACGCATGCCATTACAACACATGCCATTACAACGCAGATGCTATTACAACGAATGCCATTACAACGTAAGGCAGTGTTTATGATTTTACTTATAATGTATATTTATTTAATTCTTACTGGGGGGTGGAGGTGGCAGCGGGGCATAGCGGAGCGGAGATGGCCCCCAACCCTGTGGACCTCCGCGTAGTGCCCCGCTCAGGGATAATTGTAGCCACCTAACCTCTGTTTTTTCAGAGTTAAATGTTAGGGCATCCTCATACAACCAACTGGAGACAGCTGTGGAATGAACCAAAATTATTGTTACTAGCCCTATCCGCAGTGATAATAAGCTGAGTGTCATCAGTACAACTCATGCATCATACTACAAAAGATTTAATAAATTTCAGAAGAGGGCAGATGTACTAAACCCAGAGTCTCTGCCATGGTCAGAAAATTAGGAACCCATTCACAAACTATACACTGTTCCTGTGCTATGACTGATATACCACCTCCCCGTCTACTAGGCCTTGCCCTGTGCATAATGTTATAACCGGTTGGGCAAATGTTAGCTAGTACAGGATTACATGACTTTGTGAACAATGTCTCTGGGGCATGTAGTTCAAAGGAGTGGCACACTGTCAACCTTGCATTTATCAATGCACATTGAATGGTACAATGAGGAATGGCGCTAGACCATCCCTTATTAGTTGGAGTAGTTATAGATTCATTAGCCTTAACGCTGACCTCACTAATGAATATATTAATATGATTGCTAGTAACTGTCTTGGTCCCACAGTTTGTTGTCGCAGGACACCCCTCCCACGAACAACTTACGTTTGGTAAATTCATTGCCTTCTCTCATGTCCCTCTCAATATCTAGCAACTGCTACTTTGTGTATATTACGCAATGAAGATGATCTGCCTCTGAAACTGAAAGGACAGCATGGCTGGCATGGAGTGCAGACAGAGTGCAGACGGGTGCAGATGGAAGCAGTTGGGCTTTCCTATCTCGATTAACTGAGTAAGAAGTGAGCGATAACTAAATGTCACTCCAAGACAGGGCCATATGCATACCCCTGAAGAGGAGTAAAAATTGTGCCCCAGCAGACTATACATTACAGGCAAAAAAAGCCTAAGATACAAATGCAGGTAAGAAGTGCTGCAAAACTTTTTCCCCCCCAAGAGAAGTTTAAGGGGTGCTGTGGCACCTAGACCGTTAATTCAAGATGGTGCCCTAGACGTGCCTCTGTTGGACTGAGAATACATCCAGCCGACTCCTTCTAGCATTGTGCAAGTTAAGTTAGCATTTGCAGCACCATTTTGTATTCAGCCGCCACTTTGTACTATGCAAATAAGTGTCTGTCCAATACTGTCTGCCTCAACAGAAAGCTGTCTCAATTGTTTCTCTTTATCATTCAAGGTTGAGCTTCACTGCACTAATGAATAGATCATTCTGCTTTTGCATGCCTTTTCCAGTAGGTAGCCCCGCTCCCACTCTCAGAGAGACGGGCCGAGTAACCTTAAAACTAAGATAATGTGTACCAGGTTTCAGGATGGTTGCTTGTCCTTCTGTACCTCCTTTGTTCATCAGCGCCCAGACTGGAAAATTCCAGTCTGGTCGGGTCTTTAGGGGTAGTGGAAATGTATATCGAACATTACCATGTTGACGGGAGTTAGTCCTGATGGTAGCAAGTAAGCATGGGCGAATTTTGCGAATTCGCGATCCGTGAATGTGCGGATTTGCGAATTTGCGATCCGCAAAAATTTGCGAGTTCGTGCGAATTTGCAGATTTTTTTATTTTTGCGTGTTCCCGGGTGTTCGCGGGGCACTTTGCGTGTTCGCTGTTTTTTTTTTGCCAGGTTAATCACTGTCACCCTCTCGTTTTTTATGCCCTTCTGCCCTCTGTACCACTCGTTTCTGTGCCCTTCTGCCCTCTGCCCCACTCACTTTTTGTCCCCTTCTGCCCTCTGTCCCACTTTTGTGCCCTTCTGCCCTCAGCACCACTTAGAATGGCGCCGGCAAGCTGCCAGCGCCATTCTAAAATAGCTACAAAGAGCTTCAACAGGAAGCACTAATAGATAAAAAAAGCAGGTGCTCGAGTTGAAGATCAAATTAAGTTGCACAATCATTAATCACCCCAAGTTTGGGGTGATTAATGATTGTGTAACTGAATTTGAGCTTCAACACGAGCACCTGCTTTACTTCATCTATTAGAGCTTCCTGTTGAAGCTGACTTTTGTAACTATTTTGAATGGCTCTGGCAGCTTGCCGGCACCATTCTAAAAGAGTTACAAAAGTCAGCTTGAACTTTTGACCCAATCCGTTCCGCTTGCGGATTTTGCGGGAAATTCGCGAATCTCGCGGATTGCGAATTTACCGAAAATCCACAAAATCCGTGAGCGGAACGGATTTTCCGCCCATGCTTAGTAGCAAGACAGTGATCACCATTAGGTCTAAGCATGATATCTGCAACAACATGCATGACGTAAATACGTTAGTCTTAACAAGAAAGAGGAGTCCTCCAATTGAATTGCCCTCCCATAATGGTTGCGGGATTTAGCTTCAACACTGTAATAACCTGTAAACCCATCAACACATTTTTTTCCAGTCTTTTGAAATATACAAATATCCACTTAGGATCGTCCAGCTTAGAAGCAATACCTGCCAGGTTCCAGGATATTAGGTTAATACCAGCTTGTGTCTGGGTACCTGCAGGACCCGCTAATTGCAAAAAACATAAACTAACATCCAGAGGTATAGTAGTTATAGCACCGGACCTACTCCCACCCGACATGTTGTCACTGCCTAGATTTCCAGCTGACCTGCTCAGGTGGATTGGATCATCAGGTAGAATGTCCCCACTATTTCTATTAGGAGATACACAGTTTGCCCTCCTCAGCATCCCAGCGTCTCGCCTCCTGTTGTCAGCGAAATCGATAGCCTCATTAGTAAAATCAGATATTGTGCCAAACATTTCTATACTAGATAAACCACAATTACTCTGTGCATGCGTTACTCTCAGTCAATCGACTGCATTCAGGTTTGAAGTAGAATCTGGGTGACTAGCTTGTGAAGATGTGTCATCAGATTGCGCTAGAGAGCTTCTCAGAGATCTATTAGTTGGAAGAGACAGCTTTAATCTAATCCCCATCGCATAATTTCTCATAAGGCGGCCAGTCCGAATTTCGAAATTAATAAGATTCTCAGCTAACAGGCTATCATATAAAGTCACCTGGATGCAATCTAACGCTGGGGTGTCTGAAGGCCACCAACTAGCACTCAAAATATCTGATCTAATTACAGAGAGGAATTTGCATTTTACCATAAGCCAGAATATTACTTTGTTGATTAACCCATTAGTAACTTCAAAGGCTCCAGCCTTAAGTTTAGACACTCGCGTCGAGTGCAAGTCTCTTGTGCAAGTCACCATCCACTGCTCTTGTCGTACTGTTGATGGCTGTTTGATTAAGATGCCTTACAGATCGTACTAGGTAATTTGCAAAAGAAACACTTGTGAATCGAGGAATATCTGGCGGCTTTATCGAACTTGAGTTGGCAGCAGAATTATGAGTCTGATCCAATCTATCTGTGTCTACTGGCGCTTTCAAACAGATTTGGTTCACTTGGGGGTTTGAGAAAGTTTGAGTTGGATCTTTGTCGCAGCAGAACAGCAAAACTCTTTGCTGTATCAAAGAGACTTGGTCCACCAGGGAAACAATTGTATTGCTAATATTGACAAAGACGCTAAGTCAATAGGTGTCACCAGACCTGGTTGGCCTCCCTTTCCCATTGGATTGTCATGGCTGTTTTTAGATTGTGACTGGGGTAAATTTGGCCACTCAGCATCCGCAGGAGTTTGAAGGGCTGCAAATCAGTTCTGTCAGGGAATGCTCAGGGCAATGATAACTTCAGAAAACAAGGAACAAGGGGTTTTAGTAGTTTGTATCGTAAGACCTTCTTCTCTAGTCTTAGGTTTAGATTTGGGCAATAAAGGGATTACATCTTCAGCGGATTCCAATATTGCACACTGATTGTCTGAGGCAGCAGGGCTTGTTTGCCGTCTAGTGACTGCTTTCTGCAGTTTTTTAGCTTTAACATTTTTAAACATGTCCGGAACCTTTGTAGCATCACCCTTCCTTTTATCAGAGTCTGCTGGGTTTAATAGGGATTCAACTTCTTCAACTAATAAATAAATGCCAGCCAACGTATCGGTATTAGGGCACAAGTCGACTGTTTGCTTTTTACGGCCTGGTTTCGAGGGCTTCTTGGCACTAGTTTCAACTCTAATTATGTAGCCAGCTTTCCTTGTGCCAATAATGAGGGTCTGCACGCACCAAAGCACAAGAGCAGGATGAAAGAAATAAAAGGAGTAGGACTTACTCGTCTCAATGGGATTTGCAAGGCTCATTTAAGAAGTTCTTAGTGGATTCATGTGCAATGAATAGCTATGTTTCTTGTTTGCTGGTCCGTTGGGCAGCTCTGTCTGGCCAAAATAATGTTTTGGTAGGATTTTCAGGCTTAAAGGTTGTAAGCCCTATTTCCAAACCTCTTGCCTTGACTATTGATCATTTTACTGTGGATTCACAATTCCTATTGACATTCAATTGTGGAGAAAATCTAATGGGCCTAGATCTATTAAAAAAGTTGCATGCAGCCATTATTTGCTCCCCGGAAGGTGTTTACATAACGGTGGGACCAAATGTGATAAGCTCTCAGCAGTACCTGTCCAAAGATGTGCCCCTTCCTGCCGAGTTTCAGGTGTGCCGCACACTTTGGTGACAACAGCTGACATGGATGCAGGTCTGTTAAAAATTCCCCCTATTTCCATTAAACTTAAGGACAATGCCATTTTGCCCCATATTCCCCAGTACAAAATTCCTCAAGCAGGGGAGCGAGCTTTGTTGTGAATTATACAAGCTCTGATTGCGTCAGAGTAGTTGAGGAGACAGCAGCGAATGTGTGTGCCAGTCCTATTCTTCCTATTGTGAAAAAGGCATCTCCAGACTCCTCTGATGACCACCCAGATGTTTATCATTTTGGAATTGAGTTGCGCGCAATTAATAAAATAGTGGTCCCTCAGTTCCACAGGGTCCCTGACATTACTGCCCTTCTAACAATGATTCCTTTGTACGCCAAATTCTTCTTGGTCATCGATTTGAAAAATGCATTCTTTAGTATCCGATTCTTCCTGACAGCCAACATTTCTTCAGTTTTACCCTAGCTGGCAGAAGCTTTAGAATATGTTGCACTCCTCAGGGCTATACTGAGAGCCCTAGCGTTTATATAGCCAAACCTTGAAAGCCCAATTGGACTTCCTCACGCTTTCCTCGGTTAATGTATTGCTCCAATATGTGGATGACGTACTAATAGCATCTGATATTGAACAGGAATGCAAAGACAGTACAGTTAAGTTGTTGCTACATTTGGCTCACCATGGACATAAAGTCACCCTTTCTAAATTTCAAAATTGTCGACAGGAGGTCAACTATTTAGGTCACCTACTATCGAAGGAGGGTAGGAGATTGACCCCTGAGCGCATTAGCACTATTGTTAAAATGCCTATCCCTAAACCTCAGAGGGAAGTGCACGCTTTCATTGGCATCATTTCCTACTATCGCCATTGGATCCCTAATTATTTATTAATAATAAAGCCTTTGCTTGCATTAACCACTAAAGATTTGCAGGAGCTCCTGCCTTGGATGCCTGAATGTCAGCAGTCTTTTAAGCAATTAAATGTTGCGCTTTGCTCTGCTCCTGTGCTTGGCACACCTGATTATGGGAAGCCATTCGTGCTGTATGTATACAAGATGGTTGATTGTGTACTCCCTGTTTCAACACAGGCCTTTGGAGGTAAGCAACGGTCCTGTGCATATTTGTCTGCTTTGCTTGATCCAGTTGCCAGAGCCCTTCTGAGCTGTCTAATAGCGGTCGCGGCTGTGGCCATCTCTACAAATCAATCGGCTGGGCTAATACTTGATACTGACCTCACAGTCATGGTGCCCCATACTGTGGACACCCTTTTTTTTGTTTAAATCTGTTTTATTGAATTTCAGTGCATCAAACACAGTACAATATGACAAATCGGGGCCCCCTAGGCAACCCTGAAAGCCATGGCTGTACCCCCTCTGTGGACACCCTTTTGAATAAGACCAAGACACAGCACCTCAACAGTGCACGTCTGACCAGTTATGAGCTAACTCTTTTTGCCCCATATTACAATAAAATATTTTCCACCCTCTCTACCTTGCCATGTTACTGCCCTTCCCTTCTGAGAGTGAGGAAATAGACATACATGATTGTCTTTTTCAGACAGAGGAAGAGACGAAGGGACGCGTAGACCTAACTGATGTTCCCTTATCTGACCCCTAGGGGAACTATATGTTGATGGCTCTAGTTTCAAATTACCAGATGGCACCACCACCTTAGCATATGTGCTTAATACACTACATACGGTAGTTGAGGCATCACAAGTTCCCATCAGCCTGCTTAGGTGGCTGAACTGGTTGCCCTTATTAGAGCTTGTGAGTTGAGCGAGGGGCTGGCTGTTAGTGTTTATACTGACAGCCCGTATGCCTTTGGAGTCGCCTATAATTTTTGGCAGTTCTGGGCAGAGAGAGGCTTCCTTACTTATAGAAAATTATGCAAGTGTTGAATGAGGCAGTGCTTCCTGAGATCGGGCCACCCAAGAGCCCCAGTCTGCTGGCCCATCTGTGCTGGAGCCCCAGTCCATTGACCCCTCTGTGTCTGAGCTCCTGTTTGCACACCCCTTAGTCGCTGAAATAGCTAGGTATAATTTGTGGCCCGAAGGAGGAACAGTGCACCAAAGGGGTCAGATTAGCAGGGATGGACTCAATAAGTCAGGCAACAGTAGCATAGGGAGAGAAGAGATTGGTGTATTGTTAAGACATTGGGCAAGATAATCAGGTGTTTAATCAGGTGTGCTTCCCTAGGAAGGGGGCTGCCTCATCCTGAGCGACGTGGGATTCTTCAGGAGCTGGTCCGATAGCTCCAACTGATGAACAATAGGAGCCTGCCAGTGAGGCTCTGACGGACACTGGGAACATTTGCCCTTCCCTCTGTTTTCTTGTCATTGGCTCCATTGCATGTCCTTTCCTCAGGTCAGAATGTATCCATTTGGTTGCCCCATTATGGAGGAGGAACAGCCATTTGCAACCTCTCGTGTTGGGAAGTGAGTCTGGTTGATCCAGTTGATTTACAAATAGTAAAATAGTGTTTGTGGTAATTGCCCTGATATCCCTAATGGAAGTACTTGGAATAGTCTGGTTTCTTGAAGAGAAATATCCTGTGCACTCTTTGGTTGGTACAACGCCTGTTCCCACTGAACATATGTTTGTTACCTTTGCCCCCCATAAAGCTGAACACCGAAAAACATACATAGATAATGTATTCTTGTAAACACTGTACCAAGCACATGACACATCAAATATCACAATATGATGGATCTGTGGCCTGCTCCCTTCTGTTACACATAAGACCGACAGCCTGCTGTCACTGCCTATGTTTTATTTGGGCAGCTGTGAGGGCTGGTTTCAGTTGTTCTCTTCGGTATACATCCATTATCATTCATGTACCATGAATATGACATCTGCCGATTAGCTCACAGTGTTAGAATATATATGTGTTCATCAAGGATTTTCCCTGGGAGAACAAGGGACCCCTGATACATTATCCCCAACAGCTTGTATGAATGTATATGAAAGAGAGAAAAATGTATCATGACTTCAAAATTAAATGTTGGATTTTTAGGGATTTAATGTCACTGAATACTTTTGTTCATTCCAGATGCGCAATATTACTCACAATTAAGCATGGGCGAATTTTGCGAATCTGGCGTTCGAGAATTTTGCGAATTTGCGAACTCGCAATCCGCAAAATCCGCGAATTCCCGCAAATTTGAGGATTTTTTTTGTGTTCGCAAGGATTTCTGCCAGTTCGCAAGGATTTCTGCCAGTTCGCGAGGGTTTTGTACCAGTTCGCAATTGCGAACTTACATGTCGGCTCGCAATGGTCGCGATTATGTTGTTTCTACGTCTGGTTCATCATCACAGGTTCCCAGTACCCTCTGTTTCACCCCTGCCACCCTCTGTTTCACCCATGCCACCCTCTGGTACATCAATGCCACCCTCTGGTTCATCATCACTGTAGATTATGGGGGGAAAAAGCAAGCACACCTGCCCTGCTTCAACTGACATGAATTAATTTGGGGTTGATTTATTAATGTGTCACGGTTTTAAAATTCCAGTCTGGCACCTGCTTCCTTATCTGTAATTTGCTTTCTGTTGCAGTGCAATTTTTTTTCCAGGACCTTTGTGGCCTACTTGTAGCTATTCTATGAGCCTGCTGTGAGGGTCAGAGCAGGGTCATACAATTGTTGCAACTAGCAACTGAACTCTGGAGGGGCCCTTGTCAGGAAGCACTACAGGGAATGGTTACTAATGATGAGTTTGAACTTTTGAACCCGCTGAATGCTTTCACTTTTGCAAAACTCGTTTTTCTGCAGAACAGCATTACAGCAACTGTAATGCCCCAAACAAGCTTACTTGAGAAAGTTGATTTCTAATCCAAAAGTGATCCAAAGAAAGTCAAAAGGCCTCAAATCCAAAAAAGTGCAGGCAAATGTCAACCTGAGGAGTTATTCTGATAAAAATCATCATTTTCAGAAGGTCTATGCTGCTTGCTAGTAGATTTCTTGTGCAGAATTGCAATTTTTGTAATTTTGCGAGTGCGAGATTGTTGCTGCCCGCCGCACCTACATGTTCGCAATTGCGAACTTACACCGCACGCCGCAAAATTGTATCACCAAGAAAAAAAAATCCGCTGCGTGCGAATTTGCGGATTTTCTCTAAATTCGCGAGCGTTCGCGGATTGCAAATTTACCGAAAATCCGCAAAATCCGCGAGCGGAACGGATTTTCCGCCCATGCTTACTCACAATGAGGCCCTACCGGTGCTGGTAGTCAACACAACAGCTGGGTTTTGTGTTCGTAGGCTTGGGACGGTAAAAGAGTAATTGCAACTATACCTACACATTGAGCACGAGTAAAAGCTGCCTCTGCTCCCACCACATAATATTTACTTTGCTTGTGGATCTCAAGCTTAAGTGTGGCTTTCTAGGGGATGGTCAGGTGTCTGCTATCTTTCTTTCTTCCTTCCCCCAGTGTATATAGGACCGTCCAACTATCATAGGGACCATCGACTGCAATGTAGGAGGCCCATTTGTTCAGAATAAAAATGGTTATTAACACTGAAGATATAGAACAGACAATACTCTGCAGCAGTTCACAGATGCTATGAAGGGTATTTTACCCTTTTGGGGCCCTATGTCCAATAGCTTTAGCATTCGTCGGCTCACCAGCATTGTGGAAGGGATCATTATTACCACGGCAGGGATTTTGACAAATATTACAGCTGAGCTTCAGGCTACCAGCTTTTGCTCTTCAGAAGAGGATGGTGTTAGACGTCACCCTTGCTGATCAGTGAGGAGCCTGTCGCAGTATTGGTAGCAGTTGTTGGGTTTACATACTGGACCACGTCCCTAATGTATACACTGCTATACAGAAGTTGCACAGGCTCACATCTGACATCCACCAAGAGAATGGTACCTGGACTCTCTGGTTGGTTCTGGGGTTTACTAACATTCTGGGGGTGGAACATTCGTATCTTCCTGATAATAATAGCAGGCGTCATCTTCATATGTGGCCTATGTGTACATTGCCTTCTTGCTTGCTGTGCTTACTGTGTTGAGAAGTTGACACTCACGCCAAAGGCCCCAATACATGACGCTCAGTCTTCGACCATGATGAACCAGACTGTCCACGATTTAATGTCTATTGACGAAGGCATTTTTTAATATTGATAGTGTGTGTATTAACATATAAAAAAAGTTTTCTTCTTATTTACGTAGTTATTGGCTTCCTAGCACTAGACAAAATTGTTAGCAACTTCTAGTATTATGCAAGTTAATTCAGCATTTGTGGCACCATTTTGTATTCAGTCGCCATTTTATACTAATTTCGCAAATAAGCTTCTGTCTCATACTGTCTGCCTCAGCAGAACGCTATCTCAATTGTTTCTCTTTATCATTCAAGGTTGAGCTTCATTGCACTAATGAAGAGATGGTTCTGTGTTTGCATGTCTTTCCCAGTAGGTAGTCCTGCTCCCACTCTCAGAGAGACGGGCCGAGTAACCTTGAAACTAAGGTAGTTTATACCCGGTCTCAGAATGGTAGCTCGTCCTTCTGTAACTCCTTTGTTCATCAATGTCCAGACTGGAAAATTCCAGTCTGGGTGGGTCTTTAGAGGTGTTGGAAATGTATATCTAGAAAATGAAGTGCTATCAATTGGAAACTGATTGCATCCCTTAGGGCACACTTGTGTTGGGGGGTCTTTGACTCCAAAAGTTTTGAAAGAAACAGTATTGACAAGTTTGTTTGTATCTCAAAGAATAACATTTTTAATCCAATGTGGTCATTGTAATTAAGCATGGGCGGAAAATCCGTTTCGCTCGCGAATTTTGCGGATTTTCGGTAAATTCGCAATCTGCGAGATTCGCGAATCTCCCGCAAAATCCGCAAATCCGCGAGCAGCGGATTTTATGGCTTGCTCGCACTGTTCGCGTGAGTTTGCAGCTTCCCAGTACAACTTCGCGCCCCGCGAATAAGCGCAAAATTGCAGAAATACGATCTTAGCAAAACTGAAACTACTTACCAGGTTCAAAAGTTCAGGCTCATCATTAGTAGCCATTTCCTGTAGTGCTTCCTGAGGGGCCCCTCCAGAGTTCAGTTGCCAGTTGCAACTATTATGTGACCCTGCTCTGAACCTCAGAATAGTTACACATATGCCACAAAGGTCCTGAATTACAGCTAAGGGAGACAAGCAGGAGCCAGGCTGGAAGTTCAAATCCATTAATCAGCCCCTAATTCATTATTGTCAGTTGGGTCAGGGCAGGTGTTGTAACTAATTTTGCAACAATGAAAGCACTTAGCAAGTGCAAAAGATCACTAATCAGGAAGCACTAAGGAAGCAGGTGCCAGCTAAAAAAATATTCTGTGACACATTAATCAGCCCCAAATTAATTCAGGTCACTTGAGGCAGGGAAGGTGTGCTTGCTTTGCCACAATAATGTACACTGTCTGGACAACCAGAGGGTGCTGTGATGAAACAGAGGGTGGCATGGGTGGGCCAGAGGGTGGCATGAGTAGTCAGAGAGTGGCAGTGGTGACAGAGAGTGGCAGTGATGAAGAAGAGTGTCCCAAACAGGCTGGACACGTAGAAACAACAAGTTCGCGAAACTTGCGACCCGACAGGTAAGTTCGCGTTTGCAAAATTGTACAAAACCCTCGCGAACTGGCAGAAACCCGCGCGAACACACAGAAAAAAATCCACAAATTCGCGAGAATTCGCGGATTTTGCGAATTGCGAGTTCGCAAATCCGCAAAATTCGCGAACGCGAGATTCGCAAAATTCGCCCATGCTTAATTGTAATATGTTTCTCCACATACTCAATGTTGAACATTATATCCATAATTATTTCCTCCTGCTCCAATGCATTTCGGGCTGCTGCCCTTCATCTGGGAGCATCTAAAAAAACGACAAATCAGAAAACCTATGTATATTCCTTCAACAAAACAGATCAACAAATGTGCAATAAATATACAAAAATACAAAAATAGTGCACTGAAAATCAAAATCTACACAAGGTGAACATTAGTGAGCAATCAACAAGTTTGTGCACGTGAAAGTTGGGAAACGTGCTGTTAGGTCTTCAACGTGCGTGGGGCACAACGGTTCTGGGGCAGGTGGTGATATCACGCTGTACAGAAAAAGGTCAGGTTAAAATGAAGGTGTTTTAGGAGCCAAAGGCGCTAAACGTGACTGTTGTTGAAGCATGGCTAGATAGATGTGAGCATCTTAAAATAAAATTCGTAATTTACCCAAGCGCTAAATGCGGCTAGTAAAACAAATTAATTACTGGCAGCCTTAATGGTGGTTAGTGAGAAATGCTCAGCGAATTACGTTAGGGAAAAGAAATGGCGAGTCTGTTCGCGCTGGTTCAAACGCTCAGCAGTGGGTTGGGAAGGTGTGGTTTAAACCCGGTGAACCGGTCACGTGCTCGGGAAGCATGGAACTAAAGATAGGACTGACAATGTGTATCAAAGGAATAACTGTTGTACAATGATTTTGTCAAACGATAACAACAAATGAAGAAAATTACAAATGAAAAAATGATAAATAAAAAGATGTGTTCTCATGTCTAGGAATAATCAAAAGGTACACAAGGAGAACTGACCAGAACTGGTGACTCCGTGGCGGGGGTTCTTCAAAGATTATTTATAGATAGCATGAAAATTCAATGCGTTCATTTAACCAATATGGTTTCATGGACTGAAGTTTGTAGATACAATAATTTTCTCTTTGGAGTAAGTGCTTGTTATTGTCTCATCCCTTCACTTTGTCGATGACTTCCAAAATTGTGTATTTCAGTTGTGAAACAGAATGTTTCATTTCGTTGAAATGACTTGCTACTGTCGATTTTTGGCTCATGCTGCGTATGTTGGACTTGTGTTTATTTAAGCGTAGTTAGATTTTTCGCTCAGTTTTGCCAACATAAGTCTTTCCACATGGACATTTTAAAAGATAAACACAGTTATTGGTGTCACAGGTGGCTACCGAAGCTACCGAAGCTAGAGCAGACACTTTCGCATTCGGCACCAAAGAAGCCAGTAGAATTTATGCCTTAATACAGGACGACATATCTCAATCTTCTACAACAAGGAGTAAAGAACAGAACGCAAAACAACTTTTGTACTTATCGAAGCGGAAAATAAACCAAACACTTCATGCTGCGACATTAGTTAAATATCACAAGACTCTTCGCATCCCTAGGGGCCTACGAATTGCACTCAAACCCTCACTATGCAAGAACTCTAAACAATTTCAAGACAAGTGGTACGCTATTCTAAATAAATGTAGCCTCAATTTGATCCTTTTAATAGTGGAAGAGTTATCCAAGATCATAATTGAATTAGAAAAAGAAATAGCAGAAACCACTGAAGAACTCACAAACAATATGTCAACGGAGGAATGGGACTTATTCATTGCAGACATCAAGCAACAACTAGAAAAACACCACAACAAAATTAAGGATCGAAAAATTAGAAAATTCAGGCGTGACACGCTTGACTACAAATTGGACGAAGTATACACCTGGGCGGAGGTGTACGCCCAGAGGAGAAGATCATGCCCATACACCCAAAACACGGATACGACCTCTTCGGAGAGTGATAGCACAGAACGTCAACGCAAATTCGGACAACAAGGGAATCGCCAACCAGGATTTCGACAAACTGGAAGATCACAAGAACAGACACCAAGCACATCAACTGATACCACTATAACTCCTTTTTTAGAACAGGTAGTAGAACAAGACGACCCAGGAGGGGCAAAAAAAAAAGCACTCCACAGACCAGAAGCGTGACCCTACCAAAGGAAAAGGAAAAGAAAAAGAAATAGATGATAATCAACTGGTAATCAACATTTCCGATCACACGTTCACCAATCAAGAAATTAAGGGCTAGATGTAGGTAATTCTATTTTACCACTTCTAAAATACCGAATTTTACCGATTCGGTATTTAAGAAGTGGTAAAATAGAAGGGGGCACATGTAGGTATTTCACAATCGGTAAATACCGAATCTGTAAGATTCGGTATTTACCGAAGCCTTGAAGCCCATAGGAATCAATGGTGAATACCGAATCGGTATTTACTGATTCGGTAAATTCCGATTTTTGCAAGGGTGCAGACTTTGACACTCTCTGGCACCCCAATTCCGGCTTGTGTGCCATGTGGCACACAGACATGCCCTAAGGGCATGTCTGTGTGTCACATTGCACAGGTGTGCATGCACAGATGTGCATGCACACCTGGATTCGGTATTTTACCACCCAATGGGATTGGGTGGTAAAATACCGAATCTGAAAGGCCTGCGGCACTCAAAGATGTGCTACCTACATGTGCTTTTACAGAATCGGTATTTTTACCGAGTCTGTATTTACCGATTCGGTAATTTTACCGAATCTGTAAATACAGATTCGGTAAAATACCGATTCTGTAAATCATGCTCCTACATTAGAAAACTCTAATACCGGTCGGAAACGGCCAAAATCGGCCGTTTCCGACCGGTATTAGGGCTCCTACATCGGGCCCTAAGCTCCTACAAAAAGGCACTTCTTTCGTGCCCACCACTAAATCCAATCTATTAGAATTGGAAATCGACACGTTCAAATTGACCAGAAAATTAAGACTCAGGCATTTTTTCAACAATATCATGAGCCCACAAGGCGAGGATAAAGTTGACCCACTGATTGGCTTAAAAGTACTGAGTACATTTCAGGCCCCTGTAAGCCATAAAACCATCGACTTATTTGAACAACTCATCAAAAAAGACCTGACTACCATCAATTACAAAAAAACAACATAAAAGAACATGACCCAAAAGGATCAAGACCGATTAAAATCTATCGCCCATAACGAAAAAATAACCTACACTAAAGCAGACAAAGGAGGCGCGATAGTCGTCATGAACGCCTATATATCTCCAAAAACTAAATGAGCATGTTTCAGATGAAAGTATCTACATGAAGTTACCAGGAAATCCTACACAACAGTTCGTCACAGCGTTGAAAAACATCATTGACAAAGCGTATTCACAAGGAATCATCGATCAAAGAACAAAAAACTTTCTGTTGTTATCCCACCCAAGAAGTCCATCAATATATGCCATGCCAAAAATACATAAAGACTTGAACAACCCACCAATTCGTCCTATTGTATCCACTCGTGGCAGTATTCACGTACCTGTAGGACAGTATCTGGATCGTATATTACAACCCACAGTTCAATCATTGGCAAGCTACATCAGAGACACTTCAGATTTTCTATGTAAACTACAGGATCTGGAAATCCATTCCAATGAAACACTATGGTTATGCACTGCTGTCGTCAGTGCTTTGTACACATCCATTCCACATTTAGGCGGCATTGAGGCCATGGAACAAGCCGTCTTGAGTTTAGACTTGGATGAACCAACCAAAATTTTCTTAATGGAACTAGTGACTTTGACCTTATACCACAGTTATTTCAAACACCAAGATAACTGGTATTTGCAACTAGTGGGCACCAGCATGGGCAATTGCGCAGCTCCAGTCTACGCGTACATTTACATGGGAGAAATCGAGCACGCCAACATATGGTCTAACCCGGATTGGAGCAATAATCTAAAAATTTATGTACGCTACATCGATGACTTGTTCATCCTTTGGAAGGACACAAAAGAAAGTTTAGAAAAAGCCCTGAACACTTTGAATAATATCGATGATCGAATCAAATTCACATGGAACATTGAATCAAAATCCATCACCTTTTTGGATGTCAAGATCACACTCAAGAACAACCAAATCACCACTGACATCTTCCAAAAACCTACGGATCGGAACAATACCTTACACTACACAAGTTTTCATCAAGCATCATTAAAGAAACATCTACCCAGGTCTCAACTACTCAGAGTTAAGCGTATAACATCAGATCCCACAGTAGCTGAGACACGTATCAATGAAATGACGGAGAGATTCCGCTCAAGAGGATACCCTGACCAGATTTTGGAATCTGCCAAAAATCTAATTAAACCATTGGATCATCAAGAAATTTTGAAAAAACTAAGACAAAAACCTAAGAGCGACCGCATGGTTGTAGTTTCGAAATTTTCCAATGTTAGCACAACATTCAGGAACGTCGTCTTGAAACACTGGCCGTTACTTCCGCTGGAAACGGAATTTAAAGATATGTTCAAATCACAACCACTGTTTGCTTACACCAGGGGAAAAAACCTGGGAGAAATTCTCAAACAAACTAAAATGACTGTCCCACAATCATGCGGTACTAGACCGTGCAACAACTGTAACAATTGCCATAACATAATAATGGGTAACAAAATAACGCATCCAATGAAAGGACATGAAATTTCTCTACACGTCACAGTCCCCTGTGACACCAATAACTGTGTTTATCTTTTAAAATGTCCATGTGGAAAGACTTATGTTGGCAAAACTGAGCGAAAAATCAAACTACGCTTAAATGAACACAAGTCCAACATACGCACCATGAGCCAAAAATCGACAGTAGCAAGTCATTTCAACGAAATGAAACATTCTGTTTCACAACTGAAATACACAATTTTGGAAGTCATCGACAAAGTGGAGGGACAAGACAATAACAACTACTTACTCCAAAGAGAAAATTATTGGATCTACAATCTTCAGTCCATGAAACCATATGGGTTAAATGAACGCATTGAATTTTCATGCTATCTATAAATAATCTTTGAAGAACCCCCGCCACTGGGTCACCAGTTCTGGACAGTTCTCCTTGTTGTTGTATTAAGTACCTTTTGATTATTCCTAGACATGAGAACACATCTTTTTATTTATCATTTTTTCATTTGTAATTTTCTTCATTTGTTGTTATCGTTTGACAAAATCATTGTACAACAGTTATTCCTAACATTGTCAGTCCTATCTTTAGTTCCATGCTTCCCGAGCAGGTGACCGGTTCACCGGGTTTAAACCACACTTCGCATTAGTTTCCCAACCCACTGCTGAGCGTTTGAACCAGCGCGAACAGACTCGCCATTTTTTTCCCTAACGTAAGTCGCGGAGCATTTCTCACTAACCACCATTAAGGCTGTCAGTAATTAATTTGTTTTACTAGCCGCATTTAGCGCTTGGGTAAATTACGAATTCTATTTTAACATGCTCGCATCTATCTAGCCATGCTTCAACAAGTGTCACGTTTAGCGCCTTTGGCTCCTAAAACACCTTCATTTTAACCAGGCCTTTTTCTGTACAGCGTAATATCACCACCCGCCCCAGAACCGTTTCTGTCCCACGCACGTTAAAGACCTAATAGCACGTTTCCCAGCTTTCACGCACACAAACTTGTTGATTGCTCACTAATGTTCACCTTGTGTAGATTTTGATTTTCAGTGCACTATTTTTGTATTTTTGTATATTTATTGCATGTTTGTAGATCTGTTTTGTTGAAGGAATATACATAGGTTTTCTGATTTGTCGTTTTTTAGATGCTCCCAGATGAAGGGCAGAAGCCCGAAATGCATTGGAGCAGGAGGAAATAATTATGGATATAATGTTCAACATTGAGTATGTGGAGAAACATATTACAATGACCATATTGGATTAAAAACGTTATTCTTTGAGATACAAGCAAACTTGTCAATACTGTTTCTTTCAAAAGTTTTGGAGGCAAAGACCCCCCAACACAAGTGTGCCCTAAGGGATGCAATCAGTTTCCAATTGATAACACTTCATTTTCTGGATTATCACTCATCCATTGGGGAGAGAACGATACCTGGGAGCACCTGCTCTATAGATTGAACCTTTGCTTACAAACAGTTGATCCACAGCTGTGCACTTGTCTACCAACCAACATAGGAAATGTATATCTGACATTACCACGTTGACTGGAGTTAGTCCCTCTACAGCATTCCAAGGAGGCTGGTCAGATTAGACTCCCCTCAAGTGTATGACTAATAAATAACTTTGTTTTTTTATTCTCTACTGTCTGACCGACTCTTCATTTGTATGGAAGGCTGAGAGGTGAATTCGAGTGACCCGGGTGGCCCTAATCCGGTCACTTCCTTAACCTCTGAAGAGGACTAAAGATGATGTCCCCTCATACTATAACAAAACGTACATGGGTGCTACTGATCTATTGGCGTGTGGCTATGACTAAGAAAGTAGTGTGTTTAGAAATGGATGTGTTCATTCACAGATGGAAAGAAAACCCATCAGCCCAACCAATGGCGGAACATCATCATCTGGGATTTTATTAGAAAACTGGTATCTACTAGGTGTCTCACTGGGTGTTAACGTGAGAACAGTCCTAGTATAGATCCACCAGTGATGAGAAGCCAAAGGAAGTAGTGTTGTGGTGCTGAAAAATTTGCAGTGCTTAGATGTACAGGCCCCCATCAGGTCCGCAGTCATTAAACGATTTGGCGCGCAAACCGGATACTGAAGCCTGTCTTCCTGTGATGTCGGTACCTCCCCCTCAGCTTAGGCCTAAGCATGGGGTACCGATGGACAGGTAGGACGCAGCGGCTCTACGGACGGCTTCACGGACGGCTTTCTTCAACTTTGCACAACTCGTCCTTTTGGTCCACGCACTGCGGCCGCTTCTCGCCACTTGTAGAGCTTGCAGAGCGGATTTCACTATTCATCCTGGGGTGCACTATTACTAGTGCTTCTGCACCGGGAGACCATTGCACTTTATCACCTTAGCAACATCAAAGACAACGGCTCGAATATCGAGTCTCTAGACCATAAAATTTACAAGTACAGAAATTAAATTATAGAAATGTTTTATCTGTGAGTCAAAATCCAGCCTTTAAACAGCCTTTCCTGATTGGCAACTCTTAACAGGCTTAGTTAGGCTGCTTTTATGAGGTGATAAGTGGCCGCATAGAACAGAAGTTATATGGTAGGAAGAGCTCTGTAGCTGCACAAAACAGGTCAAGGCGGGGGTTGGGTAAATCACACTGAGCTTCAAATAGAGCATGACAGTAAGGAAATTCAGCCAGGCCTACTTCCTCTTCCTGTTACCCAAGCCAGATGGCAGACCCAGGAATGGAATTTGCAGGAGGTGGAGGGGGAGTGTTAATGGAAATGAGCCACACTAGTAGGTTGATTTTGCCAGCTCTTGCTCCAAAGGAGAGAATATCTCCATCTTGAATTTTAAAGTGTAGTGCTTTGTGGGACAAAAATATGCCACACTTTGGAGGAAGCTGTCATGCTTTTGGGGTGGCAAGTGGGTCTTCATTGGACAGGGGTGCCCCCCTGTTTGTCGCCCCAGATCTTTGAATAAATATGTGAGAGCTGCATAGAAATGCAGCTTTTGCTGCCTAAAACTACAAGAAGATGGACGGCCCTGCTGCAACCCTTCTCTGCACCACACAGTATTGCTCCCTAAAGGACTTCTCCTGTTGCACACTTGAAACTACAGTTCTGCGGCTTTGCCTTGCTTCAAAATGAAATAAGGAGTGGATTCCCTAAAAGCAACATGTTAGCAGAGCTGTTCTGCACCATCTCCCTCAAGAAGTCCCCTGCCTGGAGTACGTCCAGTGGACTTTTAAAGATTTTGCCAGGTGCATTGTGGGAATTGTATTTTTAAACTTCTAGGGGCCGCCTCAGAGCTTCTAGACATTTGGATTTTAGTTTTTTACACTTTGAACCCTCAAGACGAAGTTCAGGAAGAAGTTCCATAAGTTTGGAGAAGTTTGGAGTAACTTTTGGAAAAAGCTCCATAAGTGGACCGGTCCAATGTCGAGAGTCAAGCCGACTACCTTCAACCGTGACAACCTGGATGTCAAGGTCATCCCGCTGAATGCTCCCGAGCTACAGACTTCTGAGATTTGACCTGGGCCTTGTGGAAAAGCAATCTGACAATATTGCTTCAAAATTGGCCTGCTAGAGGAGACCGCACAATGATGAGAGAAAATCCTCCAGAAAAGTTTCTAAGTCTGAAGTTAGAATTTTGACTGGGGCCTACCGCTTAATGTATCTGACCAGTGCTCCATCGCGGTAGGCCTAAAACCTTGACTTAGTCCTGGTTAGGCGCAACTGGATGTCCCATGTCGGTGGTATATATTTTTAAGCACTAGTGGTTAATCTTTAAAAAATGATATCTCCAGTTCCCTATGTTGGAATTTTGTTGTTTTGATGTCATTTTAAAGATGAAATATTTCCTATTTTTATAAATTGGTGTGGGATTTGTATTGTGTGTTGTGTCTTTCTTATTTAATGTATTGGTATTTATAAATGCTTGACATACTTGTCTCCAGAGTTAAGCCTGACTGCTCACAGCCAGCTACCAAGGTTTGGCCAGGGGCTAATGTATTGAGACCTTGTCTGGATCTCATGTTGCGTGGGTGGCCTTATTGCTAATGGCGGGTGAATACTTACCCCTACCAAAATCCATCCTCTAACACCCCCAAGAAAAGTTTAAGAGGTGCAGGGGTGCACGCTAAAAGCACAATAATCAAATGTTAAATTTATGCATGGTCAGGAGTAGCACTCACTTTGCTGAGATCTTTTGTCCTCACCGTAGCACAGCTGTCTCCATTAAATGAATAAGGAGTGACAGGCAACTAGACCATCATTGCGTGATGGCGTCCAAGACGTGCCGCTGCAAATAGACCATCACGCCAAGTTAGAGCCCTAGGCATGCCTCTGAAGAAGAGTAAAAATGGTGTCCCCTCATGCTATACTTTCCAGGCCAAAGCAGCCCAATAAACAAATACCGGTAAGAAGTGTCCTGAAACTTTTTCCCCAAAGAAAAGTCCAAGAGGTGCAGTGGCGCAAGTTAAAAGCACTATATTCAAACTACAAATTAATGCATGGCCAGGAGTAGAACTCACTTGGCTGGGAACTTTAGCTCTCATGTAGAGCAGCTGTCTCCATTAAATGGGTAAGAAGTGAAAGGCAACTGGACCATCATTACAAGAAGGCACCCAAGGCATGGCTCTGAAGAGAAATATAAATGACATGTAAGACATGCCCTGAACCCCCCCCCCCCCCCCCCCCCCCACACACAAGAACATTTTAAGAGGTGCAGTGGTGCAAGTTAAAAGCACAATAATCAAAGTCAAATACATTCAGGGTCAAGACAGGTGTAACACTCATCATGTAATAGAAAAAAGAAAAGGACCTTTAAAAGTAGAGATACCGTATGCTGTGGACTGTGAACCATCAGCACAATATAGGACATCTGCCACAAAGAACAGCCAAGCAGAGCCAGTTGACAGGTCAGTTGAACTGGAGCTGAGTTACACAATGCACACATGCTGCCTCCTTCAAAGAACAGCGGCTGAAACATGTGCAGCAGCAAGGGACAGGTAGCAAAAGGAAGTACCAACTAGACTAATGATCTTCATTGATTAGAATTTAGTAGAAGAAAGTCAACGAGTTAGGCAGTGAGTACACAAGGCCAGCAGAGCATGCATTCAGTATCACAGTCCACAAGCAACAACACATGCTGCAACGGATGAGTGTGCAAATGGATCCACTCAACAGCATATGTGGCTGTGTCCATGGTCAGGAATCTGTATCTGCTGTCTGCCTGGGCACAATTCCATTCTCTGGCATTTTGTGTTAGAATTATTACACAAAATGCACGAGAATAGGCCATGATGTCTTGCTGTGTAATTCAGACTTCAAAGGAGCACAGGGAATCGAGAATGAACTGAATGTGGAAGTGCATTGTTTGCATTACATGTTATTTTTTGCTATTATTTATTGTGAAAAATGTGTCCTCTTGCCAAAAAAGAATCTGAGGATGAATTTTGAGCTACAAATAGTGGAAAATGTTGAAGCTGTCCTTTCACGTAATAACACATAATTTCATATCATTGTTTGACATTTTGCTTACTGCCAGTAGGCGATGTAAGAGATATGTTTCAAAAGGTCTTGATAGTGTGGTGCTTCTTAAACAAACAACAAATACGCATTGTATCCCATGTTGGATATCACAAATGTTAACAATTTTATTTGGAAAATGCACTTCAAGAATTTTCAAAAGATTATTCCAGCCATACTGCTGGGGTACACTATGTTCTTTTTTGACTTGTTGAAAACATTCCTACACATCCCAATCCACTTCACCCACACATATACATATATTACCTAGTGGCGGTCGTCACTAGGTTGTTTTAGTTAGGTGTGCCCTTCCATATGAAAACAATTTTTTTCGGTTGCTAATGCCTTTGGCACCGTTTTATGAATCGCCACAAAACTTTCCAAAAAGGTGCTACTTTTTACTAGTTTGTCCATAGCAAGTTTCAGAGTGATTTGTGAGGTGGGGACCAATGAAAATAGGGGGTCCCAAAACAAAAAATTCCAATTTATTTTCCATAGACTTCTTTAGGTAGGGCTACAGCAAAAATTGCTGAACGGAATTGCAAAAAATTTGACAAGAAGCTAGATGTTGGTCTGCAGATTGTGCTTTTTGTGATTTGGTGTAAATCTGTTTAGATGTTTTTGACAAATTAAGGTTTAAATATAATTGTACATGTTGGCAGTTAAGTTCATTAGAGTCTTGTGAGCCTCCCACTAGAGCACATATTCTAATGGAGCCCAGTGATTGGTCGACAGGACTGTTTTTCCCATGAGCCTTCACATTCTCCGCGAGTGCTATGATTGGCTGCCTGTTGGTATTTTAAAAATGAAATGGCCGCCATCACTGTTTACTGTAAAAATTTGGAGATGTTGTGGTAATTAAGTAGAACAAGATATATGGGGGGTGCAGAAAGGCATGATGTCCCCTTAGATCTAAAGGAGGTGTTTATGGGATAACTACTGTGATGAAAATAAATGTATATTTTTCTTAAAAAACAATTAAGATCTCGCTGACTCTCCGGAGATCGTGAATAGTAAAGAGGAGTAGATGAGTTCTTAATACACATCTACTAGTAGGAATGCATATTGTGGCACTTGTTGAGAGGAAGAGTGTAAGAGAAGTACTGTGATAAGTAGAAGGTTATTTCTATTTTTTAAATGTTACAATCGAGAGTATCACATGATCATGAAAAATAGGAAGGCTTAGCACTATGCACACCTCACATCTTAGAGCAGGGGTACTCATAGTACGGCCCGCGGGCCGGTGGCGGCCCGGCAAGCCTTCCTTGGCGGCCCGCCGGACCTTGCAGACATGTACCAATTTAAAAAAAAAAAAATTCAAGAGTTTTAGTAAACACCGGCGGTTGATGCAGCCTGACTCGGAGAGGCTCTGCTCTAGGGGGGCTGGGAAATTCCAGCCATAGAGTGGAGCTGCAGGGGCCTCAGAAGAGGTGAAACAGAACAAAGCCTCATTAACGATTTAATGGTCTTTTAAAGACCTGTGAAGTGCTCCGGCTGTGTGCGCGCCAGGCAAGCTGACTCATCCCGGGCTGCCACAGAGGAAGGGGGGTGGAGGGGGGGGGGGGGATTGTTGGACAATTACAGTGATCAGGACAAACCCCGTGACTGATTGAACCGAGCCACTTGGAGATCACTCTGCGCAGCCTCGAGTAGCATTTGTTTTATCGACACTGAAGGGATGAAAGTCTGAATCAGCCGAGCCTTATTTGGAATCTCTGCCCTCCGGATTACACGTGATCTCTGCTGCAGTGGTCCAGCCAGCTCTCGTGCACCCTCTACATTAGGGAGTCACTAATAATGTGCTGCAGATTTTGGGAAGGCTGGGGAAGGTGGTTCGATGTGTGCAGCAAATAGCTCTTGCTTTTCGTGATATTTCTAATAGAATTAATACACCTTGCCTAGACAGAGATAGGGAGACAGAGATGGAGAGAGAGGGTGAGGGAGGGAGAGACAGAGGGAGGGAGAGTCAGGGGAGGTTGAGGGAGTGAGAGAGTCCGGGGAGGGCGAGGGAGGGCGAGGGAGGGAGTGAGAGAGGGAGGGGGAGAGTCAGGGGAGGGTGAGACAGAGGGAGGGAGAGACAGAGGGAGGGAGAGACAGGGGAGGTTGAGGAAGGGAGAGTGAGGGCGAGAGAGGGAGAGTCAGGGAAGGGAGACAGAGGGAGAGCCAGGGGGGTGAGGGAGGTAGAGAGAGGGAGAGTCAGGGGAGGGAGAGAGAGGGAGAGTCAGGGGAGAGGGAGGGAGGGAGGGAGAGCCAGGGCAGGGTGAGGGAGAGGGAGAGGGAGAGTGAGAGTCAGGGGAGGGCGAGGGAGGGAGAGACAGAGGGAGGGAGTGTGAGGGGAGGGAGGGAGGGAGAGTGAGGGGAGGGAGGTAGAGAGAGGGAGAGTCAGGGGAGGGAGAGAGAGGGAGAGTCAGGGGAGAGGGAGGGAGGGAGGGAGAGCCAGGGCAGGGAGAGGGAGAGTCAGAGTCAGAGGAGGGCGAGGGAGGGAGAGACAGAGGGAGGGAGAGTGAGGGGAGGGCGAGGGAGGGAGAGACAGAGGGAGGGAGAGTGAGGGGAGGGCGAGGGAGGGAGAGACAGAGGGAGGGAGTGTGAGGGGAGGGAGGGAGAGTGAGGGGAGGGAGGTAGAGAGAGGGAGAGTCAGGGGAGGGAGAGTCAGGGGAGAGGGAGGGAGGGAGGGAGAGCCAGGGCAGGGTGAGGGAGAGGGAGAGGGAGAGGGAGAGTCAGGGGAGGGCGAGGGAGGGAGAGACAGAGGGAGGGAGTGTGAGGGGAGGGCGAGGGAGGGAGAGACAGAGGGAGGGAGTGTGAGGGGAGGGAAGGAGTGTGAGGGGAGGGAAGGAGTGTGAGGGGAGGGAGGAAGAGAGTCAGGGGAGGGAGAGGGAGGGAGAGAGAGAGAGTCAGGTGAGGGCGAGGGAGAGAGGGAGAGAGGGTGAGTCAGGGGAAGGCGAGGGAGGGAAAGAGAGTCGGGGAGGGAGAGAGAGGGAGAGACAGGGGAGGGGAGGGAGGCAGAGGCATAAGGAGGGAGGGAGACAAAGGGAGGGAGGGAGGGAGGGAGAAAGAGGGTGAGAGGGAGAGAGAGAGGAAGACAGAGAGAGAGAGAGGGAGGGAGACAGTTAGAGAAAGGGAGGGAGACAGTTAGAGAAAGGGAGAGAGACAGTTAGAGAAAGGGAGAGAAAGGAAGACGGAGAGAGGGAGGGAGACAAAGAAAGGGAGGGAGACCAAGAGAGGGAGGGATACAGAGAGAGGGGGGGAGACAGAGAGAGGGAGGGAGATGGAGGGAGGGAGGGAGGAAGTGGGAGGGAGTGAGGGAGACAGAGAGAGGGAGAGAAAAAGAGAGGGAGGGAGAAAAAGAGAAGGATGGAGAGAAAGAGAGTGATGGAGACAGAGAGGGGAGGTAGAGAAAGAGAGAGGAAGGAAGACAGAGAGAGGGAGGGAGGGAGGGAGACAGAGAGAGGGAGGGAGACAGAGAGGGAGGGAGGGAGACAGAGAGAGGGAGGAAGACAGAGAGAGGGAAGGAGACAGAGAGAAGGAGGGAGACAGAGAGAGGGAGGGAGACAGGGAGGGAGGGAGACAGAGAGGGAGGGAGGGAGACAGAGAGAGTGAGGGAGACAGAGAGAAGGAGGGAGACAGAGAGAGTGAGGGAGACAGAGAGAGTGAGGGAGACAGAGAGAGTGAGGGAGACAGAGTGAGGGAGACAGAGGGAGTGAGGGAGACAGAGGGAGTGAGGGAGACGAGAGAGGGAGGGACGGAGAGAGAGAGTGAGAGGGAGGTAGAGAAATAGAGAGAGGGAGGGAGGAAGAGAAAGAGAGAGAGGGAGGGAGACAGAGAGAGAGATATATGTGTATGCTCGGTCTGGTGGCTCAGTGGACAAAGAAATCCGCTGCCAGGACCTGTGTTCAACCTCATGGTCACAGTTTTTTTTTTTCTAGCCCCGCCCCCTCTCTCACTGACCACGACCCCACCGGTGCGGCCCTCGGCCACAAACTACACTGTAAATTTTACCCCTTAGAGAAAGTTTGTGAGTACCCATGTCTTAGAGAGAGGTCTCAAAGGAGAGGCCAGTCTCTTTCCACTCACTACTATGAACACCTGTTATTTGAGAGAGAGGTCTCAATAGAAGTGAGTTGGCTGCAGGGCCTGGCCTGCTCGGCGGGGGGTTGCATTTACCTATGATATTTAAGTATCACTTTACGTTGAAAAAAACATAGAAATTCACAGAAAAAAACAAAGGTTAAAGTAGTGTTATAGTTAGGTGTGATAAAAGGATATGTGTTTTTTTAAATCTTTGAAATTAAAATGACATTATAGTTAGGTGAATATTTCAATGATAACATCAGCTTTTTGAACTGCAAATACCACACAAATGACGCAGTCATAGTTAGCAGTGCTAACTATAACTTGCCCCCCGCAATGCATTGCTTATGACCGCACATATTACATCACTCATGACATGTTCTTTTTTTTAATACATTTCTATTTTGCTGTACAAAACAATGCAAATGCAGCAATTAATCAGGGTGCTTATTATACCATAAATAATCATTGTTATATAGCTAATAGATACAATAATCAACCAAACCAGTATACCAAAGGCTAGAGAATATAAGATATTAAGGGCTATATACAAGCAGTATAAAGATTTAAAGATTATTGCAGTTACATTTGTCCAGGTAAAAAAGCTATATACAATAGAAGAATAAAAGGCAGAGGATACATCAACATTTCATTATAGAGACCAGATGCAGAATAGTTATTACCATATAATTCATTCTGGCTGAGTGAATGGGTTAACCCAAGTAGTAACAGGGCCCTAAATCCTTTTTCCTTTAGTCCTACCCTTTCTGCCTCTTCTTTCATAAAGTGCTTTTTCTAAATTATATATATATATATGCTGAAAGGTCGGGTCTAGCCAGGCTGAGGCAACACAAAGCCTGAGAACTGACATCGCAATAAAGATAATCTCTTCTCTATTTTTCTCCACTAGTTCATTTAGCCCTAATAGCATAAGCTGGGGTGACAAAGGAACGTCCTCTTTATATACATGCTGTAAAAAAGCAGATATTACTCGGCCTATCGGCTCAATGCAAAGACAAGCGGAGAAAATGTGTATTATATCTGCACCATGTGCCTTTCACCTAAAACAATTAATTCCCTGCACTCCTCCACATTTCACAATTTTCTCAGATGTGATGTATAGGTCAAACAGGGTCTTAAAATGTTGTGACCGCAGATTAGCAGAACACAGCACAGTGTCCCCCATTTCTAATGATTTCAAAAAGCAAGAATCCAAAACCCCAGCTTATCCTGCCATCTCAGCCTATGCTTATCTAGATGCCCTTCCGCAGGCATTTATAAAGTTGCGAAATTGAGGAACCCATGCTGTGAATTAGCAATTCAATTAAAGCCCCCTGCCCAAAGCCCACAGTGCCACCAGCTTTTTAAAAAGGAAGTCCCTCAGCTATAGAAATTTTAAAAAATCAAGGCGGCCTATACTAAATCTTTCCCTAATTATGTCAAAGGATGCAAAGTGGTCAATAGCCAGAAGATCCCCTATTCTATAAAAGCCACCTTTTCCCCACCTTGCCAAGCACTCATCTTGTATGGCTATTGGGAGCTGATCATTCCCAATCTATTTATTTATTTATTTATTATGCAATTTGTATCGCGCAAACTAAACCCGAAGGTGTCAAGGCGCCTATCAAAAACAATCAAGGCGGCATACCTCCTAAACCTATCTACCCCTAATTTTTTCCTTACGCCATCCCAATTATGAAAGGCAGTAATTAAGACCTTAAACCGTATTTTTTTAAGTAGCTTGCTTCATAAAAGTTCAAAAAGCAGCCGTTAGCCCATGTACCAATCACAATCCCCTATATTGAGGGGACATAGCTAGGGTCATTTCCATCCCTAGCCTTGACACCAAGAAAAGGCCCATAATATTGCAAAACTGCGGCTAAATAATATAGCTTGAAATGAGGGAGTCCCCATCCCCCTCTCTCCCTAGGGAGGGATAGGAATGTGTTGGCTCTCCTCGTTCTACCATAGTTATGTTATGTTATGTTATGTTATTATAATTTATTGTGCGCACAGCTACTCCAGCCAAGGAGCGTCCCGGCGCATAGACAAGGAGAAACATAACACAACAGGAAAAGATAAGACTTAAAAGGGGCAGCTAAAACAGAAAAGTTTTTATTGCTCTCCGGAAGGTCATAAGGTCCTCCAGCAAACGGATTTCAACCGGGAGAGAATTCCAGGTTAGTGCAGCTTTTACGCTGAAGGAGCGACCCCCCATACGGCTGAGCCTGAATCTAGGGACTACAGCAAGGGCCTGGCCTTGAGAACGGAGGGTTCGTGTGGGGACATAGAAAGAAAGACAGCTGGACATAATTTCGGGGCCTATACCTCTCAAGATCTTAAAGGTCAGACAGAGGACCTTAAAGAGAATACGCTTCCTCACTGGAAGCCAGTGTAGGGAGCGAAGAACACTCGCCACCGGGCAAAATCTGGGCAGGCCGACAATCGCTCTGGCCGCAGCATTTTGAACCCGTTGCAGGCGAGTTAGCTCAGCCTGGTTGGCCCCGGCCAGAAGAGAACTAGCGTAATCCAGGCGAGAGATGATAGTTGCCTGGATTACCAGCTGTCTGGTTGGGGCATCGAAGAATTTGAGTACTGGTCTTAAGCCTCTCAACAGACCAAAACAACAGGCTTCTGTTTTTTTGGTATGTCCTACAAAGGTAAGGCCAGCGTCCAGCCAGACCCCCAGATATTTCAACTCCGACACCGGGGTCGGAGTAGGTCCCAGCTCTGGAGGCCACCATTGGTCACCCCACACCTCCACTCCCCTACCGACATCCATTACCTCCGTTTTAGTGGCATTGAGCTGGAGACAGTTTCCCGTCAACCAGCTTGCCACCGCCTTCAGTCCATCCTGGAACCTGGGGGCATCTTGTTCAGCGTCCCCGCTGAGAGTAACCACCAGCTGTGTGTCGTCGGCATATGAGACCAAAGTTAGGCCCCACTGCCTTGCGACATCAGCCAACGGTCTCACGTAAAGGTTAAACAACGTGGGGCTCAGCGAGGACCCCTGCGGGACCCCCATGGCCAGAGGCTGGAAGTTGGACTTGAAGGGAGGGATGGCAACACAGAAGGAACGATTGTCGAGGAAGGAGCAGAACCATTGCAGCACCTGACCACCAATACCGATATCCTCGAGCCGATGCAGGAGGATGCTGTGGGATACCGTGTCGAAGGCGGCGCTGAGATCTAACAATATCAGCGCCGCCGTTTGACCAGCATCCAACCTCGCACGGGGATGTTCCACCATCACAAGCAGAGCGGTCTCCGTGCTGTGCCCAGCACGGAAGCCATTTTGTGTGGGGTCGAGGGCGTTGGTCCGGGCTAGATGTTCTGGCAGGGCCAGATTGACATGACCAGATAAATCTCGCTACCTCCCTCTCGATTTGCAAAAAACAAACATTATGTATTTCCAAGGGGATTGTACGAAAAATATACAGTAGTTTTGGCAGAATCATAATTTTAATGAGGTTACACCTCCCCATTATTGACAACTTCAAATTGTCCCACCGCTGGAGGTCATTCTTAATTTTCCCCATAATAGGAGCCATGTTTAGCTCTACTATCCTCAACCTTTGCAGTAATGTATATCCCTAGATAAACCGCTTTCTCCACAATCCTAGTGTCTGAGGCTGTAACAAATCTATATATTAAAATCTGTGTTTTGGCTTTATTCAACAAGGAGCCCGAATAGGCCCCAAAATCTTCCGCAATATCTTCCACAACACACATTGCTCTATCGGGGTCAGCTGTGATTATAGCCAAATTTTTGGCATATGCCAGAAACTCAGTATCCCATCCGTGCAAGCTAACAGGAGTGATATCTGTGGAGGTCTCCAACCGTCTAAGAAAGGGGTTTATATATAGTGCGAATAGCAGGGGGGAGGACTAGCAGCCCTTCCTTGTCCCCCTGCTGAATAAAAATGTCTCTATTTCCTCCCCCATTATTCGTAGTCGTGCTGTGGGGTTGGCATACAAGACTTGTATTGTATTCACAAATGAATCCCCCAGGCCATTAGCCTCCAAGAGCTGCCATAAAT
Source organism: Lissotriton vulgaris (assembly GCF_964263255.1). Classification (NCBI taxonomy): domain Eukaryota; kingdom Metazoa; phylum Chordata; class Amphibia; order Caudata; family Salamandridae; genus Lissotriton; species Lissotriton vulgaris. The sequence goes on along the minus strand of NC_141693.1, from coordinate 745,842,581 downwards.
AGCTCCATGACACCCTATCGAAAGCCTTCTAGGCATCCAAGAAGGCAACCCCCATTGGGTTTGTGAGGACCTCTGCAGTGGCAAAAAGTGAAACTACCCTTCTGACATAGGGGGTCATTAGGATCGAGGACGGACTTGAGTCCGTCTGCGACCCGAGAGTAGGAGGGAACGTCCGCATGGGCTGCGGTGTTCCCTCTCTGCAGATTAGGATGTGACCGCCAGGGTGGCGGTCACATCCTCTATCTTTAACATTGCGGCGGGTGCAGCTTGAAGCTGCATCCGCCGCAATGTTAAAAATGCATGCACGGCATTTGCGTGCACAAAGCGGCAGGCACCGCGTGGTGCCTGCTGCTTTGTGCACGCAAATGCAGGGGGGTACCATAGGTACGCCCCATGTGCACCCCCCCACCACCCCTTCACTCGGGGGACCCACAACGGGCCCCCAAAGTGAAGGTCCGTATGCTTTTCCATGGCGGAAAAGCCGCCGTGGAAAAGCATGGAAGTGCAGACATCCTAATATGCCTGGCGGTGTCTGATAGCCACTGCCAGACATGTTAGTGCTTTTCCGCCGCGGTCGGTAGGCGACTGCGGTGGAAAAGCTGCTGACAGAATACCAGACCCACCAGCCATCCTAATTTGGCGGTGGGTCTGTGGAGGCTCCACAGCGGTTTTCCCGCATCCTCCGGGCCGGCGGTGGCTTCCGCCGGCCCGGAGGATGCGGGAAAACCGCAATCATAATAAGCCCCTTAGTCTGCCGTCCCCCTCCCCATATAAAACCATGCTGCCAAACTGAAACAAGATGATGCATCACAGAATTTAACCGAGTGGCAAAGGAGTATAATTTGGCATCACTGTTCAACAGCGTAATAGGTCTATATGAAACCATACTGGTAGGATCTTTGCCTTCTTTAGAAAGATAATAATATTGGTAGTGCCCCATGAGCCAGGAGGTGCAGCCCCTTCCCTTACCTCCTTAAATAGGCCAAGGAAAACCTGATAGGTCTCCCTAAAAAAGACCTTTTAAAACTCTATGGGGATACAATCGGTTCCAGTTGCTTTACCCGCTGGTAGAGCTTGGAGAGCGTAATATAGCCCCTCCTGTGAGATATACAGCCCCAATTGTAATCCTTCCTCCTGGGAGACCCTCCCATTCGAGACAAATTCCCACAATTCATCATCCACTAGAGTAGCAACTGGTGGTGAAGCCATATATAAATCCTCATAGAAGTCCCTGAAGGACTCCCTGATATCACTGGCATATTTGACTACTATCCCCTGCATATTCTTGACCTGTTCTATATGACCTGACTCTACCTGTTGTCTAGCCCTGACTGCCAATAATTGACCAACATTCGCGCTGTATTCATAACAGTCCTGTATTTTGGCCAGGTACTTCCCTGCTGATCTCTCAACATTAAAATCAGCCAAACAAGCTTTGGTAACCGTGATGGAATTCAGGGTTGCGGAGAGATTGTCTCCCCTAGTCACATTACATATTAATTCTGTTTGCAGACGGACAAGATTTTGATAGAGAATTTTAATCTGCACTGCCCCATTTTTTTTGGTCAGGCTATATTGCAGTGTCTCCCCTCAGACTGCCGCTTTGAAAGCATCCCAAATCATTCAAGGAGGAGCGCTACCAATATTATTGTAAAACAAACTCCCTTATCCAACCCTTCATATATTTGACACATTCATTATCTGAAAGAGATGTCCTCTCAAACGTCCATCTTGTGCACTCCTTTCTTGGTCCAATAAGTGGGAGTTCCAGGACAGCAGCGTTGTGATCTGACATTACTCTAGGAAAGAGCTCCACCCAAGCCTCCTGAAGTAGAGTTGGAAAAATGAAAAAATAATCAAGCCTGGCAAATTTTCCGCGAGGAGCGAGGTATAGCCGGGATCCTGGGCTTTCAGTTTAGACCATACATCTACCAAACCAATATCCCTTAAGAAGTCTTTATACACACTCATGGAGTGTGGTTTACGCCCTTTCCTAGAAACCCTGTTATCCTCTGAGGTTCCTCTTGAACCATTAAGATTTAGATCCGCACATCCCACATATGGTGCAGACCAAGAAGGTAATTAATTAACTAGGAAATACAATAAACCCAGGTCATCTAGCACTGGAGCGTATACTGAGCAAATTGTAAAGAAGCCAGCACTATATCTGCATTCCATTATAACCCATCTACCATTCCTATCCACCACCTTTTTCCCCGGATTAATAGCATTGCCTTTCGTAAGGATAGCGACACCCTTAATCCTAACATTTTGTGTTGTATAGGCTGCAACCTTCAAACCCAAAGACTTAAGCAAACCACTGTCCTTCTGTGCTATATGGATCTCCTGAAGACAATACAGATCTGCCTTTAGGACTTTAAGATCTTCTTGAACCTTTCTCCTTTTTGCACTATCATTTAGCCTGCAGATATTAATAGTGGCGTATGTAGCTTAGCCATTATATCAAAAGACAAATTTTATCAAACTGTATAACCTTAACACTCTTATCACAGACATTATATTGCCCGACCAAAAACTCTGATCCAGTTTTTCTTACAGATTTATATCTAGTCTTTAATACCATCAATAAATCACAAAAGACAAACTTTAGCTGCATTTCACACTTCAACTATTTGCCATGAGCCCCTACTTCCAAACTCCCCCACCCCCCTTCCCTCCACTCATTCCCCACTTCAACCTACCTCACTACCTTTGAAAGCAGCAGGACATGTAGGGTCCAAGTGATAGAGATAGCAAAGAACACTGCAGCCCCCCCTCAGCCCCCTATGCACCCATCAACCCATCAAACCTTTATAGCAAATAAAAGAAAGTGAAACCATCTGTATATAGAAAAAAGAAAAGATACATCCCCAATCTTGCCACATATGCCCCCAGGCTCATTGAGTAAGGCTGTTTAGTAAGACTGTCAAACTACTTTAAGGCCTTATGTGGTTCTTTTCTTCCCCAAACTTGATCCAGATACTCTCTGGCTTGAAATTCAGAGGTAAAGAATTTAAAAGAGCCTCTAATGACTGTCTTCAACCTAGCCAGGGCCAACATATATACCTCAAAACCTGCATCCTGATGGGGTTTAATTAGTTGCCGTAGTCGCCATCTGCTTTCCACCGTTATGTTACAAAAATCAGGGTGCACAAAAAAGGAGGATTATTTATACTGCCTTCTGGCCTCAGGACGTGCTTTCTCAAAAATAGCCTGTCTTAGCATATAATTGCCAAAAAACTAGAATGGCCCTCAGCTGATTTAAATCTCTACCAGAGATTTTGCTAAGGGCAACTGGGAACTGGTGGACCTGCTGGATTTACCGTTTCCAGTTCCACCCCACAAGCTCTGGGATGGCTTCTTTAAGTAGGTCTAAGATAAAAGAGCGAATATCCTCCCCCTTCCTTAAACCAAAGAAAGCAGAGGTTTTTCCTCCTCTGGTGGTTCTCAATATCTTCCAGTTTCCACACAGTGTCTCTAAGTTGAGCTTCATGAGATTTAGTTTCTTCCCTCACAGCAGACAGTTCTTCTTCAACAACAGCGGTTCTCTCTTTCATAACATTCACCCGTTCACCAATCTCTGCGCAGGCTTTACCAACTTTCTGACTGCACCCTAAAACTTCTTCATAGCCTGTCTTGCTTTCTTTACATCTGCCTGTGTCTTTGTGTGGTGTTCTTTAATTGATTCTAAAATCATACTCAATGCAGAGTTCATATCAACGACTCCCTTGGGCTGCCCCCGTGGAGTTTTTGACCTGATCTGTTTCCAAATCCGCAAGACCTCTGATCCTTGAGTGAGAATAATCCCACTTCAGCCCAGGGCCTAGGGAGCCCCTTCCCTTATTCTTTAGTATCTCAACATGTCCCTTAGACCCTTTAGAACTCCTTTGGTGTTTTTGGCATTTTAGGGCAGTCTCTGGTGCTTCGAGAGTGCTAGAGCCCGAGGTCGAAGCACTGTCCCCGCTTTTGCTGTGATCAGAATTTGAAACACCTGACAGTGATTCCTCTGTGAGAGAAAATAACTTGTCTGTATTTTCTGATATGATATCAACCACTGATAATCCACCAGGAACTTTGGTGTGTACCAGCCCCCCAGAAGTACCTTTTGGTAAAGTTAATAACATGCCTGATGGGGGAACAGATATGATTCAAGGTCAGCTCACTATGACATCTTGAGCTATCTCATTTTGAGTGCTTAAAGCATTTCTATGCAAAACACCCTCCTCCTCCAAAGCTTCCAACTGCGCCATAGGGGTGTACCCCAAAGCTTCCCCTGAATGTTCACTTGGAATCTTATCTGAAGTCTCGAGGCAAGATTCATGCAAAAATTCGGCAGTGCATAGACTCAGAGTTCTATCCTTAGGTTTAAAAAAATCGGTAATAGCCAGTTGCGGCGGCACAGAGATTGAGATTAGATCGGCCCCGTCGGGGTTGCACCCCCTTCTTCCATTATCTTTAATGTTGTCAGTTTCAGCCCTCCAGTTTGTACATGTTCAGTCTGGGTCCTCCGCTTCCCTACCCCTCCCCTGTCCACCTGCTTCTTCAAATTGCGCAGCTCATTAGGCTTACCTGCAAGACCCGGTGGAGACTCCTGCTTAGATCCATGTAGTTGCACTGAGTTTCGCCCCACCACTTCTTTTGCTTGTCTCGATGTTTCAGGAGGCATACTTCCAATCTGAAGCATATTGCTGCTGTGTGCACCCTAAGAGACAATTTGTGGCTGAGAGCAGATGCAAAGCCCACCTACATCCTCCAGGTCGAGTGTAGTGTTTAAAGCGATTTTGGCAATCAGCACGCCTCTCTTCCTCCGTCCTGCACCAGCTGGCTTGCCGCCTGTCCCTTTCTTCCTCTGCGTGGAGAGTCCACCCGGTGCCTCTTTGCGCGTCCTGCAGTCAAACTGGAGCCCGAGACCGCCCGGGGCAAGCAACCAATCCACCGTCCTCAATCCAACAGCCTTGAATCACACTCCGCGGTCTGCAGGTAAGCTGTGAGCTGGCTGCCGATAACCGCGTTAGCCTAAGGTTCGGGAGCGATAGGAGAGGAGCTCTGCTGCGGTGATCTACGCCGCCGCCACATTGCTTCCGTTCCTAATGGGTTATTTCCCCACTCATGACATGTTCTCTGACATAATTTATGACATCACTCACGACATCTCAAGTGACATCATTGATGACATCACTGATGACATCATCTACGCTTTGTTTTCCCGCATATTGCTGTTTAAATTATGAAGGCATTACACATAGCATAGTTCACATTAACAATCAACCACCGATATATGGAAAACCCTCTTTGAGTACTGTGTTTAATCTGTATACAACTGTTCAAAGAAAGCCAAAATAGTGAATGCCAACTTAAAAACAAATGCTCTACTATGGACAGCTTTTATCTGCATGAAACCCCTGACACACACCAAAACTACATTAAGAAATTAAGTTGAAATCGGTAGAGAACTGAGTACTGTAAACAGTGTTTACTTTATGGAGAGAGTTAATTATATATCACACTGTTTGCAAACAGTGAAACTCTCAGGAGAAATACACCATAGAGTATTCAAAAGAATCTACTATCAACAATGTACATTTTATGCAAAAGTTGTCAAAAAAAGACCCTATTTGCGAAAAATACCAAAGATCTGAAGGTGCTAGAGATCAAACTACCTGCACCCTTCATACTGTGGTGAAAACTTTACAGACAGCCCATCTTCTGAAGCAAAACAAGCATAGGTACATAGGTTAGTACAGAGGTATTCAAACTGTGGGGCGCGACCCCCAGGGGGGCCCTGGTGGCCCGGAAAGGGGGTCACACTCTTCATTTGCTAAAGGAAAGAGCCCAGGCGGTTGTTTCCGGTAGTTAACATGTTTTCCCTGGAGTGTTATTCAGGTAGTCTCCTGTGCTGGGAAATCAAAGCCAGACACACAGCTAAACACACCTTTCTACCACTGTGTTGCTGGCCTGAAAGGAATGCAAATGTGCACAATCAGTTAATCTGCAAATGTAAAGTATTTGCAGATTAAATCGTTGTGCACATTTGCATTTCATTCAGGCCAGCAGCACACTGGCAGAAGAGAGTGTTTAGCTGACTGCCTGGCTATGATTTCTCTGGACACAAGAGTTCTGGTGCAGTTAATTGATCAAATCACTTTTTGAGTGGTAGTGCACAGAATTTACAGAGCTGTGAAGTGCTTTCTTTTAATAGTCATTGTATTTTCTTGGGGCCCGATTCACAGAACTAACTTGACAAAATCCTAAACTTACTACTTTTGGTCTGTCTTAAGTCTGTCTTAAGTCTGTCTTAAGACAAACTAAAGACAAAATCCTAACTTCTATGAATACCAAAAGTAGTAAGTTTAGGATTTTGTCTTAAGTTAGTTCTGTGAATCGGGCCCATAGTGCTTACTATTCCTGAGAATGTGTTGAAGGGACAGTTATGTGTAAAAAATTGCATAACATAGGGTCTGGTTATTACTAGAATCAATGGGGCTCTTTTCCAATGAAATGGTGTAGGGCAGCTCTGCAAGTATTTTTGCTGCGCTGCTCTATGCCAATTCAAAAGTACAGGAATGGACTGTATTTATAACATACAGTGCACTCCTGTCCTTTCTGTCAGCACACAATTTGGTGCCTAGCGCCAATGCAGGCACCCTTGAACCATGGTGCAAGGGTGTTTGGACTGATGGCAGGATTGATTTTGTGCAGGAAGGCTCGCCTTCCTGCGCAAAAACAACCCATCGAGGTCTTTTCCTTTCTGTGTGTGCTACACATAGAAAAAGGAAACAATTGAAGAGAAATAAAGATAATTCTCCTTGTTATCCATCCCCTGGGGCAGCGTACAGTTTTGACCCATCCTCAGGTTTACAGATCCTTGAAAATCTGGGAATGTGTCAAAACCCATGGGAAAACCCACTGCAACGCCCATGGAACACCCCCCACGCAATGTAAGGCAACGCACCAACTCGCCCTGCATTGCCGTACACATTTTCTAGGAGGCCATGAAAAGCCACGCAAAGGAACTTTAGGTGACATTGTAGATATGGATCTGCTCTCTGCGCAACCAGAGCATCATAAAAAATGACGCACCGACAGCACAAGGGGCTTATAATTAAGCCCCTATATTTTGGAAACAGCCGTATATTTTGGAAGCACCATTTTATCGTAAAACATTTTGCTCATTTTGTAGCATTCTATCTTATACTGTGTGTAATGCAAGTATAAAATAGAGACTTAAATATTCACAGTACTTTCTTTTGCAGGCTGTGACCTTATAGCACTAAAAATACACGTCACTATTTTTGACTGCACCAACTACTATTTAATTCTGTGGCTCCCTCCTTTCACACACACTTTTGCAATTCATTAACTAATAGAGTTTTCCTAATTTATGAAGTTGCATTTTCCATGGAGTAACAACTTTTAAAAATGTATTTATTATTCATTGAAGCTGCCCGTTATTTTTATGTAGCTACCTGTTAGAATTGGGGGTCTCTGGTTGGCGCAAGTATGCACTTGTGACAAGCAGGGACCCTCTCCTCCAAGTCAGGGCAAAGGATGACCCCTTAGAATTACCCTTGCTCACCCTCTAGGTGCGTGGCGTGAGCAGCCAAGGCTATTCTTCAGGCGTTAGTTAGTTAAGCATTTGTAATCACACACACAGTAAAATACACCAATCCCCCACAAATGGACACCAGGCTGTGAATATATAAAAAATACGCTTCTTTATGTAAAAATAGGGATATATCTTAGATCAGGCTTATTCACAAGACCAAATAACGTTTTCTTAGCACCACAGATTGTAAATAGGCAAGCTTCTTATGTTACAGTTCAAATGTGGATCTTCCGGTATTTTATTCACTTAAAACTGCTTTTCTTTCCAGTTCAATAGTTCTCTTAGTCTCTGGGGGCACTCGGGGGGTATCTTCACGCCGTCCCCCTTCCTTTAGGATAACCCAGGACCTGCTCAGTACTCCCGGCCCGCTGTGACTCGAGCTACGAGCCCGACCTGCCCAAGCTCACGCTTCCCGCGTGAGGCGCGTTCGGCACTGTCGGGTCTGGTGACACGTACGGGTCCCACCAACTATGCGGGACTCGCACTGAGGGGCGCGCCGGCTTTGGAACTGCCCAGGGGGGCCAGAGGGCACAGAGCGGCGTGAGGCTCGAGCAGGACGGCTCGCGCTGCTGCTCTTCTGCCACCCAGAGCGGCGCTCACGAGAGGGGGGGCTGCAGGGACACAGAGAGCGGTGCGAGTCTGGTTAGACGAGCGGCTCGCACCGCGGGGGATATTCACAGTACCTTAGTGCGCTGGCAGCCAGAAACGGGGAAGGAAGGCGTTGCGGGCCCCGAGCCCGATGACGAGATGTTTCCTTATCTTGATGTCCCAGGGAAGCAGGGACGGCCCGCACTCTTCTAGTGCGCGGCGGGGGCACCTCCGGACTTCTAGGCGGCGGCGGCTTCAGGAGGCCGGTGCGGCCCGGCTCTGGCAGTACCACATGTACTGGGAGCACTTCAGGGGGCGGCACGGCCTCTCCTCAGGGCACAGGGCGAAGCGAGGCAGCCGGGTACGCTGTAGACGTACAGCGGCTGCCCGAGGCGTCAATCACCCTCAGATGAGGAATTCCTGCGGGAGGGGCGAGAGGGAGCACACAACGCGCTCCAGTAGCAGGCGGCAACAGGGGAGCAGGCGGCCAGGTCCACGGAGAAGAGAGCGACTCAAGGAAGAGCGAGGCTCTCACAGGACACGGGCTGCCAGGCTCCTGGGTGTCACGGCCCTAGGAGGGGGCGGAGGGGCACAAGGTCTCAGCTCCAGCAGGGAAGCGCACGGCCAAGTAAAAGCGAGCGAAGGCACAATGAACCCACTGGTCCTGGGGTTTAGCTCAGGGGGCAAGCTCAATCAAGCCCTTGGAGAATGTTTAGAGCACAAAGCAGCAAAGTCTTTTCTCCTCAAGTCTTTTCCTCTCCTTTCTCAGCAAGGCAAGCAGCAGGCCAGTCCTTCCAGCGTCTCTTCTCCTTCTAGTCGGGTAGAGGTCCTTTGTGGTAAAACAGGATTCTGATTTCTTAGGAGCAGGGCTCCTACCCTTATACTGCATTTCTTTTATTCTGACAGGCCAGTGGGGCCTTTGCATAGCCACTTTCAGTCTCTGAGTACTTTGTTGGGTGCAATCTGGCTTCTGCTTTCAGTGTGAGGGGCAGGCACATCAGACGCTCCACAGGAGGTGGAGCCAGCATTGTGTGGACAGGGGCAGCCAGGAGTACCTTGTTGATGGGGCTTCGCCCTTCCTGGGCCAGGTGCAGGCTGAGTCATCAGTCGCTCCCCAGGGGGGCGGAGCCAGCATTGTGGTGGCAGAGCACAGCCTGATGCATAGTCCAGGGAAACTCCCACCTCCCACTAAGGTGTAATCCTTCCATTCACCACCTGTCATCCCCCAGCCCTGTCACTCACACAACCCAGACAATCAGATACACATACTGCAGAGGCGGGCTGAAATGGTTAGGCAAGCAAATGCTAACTTTCTAAAAGTAGCATTTGCAAACACAGGATATTAAAATAAACTTTACTAAAAGAAGTATTTTATTATTCTGAGTTCAGGCATACTAAACATTATTTTCTACCATGCTCCCTGAGCCTGCTGGGATTATAGAGTGTAATAATTCCAGCAGCCCATCTGGCCTAAAAGGGAGCAGGTAGCCTTACAATAGTGAAAACGAATTTGGCTGTAATTCACTATTAGGACATGCCACACTCATCAGAGCATGTCCTACCTTACACTTACAATGCACCCTGCCCTAGGGCCTACCATAGGGGTGACTAATATGAAGTTAAGGGAAGGTTTAGGGGCTGGCAAGTGTGTGCACTTGCCCAGCCAGCATGACAGTACCAGACTGCACACAGGTTCTGCAATGGCAGACCCTAGACACATTTTAAAAGGCTGCTTGTGTGGGTGGCGCAACCAGCGCTGCAGGCCCACTAGCAGTATTGGCAATTACAAGCCCTGGCACTCCTGGTGCACTCTACTGGGGACTGACAGTAAATCCAATGAACCAATCATGGAAATCAATCACAGTTACACTTTATACAGGGAGAGCATATGCACTTTAGCACTGGTCAGCAGTGGTAAAGTGCCCAGAGTCATTAAACCAACAAAAACAGGTCAGAGAGAGTATTGGAGGAAGGCAAAAAGTTTAGGGATGACCCTGCCAAGAGGCCCAGGTCCAACACAACCCCCTTCCAGCCAAAACGCAGGGTAGACCAATCACCACTGTGATGGGCTTCCCTGCTTTGGGCGATAGAACCTGGACCTGGCCCGCAACAGCAGGGGCACATTCCAGTTCTACGCCAATCTGAACCTATTTCAAATCCTCTGTCCATACTCTCAGGTTTCACCCAGATAATCCATTGGGCACCCTTCTCTTTCTCTGTGGACACCACCTGTGCAGCCTCTAACCTTAACTGGCTCACAGGTGTGTCCCAACAGACAGTCATCAAATCACAGTGGCCACTGACAGTAGTCAGGGCTGAGACCCAGGCCTCATGCCTCTCAGGGCTCTCAAACCTCTGTGGCCTCAGAGAGCGGGGCGCAGTAGCCCCAGGTGCTTGGCACCTTTTGTCCATTCTCTCTTCTGTTAGTCCAGGTATGATATCCTGGCACTGACCCACCAGCCCCAGGCCTGTACCTAGCAACTGGACCAAAGACTGTGGTGGGCTCTCCCACACTCGGACCTCCTCCTTGGGGCTTTGTACCCTCCCACCTGGAGTGGTACCCCCTTCCAGAATTGTCAGGGCACCTGTGGCAGGTGATCTGCACAATTCTCCCACCAGTTCAGGGGTGCTATCCTGCAACTGGGGTACCAGGTCAGGGGGGACACCCTGCACCTGGCCCTCTATCCCAGGGTCTAAACCCTCAAACTGCACCGGGGTCAGAGGCAAGGACTCCCTCCCTCTGCACCCCCTTCCAGAGTACTGCCCACTCCCCACTGGAGTGGTACCCCTAGAAGTGACATGGGTCAGGACACTGATTATAGTGCTCCCACCCTCCAGGTCAGACAACACCCGAACCTGGCTCTCCAACTCAGGGACCCAACCCTGCAGTTGAACCCTTGCCTGGCGCACCAGGACTTCCCGGGGAGCACGCATGCCCTCCCTGAGGGTGGTACATAGCTCATGTGCCGTGCGACAGTCTGCCTGGCGCAGATCTCCCAGCCTCTGTCCCTCTGACAGTGCGGGAAGATCCCCCAGGACAGAAGTGGTGTCCCCATGGTCATTCACTGGGGACGCAGCCCTGCCAGCTGGCCCCTGACCCACTGGTTCTTCCACTGGGGACTCTTTCCCCCTCTCGCCCCTTCATCTGGGCCTCTGCACCCTCCCAACTGGAGCGGTACTGCCAGATACCAGAACTACTGGACCTCTGTTTACAGAGGCTCCACGTTCTCTAGCCACTGGGGGATCCCCCACAGAGGGTGACTCCTCCGGACAGCCTAGGCTCCCCACCTGGTTTTCCCTTAATGAACCATCCAGGCTCTGAGACTGAGGTTGGGCACTACCGGGACAAATCCCATTCTCACTCCTTCCCCTTAAGGACAGGACGTGAGGCCCTACACCCCTCTCACTACTACAGGACCTAGCTGGGCTACTCTGCGCCACTTCCACCACTCTGGGCTGGAAGATACCTGAGCCACTCCCCACAGGATCACACCCCAATGCCTCTCCAGACCCTCTGGAATCCACCACAAGGTCTGCCTCCAACGTGAGCTCCCTGGGGTCAGAGAACTCACTCTCAAACAGGTGTTGGCATAGCTCTGGAAAACTGGGACTTAAAGTATGCTCTCCCACAATTGGATTACACAGCCCCCTAGCAGGGTTAACCAAACTATCCTTCACCTCACCATCCAGCGCCTCACACCCATACTCCACACCATTCTCCTGAGACTGGCCAGTCAGTAGCGGACTGTCTCAGTCACACAACCCACACTCTTCTGGGCGGTCCTTACACTCACTCACCATGACCTCCTGCATGGGGGAATCCCTCCCACCACTAGGACCATGAACTCCTACGCCAGCTACCCTATTCCCTTCAGGGACGCTGCGCACTACTGGAGCTACCTCATGCCCTTGAACCTCCTGGTGTAAGTTAACCCCCTCCAAGTCAGGTGCCATATCTCTAGGTGCGCGCACTATGCTGTCAGCACTAGATACCTGAATGTTGCTGCCACCAGCTGAGCTGGACTCCACCTCCAACTCAGAAAAGCTCCATCTGTGAGCTACACAAATCTCTGGATGTTGGGCTGAAGCCCTCCTGGCTTCGAGCTCCAAATCGAGTTCTCTCATCCTCAAGTAGTGAGCTCTTTGGCGTTTTTGCGCCTCCATGGCTAATTTTTGGCTTTCCATTGCCAATTTTTGCTTGTCCATTTCCAATTGTCCTTTTAATCTCGTCATATCCATTTCATGTGCCCTGGTTGCTGCCCTGTCTGCCAACTCCTCTGGCGACAGGCATCTGGTTGCTCCCTTTTCCATCCTCACTGAACCAGGCATGACGTTTCACCAGCACATGGAGATCTCCCAGCAAAATTAAACAAAATGGAAATCTGTGGCTGTGTTATCGGTCTGCTCTCACTATGTGGTGATCAGCAATTTACTGTATGTCAATCACAAATGCAAATCCGCAAATCCTCACCGCTGCGTCCAATGTTAGAATTGGGGGTCTCTGGTTGGCGCAAGTATGCACTTGTGACAAGCAGGGACCCTCTCCTCCAAGTCAGGGCGAAGGATGAACCCTTAGAATTACCCTTGCTCACCCTCTAGGTGGGTGGCCTGAGCAGCCAAGGCTATTCTTCAGGCGTTAGTTAGTTAAGCATTTGTAATCACACACACAGTAAAATACACCAATCCCCCCACAAATGGACACCAGGCTGTGAATATATAAAAAATACGCTTCTTTATGTAAAAATAGGGATATATCTTAGATCAGGCTTATTCACAAGACCAAATAACGTTTTCTTAGCACCACAGATTGTAAATAGGCAAGCTTCTTATGTTACAGTTCAAATGTGGATCTTCCGGTATTTTATTCACTTAAAACTGCTTTTCTTTCCAGTTCAATAGTTCTGTTAGTCTCTGGGGGCACTCGGGGGGTATCTTCACGCCTTCCCCCTTCTTTTAGGATAACCCAGGACCTGCTCAGTACTCCCGGCCCGCTGTGACTCGAGCCACGAGCCCGACCTGCCCAAGCTCACGCTTCCCGCTTGAGGCGCGTTCGGCACTGTCGGGTCTGGTGACACGTACGGGTCCCACCAACTATGCGGGACTCGCACTGAGGGGCGCGCCGGCTTTGGAACTGCCCAGGGGGGCCAGAGGGCACAGAGCGGCGTGAGGCTCGAGCAGGACGGCTCGCGCTGCTGCTCTTCTGCCACCCAGAGCGGCGCTCACGAGAGGGGGGGCTGCAGGGACACACAGAGCGGTGCGAGTCTGGTTAGACGAGCGGCTCGCACCGCGGGGGATATTCACAGTACCTTAGTGCGCTGGCAGCCAGAAACGGGGAAGGAAGGCGTTGCGGGCCCTGAGCCCGATGACGAGACGTTTCCTTATCTTGATGTCCCAGGGAAGCAGGGACGGCCCGCACTCTTCTAGTGCGCGGCGGGGGCACCTCCGGACTTCTAGGCGGCGGCGGCTTCAGGAGGCAGGTGCGGCCCGGCTCTGGCAGTACCACACATACTGGGAGCACTTCAGGGAGCGGCACGGCCTCTCCTCAGGGCACAGGGCGAAGCGAGGCGGCCTGGTACGCTGTAGACGTACAGCGGCTGCCCGAGGCGTCAATCACCCTCAGATGAGGAATTCCTGCGGGAGGGGCGAGAGGGAGCACACAACGCGCTCCAGTAGCAGGCGGCAACAGGGGAGCAGGCGGCCAGGTCCACGGAGAAGAGAGCGACTCAAGGAAGAGCGAGGCTCTCACAGGACACGGGCTGCCAGGCTCCAGGGTGTCACGGCCCTAGGAGGGGGCGAAGGGGCACAAGGTCTCAGCTCCAGCAGGGAAGCACACGGCCAAGTAAAAGTGAGCGAAGGCACAATGAACCCACTGGTCCTGGGGTTCAGCTCCGGGGGCAAGCTCAATCAAGCCCTTGGAGAATGTTTAGAGCACAAAGCAGCAAAGTCTTTTCTCCTCAAGTCTTTTCCTCTCCTTTCTCAGCAAGGCAAGCAGCAGGCCAGTCCTTCCAGCGTCTCTTCTCCTTCTAGTCGGGTTGAGGTCCTTTGTGGTAAAACAGGATTCTGATTTCTTAGGAGCAGGGCTCCTACTTTTATACTGCATTTCTTTTGTTCTGACAGGACAGGGGGGCCTTTGCATAGCCACTTTCAGTCTCTGAGTACTTTGTTGGGTGCAATCTGGCTTCTGCTTTCAGTGTGAGGGGCAGGCACATCAGACGCTCCACAGGAGGTGGAGCCAGCATTGTGTGGACAGGGGCAGCCAGGAGTACCTTGTTGATGGGGCTTCGCCCTTCTTGGGCCAGGTGCAGGCTGAGTCATCAGTCGCTCCCCAGGGGGGCGGAGCCAGCATTGTGGTGGCAGAGCACAGCCTGATGCATAGTCCAGGGAAACTCCCACCTCCCACTAAGGTGTAATCCTTCCATTCACCACCTGTCATCCCCCAGCCCTGTCACTCACACAACCCAGACAATCAGATACACATACTGCAGAGGCGGGCTGAAATGGTTAGGCAAGCAAATGCTAACTTTCTAAAAGTAGCATTTGCAAACACAGGATATTAAAATAAACTTTACTAAAAGAAGTATTTTATTATTCTGAGTTCAGGCATACTAAACATTATTTTCTACCATGCTCCCTGAGCCTGCTGGGATTATAGAGTGTAATAATTCCAGCAGCCCATCTGGCCTAAAAGGGAGCAGGTAGCCTTACAATAGTGAAAACGAATTTGGCTGTAATTCACTATTAGGACATGCTACACTCATCAGAGCATGTCCTACCTTACACTTACAATGCACCCTGCCCTAGGGCCTACCATAGGGGTGACTAATATGAAGTTAAAGGAAGGTTTAGGGGCTGGCAAGTGTGTGCACTTGCCCAGCCAGCATGACAGTACCAGACTGCACACAGGTTCTGCAATGGCAGACCCTAGACACATTTTAAAAGGCTGCTTGTGTGGGTGGCGCAACCAGCGCTGCAGGCCCACTAGCAGTATTGGCAATTACAAGCCCTGGCACTCCTGGTGCACTCTACTGGGGACTGACAGTAAATCCAATGAACCAATCATGGAAATCAATCACAGTTACACTTTTTACAGGGAGAGCATATGCACTTTAGCACTGGTCAGCAGTGGTAAAGTGCCCAGAGTCATTAAACCAACAAAAAAAAGGTCAGAGAGAGTATTGGAGGAAGGCAAAAAGTTTAGGGATGACCCTGCCAAGAGGCCCAGGTCCAACACTACCTGATGGTGAAAGACCTAAAAATATATACATAGTTTTAATTATGAAGAGTGATGTTCAGCTATCTCCAGTTACATGCAGCTGTATATGCCAAGCTGTCAGCATCCCATGAAATATAGTATGGTTTTCTTCTGATACTGTGAAATAAAGTTGCAGCCCATGCATTTTAGCTATTATACCAAGGGTCACTGGAATTATGTGATTATGCGGCCGCAGCAATTTTAGCATAATTATAGATGTGCTGCATTTGCCACATAATCCTTCATCTGTCGCATAATCTACTAAATTTAACACACATTTTTTTGTTGACTCAAAAGTTTTAAAAGTTACTAAAAAGCAGCGACAGGTGTTGCCGCTCTGTAGAAGGCCCTTTATAAAACTGCTCTGGGCACATTTTTGTTGCTTATTGCTATATTTGGGTGTTAAACTGGTACTAATGAGGTGCAACCACAGATCGACCTTTTCGCTGGAAAACATTTATGGTTGTCAATGATAAGGACTACCAGGTTCTATAATGTTTTTCCTGGTGGGGGTCCTTAAACCTAAAACATTTTGATGGGGGGTTTTGGCATCAAAAAGTTTGAAGACCACTGGGTTAGTCCCTGGTACACACACTTTTCTATGTTAAGTATAAATTATTATTCTGACACAGTTCTCTCTAATAAAATGAAAGCTCCTTATAAAAGTTAATATCTACCACATAGAGAGCCTTATTTATGAAGCCCTGTGTCACATTTATGCTGCTGTTGCGTCACTTTTGTTATGCTGTGGCGGCGAAAATAATGCGCCATGTTGCCCCATATTTACGACGTGATGCATCTAGGCAGATGCTTCACTTCGTAAACCCCTGCGCTACATGATACCTGCGTCAGGTATAATGTATGCAGGGTGGGCATTCCCACGCATAAAAGCCTTGTAGAAGTAGCGCATTGAAATCCATCAGATTTAAGTGTGCCACTTCTAGGACACCATTGCCTCAAAACCTTACTCCTGTCTTATGGCAGGCATATGGTTGATGCAGGTGCTTTCTGATGGGGCTTGCCCCATGTGAAAGGACACATTGCTGGAGTGCGTCTGTTTTCAGACACACCCCAGCTATGCATCACGTTTGCACCTACAGATATACAAGTAATACTGACGTATCTGTGACTTCGTGCAACATGATGTACCGTACTGTAAATACAGCACATCCATGGTGTCGCAAGGAGGGCAAATTGAGAAGTGTTGCATCGCTGCTTTATCGCAGCGATGCAACACTTCTCATAAATAATGCCCAGAATCTTTCTCCTGTTGGAAACTTTTTCTGAAGAACCAAAAGGTTGTGTGGAGCATAATGAATACAAGTCAACTGTCCCTTTCACACATATTCTTGAATGCAAACATTTCAAATGTGTTAAATACCTCTACACAGCTATGGTGCATTAGGAGCACATGTCTTTTGTGAACTAGTGGCACCCAAGCTGTACAAAATTACATGGAAAAGTAATATGGTATTTCCTCGCCACTATGTTACAAACTGTACAACAAACTAGCACACTCATTAGATGATGTCATCAGTGATGTCATCAATTATGTCATAACAGATGTCATCAGTGATGTACTAAACGATGTCATAGAACACATCATGAGTGATGTTTTATGTGAGAGATTAGTTTATCATTCAAAGTGAATGAAAATATATTTAGAAGTGAATGAAAATACATCCACTATATTACGTGCGCCTAACAAGGTAAGGGTGGGCTTTAGACGTAACACTGCACGCCCCATTTGTTTTTCTTTGGGCTAGCAACTGCAGCACTTCTATCTCATAAGTAAAGATTCTCTAGGATTTTTTTCTTTTTTAAATCAACACGCATATGCACCCGACCATTTTCCCCAAGAGTGTGGTCATATACTCTTGGGCTGCGGCTTCCTTTTTCATTAAGGCAGCTTCATTACTTAGCAGCAATTGAAGTAAGCATCTTGCTACTTTTTGTTTTAATCAGTCCTCAACTGAGAAGGTTCTGTTGCATGGGGAACCTAAAATGGTAATTCCTTATGGGCAATGTCTTCCACATTTCATCGGAATTTGCTTTCCACATGGGATTCCAATGGTTTGCGCTGTTTTCTATGGTTTTCTAATATACTGCCTCTGTTTTGCTAGGGTTTTCTCTTTTGGCTGGTTGGTTTGTTCAGTCACCTGTGTAGCACATCGTTTATGGCATAATATTCACTGGTCACATTACCTAGTTAGTAGAATCGTCTGATGTTGTTTCTTTCGAAGCCTTACCAATGGTATTGAGCGTAACCAGATATGTTTGTGTATTATTATTGATGCCTTTCTGAGTGTAATAATGATTGATTTTGCTTATTTTGTGTAACACATTAGAGGTTCTTGTATACCTATATACATATATTGTTTTTGCAGTGACTCCTGACAAAAGGGTGCACAACACCCAAAATGGATTGGGATTGATGCAAGATATAGCCTCCATCTTTTGACACAAAGTTATCATGTACAGAATTGTGTTGGAACCCATTCATCATTTATTTTTCAATTTATACAAGGCTTGTGCTGAAATAATTTGATGAGATTTGGCCTACAGGCATCAATTGTTTGAACCTCGGCTCCCTGGTTTTTGTTTTTGCAAAGAAAACATTTTGCCAGGTCCAAACCTTACTTTTTAATACATATAAGTCACCCCTTGGGTAGGCCCTGCACAGCCCAGAGAGCAAGGTGCAATGTATTTAAAAAGTAGGACATGTACTTTTTAGTTTTACATGTCCTGGTAGTGAAAAACTCTTACATTTGTTTTTCACTATTGAATGGTCTATATTCCCATAGGGTAACATTGTGGTTGCCTTATTACATTTCATAATCATAACTTCAAAATGGGAATAGATGACTAGTTTGCCGTCTCTGAAACTGGAATTTAAAATCCTAACCCATGGCGAAGTTGGATTTTACATTACAAGTCAGAAAATGTCACTTTAAGAAAGTTGTAATTTTCTTGCCTTAGCCATTTGGTGTCTGTTTTTTCATCTCATGACTGGGTGTAGGTGACTGTTGGGGTTTGTGTATTCCTCCCAGACAGCCACACACAATGGGAAGCTTAGGTTTGACTGTTTGCGCCTTCACTGGTAGAATGGGTGTGAGCAGCTGGACCCAGCTTCACTTGCACTTAAAAGGGCTAAGTCATGTTTCCAGTCATAGAGGCTGCATACCCCCTGTAGTTAATCTTGAGCCAGGGCCAGGAAGGCAGGGTACCTGTGCACTTCAAAGGCCTACCTCTATAAGCGTTTCCCCACTTCAAAGGCACAACTGTATATAAATAATGGACCTCAAACACCTTAACCTCAGTACACTTCTGGACCTATGGACTCTTCCAGGAAGAAGGACTGCTATGCTGTTTTGTGGAATCCATTTTGTATTTCTGGCAGCCATTTTGTTTGCCATGTGCTACCACGTGTATGCCATGTGCTCTGTCCTACCTTGCTGTTGTCTGCTCTTGAAATCTGCTTAGAGACAGGTTATATTTAGCCTCTTCCACTTTGCACATGCTCAGTTGAGCTTGCATCTGTCCATGCAGCTGCTGTTAGTCTGTAAATGTCAGGATGTGTTCACCAGAATTAGCAACTGTTAGCTCCTCCTACTTGTTGACTGTGCATTTTCTGTATGACCTTATATGTGCCTAAAACCTACTTCTTGTACTTGTACCGCCTTCTTTTGAGACCCTGTGTGGTTATAAAAGGACCAAGCTCCTTCTATTCAGTGGGCTACTTCATACATTGCTGAAGGGTGTTGTGTGAATGTAGTTCCACCTTATGAGGTTATTAAACTTTGTATTTTCTATTCCAGTTTCTGTGCCAACTTCTATCCTATTGGTCTGAGGAGTTGTGCAGAGAAGGGCGAACCTCTTGCACTGGTAGGCCTTGCTGAGGCTCACCACCACACTGCTGCCCACATGCCGAAGAAGAAGAACTGGACCTGCATCTTCATCTTGAACTCAAGACCCCAGGTTAACTCCAAGTCTGCTGGCCTGATCTAAACTTCAGGGATATTAAATGCTCCCCAACCAGCTCATGGAGCCAGCTGCAGCTAGTTCGTGGCTTCCAATGGTGCCACTCATGTCCTGGGCCCTTGGTGTGTCTCAGCAAGAGTAAATAAAGCTTTTGGGATCTTTGCGACCATGATCGGGCCCGTGCACACTGAGACCTCACTGCTCACACCAAAAATCAATGCGAGCTGCCACCAGCCATCTCTTCGCACTGCAGCATCAACTGCCCATGGGGGACCACCTGCGCGATGCCCAGCCTGCTCTTTGCACCACACTACAGCCTACCGCAATGCTCCTCTTGCACCTCGCAGCCCTTTGCAATGCCAATGGAACTCTTGGCTCAAAGCTTAAGAAGGTAAAGTTCAGCAGGACTAATCTGGGACTGTACCCGACGTGCTCTCTATCACGGACAGCCTGAACTTTTGACCTTGATCCAACCCACCACGACCAGATAGTTGCAGTTGGCGCATTACGTTAATAAGTGCTATTTTACACTTTATTCTTTAAAAATACAAAACTACGGTTCTACTGATTGGATGTTTGTTGTTTTGGTCTTGTTTTATTTTTTTAATTCTGCTGTATTAATCTAATCTGATGTGGGGTCTTTTGTGTGTTATTATCACTGCTTTACTGTTTAAAGTATTATACAAATACTTCACATATTGAAACCTGACCGATCTGTGCCATGCTACCAGGGGTTGAGCACAGGTTACTTTGGGTTTCTTGTGCCTCACCCTGACGAGGATTGTGGTTACCACTTGACCAGGGCTCACACCCCAGTCAATCAGTAACCCAATTTCACACACACAAACGACTTTGAGAATGAGGCTCAAAGTGTCTGGAATGTCAATTTTGAGAATTATAGTTTCAATGAAATCTAGTTGCCCCCTGGTTCATACTTGAATTTGCCAGTCCCTTAAAACATACAAATCTCATGATCCATTGGTTCTAGTGATTCCAGGACAGTGCCCCTAACCTTAGGAGGAAAAGGCTGACTGGCCCATGAGGTTATCTGTGTTGTGAGCCTACAGGCATAAGGGCACAAACGCAGACTGCTCAGATTCTGCACTTTGTCAGAGTTTGGAACCTGATACCAAAATAAAATAAAAAGGAAGCACAGGCTCTCCAGGTACAGTTAAACCTCTGACTTACACTTGAAGATGTTGGTTCTTAGTGCAACTTCCCTCCAGTCTCTGGTAAGGGATAGAGTGGATTTCAAGGTGCTGAATCCATGTCTATGGATTCATTGGGTCAGTTGTTGGCATTCACAAAGGTAAGGTTGGCAGCAGCAAAAAAGACCAGCAAATGTTTACTAGGACCACCTGTTGTTTCTAAAGCAGAATAGAGACCACCACTCAGTTTCACATACTGGAAGACCCTCAGCAGAGCCAATGACGGTCTGGGTTGATGTCAATGGATTTTGAACGAGAGTGGAGCTACCGGTTACATTTCCAGTTCTTTGCAGCTAACTAGTAGCCCACTGCCAGTTAGTTTCTGTGCATCTGCAAATATTGTATTCAAGACCAACCGACAATGGTGGGGTAGGGCTTACTACTTCAGAGTGGAGTGGGAGAAGTGTAGACTTTGGGTCATCCGAGAATGCATTCTGGGATTGGGGGCCTACATGAAAGGTTACCAGACACAGTTGTTTTTTTTCGTGAATAGTTCCAGATTCCAAAGCCTTTTCCTTTATTGACTGGTTTCCCCAAATGTACACCTTATTTTGGAAGGAGGATTCAGGCATTTGCAATGATGGTCATCTGACAAGGTGACCTCTATACTATTTTTCAGACTGTCTTCTGCATTAGTGAACAGACTTAATACAGATATCAATAGAGTGGAAGCTTTCCGGGGAAAAACTCATTTTGCTGCAGTAGTGGCTTACAAACATGCAATACAGGCCTAAAATAAAGATACAAAATCGGGAACAAATTTAATGTTAAATCATGGTTTTAAGTTACAGAGGATGCCAGAATACCTGCGGAATATAAATAGTTGCTTTTCTGAATAATGTTATGGTTCACTCTGTGTCTCTCCTAGCAGGGCAAGGAATAGTCACCAGGGACCATAATTATGGAAGTGCCCCGGAGGCGCGCAGGGTGTTTCTGCTCACTTTGCACACCGCGCCGCACTTTGGAATTACAGAAGTGGCCACAGACGATTGTGCGTCCCCTTCTGTAATGCTCGAAGCACTTGGGCACATACAGCACGAGCGCTTCCTCAAGAGAACGTTCCCTCATTTGCATGGGGGTGTAGCCCCATGCAAATGAGGGAATCCTTTTGCCTCTTTACCTCTGCCGTATTACAGACATGGGCGCAGAGGCAAAGAAACTCTCAGGAGGCGCACTCAGTGCGCTGCCTGATTGCACCTCTGGTGGGTGAAAGGGGGTCCCATGGACCCCCAGACATCCTCTTGCAGGCAAGTGCAAACTCTAATCCCTTTTGAAAGTGCAAACAGGTTGTCGCCTGCACTGCAAAAAGACAGAGGGGCATATTATCAAGGGGGTTTATCCCCGCTTTTTTGGCTTTAAAAGCCAAGAAAGCGGAGATAAAATGATCTCCCTATTACCTAGCTTTCGCTAACACCAGTTAGCGACAGCTAGTTGGAGATAGCGACCATCTTGGGCCCCGCTTTGCATGTCAGTGATATTTATCACTAATGACATGCAAAGTGGGCGCGCCATGATGTTAGTTGCTAACATCGCTATATCCTATTACCATCTTTTGGAGATATTCGCGCTAAGCGCGAATATCTCCTAAAAGCTAACACCTGCCCCTGAACAGTTCTTAGCCATGTTATCCAATGGTAGGTGGATAACATGGCTAAGAGCATTAGCTCGGTAATGCATGAATATCGCTGACTTTTCAGCGATATTCATGCATTTCGGCCGATTTTTATCGCTTAGGAGATAAACCTTGATAATAGCAAGGTTCCTAAGTGATAAAAATCTCCGCAGCTAGGCGATAAAAATATCGCCGCTAAACCAACTTAGCGATAATTATTGCTAGTTGTTGGTAATATGCCCCAGAGTGTCTTTAAAGCAGCCGCTCCGTTTTTCACTGAACTTCAAATGAACTTTCACATTAACTTGCGCCAAGGAAGCGCAAGTTGGTGGCTGCCCTAGGGGCAGTGCATTCACCATAATGCGGTGCATTTTCCTGGATTGCGCTGGGCGCATCATTTGAAAGGTGCGCCCAGCGCAATCCAGGAACATACGCTGCATCCATAAAATAACCCCAGGTCAACTTTCTTTGCCCTGGAGGTGCCTTGCGGAATCATGGCTCCCGACAAAATCTGACTCTCTCCTAAAGTGTTTACTTACCTAGGGTCCTAATGCATCAACATTGAGCCCAACTGTTTCTCTCCAAAACACTTGCACTACTTGCAGCACCTGTACACCAGCACCAATCACATGTATCCATGTTTAGAGCACCCACTCTGTTGTCTAATGCATGCATTCTCATTAGGGTTTGCATGGAGCTACACAAGCTATATGACACAAGCTATATGTTGGGCTGCTGATAGAATGCTGCTTTCAAGGCCATACCATTTAGGTGGGTTCAGGGACTAGCCCTTCTCAAATGGCAATGAGGGCCGGCTTTTGTGCTGGTGGCACCAGATGCAGTAATTCTTTTTTGCGTCCTCCGCCAATGAACTCCTTCTCCACAGATTTTCTCCCTATTAACCTCCAACAGTGCCCCTCGTCTCACCATAGTCACTGTCTCACTTGCATTTCATTTGGTTTATACAGCCTCATACCAGTGTAGGGTGTCAGAGCACTTTACATCATGCACACAATAAACAGAGATGGCGGAGGCACAGGCAATAACAGTGGGGCGGGGATGGAGCAATTAGACAAACGACAGGATAGGTAAAGTTCAATTAAAAAAAATTATAAAACCACTTACCTTGCTCTCGCTGCGTGACCGATTTGGCGATGTGTCAAGCACATGATAAGTGATTTAATTTAATTTTGTTATTTAATTTTACCTATCCCGTCATCTGTTGAATCCCCCTCCACCCTGCCCGCCCGCCCACCGCTCTTACCTGTGCCAGCTGCCACTGGAGAGACACTGAATCATACTTGTGTAAATCAGTCTATAGGAAATGTTCCAGGCAACAATGAGGATTACAAGGTGTTGGAATCACGTCATCCATCCTAGCAGGCAGTTTATTTTAAGAATGTTTGATCTGGAGAAGAGCAAACTCTGGATTTAAACTTACCACAATGCTTTGGGGTTCGCTTTACTAAAAAGAATGTACTTCCACCCAAAAAGAACCCTTTTTAGCAACATTAGGATAATGAATGACTGGGGAAAATGTTGAGGTTCCAATTATATGCCTTGCCTTTTGAAGGCAGATGTTTGATGACAGTTCATAAGTCACTGTACTATTTTAGGATTGTAACTTATGAACTGCAAGGAACAAAAGGATCTCTTTGAAAAAACTGTAACTCACTGTTCTATGATCAGCATGGTACAAGTTCTTTGCAGCTGGCATATTTACCCTATGCGCTACTTTATGTTTAGTCAGAACTGCCACTAGACAAAACTTTCTCTCTTTCCAGCAGGAACATTAATCGCCAGAGGTATCTTCACATTTTTTTTGTTGCCTAAAAACTGTCCACGCACAGTTGGCCTCATTTATGAGAAATGACGCATCGCTGCGTGAAAGCAGCGATGCGTCACTTCTCAGTGCGCACTCCTTGCGACATTCCTGATGCGTCATAATTAATGTATGACGCATCATGTCGCAAGGAGCTACGGATATGCCAGTATTTCTGACGTATTTGTAAGCGCAAAAGTGATGCATTGCTGGAGTGTGTCACAAAAGTGACGCAGCTCCAGCAATGCATCCTTTCACATAGGGCAAGCCCCATTTGAAAGGGCCTACGTCAGTCTTACGCCTGCTGTGAGGCAGGCGCAAGATTTTGACGCAACAGCGTCCTAAAAGTGACGCAGTGAAATCTCATAGATTTTACTGCGTCACTTCTACGACCCTTGCGTCAATACACCCCCCTTGCATACATTATACCTGGCGCATGTATAATGTGGCGCAGGGGTTTACAAAGTGACGCATCTACCTTGATGCGTCACTTTGTAAATATGGCGGAACAAGGTGCATTTTTTACGTCACGGGTGCGTCACAAAAAGTGACGCACCGGCAGCGTAAAAGTGATGCACAGCCTCATAAATGAGGCCCACGGAATTCTACAGTGTGTGCTTTTTAATCCATAAATTATTTCTTAACACAGCACCCCGGAGGTCAGTGCTAAATGCTGCTGCACCGGTCCTACAGACCAAGAACCGGCTCTGATGGCAATCAATCTATGTCAGTAGCAGTGAACCATGAAAACCAGATTAGGCTGTCCTTTGGAAACTAATTAGGCTGACCCAATTAGGGTTACTTGTTGCCACCTCCAGGCATTAGAGAACAGGGTAGGTCACAGCGTGAATGTCACCAGGACGACTACGCTGAAATACAGCGTGCCTCTCTAGACACCCTCGAGGAAGCATACAAGTAACCCTAATTGGGTCAGTCTCATTAGGTTCCAAAGGTCAGCCTTCGAGCATGTCAGCACCAGCTCAATGATGAGCAGAGCCCTATGAAGCATGGCACTCGTAAGAGTGTTTGAGGGCTCTATTTCCAAAAAGGAACTACCCTTCTGGGTCCACCTTACCCGTCCTTTTAGAGCACCAGACACATTTTCTGCCTTCTTCCACTTCTATGGGAACTGCCTGCCCATCTGTCTACCAGAAATTGTTTGGAGCATGTATGCGGTACCTTCATGCACTCTTGGTCTCCCCTTTGTTGCAACTAGTCAATCTATGTCCTCGCTGGATTTAGACCAATCCATCATTGCTACTTACTGGCCTACATTTCCCTGATAGACATTCTTGTGCCTTGAGCATATGACCAGCCTGGTATTTGTTTTCTGTTTGTGTTGTGGTCCTTGTAGCTGCTCCCATCTGCAATCTCTGTGTGACAGTCTTGCAGTGTTATGTCCTTCACTTCAGGTGTAACTGAAATGTAGGTAGGGCTGGCGCACAGCGATTTTGGGAAAAGGTTTTCCTTCGGTTTTAAGGTGCTATACAAGTGATGTCAGGCGTCCCTCGACATCTAATGTAACAGTCAAGAATTGTGGGGTCAGTGGGCCACTGATCCCATCCTCGTATGCACACTATAGTTCCTCTATGAATCACAGAGGTTTCAGAGACTTTCGGTGATGATTGCAATTTTAGGTTTATTCATAAACTTCTTTGATTAGGATCATTGACATTCTTCATTTACACAATGCGATACCATCCTTATGTACATCCAATGCATTTCGGGGTAATCGTACACCCCTTCATCAGGGAAAGGACACTGTAATCAAAAACATAAGTATCATAAATAATATCCCTATAGGGCGTGGGTTCAACATAAATGAACGCATAAGTAAAAACATGACCTGAATCAAGGTGGGTATCGGCGGTAGTGAAAAAGGTGATAGTAGTTTATGGGGTTCACCTTAATGTAACCCAAACGATCCCGTGTAAAAAATATCACATGCAAGGTCGGCGGAGCTATGCTTACGTGTATCACTTTAATCAATTGCGCATGGTCCTGTGAATCAAAACGTAGGGAGAAGTGCATTAGTGATCGGATAATGGTGCGCAGAGTTTAACAGCGATAACGTGATTCCCGGTGTTTCCAAGGTCGGACTAACCTGTGTGTTGTTAGTGGGTTCCTCCTTTCGTGAACGCTGGTTCGGGCGGAAACGCCATTGACCGCGTTTCGTATCATTAAAAGGACGCGATCACGTGTGCTATCCGGAAGAGAATGGGAGTGTTCCCGAATGTTAAAGGGACAGTGTGGTATTAACGTGAGTTCGAGTGAAATCTAAAACGCGGTGCGGGTTGGAGATTAGTGTTGTGGTAATGGGACTGGTGGATAGGGTGATCGAGTGTGGGGTGATATAACCAAATACAAGCCAAAAACTGTGATAATAGGGAGTAAAATGCTCAGGTAGAACAATCATGTACATTATAAACCAAAATAATTTGAAGGTAACCAGAAGGTAAAATAAGATGAGAAATTAATAAGTGATCCTTAAATTACGCAGGAATTACTAACTCAGTCCGTGGGCAACTTTAAAGATAACAAGAGAGTTCAATTCTTTCATTAAGCCCAAGTGGCTTCTGTGTGGACAGTCTTTGGATCTATACATTTTCTCTTTGGAGGAGAAATTTAGTATTGTCTCTGCCCTCCTGTTTGACGATTGTTTCCAATATGGTAAATTTCAGTTGGGAAATGTTGTGTTTCTCTTCATGAAAATGAACTGCTAGTGCTGATTTGGTACTCTTCAGACGGATGTTAGATTTGTGTTCTGTAAGTCTGGTTTTGATTTTACGTTCTGTCTTCCCTATGTATAGTTTTCCACATGGGCATTTTAAAGCATAGATGACATTGCTGGTGTCACATGTGGCGTTGACCTGGAGTTTTATTTTATGGCCTTTCATTGGGTGGTTAATTGAATTGCCTCGGATGATACTGTTGCAGTTTCCGCAATTGAAACATGGTTTGGTGCCTGAGTAGTTAACGAGTTTGCTTGGTTTGTGTTGTACAAGTTCTCCTAGGTTACGTGATCTGGTAAATGCGAATAATGGAGGTTCCTGAAAAATCTGATTGAAGTCTGGCTCCAGATTCAATAACGGCCAGTGTTGGTGAATGATCCTTTTGAACTTATTGGTAGCAGTAGAAAATTTGGAGACGAAAACTATGCGTGTCTGTTGTTTCTTGGCGCTAGGTTGTAAAAGTTTCTGTCTCTCTAGGTTATTGATCCTCCGTATGGAATCTTCGATAATGGTTTCAGGGTAACCTCTGTTTCGAAATTTACCTGCAATTTCTTTGATCCGTTGTGTGGCATTATCTGGGTTTGATGTGATCCGTTTTGCTCGTGCCATTTGTGAAAATGGTAAGTGTGTTTTTAGATTAGATTCATGAAAACTGCTGTAGTGTAGCATATTGTTCCTGTCGGTGGGTTTAGTGTATAGATCGGTTTCGAACACTTGGCCCTTGATGGAAACTTTGACGTCCAAAAAGTTGACGCAGTCTTTTGAAATTTCCCACGTTATTTGTATTCTTTCATCGATCTGGTTAAATTCCGTCAATCGGTGTTGTAGTTCTTCCTGTGTACTTTTCCAAACGATGAAGATATCGTCTATATATCTTGTGAAGAGTAATAAGTGATCCGTCCATTGTTTGTTGTTGAGTATGTGGTTTTCTTCAAATTGTTGCATAAAAATATTCGCATACGCGGGGGCCGCTGAATTGCCCATTGCCATTCCCACGAGTTGTTGGTACCATGTATCATGATGTTTAAAATAGCTTTGGTACAGCGTAAACAGCATGAGTTCCATCAGGAACATCTGGAAGGTTGTTTCCATGTCCGATTTGAGT
This sequence comes from Lissotriton vulgaris, assembly GCF_964263255.1. Lineage (NCBI taxonomy): Eukaryota > Metazoa > Chordata > Amphibia > Caudata > Salamandridae > Lissotriton > Lissotriton vulgaris. The sequence continues at coordinate 745,814,675 of NC_141693.1, read as the reverse complement.
AGAGACTGTTCAATTGCTTCGATCCCCAAGGAGTGGGGTATCAACGTGTACAGTGAACGTACATCGGCTGTACATAAGATATATTGGACAAAGCACATGAGATGGGAACAATCAATGAAAAAACCAAGAATTTTCTCACTAAGTCTAACCCCAATAGCCCTACTCTGAGAATGGTTCCCAAGATCCACAAAAACCTAAGGGACCCCCCCATGAGACCAATTGTCTCCACATGCGGGAGTCTCCACGAACCCATAGGGCAACTATTGGACAAATACCTTCAACCAATGGTACAAACCATGAGAACGTATACCAAAGATACCACACATTTCATTTCGAAATTGATGAATCTGAAGTTAGAAACAAACGATGAACTTATCTTATGTACAGCCGATGTACGTTCACTGTACACGTCGATACCCCACTCCTTGGGGATCGAAGCAATTGAACAGTCTCTACTCAAATCGGACATGGAAACAACCTTCCAGATGTTCCTGATGGAACTCATGCTGTTTACGCTGTACCAAAGCTATTTTAAACATCATGATACATGGTACCAACAACTCGTGGGAATGGCAATGGGCAATTCAGCGGCCCCCGCGTATGCGAATATTTTTATGCAACAATTTGAAGAAAACCACATACTCAACAACAAACAATGGACGGATCACTTATTACTCTTCACAAGATATATAGACGATATCTTCATCGTTTGGAAAAGTACACAGGAAGAACTACAACACCGATTGACGGAATTTAACCAGATCGATGAAAGAATACAACTAACGTGGGAAATTTCAAAAGACTGCGTCAACTTTTTGGACGTCAAAGTTTCCATCAAGGGCCAAGTGTTCGAAACCGATCTATACACCAAACCCACCGACAGGAACAATATGCTACACTACAGCAGTTTTCATGAATCTAATCTAAAAACACACTTACCATTTTCACAAATGGCACGAGCAAAACGGATCACATCAAACCCAGATAATGCCACACAACGGATCAAAGAAATTGCAGGTAAATTTCGAAACAGAGGTTACCCTGAAACCATTATCGAAGATTCCATACGGAGGATCAATAACCTAGAGAGACAGAAACTTTTACAACCTAGCGCCAAGAAACAACAGACACGCATAGTTTTCGTCTCCAAATTTTCTACTGCTACCAATAAGTTCAAAAGGATCATTCACCAACACTGGCCGTTATTGAATCTGGAGCCAGACTTCAATCAGATTTTTCAGGAACCTCCATTATTCGCATTTACCAGATCACGTAACCTAGGAGAACTTGTACAACACAAACCAAGAAAACTTGTTAACTACTCAGGCACCAAACCATGTTTCAATTGCGGAAACTGCAACAGTATCATCCGAGGCAATTCAATTAACCACCCAATGAAAGGCCATAAAATAAAACTCCAGGTCAACGCCACATGTGACACCAGCAATGTCATCTATGCTTTAAAATGCCCATGTGGAAAACTATACATAGGGAAGACAGAACGTAAAATCAAAACCAGACTTACAGAACACAAATCTAACATCCGTCTGAAGAGTACCAAATCAGCACTAGCAGTTCATTTTCATGAAGAGAAACACAACATTTCCCAACTGAAATTTACCATATTGGAAACAATCGTCAAACAGGAGGGCAGAGACAATACTAAATTTCTCCTCCAAAGAGAAAATGTATGGATCCAAAGACTGTCCACACAGAAGCCACTTGGGCTTAATGAAAGAAATGAACTCTCTTGTTATCTTTAAAGTTGCCCACGGACTGAGTTAGTAATTCCTGCGTAATTTAAGGATCACTTATTAATTTCTCATCTTATTTTACCTTCTGGTTACCTTCAAATTATTTTGGTTTATAATGTACATGATTGTTCTACCTGAGCATTTTACTCCCTATTATCACAGTTTTTGGCTTGTATTTGGTTATATCACCCCACACTCGATCACCCTATCCACCAGTCCCATTACCACAACACTAATCTCCAACCCGCACCACGTTTTAGATTTCACTCGAACTCACGTTAATACCACACTGTCCCTTTAACATTCGGGAACACTCCCATCCTCTTCCGGATAGCACACGTGATCGCGTCCTTTTAATGATACGAAACGCGGTCAATGGTGTTTCCGCCCGAACCAGCGTTTACGAAAGGAGGAACCCACTAACAACACACAGGTTAGTCCGACCTTGGAAACACCGGGAATCACGTTATCGCTGTTAAACTCTGCGCACCATTATCCGATCACTAATGCACTTCTCCCTACGTTTTGATTCACAGGACCATGCGCAATTGATTAAAGTGATACACGTAAGCATAGCTCCGCCGACCTTGCATGTGATATTTTTTACACGGGATCGTTTGGGTTACATTAAGGTGAACCCCATAAACTACTATCACCTTTTTCACTACCGCCGATACCCACCTTGATTCAGGTCATGTTTTTACTTATGCGTTCATTTATGTTGAACCCACGCCCTATAGGGATATTATTTATGATACTTATGTTTTTGATTACAGTGTCCTTTCCCTGATGAAGGGGTGTACGATTACCCCGAAATGCATTGGATGTACATAAGGATGGTATCGCATTGTGTAAATGAAGAATGTCAATGATCCTAATCAAAGAAGTTTATGAATAAACCTAAAATTGCAATCATCACCGAAAGTCTCTGAAACCTCTGTGATTCATAGAGGAACTATAGTGTGCATACGAGGATGGGATCAGTGGCCCACTGACCCCACAATTCTTGACCTTCACTTCAGGTGTCTCATGTCTCCCGTTTTCCCTCTCCAGTCTTAGATGCTTCTTGTGGCGTCATTAAACCGACTGCAGAACTACAAACCTCTTGTGGCATTCTTCAATCAGGGTTCCTGAACTGTGTGATGTTTTAGCGGCCGTACCCTGGTCGCGAGGACCGCCCACCACTACTACTGTTGTGGTCCTGAACGAGCCCTGTGAGTGCTTGTTCAATGAAGGAAGAGGCACGAAATGGTGACTAATCAGGGAGACACCCGCTCGTAAGCATGGTGAGTCTACAAAGCGGGGCAGCACTCGGAACTGCTGAAGTATCTCCAGTCCACTGGGAAACAAATTGTGTTTACTTGGATTAACAGCGCGCCCTACAAGGCACACCTTTTGAACTACATTATCCAGAAGTCCGTGGTGTCGGCCACGCCCCTTCTTCTGGAAGCAGGTGATTTATTAACGGTGCAATGGCACTGGCGCTGACATTTTTTCCACTCACGCCACTGAAGAAGAGAGCGTCAGGCTCTTGAAACGCGTTTGGCTGGCAAGAAGTACAGAAGGAGTTACTTGCTGTTATGTATGCTGCCATGCAAGCTCATTAAACCGACTGCAGAACTACAAACCTCTTGTGGCAGTCTTCAATCAGGGTTCCTGAACTGTGTGATGTTTTAGCGGCCGTACCCAGGTCGCGAGGACCGCCCACCACTACTACTGTTGTGGTCCTGAACGAGCCCTGTGAGTGCTTGTTCAATGAAGGAAGAGGCACGAAATGGTGACTAATCAGGGAGACACCCGCTCGTAAGCATGGTGAGTCTACAAAGCGGGGCAGCACTCGGAACTGCTGAAGTATCTCCAGGCACTGGGAAACAAAGTGTGTTTACTTGGATTAACAGCGCGCCCTACAAGGCACACCTTATTGAACTACATTATCCAGAAGTCCGTGGTGTCGGCCACGCCCCTTCTTCTGGAAGCAGGTGATTTATTAACGGTGCAATGGCACTGGCGCTGACATTTTTTCCACTCACGCCACTGAAGAAGAGAGCGTCAGGCTCTTGAAACGCGTCTGGCTGGCAAGAAGTACAGAAGGAGTTACTTGCTGTTATGTATGCTGCCATGCAAGCTCATTAAACCGACTGCAGAACTACAAACCTCTTGTGGCAGTCTTCAATCAGGGTTCCTGAACTGTGTGATGTTTTAGCGGCCGTACCCCGGTCGCGAGGACCGCCCACCACTACTACTGTTGTGGTCCTGAACGAGCCCTGTGAGTGCTTGTTCAATGAAGGAAGAGGCACGAAATGGTGACTAATCAGGGAGACACCCGCTTGTAAGCATGGTGAGTCTACAAAGCGGGGCAGCACTCGGAACTGCTGAAGTATCTCCAGTCCACTGGGAAACAAATTGTGTTTACTTGGATTAACAGCGCGCCCTACAAGGCACACCTTATTGAACTACATTATCCAGAAGTCTGTGGTGTCGGCCACGCCCCTTCTTCTGGAAGCAGGTGATTTATTAACGGTGCAATGGCACTGGCGCTGACATTTTTTCCACTCACGCCACTGAAGAAGAGAGCGTCAGGCTCTTGAAACGCGTCTGGCTGGCAAGAAGTACAGAAGGAGTTACTTGCTGTTATGTATGCTGCCATGCAAGCTCATTAAACCGACTGCAGAACTACAAACCTCTTGTGGCAGTCTTCAATCAGGGTTCCTGAACTGTGTGATATATATATATATATATATATATATATATATATATATATATATATATATATATATATATATTACCTACTGGCGGTCGCCAGTAGGTATATATAGTTAGGATTTTTTCCCTATGGCATTTTTGAAAATTCTATGTCTAATAACTTTGGCGTTTGTGGACGGAATCGGCTGAAATTTTCAGGAAAATGGCACATTTTGTTTCTGAGCAGCTCCTGGAAATTTGGGGGGGGGTCGTCAAGGGGGGGCCGAGAAAAAAGGGGGGTCCCAAAACGCGTTTTTCCCATGTTAATTTCCATAGGGCGGTTGGACTCACTTTTAGCCCGAACGGCTGAATGGATTTTCACGAAACTTGGCAAAATTGTAGGGACTGTTAGCCCGATGTGCCTTTGCTAGGTCTCAATATATGTGCTCCAGTAGTTTTTGAGAAATTAACGTTCAAAACAAGATATATATCTGTAACAGCGCTCCGGGCAGCGATCCGGTCCGCTTACTTTTCGCGAAACGGAACTTTGCGCGCAGAAAGCTGATTGGCTCTCCGGTGTCTGTCAACATTCTAAACAGTCTGGAGCGGCCGCCATCTTATCTCTCGGTAGGATCGAGAGAGAAGAAGAGGTGAAAAACGAAGGGGGAATTTAATGAAAGGGGGCAAGGTATACCCCTCTTGACCCCCTAGGATTGTTGTTGGGGTTATTAAAGGGTCCCGTGGGGAAAATAAAAAAAATATGATTTTTCACGGTAGAAGCGCTTCACGGGCCGCGAACTGGGCCGCAAACCGGTAGCGAAACGGGAATTCGCCATTTTGTGCTTCGTTTTAATTGTTTAGAGACAAAAATTATCGCCGCACATTGGCCACAATGCATGAATATCGCTGAAAAGTCAGCGATATTCATGCATTATCCAGCAAATGCTCTTAGCCATGTTATCCACCTTCCATTGGATAACAGAAAGCTGATTGGCTCTCCGGTGTCTGTCAACATTCTAAACAGTCCGGAGCGGCCGCCATCTTATCTCTCGGTAGGATCGAGAGAGAAGAAGAGGTGAAAAACGAAGGGGAAATTTATTGAAAGGGGGCAAGGTATACCCCTCTTGACCCCCTAGGAATGTTGTTGGGGTTATTAAAGGGTCCCGTGGGGAAAAAAAAAAAAAATGATTTTTCACGGTAGAAGCGCTTCACGGGCCGCGAACTGGGCCGCAAACTGGTGGCGAAACGGGAATTCGCCATTTTGTGCTTCGTTTTAATTGTTTAGAGACGAAAATTATCGCCGCACATCGGCCACAATGCATGAATATCGCTGAAAAGTCAGCGATATTCATGCATTATCCAGCAAATGCTCTTAGCCATGTTATCCACCTTCCATTGGATAACATGGCTAAAAACTGCTCTGTGCGTGAGCTTTTTTTTTTTTTTTTTGCTGCGTGACGTTTGTTAACGTTCGATTCGATGGAAATCAGGAAGTGTTGACCACCATTTTGTCACTGCGAGTAAATATTTTGTTATAAATGAATCCTTATTGATAAACATTGTCTGCGCCATCTTGCGTTTTTGTCCAATGCCACAATTTTGTCGTGCACGGCAGCCATTTTAGATGCCTTGACCAGGGCCACTCTCTGCACGCCGCCGATCCTCAGCATGGCTCCCCACCCTCGCAAGCATCTCCCCCACGCACTGGTCACCCCCGCTCTTTCTCTCATGCATGGGCCATATACTTCCCCCCATCTGCGCTGCTCTTCTCTGAGAATCACACCCTGTGCCCGCCCGACACCTCCCTTTCACCCTATTCACTACCGCACCCTCTGACACTCCTCTTCCTCTGTGTCCGATTGTCCAGGCCGGACCTAGGCTATCACCTAGCCCTGCGGATGTAGTTTATGGCCCCAGCTGTTGAGTATCCAGACATGCCAACCTTCCCGATTCAGGCGTGAGACTACTGATTTCAGTGCTAGTCTCCCGCCTCCCGATTCCTGCAAGCAAAAACCCGGGGGCATATTACCAACAACTAGCGATAATTTTTGTCTCTAACTTGTTTAGAGACAAACATTATCGCCGCACATCGGCGAATTTTATCGCACATAAACCTCGCTATTAGCAAGGTTTATCGCAAATGCGATAAAAAACGGCCGCAATGCATGAATATCGTTGAAAAGTCAGCGATATTCATGCATTATCCAGCAAATGCTCTTAGCCATGTTATCCACTTCCCATTGGATAACATGGCTAAAACTGCTCAGGGCAGGTGTTAGCTTTTAGGAGATATTCGCGCTTAGCGCGAATATCTCCAAAAGTTGGTAATAGGAGATAGCGATGGTTAGGGACTGTTTCCAGTCGCTAAAATCTTGGCACGCCCACTTTGCATGTCATTAGTGATAAATATCACTGATATGCAAAGCGGGGCCCAAGATGGTCGCTATCTCCTTTTAGCTGTCACTAACTGGTGTTAGCGACAGCTTGGTAATAGGGAGATAATTTTATCTCTTTTTTTTTTGGCTTTTAAAGCCAAAAAAGCGGAAATAACCCCCCTTGATAATATGCCCCATGATTTCTCGGGGGTTTCAGCTGACAGGGCTTGGTATTGTGTTACGTGCTAATTCTTCCAGGAAACGTCAGAGGGTCGATGCAGGGGTTCTAGAAGGGGTGATAAACCATTTAAGCCTCATGAACAAGCGCATGGTCTTTTAAAGATTTATGAAGTACTCGGGGCGGCGGTGTGTGTGTGCCCTCTTTCAGGAGCGGGCGGGGGGGGGCACTGCCAGCAACTTGCCAGGCCAGGCAGTGTTCAACACGTGCATCACCCTTTCTCTGCCTGCTATTGCGCTCCATGCTTCGGAAAGGTAAGAAAAAGAACGTGCATTTGAGTTTGAAATGTCCGATCTTGTAGCAGTACACTTGCAAAGCCCACACATGACAATAATCCGATTCAAGGCCCCATTCACCCGATTTTTTAAACATATATAGCACTCCAACAAAGTTAGATTTTAAAACTTTATTAACATTTAACTATAATGAACGGAACAAAAACTGTAAAAACATTTAAACATTTTTCACCCAAAAAAGCAACAATGGTCAGAAGCTGTCTTTTGTGCGAATAGTCCCAAGGCAGCACAACGTGCAGAGTTCTGGACGGCACCCAGGTGATGTCGCCTGGGTGCCGCACTGGTTTTGGTATCCTACAATGCTGCTCCGAAAATTGGCGTGGGGCGTCCCGGGTGGTGCGGGGGGAGGCCTCGTCAGTAGCGGTCTGTTGTGCGAATAGTCCCAAGGCAGCAGAACGCGCTGAGATGTTGAGGGCACCCAGGTGATGTCCAGTAAACTGCCGCACTGGTTTTGGTATCCTACAATGCTGCTCCGAAAATTTGCGTGCGGCGGCCCGGGGGGGGGCGCGTGGGGGAGGCGGCGTGAACGGGCCTCCCCAGGTGGCGGCCATCCAGCTGAGTTGCGCCCGCTCTTGCGGCTACAGCGTCTCGCTCACCATGTTGTTGAGTTGCTCCCACTCTTGCAGTGCAGCGATAGGCGCCTGCCACATGACTCTTAAAATGGCGGACGGCTCTTCGGTTTTGGGCCTGGTCCACTGAAATGGCCCTGGGACACCTTGGAACTCGTACGCTTGCCTGCTAGGGCTTGGGCTCCATTCTCGAAAAGCGTCCCCTCAGCCGTGAAGATTCTACAAAAGTCTTGGGGGCCCCCGACTCCCGCAGGCTTCCGGTGGGGAGCGGCTGCCATGATTGCTCGCGGAATGACCACGACGGAGCCACGAGATGGTGGTGCTCTCATGCTGACGCCAGCTTCAGTCTGAATGATCCAGGAACAAGGTGGGGCTTTCATCGTTTGGGAAAAAAAAATTTCTAAACCAATGAAAAGTGTTATTTTTAGGTCATATGACCAAGCCTTCCATCTTTAGGAAACCAAAAGTAAAATGATCCAATGAAAAGTTTTATAAACAAGTCACATGACCTGTTATGCGGCATAGGGCTACAAAAAGCGTAGAAAATCCGTTGGCACGTGAGGCGGCGTCAGTAGCGGACCGATGTGCGAATAGGCCGAAGGCAGCACAACGCGCTGAGATCCGGATGGCACCGAGGTGGTGTCAAGCAAATTGCCGCACTGGTGTGGCCATCCTACAATGCTGCGCCGAAAGACGGCGTGTCCAGCTGAGTTCCGGTCACTCTTGCGGTACAGTGAGTCGAACGTGCCGAGATCCGGATGGCACCGAGGTGGTGTCCAGCAAATTGCCGCACTGGTGTGGCCATCCTACAATGCTGCGCCGAAAGACGGCGTGTTCAGCTGAGTTCCGGTCACTCTTCCGGCACAGTGACTCGAACGCGCCGAGATCCGGATGGCACCGAGGTGGTGTCCAGCAAGTTGCCGCACTGGTGTGGCCATCCTGCAATGCTGCGCCGAAAGTCGGCGTGGGGTGCCCCGTTGGCTTATGAGGTGATGTCAGTAGTGGACCGATGTGTGAATAGGTCGGAACCAGCACAAGGCGCCAAGATCCGAATGGCAAGTCCTGGATGTTGAGTGCCTCAGTTGAGATTTCTGAGCAGTGTTTGTAAGACTGTCTGAAGCTTATGTGCACCTGCTGCAGCTTCACTATTGCCCTGGTGTGGCCAAAGGTCGCACATGACATAGGCGGCCGGCTCCCGAGGTCCGGCGGAACTTTTTTCCTTTTCCTTTCTGCTTCTTTTCCTACAATCCGTTTCATCTGAAGACACGACCAGGTCCCTGAATGTGTGCAGGGGGACGCTATTGATTGAATGAAAATGGCGGCTTGACACAAAGCTGACTCAAGCGTTGCTGTTGATGCTATACAGACAAAAATTGGTTTTCAGTTTGTACATTCTTCAGGATTTTTTTTTCTATCCAAGTCTGATTGACAGTTTGTAGAAAAATGGCTTCAGATTTTCCACATACTACTCTTCAACATTCTTCCTAAATGTAACAATGTGAAACTCACTAGGAGAACGGCTGTTTCTGTTTCCTTTCAAAATGCTGCCCACAATATTTTCTGAATGGAAGACACCATCTTGTAGCATAAAGGGCCGAAAGGGGTTCTGGTCTGGCCGATGGTTGGTGGAGACATTTTGACTATATCTTGGACCTGCCCGGCCTCGCACAAAATGGCGCCGGTATAAATGGGACTCGTAACTCCTTGCCCGCAAATGTATATCTAGAAAATGTTATTGTAAGTGGCCCTGTCGTATTTTAATTACAAAATGTACGTCCACCGATTCCGCAACTGTTAGACACCTTTGTTCTTGCAACCTAATGGCCCGCTCGTTACGTTCCTCTACAGTGTAAATGTCTCCTCATCATATACGATTTCAGTTTTCTCCGTGGCCGGCCCACGTGGTTATAGGCCCGTATTTGTATACTGATATTTTCACAATAAAGGTTTTTAAAACAAAACACGGTAGTAGTATTTACATTGGTAAAGTTTTACTTTTAGTCACTGTTTTCGAATCAGTAAAAGGCAAGTGAAATAAAGCAGTCCAATTACATGACGGATAAAAGGTATAATATGTAGGAACGCAGTAAAGATAAATGGTCAAGGGCAGTTGTGTTTTTCATTTCTGCAACATAAAGTGATCGATAAGAATCTGATAATCAGGCGTATCGGCGACTAAGACAGCAGGCCGAGTCTCTTTTACTCAACGGCTCCGTCATGGAACGAAGAAACGCCCTTTTTCTCGAAAAAGGAATATATTTTACTTGCAGGACAGTTGTAAATTTTCCGGGAAAGTACATTAGCCTGGAATAATATAACATATATGTTTTAAAAAAAATAATGTTCGAAAACAATAAAAAGCGTAATTTTTAGGTCATATGACCAAGCTTTTCATCATTAAAATAACAAAAGCAAAATGAACCAATGAAAAGTTTTATTAACAAGTCACATGACCTGTTATGCTTACGTTACGCGCTGCGCGCCGCGCCTCGGATCACTTCCGGGTGCGCTAACGCGGCGTGTCATATAACGCATTACGCGACAACGTAGGTCAAGAATATAGTCAAAATGTCTCCACCAACCAGCGTTCGGAACACAACCCCTTTCAGCAGTCCAAAAAGTTCTGTTAAATGACAACAGAGGGGACAGGCAAGAAGAACCATCAGTCAAAGAGGGGAGGGCAAGTTCTTCTCTTCCGGGTCATGTTGGGGCGCTACCGGAACTGATCGAATTGGTAGTCTAAAGTGTTTCTGGATGTTTCAGACTAAAGCTGGCGTCAGCATGAGAGCACTACCATCTCGTAGCTCCGTCGTGGCCATTCCACGAGCAATCATGGCAGCCGCTCCCCACCAGAAGCCTGCTGGAGTCGGAGGCCCCCAAGACTTTTGTAGAATCTTCACGGCTGAGGGGACGCTTTCGAGAATGGGACCCAAGCCCTATCAGGGAAGCGTCCGAGTTCAAAGGTGTCCCAGGGCCATTTTAGTGGACCAGGTCCAAAACCGAAGAGCCGGCCGCCATTTTGAGAGTCCTGTGGCAGCCGCCTATCGCTGCACCGCAAGAGCGGGAGCAACTCAACTACATGATGAGCGAGACGCTGTAGTCGCAAGAGCGGGCGGTAAACAGCAGAATGGCGGAAGAGGCACAGTGTAGCAAAAGCGGGCGGAATGGCAACTGAAACGGTAAAGGGGCGCCCCACTACAGCGTGTCTTCAGGTCAAATGGATTGTGGGACAAGGTCCAGAATTGAAGAGTCATCAAAAGGCAAAAAGTTCCGCCGGACCCCGGGAGCCGGCCGCTTATGTCGGGGGCGATCTCAGGCTACACCAGTGCTATAAGACTTGGGGAGGGTGTCGGAGCCAGGCGTCTTCTCCGAGTCCATGGCCATCACACCGCCCCTCAGGGGCCTCCGTCAAGCTGTTTAGGAAGGTAACATATCACATTGTTTTCTAATGCAGTCAGGTCCACAAACGACACTCACTTACTTTGAGAATAGTGAAGCTGCAGTAGGTGGAAATAAGCTTCAGACAGTGTTACAAGCACTGCTCAGAACTCTTAACTATGGCACCCAACATCCAGAACTTATGCCATTTGAGAATGGCAGTGACATTGAAGCAACTCAGGGACCAAAACCATTAACGTACTTTCACGTATGAAAAACTTACTTGGGGAGGGGGCAGGAGCGAAGCGCCCCCTCCTAGTCCGCGCCACCACACCGTATGTTGAAAATCTGAAGCCATCGTTCTACAAAGTCAACCAACCTTGGATTGAAAAATCTAGAAAAATGTACAAACTGAAAACCAGTTTTGGTCTGCATAGCATCAGTAGCAACGCTTGCTATCAGAGTGCATGAGTTTCATGCTCGATCGATTGAGCTAGCCGGATCGGGCAATAAAAAGTATAAAATAGTTATGTAAATAGTTATTTAATAAAATGTTTTACCCTGTTTCTTTGCTGGTGTGTTGTCTATATTTTTAATATTTGCATAGGGTTTGTCGTTATTTTGGGCGGGGTGGGTGACGGAGTCGAGCTGTCTTGCAGCCCTCATGGTGTGGAGCTCAGTTCATCTCACTATTTTCGTATTTCTCATGAAGGGTTGTTCCTAATATTTCTATTTTAGCGAGGTCAAAAAGAGATCCAATTAGTGGCCTACTGATTTTGCTCGATTACTTTTATTTTTTTACACGATTTTTCACTATCTGCAAAGACTAAACAGAGTATTGCGACTTTGTGCTTGTTTGTAAATAGAGAATGATCCAAAGAGAACCAATTCTAAAACAGTAAATGCTTGGATAACAATCAATCTAATGGAGAGACAAGCAGGCACGACGGATTACAACGGGGGCAAAGGCCTGCGTTAACTACCGTTCACTATCTGCAAAGAGAGAGTACTACTAAGAGAAAAGAGGGGAGGGGGGGGCAGCGTTCAAAGCACATCAGCGTGCATAAATACGAAAATGTTTTTATCTATCACGTACTTGACATTTTAAAGCTTTTCATATTTGCTATTAAAAAAACAATGAAATTCACAGAAAAAACCATAGGTTATAGTGGATATATAGTTAGGAATTTGCATTTACAAAACCTTGAAAATTCAATGAAAAAACCATTGGTTTTAGGCCATATATAGTTAGGGATTTGCATTTACAAAACCTTTTTTTACTCGCATAAAACCATTGAAATTCCATATATAGTTATAAGCGCTAACTACATATCGCGCACCCGCAATCCACTGCTGATGATGTCACATATTACATCATTCATGACATGGTTAGTGACATCACTGATGACATCACTGATGACATCTCAAATGACATCACTGATGACATCACTGAAAACATCTCATTTGACATGACTGATAACATCACTGATGATATCATTCATGTGATAATACCATGAACCTCTTCAGACTCTAATATAACCTTAGATACAATCAGTGTAAACAGACAGTCACAGACTGTCACTCATCCATGGAGTTACTCACACACCTAGTCAGTTATGCCAAAAATCAATCACACCTCCATTTTCTCAACTATACAGTTATACACACCTTACTTATTCAAACATATACTAACACATATTTACTTTACTCTCTTATACAATCCCTGATACAAGTTCACAATGATCCATACAGCCACTCACACATTCACTGGCTCTTATGCACAGTTATTTATATATGTCAACTCTCACATGTACTGTGTTTTACATATGTACTTACTTTGACATGTAGCACTGAGATATCCATTCATTCACCAATACACTCATGCACACAGTCAACCGCCCATACAGCTGTTTCCACATGCACTTTTGAACCCATACATCTAGTGAATCAACTGCTCACACATCTATGCACAGAGTCATACACCTCCCAGCCACCCACACACACACTCAGTCTCCCATACAAATACTTGGGCAACCAATCAATAACCCATATAGTTACTCATATAGCTACTGATCAACACATGCAGCAGTTTACAGAACAACAGACATAATGATGCACAAATTAAGACAGTTTAGTCACTAACCCATGCACTCAGTGAGACACATTTAATCACTCACTCATACAGTCAGACATGCACCTACTAAATCCTTCATCCAGACACTTATACATCCACTCATTCTTCAATATGTAAGACATATTTTTACTTTACAGAAACATACAGTCACTGGATGTTGTCATCAGTGATGTCATCAGTGATGTCATTTGAGATGTCATCAGTGATGTCATCAGTGATGTCACTAACCATGTCATGAATGATGTAATATGTGACATCATCAGCAGTGGATTGCGGGTGCGCGATATATAGTTAGCGCTTATAACTATATATGGAATTTCAATGGTTTTATGCGAGTAAAAAAAGGTTTTGTAAATGCAAATCCCTAACTATATATGGCCTAAAACCAATGGTTTTTTCATAGAATTTTCAAGGTTTTGTAAATGCAAATTCCTAACTATATATCCACTATAACCTATGTTTTTTTCTGTGAATATATATATATATATACCGCTCAACGTGAAAGAATCACTGCACACTCGCGGGGAAGTCTGAAGGTTGCTTTATTGGGCAGGGTGCTTGGATAGCTGTCAAGCACGGGAAGGTTGATGCAAGTCCTGTTTCTTCTTTAGTCCTGACGCGTTTCGAGGGTGAAATCCCTCTTCCTCAGAGGACGACGAGCAGATTCCAGGATAGCCGGAAAAGAAGAAGAGAGCGTCAGGCTCTTGAAACGCGTCTGGCTGGCAAGAAGTACAGAAGGAGTTACTTGCTGTTATGTATGCTGCCATGCAAGCTCATTAAACCGACTGCAGAACTACAAACCTCTTGTGGCAGTCTTCAATCAGGGTTCCTGAACTGTGTGATATATATATATATATATATATATATATATATATATATATATATATATGTATGTATATATATATGTATGTATATATATATATATATATATATATATATATATATATATATATATATATATGTATATCACACTCACAATGTCCAGTAGTACGGGGGTCAGCCATGCGGCGGTCCTGAACGGATCCCAGAAATCCTTGTAATCATCTCAACTTATTCTTCACTTGAAAGAATACAGTTCAGGACACTCCACAGTGCTTAGATGCTATTTATTGCAGACCAGATAGCCTCCAACCGACGCTTTTCACCTTTACGGCTTTGTCACGGTAAGGCAAGTCATGTGTTCTTCTATAGCGCAACATGTCACCGTTAGGTCTCAGGGCGCTTGCAGACGCAGTAGGGTTCAACGGATCGCTATGTGTTGGGAAATAGCCAGGTTTTTAATTCCTTACGAAAAGACATATGATCTGAGATGGACGAGATATGTGGGGGAAGCTTGTTCCAAAGATGGGGTGCAAGAGAAGAAAAAGACCGGCCACCCTGTCTCGCAGTGCGCACTCTCTGCGGTGTGAGGAGAAATTTGAAGCTGGATCTCAAGGTTCTGGTCGGCTGGTATTTTCACAGTTTTTTGCCTAGGTACCCTGGGCTAGTGTGGTATAAACTCTTGTGTATGAAGCAGAGGATCTTAAATTTGCCTCTCAGCCTGATTGGTAGCCATTGGAGAGATTTCAAATTGGAGCAGGAAGATGATCTCCTGGGTAGATCCAGAATAAGTCTGGCAGCTGTGTTTTGGAGGGTTTGTTGCACTTCTGTATTAATACAATAGTGATTAAACATAGAAAGTGGATTCGCAGACTACTGACAGAAAATTAATGGGCGTCATTTTATACTGGTTAAATCCCCGTTTTGAGAGGCATAATGTAATTCATGATGATAAGTGCAAGTGCTTTTATTCAAAACATTATTCAAAGCTGCATATATACTACAGTTTAAAAACGTACATTTTAATTACGGTAATGTTCCGAAAATAAAGTGCCAGTGCAAACAAGCTTGTACATATTCTTGTGCAAACAACACTGAAAAAGTGAAAGTGCAAACACGCTTAAAACAGATACTTCTCCTGTACAAACTACGCTTTAAAGGTGTCAGTGCCTAATGTTTGCAATTACGATTCTATTGTTGTTTGAAACCTGTGCAAATAATGCAGTTAAAAACAGTCCTCTATTACAGAGGCAAAGTGCATTTGCAGTCACATCTTTTTTCGATCTAACTCCTACTACACATTTCTGAGTATGCTCATTTTCATTCAGTACTTGTTATAAATCCACCCTTAAATTGGTTAATTCGCACCAGAATAAGGTGCAAGTACAACCATACTTATTTCATGTTAAAACATTATTAGGATGCAAGCAGATCCTGCTCAAGTGGGCCTTACACATACAGTTTACTGCAGCATTACAGTGTCTACGTTCTGCCCAAGTGGGCCTGCTAGCATATCATACATCTGTTTTTAAATGTAAAATCTGTAATTGATGGCACTTATCTCCAAGCGTAACTTTGCTTTTGAACATTATTGTTACATCAAGCCATTGTCCCCAGTAGACGCAAGATCCTATTCACCAAACAGTGTAAAAGAAGATAAAAGACATTTATAAGTGATGGTACTAAAACTACCTTTATACAATTAAAAAATGTATAGATATACATGATTTCATTCTAGGAAGGAAACGTCCAAGCCCATATAACTTTTTGATATACTAGATTACATTTACAGTTTAGTTTGATTCATTATTCCAGACATTCTGCTCACACCAATTTGCTAGCTAACCTAAATGAATGGCTAGCTCTTCGCTGGAGTTATGGCCTACTGGGAACAATGTCAAAAATCAATTATATATTTTGATTCTAAAACTCTAAGTTGGCACTCCCTGTTGCCACCTCTGGCTTGTGGTGGTATCAGGCCTGAAACCTATGTTTTTTTCAGTGAATATATATATATATATATATATATATGTATATATATATATATATATATATATATATATATATATATATATATATATATATATATATATATATATATATATATATATGTATATATATATATACATATGTATATATATATCCTCGTGAAACGGCGTTCCTTAACGAGCACTCAGGCGTCGGAGATACAAACCACAATCCACATATAAGTCCAATTAAGTTGAATTTATTCACTCCATAAATCCACGTGACGCGTAAAATATATATGTATATATATATATATATATATATATATATATATATATATATATATATATATATATATATATATATTACCTACTGGCGGTCGCCAGTAGGTAGTTATAGTTAGGACCTAGTTTCCATAGGAAATCCTCAACATTCTATTTGGAATAACTTTGGCCCTGGTGGATGAGTCTTTGCAAATTTCTCAAAGAAGATGGCTCGGTCCGCTGCGCTCCTTCCCTGAAAGTTTGGGGGGGATTGGTCAAGTGGGGGCTGAGATATAAGGGGGGTCCCAAAACGTGTTTTCTCCATGTTATTTTCCATAGGACCTTTAGACTCGGCTACAGGTCGAACGGCTGAATGGATTTATAAGAAATTTGCCAAAACTGTAGAGTCTTGTTCGCAGATTACGCTTTTTTTGGAATGGTGTAAATCCGTTCAGTAGTTGTTGAGAAAATTAAAGTTAAAGTCAATTATATATCTATAGGCGCGCACACGTGCGCGCACCCAAGCGGCTGCGCGTGAGCGGAATTTTTTTGGGCTGCGTGACGTCTGTTAACGTTCGATTCGAAGGAAATCAGGTAGTTTTGTCCGCCATTTTGTCACTGCGAGTAAATATATTGTTCATTTCAAAGCGTTGAAACATGGAAAGGGGAGAAGTTAGAGATTGTTTTGCTGCGTAGCTTTTCTCGGGGTGTGCAGTAATGCCCTTAAACGCGAAAAGATATAATTTTTTCCCGAAAAAAAATACGGGGTGCGCGCACCCGGTCGCGCACACCTATTTACAAGAGTGTGAAAATGGAGATAAATCAGAAGTTTGAGTGCTTAGATATAAGGTGGCTCTGAAAAGAGCCCTTGTGTTAATTGAGTGTTTTCTGCATTTATAAGTAAGTACCGATGCAGAGCCTGATGTTGCAGAGGAAGATTCTGTTTCCCTCATTCGTGAAATGAACACCGTCTCTCCTATAGACGTCTTGCATGTGGTATCGCAAGTTGTTGTGGTAAATAGAGCCCATGCTATAATCTCTGAGGAACGCAGAAACAGATTTATTTACATGTCTCCTTGCTTTCTCAAATTGTGCACAATGTTGATTGGACCAATTCCATTTCTGTCTTTGGCATATATTGGAATATACCAAGGCAGATCGAGGAAAAAGTGTCATCAATTGTCGAAAGGTGTCTTTTAGAAGCATTTCCAGACCTACCCCAGTGATTGTGCCTAGATCGTTCCCACCACAGTGCACAATTATAAGGTCTGGTTCTGGGAGATGCATAAAAGTTTTCACCAATGGAATCAATTGGTGACATTTCAATCCTCTTTTGGAAATCCATGTTATGTGTACATTTGGTAAGCTGAGGTTGCAAATTCGTCTGCTTACTGCATATTTTTCACTTCAGTGAATATAGCTGTGTCCTATTAGCCAGACCTTCATTTTCAAGGGATTTGTAGTCGTCCTCCGATCGGTTCTGGAAGTGGAGTGGTAGTTAGAAGTTGAAATTCTAAATAAAGAAAAAGGAAGAGGCTGGGTGTGGTTTAAAAAATAAAAATGATTGGTTGATTGTAACAAGTGGAGATTGAACATGTTAATGTTTATGTTAAACGAAAAGTACTATTGGGTGTGAAAAAACAAGATATGTAACAGAGCTGTGTATTGGCAGGTGTTTCTGGAGGGAAAATAGTGTTCTTAGTTTGTTGTAGAACGTTAAGACATGAACTTTTGACCTGTGCCTTCAGCAAGGTGCAGAATGAGGTGTAACCATGGAAACAGCCGGAGATGGCAGTTGGTGATAGGTTTACTCTTTGGTGCCTCTGCATCTGAGTCTGTTCTCTGGTGGCAGGCGGACAACTGTTTGTTATTGTGGAGATGAAAGGGTGATAAGGAGAGAAATACGACATAGCGTTTGGCCTGTAGAAGCGTGGGAGCAGTGATTAACTCTGAGTGAAGCGGAACTGTGTCGGTGCTTAGTAACAGTAAAAAAAAAATGTTAACAGTGGTATAACTGTCTTTACGGTGCGCGACCTACTAAGAAAGAGTTCACGGGCCGTAATTTGCTTGCAGGTTCTAGTATCAGTAAGTGAGGTCGAGAAAAGAAAACATTCAGGACTTTATTTATGAAGGCCTTGCGCCACCGTTGCGTTACTTTTTCCCATTTTAAAAAATGAGGCACTGGCGGCGGAAGGTCTTCATAAATAAGGTCCTCAGTGACTACAGTTAAGGTTATGTGGAACCCATGAATAGTTTTTCAATATGAAATCATTTCAGTTGACATTATGGATTAAAAGAGAAACCGTGAATATTTGAAATGTTTATTTAGAAATGTACTGTTTTAAAGGCAAATCATTATGTAATATGAGTACAGAAATTGCAAAAAACACAGTAATTGGTATTGTCAGTAGTACATGGAATACAAACACTATAGTTGAAGAAAAATGAATATAGTTGGAAAAAAACATTGTACACTCTTATAAGGAAGTATATTATATTTTAATAAATGGAAGAAGGTCTCTGGCCTTTCAGTTTAGGAACGATATATGAAAATGCAAGTGGTTATACATCATTACTTTATGAATCAGCTGTCAAACAACACAAAATCATAATGTCCACTGTTAGTAAAGCAAATAGGTCTGTTCTTCAAAAGAAAATATGGAAAAGAACGTGAAGAATATAGAAAACCAAAAGGAAATGAGGACGTCAATGGCTTGTTTGAGAGTTATTGAAGCATTGTTTAGGCAAAATAGGTAGCTTCTGCTTGTAACAGGAAATCAGTTTTATCATTTGAAAGTATGTCAGCTATCCAATGGAAAAGAGTAAAGCAGTACTCATGATCTGTTATAATCGGAGCCTCTTTTACCATCAGAGTGCAGGTCGGTGGGTTTTCGATGTAGCTCGCTATTAGGAAAGAGTTAACCGTCCATTGTGTAGGCAAAGTATGCAGCAAGTGCCTCTAACATGAAATCATTGTTATCATCTGAAAACATGTCAGCCATCCAATTGAGAAGATGAAAGGAGCATTCATGATCTGTCATTATTGGAGCGTCTTTTACCATCATAGGGCAGCTCGGTGGGTTTTCGATGTAGCTCTCTGTTAGGAAATCTTGCGCCGCTGCGAATATATTCCAATGACCCAGAACTCCTTGTATCGCTGCAAAGGCCATAAACCCTCCGTTGTAACAAAGCTGTTCATGATCAAGCAACAGATTCATGAGGTGATTGTAATTCGGTTCAGGAGGTACCAAATTGCAGAGACATAAATCCAGGGCCCACGTGAAATCACAGCTCAGGCAATGAAATACAGGCTGCACACAGGTGAAATACGAATATCGAAATGATAATCGATATGAAGTATTCAAAGTTGAGAGTGGTAAGGTGCCGTAGCACAGAAGCATTCTCTGTCGAAATAGTTCTAAGTGGCCCGGCTCGTTTGCGAAGGCAGGAGGGACATCCATTTTGAATTTACCAAGATGGTAAAGGAAACGGCGCAGCACCGCTGGTTGTATAGCAACTCCACAGAATTAGGTCGCCGGCTATGCAGTGGAGAGGAGCAGAATGACTTGATACATTTTCTAGGAGTCTAGTCACTTATATATTGCTTAGTGGTTATCAAAAAAGTAGCTTTTTTTGAACTGGAGGATGCGTTAAAAAATAAGGGAGTGATTTGAGGGAGTTGTAAAGCAAGGTCATTTTTTTTTACATCAATGCTGTTTTCTGTGAATGTTAGCTTAGTGAAAGATATGTGTGTGAGCAGATGCAACGTTCAGTTTTAAATGTGACAATGGCGGTCTTGTTCATGTCTTCCGATTCAAGGTCGGTATTCGCTGCCAAATACAAAGATCAAGAAACGCATGCGTGGGGTACATAGTGTGCATTCTTAAAGGAAAGCAAATGAAGGGTTATTTTTACCGCGTTAGCATTGTCGTTTAAAAAGTTATAGTGGTTTCTATTATATGTGAAGAAAGTGTCACTGATGAAGACTGAAAATAAATCCTTATAAATGATAGGGACTGGTGTATTTTAGAAAAGGTGCGTAACATTACATGAATTGTGGGAAAAAAAATAATGTAATTGAAAGTGTATGGTTTGAAAATGAAAAGTAGAGGTTTATAGTTCACGTTTTGAAAGCAGTTCTAGAGGGTCAGATGAAAGTGTATGGTTTGAAAATGAAAAGTAGAGGTTTATAGTTCACGTTTTGAAAGCAGTTCTAGAGGGTCAGATGCATGATAGATTTATAAAAAATAGAACATGTTTTTAAATAGTATTTTGGAAAAAATATGTGCCTTTATGTACTATTTACATTATCTGCCTGTTGCGTATTCTTTGAGTTTTAGTAATCCTGTGTCTTATAAGTTTTCTAGGGGCGGTTTGAGGTTCATGGTGGGTTTGGGCAGGGAGGGTAGGTTGGGGGTTTGTAATAGGGCGTTCGGGTGGGGTGGAGTGCGGAGTTTAGTGAAAAGTGAGGGGGGCGGGGAGTTACGGTGTTTGGTAATGGAGCAGAGTCAGAGGACGCCACATTTGTGTTATGGGGTGCCACGGAAATATGTATTTATTCTCAGAGGTTTATTATATTAAGGATATATATCAACATGGTGGCTCTTGTCGTTTTGTGGTTCTGTGCATGTTTATAATGCTGGCCCTGTAGTTTTTGTTTATGGACCTTATTACGACACACAGGGGAGCTACGTTGCACAGTTGGAGATCAGAGACTTAGGAAATAAAACTTTATAATTGTAAGGGCTCTAAGCGATAGAAATCGCCCGTTCTCGGTGTAAAAAATATCACCGCTATTGGTGGTATTTTCTACGGTGTTAGTGCTCGAAGGAGAATAGTAACATATATGTGAAATAAAATTATGTAATAGGCTCAGCATTTCACATTATCGCGTGAAAACAAAAGTTGCTTTTACATAGCAATAAGTCTCTTATAATTAAGGGACGGAGTGTATATAGTGCTATTTAGTACTCTGCTATGTGATTGATGTCGAATATTTCATAAGAGGAGGCTTTAAAAGTTTTTCGATAAACTGGTTTTCTAGGGAAGTGGGTGGAGTGTTCCGTGTAAATTGCAGAATAGAAACTAGTAAGAACCAATTGGAAGGGTTGTTTTAAAGTCACATGACTGCACATGCGTGTCTCGACGCCTGTACGCGATAGGTGGGTGCGCGCACCCGGTCGCGCACTATAAGAAAGCGGCGAAAAAACATCTCATAATATGCTCTTGGAGCACGTTTTGGTAGAAAGAGTTAGTTCTGAAAAGAACTTTTTTTTTTTTTTTTTTTGGGAAACAAGTGTTATGATGCTTTTGATTTCTTAAAGTTGCTACGACATTTTTCAGTATGTTATACTATCCAAATAAAGTGAAGAAATTTAACTTTTCTTGGAGCATTTATGACTCTCAATTTTCTGTTTAATTAGAGTAAAGCTTTGCTCTCCGTATACAAGAAGTTCTCCACAGTTGTTGCATTTTATGTGCACGTTCGCCAGACATGGTTTCAAGTCCATTTCAGCACTCGATGGAGATACAGGTCGTCCACGGGAAGATGTGCTGATTACTTCTGATGGTAATAGCATAGCCTCCGTTTTTCTTGTGAAAGGTGGTCGCTCATCTCCTTCAGATTCGGAAGATGAATGCGGAACGGTAGCCATTGCAGCAAAGTCTTCGGGAAGATGTTCGACGTTGTTTTCTCTTGAGAGTAGAAAAGAAAGTGATGGAAGTGGGTGGAGTGCTGCGTGTAAATTCCAGAATAGAAACTACCAAGAACCAATTAGAAGTGTTGTTTTGAAGTCACATGACTTCACATGCAAGTGTCAGGTCCTGTACGCGATAGGAGGGTGCGCGCACCCGTTCTCGCACTAAAATAAAGCGGCGAAAAAACATCTTATAATATGCTCTTGGAGCATGTTTTGGTGGAAAGAGTTAGTTCTGAAAAGAACTTTTTTTTTTTTTTTTTTTTGGGAAACAAGTGTTATGATGCTTTTGATTTCTTAAAGTTGCTACGACATTTTTCAGTATGTCATACTATCCAAATAAAGTGAAGAAATTTAACTTTTCTTGGAGCATTTATGACTCTCAATTGTGTGTTTAATTAGAGTAAAGCTTTGCTCTCCGTATACAAGAAGTTCTCCACAGTTCGTGCATTTCATGTGCACGTTCGCAAGATATGGTCTGAAGTCTATTTCAGCACTCGATGGAGATACAGGTCGTCCCCCGGAAGATGTGCTGATTACTTCTGACGGTAATAGCGTGGCCTCCGTTTTTCTTGTCAAAGGTGGTCGCTCATTTCCTTCAGATTCGGAAGATGAATGCGGAACGGTAGCCATTGTAGCGAAGTCTTCGGGAAGATGTTCGACGTTGTTCTCTCTTGAGAGTAGAAAAGAAAGTGATGGAAGTGGCTGGAGTGCTGCGTGTAAATTCCAGAATAGAAACTACCAAGAACCAATTAGAAGTGTTGTTTAGAAGTCACATGACTTCACATGTAAGTGTCAGGTCCTGTACGCGATAGGAGGGTGCGCGCACCCGGTCTCGCACTAAAATAAAGCGGCGAAAAAACATCTCATAATATGCTCTTGGAGCACGTTTTGGTAGAAAGAGGTAGTTCTGAAAAGAACTTTTTTTTTTTTTTTTTTTTTTGGAAACAAGTGTTATGATGCTTTCGATTTTTTAAAGTTGCTACTACATTTTTCAGTATGTAATACTATGAAAATGAAGTAAAGAAATGTATCTTTTCTTGGGGCATTTATGACTTTCAATTTTGAGTTGAATAAGAACGAGGCTCTGCTCTCCGTACAAAAGAATTTCTCCACTCTCGTTGCATTTCATGTGCACCTTCGCAAGATATGGTCTCAAGTCCATCTCAGCGCTCGATGGAGATACAGGTCGTCCACCAGAAGATGTGCTGGCCACCTCTGATGGTAATAGCGTGGCCAGGGCTCTTGTCGATGCTTTTGCATAATGCTCAGGATGCCTTTGTTTAACATGCCGCTGCATGGTGTGTATAGAAAAGGAATATTTTGTATTTGGATTTCCCCTTGAGAGCTCCGTATTGCATATCGTGCAGGTTACTTTTGGCGCATTCACTTTCTTTTGATCTTCAGGATAAGTAAAAAATTGCCAAATGAAAGATTCCTTTTTTCTTCTTAACGGTGGTCGCTCATTTCCTTCAGATTCGGAAGATGAATGCGGAAGGGCAGCCATTTCAGCAAAGTTTTCCGGAAGATGCTCGACGTTGTTGTCTCTTGAGAGTAGAAAAGATTTTGAGGAAAGTGGGTGGTGTGCTTCGTGTAAATTCCAGAACAGAAACTACTAACAACCAATTGGAAGTCTTGTTTTGAAGTCACATGACTTTACATGTGCTTCTCAGGACGTGTAGGCGGTGACACTATCTAGTTACGAACGTGATTACATACTTAGGAACTAGCATTCAAAAAAACTATGAAATTCACTGAAAAAACCATAGGTTTTCCACACGTTATAGTTAGGAAGTAGCATTTGAAAAACCTATGAAATTCACTGAAAAAACCATAGGTTTGACACCAGTTATAGTTAGCTGGAAATTTTACTGACATAAAACCAATGAAATTCCACGTTATAGTTAGTTGGACTCACTATAACTTGCGCGTGTAATGCACTGCTGATGACATTACATATTACATCACTCATGACATGGTCAGTGACATCACTTATGACATCACTGATGACAGACCTCCTTTAAGTGTAATGTAACCCTTAAAACACATATTGGAAAATAGAAATTAGCATTTTCCAAAAAATGGAGATACCCATACCAGTTACAGCAACCAATTCAGTAATTCCACCATCTATATACACATTCTGTCATTCACCAACAGTTCTATATAGTCACTCATACATATACTCACTCATCATATGTAGTGATACACCTATACATTCTGTTACACACTGACAGTCATCGAAAAGTTACTCACACACATACTCACACATGCAAATAAACTATTGAACATCCATTTATTTGCATATACAACTATACACACACTACCACGTTACTTCTAAGGAAACTTATACATACTTACTCTCTTAAACAATCACTTATAGAAACACATACTTATTTAGACAGAAACTCTTTCAATCTCTCACTCTCACATATACTCACTTATATACATCAATAATCACATATACTAGATTAAAACATATGTAGTTACTGATAAACACAATAATAAGACAGTCATTTACTTACTAACACAAACATATACACACTCATCCACCCATACAAACCTGCACATATGTTGTCTTCAAAAAACATAGAAACAGTGAGTCAGTCATTGATGGATCTATATCATAAGTAACACCCCCACCAAACCATAGAGACACTCATACTGATACTAAAAAAAATCTAATAACCCATATACACACACATGTAGGTACTCATAAACCCATGCAGCCACTTATTCACAAAGTGAAACACTGATACATATATTGAAATATTTAAACATTACTCGCTAATATATGTATTCAGTAAGATACACTTAATAAGCCAGTTATCCAATCATTTCTTTTTTAAAAAAACATTCATTAAGACAATAATTTAAACATTTATTCTTCCCTCCACCTTTACATATACATATATAAAACATATTTATTTTTTAGAAAGACACACATTCACTGGATGGTGTCATAAGTGATGTCACTGACCATGTCATGAGTGATGTAATATGTAATGTCATCAGCAGTGCATTACACACGCAAGTTATAGTGAGTCCAACTAACTATAACGTGGAATTTCATTGGTTTTATGTCAGTAAAATTTCCAGCTAACTATAACTGGTGTCAAACCTATGGTTTTTTCAGTGAATTTCATAGGTTTTTCAAATGCTACTTCCTAACTATAACGTGTGTAAAACCTATGGTTTTTTCAGTGAATATATATATATATATATATATATATATATATATATATATATATATATATATATATATTACCTACTGGCGGTCGCCAGTAGGTATATATAGTTAGGATTTTTTCTCTATGGGATTTTTGAAAATTCTATGTCTAATAACTGTGGCGTTTGTGGACGGAATTGGCTGAAATTTTCAAGAAAATGGAACATTTTGTTTCTGAGCAGCCCCTGACAATTTGGGGGGGTTTCATCAAGGGGGGGCCGAGAAAAAAGGGGGGTCCCAAAACACGTTTTTCCCATGTTAATTTCCATAGGGCGGTTGGCCTCACTTTTAGCTCGAACGGCTGAATGGATTTGCACGAAACTTGGCAAAATTGTAGGGACTGTTAGCCCGATGTGCCTTTGCTAGGTCTCAATATATGTGCTCCAGTGGATTTTGAGTAATTTAGGTTCAAAAAAAGATATATATCTGGGCGGAGCCTAACCACACATCTGATCTGATTGGCTGTCAGCACTTCATCCAAGAAGTGTTGGCAGCCATCTTGGGACCAATATACATGATAGCACCTCATTAAAAAGCATTGTAGTTAATAGAGGGTTTTAGGACTTTAGTTACATTATAAATCATTTGTTGATGGTACCATACTCGTTTTAGGAATTGTGGTGGGTTCTAAGGTGATTTTACCATGTGAAAAAACCTTCTGCTGTGATATCATGAATATTGTTTGAAAGAAAACTAATATCTCATGATTTTCCCACAGTGGTTTGGAAGGGGATCTATAAGCTAAACTGAAAGCATATTTTCTGTAAATTCACATTATCTTTCTCAGTCATGTGAAAATGAAGTCTGACATTCTCAGTAAAACATGTACATCCACCAAGGACAGAGACTGTCAGTTGATTTCTTTGTGTTCTACTGCAGCCTCCTAGAGTGTTCTAAAGAACAACTAGAGCGCTAACAGTCCTACTTATTACAAAGGTATGGCACACCTGAAGCCATCTTGATTGGAATAAAGTGGTAACTCTTAAAACATTTAATTTAAAAAGAAACAACATGAGGGGGTATATTTTGCCATAGAAAGTATGATTAGTGCTGCAGAATGAAAAATTAGGGCACATTTTGAGTGACTTCTCAAATCCTTTTCTATTTCATTAAAACATTCTGACATGCAGTCTCCCAAAATGGCCACCAGAGACAAAAGAGCCCAAATGTAGCCCAAATATCACCCAGATGTAGCCCAAGTATAGCCCAATGACAGAATGTCCCAGAGTGTTCTAAAGAACAACTAGAGCGCTAACAGTCCTACTTATTACAAAGGTATGGCACACCTGAAGCCATCTTGATTGGAATAAAGTGGTAACTCTTAAAACATTTAATTTAAAAAGAAACAACATGAGGGGGTATATTTTGCCATAGAAAGTATGATTAGTGCTGCAGAATGAAAAATTAGGGCACATTTTGAGTGACTTCTCAAATCCTTTTCTATTTCATTAAAACATTCTGACATGCAGTCTCCCAAAATGGCCACCAGAGACAAAAGAGCCCAAATGTAGCCCAAATATCACCCAGATGTAGCCCAAGTATAGCCCAATGACAGAATGTCCCAGAGTGTTCTAAAGAACAACTAGAGCGCTAACAGTCCTACTTATTACAAAGGTATAGCACACCTGGAGCCATCGTGATGGGAATAAAGTGGTAACTCTTAAAACATTTAATTTAAAAAGGAACAAAATGAGGGGGTATATTTTGCCTTATGAATTATGATTAGTGCTGCAGAAAGAAAAATTAGGGCACATTTTGAGTGACTTCTCAAACCCTCTTCAATTTCATTAAAAAAATTCTGACATGCAGACTGAAACATGCACTTTGAATACCAGCAGCAGACATCCCTGGTGAGCAGTAGCTTTACTACAGTGATCTAATGTGCAACTAGAGTGCTAACATTCAGAATTTATGGCAAATGTGTGACACTTCTTGATGGAACCAAAGTAAACAAGCATTGAAAATGCAATAGATCTCGCCCTCGTTTAAGTTAAAGCCATTCTGTTTGTAATGAGGTGGCTTTTTAGCTTTGCTTTTATTAGTGTTTTTTTCAACTTTCATGTAAATAACATGCATCTGTATGCATATAAGTATATGTATGCATGCATTTATGTTTGTATTTATATAGATATACAGATGATATATGTTTATATATGTATGTATATATATATATTCACTGAAAAAACCATAGGTTATAGACCATATATAGTTAGGAATTAGCATTTACAAAACCTTGAAAATTCACTGAAAAAACCATAGGTTATAGACCATATATAGTTAGGAATTAGCATTTACAAAACCTTGAAAATTCACTGAAAAAACCATAGGTTATAGACCATATATAGTTAGGAATTCGCATTTACAAAACCTTATTTTACTCACACAAAACCATTGAAATTCCATATATAGTTAGTTGCACTAACTATATATCGCGCACCCGCAATCCACTGCTGATGATGTCACATATTACATCATTCATGACATGGTCAGTGACATCACTGATGACATCACTGATGACATCTCAAATGACATCACTGATGACATCACTGATGACAACATCCAGTGACTGTATGTTTCTGTAAAGTTAAAATATGTCTTACATATTGAAGAATGAGTGGATGTATAAGTGTCTGGATGAAGGATTTAGTAGGTGCATGACTGACTGTATGAGTGAGTGATTAAATGTGTCTCACTGAGTGCATGGGTTAGTGACTAAACTGTCTTAATTTGTGCATCATTATGTCTGTTGTTCTGTAAACTGTTGCATGTGTTGATAAGTAGCTATATGAGTAACTATATGGGTTATTGATTGGTTGCCCAAGTATTTGTATGGGAGACTGAGTGTGTGTGTGGGTGGCTGGGAGGTGTATGACTCTGTGCATAGATGTGTGAGCAGTTGATTCACTAGATGTATGGTTTCAAAAGTGCATGTGGAAACAGCTGTATGGGCGGTTGACTGTGTGCATGAGTGTATTGGTGAGTGAATGGATATCTCAGTGCTACATGTCAAAGTAAGTACATATGTAAAACACAGTACATGTGAGAGTTGACATATATAAATAACTGTGCATAAGAGCCAGTGAATGTGTGAGTGGCTGTATGGATCATTGTGAACTTGTATCAGGGATTGTATAAGAGAGTAAATATGTGTTAGTATATGTTTGAATAAGTAAAGTTTGTATAACTGTATAGTTGAGGAAATGGAGGTGTGATTGATTCTTTGCATGACTGACTAGGTGTGCGAGTAACTCCATGGATGAGTGACAGTCTGTGAGTGTCTGTTTACACTGATTGTATCTAAGGTTATATTAGAGTCTGAAGAGGTTCATCGTATTATCACATGAATGATATCATCAGTGATGTGATCAGTAATGTCAAATGAGATGTCATCAGTGATGTCATTTGAGATGTCATCAGTGATGTCATTTGAGATGTCATCAGTGATGTCATCAGTGATGTCACTGACCATGTCATGAATGATGTAATATGTGACATCATCAGCAGTGGATTGCGGGTGCGCGATATATAGTTAGTGCAACTAACTATATATGGAATTTCAATGGTTTTGTGTGAGTAAAATAAGGTTTTGTAAATGCGAATTCCTAACTATATATGGTCTATAACCTATGGTTTTTTCAGTGAATATATATATATATATATTCACTGAAAAAAACATAGGTTTCAGGCCTGATATATTTAGGAATTAACATTTAAAAAAACCTTTGAAATTAACTGAAAAAAACATAGGTTTCAGGCCTGATATAGTTAGGTATTAGCATTTAAAAAACCTTAGAAATTCGCTGAAAAAACTATAGGTTTTAGGGGTGTTATAGTTAGCTGGACTTTCACTTGTACAAAACCATTGAAATTCCTCCGATATAGTTAGTTGTTCTAACTATATCTCGCGCACCCGCAATCCACTGCTGATGATGTCACACATTACATCATACATGAGTGGTGCAATCCGTCACCTCAAGCCCCGCCCCTACCTTCGCCACTGTGCAAACGCGCCCTGTGGCGTGTTCTAAATTTGGGGATTAAGTCCCCTAGAATACTAGGGGTCCCTGGGGGCCAACTAGCCCACCAGGAACCTCCACTATGCACCAGGGGGCTGCGTTGCAGTGAGGTGTAAAAAGGGATGTGGTCTCATTACACCTTTCTGCAACGCAGCTCCCTGGTGCATACTAGAGGTTCCTGGTGGGCTACTTGGCCCTCAGGGACCTCCAGTATTCAAGGGGAATTACTTCCAGGGGGCGCGTTTGAAGAGTGGTGCAGGGAGGGGGCGTGGCCTCCTCCCAGATCCCGGTGTTTTTCTTAGTTTTTTCTAAGAAGGGGGGCTACATTTCTTTTTAAATTTTTGGGCCCTGGAGACCCCATCCTACGCGTATTCCATGATTTTTACTGGTACTGCACGGATTTACACCACTTAACAAAAAGCATCATCTGCGAACCAAACTATACCTTTTTGCTAAATTTGGTGTAATTCCATTCAGCAGTTCGGGCTGTAGCCCGTCTTAAATGTCCCTATGGAAAATTGCATGAGGAAAACACGTTTTGGGACTCCCCTTTTTTCTCAGCCCCCTCTTCATGAATCACCCCCAAACTTTCAGGGAAGGAGCGGAGCAGGCCATCCTCTTGGAGAATTTCGCAAAGATTTGTCAACCAGCTCCAAAGTTATTCCAAATAGAATGTTTCGGATTTCCTATGGAAAGTAGGTCCTAACTATATCTACCTACCGGCAACCGCCAGTAGGTAAAAAAAAAAAAAATAATAATAATATATATATATAAATATATATATATATATATATATATATATATATATATATATATATATATATATATATATATATATATATTCACTGAAACAACCAAAGGTTTTACACCCGTTATAGTTAGGAAGTAGCATTTACAAAACCTATGAAATTCAATGAAAAAACCATAGGTTTGACACATGTTATAGTTAACTGGACATTTTACTCATATAAAACCAATAAAAATTCCCCCGTTATAGTTACTTCAGCTAACTATAACTGGCGCGCCCGCAATGCACTGCTGATGACGTCACATATTACATCACTCATGCTTTGAACATTTTAGCTTCCATTTTTAAATGTGTGTATCAAAGGTTATATTACGCTGAGAGGAGGTCTACCACTCTTTTACAAGGATGATGTCATCAGTGATTTCTTCAGTGATGGTATTTCAGATATCATCAGTGATGTCATGAGTGATGTCACTGACCATGTCATGAGTGATATAATATGTGACATCATCAGCAGTGCAATGCGGGCGCGCGATTTATAGTTAGCTGAAGCAACTATAACAGGGGAATTTCATTGGTTTTACATGAGTAAAATGTCCAGTTAACTATAACATGTGTCAAACCTATGGGTTTTTCAGTGAATTTAATAGGTTTTGTAAATGCTACTTCCTAACTATAACGTGTGTAAAACCTTTGGTTGTTTTAGTGAATTTCATAGGTTTTTTGAATGCTACTTCCTAACTATAACGGGTTTAAAACCTATGGTTTTTTCAGTGAATTTCATAGGTTTTTTAAATGCTACTTCCTAACTATAACGTGTTTAAAACCTATGTTTTTTTTAGAGAATATATATATATATATATATATATACATAAAATTTCTATGGCAAAATGAAACCCCTCATTTTGTTCCTTTGCAAATTAAATGTTTTAAGTGTTAACACTTTATTCCAATCAAGATGACTTCAGGTGTGGCATACTTTTGTCATAAGTAAGCCTGTTAGCACTCTAGTTGTTCTTTAGAACACTCTGGGACATTCTGTCATTGGGCTATAGTTGGGCTACATCTGGCTGATATTTGGGCTACATTTGTTTTTTTTTGTCTCTGGTGGCCATCTTTGGGCTACATTGGGCTATATTTGGGCTCTAACCTATATATAGCCCAATGTAGCCCAATATATATTTTTTCAAAGTTAATTTTCTCAGCAACTACTGAACAGATTTACACCATTCAAAGAAAAGCGTAATCTGCGAGCGTGACTCTATCTTTCTACTAAATTTCTTATAAATCCATTCAGCCGTTCGAGCTGTAGCCGTGCCTAAACGTCCTATGGAAAATAACATGGGAAAAACACGTTTTGGGACCCCCCTTTTATCTCAGCCCCCACTTGACAAATCCCCCCCAAACTTTCAGGGAAGGAGCGGAGCGGAGCAGGCCATCTTCTTTGAGAAATTCGCAAAGATTCGTCCACCGGAGCTAAAGTTATTCTCAATAGAATGTTGCGGATTTCCTATGGAAACTAGGTCCTAACTATAACTACCGTCTGGCGACCGCCAGTAGGTAATATATATATATGTATATATATATATATATATATATATATATATATATATATATATATATATATATATATATATATATATATATATATTCACTGGAATATTTTCAAGTTTTTGAAGGTAACACCCTTTCACAACCACTCCCTCTGCAGTGTGGGGTTTCTCAGGGCTCCTCCCTGAGTCCCACACTTTTAAACGTGTATATGTCTGTATTAGCTGATATAGTTGCACCCTGCGGAATTCAACTGATCAGCTATGCAGACCACACACAGCTCATTGTGGCATTAAATCAGTCAGAGCAGGCCCCCACAAACCTGAGCTTCTGTCTTAAAGAAGTCGCCAGCTGGATGAGTCAGTCACACCTTAAACTCAATGGCAACAAGACGGAGCTCATGCTTTTAGGAAATCAATCAACCTTTGATCCACATACTCTGTGGCCATCATGTATGGGACCCGCCCCAATCCCTAAAAAAAGGAAATAAAGAGTCTGGGCGTCTGGCTTGACCATGAACTCACCTTCAGAACCCAGGCAAGAAAAACAGCTGCCACCTGTTTCGGCCTTCTAAGGTCATTACGTAAAATACTGTCCCTCCTACCTGAGAAATCCCAAAATGTTTTAATTCAAGCCCTTATATTATCAAGGCTGGACTACGGAAACGCCCTTTATTTAGGAGCCCCCACCTCGTTCATTCACAAACTTCAGGTAGTCCAGAACTCAGCCGCAAGACTCCTCACTGGCACTAATCTTCGATCCTCAGCTAAACCGGCCTTAAAAACTCTTCATTAGCTTCCGATGAAAGAGCGAATACATTTCAAATCCCTTTGCATTGCACACAAAAATCTACAGGGCACTGCCCCCCCCTATTTTTGAGAACCTCATTAAACCATATTCCTCAACCAGAAAACTTCGCTCCAATGACCTCTTCCTGGCCGAGGTCCCCAGGATCAGGAGGGCCTGCACAGGAGGGCGCTGCTTCTCCTTCAACACATCCAAGCTCTGGAATTCAATGCCTCTTCATATCTGTCACGAAACCAATCACCTCTCCTTCCGCAGGCAGCTAAAAACATGGCTATTCCCACAATAACCCATCTGCTCCTCACCGCTTGTCCAAAAGCACTGGGATACTTCCGGATAGCCATGCGCTATACAAGAACATTTTCTATTCTATTCTATTCTATTCTAAATCCCTCTGTTATAGTTAGTTGTACAAACTGTAACTCTCGCGCCCGCAATCCACTGGCAATGCTGTCACATATTATATCATTCATGACATGGCCAGTGACATCACTGATGACATCTCAAATGACATCACTGTTGACATCACTGATGACATCATCCAGTGAATGTGGTTTGGTTTATTATTTAAATATATAGTATATATATAGCAATCTGCATTTAAGAATCAGTGAATATATACCTATCTTGAGGGAGGATTTAGTAGCAGTGTGATTTGATTCTTACTTGACTAATTTATAGTGTCTCGCTAAATATATTGGATAGTGACTAAATTGTGTGAATATCTGTATTTTTTTGTCAGTTGTTGTGTAAACTGCTGCACCAGTTGGTTACTAGCTACGTGAAAGTCTATATTAGTTATTGGTTAGTTAACTGGTTATTTGTATGGGATAGTGAATGTGTGTGTGGTTCGGTGGGGGATCTGTGACTGCCCAAAGATATTTGAATAGTTAATTCAGTACGTATATGAGGTTAAGACTACGTGTTATAATAATTGTTTGGGTGAGTGAATATCTTTATGGGTGTGGTGATGAGCAAATATATTTCTCAATGGTACATGTCCAACAAAGTAGAAAAAATAAAAGGCAGTGTAGGTGACAGTTGTATATAAATAAGTATACATAAAACTCATTAATTGCATGAGTGACTGTACATATAATTATCTACTTGTAATAGTGACTTCATAACACACTAAGAATGAGTTACTATCTAAATGAACAAATGAAGTGCTATTTGTATACGTGTGTAGCTGAGTAAATATTAATATATGATACATTGTTTGCAAAAGTGAGTAGGATGACTGCATAACTGAATAGGATGTGTGTTGGTGTATAACATCAATATAGATGTATAAGTATATTTGATAGTGTTCTATGGATCATTGACAACATGTATGAGTGAATCTATAAGTAATTGATTAGATGTGTGTGTGTAGATCTAGGAATCACTGAGTGGGTTTTTAGATACTTGTATTGCTGTGTCAATGGATTCAAATATGGTACTCTCTATTTTACAGTGAGTGATGAAAGGTTATACTAGTGTATGATGAGGTGTATTTGATTGTCATGTGGATGATATCATCAGTGATGTTATCAGTGATGTCATTTGAGATGTCATCAGTGATGTCACTGACCATGTCCTGAATGTTGTAATATGTGACATCATCACCAGTGGATTGTAGGCGCGAGAGTTACAGTTAGTACAACTAACTATAACGGAGGAATTTCAATGGTTTTGTATGAGTGAAATGTCCAGCTAACTATAACACCCCTGAAACCTATGTTTTTTTCAATGAATTTCTAAGGTTTTTTTAAATGTTAATTCCTAACTATAACTTGCCTGAAACTTATGGTTTTTTTTCAGTGAATTTCAAAGGTTTTTTAAATGATAATTCTTAACTATAACCTTCCTGAAACCTATGTTTTTTCAGTGCATTTCAAAGGTTTTTTAAATGACAATTCCTAATTATAATGTTCATTATGTATATCTGACCTTTTCTATATTTTTACTTATCATCCCATTCTATACGTCATAAAAACCGCAAATTTTACCATTCTTCAATTTATTCCTTCCTCCCAAAAAATCGTCTGAAACCAGAACCACAACTCACATTAATGATGTACAAACTAGACGTTCCCTTTGTAAAAAAAAAACACCACTTCCCCAAATTTAAAACAATAAGCCAAATCTGCAATGCTACCTAATAAAATAGGCGATAGTTTCACTTACCGTTAACAAATTAATATCAACATTTAACTAGTGTAAGGACGTGGACTATGTCTTCCATGAATTACATGTAACTCACACCCATATCTAAAGACAAATATGTAATACAGGTATTAATTATGCACGTCCAACAGCCAACAAAATCACAACACCAACACTACAACCACCCCTCCTGATCCCTCCCCCTCTACTACCTCATAGGCAGTGCAAAACAGCACAACGGACCTTCCCAAAATAATATATATCCACATCAGCACACTAGCTCAATGTTCAGAGATTTGGCAATCAACTATGTATAAGGGATGGAACTCGCACATCAACAATAATGTACACACTGCTAATACTACCGGTGATATGCTATACACAACTCACTATACAAACCAAAAAATTTCAGTGTGTACATATACCAATAATACGTGTAGTGTACTGCACAGTGGAAGAAACCATATTATCTCAGACTCTGGGGAATATCTCGGTCATGTAGCTGTGTTGTCTCCCCCCCCTTGAAGCAGAGGCAGAGTGGGCTGATTCAACGTATGCAACTCCAGCGTAAGAGTATAAATAATTAGCCTACGCCTTGGGCGTGGTTCACTTCTGCAAAGAGAATATACTCTGCCACAGCGAAGGTCCT
This sequence comes from Lissotriton vulgaris, assembly GCF_964263255.1. Taxonomy (NCBI): domain Eukaryota; kingdom Metazoa; phylum Chordata; class Amphibia; order Caudata; family Salamandridae; genus Lissotriton; species Lissotriton vulgaris. The sequence continues at coordinate 745,779,358 of NC_141693.1, read as the reverse complement.
CACCTCCCATGTGGCTGCCACCATGACCACGTGCCTCCTTGATACAGGCCCATTGCGAACTCAGTGCCACAGCACCGCAGACTTATGTCTGTATCGACTACTGCCTTTGATCTACACTGCGGACAGCAGGGTTCACAACTTGAATTCAGCTTTGGATCTACACTACAGACAACATTGAAGTTAGCCTTGATTTATATAAGGCCGACACAATTCTACTCTATGTCCTCAGACTTTGTTAAAACAAGTGACAAAAATTCTTCAGCGATATCTGTGCTCACTACTGTCTTTGATCTACAGTGCGGTCAGTAGAGTTTACAACTTGATACCAGTGGCGCATCAGCACTACAGATAACATTGAATTCAGTCTGGATTTATTTAAGGCAGAGACATTTGTACTGTGTCCTCAGATTTTGTTAAAGTATGTGACAAAAAAGCATTCCTCGATGTTTGTGTCAACTACTGCCTTCGATCTACACTGCGAACAGTAGAGTTCACAACTTGAATTCAGCTTTGGATCTACACTACGCACAGCAATGAAGTTATCCTTGATTTATGTGAGTACCAAAAGAAGGGCTGGCTCTAATCAGTAAGGCTGAGCCTGATATAGTTAAACAAGAAGGAAAATGCCAATACTGATACTCAATTCAAAGCAAAACAAATATACAAAACGTATAGACCACAGTTCAATACATCTGATTGCTATTAAATAGCTGTTTATTTAGATTGACTTATAATCAATAGTTCAGGGTTCGAAAAACAATTCCAACAAGTTTGTGTAACAGTAATGAAAAAAGTGGGGGGGACACAAGAGTGTGCCAAAAAATCACATGTACCATCATTCATAAGTCATCAGTCATATCACAATCATACCTGTCACAGTCATTCATAAATTCATTCAAGCATGTACTCAAGCAAGATGGAGAATGTAAACACCAAATTGTAGAGTACTCCGTCTGCCAGCAATTAAATGAATAACAAAAATGCTGTTAAGGGAAATACACCGTATCCTATTCAAATAGATGACTAGATTAGAATATGTACAGCCAGGTTCAGTGTATTATTGCCTACACAGTTGTAAAGACAAATTAGCAAAAGGGCTAAATGGGCAAACCCATCGGCCTACGTGTTTTGAATCCTTTTTACTCGTGGGATTCTCTTCAGGGCCAACCAACGTCTGGGGAAAAGAAACAGAAGGAAAACTGTGTTTCTAACAAGTCCAACTCAAAAAACTAGCGAGCACTGCTACACCATAAAAACAATGCAGCTTGCCAGTTGAATGGCGGTTAGGCTTTTGGAATATAAAGTGTAAATAGTCAAATCCTCCTGTACAAGAAATGAAAAAGGAAGAAAGAAAAAGGAGAAAAATAGAAAAAAAACATTGAGTGTACCCATAAATGAGCCTACTTACGTCAGGGCTGGCTAGAGGTCAGGAGGAGCTTACCTCGTAGTAGTTATCAAAGTGTCTTACTGGTGCTCAAAGTTCACAAATGCTCTGGCTCCTTCCCCCAAAGGGGTTGGGGTAATCTGTTGAATAATAATAAAAGAAGGGGAATTTTTGTAAAGTTCTAAATGGGGGAGACTAACTTAGTTTAGCGCCCACACGCTCAATAGTGGGACATGGGAGAAACAGAAAACACAAATGGCTTCTTACCACGAAAAGCCGTGTAGATTTGGTGAAAGAGTCGTCCAATTCAGGGAGCAGGAAAGCGGGGCTTGAATCGCCGAACTATAGAGAATGAGGCAATTATGAAGGTATTGACATTTACTAGCAAGGTAATACACATTGAAATAACAAAGTCGTCTGTAACACTTACCGGTTTAGCGGCGACGAAGGGACCAAGTCGCTGTGTCAATCCGGACCAGAAGAAAACAAGGACGCTGGACCAAATGGCGTGCTTGCCCACAGGGACTGTTGGGTAATGTAGTCTAAATTGAGCGCAAGCGCGATAGGTGGATTGCTGCTCAGTTTATAAATGTAATGTCCAATAGACCCGTAAAACGATTATATTTCTCTCCGACCATGTGGGAAGATCAACAAATCGGATCGGGAGCGTGACAAGACTGTTTGTATTCCGCACAAAAACTGCTGTCTTCATAAGATCGCCATAAAGCGGGCCCAAAACTATTTGCTGCAAATGCTAGTATATAAAGTCCAACTCGTGTGGAAACTCTGTGAAAGAAAAACTCCACAGTTTGTAAATTTAAAGTTCGTATAGTCGCCATGGGGCACCACGGACATTAAAGACTGGAGATATAAATCTAGTAACCTGGGGAGTCTAATCTGTACATGCAAAGTGAGGCAAGAAGTAAACAACAAGTAAGACAAAAAATGGACAAGGGCACTAACATAATAATGATCGTTAGTCTCAGTATGGAGCTGAAGACATGTGAAAAGCACAACACTCATAAAACACGCACGGTAGCGTGAGACCAGAGGTACTAGTGCTCAACCCATAGGCTGGCCAAAAATATCCCTCGGGCAGAAGATTGTTGGAGGAAAAGACAGGCTGTTCCACGGTTAAAAGACTGGTAAAGCTAAGTGAATGCTAAATATACAAAAAGGGTAAAAACAGTTAAATCAGTGTAATCAGTACCAAGGCTGTAGAGAGTTACAGTTTGTAAATCTCCGATAACTCATTAAGACCTGACACAGCCGTGTCAAATTTGACAGTCAAAAAGGCCTCTTTTTTCGATAATTTTAGCTCCAAATCCCCTCCACGAGAATCTCGTTCGACTTTGGAGATGACAGTCCATTTGAGGTCACTGGTTAAATGATTATTTGTGGTCCAGTGGTTAACCAGTGGGGCAGTCTCCACCTTGTTTTTAATTCGAGATTTGTGTTGAGAGATTCTGTGGCGCACTTCCTGTTCATTTTGCCAATGTAAAGTTGTCCGCATGGACATGTTATTCCTTAGATGACATTTTTGGTTTTACAATTACTAAAGGAATCATGTTTCCAAAAGATTCCTCTGTGTTGGAACAGTGCACCTTCCATTGTTAGGTCGTAACAGACACATGTGCCGCATTTGTGATGGCCGCTGATAGGTGTAAGGCCCATTAGTTGTCTTAATGTGAGTTGCACCTCTCTAGGAGCTGCCGCCCTAACAATGTAATTGGAAATACTACTTTCCTTTTTGAATGCAAACAAAGGTGGTGACTTTAAGCTGGAATCCAAGTTCTTAACCAAATGCCAATTTTGTATAATAATTTTCTTTAGTTTGTTTGAATTAGGAAAGAATGTGGTGACACATACTTGTCTCTGTGTCTGTGGTCTGATTTTACGTTCCAGTGGATATTCCCTTGGAGTCCACCTGGCTCTCTTCATTGCATTTATGATCAATTTTTTGGGTTAACCTTTTTCACATAATTTAGTTACTAATTTTCTGGCATGTAGGTTATACTCCTCATTATAAAAAAAAATTCTACGGACACGTAAAAATTGTCTAAACTGCAGGTTTTCTTTTAGGCTTCTAGGGTGGTTACTGGAAAATAAAAGGGCCTTATTTCTGTCCGTCGGTTTAGTATATAAAGTTGTAACCAATTTTCTTTCAGCTGGATATACTTCAACATCCAAGAACAAGATTTTGTTAGCCGAATATACAATACTAAACTTGATGTCAGATTTTCTAATATTAAACAACTCATAGAACATTTTCAGTTGTTCCTCACCGCCTGTCCAGACCATAAAAAAGTAATCAATGAAACATAGCCATGTTCTGATGAACCTGGAGAATGGATTGTTATTGTGGACAAAAGTGTCTTCATACAATGACATAAACAGAACTGCCAGCTCCGGGCGCAAAGGGACACCCCATCGCCACTCCATTAATTTGAAAAAATAACTATTTTCCAAAAGAAGAATTGTTCTTTTTGAGGGCAAACAATGCTAGATCAACCAAAAATTGGGTTGGCACCTGCACTGGTCTTATTCTTTTCTCTAGGAAATGGGAAAGCACTGCCACTGCTTCATCCTGGGGGATTTGGGTATAGAGAGATGTAACATCCAATGTTACTATTAAATCTTCCTCTTTGTTGAAAATGACCTCATCCAACTTATTTATAAAGTCAGTTGTGCCCTGGAGTGATGTAAATCTACTCCACATTAAGATAGTAACAATTACCAATCATAACATCTTTTTTTTACTATCTTTTAGATGTTGAGCTTCAGGGTGCATGTTCCGGCACATGGTGAAAGACACACCGATGACAGAAAGGTGAGCTACGAATATTCTTTTCAGTCACTCTTTCACTTCCTCTCTCCTTTGATAAAGAAATGACGCACAATGATATCTTCCTTTTTATTAGGGGTGGGTGGAATTTGCGAAATTCACTTTCACAAACTATCGCGAAAATATAAAAAATCTCCGCAAACACGTGGAAATATGGCGAAGATGCAGAAGTTTTTATCCCGCCTGTCCGCGATATTTTCTGCTTTATTGCTTCTCGCCAACTTACCCATGCGGTCACCCATGGGCGCGGCCATCTTCTTTTCACTTGTCCCACTCGCGGTGCTTACTTCCTGTTCCGGGTTGCACAATGCATGCTCGCGGTACGTATTTACGGTTCGGAAACGCTTTTACATGTTCGCGATGGTTTTTGCGTGCTCGGGGAGAATATATTGTGGTATTAGTGGTATGCGTGATGCCCCCTCTGTTATGTCACGTGCTGCTAGTTCCCTAGTCTTTATTAGAACTTTTTGTAGTTTGTTCAATGAGTGGTAATAGGCTTAGGACTAGCAGAACTTCAGCATCAATCAATCAACCAAAAAACTGGTGTATACAACAATGTAGACATGTGTCCTCCATTTATTTGACCATATGCATTGTTGAGGACTAAAAGAAGTGGCAATGCATACTTAATGTACAATCGGCACGCCTGGAATAGGTGGGCTAGGTCAGGTGGTACATCCTACTTAGGCTTAGTTAGTATTCTGGAATCAGAATGGAAGACTGGTTTAGTGTTGATAACTAGTAAGTAGTCGATCCGCGAATCCCCCGATACTACTTGTTGACCAGATGAGATCAGGTCGGTCAATTTAGTTATTGCAATTGTTGTTTACATAAGTGTTTTTTACTGCTCATTAAAAATATTTTATTTGTTTGACACCATCCATCAATGTTTGTCTCTTTCTTATATATTTCCTGTTCAGCACCCAGGGGCAGGCAGACAGAGGCACAGTTTTTGGGACAAGAACAGCAAGGGGAGGAAACCAAAGCGGGCTCTTCTGTTGGCCCTAATAAGTCTTCTTGTTTTTAATAACAATTCTTATTCCATAAGTTTTACCGCACCATATTTTTCCCGAAATATTGTTTCCATTTCCAAATGCTATTTCTTACCAACAATTATCCTTCGATCTGTTCTGTTTCGAAAATCTTGTTATCCCTGCCTCTGCTATGATGACTCTCTGTACTACTACTACTATTAGCCTGTCTGTACTGTAGTAGCTAAGTTATCCCAGTTGGCCACTCTTTATTTAAAAGGTTTTAAATAAAACTCAGATTCACCAGTAGCTCTAGTCATTGAGTCCAGTCCTTTGGGTCATGCTCTTGTACTACTTCTAGTCTAATTGATCTTGAGTCTTTGGTAATGCACATGCACACCCTTCCTTTCGCTTGCTCACTCGTGTAAGTCCACACCAAATACCACCAAGTCTATGTCAGTTCATAATTTTTATTTTGAATTGACAGGTTCTGTACGTTGTTCTATAATGCAGCACCAACAGGATAATCAATAACATCAAAACAATAAACATTGTTACACTTACTTACAGTTGGGAAATAAATCATTATAACTGAACAGTGGTGGAAGCACCACCATCCCCTAGGTAGGAATATAGTTTATATAAATTTATAAATGAAGATCTCTGAGTGAATTCTGGGGACCCCTCGCCTTAGAAGAACCTAGTACTGGTAGTTGTTGCATCATAAGCTCTGCAAAGCTCTGGTTCGAAGAAGGGTATCTTCCGTCTGTAATGCGAAAAATGAAATGGTGCGCTTTAGTATATTGCTAGCATTTCTCAGCCGCGCCAACAAGTGTAGCATTTATGGATAAGGAATATGGACTAACAGTACACCAGAACTTCATAAAAAAGTGGCTTTTTAATGTTTTGGTTGACCGCTTGTACGCAGCACTTAGACAGTAGCAGTATGAGGTCATGTGGGCTCAAAGGTGTCTTATACAACAAGCTGCAAGGGAACGTCACATGTGCAAAAATAAAAGACACAAAGGTAAAATGGTTACATGGCTCGGGCTAACTAAGCAAAGGCTAGAATGACCCTAGGGACCATATATAACTACTAGTGTCTACTCTACTACTACCTGATTTGTACTAATGATGTATGTTGTATACTATTAACTCATTTTTCAATAGGGGGAGGTGTATATGATGCCTAAGAAATGTGTAATGTTTTCTAGGCGCACTACCTTCCTCCATTGCCGGGGCCAGCGGTGAAGGCGACGCAGAGGGAGAGGATGCAGCAGTTGCCGATACCGATGGAGTGGTAGGGGGAGTGCCAGCACCAGTGGCGGGTGGTGGTAAGTTAGATTCATAATCCTTACTATTACACTCACTGCAAGGGTGTACTGTATGTATACTATACTGTTGAGACTTAGGGCCCCATTAGGATGGTGGCGGATTGCCCCTGCCGGGCCGGCGGTAGTCACCGACGGCCCGGCAGGGGCAAACCTCCCGCCATCCCTGTAGAAAAGACCCCTGTCATATTACTGGCTGGGGGTTCCGCAGTGGATAAAAACCGTCCGCCGATTTTCTGCACAGTCGACATGTCAACCAGGCGGAAAAGGGTTAAATATGGTGGCGGTGTCTGACACACACCGCCAGCCATATAATCTGCATATTGGAATGCCTTTCCATGGCGGCAATACCGGCACGGAAAGGCATGCGGAGTATGCTTGGGGGGCCCGTTGCAGGCCCCCATGTAGGGTACCTATGGTACCCCCCCTGCTTTTCAAAGCACAAGGTGGCAGGCTACTTGCGGGCCTGTCATGTTCTGCTTGGAAAAGCACAACAAGTATTTTTAGCATTGCAGCAGGCGGTGCTTTCAGCAGCGCCCGCCACAATGTTAAAAATACGGGAGGCGCCCACCACTGTGGCGGGCGGATCCTATTTTCCCCCATGGGACCCCCGTCCTTATGGCGGGCAGTCCCTTTTACCGTGAGGATGGCGGCCAGACAAAGTCCGGCCGCCATCCTAATGATGCCCTAAGTAAGTAAGAGTTGTTGTGAACGTATGAAGAGTGATGACAGACACCCTTTAATTGGCATTAGGGGCGGGAGTATTGAGTAATCAATGGGCTCATCTATCTGTGATTTCAACTCCTCTTTGAAAGTTTTATGGAGAAGACTAAAAGTCAGATCAGATCACCTGGTGTTGAACTAAAAAGTCAAAGACGGGTGGAAGGAAGAAGCACGGGCGAGATTTATTATTTATTATGACTGACAGAGAGAAGGATACGTGTGATGCAAGCATGCAAATTGCAAAGGTGGCTGATAGTAAAGTATCTGATGCAGGGTTGGTTGAATGCCTGACAAAAAAAATCCTGCAAATGTTCAAGCCCAAGCAAGTGGGAGGAAAGATACATAACACAAATGTTATGTACTGTGCTTTATAGTGTACCATGCCACTATATGTCTAATTAACTTGTCTTACTGTTTTTCTAAGAGTATAGTTTACAATTGTATTCTTTTTTCTTTTTGATATACAGCTACTCCTTCCAAACCTGAACGGAAGGAGTTGGCCGCCAAGGCACGGCGCCGCAAGCAGGAGGCAATCCACCAAGAATATCAGGGGCTGGTGGTCTTGGAAGAGGAGGAGGAGGAGACTGCAGCACTTCAAGCCTCCTCCAGTGCCCCGGGCCCTAGCCACCGCCCTCCAGCAGGACGGCGTCGCCGCATTGCCATCTCTAGTGCCCCCCCACTGTGGCTGCTACTCCCGCGCTCTAAAGCACTGTGTCGCCCGACTAGAGGAACAAGTGTGTGTCCTCCAATCTCGCCACACATAGAGTCCCTGTCTATTGCCCCTTTTTTAATTCTTGTTTTAGTGGGTGGGAATTGGGCGTTGGGGCTTTGAACATTTGGACTTTCTCATTACGGACATTGGTTGGGGCTAGGGAGGGGGTGGGTCAGCTTTTGTGTGTTTTTTGACATAGTTTATTTTTGTTAGAGTATTAAATCTATATATCTACTTTACATGCAATGTTGTTAATATTTTGTAGGTGGCGTTACTGTTTTACATCACACTGTTTCCTTGCTGGTGCAGGTCCGCCCATAGCCAGTGTTTGATTTAAATAATTGGCTGACTGTGTAAGACATAAACAGATAGATATGACACCCCTCACTGATTGAGTTGTCATACTAGTACTTTCAGTCTCTCTTTTCTAGTCTATGCATTCTTTATCAGGACTCAAAGAGGTGTGTGAACACATTGAAAACATGTCCATTATTAATTTTGCCTCTCCCAAACTTCTCTTACCTTTGCTTGATGTATAACTTAGGCACAGCGATGGCTGCATGGTAATGATGGTTTCTTTATTCTAACATGCCATGATTGGGGTGGGGTGGCAGTAGTAGTAATAGTAGTAGACACTGGCAGTGCAGCAGTATTTGCAAAAAAGAAAATGAGACAGTCAGTCGCCTTTGAGAGACTGTTCGAGGAGTAGTAGAATTAAGTACAGTACAGAACTTACAGAGCAACAATAATATGCTAAAATATTTTACAACAAAACATAATGGTGGTGGGGATAGCCTACTAGACAGAGTTACAAACGATAGTTGTGTCGAGTCATTTGACTAGGCCTACAGTGTAACAGTTAGTGCTGTGTATGAGGATGATAACAAATCCAATCAATGCCGGCAATTAATGCTGAGGTATACTGCTCATGGGTGGGCAAGCATAAGAAGATCATTGCTCTGCCTTGAAATTGAAGTACTGTTGCTTTCTCCACATCCGCCCCAGTAGGCGTGTGATTAATTATTGGTGTACATTTAATTTAGTCACACCTCAATAAGTCACACAGTCCGGGGCAAGAGGGTTAGGGTTTGCTGAATGGATGGGAAGGGGGTTTGGGGAAAGGTTTGACAGTGAAAAACAGTACGCATGGACAAACAACAAATGACAATCTTTGTAGACTACCATATCCATATCAATATGTTAAGGGAGAAAAAGGAAATGCATGCATGATGATGATTGATAAGGAGACCCGGATTACATACATTTCTTGTTCAGTTGTTCCGGGCTTAATACTTTTACAGATAGTAAATACAATTTTTAAATATTGGTAGGAATTAATCATAAACAGGGCAAACCTAATGATAATAACAACAACAAGAAGAACACACTGTGGTAAAGATTGTAGGCAAAAAAATGAATCAAATTATTTAAAAGAAGATGAAATTTGATACTGTTACTGTGTCATCCTGGTAAAAAATGTAGACTGAATTTGCATCTCGCCATTTCTCTTGGTCCTCTCGTCCATTAATCTTGGGTGTCGCCACTCGCCAGTCGCCACTGCCCGCCTGGAAAAAAGGTAAGTGTGCATTGTAATGTTTTCCCAAGTATAGGGCAAGGCCCTGCCTGTAATTGTAGATGTAAAAACAAAATGGACACTGAGAAACAAAGTTGAAATACATGCACAAGTTATGGTATAGTGCAACAAGAACACTTTCCGAGGCGGCATGCATGCATCATCTCTACTCTAGTCTGTTTCCAGCATTGACCTTCAACAACAACAGGACAGAGCAGGCCCACAGTGACGGCACATTGCTTAGCACATCCTTCATTTAGATTACTTTTTTTAAAAAGAGTTGGACAAAGCAAATATCCATTCCAAACATAGCATTTTGCAATTTAAGTTAGTAAACCAATGCACCGCAGTCATCCCACCGCTACACTCGACTACACTTCTACACAGACATTTGGGTCTGCTGTGGTTTTTGCTGACATGTTTACCTTTAGGCTTTTTTTATGCCACTCATGAAACGTCCACCTGACTTGTTATTATTCCATCAATCATCTCCGATACTTGTACTGACTGACTGTGAAGATCGGCCTGCAGTAGAAGTAAAAGTTTGTTATTACCAACAAGAGTAGAAATAATTTTTACTTGAGTCACTCTTTTGTGTGTACAGTAAGACTTCTAGTACACTTTGACTTCACTTCGTGCACAACAAACAAACAACAAAACACAAACACCAATCACTCAGAGTCAGGTGTCCAATGCATGCCAATTATTTTCATTACCTGTTCCTTCTCATCTTAACTTAACAGGCCGTCTTTTTTACCACCATCATCATGGATGGTGCTGTTGTCATACTCAGTGTGCAGATTGAGTTCCCTTCCTGTATTCAATCAAAAGAAATGTATCAAGCTGCAGTAGAAGCATTAAATTCCTGTTTGCAAGAAGGGTAAAATTGCCTTGAGTTACGTTTAGTGTGTACTGTAGAAAGATGATTAGTGCACAATGACATAACTTCATGCACAACAATAGGAGGATAGTTATAGTAGTCATCATGTTCCACTTCTTTTGGCGGGACTAGGAATGTTTTTATTTTTTCTTTTATTTTCCATCATCCAATCATCATGAGGGCAATGGATTTAGGCAGGAGATTCAGTATGATGGAGTGGAGGAGTTGGATTCGGAGGACCGTACTGTCAAATGGAGACACCTGAAACTTGTACATTGAAATAAGAAGAGTAGAAGACGGTGGTAATGGATTTGTTGTGATTCAAAGTTTGTAACTGGATTGACAGACACACAAATGAAGGAAAAAAATGGGAGGAAGACAGTAAGTGCAAGCCTAATTATCAGGGAAGTATAGCTCGTCCACAAACTCTGGGGGTTCAGCGAGTAGTAGGTAATCTTGATGTAACACATTACTTCCGTCACCTGAGCCGCTGTCCTCATCTTCCTCGCTTGCTTCATGTATAGTGTAATTCAGTGGTATGAAGTGCTGATTCATTTTGATCATTGTTAACCTCTCCACGTTTTTGGGCAAGAGACTGGTCCTTCTCACTGTTACAATGGAACCAGCAGCACTGAAACCATGTTCGGAAGAGACACTTGCGACAGGGCAAGCCAGATAGCTTATCGCCAGCCTGCTGAGCAGTGGCCATTCAGCCCTTTTCTTATACCAATACTGCAATGGGTTTTGATCAATGTACACCTCTGTTGGGTCATCCAGATAGGCCTGGACCATCCGCTCAATGTTCAGGGGTGCTGCTGCTAACCTTTCAGGCTCTTTTCTCTGTGCATCAGCACTGTGCTTATTAATGCCTAACTGTAAATACCAATTGTGTAATGATTCTACTGGGCCTAATGATCCAGTTATTGTTGCTATTGTTAGTAGTGATGGTGAGTGTTGTGAGCCAAGCGCACTGCCCTCAGCCTCCGAACTTGCACTTGATGCCACATGCCCTGCTGCAGTACTTCTTGTGGGTTGATCTTGCGTGCTTTTAATTAGCAGCCATTCATTTTCCAACTTACTCGCTGCCTCAGCTATCCAAGTTTTGTAGCAGCAACATCGATCTCTGAAAAAAGAATGAATGTCTTCAGTCCCAATTTTGCCTGTGGATCCAGATTTGTGGCAGAAATGTAATGTTCTTGTGACAAAATCTTATTTTGCATCCTTGTATTTTCAGCTAAGCAACGGGCTAAGCTCTCCACGAAGTCATAGGCTTCCTTTTTGTCCTCTATACCTTTGTATGATTCAGATACCTTCTTCAGCTTATGCTATAGCATTTGCAATAATGGGATAGCTTGGCCCATTGTACAGTCCTCCTTGCTGACTTCACGTGTGAAGACCTCAAAAGGACGAAGCATCTCAGTCAGGCATTTAACTAGGCACCATTGGCCCATCTGAAGGGTCATGCCTTTCGCAGGAGCATCCAGTCTTTGCATGACATATTCATTGAGTGACCAGTACTGCTCAAACAGACGATCAAGCATGTAATACGTTGAGTTCCAATGTGTTGCCACCTCCTGGATGAGTGCTTTGATTGGCATCTTATATTCATGTTGAATGATCCTCAGCTGCTTCAGAGCTTTAAAAGAATATCTGAAATGAGTGCATATTCTTTGGCAGATGGTCCGTAAGTTGCTGACTATGGGTTCTTTTTTTCAGAAAGTCTTGAACTGTAATGTTTATGCAGTGCGCCAAACACGGGCCCCGGACATAGGAACCAAGGTCCATGGCCTTAAGTACATTACTGCCATTATCTGTGGCAACAAAACCAATACTAAGCCCTCTTAGGTGCAGCCATTCAAAAACCTTGCTGCAAAACTCTTGCAAAATGTTTACAGCAGTATGAGATTTCTCCATGGCGAACATGGTTACAATTGCATGTTTCCGAGTAGCTTTAACAATCTCAGCTGTGTCAACAGCACCTTGTTCAGATAGCTTATCTCTAACCCCCACAAAAGAGACCCAGTGTGCAGTGATGCGCATGTAATCTGAGGCTTGACAACTGGTCCACATGTCTGTTGTCAGGTGGATATTGTGAACAGCACTCTGCTGCAAAGCTGTCCAACCAATTCCAGCACTTCATGATGTACTGCCAGAATAGCAATTCTTGCAAAATAGGAACGGCTGGGAACCTTCCATTTAGGGCAGATGATTGATACAAATTCAAGGAAACCCACCCCTTTTAACAAATGAAAAAGGGAGAAGGTCCAGTGCTAACATTATAGCCAGCTTTGCATTGTACAACCATGCCATTTGGTGGTTGCGTTGGAACTGCCCCTCCAACCTAAGCATGCTCTCAATTGTAGGCTGGATTTCTTTCCTTTGTGGTGCTGTTGTTTTCATTAACCCACTTAGGCTCAACAACGCAGTTTGTCTCATTGCGGTACTCGGTCGCCTTGGTGTCTCAGCCTGACTCTGAGTATGGCTCTTACTGCAGTGCCACTCAGATGTTACTGAGGAGGATGTGGGCAGTACCACTACACTACTGCGGACAGGGCTAGAAATTCCTCCCTCTTCTTCACCTTCCACCGCAATAATATCATCCCCTGATTCTTCCTGACCAACTTCAATGGGTTGAGTTTTTCTACTTTGTTTTAAGTGAAGTAGGTGATTCTCCCACACAATAGTGTGATGTATTCTGAGATGACTTGCTTGGCCTCCGGTACCATAGTTTGTCCCAAGCTTACCCCACCGAACACCTTGTCAACAAATTGAGCATATAGAAACGTTCTCCTTCTTGTTGCTAACAGAAAAGAAGTCCCAAACTGGGGAGGAGAACTTTCTGGCACTGCTGGATGTGCCACTTTCAATACCAGATGAACTGGAGGGTGTGCTTGGAATGTGAGTCTGTGCAGCTACACTGTGACTTTTACTACCACTACCTACTGAGATGGTTGAGCTGGATGTAGGTCCCTGCCGGGCCTTGGAAAATATGGCAGCTGGAGGTAGTGGTGGTGTAACCTGTGTTGGTGGTATCTGTGCTACATCCCACTCAGTAGCAGCCTTTCTGGATAGGGTGAGAATGTTGGTCTCATCCGCTTTAGGGCGGGAGTGATGTGCGTGATGACTGGCTCATCTTCATCAACATCATCCCCCTCTTCTACATCTATCTCCATAACTCTCAGTTTTTCTGGAATCTTCCTTTTCAGAGGCATTGTCTTGTGGCGTGCATCACTCTCAGACTGAGCTGGTAGCTGCCAAGTGGCATCACGATCATCAGAAGCGGGGCTTGAAGAAGAAGATGATGGACTAAGCTTCCTTTTCCTTGCTGGTGGTCTGGAAGATAATAGTATTTTATGAAACAGTGGTTTGCTCCACTTTGTCTGCAGGAAGTTCGATTTCCTGAAATGCCCTTACGCCAGGAGCAACAACTACTATTGTGGCCTGTTCTTGCGGCTGCTGCTGCTGTTCTCTTGTGGCTGCTGCTGCTGTTCTTCTTGCGGCGGTTGCTGCTGTTCTTCTTGCAGCGGCTGTGGCTGTTTTTCTTGCGGCAGCTGCTGCTGTTCTTGTTGCGGCTGCACACTTATCTGCTGAGTTTCCGCCTGCATTGATTGTGTACTACTTTTCGATAATGACATTTCAACATCGCTGCTCGTTAGTAGACTGGCTACCTATGCGACACTCAAGGGCTTGGGCCTAGGTTGGTGGGTTTGGACCGCTGGTGCGGAGGTACTGCTCTCAGCTTGGTTTGTGGGCAACGCTGCTGCAGGCGTAACTTTTTTGGACCCAAAAAAAACATTGGCCGGCACACCAGTCGTGGTTAATGGCACTTCCTTTTTCGGTTCCTTCTTCTCACCAGCAACTTTCTTGGTACTGGACCTGGTACCTTTCTTTGGGGCCATCTTCTTCAGATGTCAGGCAGGATGCAGATGCACAAGTTGTGGTCACACGTGGACTTGATGCGCAGCAGGACTTCTGTGTGGCTGGCAGTACAACGGGTGATGATGATGACACCTCCTCCTCTGGCTTTCTGTGCACCTAAAAGCAAATAAGCCAGGAAAAGAGCATCAGTGAAATGTTGCATTTGTTGTTGTGGTTCAGTTACTTACTGTACTAGTGCAAACAAAAGATATAGTCTAGCCATTTCTGAGACTTTGTCAACAAGGGCTATGTTATACTACTGTGTACACACACTACACTCTCAGGAAGGATAGGAAAGATAATAAGAAGCATCAAAATAAAAATGTAATGGAAGTGGGGTGGACCCTATTTGCCATTAAATTATTTGAGCATCACATCATTCATGGAGCTACTGCTGGCAAAGGGGGTGGATGGATGGAAGCAGTAAGCTAATAGGAAAACCATGCAGGCCTATATGGCAAAAGCAGGACACTAATAACTCCCAACACAAAAAAGGCCACCAGCCACATGGACACTCACAAATCACAAGCAGCAAGCAGGGGGCCTGGGAAACACAGGGAGCTGACAAAAGGCCTATAAAAGCATCTTCTTTTGAATTTCGTATTCTGCGCGCCGTACTATACCTGGTAATATTTGGCAGCACGCAACAACCCCAGAAGATAGTCTAATCCCTGCTGATGAGGGGTACATACCCCGAAACACATGTACAGGGATGGCGAAGATTTGAAGATACGCGAGAATTCGAAAGAAGATGCATCGCAGAAAACGGAACTACAATTACCATGGTCCTTAGGGGCGATCCCGCTGGTGTGTTAGCAGTGTGCGACTCCATTGGTGAATGTTTATGCTCTTCGGAGCCAGGAGCAGACGAGCTCAGGACCCCGCACCTGCGCGCCGTTGTGTGGTACTATACCTGGTAATATTTGGCAGCATGCAGCAACCCCAGAAGATAGCCTAATCCCTGCTGATGAGGGGTAAATACCCTGAAACACGTGTACAGGGATGGGGAAGATTTGAAGATACGCGAGAATTCAAAAGAAGATGCATCGCAGAAAACGGAACTACAATTACCATGGTCCTTAGGGGCGATCCCGCTGGTGTGTTAGCAGTGTGCGACTCCATTGGTGAATGTTTATGCTCTTCGGAGCCGGGAGCAGACGAGCTCAGGACTCCGCACCTGCGCGCCGTTGTGTGGTACTATACCTGGTAATATTTGGCAGCATGCAGCAACCCCAGAAGATAGCCTAATCCCTGCTGATGAGGGGTAAATACCCCAAAACACGTGTACAGGGATGGGGAAGATTTGAAGATACGCGAGAATTCAAAAGAAGATGCATCGCAGAAAACGGAACTACAATTACCATGGTCCTTAGGGGCGATCCCGCTCGTGTGTTAGCAGTGTGCGACCCCATTGGTGAACATCAGAAAGCCCACCCCAAAAAAAACACTTTCCAACTCAATCCAATTCTATCCAAACCCTAAATGATGTCTAAATTCAACAGACCACACAGAAACACTTGATTAATTAAGCTGTGGCTTCCTACTCTGAGCCTACTGGATGAAACAGGACTCTTGGCAGACAACAAGGTCAGAGAGGCTTGCAGGCCTAGGCTTCAAAATGGCCACCAGCCACATGGCCCGGCCCAACAACATCTGAAAGCCCACCCCAAAAAAACACACTTCCCAACTCAATCCAATGCTATCCATGCCCTAAATAATGTCTAAATTCAACAGACCACACAGAAACACTTGATTAATAAAGCTGTGGCTACGTGCTCTGAGCCTACTGGATGAAAGCAGGCCTGTTGACAGACAAGGCCAGATAAGCTTGCAGGCCTAGGCTTCTAAATGGCCACCAGCCACAAGGCCAGGCCCAACAACAGATAGCTCACCCCAAACAAACACATTTCCCAACTCAATCCAATGCCATCCAGGCCCTAAATGATGCTTGAAAATGAAATACATTCAAAAAATACCAAAGGAACAGCCAATGCTTCCAGGAGTGAAGCGGCAAGGGGATGACCAGCTTTTCTGATCAGAGCCTGCTGTGTACCTGTTGCACCGTCTTCACACTCCGGAATCCCCCTCTCACACCTAGAGAAACACCTTAGCGAGTGTAACACATAGTCTGCATTACACTCCCACCCCTTTTTTAACTTGCACCCACACTATTTTTAAATAGGTCCTGAGGAAAGACAGATTATCCTAAGGCACTGGCTGAAACATGTCGACCAACATAAGGATGTAGGAGGTAGTAACTCGTTACCTGTAAACATCCCCCTGCCTTATTTTAACCGCTGACGGCGGCCCAGTTATTAAACTCTAATTTACCCTCGGGTACTGGGACCATCGCTGAGCCGTTTTAACTGTCATTTCACTAACACCCCACCCTGCACTCTCAGCAAAATACCAGCTCCGCTGTAATCAGGCGCCGAAGCACACCGGGACACATTAGATGTCACTGGATGGGCCCGATGATGAAGCATGCCACCAACTAGGTTGGTGGGTGAGGGCTTCAAGAACACACCAACCAGGTGCCCCCTGATAAAACTAGTCAGAGTCCATATTTAATAGTCATATAAAGCTAGTCTTCTTTGATAATACATATAAACCCACGGGGACATGGACTAGCTTTCTAGTCCTCTCTCTCTCTCTCTTGATACGTGCATGAGTTCTTGAGCTTCATATTACTTCCGCCGGATGTCGATGGCGCGTCCAAAATGACGTGATTGCGTTCTCTCACTCCCTGTCGCGTTGGATATGACGTGTTCGGGGTCTCTGGCTCCTTGTCGCGTTTGATATGACGTGCTTGCGTCCTCACGCTCTCGCTCGCGGTGGAGAATGACGTGTTCGAGATCTCATACTCTTGCGGTGCATGATCTCGAGATGAATGACGTGATCGCGAGACGAATGACGTGATCGCGAGATAGCTAAAATGGCTACCAGGAATCCAACATCTCGTGGAGAACGCGACCGGATAGGGAAAACTTGTCGGCGAACGCAGGGATTCAGGTAAGGCGGTTGCGCGTGCGAGAACGTACTTTTACAGCGCGAGCAAGAAAAAAACTTCCAGGATGATGCGGATTGCGGAAATTTTGACATTTTCACGCTCTCCGTGGAACTCTAAATTGTCAAAATAACGCAATTTCTGAGAACAGAACCGTATTTGACGCCCAGGCCTACTTTTTATTTAACAGGTTGTGTTTCACAAATTAGCGCCCCCCAACACCTCCAAAGCTCAGCGTTCGAGGATTCTGTGATGATGCGTTGCCATCGTAACAATGTCTGAGAAGGCTGCTTCAACACGTGGTGCACCCTCTTTGAATCACGCCAATGGTTTTGCCTGGCGGCGCCATTCGGGCTAGCAGACCAGCTGTCACAAGGACACGCTGATCTGCATATAAAGCAGCCATTGTTCGCGCAGCGTTTATCGCGCAGCATTTCGCCGTAGTGATGCCGGAGTCACGCCAGAGTCCAGCCCGTCTGCGCACGTCCGCGCTAAGACCGGGCTATAGGGCGGGAGACTCTGGTCCTGAGGGCTCTAGGTATGCCTCCCCGGGATCTGCCCTTATACACCCATCAGGACATCGCTCGGTTGCGACCAATATGGCGTCCTTGCCATTTTACTTGCCCGCCGGATATTCTACAAGAAGCCTTTTACTGTTCCTGTTTTAGCACATGTGGTATGTCTTCTGCATCTTGCCTTCATAGGCCCCCCTCCTTGTCTGCTATCTCACCTAGGCCGCCTACCCAGAAGGAATCGGGCTTCCTAATTAACACTAGATCCTTAGTGAAAAACAATCTCGCTTTCTGCGATTTTATCACCGCAAGAAAGCCCACATGGGTGTTTCTCACGGAAACCTGGGCCACCGAGGACTCGGGACCTGATCTGGTCGAGGCCGTACCAGATGGATATTCTTTGGCCAGACTGGATAGAGTGGGGCGTAGAGGAGGAGGCCTTGGAATTTTGTAGAAGATCTCTCATACATGTCACACCACTCAACTGTCCAGGCCCTCCGACCTTTTACAGGCCCTACACCTTCTTATAAAATCCCCCGACGCCGAGCCTTTTGTAGGCATTCTGGTCTATAGACCGCCCGGATCTAGGACAGAATTTAGTTAGGCTTTACTCAATTTGTTAGAATCATATTTTGGGGCCCCTAATCTGACAGTTCTTGGTGACTTTAACTTTCACCTAGACAACATGGACTCGAAAGTCTCCTCAGACCTTTTGGACGCACTATCCGCATGTGATCTTGTACAACTGGTGAAACATCCCACCCATCAAGCCGGTCACATTTTGGATGCGGTCTTCTCCAATATGTGAGGCTTCAAACAGATGCTCCAATTCCATTGTCCTGGTCTGACCACTTCGCTGTCCCTATTGAACTTTCGATTGCTCCTACTCCTACTAAGAAGGCCATCTCTACCCATACTATCCTTAGGAGGAATTTGAAGAATATTACTAGTACCTCGCTGGCCCCCCTCATGGAAAACTTTAATACAGCCCTTTTTGATGACATCGACTCAGCTGCTTCAGAATTCTCTAAAGCTATTAGTACAGCAGTCGATGTACTGGCTCCTCTCTCCTCTTGCTATTCTGCAAGAAAGAAACCTTCCTCACCTTGGTTCTCGGAACCTCTCAGGCTTATGAGACAAAAATGTAGGAAGCAAGAAAGGCTATGGCGGATGAGCTGGAGCCTTGATGAGAGGGGAAAACATAAACAGCTTCTAAAGGACTACAAGCTTGAGATTATCAGAGCTAAGCAAGAGCACTTTGCCAACCTTATAACTGCTCTTTCCTCTCCTAGGGATCTCTTTAAAATTGTGGATTTGCTTTGTACACTACAGATGCAAGACCCTGTAGTAAGTACCCAGGAATTCTGCGATCAGAACGCAGGATTCTTTCATTCCAAGATTGCGGACAGATATAGGGATCTTGAATCACAAAGATCCGTCACACTTCCTCCGCCTGTCCCTTCCTCTCCTGTTACGGAAGAGATCTCGTCCAACACTTCAAAAACTCTCACAGAGTTTCCATCTTTGTCCCATCAGGAGCTCGACCTGCTCCTAAATAAGAGTAGGCTCTGGATCTCCACTTAACCCTTGCCCCCTCAAAGTTCTGAAGGAGTGCAGAGACTTTAATAAGGAGCACTGTCCTTAGATAACCGCTGTGAATAGACAGCCAAACACGCTAGAATCGCCCCACACCCAGCCGACTAAGGTGCTGAGTGAGAGGCAGCATTTTGGCAGACATATTGGGCGTAGTCACTGCCCCAGCGCTCTAGACTTCCAGGCTCGTGTATAAAAGCAGAGACCAGATTCTGCTCACGAGACCCATTGCAATTTCACTCCCCTGAGGCGGAAGCCGGGGGTTAGTATTGAGCTGTAAAGCGTTTTGCCTACAACTGTTTGTTTTATTTTAAAATTTTAATTTGCGCCGCAAAGTGTTTGTATTTTAATAAGGAGCACTGTCCTTAGATAACCGCTGTGAATAGACAGCCAAACACGCTAGAATCGCCCCACACCCAGCCGACTAAGGTGCTGAGTGAGAGGCAGCATTTTGGCAGATATATTGGGCGTAGTCCCTGCCCCAGCGCTCTAGACTTCCAGGCTCGTGTATAAAAGCAGAGATCAGATTCTGCTCACAAGACCCATTGCAATTTCACTCCCCTGAGGCGGAAGCCGGGGGTTAGTATTGAGCTGTAAAGCGTTTTGCCTACAACTGTTTGTTTTATTTTAAAATTTTAGTTTGCGCCGCAAAGTGTTTGTATTTTAATAAGGAGCACTGTCCTTAGATAACCGCTGTGAATAGACAGCCAAACATGCTAGAATCGCCCCACACCCAGCCGACTAAGGTGCTGAGTGAGAGGCAGCATTTTGGCAGACATATTGGGCGTAGTCACTGCCCCAGCGCTCTAGACTTCCAGGCTCGTTTATAAAAGCAGAGACCAGATTCTGCTCATGAGACCCATTGCAATTTCACTCCCCTGAGGCGGAAGCCGGGGGTTAGTATTGAGCTGTAAAGCGTTTTGCCTACAACTGTTTGTTTTATTTTAAAATTTTAATTTGCGCCGCAAAGTGTTTGTATTTTAATAAGGAGCACTTTCCTTAGATAACCGCTGTGAATAGACAGCCAAACACGCTAGAATCGCCCCACACCCAGCCGACTAAGGTGCTGAGTGAGAGGCAGCATTTTGGCAGACATATTGGGCGTAGTCACTGCCCCAGCGCTCTAGACTTCCAAGCTCGTGTATAAAAGCATATGGTGATCCCTCCACGCAGCGGACGCGATCAGCGGGCGCGCCGGAAGCGCGCCGAAGTCGAGCCAAAGTCCAGCCCGTCTGCGCCCGTCCGCGCTAAGGACGGGCTGGGGGCTACTGTTCCTGCTCAAAATGCCATCTGAACAGGTAACCAGAGAAAAACTTCTATCACTAAATACTACCGCTAAAAACTGAAATCATTTCATAGAAGTTGACAAATGGCTAGGACCTATGTCATGTACGACGTGTAAACACTTATTACAACCCCATGTTAAGAATTCCCCCAAAATCACATATAGAACTATCACAGGTGGACTAATAAATGCATGTTCCATGAGCAAGAATGCTCTGCACATATACGACCTGCTCTCAGAGAACAATCTGGACTGCCTTATGATCACAGAGACATGGCTGAGAGAATGGTCAAACCCAGATATCACCTGTGCACTACCACCTGGCTATAAGATACAAAGACTCGACAGACCTATACAAAGAGGAGGGGGAATCGCTATCATACACCGTGAGACACTCACATGTAGCATCTCGGAGCTACATGATATTAAAGGAGCAGAAAGCTTAGCCTTTAATATACAGGCCCATGACTCCTTTATGTTCTCTGGAGCACTAATCTACCACCCCCCAGGACAAATGAACCATTTCCTGGATAGAATGGGAGAAATAATTACTGCTCTGACGCTCAAAGCAGCTAATTTCACACTACTGGGAGATATAAATCTTCACCTCGATAATATGACAGATCCAAACGTACAATGTTTTAAAGATATCATGCAGGTGCTTGGACTAAAAGTTCTTACGAAAGACCCCACACACATAGCGGGCCATATCTTAGACTGTGTCTGTTCTAATCTTAATACCATCAAAGTATCCACCCCTCTACCCCAGACGTGGACCGACCATAACTTTATACCATTTCACCTCGCAACGAGGGAAACTAACAATACTCAACCAAAAGGACCCAGACATCAGAAACCAACTCCCTGTTGGACAAAAATAATTGAACACCCGGACCTACTCATATGGGTTAAAGAAAACAAACCTCTGATAACTGGGAATGTGACCTCTGACAATCTTAGTTACGAAAAATGGATGAGACCCATAGGGGAAAAAATAATCTCGGGGGGGAGCAAATAAATCGAAACCCAAACAAGGGAAAACTTCAGCTCCCTGGTACACGGAAGATCTAAAAGAAACACTACGTACAGTACGCAAACTCGAACGTATATGGCGTAAGCACTATGAAAAGGATGATCAGGACAGTTTTAAATCAGCCAGACGAAACTACCATGCAAAAATTAAACAGACTAAAATAAACTATTTCACAAACAAGATAGAAACTTCTCAGAACAATCAAAAAGAGATTTTTCGTGTAGTGAAAAGCTTTCGTGACCCAAGGTTTCTGTCTCAGGAAATACCCCCATCACAGAGTTTCTGCAATGAGATCGCAGACTACTTTGAACAAAAAATAGTTAACATTACAAAACACTTTCCTGAAATTATCGTAAACACTGATAACCTAGCCTCAGAAACTAATCCAGAGAAAACCAGATGGAATACTTTCACTACAACTAATTTGCTTGACATATCTCATACAATGTCAAAAATTAAATCAGGCTCACCACTTGATCCCTGCCCCCCTGCACTGGTCCACGCAATTAAAGATGAGCTCAACCCCATGATTAATGCCATTGTAAACGCCTTACTCCAGTCCGGGGAAATTCCCAGCACATGGAAGACGGCGATAGTAAAACCCCTACAAAAAAAAAACGTTACATGATCCATCTGTCCTAACCAACCTGAGACCCATATCACAACTCCCCGCCCTATGTAAATGTGCTGAAACCCTGGTCAATAAACAACTTTCAATATTCCTAGAGATAAACAACATATTACATCCAAACCAGGCAGGTTTTAGAGCTAACCACTCTACAGAAACAGCACTTCTGTCAACAACGGAAGCCATAAGAGCGGCACTCGATCAGGGGAAGAAAGCAGTCCTAATTCTCCTCGATTTATCCGCAGCATTCGAAACGGTGTCCCATGCCATCTTATTACATCGCCTAGCTGAGGCAGGCATAGGGGGCACCGTGTTGAAATGGTTTAAAAATGTTCTACTCCATAGAAAACAGATAACCAGATTGGGACACTTCTACTCAGAGGAGAAGGAGATCAGGTCAGGGGTGCCTCGGGGCTCTAGTTTGAGCCCTACCCTATTCAATCTGTATATGGCACCTCTGATCAATCTAATTGCTGCTCATAATGTAACCACAGTTGCATATGCAGACGATACCCAACTGGTCCTGGTTTTAGATGAGGACACAGAAAAGGCCGAACAGATACTGAAAGACTGCCTAACCGCGACTTTTGGATGGATGCACAACAACCATCTTAAGTGCAACTCTGCCAAGACAGAGATCCTGCCTTTCGGAAAAAACAACATCTTTTCCCCACTTACCTGCTGGCCTTCAGATGCGGAACCCCCCCCTAATACCATCAGTGCAACACGTAATCTAGGAATAAAATTTGACGACATGCTATCCTTCAAACAGCAATCTAAAGAATTGGCTGGTGTCTGTTTCAACATAATCAAAGGCCTTCGCAAGTTCTTTGATTACCTGCCACTGGCCGCCCGTCGCACAGTAGCAATTGCTCTCATAACATCGAGAATTGATTACTGCAACAGTCTGTACGCAGGGGTGGCAAAATCTACCCTACATAAACTGCAGATGATTCAAAATGCGGCAGCCCGGCTTGTTTTGAGATGGCCTAGAAAATCATCTGCATCAGCTGCCCTGAACATGCTGCACTGGCTCCCCATCCAGAAACGGATACTATTTAAAATCCTTCTGATCACATACAGAGGTTATCATAAGTGCGGACCTAAATATCTGTCCAATAAATTTCAGAGATACCTTCCAAATAGAGAACTCAGGTCAGCTACGGCCAATCTAATGACCATACCCAAGTTCCGACTGACCACTAAAGGTGGAAAGTCTTTGGCAGTCTTAGGCGCTAAAGCCTGGAATACTCTTCCAGCTCATCTTAGAGCATCTCCATCAGAAAAAGTTTTTAAAAAACTTCTAAAAACCTGGATCTATGGACTATCGGAATCAAAATGCAAGACCTTCGTCTAAGGACCTTTTAAAGCTCAGTTATAACCTCCCAACACTCTATACTGCAATGAAGTCAAGAGCGCCAAGATGCTCCTTGGAGTGTACGTGCGCTATATAAAACCCCCCAAACATCAAACATCAAAGAGTCGATGGGGCGGGAGGGCTTTCTCTTTAATTGCCCCTAAGCTATGGAATGCTCTTCCTTGTGACATCAAATCACAGGCTTCTGTCCCCGCTTTTCGTAAAGCATTAAAAACCTGGTTGTTCACAAAGGCGTACCCGTAGATACTTTTTATTTGTCTATATATATTTTTTTTGTTAGGCGCCTTGACACCTTCGGGCAAAGTCGCGCATTATAAGAATCTTTTTATTTCATTTCATTTCATTTTAATGGCACAAGGTGAGCAAAGAAGCTTGTTTTCGAAGCAACAAAAAGTCACCTGTGGGCGGAGCGAGTGGGTAGTGTGCAGCAGCTTAGGAATGTACAATTACCTCTGGGCAGTGAGAACAGATAGGTTGCAACAGTCTAAGGGGCAGATTTACAAGCCCTTTGCGCCACTTTCGTGTCACTTTTAACATGGGAAAAGTGGCACAAGGAGCTTGAAAATCTGCCCCATAATGCACAAGAAAAGGCACTCACCTCCGGACTCTGGGAGTCAATGGGGTGCAACAGTCTGGGTACGCAGTAATGAGAACTCACTGCTATGCAGTGGGAGTGCATGGGGTATAGTACTTTGGGAGAAAAAGAGCGCACAGCCACCTCCTTGCAGTGCAAACCAATATTCAGCTATCGTACGGCACAGCTCATCTGCTGGCTCCGGTGCCCTAACGAGGATCTCAAGCTCCCAGAAATCAGCCCTAAAAACCCACAAAAAAGAGATTAACAGACAGCTAAGAACGCTAAGAAAAAACCCGGGGGATAAGGTCCTTCTTGCAAAACTTCAGAAGGTTCGGACGGACCTTAAAAAACTGAAATGGAGAGTCAAAAGATCCAACGAAGAGGACCTCTGGGCAAAACTTCATCATGACTCAAAGGGCAACAACAGCTCCCAGTTTTGGTCAACAATAAACAAAATTATAAATCCAAAAAACAGCGGAATAACGTCCCACATCACTAAATCTTCATGGGAATCCTTCTTAGACTCGCATTTTAACCAGCAGGTCGCCACCACAAGTAAGCCCCAGGGAGTCCTAGAGGGCCAACCGTCACAAACAATAAAAACTTGGTTAGAATTCGAATCTGGAATCTCCGCGGCTCTGGTTAAGCTAATTGCGAAGGGAAGGAAGGACGGTGCAGCAGGGCCAAACGGGATTCCTCCGGCCCTCTTCAAACTTGAGCCAGAATACTGGGCAAAAACGCTGACCTCTCTTTACATATCTGTGAGTCGATTTAGAACTCTTCCTGCCTCATGGAGGGGTTCAATCATTTCACCAATTTATAAAGCGGGGGATAGAATGCTGCCAAAAAATTATCGGCTGATAGCACTCCTGGATATCGAGGCCAAATATTTTGCGGGGCTCCTGCTGACCCACCTGTGCGAATGGGCAACACACCACAACATAATTCCTTCGAGTCAAACTGGGTTCAGCAGAGAAACGGGAACTACGACAAACTTGCTGGCAATTTCGCAACTTATCGACAAAGCGAGGGTGAATAAACAGGCTCTTCACCTTTGCTTTGTCGACTTTAAGGCGGCGTTTGATAACGTTAACCGGGGTCTCCTCTGGAGAAAATTGGCCTCCTGGGGGATCCCCGACCCCCTTCTGCACTCTTTGATCGAACTGCATACCAATACGTGGGTCCAGGTAAAACTCGGCAACGGCACACACCTCTCCAGGCGCATCCCGACCACTAACGGCCTAAAGCAAGGGTGCGTTTTAGCACCGACCCTCTTCAACTTATTTACAGCCGACTTACCACCCGCCCTAGAAATCTGCAATGGGCACGCCCCACGCTTGGGAGGTAAAGCGTTGCCCAGTATATCTTACGCAGACGACGTGGTCCTGGTCAGCCACACCAAAATAGGTCTCCAAAACCTCATCAACGCACTGCAAGGATATGCCGAAGCGAACCTGTTGGAAATAAATCTTGACAAGACCAAAGTTCTGTCTATAAATGGGAACAAAAAGCTGCATACTTGGTTCCTTGGAACAAAGGTTGTCGCAAACTGTTTAGAATATAAATACCTGGGAATATTGTTTGACAAAGGAGGTCGCTTCTCGAACCAATTAGAGGGAATCAGGAGGAAAGGGATGCTGATAGCGACCACGCTCAAACAGCTAAAGTCTAATCTAAATGGTCCTACTCTACTCCCACTGCTCCGTGTGGTACAAGTTAAGCTAGAGTCATCTATTACATACGGCAGTGAGGCTCTAAAAGGCAAAGACGCGAAACTGCTGGACACAACAATTGCAAAGGCTTATCGACTTCTCTTTAACCTGCCAACCTATACCTCACAGGCCCAGATCCGGCTAGAGTTTGGACTGACCTCCCAAAACCTTGCGAGGAGAGGCGCGTACATAAAGTGCTGGCAGAAAATCAAGAACTCGCCAGAAAATTCACTTAACCATCTGCTATGGCTAGACTTAAGCAGCTCTCTTCAATTGCCGGCAAAAACTTTCTTAGAGGAATCCCTGACTGTCACAGGTCTCAAAGAACTATGGGAAACTCCTTTACCGCATGCGCAGTTCAAGCGTGTTGTAAACAAGAGCATAAAAAGTCAATCGCACTTGGAAGATAAAGCGACTTTTTCACAAAGGCGACACGCTTGGATGACTCTGGCCACATATAAATCGCCTGGGCGACAGGCATACTTTAGTCTGGGGTACGGCAGGAAATCAAAAGAAGCCTTTTTAAAATACAGGCTAGGAATTTTACCCTCTATTCCACATTTGCAACCATGGTTGAGAAGGGACTGTGGGACAAAATGCAGGCTGTGCGGGGCAGAAAATGAAGATCTCGAACACCTATTATGTATCTGCCCAAGGCTGAAAGAGGAAAGAGTAGCCCTGTTAAAAACTGCCTTCAACGAACAAAAAATCCGCACACGTAGACAAGCGGTTCTTGCTTGTTTTGACCCAGGCCTTCCCCCACTAAACGGGAAGTTGGTAAAATTCTTGAAATGTCTGGAACTGAAACTAAAAAATCTGGCAGAGAGCACAAGACTGGACTAGTTGAAAAATGGCCAAGACTTTACATCATGACCACATAGCCGTACCAAAACGTTTTTATTAAGTTCTCTTGTTTTAAAAAACTAATATATCTTTCTTTACAATCTTTTATCTGAATGCATGAACTATCAATGTACTTTTGTAATGGTTTTAATTAACCTAAAAACAATAAAAATACTTACTTACCTCCTTGCAGTGGAAGTTGATGTAATACAGTATCCTGAGTGTGCAAAGACATAAAGCAGAAATATACTTGTGCAGCTGTATGTACTCTGTTATTACTAACTCTATACTATCTTTCAGATCACTAAACTTGAGGGTGCACTATGAACCGGCATATCCTTGGACACACAACAGAGGCAAAAAGGTGAGCTACGAAGATTTTCTCCAGTGTTAACACTACCTCTCCTGCTCCATCTATTACTTTCTCTCTCTTACACTTTTAATGTCGTTTTTTCTCTCTTTCTCTCTCTCACTCTCTCTCACATTGTTTCTCTTTCTCTTTTAAAGTTATGGACGCTGCTTTCCAGCTGCTTTGTGTAACAAGGCAAGCAGAGCGGCCTAGATACACAATGCCTCCAATTAAATGCGTTAGAAATAAACAATATTGTCCTGCATAATGAAGTGATCTCTCACCAAATACTGTCTTATCTCTGAATCATTTTAAAGACCTCTTGGTCCATACTGTAAATCTGATACAGTAGGCACTTACGTACAGACACCTCTTCAACGCGTGCCTATAAGAGAGGTGGAATGTATCAGGCAAACTGAAGACGTGCAAATTAACAAAAATTGCCAAGTGTTACCTTAATTTGTGATCTTTGACCTCATTCAGTCACATTCATCTAATTTTAAACACTTATTTTCATTTTTGTTTTGCAGGTTACCTACCCTCCTTCTATTGGAGTCCATTTCACATTTTTTTAATAATATTGTTATGTTAAAGTTATGTTTCTAGTTATTTATTATATTGTTATCTTAAAGTTATGTTTCTAGTTATTTATTGTTGTTTTAATAAAAGTTAATAAAACAAGTATATACATCTTCTTTTTCTGACATTTCACTATTATTTAGTGTGAAAATCATATGCTTAGAAAACATTAAACAATTAAAAATAGAAATGATGTTTATAACTAGAAGTATAATACTGAGGCTAACTCTTTACCAGCTCTTTACCAGAGTCTGTAGCTGCGATTAACGGTTCCTATGGAAAACTTTAAAAACTCCAGCACAGTAACTGTTTGGATTAGCAACATTGTGTGGTGAACTTGTAACCTGTGTGCTCACTTAAGTGTTCCATGAACTGTTACTATGGTAACAAGCAGTAAGCAGTTTGGGGGTAGGGTTGAAAGGTACTGGCTGTACAGAAGCCATTTTATTTACCCAGGATCCTCAACATGACAGAGAGGAAAGCAAACTAAGACAGAACACTGTGTAGCAGATTTGCAAACCCCTAGCTTCACTTTTGTGTCACTTTTCCATATTAAAAGTGAAGCAATAGTGACGCAAGGGACTTGTAAATCTGCCACTATGTACATTACGAGCAAAAGAAGTACACAACTCTTTGAATTGTTTATCGATCACAATTAGACAGTGTTGCTTCACTATTCACAATGCACTGCACTAAATACTTCATGCCTATTTAAATGGGAGTCTGGATTGGCGACATTACAAAATTTAGAGGTATATTTACAAGGACAGTGTTAAAATTGTCGCTGCTTTAATGGCAGCAAACTACAGCAAAAACGACAATAATGGACTTCAAAATCCTTTGTTATTTTACCAGAAGATTTTTTCATCATTGCTGTTTGCTATGCAAGAGTGAGAGCCGAGGCTCTCGCCCTGCCATAGCAAAATTGGCGGCATATTATCAAGGACAGCGTTAACATGTTCTGGTGTAAACCTGGGCTTCTATTGGAATTCTCACAAATTCTCAAAAGCCTATTATTAAGCCATTATGGCCTCCTTAAGAACACTTTCCCAACACTAAAGCGACAATAATTTTAAAGCTGTCCTTGTAAATATGCTCCAAATATCACGAGAAATACAGCGATAATTTATATTCGCAAGTGAAAAGCTTATTAATATAAGACTGTGAACTCAACATATCAATCTACCTCGCATATTAACCATGCTTAAGTCTACTTCAGAACAGATGTTAGGACCCGACATAAACCGAAATTAGCGAGAGTTTTCCTATTGGTCCTCAAAACCAGGGCCGCCTTGTAAATACAATGCTATTGTCATACCTCCCTCTTCCTTTTTATATTCTCATAGAAACACTTATATTGCCACTGAGAACACCTACATTACAACTCATTGGAGATACGAGGCGAGCCCTTAGCAATCCGACTGCTAACATGCATTAATGCATATTAGCGTCACCTAGTAAATAGGGCCATATAATTTTCACCACATTTTTGGCTTTTTAAAAAAAATTGCAACGAAATGGCACTTGTAAATATGCCCTCAAGTTTGCTATGACACAACGGGAACCTCGACTCCCGCCCTGCCATACCAAACAGCAGTATCCCGGGGGTAGACACCCCGAGACACAGCAAGAGCCGCTCCTGGGGGGTGGTTTTCCCCAAGACTTTTGAATGCTCCAGAATGGAGACCACACAACCCCCCTTTCAAAATATAAAAACCCCCAGAGGGTGATAATCCTCGGGCCTTAGACAAACCTTTGAGCTCCCTCACCCATTTATTTTGTAGCACCGATGAATGGTGGACCCCGGGCTACAGGGCCCCTCTGGACCCCCATCAAATGTAATATTTTAAACACTGGGATTTGGCCCTCCCAGGAAGCTAATTTTTACACAAGCACAGGAGCCCCGCTTCGTTTTAATTTTTATTACAGCGGATCCATGCACCCAACGCACATTTCTCTGTTTTTTCCACACATAAAAAAAATTGGGACCCTGGGGGTCCTTGTGGGACCTCCTAAGCAGGTCTAGAGGATCAAAATATTTCCTGCATGCCCCCTTTATACATTTTGAACACTTGTCCCACTATTTTCTAGATCCTCACTTCTACCTAGGCAAAAAATGGCTGCCAACAATTCCTGGTTTCGAATATTAACAATCACTTTACAGCCAATTAGCCTTCAGCGCATGATTGGGACGGTGCGCTTAGAGTGCGCACAAGATGCGCGGATCCACCGAGGCCATAGATATACATGTACTTTTAATTGTGATTTTCTCAGGAACTACTGAACAGATTAACATAATATAAGCAAAAGGCACGCATCTAAACCAAGGACTACAACTTTGCCACATTTGGTGTAATTCCGTTCTGCCGTTCGGGCTGTAGCCATGATGAACGGTACCTATGGAAAATTGCATGGGGAAAGCACGTTTTGGGACCCCCTTTTATCTCATCCCCCGCTTCACGAATCACACCAAGGCTCTCAGGATAGGAGCGGACCAGAGCACCCCACCAGTTTTGAAAATTTTGCGAAGATTCGTCAACTGGAGCCAAAGTTATTCCAAATAGAATGTTGCAGATTTCCTATGGAAAATAGGTCCTAACTATAACTACCTACTGGCAACCGCCACTAGGTAATATTATATATGTATATATATATATATATATATATATATATATATATATATATTCACTGAAAAGACCATAGGAATTCGCATTTACAAAACCTTATTTTACTCACACAAAACCGTTGAAATTCCATATATAGTTAGTTGCACTAACTATATATCGCGCACCCGCAATCCACTGCTGATGATGTCACATATTACATCATTCATGACATGGTCAGTGACATCACTGATGACATCACTGATGACATCTCAAATGACATCACTGATGACATCTCAAATGACATCACTGATGACATCACTGATGACATCTCATTTGACATTACTGATCACATCACTGATGATATCATTCATGTGATAATACGATGAACCTCTTCAGACTCTAATATAACCTTAGATACAATCAGTGTAAACAGACACTCACAGACTGTCACTCATCCATGGAGTTACTCACACACCTAGTCAGTCATGCAAAGAATCAATCACACCTCCATTTCCTCAACTATACAGTTATACAAACTTTACTTATTCAAACATATACTAACACATATTTACTCTCTTATACAATCCCTGATACAAGTTCACAATGATCCATACAGCCACTCACACATTCACTGGCTCTTATGCACAGTTATTTATATATGTCAACTCTCACATGTACTGTGTTTTACATATGTACTTACTTTGACATGTAGCACTGAGATATCCATTCACTCACCAATACACTCATGCACACAGTCAACCGCCCATACAGCTGTTTCCACATGCACTTTTGAAACCATACATCTAGTGAATCAACTGCTCACACATCTATGCACAGAGTCATACACCTCCCAGCCACCCGCACACACACTCAGTCTC
Organism: Lissotriton vulgaris; assembly: GCF_964263255.1. Taxonomy (NCBI): domain Eukaryota; kingdom Metazoa; phylum Chordata; class Amphibia; order Caudata; family Salamandridae; genus Lissotriton; species Lissotriton vulgaris. The sequence continues at coordinate 745,748,041 of NC_141693.1, read as the reverse complement.
CCATACAAATACTTGGGCAACCAATCAATAATCCATATAGTTACTCATATAGCTACTTATCAACACATGCAACAGTTTACAGAACAACAGACATAATGATGCACAAATTAAGACAGTTTAGTCACTAACCCATGCACTCAGTGAGACACATTTAATCACTCACTCATACAGTCAGTCATGCACCTACTAAATCCTTCATCCAGACACTTATACATACACTCATTCTTCAATATGTAAGACATATTTTAACTTTACAGAAACATACAGTCACTGGATGTTGTCATCAGTGATGTCATCAGTGATGTCATTTGAGATGTCATCAGTGATGTCATCAGTGATGTCACTGACCATGTCATGAATTATGTAATATGTGACATCATCAGCAGTGGATTGCGGGTGCGCGATATATAGTTAGTGCAACTAACTATATATGGAATTTCAATGGTTTTGTGTGAGTAAAATAAGGTTTTGTAAATGCGAATTCCTAACTATATATGGTCTATAACCTATGGTTTTTTCAGTGAATTTTCAAGGTTTTGTAAATGCTAATTCCTAACTATATATGGTCTATAACCTATGGTTTTTTCAGTGAATTTTCAAGGTTTTGTAAATGCTAATTCCTAACTATATATGGTCTATAACCTATGGTTTTTTCAGTGAATATATATATATATACATACATATATAAATATATATCATCTGTATATCTATATAAATACAAACGTAAATGCATGCATACATATACTTATATGCATACAGATGCATGTTATTTACATGAAAGTTGAAAAAACACTAATAAAAGCAAAGCTAAAAAGCCACCTCATTTTTAACAGAATGGCTTTAACTTAAACGAGGGCGAGATCTATTGCATTTTCAATGCTTGTTTACTTTGGTTCCATCAAGAAGGCATTCAGATGTGTCACACATTTGCCATAAATTCTGAATGTTAGCACTCTAGTTGCACATTAGATCACTGTAGTAAAGCTACTGCTCGCCAGGGACGTCTGCTGCTGGTATTCAAAGTGCATGTTTCAGTCTGCATGTCAGAATATTTTTAATGAAATAGAAGAGGATTTGAGAAGTCACTCAAAATGATCCCTAATTTTTCTTTCTGAAGCACTAATCATACTTTCTATGGCAAAATTAACCCCCTCATGTTGTTCCTTTTTAAATTGAGTGTTTTCAGACTTACCACTTCATTCCAATCAAGATGGCTTCTGGTGTGCCATACTTTTGTCATAAGTAAGACTGTTAGCGCTCTAGTTGTTCTTTAGAACACTCTGGGACATTCTGTCATTGGGCTATACTTGGGGTACATCTGGGTGATATTTGGGCTACATTTAGGCTCTTTTGTCTCTGGTGGCCATCTTGGGAGACTATATGTCAGAATTTTTTAATGAAATTGAAGAGGGTTTGAGAAGTCACTCAAAATGTGCCCTAATTTTTCTTTCTGCAGCACTAATCATAATTCATATGGCAAAATATACCCCCTCATTTTGTTCCTTTTTAAATTAAATGTTTTAAGAGTTACCACTTTATTCCAATCAAGATGGCTTCAGGTGTGCCATACCTTTGTAATAAGTAGGACTGTTAGCGCTCTAGTTGTTCTTTAGAACACTCTGGGACATTCTGTCATTGGGCTATACTTGGGCTACATCTGGGTGATATTTGGGCTACATTTGGGCTCTTTTGTCTCTGGTGGCCATTTTGGGAGACTGCATGTCAGAATTTTTTAATGAAATAGAAGAGGATTTGAAAAGTCACTCAAAATGTGCCCTAATTTTTCTTTCTGCAGCACTAATAATACCTTCTATTGCATAATATACCCCCTCATTTTGTTCCTTTTTAAATTAAATGTTTTAAGAGTTACCACTTTATTCCCATCACGATGGCTCCAGATGTGCTATACCTTTGTAATACGTAGGACTGTTAGCGCTCTAGTTGTTCTTTAGAACACTTTAGGAGGCTGCAGTAGAGCACAAAGGAATCAACTGACAGTCTCTGTCCTTGTTGGATGTACAGGTTTTACTGAGAATGTCAGACTTCATTTTCACATGACTGAGAAAGATAATGTGAATTTACAGAAAATATGCTTTCAGTTTAGCTTATAGATCCCCTTCCAAACCACTGTGGGAAAATCATGAGATATTAATTTTCTTTCAAACAATATTCATGATATCACAGCAGAAGGTTTTTTCACATGGTAAAATCACCTTAGAACCCACCACAATTCCTAAAACGAGTATGGTACCATCAACAAATGATTTATAATGTAACTAAAGTCCTAATACCCTCTATTAACTACAATGCTTTTTAATGAGGTGCTATCATGTATATTGGTCCCAAGATGGCTGCCAACACTTCTTGGATGAAGTGCTGACAGCCAATCAGATCAGATGTGTGGTTAGGCTCCGCCCAGATATATATCTTTTTTTGAACCTAAATTACTCAAAATCCACTGGAGCACATATATTGAGACCTAGCAAAGGCACATCGGGCTAACAGTCCCTACAATTTTGCCAAGTTTCGTGCAAATCCATTCAGCCGTTCGAGCTAAAAGTGAGGCCAACCGCCCTATGGAAATTAACATGGGAAAAACGCGTTTTGGGACCCCCCTTTTTTCTCAGCCCCCCCTTGATGAAACCCCCCCAAATTGTCTGGGGCTGCTCAGAAACAAAATGTTCCATTTTCCTGAAAATTTCAGCCAATTCCGTCCACAAACGTCAAAGTTATTAGACATAGAATTTTCAAAAATCCCATAGAGAAAAAATCCTAACCATATATACCTACTGGCGACCGCCAGTAGGTAATATATATATATATATATATATATATATATATATATATATATATATATATATATATATATATATATATATATATTACCTACTGGCTATCGCCAGTAGGTATATATAGTTAGGATTTTTTCTCTATGGGACTTTTGAAAATTCTATGTCTAATAACTTTGGCGTTTGTGGACGGAATCGGCTGAAATTTTCAGGAAAATGGCACATTTTGTTTCTGAGCAGCCCCTAAAAATTTGGGGGGGTTCATCAAGGGCGTTTGGCCTCACTTTTAGCTCGAACGGCTGAATGGATTTGCACGAAACTTGGCAAAATTGTAGGGACTGTTAGCCCGATGTGCCTTTGCTGGGTCTCAATATATGTGCTCCAGTGGATTTTGAGAAATTAACGTTTTAAAAAATTTATATATCTGTGACAGCGTCCCAGATAGCTCTCCAGATCGCGTACTTTTCGCGTCACGGAGCTTTGCGAAGCGATGCTGATTGGCTCTCCGGTGTCTGTCAACATTCTAAACAGTCCGGAGCGGCCGCCATCTTGTCTCTCGGTAGGATCGAGAGACAAGAAGAGGTGAAAAACGAAGGGGGAATTTAATGAAAGGGGGCAAGGTACACCCCTCTTGACCCCCTAGGAATGATGTTGGGGTTATTAAAGGGTCCCGTTGGGAAAATTAAAAAAATTTGATTTTTCACGGTAGAAGCGCTTCTCGGTTCGCAAATTAACGGCTGAATGGGGGTTCATCAAGGGCGTTTGGCCTCACTTTTAGCTCGAACGGCTGAATGGATTTGCACGAAACTTGGCAAAATTATAGGGACTGTTAGTCCGATGTGCCTTTGCTGGGTCTCAATATATGTGCTCCAGTGGATTTTGAGAAATTAACGTTTAAAAAACAGGTATATCTGTGACAGCGTCCCAGATAGCGCTCCAGATCGCGTACTTTTCGCGTAACGGAGCTTTGCGTAGCGAAGCTGATTGGCTCTCCGGTGTCTGTCAACATTCTAAACAGTCCGGTGTGGCCGCCATCTTGTCTGTCGGTAGGATCGATAGGGGAATTTAATGAAAGGGGGCTAGGTAGACCTCTCTTGACCCCCTAGGAATGATGTTGGGGTTATTAAAGGGTCCTGTGGGGCAAATAATAAAAATTTGATTTTTCGCGGTAGAAGCGCTTCTCGGTTCGCAAACTGGTGACGAAACGTGAATTCGCCATTTTGTGTTTCGATTTCATTAAATTACTAGGTATAAGGGGGTACGGGAGACGTATCCTGACCCCTTTTGTTTTCTGAGGGTGGCTGAGGAGGCTCATATATGTTGATACATGTCTTCCAGCGGCTGTGCGTGAGCGTTTTTATTTTTGTTGCGTGACGTCTGTTATAGTTCGATTCGATGGAAATCAGGAACTGTTGACCGCCATGTTGTCACTGCGAGTAAATATTTTGTTTTAAATAATTGTTATAAATTAATCCTTATTGATAAACATTGTCTGCGCCATCTTGTCTTTTTTGCAATGCCACACTTTTGTTGAGCACGGCAGCCATTTTAGATGCCTTGACCAGACTCACTGTCTGCACCCTCGCAAGCATCTCCCCCACGCACTGGTCACTCCCGCTCTCTTTCTCATGTATGGGCTAGAAACCTCCTCCCATCTGCACTGTTCTTCTCTGAGAATCACACCCTGTGCCCGCCCGACACCTGCCTTTCACCCTATTCACTACCGCACCCTCTGACACTCCTCTTCCTCTGTGTCTGATTGTCCAGGCCCGTCCCAGGCTATCACCTAGCCCTGCAGATGTAGTTTATGGCCTCAACTGTAAAGAATCACCCCTCTTCAAAGAAGTTACAGTAGATCAAGGCCCCCACCCGATGAGATCCGTCACACTACACGCGTTCCTGCAATCTGATAAGCATCCTGTATTGTGATTGGAGAGGGGATTCTCACTGTGAGGGTGTGTGGGACCGAGCCTGAAGCGGAAGATTCCAGGGATGCCTTTTTGTACATCAAAGTCTTCACAATTATGTGTCACATTAAAAATATATAGCACTCACAAAAAAGTAGAAGGAAAATAACACTTTAATAATTTATAAATATATACATCGCAACAAAAACAGTAAACACCTTAAAACATTTTTTATTAAAACAGAAGCAACAATGGTCAGTAGCGGTCTGTTGTGCGAATAGTCCCAAGGCAGCATATTTACCTAGAGTGGTGCTGTGTAGGACATTCTGAATGGAAATTAACCAGAACTATAACCATCTACTTCCAATAATATAACTTTTATGCCCAAATTACGCAAAGATTTAGCTAATCTGCTAAAGGGGGGAGTCGCCATTTCTTTACAATAATCAATAATGAAAAATCAACATCAATAGGGTTGTCCGTATTCCCGATGCAGCACTATAGTGCAACATACACAGCACCTGGGGTGTCAAGAGTGAACAGGTCCTAGCTGCTTAACCAATGACTGACAAATGCTATATTAAACACTTACTATGTATAATACTTGCGTTCACAATAGTTTTACTTTACAAAACAGAACAAAAGGTGTCCCCTGTAAGTAAACCCATATTAGCTGTTTCAGTTATTGAACATCCTAAGGTTTTATGACATGGGGAACAGTAGTGATATCCTGGGCGGGTGATGGAACTGGGTTTGTTAATGGAAAAACATCTACAGAGAAAACTATTGGTAAATTATACTTCTCCGGAAATTTAAAACTCACAAATGTTTCATTTGTGTAATCGTTTTATGAACATGTACATTAAAAAACTAAAAGAAATGCCAAGAACGTCCCATGTGAAAGTGAATTTTATCTGGCAATTTTTTTCTTTTCCTTCTCATGAAAAGAAAGTTAAAGCCAGGTTCGTTACCTGCCTCATCTGCAAAAAAAAAACTCTCGAGAGGGACCGAAAAAAAATATTGCTATGGTAATCATACCATGCATCGGCACATGGAGAGGTGGCACCCTTTTAATTATTCTAAAGCACAACTTCGAGATTTGGGGGATAACCCCCGACCGGCAAAAACATCCACCAATGTCCCAAATCTGCAAAAGAACTTTGGGCAGATGAGATTGACTTGTGTAGCATGTGGAAAATTATTTTCATGCGGAGAGATCAGTATTACTTCAATAAATACAGTAATCAATGATGCATTAGAACTTAATATCAATTCTTTTTCCGAACGTGTAATCAGTACCTGTCCCATGTCAATTCATTGTTCGAACTTATAATCAATACCCATCCCGGATCAATTCATTGTCCGAATATATAATCAGTAAAAAGTGCGACAAGTGCAACAAAATCATATCGATAATTCATTGTGAGCAAGTACCAAAAGTGTCGACAATTCTAACCTTCAATAAATACAGTAATCAATGATGCATTAGAACTTAATATCAATTCATTGTCCGAATGTGTAATCAGTACAAGTCCCATGTCAATTTATTGTTCGAACGTATAATCAATACCCATCCCGGATCAATTAATTTTCCGAACATATAATCAGTCTTATCCCATATCAATTCATGTGCTAAAAACTGCATACATATCTCATGATATCAAGGCTGAGCAATCGGGGCACAATAGTTTCATTTGTACCGGCGCCATTTTGGGTGAGGTCAGGAAGGTCCAAGTATAGTCAAAATGTCTGCACCAACTCGTGGTTGGACCGGGACCTCTTTCAGCAGTCTAAAAGTTTTCGTTGAAGGGTAGTAGAGGGGACTGGCGACATGAACCATCAGTCAAAGAGGGGTGGGAGGTAAAAATCTCTCCTACCGGGTCATACTGGTGTCCCACCGGAACTGATCAAGTTGGTAGTCTTGAAGGATTTTGGTGATTTCAAGACTGAGGACGGCGCCGGCATGAGCGCGCCGACGTCCCGCGGCTACGTCGTGGTCGTTCGGTGGGTGATCATGGCAGTCATTCCCCATCGGGGGTCGGGGGCCCCCGTGGCTATTATAGAATCTTCAAAGTTGAGGAGAACGTTTCTGGATGCAGAACTCATTTCTAGTTGAACTCAGAAGCGCCGTTGCACCGCAACAGTGGACGAGACCCCCGCTGGGTGAGCGGAGCATCATTGCCTCGCAATAGTGGACGAGACCTTTTGTCGGGTGAGTGCAGCGTCGCTGCATCGCAAGAGTGGAGAAACCCTTTTGTTGGGTGAGTGCAGCGTCGCTGCATCGCAAGAGTGGAGAAACCCTTTTGTTGGGTGAGTGGAGCGTCGCTGCATCGCAAGAGTGGAGGAACCCTTTTGTCGGGTGAATGCAGCGTCGCTGTATCGCAAGAGTGGAGGAACCCTTTTGTTGGGTGAGTGGAGCGTTGGGGGTGCAGCCGAGGGGCCCTCACCTGTGGGGGTGGGAGAGGCTTGTTCGCGCTGCCTCTCCCTCCCAGCGCACCCCACGCCGACACCTGGCGTTGAAATCCGTGATGTCCGGACCAGGCGATAAGAGGGGGGGGGGTCGGAGGCAGAGGCAAGACATCCCCCCCGTGGCCTGCAGGGCGCCGCTTCAGGCCCGAACGGGGAGCTCATATCAAGCCGGGGCCAGACCAAGAGATACGAGGGGGGGGTCGGTGGCATGTGCAAGACATCCCCCCCCGTTGTCGCAGCCATTATCTAAGAAAGAAGAAGAATCCCGTCGGCCTCGGCTCCTCTCCTGGCCCACCTTACGGGATGACCTCCCCGGCCGACGGCTGCCAGCAGGATTTGCCCTACACGTGCCGAAGGCCTCGTCTTCCGGATGGGCGTAGCCGCGAACCTGTTGCACTTCGGGAGTTTCCGGTATGGGGGTAGGTATCTGCTGATTTGTATTTATTTCATGTTACCGTTATTGGGCGTGGCGGGCAGTGGGACAGACATGCTTGGAGCAGTGGGGGGGGTGGCAGAGCCTAGCTACCTTGTGGCTGCTGTAACGTCAAGCTTGGCTTCTTTCACCACTTTCATGTTTCTTATTTCTAGCGAAGTCAAAAACTCATCAGAGGCCTACTGATTTTGTTTGATTTCTTTCCCTTCCTTTTCAAGTGTGTTTCATGCTAAAGTTTCTGTTTAACAGGATACAGGGATTACTTCGTAATATACATATGTCTTCTTTATTAGGGGTTCTCTCCGGTTGAGTCAGATGATGTACCTCTAATAAATGGTCCGGGTGGAACTAGTTTCTCAATCAGTGGGGAGTAGATGGGCATGACAGATTACGACGGGGGACAAAGGTCCGCATTACCCTTCCTTCACTACTTGCAAAGACTAGACAGAATATTTCTATTCCACGTTATTTGCAAACAGAGAGTACCTCGAAAGAACTATTCCTTGAACAATAAATGTCCAGCCAATCAATCAATCAGGCATGACGGATTACAACGGGGGACAAAAGTCTGCATTACCTATCCTTCACTATCTGCAAAGGGAGACAGAATATTTCTATTCTTCTCTGTTTGTAGACAGGGAATATCTCAAACAGCAATATTCGATAAAAAAATTAGTAGGATTATAACAGTTTAATAACTTATAAATATATACATCGCAACAAAAACAGTAAACACCTTAAAACATTTTTTATTAAAACAGAAGCAACAATGACAACTAACAGTAGTGATATCCTGGGCGGGTGATGGAACTGGGATTGTTAATGGAAAAAGATCTACAGAGAAAACTATTGGTGAATTATACTTCTCCGGAAATGTAAAACTCACAAATGTTTTATTTGTGTAATCGTTTCAGGTCAAACGGATTGTGGGACAATGTTCACAATGGAAGAGTCACCAAAAGGCATTTGGATCGATGTTGCAGCAGGCTGCCATGTATATAGTTATTTAATAAAACGTTTTACCCTGTTACTTTGCTGGTGTGTTGTATATATTTATAATATTTGCATAGGGTTTGTCGTTATTTTGGGCGGGGTGGGTGGCGGAGCCGAGCTGTCTTGCAGCCATCATGGTGTGGAGCTAAGTTCATCTCACTAGTTTCGTATTTCTCATGAGGGGTTGTTCTTAATGTTTCTATTTTAGCGAGGTCAAAAACAGATCCCATTAGTGGCCTACTGATTTTGCTCGATTCCTTTTGTTTTTTTAAACGATTTTTCACTATCTGCAAAGACTAAACAGAGTATTGCGACTCTGTGCTTGTTTGTAAATACAGAATGAACCAAAGAGAACCAATTCTAAAACAGTAAATGCTTGGATAGCAATCAATCAAATAGAGAGAGAAGCAGGCACGACGGATTACAACGGGGGCAAAGGCCTGCGTTAACTACCCTTCACTATCTGCAAAGAGAGAGTACTGCTAAGAGAAAAGAGGGGGGGAGGGGGGGCAGCGTTCAAAGCACATCAGCGTGCATAAACACAAAAATGTTTTTACCTATCATGTACTTGACATTTGACAGCTTTTGATATTTGCTATTAAAAAAACATTGAAATTCAATGAAAAAAACATAGGTTTTAGCCCATATATAGTTAGGGATTAGCATTTACAAAACCTTATTTTACTCGCATAAAACCATTGAAATTCGCATATATAGTTAGATGCGCTAACTATATATCGCGCACCCGCAATCCACTGCTGATGATGTCACATATTACATCATTCATGACATGCCCAGTGACATCACTGATGACATCACTGAGTGGATGCATAAGTGTCTGGATGAAGGATTTAGTAGGTGCATGACTGACTGTATGAGTGAGTGATTAAATGTGTCTCACTGAGTGAATGGGTTAGTGACTAAACTGTCTTAATTTGTGCATCATTATGTCTGTTGTTCTGTAAACTGCTGCATGTGTTGATCAGTAGCTATATGAGTAACTATATCGGTTATTGATTGGTTGCCCAAGTATTTGTATGGGAGACTGAGTGTGTGTGGGTGACTGGGAGGTGTATGACTTTGTGCATAGATGTGTGAGCAGTTGATTCACTAGATGTATGGGTTAAAAGTGCATGTGGAAACAGCTGTATGGGCGGTTGACTGTGTGCATGAGTGTATTGGTGAGTGAATGGATATCTCAGTGCTACATGTCAAAGTAAGTACATATGTAAAACACAGTACATGTGAGAGTTGACATATATAAATAACTGTGCATAAGAGCCAGTGAATGTGTGAGTGGCTGTATGGATCATTGTGAACTTGTATCAGGGATTGTATAAGAGAGTAAATATGCGTTAGTATATGTTTGAATAAGTAAGGTGTGTATAACTGTATAGTAGAGGAAATGGAGGTGTGATTGATTCTTTGCATGACTGACTAGGTGTGTGAGTAACTCCATGGATGAGTGACAGTCTGTGAGTTTTTGTTTACACTGAGTGTATCTAAGGTTATATTAGAGTCTGAAGAGGTTAATCGTATTATCACATGAATGATGTCATTAGTGATGTGCTCAGTAATGTCAAATGAGATGTCAAATGAGATGTCATCAGTGATGTCATTTGGGATGTCTTCAGTGATGTCATCAGTGATGTAATTTGAGATGTCATCAGTGATGTCATCAGTGATGTCATTTGAGTTGTCATCAGTGATGTCATCAGTAATGTCACTGAGCATGTCATGAATGATGTAATATGTGACATCATCAGCAGCGGATTGCGGGTGCGCGATATATAGTTAGCGCATCTAACTATATATGCGAATTTCAATGGTTTTATGCGAGTAAAATAAGGTTTTGTAAATGCTAATCCCTAACTATATATGGGCTAAAACCTTTGGTTTTTTCATTGAATATATATATATATATATATATATATATATATATATATATATATATATAAAAAAATATATATATATATATATTACCTACTGGCGGTTGCCAGTAGGTATATATAGTTAGGATTTTTTTCTCTATGGGACTTTTGAAAATTCTATGTCTAATAACTTTGGCGTTTGTGGACGGAATCAGCTGAAATTTTCAGGAAAATGGCACATTTTGTTTCTGAGCAGCCCCTGAAAATTTAGGGGGGTTTCGTCAAGGGGGGCCGAGAAAAAAGGGGGGTCCCGAAACGCGTTTTTCCCATTCATTTTTCCATGGGGCGTTTGGCCTCACTTTTAGCTCGAACAGCTGAATTGATTTGCACGAAACTTGGCAAAATTGTAGGGACTGTTAGCCCGATGTGCCTTTGCTGGGTCTCAATATATGTGCTCCAGTGGATTTTGAGAAATTAACATTTTAAAAAACAGATATATCTGTGACAGCGTCCCGGGTAGCGATCCGGTTCGCGTACTTTTCGTGTTACGGAACTTTCCGAAGCGAAGCTGATTGGCTCTCCGGTGTCTGTCAACATTCTAAACAGTCCGGAACGGCCGCCATCTTGTCTCTTGGTAGGATCGAGAGACAAGAGGTGGTGAAAAACGAAGGGGGAAATGAAGGAAAGGGGGCAAGGTAGACCCCTTCTGACCCCCTAGGATTGATGAGGGGGATATTAAAGTGCCCGCAGGGCAAAAAAAAAAAAAAAATTGGGGGGATTTTTTGTCGTAGAGACGCGTCCCGGTACGCGAACCGGGCAGCTAACCGGCAGCGTAACGGGAGTCTGAGGAGAAGCTGATTGGCTGTCAACATTGTAAACAGTCCGGAGCGGCTGCCATCTTGTCTCTCGGTAGGATCGAGAGACAAGAGGTGGTGAAAAACGAAGGGGGAAATGAAGGAAAGGGGGCAAGGTAGACCCCTCCTGACCCCCTAGGATTGATGAGGGGGATATTAAAGTGCCCCGCGGGGCAAAAAATAAAAAAGTAAAAAATGTGCGATTTTTTGCCGTAGAGGCGCGTCCCGGTACTTGAACCGGGCAGCTAACCGGCAGCGTAACGGGAGTCGGAGGAGAAGCTGATTGGCTGTCAACATTGTAAACAGTCCGGAGCGGCCGCCATCTTGTCTCTCGGTAGGATCGAGAGACAAGAGGTGGGAAAAAAAAGGTGTAAATGAAGGAAAGGGGTAAGGTAGACCCCTCCTGACCCCCTAGAATTGATGAGGGGGGTATTAAAGTTCCCCACGGGGCAAAAGAAAAAAAAATTGTGATTTTTTGCGGTAGAGGCGCTTCCCGGTACGCGAACCGGGCAGCTAACCGGCAGCGTAACGGGAGTCCGCCATCTTGTGTTTTTGGAGCGTCCGGTTTGCGTACCGGGTAGCGTTCCGCTAAGCGTAACAAGGGGAAAACCAAGAGAAACAGTAAAATAAAATTTAAAGGAATAGATTTCCACCAAACTTGGCAAAATTGTAGGGACTGTTTGTTTGATGTGCCTTTGCAAGGCCTCGAGATATGTGCACGTGTGGATTTTATCTAATTAAGGTTAAAAAATATATATATATATCTGTAAGCGTGCTCCGGCGCGCTTACGTTACGGGTTTTGTTTGCGCTGCAGAGCCGATACGTCACAGTTATGCGACGCGTCATGAGGCGTCTCACGTGGCTACGTGATACGTCACGTAATAAAGAATATATTTTACAGCTATAGATATTTGCTTTTAAAAAACCAATGAAATTCACTGAAAAAACCATAGGTTATAGACCATATATAGTTAGGAATTTGCATTTACAAAACCTTGAAAATTCACTGAAAAAACCATAGGTTAGAGACCATATATAGTTAGCTGGACATTTTATTGATATAAAACCAATGAAATTCCATATATAGTTAGTTGCACTAACTATATATCGCGCACCCGCAATCCACTGCTGATGATGTCACATATTACATCATTCATGACATGGTCAGTGACATCACTGATGACATCACTGATGACATCTCAAATGACATCACTGATGACATGACTGATGACATCTCATTTGACATTACTGATCACATCACTGATGATATCATTCATGTGATAATACGATGAACCTCTTCAGACTCTAATATAACCTTAGATACAATCAGTGTAAACAGACACTCACAGACTGTCACTCATCCATGGAGTTACTCACACACCTAGTCAGTCATGCAAAGAATAAATCACACCTCCATTTCCTCAACTATACAGTTATACACACCTTACATATTCAAACATATACTAACACATATTTACTCTCTTATACAATCCCTGATACAAGTTCACAATGATCCATACAGCCACTCACACATTCACTGGCTCTTATGCACAGTTATTTATATATGTCAACTCTCACATGTACTGTGTTTTACATATGTACTTACTTTGACATGTAGCACTGAGATATCCATTCACTCACCAATACACTCATGCACACAGTCAACCGCCCATACAGCTGTTTCCACATGCACTTTTGAACCCATACATCTAGTGAATCAACTGCTCACACATCTATGCACAGAGTCATACACCTCCCAGCCACACACACACTCAGTCTCCCATACAAATACTTGGGCAACCAATCAATAACCCATATAGTTACTCATATAGCTACTGATCAACACATGCAGCAGTTTACAGAACAACAGACATAATGATGCACAAATTAAGACAGTTTAGTCACTAACCCATGCACTCAGTGAGACACATTTACTCACTCACTCATACAGTCAGTCATGCACCTACTAAATCCTTCATCCAGATACTTATACATCCACTCATTCTTCAATATGTAAGACATATTTTAACTTTACAGAAACATACAGTCACTGGATGTTGTCATCAGTGATGTCATCAGTGATGTCATTTGAGATGTCATCAGTGATGTCATCAGTGATGTCACTGACCATGTCATGAATGATGTAATATGTGACATCATCAGCAGTGGATTGCGGGTGCGCGATACATAGTTAGTGCAACTAACTATATATGGAATTTCATTGGTTTTATATCAATAAAATGTCCAGCTAACTATATATGGTCTCTAACCTATGGTTTTTTCAGTGAATATATATATATATATATATATATATATATATATATATATATATATATATATATATATATATATATATATATATATATATATATACATATATATATATATATATATACATATATATATATATATATATATATATATATATATATATATATATATATATATATATATATATATATATATATTCACTGAAATAACCATAGGTTTCATGCCTTATATAATTAGGAATTAGCTTTTAAAAAACCTTTGAAATTCACTCAAAAAACTATAGGTTTTATTGGTGTTATAGTTAGCTGGACATTTCACTCATACAAAACCATTGAAATGGCTCCTATATAGTTAGTTGTACTAACTATATTTTGCGCACCCGCAATCCACTGCTGATGATGTCACATATTACATCTTTCATGACATGGTCAGTGACATCACTGATGACATCTCAAATGACATCAATGATGACATCATCCAGTGAATGTGGTTTGCTTCGTTATTTAAATATGCATTATATATATAGCAATTTGCATTGAAGTATGAGTGGATATATAAAAATAAATATTTGGATGGAGGACTTTAACAATGTATAGTGTCTCACTAAATATAGTGGATAGTGACTAAACGGTGTGAATATCTGTATCACTTTGTCAGTTGTTGTGTGAACTGGTTCTCCAGTTGGTTACTAGCTATGTGAAATTCTATATTAGTTATTGATTAGTTAATTGAGTATTTGTATGGGAGAGTGAATGTGTGTGTGGTTCGGTGGAGGGAGTGTGACTGCCCAAAGATGTGTCAATAGTTGATTCAGTAGATATATGAAGTTAAAACTACATGTTCTAACAGTTGTTTGGGTGAGTGAATATCTTTATGGGTGTGGTGATGAGCAAATATATTTCTCAATGGTACATGTAAAAATTGATAAGTGGAGAAGTGTGGCTCAATGGTTAGAGCGGCAGACCCTGATGCAGAGGTCTAGCCCGGGACCAGGGTTCAATTCCCCGCCTCAGCAGGTCTTGGGCTCAAAAATTCCACGGACCTGATAATTCTCGCCTCGGTGCCTATTCCAATCATGAAGTCCCACTCTGCAACTCTGGGCAATAGCTTGCTTAATCTCCACAACGGCCCCCACAACGCTAAGGATGCCTGGCCTCCACCTTGGGGGTGCCCAGGAGTAGACGCCTCACAGGGAAAGCCAGGATGGGTTCCACAGCGGTATTCGTGCAAGCGCCTTGAGACCCTTTCGGGTGAGTAATGCGCTATACAAGTATCAATTTACATTTTTTTTTACATGTCCAACAAACTAGAAAAATAAAAGGCAGTGTATGTGTCAATTGCTATATATAAATAAGTATACCTAAGACTCAATGATTGTGTGAGTGACTGTATGGATAACTGTATACTTGTAATAATGATTTTATAATATACTAAATATGACTTACTATCTAAATGAATAGATGAAGTGGTGTTTGTATAAGTGTGTAGCTAACTAAGTATGTAAGTATGATCCATTGTTTGCATAAGTGAGTAGGATAACTTCATATTGTGAATATGTTGTGTGCTGGTGTGTAATGTGGATATAGGTCTATAAGTATTTTTGAAAGTGTTCTTTTTTTCATTGACAGCATGTATGAGTGAATCTACAGGTAAGTGATTAGATGTGTGTATACATCTAGGAATCAATGAGTGGGTTTTAAAATACTTGTATTGCTGTGTCAATGGATTCAAATATGTTACTGAGGAAATGGAAAATCTTCATTCTCATGAGTCTTACTAATATCAATAAAGAACTTGGCACAGAAGCTGAAATATGAAAAGGCATCTTTATTAACCCCTTCGATGCTCATGACGAGCTCAGCTCGTCATGAGGCACGGTTGAGCTGTGCTTATGACGAGCTGAGCTCGTCATGAACAATGGGAATAAATAAGGGCCAGCACAGGAGGGGAATTCCTTAAGCAGCGATTGTGTTAAACTTTCAATAAGTGAGGCTACGTCACCCAGCTGCCTTAGCAACGGAATGAGGCAGTCTGAGGAATACAGAGAACAGAGGCCTTTTATATGCTTAGGGTTATAAAACTCAGCATAAAAGAAAGGGGCAGTCCTAGCTTTTTGCAAGCATGCAAAATGCCAACATTCCTTCTTACACAAGCCGGACAAACCCATAATATGAGACCACAACCCATATCATAAACAAACCATAAAAGGAGGAACAGAAACAGATGAGAAGTAGGATAAGGGGTGTGTATGTGCATACCAAACTTTACAATCTCCTGTGCTCTGATCCTTAATCTTGATCAGCTACTGGGCAAGGAACTTGTCTAATAAGGTCAGCTTCAGGCAACAGGGTCAGTTCACTCAGGTCATCCAAAAGTCAGCTAAAGTTATCGGCCTATGTGAGGGCAACCACAAAATGGTTGCCATGCACAAAATGGAACCCAAGGGTTTAGAACGAAATCTTAAAATATACAGTGAATCCATCGGTGTAACATGACGAAAATACTTGCTGAGCTCACTGTTTACGGTTCGCTGTTACCAAATTCGTAACAGAACCACGACCTTTATGACCCAGGTTCAGAATTTACAGAACCTCAGACCCTCCTTTTGCCCTTACATAGGCAATATCCTAAACTCGCGTCAATCTGAATCCAGGTCTATATTCATCAGATCATCAAGATGTTGCTGGAGAATAATCCTATTACTTAGTAACTCTCTCGGGACAGGTCTCCTTACACACGTAGTAGCACAATGTCCACATATGGCAGGACCAAATAGGGAATACCTCTATCTGTAGTATGTGGCATAAGACCGCACTCCCAACAATTAGTGATATTCACTACTAACTGGTGTTAGTGCAGAAGCTGTACAAAGGAATTATTAGTGAACTCTGACCTCCTAACCAGTTCATGTTCAGGTAAAGTAGGGAACGAATGCAAAGAAGTAGTAGTAGGAAGAGACATAGGTTGGGAAGTGGGTGCAGAAGTCAATTGAGTAGAAAAAACAATCCCACCCATAAAAGACAACGTCATGTTTAAAAAACACTAGAAAACACGTAATTAAGAACATAAAGACAACAGGAGAAAGTAATGACCTCTATTACAAATAAAATTATAATTTTTCACAACCCTAAGCAGAAAGCAAATCCTAAAATTTTCTAGTAATATTTTTAGGTCTCCAATGTATTTTAGTAATTTATTATATGTTCAGGTGAAATAGTGGTGACCCTCATCTATGCTCTGAGGTGAAAAAGGGGATACTTTTCCACAGAAAATGGGCTTTATTCTGCTTCTATACAATCACACGGAAACCTCTTGTGAAACCAACTATGCCCAGAGTCCGTCAAAAGCCTCTCTGGCAGGCTTCTACTGTCCATCAAATCTTCTTTTGTTGTTTTCTTTTGCATGGGCCTCTTCATTCAGGCCTTTCATGTAAATGGTGCTTCTCAGTGTCCGTTGGAGTGCCCTCCTGGCAAACACTCATAGGTCACCTAAAAGTCTCAATGTCTCAATTCAGTGCACCAGTATCTCTCCTCTGCGGCAGACACTACAGATATTGTGCTCTTCATTGGTCATGAGCACAGATCATCTTGTGCAGACCCGGGAACATTCTCAGGCTCTAACACTCATCATTTAGTGTCAGAGGACGCTCAGGCTGCTCTTTCATGGGCACCAGAATGTAGTGCCTTTTGCCAATCTTGGATCCGCCGGTGCACTGCACTTCCGTTGGAGCAAAGGAAAAGGGGGGTGCGTGTGGCCAAAACTCAGGCCAAGGGGCTCAAGGGACTGCACACTGTCATAGGTTACCGGCACATGACAGGCGCTCTTTTGCACTGAAATTCTGGTTCTGTGATGTCCAATGCCGTCTGATGGAGCAAGTGCGATGCTTTAAACAGTTCATTGTATAACAAGGGGACTGCAAACAGGTGGCCTGCGATCTTCAAAGGAGTGGCCACACACCATGGGACAATTCTGGTCTAGAATACACTGTCATTTTCAAAAAGCAATACAAATAAAAAGGCAGTAGGCAAAACAGTGCCTCTGGGCTTTTCAATTTGGTTTCCGTGTGAGAGCATATCCTCCATCATCTAAGGGTAGATAGCGACATGATTAAGTCTAAAGAAAATTCTTTAAAAACCAGTCTGGTCATACAAAAGGGGATTATACGTAATATGGGGGTCTCTGGTACATTACTGCAATTTGGAAGTGTGAACCTGAACAATACATCAACAATAATAAATAATAAAAGCTGACTAGTGAAAGAAATATGGAAAAGAGAAATGGGACTAGGTCACAGCTAAAATCCCCAATAACTAGGCATGATGCGACATCGGTCAGGGGAGAAGTGACAAAAGAAAAATGTATAGGAAGAACTTGAAATTACTTGGGTAATAGTCAAGCATGTGACACAATACCAAGAGTGTGAGTGATACACAAAAAAAATCACAATAGTTTAAAAATGTAACTCTACCGCTGGCCGCTACACCATATACGGTAACCTCAGCTAATGTTCCAGTTCCTTCTTCAGGAAAAAAAATGAAACCTGGTTTCCTTTATGGTACAAAGCCATACACTACTTCAGAAGCAGAACAAAACTGACTAATGCAATATAGAAATTAGGTCACCATGTACAAGAGTCACAAATCTATAATTTATCCTTACGTCCAATCAGGATACATAAATTTAGGGCTGCCTGTTCCTTTAAGGGAAGAGGCAGTAAGTGACTGTGACACACTTTGATCCTGTATATCTTTTTTTATTTTTCTTAAATACTATTTATAGCCAAATTTGACATACACTGGTGAAGTGTTGTCTGTGTCATGTTCACAAAATGAAAATATCATATCTGTGGAATTTAGCAAATCAACCCAACTGTTGTGGAGCGATACGCATTGTCATGTATATCCCTTCACAACACAGGTAAGCTTGTAATAAAAAAACGCACAAAACATCAAGCCATCAGATATACTTGCTGTATATCAAGCACAAAAAGCATAGACAAAACAATAACATATGTGAATGAGTGGTGACACACAACACCATGTCATGTACTTTATGTTACTGTGAAATGCGGGCCTGCTTAATTTGTCAGGTTTAAAATCCTTACCCTCCTTTTGACAGTAGATCAACAGTTAGTGGATATATGCTGTCAAATACAACTTTCTAACACACAGGACCAGCAAGAACAATTCATGATAGGACCAAATACACAAACATAAAAACAAAAACATGAACATTTCTTTCCAAAGGAGTTACGCAAAAACACATCTCCTTTCAACCAAACAAACTCACGTGTCTTGACTTCCTTAAAATCACCCAGAACAATCCATAAATTATCTGTAGGCAGAAGCAAAAAAAAAAATACGCAACACACAAAAGAGGAACATTTCTCATAACAAACGAATATCAATTATAACTTTTAATCCAAAGACAAAACATTATACACATTAACAGACACAAAAATAAATTTCCATTACTTAACTGTTACCATCTTGTCAGTCAGCTTGCAACATCAAGCCATTTTAACTTTCCAAAAATAACATTCTTTCACTGACACTCCATGTTAGCCTTACGCCACAATCTCCACTGTAAAAAAGAATTCTTAATTGGCAAATCGTTCTCACTTTGGCATGTAGGCTTCAAAATTTTAGAAAAGGGCTGTATCTTATTTTCTGTCTAAGACTTAATGTAACACTTCGTTTTCTGTCAAATAAAAACAACTAGCAGACATTATTTTTTTTCAGAGCAGAGACACAAATGTATCAGTTCTGCAGAGCATTCAACACGATGTTGCGACTTCCAAAGAAACCTTTTTATATTTTCCCTTTGGAATTAAGTTCTTTAATTTTACTGATGTTCTTATGGAGAAACCAGAAACCCCACCATTTAGAGGCCCGTTTAGCAAGGTTATTCTGCATTCCACAGAGACAAGGCCCTAATTTAAAAGGTCACAAAGGTCAACATGACACAAATGCTTGTTGCAATGGTACTCATTTCAGCAACCTTAATTGGATCTCACTGGGTCATTTAAAAGTAAACCCAACTGGGGACAACCTGCAAATTTGTATTATACCTACATGTATGCTTGTACTGAAGCCTAAAGCACTTTAAAGCCATTAAAATGGCAAGAATGCTGTTTTAAATCGTCTATTTTACCCAAATTCGAATTCGATATTAGGGGCACTTAAAAAGAAATATCCTATACTTGTGATACATATTAATCATCCTCAGAATTTTCTTTACAAATTACAGAGATTGGACATTAGACATATCCCATGTAAAACCTTAGAAAAATGAGTTTTTTACGCCTGCGCTAGGTAAAATTCCACATGCTAATGTCCTCATTATGCAGGTCACAGTATGAGCATTAAGCTTCATGAATAGTAAAAAACTAATTTTGTAGCACTTATTTTTAATAATTATTTTTCATAATTAAATAATTATTTTTATTAAACCCAATCATTTTTGATAATACCACATATAAAAGCAAGCTGCATCTCTTGCCTATCATTTTTGACGCATTTATTTATAAGCCCAAGCACAAAAGCCTAACAAAATGTTTGCGCCACTTTTTTTTTCTTTTTTAAAAAAGGACAATTTTATTTAGCAACAGATCCAAGAATATGCTTACAAAAATGCTTAAAGAGAGAAAACCCTTAATTGAAATGCCTTCCTGTAATACAAAATAATGAACCTTAGTTTTGGAACCTTTTGAAAACAACATTCTGAAATGCAGGTATTCACCCGTGTTTAACTAAGGGCAAAATCCTGGCTAAGGAAATACTCATGTTTATTTAGCTTGTCTCTCAGCATTGTAACATGAGCACAAATGGCAGTCTTTTTCAAACAAAAACACATAAATGCATGTTCTATAATATACTTCTGAGTTCAGCAAGACTTTACTTCAGCTAAAGAGTGTTTGCCTGTTATTATCTGATGCAATATTTGTAAGCACAAAATACTATAAGCTTGTTTTCCTACAAAACACACCATTTTCGTTTTTGAGGCTTCTTTATTCCTAGTGTATGTGAATTTTTAATTTTATTATTTTAAACATTTAGACATTTTGCTTAATAGACTGAAAACATAAAAAAAACACAAACACACATTTGAGCTCATTTCAGACATAAACAGAAAAGGGTCAAACACTCAGGACACACAATACGGCGCGCCATGCATTTCGTGAATAGCGCCATCGCTATTCACTTACAGAAGTTGCACTAATGGGAAAACCACATAGACATTTAAACACATATTTGACCCACAAATCAATAACCATTTGCAAATACTAGTTGTAAGTCATATTTACAAGAAACGCTTCTCAATAGTTTTCCAAAAGGCTACAAAAACAGCCCAACAGACTGATGTATGTCCAAGAAGTGAAAATATACTCAATTCATTAGCTTTGGCTAGCAGAACACCAAACAAAATCGTTCTGCATATCTTCGTTCCTAAAACTGCACAGAACAAAGGATCCTTGTTTTGTATTATGTCATATTTTAATTCCCTGGGGATACAAAATCACCAAGGAAGAAATATGTTTGTAAATCTAAACCTATCTAGATATTTCCCGCTATGGGGGCCGGCTAATTTACTTCACATCACACTATGGTACCTTCCAAAAAAGCAACACATTTTTCCATGTGAGCTTAAAACAGGCATGCCAAAAATACTGCGGAATACGCAAGTATTATAATCAAAGTAGTGCTTAAGGTACTTTTCATACGTGCACTGTTCCTAAGGACCAAATAGAGAAAATTCTCCTCATTACCTGTCTAGACAAATTGCAATTCGCATATCCAAACCTATACAAACCAAAAGTTGGCCAACACAAATTCCAAAGTTCCAAAGCTACATTTCCAAATTTGCTAAGATCAGGTATCTTATAGCTCACCAATCTAGCTTCAAACTTCAAGGGGTTATCTCCACCAATACACTCGCAAATATACGAGCCCCTCGGCTATGGTAATTGCAATGCCCAAATCAAAAACCAAGAAACCAACCTCTTGGCTTTGGTAATTGCAATAACGAAATCAAAGACCCAAAGAACCAAAAACTAAGGACTGGGAGCGACCCCCTTATACTTAACTCTTACTTTTACTAATCAAAAGGTTATCCAAATTCTAACTGTCAAGTTCTACATGACCTAACGGTCGTTTTAGAATACTCACGCCAAAATGTTTCTCAGTTAGGAGTGACATCATGTGGAGGATCAAAATCAGGAAGATCAGAAATATACTGGGCCGCAGAAACAAAGAATCTCCAGAATCCCTGTGCACAGAGTACCTTCTTAGTAGAATCCTGTTCTGTCCTCCTCAGTAGATTTCAGTCTCCTGACAAGATCACTCCCACAGAAAGTCAATTCTCTGATGAGCCCCACGTTGGCTGCGCCATTTGAGGAAATGGAAAATCTTCTTTCTCAGGGGTCTTACTAATATCAATAAAGAACTTGGCACAGAAGCTGAAATATGAAAAGACATCTTTATTAAACTTTCAATAAGTGAAGCTACGTCACCCAGCTGCCTTAGCAACTGAATGAGGCAGTCTGAGGAATACAGAGAACAGAGGCCTTTTATATGCTTAGGGTTACAAAACTCAGCATAAAAGAAAAGGGCGGTCCTAGCTTTTTGCAAGCATGCAAAAAGCCCAACATTCCTTCTTACACAAGCCGGACAAACCCATAATAAAAGACCACAACCGTAAACAAACCATAAAAGGAGGAACAAAAACAGATGAGAAGTAGGATAAGGGGTGTGTATGTGCATACCAAACTTTACAATCTCCTGTGCTCTGATCCTTAATCTTGATCAGCTTCTGGGCAAGGAGCTGGTCTAATAAGGTCAGCTTCAGGCAACAGGGTCAGTTCACTCAGGTCATCCAAAAGTCAGCTAAAGTCATCGGCCTATGTGAGGGCAACCACAAAATGGCTGCCATGCACAAAATGGAACCCAAGGGTTCAGAACGAAATCTTCAAATACACAGTGAATCCATCGGTGTAACATGACGAAAACACTCATACTTGCTGAGCTCACTGTTTACGGTTCGCTGTTACCAAATTCGTAACAGAACCACGACCTTTATGACCCAGGTTCAGAATTTACAGAACCTCAATACTCTGTATTTTACAAAGAATGATGAAAGATTTTACTAGTGTATGAAAAGGTGTATGTGATTGTCATGTGGATGTCATTTGAGATGTCATCAGTGATGTCACTGACCATGTCATGAATGATGTAATATGTGACATCATTAGCAGTGGATTGCGGGTGCGCGAAATATAGTTAGTACAACTAACTATATAGGAGCAATTTCAATGGTTTTGTATGAGTGAAATGTCCAGCTAACTATAACACCCCTAAAACTTATAGTTTTTTGAGTGAATTTCAAAGGTTTTTTAAAAGCTAATTCCTAACTATATAAGGCCTGGAACCTATGGTTTTTTCACTGAATTTGCAAGGTTTGTTAAATGCTAATTCCTAACTATATAAGGCCTGAAACCTATGGTTTTTTCAGTGAATTTGCAAGTTTTTTTAAATGCTAATTCCTAACTATAAAAGGCCTGAAACCTATGGTTTTTTTCAGTGAATTTGCAAGGTTTTTTAAATGCTAATTCCTAACTATATAAGGCCTGAAACCTATGGCTTTTTAATTGAATGTGCAAGGTTTTTTAAATGCTAATTCCTTACTATATAAGGCCTGAAACCTATGGTTTTTTTCATTGAATTTCGACGGATTTTTAAATGACAATTTTTAAATGTATTAATTTGGGTTTTTTATACTGATTTACTACATTTTTGCAGGCAGGTGTTCAGAGGGCACGCCCCCTTTTTACAACACTCTGAAGTGCAACCCCTGGCGCATTTGCAGAGGAGGAACTAATTCCCCTTGCATACTGGTGGTCCCTGGGGGGCAACTAGCCCACCAGGAGCCTCCAGTATGCATTGCAGAGAGGTGTAATGAGGCCACACCCTTTTTTACACCTCTCTGCAATGCAGCCCCCGGGCATGTCTGCAGAGGAGGAACTAATTCCCCTTACATACTGGGGGTCCCTGGGGGCCAACTAGCCCACCTGGAACATGCAGTATGCGCCAGGGGGCTGCATTGCAGAGAGGTGTAATGAGGCCACACTCTTTTTTACACCTCTCTGCAGCGCAACCCCAGGCGTGTTTGCAGAGTAGGAACTAATTCTCCTAGGATACTGGGGGGTCCCTGGGGGGCAACTAGCCCACCAGGAGCCTCCAGTATGCGCCAAGGGGCTGTGTTGCTTTGCCCTGGGGGCGGCAGTCCCCGGGGAAGTGTGGGGGGGATTGCAGACCCCCCACACTTCTTTATCACTATGCCCCTGCGATTTGGTCCCCCGGTGGGGTAATTTTTTTAAAAACAGACCAGTTTTTTTTTTTTTAAATGGTCCTTTTTTGTCCTTTTGGGACCACCTGGGCAGGCCTAGGGTGTCAGGGTATATCTACCCTGCCCCCTTTTTGTGTTTTTCACATTTGTTTTTTTGCTTTCTTTTGCCTTTGTCTATCGAGCACAAGATGGATGCCAACACTTCCTGGTTAGAAGTGTTGACAGCCAATGAGCATGCAGCTTTCTCGGGAAGGCATGCTGATTGGCTGCCACTGTCTGTCAACACTCCAAACTAGTAAGTGTTGGCAGCCATCTTGTGCCTCGGTAGAACGAAGGCACAAGAAAGCAGTGAAACAAAGGTGCAAAACATGCAAAGGGAGCAGGGTAGAAGCACCCTGACCCCCTAGGCCTCATCAGGGGGTCCCACGATCGCGATATTCCGAATGATTGAAAATGATTTTTCTTGAGAAACATTTGGATTTGGTTTATCATGTCCTATACTTTCGAATTTTTGAAAGACTGACTTTGAGGATGCTATAAATTACTCAAGTCAGCCCGAATTGTGTGGGTAAAATTGATACCTAGTCACTTTGAATAAGAATGTACTTACGTCTCGTCTAACATTTGGGAGAAATATCTAGTTATATGACAACAGGATACCGACATAACTTGAAGGAAATAAGAACACCCTGAAGAAGTTCGGTTGTACAGAACGAAACGCGTAGGCTGGCTGTGGTACATAAACTTAAGGAAAATAAAAGCATTTGAATATACACCAAGATTCAGCGCTTCAATAAGGACTCTAAGTGATATGATTTGATTGGACTTGTTGTGCAAGTGGTGCTGTGCCAAACTTTGGAATATTCTCCACTACTCTCTACTACTCACTCTCTACTACTCCACTACTCTCTAATACTCACTCTCTACTACTCATTCTCTACTACTCTCTAATACTCACTCTACTACTCACTACTACTCACTCTCTGCTACTCTCTCTACTGCTCCCTACTACTCGCTATTACTCACTCTCTACTCTCTATTACTCACTCTCTACTCTCTACCTCTCTACCTCTCTCTACTAGCCTCTACCTCTCTACCTCTACCTCTCTACATCTACCTCTCTACCTCTCTCTACACGCACATATATACACATTTATATATGCATATATATGCATATATATGCAATTTAATTAATTTGAAGTCTATTTTTCCTTTTTTGAACTGCCTACATTCAACTGTAGTTCATTGATTTATGATTGTCATCAAGTTTATACTTTTGACTCTGGTCTTTATGGAATTATGGATGATTTTTTCTTTGTAGTATGAATATTTGAATGTATATATATCAGAGCAATTCACTTTGTATAATACAACTAGTTATGTCTATGTGTTTGTGTTGTAAATAATCGCGAATTGTAAATAATTGTATATAAGGTGTACAAAACGATAAGGTGTCCCTTTCATACATCAATACTTAAAAAAAGACAAAAAACAAATAAATAATAAAAGGGTTTGAGTGATATACCCGTACGAACCAGGAAGTCTCTTATGGTTTGTTCCCTCAAAAATAGAGGATTTAAGTAAGTGTATGGCTGGCAATCTGTGTACTTAGTTATATTAATGGTTCAGCTAGCCCCATGTCCCAGGACCTGACTCCCCCATTCTTAACTTCAAATACAGTACTTCATAAATGTAAACATTTCACTCAAATTGCACCTCCGCAAATGTTATTTCAAAGTGTCAGTGCATATCACAGAACAAAAACAGCATTACTACATTGCAATAAAACTATCCCTGAGCCAACGTCTTTAAAAGACAAAAACCACCTCTATACATGAAAATATAAAAAGAAGAAGCTCAGATTTAGACCATTAAAATCAAAAAGAAATTTTCATCTAGAAGAAACCAATGATGAAAAAATCTTGAAATACAGTTCAGGAGTTATCGAGGTTTAGAAAACAGTTCATTACATTTACAATGTCAACCCAAGCAAGTGTATAGGTCTCGACCAGATTTGGTCGCAGGATATCCCTCTTACTGTCAACTCTATCACCCCATGCATCTGGTCGGACCATTTTCTGATTGATTTCTCTATTACCATCACTGAGAACAGGAAACAGCCGCCTCAGCAAGGAGGGAAAGTCAGACTCTGGAAGCACGCTGACCTCCCTGCCTTCATTGACTCCTTAACTTCCTCCCTTCCCCTACTTGATCAGGATATTGAGGGGAACGAAGAAGCCTTTTCCAGTTGGCTACTTCAGGCTGCTAATGCTCACGCTCCCTGTTCCAACTTTCCCCGCTCCCGTACCCATGACGCTCATAGGTGGTTTACACCTCATCTTAAAGCTCTAAAGCTGAAAGTTCGTCAGAAGGAGCGTAAGTGGCGGTTGGCGTACTCAGAATCCGACAAGGCTGACTATTGTAGGGCACGAAAGGAGTACCAGAAACTCTTACAGAAGCACAAAACTGACTATTTCTCCGAGCAAATTCTTCAATCACGCAATAAATCCAGAGACTTATTCAACATTGTGGAGAGTCTTAGTGGCAGTGACAGAACTTCCCTAGCTGTGGCTCCCACCCAGGATCTCTGCAACACACTAAATACCTTCTTTTTCAATAAGATTTGCACCATAAACCAAAGTATTCTCACCACCTCACCCCCTTCTTCCCCGGTTGACACCTACTACAATCCTTCTACCCTGGAATCTTTCCCCCCCATTGACGCTGTCTGTTTATCTAAACTCCTCCTCAAAGTTAAATCTGGTTCCCCTGATGACATCTGCCCTCCTTACATCCTGCGGGAAGTGGGAGCCGCTATCCCAGAGAGCATGCTTTCCATGATGAATGGATCCCTCTCACAGGGTTTGGTCCCTGCCAGTTTTAAGAAAGCTCTTCTCATCCCTTTGTTGAAAAAAGTAGGGGCTAATCCATCGGATCCCCTCAATTACAGGCCCATTTCTTTGCTGCCGTACTGTGCCAAAATATTGGAGGCCCATGTTTGTGACAGCATGTCCCAATTTTTGGAAGAATCACAGTACCTTGCGCCTAACCAGGCTGGCTTCCGCCCTCTTCATTCTACTGAAGCAGTCATCGTCTCAGTTCAGAACACTCTGAGGCGGAATGCCGACGAGGGGATCCACCAGGCTCTGGTGTTATTAAATCTATCAGCGGCATTCGACACGGTTGACTATACCATCTTGGTCAACCGTGTCGAACAGGCTGGTCTCAGGGGTCCTGCGTTGAGCTGGATTCGCTCATTTATTTCTGGCCGCACCCAATCCGTGAGATTGGGCTCCTTTACGGCCCCCACTATTCCTACCACCTGCGGAGTCCCTCAGGGTTCTTCCTTGTCACCGCTACTTTTTAATTTATATCTACGCCCCCTGCTGTACTCCCTTAGGAACACCAGAGTCACCATCTTCAACTACGCAGATGACTTGCAGCTCATCTTTCCTTTAAACACCGAGGACTCAGTGGTAGTGTTTCAAAACACCATGTCTCACATCCTGAGCTGGATGAGCTGCAGTCACCTGAAGCTCAACCCAGGCAAGACTGAGCTGGTCTTGCCTGGGCAGAGTGTACTCAGCTGGAACCCTGGATTTTGGCCAGCCAGCATGGGAGCCCCACCATCTAAATCGCTCTCAGTTAAGAGCCTTGGAATTTTTCTTAGCGAAGATCTTTCTCTGAAAAGGCAGGTCAGCGCAGTGGTGTCCTCCAGTTTATTTCAGCTGAAGAAAATTAAGAAAATCGCTCGTTTCTTCTCTCTGGAAGCGCTCACACAGATTGTCATCTCCCTGGTTCTGTCTAGACTGGATTTTTCCAATAGTCTTTACCTTGGGCTCCAGGCCGGCGAATTAAAACGCCTCCAGTTGATTCAGAATCAGGCAGCCAGACTTATTCTTAATCTACCTAAGAGGCAGTCTGTTAGAGCGGGCCTAAAAAACCTACACTGGTTGCCTGTTGAGCAACGGGTGGCTTTTAAGACCGGATGTATTTTATTTAAGTCCTTACACCAATCTGGTCCCCTATTCATCAGAGACTTGTTCAAAAAATATGACCCTTCCAGGAATCTTCGCTCTATGCATAAACATCTTCTGACTGTCCCTACTTACAAAAGGAAGCGTCTTGGAGGTTGCTGCTTTGACCATCTTGCGGCCGCCTTCTGGAACTCCCTCCCTCTTCACCTTAAAACGTGTGGAAACATTCTCAGCTTCAGACACTCCCTCAAAACATGGCTCTTTTCCCAAGCGTTCTGTTGAGCTCCTCTATGCTTCCTCTGTTTGATGCGTTGTGTCCCTGTCTATAGCGCCATGAAGCCTCCGGGCGAACGAGCGCTCTACAAATACATTTCAATATCAATATCAATATCTTCATCCACGTTCAGGCCCTGGGGCTCCTTGCAGTTAAATTCTAATATAAAGTAAGTCTCCAATCTCCTCAACTCACTTTTTCTATCCCCCCCTCTCTTCTTTCTTGGGACGTCTGCAATACAGGAGTATAGCAGGCCTTCGGGGTTACTTTGGTGATGGAGTTCGAAATGTCGGGCCACAGGGTAAGACCTATCCTGGTTGACTGTTGCTCTTCTATGCTGTAAAATCCGTTGGTGTACTGGTAAAATTGTACTTCCGATATAAATCTTAGGACAGGGACACTGTAAAAGATACACAACAAATTCACTTTTACATGTGATGGTGCTTTTTATTTTAACAGTCTTATTAAAAGTTGTTTTAAACTCTATGCGATTCATACCATGTAGGCATGCTTTACACTTAAAACACTTTTTAAATCCGGGTTTTGGCCTCAGCCAGTCAGCACCACTCTTACGATTCATCTTCAAAATCACTACGGACAATTAGATCTTTAAGTGACTTGGATTTTCTATAGGTGATCTCTGGATTTTTCTTCACCTTAGAACCCAACACTGGATCGTTTCTGATCAAGTACCAATGTTTTCTAAGTATTGATCTAACTTCCTTGTGTTTAGTATTATAGGTAGTGATAAATCTTGAGCTACCTTGATCTTGTTGTTTTGAATTCGATTTACGAGTTCTCGAG
Source organism: Lissotriton vulgaris (assembly GCF_964263255.1). Lineage (NCBI taxonomy): Eukaryota > Metazoa > Chordata > Amphibia > Caudata > Salamandridae > Lissotriton > Lissotriton vulgaris. The sequence goes on along the minus strand of NC_141693.1, from coordinate 745,719,054 downwards.
GGCTCAAAAAGTAAGGACTGTCTGGTTAGTTTTTTAGCTTTGCTAGCAGCACCTTTGAGGATTGTCTTACTATAGCCCCTTTCTAGGAATCTCTGAGTCATCTCTTCTTCAATGGTGTTAAATTGTTCATCACTGCTACATGTACGTCTGGCCCTATAGTATTCCCCAAACGGAATACTCCTTATCAATGCAGTTGGATGGGCACTTTCAGCTTGCAGTATTGAATTACCCGCAGTTTGTTTACGGAACACAGTTGTTTCTAACTTATTATTCAAGGGGGTGATTCTAATATCGAGGGAAGCAATAGAGACTTTACTAAAGTTCCCCACAAATTCCAAATTTAAAGACTTTTGATTAATCTCCTCAATAAAAGTACCGATTGATGCCTCCGTGCCCTGCCACAGCACGAAGACAACATCGATATAACGTACCCACAAAAGAATGTGTTCCGACCAATGATCTAGTGGGCCCCCTCTGAGCACCTGCTCCTCCCAGTAGCCGGAATGTAAGTTGGCATAACTGGGGGCAAAGCAGGTGCCCATCGGGGTGCCTCGCTCCTGAATATAGAGATCATTGCCAAAGAGAAAAATATTCTTGGATAAACACCATTCCATGATCTCAAGGATCATCCTATTTTGGGATGCAAGGCGTATTGGTCTTCTATTCAGATAGTGCTCACAAGCTTTCAAACCATCATTGTGTCTTATACTGGTATACAGAGTAGAAATGTTCAATGTCAATAGGATCATAGTAGTAGGGTCCCAACAAATATCAAAAATACATTTTAAAAAGTCAGTTGAGTCTTTTATGAGCGATGGAAGTGTTCTGACAATGGGATTCAGGAAATAGTCTATATATCTAGATGCTTTCTTGAAGAGACTACCACACGATGAGATTATGGGCCTCCCTGGTGGACTAGTGGAGTTTTTATGGATCTTAGGTAACATATAGAAAACCAGAATCACTGGATTATTTTGTTTTATATATTTGTGTTCGTCCCAGCTTAGTAAACCAGACTCTTTCCAGTTATCCAGTCTTCCATAAAATTCTCTGATAACATTTTCATATTCCCAAGGACTTATTCTTTTGTAGCAGCTGTGGTCCGATAACTGGCTAATAGCTTCCTTTTTATACTGTTCTTTTCCCCAGAGAACCACATTTCCTCCTTTATCGGAGGGTTTCACCAGGAGTCCATCCTCCATTTGTAATTTTTTTACTGTTTTGTGAAAGTTAGCCTTCTTCAGATTCATCTTACATTTCTTTTGGTTTTCTTGCAAATATAGACTCTTGAGATCTCTGGTTACATTCTCCCCAAATAGGTCTACATTGTCTTTCATTGTTTGTGGTACAAATTTAGACGTAGCTCTAAATGGCGTATGATCTTCAATTAACAAACCATTTCCAAGGTCAGAATTCTCATTGTTTTCTTCCTCAAGGGTGTTGTCCATTAGCGTTATCATATCTGTTAGTGCTGGTAATTCGTTGACAGTGAGGAAAGGCTGTGTAGTGTTTAATTCCATTGCTGGGCTTAGTACAGCATTGCTGTTTTTAGTTGCATGCATTTTATTAAGTTTGAGTTTCCTAATATATTTGTAGAGGTCCATCCTACTGTTGGGATAATTAAAATCACTAGTGTCACAGTAGGAGAGCCCAAACTTTAGGATTGTCTCATCGTCACTTGTTAGTTGAACTGAGCTCAGATTGATAATTGTCGTGTCCTTCTTGGCAATATTCACAACATTCACTTGTTCTTGCTGTTCGAACGCAGAGATCTTTTTGTTTGCCAACCTTGTACTCCTCCTGTAACCTTCCCCCCCTCGTCTTTGTCTTCTTTTCCGCGGCCCCTTCCCCATCCTCTCCCTCTTCCCATGCGATGGTCCGACTGTTGCTCCATGATCATAAAACGGACCTCATCAGCTACTGGCAACCGTACATCGTTTGGTCCTCTTCGGTTACCATTATCTGACTCCTGCTCTGAGCCCGTTCCTGAGCTCGCATCACTCTGCATTGGCGTTTGTTGAGTATTTTGGCCACTAAAGATCTTCTGTCGCCTTACTATATCGAATTTTTTCGCGAATGTATAGATTCGCCCCGTTTCATAATCTAAGCGATCTCTTATAAATTTCGTGGCCTTCCTATCTTTAATGCGTTTCTCATATTTCTTAAGTTTAGGCTTCAGATCAGATTTGAACTTTTCAATTCTCGTTTTATCATCATGTTTCTCCAATACTTCAGTCAGTTCCTTAATTTTGTCTATTACTTCTAGGAGCTCTTTTTCTGCATATTTCAGAAGTATTTGCATCATGTTCTTTGAGCTCCCAGCACTGTTTTCAGCCCACTCTTCAAGCATTCCAATGTCTGGGTTTTCAGAGGAGGGGGAAATCATTATGCGGAGTCCCCGCGGAATTCGATTCACATCCAGATAACGTCTCAATGACGCCACCTCCCACCAACGGGATATTTCTCTCTTCTTCAACTTCTCTAGAGATTGTAAGTTCTTTGTTAGATCCGGATTACCTGCGGGTGCCGCCGCGCCTGCTTTCTCCGGTCTTAACTGAGCAGAATCTTCAAACAGTTTCACTGCCTCGAGCTCCCTCGCTGCATATTCCTCTTCACTCATTTTGTTAGCTTTTTAAATGCTCGTCTGGCAATTATCCCTGGTTAAATTATTCCTTCGAAATCTCCAAGGGAAACGGGGCTCTTTAATCGTAACCCAGAACAGGAAAATAACACACCAGAAACCGGCTCCCGGTGACCCAGACGTGGACCTTTAAGCATATATAATCTGCATATCTATGTAAATACAAATATAAATGCATGCATACATATTCATATGTGCATACATATGCATGTTATTTACATGAAAGTTTGAAAAACACTAATAAAAGCAAAGCTAAAAAGCCACCTCATTACAAACAGAATGACTTTAACTTAAACGAGGGCGAGATCTATTGCATTTTCAATGCTGTTTACTTTGGTTCCATCAAGAAGGCATTCAGATGTGTCACACATTTACCATAAATTCTGAATGTTAGAACTCTAGTTGCTCATTAGATCACTGTAGTAAAGCTACTGCTCACCAGGGAAGTCTGCTGCTGGTATTCAAAGTGCATGTTTCAGTCTGCATGTCAGAATTTGTTTAATGAAATAGAAGAGAATTTGAGAAGTCACTCAAAATGTGCCTTAATTTTTCTTTCCGAAGCACTAATCATACTTTCTATGGCAAAATATACTTCCTCATTTTGTTCCTTTTTAAATTAAATGTTTTAAGAGTCACCAGTTTACTCCAATCAAGATGGCTTCAGTTGTGCCATACCACTCTAGGAGGCTGCAGTAGAACACAAAGGAATCAACTGACAGTCTCTGTCCTTGTTGGATGTACATGGTTTACTGAGAATGTCAGACTTCATTCTCACATGACTGAGAAAGATAATGTGAATTTACAGAAAATATGCTTTCAGCTTAGCTTATAGATCCCCTTCCAAACCACTGTGGGAAAAGCATGAGATAATAGTTTTCTTTCAAACATGATCCATGATATCCCAGCAGAAGGCTTTTTCACATGGTAAAATCACCTTAGAACACACCACAATTCCTAAAATGAGTATGGTACCATCAACAAATGATTTATAATGTAACTAAAGTCCTAAAACCTTCTATTAACTGCACTGCTTTTTAATGAGGTGCTACCATGTATATTGGTCCCAAGATGGCTGCCAACACTTCTTGGATGAAGTGCTGACAGCCAATCAGATCTCACGATGAGATAAGTGGTTAGGCTCCGCCCAGATATATATATGTTTTCCCTTTTGATTTTCTCAGGAACTACTGGAGGGATTTACACCATTTAAACAAAAGGCACTTCTGCGTACCAGTCCCTACCATTTTGCCAAGTTTGGTGTAATTCTATTCAGCGGTTCGGGCTGTTGCCGTGTCAGAACGTCCTATGGAAATTAACATGGGAACCCCCCCTTTTTCTCGGCCCCCGCTTGACGAATCCCCCCGACACTTTTAGGGAAGGAGCGGAGCGGAGCTGGCCTAAATTTTGGAAAATTACACGCAAATTCCTCAACCGGCGCCAAAGTGCCAAAGTTATTCCCAATGGAATGTTGCGGATTTCCTATGGAAACTAGGTCCTAACTATATATATATATATATATATATATATATATATATATATATATATATATATATATATATATATATATATATATATATATATATATATATATATATATATATATATATATATATATATATAGATATATATATATAGATATATATATATATATATATATATATATATATATATATATATATATATATATATATATATATATATATATATATATATATATATATATATATATATATATAGATATATATATATAGATATATATATATATATATATATATATATATATATATATATATATATATATATATATATATATATATATATATATATATTCCTCCACCAAAGCGATCCTCAGACTCTGCGCGCTCAACTGTGGGTGCTCAGCAACGGGGCCGGATCAGGGCCCAATTAATAATTTCCACCAAGAAAGCGGCACTCAGGGCTTGTAAAGTTTAAACAGCTTCACTTTATGGTCCGAGCTGGAGAAATAAAGTGAAGCTGTTTAAACTTTACAAGCCCTGAGTGGCGCTTTCTTGGTGTAAAATATATATTACCTACTGGCGGTAGCCAGTAGGTATATATAGTTAGGACCTGTTTCCATAGGAAATCCCCAACATTCTATTGGGAATAATTTTGGCCCTGGTTGATGAATCTTCGCAAATTTCTCAAAGAAGATGGCTCGCTCCGCTCCGCTCCTTCCCTGAAAATTTCGGGGGGATTCGTCAAGTGGGGGCTGAGAAAAAAGGGGGGTCCCAAAACGTGTTTTCCCCATGTTAATTTCCATAGGACCTTTAGACACGGCTACAGCCCGAACTGCTGAACGGAATTATTTGAAATTTGGTAAAATGGAAGAGACTGGTTCGCAGATTACGCTTTTCTTTAAATGGTGTAAATCCGTCCAGTATTTGCTGAGAAAATTGCATTTAAATTCAATTATATATCTATAAGCGCGCACGCGTGCGCGCACTGTCCCCGCCTGCCTGCCTGAAATTGGGCCGCCGCGCTGCCCGCGGCGACCCGGAAGTGCTGCGTGGCCGGCTGTAAATGTTCGCCCCCGCCGCAAGGGGGAAGAAGGATGATGGCGGCTGACTCTGCAGGGCTCCCGTGATGGGAGGGAGCCCTCCCATTCGCAAGAGAAGCGGCTAAGTGCCCACCTCGTTTTTGTCTCAGCCTGCCTGCCTAAAATCGGGCCGCCGCGCTGCCCGCGGCGACCCGGAAGTGCTGGGGCCGGCCGGCCAATCCCAGCGTGGCCGGCCGGGAATGCCCGCCCCCCGCCGCGAGGGGAGAAGAAGGAAGACGGCGGCTGATCTTCTAATAGAATCTTAACCAGCGCAGCAGCCGCTGGAACCAACGGGTGCAAATTGTCTCCGCGCAGAGAGGGTATGCGGCGGGCACGGTGCCTTTTCCGCTTTCAGAGGTGATGCGGGATGAACTGCGGGACCGGACCCCTGACCACGGCCGCGGAGGATGAACTCCTAGGGCGGACATGGCCCCGGTCAGCTCTCTGCTCGTCTTCCACCTCATGCGTGCTGCTCGTCTCTTTGAAAAGTAAGCTGCACTTCCCCACCTGTTGCAATTGTGGATTGTTGTCTGCAATGCATATCGAGCGAAAGGCTGTTAGAGCTGCCAGATTAAGAGCCAATTTACCTTATCGATTTGAGATTATTGAAGAGTTTGTCTCGCATTTGTACATTGTCATATTCATCTGTATCTTTATTCATACAATATGGTAATTTCTTTGTGTAATGCACATATGTGATCAAAAACTTTACAGCGTGTTCTTTCGATTGCACGTTTCACACGAATGCCTGTTTTTACCATTCTTTTCTATATTGAGAAGTTCCTGCTGCAATAAACATGTTCTTTGTAAAGTGCTCAGCTGCTCCTTGAAGCCAGATCTGGGCCAGATCAAATACTTGCAGCGCGTCCGTAATGTGATGAGTCAGCATAGCATTTCTGTTGCTTAAAACAGAGGCTTTGGTTTCGTGGCTTGAGAGTAATATTAATTATTAATTGTTGTTGCTTTCTAAAGTCTGTTTCTTGGTTATTTAGAACATCGTTTTGCCGCTAATAAAGTTTCTAATGCGATTGTGGTGGGGTCAATGTAGTCTGCTTGAAGAGGACTGTAGACTCTCTAATTATGATCGTATTTTGTAGATCTGCAGGCGTGGTGCAAGTGGAAATTTGTAAGTTACTATTTTACGTTGTTTTTTCACGTTCCCTGTTCAATTACCTCCAGAAATGAAGAGGGTTTCATTTGCTGTTTTCTGCGCACACGCTGCTCAGGTTTAGTTTATTTGCTCATGCAAACTTACTTGTCACATCTAGAAACAAGCATGCGCATCATAGATGTAATATCATTGTTTTATATGGCGCTGTCCAAAACCTTGTTGGACTCACTGCGCTTTGCAGCCTGCCATTATAAACAAAAGACACGACCGCTATAGTAAATAGTAAAACATCAGAGCCCACTAAAGGCGTCTTGGACGCAGGCCGTGAAGTTGCGCAGTTATTGTGGTGGTGTAGAAAAGAAGGGCACGTGCTGCTGTGCTGGGCGCTTTTGTCTGCTGGAGTAAAGTGTACGCCACCAGAAAGCGCTAAGTGGGCGCAGCTGGGGATTTGTCTATGGCCCCTGCCATGGGGCACACGGCGGCAGGCAGTCTGTCTGTCTGGAGCGGCCCTCCCTGAGATTTTGGTGATTTGTGGCTGGTGCTGAATCTGAATATGAATGCGCCGGAGCCTGGAACAGCTGCCACTCAACCGGAGCTCTTGGCGCGAGCGCACATTGCCGTCTAATCTAGGTCACCTTCTGTCGCTGTGCCGGCTAGATTGCAGTGTGTCGTCTGCTGATACAAATCTGACATTCACAATCCGAGGCCAGCAGAGAGCAGATACGGGAAACTTCCCCTGGGCGGCGACCTGTTATCAGGGGTGTAACTTAGTCCGTTGTAGTACAAGGGGGCCGACCCCTCTGGGGGCCCTGCAGAACCCAAAACTCTTTGTCTATCTTTGAAGTGGTCAGTTTAAGGGACTTCTTTTTACCTCCACCGCCATATTTTGTAACGGGTCTCCATCATTTATTATCCGCCGCTGCTTGATTATGCAAATTAGCTGCAGTAACACGACAAACCATACGCAATGACATACTTATACAATATATGCCTCTTGGTGGCCGGTGGTTTCAGTGTTGCCAAGAATCAATCAATCTATCTATCTATCTATCTATCTATCTATCTATCTATCTATCTATCTATCTATCTATCTATCTATCTATCTATCTATCTATCTATCTATCTATCTATCTATCTATCTATCTATCTAATCTATCGAAGGAGTAACAAGGAGGACAATGAACGAATTAAGAGTTTGTTTTTTTCGTGTGGTTGTTAGCTGGCAATTTATTTAATTTGTTTTCAAGGCAACAGTCATTTGTTTACAATCCTATGTCGTCCGTGAAGCGCCCAGTCATCAAGTGTGTGGTGTCTTGGCGCTAGGAGAGTTGTATGAGCTTGTGCCCCGAACAACACTTGGCTAGGTAAGCTAACTTAATTGAACTATGGAGAATATGAGGACGTTGCAAGCTCTTGGTTTGCACATCAATATACCCAAGGAGGTTAATGCCTGCGCTAAAAACAAAACAGTAAAATAAATTGATCGGCTTACATAGATCACAGTCGTGAAATTCTGCACTGGCAGCAAACTGCTTATTGCACTTATTAAGGAGTGAAATCGCAGACGAACAATTGTGCCGGGACCAGTATAGTCTGTGTTATTTAGAAGAATGAAAATCATCCCTCAAGTACAGTAGCCCTCTTCATATATATATATATATATATATATATATATATATATATATATATATATATATATATATATATATATATATATATATATATATATATATATATATATATATATATATATATATATATATATATATATATATTAGCTTTTAAAAAAACAATGAAATTCACTGAAAAAACCATAGGTTATACACTATATATAGTTAGGAACTAGCCTTTAAAAAACCAATGAAATTCACTAAAAAAACCATAGGTTTTAGGCCTTATATAGTTAGGAATTAACATATAAAAAACCATTGAAATCCCTCCTATATAGTTAGCTGGACATTTTATTGATATAAAACCAATGAAATTCGACATATAGTTAGGTGCACTAACTATATATTTCGCGCATCCGCAATCCAATGCTGATGATGTCACATATTACATCATTCATGACATGGTCAGTGACATCACTTCTGAAAAGAGCAAAGGTACCAACAACTATGAATACAGCAATCTGTAACCCAAATTGTACCTACACTTAGCAACAACAAAAAAAACCAATTACGGCATGCTACAATTTAAAGTCAAACTCTTTGTAAAACAACAAAGGAGTAGATTACTTATCAATAATAGCCAAAAGCATATTATAAAATTCTAGCCTTCAAAACTCCCAAAAACGATGAAATATTCTTAACCAACGTAACAAATCATTGTTATATAAAAAATAAACATAATATTTTATTACATCAGTTAAAATATTAAATCAAAATCCAATCCTAAATATGACCAATATGATAAATATTATATACATTATTTATATGAAAAATCTAAACCTGATCAACCAAAAAGCTAAAAGAACAAACTCAACCTTCTTACCTAAAATAATTACAACAGATAAAATATACATTTACAAATACCAATCACATAACAGCTACACAAATAATAGAATGCAACATTTCCCACCCAAACCAAATAAATCAAATATGATGTAGTGTTCTGTAGTTGCAGGTAATCTCCTGTGTCCAAGTAGTCAGAAAGTATAATCCACTAGAAGCAAGAAAAATATGTTCCAAAAAGCGCCCCAAAAAGGCTAAAATAAAATGAAGCCAATAAACATCCCTTGTCGCAATCCAAAGTATCAGAAACCATAAAAAAATGAAAAAGTAAATATACCAGTTTATTATATAGCAATAGAGATTTTGTTTAAAAAAATGGTAAATCCAAATGTCTATAGGACACCTTCGTAGAGAAAAGACCTGCAAAGTAAAACACAAAGCCCACCACAAAAAAAATCACATTCCCAAAACAACATATACATTACACATAAGATTTATTATGAGTTTGGCGGTCTTATTGCCATCCCCACAGTGGTGGCAGGACTGAGAACACTGCCAAGCTGAAGGCCTTTCCACCCACCGTATTTAGATGTTGCAGCTGGAGTACTCTGCTGCTGTCAGTCTGGCAGAATTCCGCCAAGCCAATTTGGATGTTCCAGATGGGCTGGCAGTCTCATGGTGGTGGTATCCTGGTGGACTGATGTGTTACTGCTGTAAAGATAGGTAAGTACTACATGTTAATATCAGAAAATACATATATATGTATTGTATATGTCTTTATGTATATGTAGGTTATGTGGACTGTCTCCTTTGTTGAATGTAAAATAACACGAGCCAAAAGTAACTGTTGCCATACACCACATAGGTGAACTGACAGTGAAGCGTACCATCAATTCTGGCAACAAAAGGGATTTCTGAGCATCACGGTATGAGAATAGCAGCATGCATGGCAGTGTCCCTGCCAGGAAAAGCTCAACAGAAAGGCAGATTGTAATCTGGATGGCAGAAAGCTTGGCAGGACTGCCTCCAAGACCTGCCTCTGGGTCTCCCTCCGTCGACACAGGAGCAGAAGTCTTGGCTGTGGTGGTGAGACTGGGGCAGCTTTGTAGCCGAGCTCCTGTCAAGGTTATATTCGGACAGTCATCAAGTCAAAGGGCGAGAAGACTGCCAAAAAAGCAACAGTGGGACTATTCCGCCAAGATCATAATCTGGCCCTTAATTATCAAAAAACAAATATAACACAATATTACATAACATATCAATACATTACTAAAATAGTGTACGAAAACCCAAACAAACACACTAGTGAAAAACAATACAATTAACACGACTAAATGTACAAAAAACCCACAAACAAAACTATAACTAAACTCTAGACCTCTCCCCTATGTTCCTCACTACCCTCAAAACCCGTAACAAAACCTTTAAAATGGTCTTACCTGTTCCGACGAACAGCAGCACCCTTCAGCAACCTGGATCCCAGAAAATACACTAAAAATGACAAGAATAGACTACAAAATAGAAGGTAGTGGTAAAACAAAATGCCTGTTACAGGAACCTAAAAACAGACTATTTCATCACAGAAATGAATGGGAAATTAAATAACAAATGTTAATTAAATGTATTAAAACAATTATTTAACATGTAAAACATCTAAAAAATGTTGTAAAGAAATGTAAATTATAAATTAAATTATAGTATAAAAATGTCTAACTATTTAATATATACTGAAAAAACTAATGTTAAATTATGTTAAAAATATGTGTATGAAACAATGTAAGAATGTTAAATAATAGAAAAAGAAACTGGAAAATGTACATCATACAATGCTATTTACATATGACATTGTTTGCTTAGTAATAAAAACTTCCATTTATGAATATGTCAGTTTTATCTAGCAATATATATGTTTAAAAATGTAACAATATACATTAAATATACTTAAAAAATGTTTTTTTTAAATGTTACGTCTTTATTCTATGATATTATGTAAAGAAATAATGTTATTTATTAAAAATATACAGCTAACTACTTTTTTAATTATCATTCAATACACAAACAATACTAATTAAACACCATAATCTTCTCCTACTACATAGAAATAGAATTGTAAAAAAGTATTTCACACAAAATTGGTTAAATTAAATAATCAGACTCCAGCATAAACCATTTGAAGAATCTGTTGAACACCAAAGAGGTGACATTTTCTATTCCCACTCCAATTTAAACCAATTTGGGGAAAGTGTTGGGTACTAAAGGGATGACATTTACGACGAGTTTAGCGGTCCGACCGCTGAAGGACTGCGGCCAACTCCACCAGTAGCCCACATTCCTGACAGTATTGCGAGTGTGGCTGCGGCAGTCTTTCGCAGTGGTGACAAGTAGTCAATTTATACTGATGCCTGTGTGTACATTTTGACAGCATATGTTTTGAAAGCACACATATACATGATGCATATGGAAAAATGCCACCTACCCCTTACCGGAGTCTGACCCATTTAAGGGCAGTCCAGGCAATGGCTATATGTTTTAAAGAGCACTTACCTGTGTATGGGGTTGTATTCCTCAGGGTGAAGATGCTCTTTGTATGGGGGTCCTGGAAAAAAGGGATCCACATCAAAATCTTCCGAGAAGAACTGGAAAGGGGTGAGTATGCACCCGAAACCCTTTGTCTCTGCCAACCTTTATGGGACGGTCCGGCCGCCATGGTGGACTTGTTGGAAAGCTACCTCTTAATACGGACAGTGGTGTTGCACCTGTGTATTGCCCTATGGAGGCTGCCTCCACCCAGCCATGGTCCCGGCGGTCGATGGAGTGCTGGAGGTGCCGGCAATCCAACTGCAGTCTCTGCACATGCAAGACACCCAACTCGTAATACAGCAGACGGACCTAGCAAGCTCACCGTGGTCGCATTGTCAATGCCGATAATTAGGCCCATACTATTCCCACTACAATCTAAACCAATTTGCGGAATGTGTTGTACACTAAAGTGGTGACATTTACTCTTCCCACTCCAATTTAAACCAATTTGAGGAAGGTATTGAACACTAAAGGGGTGATATTTACTATTCCCACTGTGATCTAAACCAATTTGGGGAAAGTACTGGAGACTAAAGGGTGACATTCACTGTTTCAACTCCAATCTAAACCAATTTAGGAAAGGTTTTGGACACTAAAGTTTTGAAATGTACTATTCCCTCTCGAATATAAACCAGTTTAGGTAAGGTGTTGGGCACTAAAGGGATGACATTTACTACCCTCTCCACTTTAAACCAATTTGCAGAAGGTGTTAGTCACTAAAGGGGTGACATATCTAGTTACATTACAATCTAAAACATTTTATGCAAAGCGCTAGACACTACAAATGTTACAAACAAAATCAATACTCCATAGTCACGTATTATTTTTAATCTATTTAAAAAACATATACAATAAAAAAGACCTACTCCAAAAATGAAATCATACAAGGTCAAAACAAATATGAAGCACATTTTCATTCTAAATATATGAAAATAAATTTGTATTAAAATGAATACATTTTACAAAATATATTCCCAACAGCAGGACTTCTTACTTAACGAACACATTAAAAAGTTCATTATTAAACTTTTCTATTAATAATGTTTATAAATAGACCTATAACATATAAATATACAATAAAATGTATACCTCATCAATAATACATGTTTGTTCTATTTTCCTAATTTAATTAGAGAACATTTCCAAAACATTTAAACTAAATATAAATAAACATATATATTACATTACTAATTTTGTATTCAAAATATTTTAAATATTACCAACTTTTGTATAATATCAGTCATTATTTTAATATTCACAATACAATAAATATGTATGATATTTAATAAAACTACATATACATTCCAGATAAGTATTAAGTAATATTTAGATAAATTATCAATGTAACAAAATACATTTATCAATATTAATTTGCATAGCATTAGAATAATTAACATCAGATTTAAATTAAAATATTCACGTCATGTATCCCCTAAAAACCCAACATCCTGCTGATAACAAAATGTATATATACATTGTTTCTACACATTACATTAGGCATTAATACAACAACAAAAATCATAATTAATTAAATATCCTACCAAACACACAAAGAAAAAAAATATTAAACATATAAAATCAAACACACTACAATAAACAAATACAAAATAACACAAGTGATATTATGTATAGCGACATTTTCAAATCAATATTTTTTATGATACTCAAAACGATATTCTTAATTTCAATATTCCTGTTTATGATGTTTTGGACATCCTGATATTCCTAACACTGTATTTTTGTATCACAAAACTGTTTATATGATATTTGGCCTAAACACCTTGACCAAAACTTTCATTGTATGCCCACACCCAGGAAGTTTAAGTGGACACTGAGAAGCTGTTATATTGCTATAAACCTAGAATCAAATGCTACGGTGGCAATCATCTGTTAGAGTCATATACAAGTATTCTAAAGAGTCTGTGGTTCTCTGTCCACATGTTTCAGGTCTGGCTTGACAGCAACTTGTCTGACGGATGTATTCATTCCAATTCGCAAATCACACTGAGTGAGCTTTGGTTCCACTTTGAGCCACCTTGCTCTCTCACCTCACTGTATTGACAATTTGGTCTATCATTTAGCCTTCAAGTAAGTGCTTCTATTGCAATAAGGGGCTATTTTACACCTGAAAAGTAGACTTAATCATTATGTTGTGTGATTCTATTATTAACTCTTACATACAGAAACATTCTTTGCAAATCCCTTTCCACAGCATATACATAGCTAAAAGTATAGGCATTAATGAATAAACAGCATTTGTGCTTGCAATGTATGTCACCAGTATTTTTGACTGCCTGCAGTGGCTCAACAGGTTGACTTTGCCAGTGCTTCTTTGGGATACGAGGCACACAAAACATGATGGATTGAATAATGACAAGTCTAGGACCTAGGATTCTGAGCCAAATGGATTTCTACAAAGTTAGTGCGATTACCCATGACTATTTAAATATTTACGTTTTTATCTGTTTGGCAGATACATCCTTTAGACTGATAAATAACTACTTTTCCCTTAAGATGAAATAAAGAATGCATTCATTTTCAGATCTAACTTGGATAAAGCCTTGATCCAGAATGATTTTTGCTTTCATTTCATACGGCTTCAAATAAATTGAGACCATTTACTTTCATTTTTGCATGATTTATCTTTCTTAAGCTTTAATCAGACTGATTTACCCCTTGATAAGTGTGGTTTATCATTCAAAAAAGGTAAACTTCCAATATTACGGGACACATTGTCACAAATAATTTCTGGTTTGGTTACTGATAATTCACAGCAACCTAATAATAATTTCTGTTTTTTGACTAACAAGTCAGGCTAGAACATCATCAGTACCGGATGAGTTACCATTGATGCAAGACGTTTTTACTGATTGAGCAGTTTTCCTACCAAGGGCCAAATTATGAGAATTTGGCGGAGCGGTAGCGTGGTGGAGCAAATTGCTGCACCACTGCTCCACCAAAGCTTAGAATGATCAATTATTCATAGGCTGGCGGGCTAGCTGGATGGCGGTTCCCATTGCAGTTCCCTTTAAAAGGCAGCGGTGCCTTCTCAATGGAAACGCCTCACAAGGTTCCTGCACGGCATGGAGTCATAAATCCATGATGTGCAGGAACGTATGTGCATGCACACAGGGGGGGAACATTTTATGCACCCCTAGGTGCATCCACATATGTCTGAGGCACATGGGGGCCCTGTAGGGCCGACTTTGTTTCCTCTCTGGCAGATTTTTCATGGGAGAGGAACTGCCATGAAAAGCCTGGCAGTGAGGAAACTTGTAATATGCTGGTGGGACCGTGGCTGTTCCGCCAAGCATATTGCGGCCTCTGACTGCCACTGGCAGAGCCGGTGGTCCTTGTGCGCTCTGACTGCCTGAATCCTAATCGGGAGTTCAGATCATGGGTGCGGCGGTGGCTGGCTCTGCCACCACCACGCCCCAATGAGTTGGCGGTCAAATGGCTGCCAAACTCGTAATCTGGCCCCAAACTGGGATTGTCTCAGTTTAGTTCAGTGTGGTTCATGATTGAGCTTTGAAGTATTCAGTTAACAATGAAGCCAGCACGAAAGACATTAAAGTAACAGTTCAATGACAGTTTAGTGAATGAACAAAAATAAAGGTCCCTTTAAAACAGGCCAGGCTATTCCCCCCAAAAATATGACAGTCAAAGTAAAACATTATGAAAATTCGAAAATACGAAGCAGGTAGATATTTTTTCAGAGCAGAAATTAAACAACAAAGGAGAACACAAAACAAAAATAAAAAGCAAAAAACATCAAAAATAATTTTAAGAAATCAAATTTGAAATATAATCCAAATTACATTATTTATTGATTCGATTTCTAAAGCATTTGATTACCGAATGGCATATTAATTCTAAACACTAGTTAAAAGAGGGAGCTAGAAAAATTAAATTAAAAGAAGAGGACGTTTTTCAAATGAAATCCGAAATGCCAAATGGTTTCTATGTTTTCTAATATCAAGTAGAAAACAATTGTAGAGTTTGGGTAGACGGTTGATGAAGGAATGCCAACCAGGTAGGCCCACTTCACCGAGGTCTATATGACAAAAGCTTAGGGCTCTAGCTGGAGAGGATGGGTGCAAGATAGACTTATGTTCTGATCTCTTTTGCCCATAATAATCCTTGTCACCAAACAATGCCATTTGAACTCCATTTTATGAGAACCCACTAGCTAAATGAAGTCTCACCAGACGACTGAAATGTTCTCAAATCTGATTAAATTGCAGATATTTCGAAATCCACAAAATTCAGGAAACTGCAGCTCCACATTCCGGTGGGTGGGCAAACCTAGATAAAGGCTGTTATAAATATCCAATATAAATATTATAACAACCATCTTCCCAGCTGTGTGTATTTTTGGTAAGAAAATACATACTTTTTATAGGATATGCAGGGCCGTAAAACAAGAAGGAGTCTGCTGAATTGATGTGCAGCTTTAAAGAAGTTTGCTGCTCAAACATAACTCCCAGAACTCTAGCTTTTAAGAAAGAAGACAAAGGTAGTCCATATCCCTGGACTGGGATGTGCAGCCCCAATCAGCTTGGTTTTAACCCAAAAAAAATCAGCTCTGTGTTTCCAGAGTTGAAATTTAAAAAGTTACAGTGCATCCGCCGAAGCTGCTGCCAGACAGTCTCTCAAATTCAGTGCAGACCTTAAATCCTGGCTGTTTAATCTGCTAATAACCTGGGTATTATCAGCATTAGGAAGAGTCATGAAAGCTCTGACCTCTGACAGAAGGGACGCATAAAGGCACTGGGGTTTGTGAAGGCCCCTGAAATACCCTACACCAAGTAGTAGCTCTGTCCGATCTAAATTGAGAAAGACAAGTGAAAGCTTAGAGTAGTCTGACAACATATGACTTGAAACATTCCAATATTAAACATCTGATGCCAGTCTCTGCCAAGCAAAAAGATCAATTGATGGACAGAATGTAGAACAATGTCATACATTCACCCCAGTACAGTGATCCAGGGGTAAATCCATCGTTTTGTTGCTCACCATGTCATTCCAGTTTGGACCCAGCCATATGCAAATCAGTCTTGACCCTGCTCCCAATGGGAACAGTCCAGCCTGAACTGCCAGGCCAGGTCCTCCCTGGACTGGAATCAAGCATCCTAGGACTGGTTTCAGGCTTTCAGCCCTCATCAGCCAGGATAGCTTGACTTCAGTGGCATGGAGAGCACGGGACCCAAGTCTGGGCATACCCGTCCCACTCGGGTGACAAATGCAAAACTAACAATTGAAGGACAGAATGCAGAACAATGTCATACATTCAACCCAGTGCCGAGATCTGGGTCTAAATCCATCGTTTTCTGCTCACCATGCCCTTCCAGTTTGGACCCAGCCATATGCAAATCAGTCTTGACCCTGCACCCAATGGGAACAGTCCACCCCGAACTCCCAGGCCAGGTCCTCCCTGGACTGGAAACAAGCATCCTAGGACCAGTTTCGGGCTTTCAGCTCTCATCAGTCAGGATAGCTTGACTCCAGTGGCATGGAAAGCCCAGGACCACGTCTGGGCATATCCGTCCCACTCAGGGTGACAAATGCAAAAAGGACAATTGATGGACAAAATGCAGAACAATGTCATACATTCACCCCAGTACAGTGATCTGGGGGTAAATCCATTGTTTTGTTGCTCACCATGTCATTCCAGTTAGGACCCAGCCATATGCAAATCAGTCTTGACCCTGCACCCAATGGGAACAGTCCAGCCCGAACTGCCAGGCCAGGTCCTCCTTGGACTGGAAACAAGCATCCTAGGACCGGTTTTGGGCTTTCAGCCCTCATCAGTCAAGATAGCTTGACTCCAGTAGCATGGAGAGAACAGGACCCATGTCTGGGCATACCCGTCCCACTCTGGTGACAAATGCAAAAATAACAATTGATGGATAGAATGCAGAACAATGGCATACATTCACCCCAGTACAGCCAAGTGTCAGATCCCAATCCACGATGCATGGTAACATATATTTAAGGCTCCCTGTTATCCGTTTTTACTGATTTTAACAGATAAATACATACAGAAAACCATTTATTTTCCTGTCTGTATTTATTTTTTAAACACAGATAAATCGGAAATTAATTTCTTTTTGAGTGATTCTAAATGCAGGCAGTCATGACTGCCAGGCCAATAGCTGTGCAGAATGACAAACAAGGAGATTAAGAAAATATAGGGATTTTAGTAAAGAGTCTTAAACAGCAGTAGATTTGCACAACCTTGATACTAACATTTAAATATTTTCTTACAAGTGCATATTTTACCATCTCAGTGTGTATATAACATTGAAACCTGTCAACTGTTCAGGCACAAGTGCAGATTAACTTGTTAAATAAATGCAGAAATATACATGTTGCTAGCTTCATTTTTTCACAAAACCTAAAATAAATATGGATAAATACAGGTAAAATTAGCAAAAAATAAATATGGATAAATGCAGACGGAAATGACAAAAATATAAATACCAGAAAACCGGGAGCCCTATGATATATGTAAGAGGAATCTGACAAGATCACTCCCACAGTGTCGTCATCTTGAATTTAACTATTTTTATCCAGAGCTCTAGGCAAGGTGATATCAGTCCCCCAGCTCAGGTGAAAATCCAATTTCCAGTGATAGAGACCATTGAAGCCCTGAGAATGACAAAGGCAGTTTGGCCACAAATTTTCCTGCAACCTACTTAACACAGGCAGAAGTGTGATTAGTCAATCAATGAATGGATCTGCCGGATCTAGATTGTCCTTTTTTCAGAAAGGGAGTACAATCTAAAATGTGTTCATGCTCAGAATTATTCGGGATATCAAGCTTATATTGATCAGCCTAGTTATTGAGGTTCCCAAACTGAGGCCTACACTTTCCTACAAGGAAATTGAACAGAAGTGCCCTCATTCAAGGATGACAGACTTCTCTGTTGTTTTTGGAAAATGGATACAACTGCAATGGAGACCCTGAGTAAGAAGACACTGCCTAGCCGAGATCGTAGATTATCCACACATCCATGGAATAATTCTGACTGCAACATTGTTTTTTGGATCAAAACGAGGATTTATCAAAGCAAGGGACAATCTCTTCTGTTACTGTCTTATGTTGCTCCTGTTCGATAGTGGAGAAATGGTAGAAAAGGAGCCTTGATCTAGCAACACTTCGGCCTGCTGCAGCGGTAAGCCTAGTTCTACTGCTCATCATATCACACATTATTTGGTTATACTATTTCACTTAGCAAAATACCGCGGGTGAGAACTACCACAGGATGTTCTCTGTGCTGGAGCCTCCTGTAGTGTTCATTGTAGTGATGTTCACCAGGTGATGGCATTAAAGCATGACCAGCAAAGGTGGCTAATAGTAGTCCTGCTTCTCCTTCATGGAATCTGTCTGCAGATATTCTCCACAAACAGATCATCAATTCTAGCACTGCCCACTGTAACTTTAAGTTGGGGTGTCTCTCCTTTCTAGTGTTGTTCGTATTTCAGTTCAGTGCCATGATGCATGTTTGCAGGGAAAAACAGAAAAAAACAATGATGCCTGATGAAAAGCACCATGGACTTTGCACAGTTGTGATTGCCGACTTCTTTCGAAGATCTTTGCAACTGATAATGCAGTAACCATCACTGACCTGCTGTTGTTTCAACAATTGCTGCAATACTAACATGGTCAAATAAAAAAAAAAAGCTTCACCTTTATTGAGCTGGTAATGTTGGGGCATTCATGCAATTCCTTTCCTAGACGTGAAGGAGAAGCTGAAAT
Organism: Lissotriton vulgaris; assembly: GCF_964263255.1. Classification (NCBI taxonomy): domain Eukaryota; kingdom Metazoa; phylum Chordata; class Amphibia; order Caudata; family Salamandridae; genus Lissotriton; species Lissotriton vulgaris. The sequence goes on along the minus strand of NC_141693.1, from coordinate 745,699,950 downwards.
GCAAGCATATCTTAAAGAGTTGCCAGTAACTTAGAGTTATGAACCCAAGTTACCCCAAGTTAAAGAGACAGTGTTAAAGAGTAGGATCTCATTTATAGTTAGGAGGCTGATCTGTGAACCTTCCAGATCAGCATAGACCGTTGTCTCTGTCCTCCTTGCAGAGCACTGACCCTGGATTGAGATATTCCCACCTGCCTGATGGTGATCGGGCTGAAAACAAAATATGTCTGCTGGTATGACCGATGGCTGACTGAGTACATCTCTGTAGTCTGTTGGGGGAAACGTTCATCGCTGCCGAGCAGGCAGAACTGTTTTTCAGCCAGCTCTTACTATTCTTTTGATATTTGTAAACAAACCTCCAAAGCAGAGTTTGTTGTTGAAAAGCAAAAGAAAATATCCCTGACAAGTAGTGAGCTTTATCCCCCTGCATCCGTAAAATGTTTAGACTTTTCTTCCAGGGACCCCCATACACTGCATGGTGATCGAAGAAAGGAAAATTCAGTAGCAGTAGACCAATCCAACTACTACTGTTACCTGGCAGATCACAAGTGTCTAACAGAGGAGTCAGCTGAGGCTCTGCTATCAGAAACCATGAAGTCTCCCGAACCCTGAAGGAGGTGGAGAGTGGGATTGCTTTATGGTGGTAGTCCCGCTAGTCCAAGCTCTAAATGGGCCCCAGAAAGTGAGTATCTTGGATTGCTTTTAATATCCACCCCTAAATTGCTGAACACAATTTGTCCCAAGATATTTGGGATTTGCATTGTGCATTTTCAAAGCTCTGCACAGTGTGTTGCTTGTCGTCAGAAAATCAATGATTCTTCATTAGATCTTCAGTAGAGCTAGCATTTGAACAGGCAAATTTGAAGCACGCTTTGCAAGTAGTCGACAGATGTGACATCAGTTCTTTGATAGAAGGTACAGAATATCGGCCAGCAGGTGAACCTTTGTACCCTGTAAAGCATTTAGGGACCTGTCATTTAAATGGCATGCTTGCTCATTCGGTTTTGTCATTAGAGAAATCTGGGAGATCCAGCGAGAATGTGCATCTGCCATTAGTAGCTGGAAACCCTTGTTCGCCAAAAAGAAAAATGGCAGCTGACCTCCGATTCCTGCATGTTCCTTTCCAAAATAATGTAATTGCAGTAATTAGCTCCAGAATACCCACCCATCATTTCCAGGAAGGGGGAGGAGGATTATCAGACTGGTTTAGCTTCATCCAACTGCACAGGGAGTGATGCCACTGTATTTACCTTCATCCATTCGCACAGGAATTGTCATTACCAGATTTCCCATCATTCATCTCCATAGAAGGTGCTGCCACTGGTATCCTGCCAAAACATTTTCCTGGCAATACCCTTTATTGATTTTCCTCCTACCTGTTCAGCTGACATCAGTTTGTTCACATGGTTCCTCCAAGTAACAAAAAAACTATCAACGGTGTGGTCTCTCAGTGCTCCATTCTGTCTTTAGTCATCTTCAAACTCTACAAGGAGCCGCTTGGTGCTTTATGTACGGGTAAAAGCATCAAGATTCACTGATATGCTGATAATACACAACTCCACTTGAAAGTTATCTCTGCTTCAGTCATAAAATGCCTCAAACACTGCTTGCACATCATTCAGAACTGGATGTCCAGCGCCTACCTGAAGCTCAACCCAATCAAGACAGAAGTCCTGTTATATGTCAAGACAAAAAATAAGATACCATAAAAACCTTGCTCAATGGCATGAACCTTGTTGGCTTCGAATCCCACATTTCACTGAATGTCAAGTCACTTGAATTCAGCCAGAACACCAACCTCACCCTCAAGGAATATATTGCTAAAAAAGGCAAAGATGGCATGACACCAGCTATCTCTTCTGAAGAAACTCAAAACTTTTCCTGCAGAAAGCAACTTATGAACTGCTGTTCAAGCCCTCATACTCTTACATCTGGATGGTAGTAATGCCCTGCTTCAGACCTCCCAGATGTCACACTGACATCCCTACATGCCGAAGCATGTTTCAACCAGGGCTTGCAGAAATATGATCACATTACCCCCCTTTTGATGGAACTCCAAATGTCCCTTGCCAGCTCTCACCACCTCCAATACCAGCTGCATTTTCTACAAAGCCATCATAACCAGCATCCCCAATTATCCTGCAGACACGCTTACCATCTCTGGTTGTTCATAGTGCACCCACAGCCAGGACACTATCAGACCAGACTTCAGAATGAGAAGCACAAAAAAAGATAAAAAGATACAGCAAGCCATTTCCTTTTATGCACACAGGAACTGGAACAACATCCCTGTATCCTTCACCACCACCCACTGTTGCTCCAATTTTGGAAACAGTTGAAGATTCACCTCTTTAAAGAATATTACATCCCAATGCATTAACCATACACAACCCAACTTCCTCAGCAATTATCTGTTGACTGTATGCTTGCCTTTGGCCATGTACAGTGCTCCACGGTCTTTTGGCTAGGTTCATGCTATCGAAGTACCATATTAATACATACATACATACATACATACATACATGCATACACACATGCACACATACATACAAACATACGTACATGCATACATACGTATAGTTCACATGCAATGGGCCCCAAAGCAATTCAGCTTGCTATCGTAGATAGCTCGATATCTTTCTTTATGACAATCAGGTCCAATGAAGAATCATTTTTGTAGGTACGGAAGATGTAATGCTGCAATAGGCTGCAATAGGCTGCTGTCTGATTGGAAGGATTTAAGAAGGTAGTTTGTGGGGGGTTTCTCTTTTTTCTAGTTGAGCTTGAAATCTCCATGTAAAATCAGATCACAAGAGGAGATCGTCGATCAATGTTAAAAACAAAAAAAACAATAAATATAACCCTTTACTGCTTAGCAGTCCGTAAAATACGTTCAGACCGTTTATAATCACCACATTGAGGCATTGAAATAAGAGTTAATTGATTTTTCATTCAATCGACTTCTTGTAGATAAGGACAGCCTCTCCTCTGGGGATGTTGTGTCCTTGTAGTATGATGAGATCAATTAATGTTCTGGAGGATGGACAGAACCCAGTTTGAGTGAGTGCAATAATGTCATGGCCACACCCCTTGATAAGGGTGGATTTGGAACCTCCATTAGAGGCCACAGACCTAAAATTCAGAAGGGCAGCTTTGATGTGATGTGTAAGAGATTTGGGACTGGATTTAGAGGGTGTGGGTCCTCAGTGGCAGCTTTAGCAGATTTGTTTGATAGTGTTTGTTTGGAATGTTTGGCTCTTGAGATGATGATAAAATGATTTGTTGTTCAGGGCTACACTGGTAACAAAATATTCAAACTACCCTCGCACTTCCATCCATCAATTTTTGGGATCTTCTCTTCTCTTCTCTTCTCTTCTCTTCTCTTCTCTTCTCTTCTCTTCTCTTCTCTTCTCTTCTCTTCTCTCCCCTTCTCTTCTCTTCTCTTCTCTTCTCTTCTCTCTCTCTCCCTCTTACTTTTTCTCTGTGCATCCTCCAGCTCTCTTCTCTTTCACTCTGTTTCGTTAACCCTAATCTCTCCTCCTCTTCTTTCTCTTGCTCTGCTTATACCCCGAAGTGCCTGTTGCAATAAAGTAACAGATGACCTGTGGCTACCCTGTACCTTCATAAACTGGCCTCCTTGGATTCCAATCCCCAGAGCACAAGCCCGATTACATTCTTTTCCCACTTTGCCATTTGTGTGGACTGTGTTAAAGGTAATGCATGGTGGAATCCTCCAAACCGTTGAGACTGGAATGCACATTGGACTTTTCATGTGTAGGAGATTTGAGTGAATAGTAATGATGGAAGTCAGAGAGCATTCCCTTGGAGAAGAGTCCATGTGGAAGAAAAAAAGGAGAATTTGGCTTGCAGCTCAAGAACTAAAAGGAAAGCACTTCTTGGAAAGCATGAGAGTACCCCTAATTGCTGGTAGAGTTGTGGTGTTAGACATGATACCATTGACGTGAGTTTCCCTTCCATTTTTCACTGCTGTCTCCTCTGTTTTTGATATGTGTTTGCTGGTTAGATGCTTTGGGCACTGTGCCACTGCTATTCAGTGCCACAGTGCAAGTGCTCCCTATTGTAAATTGTTGTAATGGATTAGTGATGCCATGATTGGCTTATTTTATTTACGTGTCGGACCCTAGTACAGTGCGCCATATGTGCCCAGGGCCTGTAGATCAAATGCTGCTAGTGGGCTGGCAGCACTGATTGTGCCACCCACAGAAGCAGTTGGTAAAGTGTGGCTCAGGCCTGCCATTGCAGAGCCTGTGTACAGTCTAGTATTGCCATGTCGACTTGGTAAGCGCACCCATTTACCAGTCCCTAAAACTTCCCTTTCCAACATGTTAGCCACCCCTAAGGTAGGCCCTAGGGCAGGGTGCATTGTATGTAAACGGTAGGACATGCCATGATGTGTGTGGCGTGTCCTAATAGTGAATTACAGCCATTTTAGTTTTTCACTATTGCAAGTCTACCTGACCCCATAGGCCAGAATGGGCAGTTTGATTATAACACCTAATAATCCTAACTGGCCCAGGGAACATGGTAGAAATTCGAATTTAGTATGTCCAAACTCAGAATGATAAAATACATATTTTATTAAAGTTGGTTTTAACATTCTGTGTCTGAAAATACCACTTTTAGAAAGTGGGTATTTTCTTGCCTAACCATTCAAGCATGCCTCCGCTAGGCTGTGTATTCCATGTCTGGTTGTAAGTGACAGGGGCTGAGGGGGCTCCAGAGGCAGGGTGAGTCTGCACAAGGTCAATTGACATGGGAGGAGTAGCACCTGGGCCTGAATAGGGTTGTGCCTGCCTTCAACAATGCTGGCTCCTCCTCCTGTGGTGTGTCTGATGACCCTGGCTCACACTGACAAAGGAAGAAGTTGTGCACTGGCAGAATGCACCCAGAACTGGTTTGGACTAGGTACAGACACTCTCTGCCTTCAGAGACAAAGGATGTGTGTGAATAAAAAAGGGAGACCCAGACCCCAAAACTTTAGATCACTTCTGGACATCAAGACGGACCTTTTGCCAAGGAGAAGAACCAGAGACTCTGCAGGAGTTTTTAACTCCCCCTGTGCCAGAGTGTAATTGCTGGGGTTGGCCTGCAGTTTCTTTATTGCCAAGGAAAGGAGAAAGACTTTTATTTGCAACTGTCATAATCTTGAAGAAGAATCTCCAAGGTTTTGAACTGTACTTGACTCCTGCTGAAGTCTCAGGGATACAAGACTTCACCAACAGCTCCCCCCTGAATTTCCTTGCTGGGAATTCTGTCTGCAGAAGCCTGAGTGTTGTTGGGAGCTGGAAGCGTGACTCAATGAGAAGAAGCGTGTTGTAGCCGCAACTGTTGCCATTGTATGATTGGAGAAGCGTGTCACCACTGCAAAGGTCGCCGTCCCATCACCGGAGAAGCGTGTCTCCGTTGCAGCTGTGTGTCGTCCCATCACTGGAGAAGCATGTCGCAACCGCAAGGGTCGCCGTCGCACCACCGGAGAAGTGTTTGGCAAGGTCTGTCGTGGCTCAAAAGTTACAGACCTATGTGCGCTACCTACATTGAACTATCGGTTCTCTCACTAGGTTTCCTTTGGAGTATTTTTTGTTCAAAAGTTACAGAGTCACGGCACGGCCACTGGGCGTGCACGCATCATTTTCACGGCATCGCATTACATCGCAAAGGGGCGTCATCTTCTCGATTGCACCAGATCGTCGCATTGCAGCAAGGCGCCATTTTGTCGCATCACAACTGGCACGCACCTCGAGATCGTCAAATCACCTCCTCTCCGGTATGGAACAGACGCATCGCCAACTTTGGGCAAGCACTGAGGAACAGATGCATCCCCTCCCCCGAAACAAGAACCCGACGCATCGTTCTCCCTGCGAACCTTTTGTTTATCTTGCGTGACTTATCCAAAGGTACTTTGTGGGAAACGTGTTGCACTTACCATCTAAAGTGAACTGAGTTATTTCTACCATCTAAAAGTCATTACTTAATATTGTATTGTGAATTGTTGTTGCTTGTGTTAAGTCTATATAAAGAATACTTATTTTTATAAAAACCTGTGTTGTGTCCATCTGTAGTGTTTTCACTGTATTACTGTATGTGCTCACAAATGCTTTACCCACTGCCTCTGAGATAAGCCTTTCTGCTCATGCTAAGCTACCACAGGGTTGAGCAGGGGTTATTTTAACATTGTAGCCCCTTTTCTCTGACTAGAAGCAAGGGTCCCTATTTGGACAAAGGTGCAAGCCATTGGCAACTAGAGATCCCCAGTTCTAACAGGTGGGAAAGATTTACTCCTCCAGAATGATTCAAGGAGTAAATGACATTGTTTAAAAGCGATGACTGATGAGGACTGACCCAATATAACTAACAACCTTGGCTGACCTTAAGCAGCCTCTCGGAATATTTGTTCAAAAAAAAATTTCTTTGGTGTACCAGTCCTAAATAGATACTTAATGTGTCACTTAGAACACTTTGCTTTGGTGAGCTGCAGGAGCTGGACACTCGGAAAGTACAGGATGAAAGGACTAAGGGGCATATGTACAAGCCCCGCCATGGGAACGTCACTTTTTCCGACGTTCCAGTGGCGATAGGGGCTTTGCCTTATTTACAAGGCAGCGTTAAGCCACTTAATGTGGCTTAATGCTGCCTTGTGAAGAAGGCCCCCTTTCACGCTATGCTTAGCGTGAAAGGGGTGGGCAGTGGGTGTTGCAGTGAGCATTCATCAGCAAACCAATTGATTTTGTGCAGCACACATGGAAAAAAGCAAAACGCCTTGGACGGTTTATGTGTAGAAAGGTGACCCTTCCTACACATAAACAATCTTTTTTAAAAAAGGGCATTTTGTGACTTCCATGTGTGCTGTATTAAGCAGCACACATAGAAGTGACAAAACAGCATTTAAAGACACCTTCCTACACATAAACAATATTCCCCTGCACGCAGACACCCTTGCACTATGGTGTAAGGGTGCCTACATTGGCGCTAAACTGCTAAACTTAGCACCAGTGCAGGGGAAAACACAAGGCCTCACCATATTCTTGTAAATATGGTGCAGCCTTACCTTTCTGAAGTGGCTGAGTGATGGGTTAGGCCATGACGGCTAACGCCTCACTCCACCACTTCTTTGTAGATATGGCCCTAAGTGTGAATTGCTTTTCTGTCCTTGAAAAGAGACAGAATGGATGACAAAATATCCTGGTCATTACTAATACTTTTATCAGATGTGCTCATGTGTTTCCAAAGACAGGGGAGTTATACTATTTCACAGTTTGGTGGCTGGCGACAGCCATACTCCCAGCACTGCATCTAAAGTGGCATCTCATTATCCCAATAAGGCACCAGTGCTTGCCAGTATACAAGACAGGACGGCAAGGTGTTCACCAGATGCAGGAAATAGATAGCAATAATATCAAGGGAGCTGAAACAAGATAAGGGAAATAATGAGTTAAATGTTCTTATACTACAATGTGAATGCATGTTTCTTGTAAACCACCCCCTCCGACTAGATGGCTTCCCAGTTGAACTACCTGATGCAGAATACATTGCTGCTCATTTTAAGTTTCTCAATAGGAACTTCTGAGCAATGATGATACATCTCTATGGAGAATGGTTGTTAGCTGGCACAGGAGCAAAGTGGCATAATCCGTCAGGGGGAACCACAAGGACAGCTTCACTGAATAAGGAGAGGAATTAGTCAAAATAACGGGGATAGAAGCGGGGTCCGAAGCAGGAGAAAGAAGAATCAAGGGACCACTGCTGAAACAGAAATGAAAGAAAGAACTGGTACCAGCTCAATACAAATTCTAAGGGCCTCATTTATGAGGTTTTGCTGTATGTCAGCGCCGCAGGCCTTCCTGCTGCGCTGCCCTACGGCAAGAGAAAAGGCCAGGAATGCGCCGTATCTATCTGATACGGTGCATTCCTATCATTTTCCCCAGCGCCAGCGCACAATGGGCTTCTTTGTGCCAAACGTAGGTATCTTTGCACCATAGTGCAAGGGTGCCTGCATTACGGGGATTATTATTTTTGTGCAGGAAGGGAAACCTGCCTGCACAACCACAATCACAAGAGGCTTTTTCCTCTTTTTATGTGTGCTGCAGACTGAAGCACACATATAAAAAGGAAAAACAATGAAAAATAAAGATATTTCTCCTCGTTGTGATTCCCTCACTCCTCCCCTAGGAAGGCATACGTTTTTGGCACTGCCTCAGATTCACGATTTACAGTAAATTGGGGGCAGTTTCATTAAGCCATGGATGTTACCGGAACGCCCCAGATACACCTACTGTATGCCTCTTTAACACAGAAAACTGCATTAAAGCAAACAATATTTACAAGGCAGCATTAAGCCAAAAAACTGGCTAAGTGCTGCCTCATAAATATGGAGCAGACTCCTGCACCACAAAACGTCACAAAAAGTGACGTTCCGGCGGCGCAAGGTGCCTCATAAATGAGACCCTAAATACCTGAGCAGTAAAGGCAGAACAACAGGAGTAGGTCTGGTCAACAGGAGCAGTCTTAGCCAGTTGTCTCTCATACTGTGGAAGTTCCTGAAACATTTCCATTCTGTGGTTGTGCATTTTTATGAGCCCTTCACTGATTGCTAAAGGGTTACAGGAGTGTCGGCCGGATGTGTGTGAAAGAGGGCAGAGCACAATTGGAGTGAGCTGCATGATATAAGAAGAGAGTTGTCTGTTAGTGCCCTCCATAGTATTAGAGGGTCCCAGAGCCCCTTGCTGTGTGGACTGACACCTAACCATAGACTGTTTTGTGCTTTTCCTCTCTACTATGGACTCCAGATGCCACCTTTTTGCCTGTACCCAGACTTTATGTGTTGCCTGACGTGGTGGAAGTGAACAATTGAGGTGCGGGCACCGCAGTTTGTAAGAGAAGTTATTTTTCCATAATGGATAGACATGGTCAAGGCAAGAAATTCTTAGGGAGAGCCGAGGCAGAACTGAGCTCGGAGCCTGCCTTAGTTCTAAGATCCAAAGCTTCTCGTCATGTACATCACACAAATATGACATGCAGAAAAAAGTCAAGATTGCATAATTTTGTTTTAAAGTTCCTTTTTTTTACACTTCCATACAATTAATGATGTGGGTGGCATTTATTAAAAATGTTTGTTTCTTAATATAAATCTAGAAAGATTTAGAAAAGAATGCCTGGATAACTTTGCTACACATGCACCGAGACATTTTTGGGGGATTTATTATGTAAATGAAACGATTTTGCAGTTCTTAAAAATGAAGTAGAGTGGGATAAGGTGACACAAATTTGTTGGCGCGCCGCCAAGAAAACAGCATTCAAGGACCGGTTGGACAACAACGCACACAACTGCAAGGAACTCTTCAACATCGTGAAAGAGCTTTCCAACCCCAGCACAGGAAACAACGACATCACCCCATCGCAAGACCTCTGCAACTCCCTCGCCTCATACTTCCACAACAAGATCACGGACATACACAGCAGTTTCAACAACCAACCAACGCACACCACGACCGACCAGCCACCCCCCCCCACCACCACCCTCCACGCCTGGACCCCGATCAGCACCGAAGACACCATCCGCACGATGAACTCCATCCACTCCGGATCACCGACCGACCCCTGCCCTCACCACGTCTTCAACAAGGCCGACGCTGTCATCGCACCCCACCTGCGAGACATCATCAACACCTCCTTCGACACCGCCATCTTCCCTGAAAGCTGGAAACACGCCGAACTCAGCGCTCTACTCAAGAAACCAACAGCGGACCCCACCGACCTCAAGAATTACCGCCCCATCTCGCTTCTCCCGTTTCCAGCCAAAGTCATCGAGAAGACCGTCAACAAGCAGATGGCCGCCTTCCTCGAGACGAACGGATCTCTCGACCCCTCACAGTCCGGCTTCCGAGCCAAACACAGCACCGAGACCGCCCTCATCGCCGCCACCGATGACATCCGAGCCCTGATGGACAATGGAGAAACAGCGGCCCTCATCCTCCTAGACCTCTCCGCGGCATTCGACACGGTCTGCCACCGCACCCTAGTACGGCGCCTCAGCAACATCGGAATCCAGGACAAGGCGCTGGAATGGATCATCTCCTTCCTCGACGGAAGAACACAGAGAGTCCGCCTACCACCGTACAAGTCAGAGGCCTCCGAAGTCATCTGCGGCGTCCCCCAAGGATCATCCCTGAGCCCCACCCTCTTCAACGTCTACATGAGCCCCCTCGCGGCCATCGTACGCAAACACCACCTCAGCATAATCTCCTACGCCGACGACACCCAGCTGATCCTCTCCCTGACCAACGACCCCGCCGCCGCCAGAGCCAACCTGCACGAAGGGATGAAAGAGGTAGCCGAGTGGATGACGACCAGCCGCCTGAAACTGAACTCGGACAAGACGGAGGTCCTCATCCTGGGCTCCTCACCCTCCGCCTGGGACAACTCCTGGTGGCCTCCCGCCCTGGGCACCGCACCCAAACCGACAGACCATGCACGAAACCTGGGCTTCATCCTGGACTCCTCCCTCTCCATGACCAGGCAAGTCAACAGCGTCTCCTCGGCGTGCTTCAACATCCTACGCATGCTACGGAAGATCTTCTGGTGGATCCCCACAGAGACCAGGAAGACCGTCACCCAGGCCCTCGTCACCAGCCGACTGGACTACGGCAACGCCCTCTACGCCGGGACCACCGCCAAGCTCCAGAAGAGACTCCAGCGGATCCAAAACGCCTCAGCCAGACTCATCCTCGACATCCCACGATCCAGCCACATCTCCGGACATCTGAGAGACCTTCACTGGCTCCCCGTCAACAAGAGAATCACCTTCCGCCTCCTCACCCACGCACACAAAGCCCTACACGACCAAGGCCCGAGCTACCTCAACAGCCGAGTCAACTTCTACGCTCCCAAACGCCACCTCCGATCAGCCAACCACGCCCTCGCCGCCGTCCCCCGCATCCGAAGAGCGACTACAGGAGGAAGGTCCTTCTCCTACCTGGCCGCCAAGACCTGGAACTCCCTCCCGTCCGACCTGCGCCTGACCCAAGACCACCTCTCCTTCAGGAAGAAGCTGAAGACCTGGCTGTTCGAGCAGTAGCGGCACCCCCCCCCCCCCAGCGCCTTGAGACCCTACGGGTATGTAGCGCGCTTTATAAGTGTCACTGATTGATTGATTGATTTATGCGTGATTCCACAATTTGCCCTGGTGTGGAAATTTGTTTTCATCCCAGGTTTTCAGGTCACTCAGTCTTAGCCACAGGAGTTACCTGATCGTGCCACTATTTGTTCTTCATAGAGCAAACTCAAACGTAATGACAGCAGAGCACTTTATTTGTGTGCTGATGTCACTGGTGATAAGAGTGGCTCAAATCCACCTGAGCGACTTACCTCACTCATCTATCATTCTCATATAATAAGCCAGCCAGGCAGTGGAGAAGAAATGAAGTATATTTATTGGCCATAATATTCATCTGCAGATGGGCCCCGTCAGGTCTACACCCCAGGGAGTGCACCGAGAGGACTGCATCCTCTCATCACAGCAATACATTATCACATAGCATGGCAGAGTAAAACCACGCCCAAACTGGAAAAGTACTGGGCTCAGCAGAGGGTGAACAATGAACTCATACATGAGGCATCTGCACCTGCGAAGGCAACACTGTTATCTCCCCTCAAGGCCACAGAGCCGAAGCTCTGCTACTCCAGGGCATGGGAACATTTCTGCAAAACTAACTCAAGGCAAGAAATGCTGAAACAGGGATTTTCTGCTCATAAGGGAGGGGGGAAAACTGTACCATGAGACATTGGAGCTGCAGAGCAAATGTCAGCATCAGAAATCTGTCTGCCATAGACAAGCTTCTCTCTCTTATAGGAAAGTATACAGAAATATCAATAATGGGAACCTAACGTAGGGAAGGCAATGTACTACAACAAGTCTTCTAACTTAGAAGGCAAAAATAAGACAAAAGCTTAACCATTACAGAAACAATTCTATCCAACTGAAGCTTGCATATTACAAAAATATCTCAGTGGGTTGCAGCACATAAATAATAGGCTGGAACTGCATATTGGTTAGACACATTAGGCTAACATATTCACAACATCATTAAGACATTCTGTAACAGGAAAATTACAATCTATCAGACCCTGCTTTTAGCCTAATGTGGCTAACATAAGTACAGCCTTTATTGCTTAAAGGAGGGACTGTACAATTCTGAAGGAGAGAAGGGGGACGGCATCACTCATCAATCAATGGTCGGGATATGAAATACTAGGATGAGCATGATCATAGAAGTAGTGCAGTATACTATAGGACAGGAAGTGCAGAGGAAACAAGTAAAAGAACAACCCCTGCAATACCTACTAAAACAATAATTATACTCTGGGTGTGAGGCACCCTCCCTTTTGACTAATCTAAGCATGTGTTCTCGGGGTACCATTGCTCTATAACACTATGTCATGATCGGACAACTTAAAAAGACATCACAGTTCAAGTCATGAGCAGGAATTAATGCAATTAATATCAAACTGTCATTATCAGAGAAAACAACCTATTGAATTATATACTTAGTGTTCACTTGCATTATCAGCGAGGACCTGTATCTAACATCCATGAAGTAGATCTTTATCGGGCTGAGAAATGTTTTTTTTACTACACTACTCAAAGTATACTAACCCTCACAGCTACTTCCATAGGGCAAGAGTACAAGCAACATTTTTTTCACCCTTGTGTGTGTATGAAGGCAATGACCCACACACCCAATTTTCTGCAGTACTATAAGTAACATGTGTCTGGTGCAACAATGGAATACTACGTCATCCTAATGAACTTCCCAGTGCTCCTCCTCGTGAGGAACTAGGGTCACTCTCATGTGGTGTTGGAATAGTACTCATGAGGGTATGCGCCAAGCAACAAGAAACTAATTCTCTAAAGAGAGAAATATGAAAGCAATAGTTAGGATACAAACAAACACAGTATTAAATTTGTAGACCATAAGAACCAAGCGAAATCAGGACATCTGGACAAGGAGCCGCAAAGGCTGCTCCTCCTGGGGAATAGGAACCTTCAAAGGGACTCATTTTCCTAGCTAAAAGTCCAAAGTAAACTAGGAGAAAAACAGTTCACACTGAGGCCAACCAGAGGGGATCTTCTCCCTTCAAGGGATCTTCTCCCTGTGTCCGTTAAAGCCTCACAGGCAGACTTCTATTGTTCATTCCCTAACTCCCTTGATGGAGTCGCACAGCTTCACGACTTAGAGGAGCACTTAATCTGGGCCCAGGCGCAATCCTAGTGTCCCACCTGACAATATCTCGACAGTGCACCAGGGCTCTTCCAGCCGTCCATCCCTAACACTTTCTTTAGTCCTTCCCTACTTCCCTTACTCAGCCCTTCTTCCGGTGCCCTGCTCTCCTTTCCTGGGCCACAGATTGTATTGAGTGCTCCCTCGCACCTCTGTATCTGTGAACAGAATGGGGGGCTCAATGGCAGGGGACTTAGCCGCTGATGTTTGCTCACTGTGATCAAGAGAGACCTCACCACTAGCAATCAGAGCCGGCCTCTTCTCCTTTTGATCAGGCTCCTCACCTCTCAATAAAGCATCCGAGAAGCTTATTTGTCATCAGCGATGCCCTTTCTCACCCACTCATCATAGGGCAACAGAAGCGGGACCCTCTTCACATGGCTGACGTGGGTGCACGACTTATGGCCCCGGATCCTGAGTGCGGTTTGGGTGGCAAGCAGCACCTGCCCCGGCTCTCTTCACCTCGGATCCAAGCAAGACTTCCGCTGGTATCTTCGGATGACGACTCAGTCCCCATGTTGAATGGTGTGTCCAGGACCCTCCGGTTGCGGCTTCAGTGTGTCTGCTACCTGCTGATGAAGGGAACTAAGATCTTTAGTCAAAGCATACAAATAGTCTGTCAACAAAGGGTATTCAATATCAGCAAAACAATTTGGTCTCAGGACACCCCAAACATTTGCTAGGCGGTGTGAATTGGAATGAAAAAACATCTCAGGCCTATCAATAAATTTGTGCTGACAATAGGTAATACATTACATATCTCACTTTTTTCACTGTATTACCTGTGGATGGACGTATGGGTTAATTCTAAGAGAAGAGAAAAAATAAAACAAAACAGACATGTTGTATTCCCGCATTTTCACTTGAGAACCCTCAAAAAGGAAATTTCAACGCAAAACAACTATATTTTGCTCATGACCATGCTCACATACTATAGAAGCAGCAGGAAACTAACTTCTACAAAGCTATAATTTCAACAGAAAAAAATATTTTGCTGAGGATATTTTGCTGAGGATCACACAAGCATCTTTCACCTTTTTCACTATTTACACCATGTAACATTTTTTTTTTAGGGGAAAACCTGTTCACCATCTCTAATTGTGATTGTCAGCTCAACTATACAGGCTAACTGATAAGAGACTTGTGATATCTGTGCCCCTTTACTTAGTGCTGCACAATAATGATGTCGTTACCTAGAAATGTGAAACAAAAAAAGTACAGAACTATTGTTCCCTTCAAAGGTCAAATAAGGAAACACTAGTCTGGGGCGTCTTCTCTAATAAAGACAATCAGTTTATTTTCACAGACTAGCTAATAAAGAACTAGCAATGTACTCGCACGTCTACAATAATGGTGTTATTACCCAACACTTGTAGAACAAAACTACCCAGATCTAATTCCCCTTTTAGAGCAAAGCAGGACAGGCTAATAAAAATTTGAGAAGAGGAGGGAGCAATATAAATGTTACCTAGTCCGAATTTATAGGAGAGCTAGCGGGGAGCTAGCTTCCTCCCCCATTTTTGACAGAAGGAAATCTGAGTCGCCAGTCAACACCATCAACTCCCGGGTGTAGCACTGGGCATAAACAAAATTCTAAGATATACATAGCACTTTTGAGAGGGCTAGAACATCTTTTAGCACATGTACAAATGTCATTGCCATAAAATGATGTGTGTGCCTATTAATATCGAATACAAGGTAACTAAGGAGAATTCATTATAATTATTTATCTATTACAAAACACACTACTTCTTTTGAGGCCTTTTATTCCCATGAAGGAGTAAGGAAAAGGAAATGGGACTGGGTCACAGCTAAAATCCCCCATAACCAGGCACTATGCAACATTCATTAGGGAAATGGCGGCAAGAGGGAAATCTATAAAAGAACAAAAATTACTTAGGTAATGGTCAGGCTTGTGACACAACACCATGAGTACACCGTAGAACTCTTGTTTTTTTCTTTTATACCATTTAACCAAATAGACATACACTGCTGTAGTGTTGTCTGTGAAATGTAGGGACCAGAACAAATTCCCCACAGAGGAGCTTGTACTAGTATCAAAAATAGAATTGTCAAAACAATACAAAACAGAAACATACATAAAATAGGAGCAAGCATACCAAGGCAGCAGGTATACTTGCTGTGCTAAGCACAGAAAGCATAGACAAATCCCAGCAACACATGCAAAGGAGCTGTGACACACAACACAATGCCATGCATTTCATGCACAGTGAAACTGCAGCCCAAAACCCAGTATGCTGGCCTCCTTAATTTGTCAGCCTTAAGATCGATCAGCATACCTACCACGCAGAATAGAACAAACAATGCACAATAAGCCAAAGAAAACATAAAACACACAATGTTTGAATGCGTATAATAAAATAATACACAATAATACATATACCAAACACAAGGGCCACAAAAAGGAAAACACAATATTAGTTACTCAAAGGACTATATTTTTCTCATGCATGTCATGCATCATGCGGTGTCAGTGCACACATAATCTGTCTAGCACAAAGTTGCATCAATACTCACCATAACACAGAGATACAAATATTTCCCATTGCACTGAAATGAAACAAATCAAACCACAAAAAAAACAACAACACACAAAATATTGGACAGAAAGGCAACCACTTAGTGAAAATACCTTCTAGAAATACTTACTTTAAAACCTATGCTTGGAGCTCATTCACACCCTAACATCCTTTCAATGTAAAAAGAACCCCAAGTTCTCTTCTAAAAAAAAGAAAAAAAACCCTGTCTGCTGTCTTAGACAGGACGAGCCCCCAACCTCCAGCAAAAAAGACAAAATATTTAGCAGCATTAAAAAGAGAAAAAGATATACATTTACTTTCACAGCTTTCAATTGTCATGAACCAGGAATTTCCATACTGTGCGTAAACTTTTTATTCTTGTTATTAAAGGTACCAAATCTATTTCTGCACAGACATCTTTCCCTGTCTAAATGGGCCTTTTTATAACCAATGCACTTTCTCATCTTTAAACGAAAAAAAGGCATCTTACTTCTGGGTAAAATCACAGCTCTAACTGTGTTATGTTAACATTTTGACATTTGCACAAAACACACACTCTGCACCTCCACTCAGCGGGTGGGGCACTGGGCCCACTGCAATGGTGTCCCATGGACAAACTGCATACAAAGACTGTTATACAAATCCAATATATACACACATATATACATTCCCACCGGACCACTCTTATGAGCAACACAATCAATATTAGATACCTACCCTCGCATGATCAGTTCTCTTCACTAGGGATCCACTAGCAAAAACACTAATCAGTATGCCAATCAGAGACCCCCAAATCAATATTTATTTAAATAGAAAACCTGTATACTATGACATGGACCAACAGTGAAACAAAAAAATTCAACAACAAAAATGGACACAACAGACAACCAATAAATCTTTTTCTTCTTGCCTTTAAACTGCACACAAATCAATCACTTATTCTTAATACTATTCAAACAATAGGAGTAACATGTTCTTAAACTATTGCATCTGAAACACTCACTAACATATCTAGTAAATTAATTTTTCTCAAAACAATCCTTCTTTTCTCTGACGAGGCCATTTTAAAGTGTAATTCTCTATGTCCAAATGGAATAACCTGTTGGAAATTATTCATAAGTTTGTTCCTGATACTAAATCACATGTGTTTTGAACAACTGCATTATACTTTAGTCTAAACCAACAGCAGTTTGCACTCACTTCACAATCTTCTGTCTGTCTCTTCTCTTGCTCTCTGTGCTCTGCGAACCCATTGGAATGCTGTTATCACATCAAGGTCAGAACTGCTCTGCTCTTTCACACACTGTTATTCTAAACCTTACCAGCCCAGAGTTCTACAACCCCATTTATTTTATTGTGGACTGAAACACATCCACTCAACAGGTCTGTTTTAAAACTAACTAAACAACTCCAGCTCTCCACCCCCTTTGGAGGCCTCTTTTGCCTGTATTTCGCTCTTACCGTCTTCCAAGAGCTAAGAATTCTGGGCTGCTAGCCAGCCTTCCTGGCTCCCCTGGCATTCATCACCAAGGCCAAATCTGCCTCGCACTCTGCGCTCGTCTTTCTGGCGCTGACAAAGCCAATAAGCCTTCCTAACTCTTTCTAACATGCAATAATTAACCCTATTTTAAAAAATACATTTCTCATTTTTTTCACTTCCTTCTAACTTTACACTCTTTCTACATTCTTATCAATATACATTCTAATTACTGGTAATCAAATCCTTATTATTTTCTTCATCTACTGTTCACAAATTAAGGGGATGAAAGAAACCAAATTCTTTTCCATTGAGCACAGCCCTACATGCACTTTTAAACTACATGAAAAACGCACTGATAGCCAGGCACAACCATCTCCGGTAGCTCACAAGGACCAGACAATCTAACTCATGCAAAAAGATGCACTCACGTCATTCAAACAAACATTTACATAAACAAAAGGCAACCCACAGACTGCTCTCAAACCAAACCAATTATAACCAAATCAAACATATTACATGAAATACATACCCCATCCTCTTAATCACTGCTCACATTGGCCCACTGAGCCATTACAAGCAAATTTAAATGGGAACACTCTGCACATTCCAAATGTACACATTCTGTCTTCTTTTAAAACTAAACTGTTGATCTGTCCATATTCTGGGCTATCATAAGTCCTCTCATCTGTCTTTGCTGAACCTCTTTCTGCCACAACCTTAGGGAATTAAACATGCTCTGACAGCTGTACCTAGCAAACAGTCTCTCCTGCAAGTAATCTATCTTAACTGCATCAAAAATATTAAATAAAATCAGGATAAATCCATATTCACATGCATCTCAAAAATTAAAAGAGTCTTCTACAGGAGCGGGTTGGCTCTCGGCTCAATCTGACATCAATTGAACTGCAGCAACACCTAAAACTTCGCAACTTACTGAAACACGGCATCTTGCACACTCAATCAAACACCACCAAACTCACCCAATCCGACACCGCCAAAGAACCCACACATACCCGGACACAAAAAACCAAGCAACTATCTCCACACACAACCACTTACATTCGCCCACGCACATACATCCTATGCATTAAGTCCCTGCCAAACACGTGTTACCATAATGGGACAAGGCCCGTCAACCAAGTCCTGGAGAACCTGGACTCTACCGCAGACCGAACAGTACACTAACTGTTCTAAGGTTGGAGGACACATCCGCCACCCGGGCGGCACTACAGATCGCTGTGCACTTTACCACAGGAGACCTAGGACCCACTCTCGCCGAAGCGCCAATCTAGGGGTTCGGGGTGAGTTCCGGAGCCTACCCGCAATGAGCCACGCCTCCACCACAGTACCACCCGGTCGGATGACCACAAACAAACGTCCTCCCAACCTCCGTTAAGTCTGTCAGAGCACCACTCGCACTCTGAGTTCCCCGGAGCACACTAGACCCAGGAGCGCACCAGCTCCTTTACCACTGGAGACACACCAGTCTCGGAGACACACAGGCCTCTTAACCACTGGAGACACACCGGTCTCTGGAGCACCCTAGCTCCTTCAATCACCAGTTGGACCACTCACCTCCTGTTTGTGGAACCCGACATCCACTGTTCTCCACCGCCGGCTGCTGGGACCAACACGGTCGGCTCCAAAGTTCTGCCTTCTGGACCCCGGCGCAGGATCATGAACCGGGACCTCTCCTGATCAGCAGGGTGGGGCAGCGCTGCGAGAACGAAGCTCGGCATCAAAGTGGGTACCCAGACCCACCATGCCGACCAGAGGGTCCCCGGCCTTCTGCTACCCACCTACGGGTGAGAAAGATCCTTATTGCGGGGTTCCTGTTCGGGCGCCATCTGATAAGAGTGGCTCAAATCCACCTGAGCGACTTACCTCACTCATCTATCATTTTCATATAATAAGCCAGCCAGGCAGTGGAGAAAAATTAGACATATATTTATTGGCCATAATATTCATCTGCAGATGGGCCCTGTCAGGTCTACACCCCAGGGTGTGCACCGAGAGGACTGCCTACTCTCATCGCAGCAATACATTATCACATAGCATGGCAGAGTAAAACCACGCCCAGACTGGAAAAGTACTGGGCTCAGCAGAGGGTGAACAATGAACTCATACATGAGGCATCTGCACCTGCGAAGGCAACACTGTTATCTCCCCTCAAGGCCACAGAGCCAAAGCTCTGCTACTCCAGGGCATGGAAACATTTCTGCAAAACTAACTCAAGGCAAGAAATGCTGAAACAGGGATTTTCTGTTCATAAGGGAGGGGGGAAACTGTACCATGAGACATTGGAGCTGCAGAGCAAATGTCAGCATCAGAAATCTGTCTGCCATAGACAAGCTTCTCTCTCTTATAGGAAAGTATACAGAAATATCAATAATGGGAACCTAACGGAGGGGAGGCAATGTACTACAACAAGTCTTCGAACTTAGAAGGCAAAAATAAGACAAAAGCTTAACCATTACAGAAACAATTCTATCCAACTGAAGCTTGCATATTACAAAAATAGCTCAGTGGGTTGCAGCACATGAATAATAAGCTGTAACTGCATATTGGTTAGACACATTAGGCTAACATATTCACAACATCATTAGGACATTCTGTAACAGGAAAATTACAATCTATCACTGGCTTCCCATGACTTTGCTGACAAAACTATAAAACTATTTCAAAAGAAGCCTCACACCTCAACAGAGGCAATCAAACATTATCAGACAATATTAGGTCACAGGAGGTGGCGCAGAACTTGCTTCCAGGTTGCAAACTGTGAGGCATATTTACGAGAAAATGTCAGAGCACGGAACTGCACTAAATTTGGTAGCGCCACGCTCTGACAGTTTAAAAATGCAGGGATGCACTGTATTCACAAGAATAAGCACACCCTTTGTTTGCCCTAGTGCTGGTGCTAAATTCAGCTGCCTAGCACCAATGCAGGCTCCTGCATTGCATTTGATCTTTTGCTCTTTCTATGTGTGCTGCCGAATGCAGCACACATAGAAAAAGTGAAAACGAGGTGAAAATACAGTATGATGCCTCATTTCACCATTCTAACGCCTCTCTTGCATGGAGGTACTTTTTGGTGCTGGCTCAGATTTACACCTCCTTATAAATCTGGGGCACTGTCAAAAGCAAGGGGTGTTGCGGTGGAATGCCCACAGCAACACCCATTGCACTCCCCTTTCACGCTAAGTGATGTGTGTAAAGGGGTCTTATTTGCAGGCCGCTTTGTAAATATAGAGAAGGGCATAGCAGCCCCAGAACGTCGCTAAAATTGACAATCTGTTGGCGATATCCCCTTGTAAATATGCCCCTGAAATTGCATGTTTCATCTGGCGCAGGACGAATATTTATCTTTCTTGTTCAGCATTTCATTAAACCAGGAAAGTCAGTAGAAACAAAAAAAAAGATATTTCAAATGCTTATTTTAAAGTAACCCTGTTTTCACTTTTCAGACTGCTTGCGTTTCCCTTTAATAATTGCCTCAACAATAGGATAGACAGAAGGACGGGGCTCATCTACGGCGTGTCCTTAATTTGAGCCCTTAGTCCTTGCCAGAGTTAGACATTTGCACCCAACCTAGGCTCTACCATCCTTAGAGCTCAGCCCCCTTATAATTTTAAATGGCTCATGAGAACTCACTCGTATCAAAGTGCTAGTCAAACAGATGTTAAAGCTTGTGGGTATGAGGAAACCTGTATTTCTGAATATCACCTTCCTCAGAGGATTTTAGAAGAACGTCTAAACCAAAGGCTCCTTGATATCCTTGGAATATACCCCCAGCTCTTTAGGGGAGTCCTATTAAGTATAATGAACATTAATATTTGTAAGATATGATAGACTTAGTCACATTCTGCGGTGGAGAGGTGGGAGGACGTAATTTTGCTTGACACCAATGAACCAGAGTAGAAAAAACAATGGGGTCTATATGTGGCTGAGCTGCACCTTGTGTACAGCTTCACGAAAATTAATCAACCTGATAGTCTCCATACTATCAATGTAAATGGAGATAACTAGTTGGTCTTTGTTTTGGAACCCCGTCTTGTTGAGGAATACCTAGACTGGCCTTTGAAATGTGTCCTGTATTCGAAAAAGTAGTTGTCTCAAGCCTATCAACTTGCAAATGCTACAATTGACAATATATGTAAAACAAGAAGTCAGTCAAGATCAGCACATGCAGCAGCACTACTTGCAAGCAGCAGCTATAGACCTAGCAATTTAGGACAGAGAGGGAAAAAAGCTTCTAGACAAATGGATCTGCCAGCCTTATTTTGTGGAGATCAATTTTTCTACAATTCCTGTTGACAGACTACATCAAGAAGAAAGCCAAAAATTGTAGAAAGTTCTTCATGAGAATCACCTACTCAACTCAGAAAATGCCATTAAGCTGTTTTATCATATCCCCATTGTCCAACATAAGCAAACAGGAGCTTATATCTGATCTAGAAAGAAATCTAAGAGGATTGAAGAATGGAAAAGTCAGCGAACAGCACAGAATTCAATAACAACACAGGAGAAGACCACCAAACTCATTCAAGCAGGCCGAAAACGAACCTTGATCAGTTAAATGGCTTCTCATTCTCTAAGTCAGAAATACTATTCCACCTGCATCGAATTCACAGGACATTTCACAAATGAAGGCTCTGCCAGGGTATGGAAGTGATGCCTTTACCTGGATGACTGGCACTCAACCCAATCGCTAGTTCAAAGAAGGTAGGACAAGTTCCTCAGATTCAAGATTTTACAGTCCTTTACTGCCCAGAAAATCCATCTGGAAACCAACTATAGTTATGATGCCCCAAGAATCAAGAGTGAATTGCCTATGAGGAGGCTGTCAATGCAATTCTGTGCAGAAGACTTGCTTTAGAGAAAATTTGATCTAAAATGAACTTGTGTGGACTCAAAATGTAGTGTTGATACCTAGGCAAACCAATATAATTAAATGCATGTGTTTCCATGCATGCATCTGTGATTATCCTGTGGCTGAGACTTTTATGCAGGAAATGTGCAACTCTTGGAACTTGTTGGTTCCGAAAATGTATTTAACATGGGAGTGTTTTTTTGATTATGTTCTTGGAGGCATCTGGGGAACATTGCACAAAATACATAAAGCAAATGTAATATGGAAATTGTCAAATTACATATTTCCCCCGGCTATTTTTCTCGAAGAATTGTTTTTGACTCCTAAGGATAAGGATTTATCTATGTCATCAAAGTGCTATTTTCATTTCAGGAGCACATTTTTATTCAGCAGCTTGGGTTGTAGTATGCTGTGGTTACACCAGCATGAGGCCTCGAGGCATGGCACGGAGAGGTATCCCATAAGGCTCAATACAAGCTTGGCAGGGGAACGGATTCTGTGAGCCTGATTACCGGTTTAGGAGCTATTTATTGGACGTGATAAATAAGTATTCCATGAGGCACGTTATGTACCAGGTGCAATAAATAACACCTTTTATGAGGTATTGGGGAAAAGATGCCGATTTTGTTGTTTAACAAAATCGGCATGATACAGTAAATACCATATGCTTTTCCGCTCAATTTTGGGAGCTTTGACCTGCCGAAATTTAATGAAGGTTGAGTTATCTACTGCATCTGATAATTATCGGATGTGTTAAATACCTTCACACTGGTAATTCTGAACCATGCATAGACAGAGGTTTACACATAGGTCGGAATTAACAGATCACCTTGTACTCAAGCCCAATAGGTTTTGTCTTCCATCAGAAAGGAGGAATAAAGGGTGTGGGAAAACATGTTTGGTCACACTGGCAAGGACCAATTTTGAAGGCAGAAAGAAGCCCACAAACTTCTGAAACTGCACCAGTTGATATATTTTTTTTTGAGGCATCGACAAAGTGGGCCCTGGCCAAGGGCCCCAGCTTTTCAGGGGGGGTCCTCACAGCCAGCCCTGTTCTGCCAAGTATCTTGCCTTGATGACCATTAATAATTCTTAAACAGATTGTTTTAAATACTGTTTTCCATTCATTTGTTTTTTAATGTGGATGATGGGTGAGAGTCTACTACAGACATTTTGCAGAGAAACGTTGTGTTTATGTTTCATGCAGCATCCATAATTGTTGTTGATTTTAAATCAAAACAGAACCTCACACGCGAGAAATGGAAGGGTGTCACAGAGAATATTTGCGGTAATATTAGTGCTGCTGAGTTACAATATTGAAAACAAAGGTCACTATCCCTGGATATTAGATGTAAACACATTTAGAATTTGGACACGTGCGCCTGTGCACTGTCAGTGACCTGGCCAAAGACGGCATGAAAAAGCTGAAATTGGATCATAAATTCAAAGCTGTCCCAAAAAGGGGCCCCAAACTAGGTTTGTCCCAGGGCCCCCAAACACTTAATTGGTCCCTGCTTCACCACTGTCTAGAGCTTAACATACATTTACCCAATAGGTGTGAGGTCAACCTTTAGTGCCTCAACCAATGTGTCCATACCCCCTCAAACATTTTCCATCAGTTGTTTACCTCATAGATTGCTCTTTCTGCTCCAATGTACCAATCCATATTGGTACAATCTTTGTATCACGTGACTGCCTTGTAGTTTGGCCAAATTTCTTTTACGTCTATAAGTCCCAAATACTAAACTAACTATGAGTACCATGGTGAAGGGTTGTCCCCGCACATCCCTGATATCACGGTTCAACCATCCATAGTGGCCATACATTTTGTTGCTATCAGCAAGTCCTCAGTCACTGAGACCCTGTAGTTTTCAATTCCAGGACATGACCATTTGTTGTGGTACAAAAAAACTTGTTATCTATATCCCCTTAGGCACATATCATCTTACTCTTGTTTCTAAGATGGTACAAGCTTGTACCATTTTAAAAACAAGAGTAGGTGTATATTACACCCTGGCCAGAGGTGTGAATTGTGCCAGGCAAAAAAGCACAACTGAGAAGAGCCCATAACACGATAGCAGAAGAGGATCACCTGGGCAGATCAGCCACCTTGTTATTGGCGGATATGGACAACGCATTTGATTCCATAAGCTGGACCTACCTTTTTGTGCTGCTAGAATGATATAACTTTGGTCTGTAATTTATAGCATATATTCGGGTCCTATATACTGACCTGACTGCCGCTGTCCAAGTGGTATACTACGTCTCGGCACCCTTTGCGGTCAGGCGCGGCACTTAGCAAGGATGCCCCCTATCTCCCCTTCTTTTTGCACTGTCTATAGACCCTCTTGCTATATGGGTCCATAAAGATGCGCTGATTAGGGGCTTCGAATGGACGGCTGACATATGGGATTGCATTGATTTATACACTGACATATTTTATTTTTCCATACAGACCTGTATAAATCAGGACCTCGAATCCTGCAGAATATGTGAATATTCAGAGAAACATCGGGTCTGCATATGGATTTACATATGCCAACCATCTGGCCGCTGCGGGGCACCCTTGGGGGCAATAACTGGGCAGCGAATCTGATGGAGCCCATGGAAGGACTGCAATATTTGGGGGTCTTCTTAGTGGAGAAACAAAAGATATTGTGGGACCGGACCATTGATACCACGATCGACAAAGTACGAACTGATATAACATTTTGGTTGGGACTATCGATTTCCCTTAATGGGAGGTTGGCTGCCTTTAAATCGGTCTCCCTCCCACGGCTACTTAATCATCTACAAAATCACCCTTATCGGATTCTTCTATCCTGGTTCCACCACATTAATGCTATGTTTGGTCTGTTCCTGTGGGGTGGATGTGCGTACCGAGTCACACTACACACTTGCTTCCAATTTACCTATTGTGGAGGTATTGCAGCAGCAGAAGTTTAGGCCTATCACGCGGTGCCACACCTACAGGTGCTCAATGACTGGTGGTATGGGCCCAGCGTATGGAGTAGAACACAGGGTACCTAATGACCTCACACTCACCACATATCTCTACAGCACCTCGAAGTTACAAGTAATACCATCAGCCACCAGAGTGGTGATTCATACCTGGTGGCAATCGCTCTGCCGGATGGGCTGGCGGCGGTACATCACACTTGAAACACCACTATGGCACAACACATTGCTACCTCACCTAGCAGATCTGCAGGGCTTTCATAGATGGGATCTAATAGGAATCTCTTCTGTCGGGGATGTTATGAGCAACATTACACTTAAGTCGTTCCAAGACTTAAAAAAAAAAAACGACATGCCAAATTCACAGTTCTATAGATACCTGCAATTCCGGCATGTTATTATGCCCCACATCACTACACTTGATTCACTACCGGTCATTAACACATTAGAGGGCAAACTCCTGATGGGAGACCTAGGCGACCACAAATCTCAAAAATATAGCAATCTCTCATTACACATAGTGCTACAACCCTTGAGACTCTAAAAACAGCAGGGCAGGCAGACATAGACCCCGTGGACTCAGATGACTGGTCGGAGGCACTAGAATCTTCCTTGAGGTGCTGCCATATCATCACCATTAAGGTTAATTCAATTTAAATATCTACATGGGGCCTACTATACATGCTAAAGACTTTGGAGAGCTGGTCTGATAGAATCCCCCATATGCCTACAATGCCGGAACGGCAGGGGGAAATTCCTACACACAGTATGGTCATGCATGGCCTTAGACAGATTCTGGGCGGGGGTGCTGGCCTGCTAAACAGGAATACTGGGATGGGAACTCCCCAAATCCCCGAGGCTTACACTACTTCACATCACCGATGAGGTTGGGGACAACAGATATAAGCGTCACCTACTGTGGTCGGGTCTAAGCCTTGCTAAGCAGGATACAACCAAGCTAAAGAAAGCTGACAACCTTCCGACAGTCAAGGCATGGAAAAATGGGATGGACTTCTGCATGGGACTAGAAATTTCTGTCTTCCAAGCACGAGGATGCCCACAGAAACACACAGAAATATGGCGGCGATGGACAGAGTCTGCGGTCTTCCACTGGCACAGCAGACAACGGCGTCTGACACAATAGATACTGAAATACAGACAGTCGATTCAGGGGTTCGATAAACTCTGTTTAATTTCACGATTGGAATATGGGGGTGGTGTGGGGGAGTCATAAACCTGCAGAAAGGAACAAATGCATTGGGTTTAATTGTTGCATGTGGTTTGTAATAATCTGTGCGATGATACCAGCTATGCTAAAGTATATGTCTACTTGTGGCCCACTGGGCCAAAAGACTACAGATAAATTAATAAAATTTGTTATGAAAAAAAAAGCACAACTGATCACGACCTCACTAGGATATAAGCATGCTTTTCCAAATCTGGATCGTCCATTGGGCCCAGGTCTACCTCCCTTCTCAAACAGAGATGCTCCAGGGCATTATTCAACGAAGTGCTATATATAAGAGATAATTCATTTGTCTGCTATGGGTGGTTAAGAGTTTCTATTCCAGGGATGATTCATCCAGTATATCATCTGCAAGTACATTTCTTAAAAGCAGTTTAAAGCATAGGTATTAATATTTCTTGGTGGTAGCTTGTTTAAATTCGGATTGCAATTAACACCACCCTGAGGATCCCCAACCCGCATTTCAATGATTATCGCATACCTTGAAGCCTGCTAATCTGCCAAGGCAAACCGAGCTAATTGAACAGAAATTTGCATACTTTCAAGGGAGCAGGCAAACTGAAGGACAGAGAGATTCCAAAGGGATTGGCATAGATTAAATTTTGTACGCGAATGTTCTTGAACTTTGAACTCTTTATTTTTCATTTCTGGGGATGTGTTTGCTCTACTCCATTTGTATTGCTCTGCATAAAGGTGAGTAACCATTTGGGTTATTCTATTCCATACTTCTTGAGGAAAGTTTTTTTATTTGGCGTTCACCCTGAAGTAAAGTTTGGAAATATACATACTAATGTTAAATTGATTAATTTTTTTCGACATTTAAACTAATTTATATATAATTATTAAATACGCATTTTAATATTTAAAATATAGTAATAAACATATTTTGCGATTCCTTGGTATTCCTTAATTGCGACTCGCAAATTGCGAGTCGCAATTAAAGATTGGCTTCCCATTCATTCCTATGGGCCTAGAGGCCAATAGGAATGAATGGGAAGACATTCGCAATTTGCGAGTATCCATTAGGTACTCGCAAATTGCGAATGCAATTTCAAGGGTGCAAGGATGTCATAAGGACACCCTGTTGCGCCCCTGAAATGAGCACGTGTGAACATGTGGCTAAGGCTAAGGCTCTAAGGCCCTAAGGGCATTTATGTGCACCACATGGCACTTAGAAAAATGCCAAAAAAGTGAATTTTTCAATGAATTGCAAATTACCACTAACTTGAAGTTGGTGGTAATTTGCGATTTCTTAAGGAGAAATCACACAACTTGGGTGCTTTTTACATTGCATTTAAGGAATCGCAATTTGCAATTCCTTAAATGCATTCGCAAAATAGGGAATCACAAATTTTCTGATCCCCTATTTTGCGATGGCCTTTTGGGATGATACACCCCAAAAGGCTTTTACCCGTTCGCAAATGGGAAATGGGCTTCATACATATGCCCCTATGTCTCTAGAATGAACACCACTCCAGTGTTCGCTATTTTGCTGTATGCCACTGCACTCTACGCCACTTCATTCTGTGCTGGTAAACTTATATCGTTCATTTATAATTCATGCACATTCAAGCCACATGCCTTCCTCCACCTAATAAATTATTACAGCCTTGGTAAAGTCTATGGGAGAATGGCCGCATGGCCCCTCCCTAATAATTACAATAAAAGTGTCCCGGGTGGACACTGGGACACCCAAAATAAAAGTTAAAAATAAGAAACAATGAATAATAAATGACCAACAAGAGCAGCTCATTTATTATTCCTTGCTGCTTGAAGAAATGAACTGTAATAACCTGCAAGGGTGCCTTAAACCTTTTTTTTGCCTGTTGATATCCATAGAAGGGGCAGGGGCACCACAAGCATTATTTTATGTTGTGATAAGCCGTAGGGTGAAAGCAGCCCTAGAGCAACATAAAAAGAACAGTAAGTCTCCTGAGTCATTACATCTATGACCACAGGAGAACTTGCATTACATTTTAAAGCAGTCCTAGCTGGAGCTCTGTGCTTTTCAGCTGGAATGTAAAGCCCCCTTGTAGTCAATGCTATAGCTACACTTTGCAGTTTGATAAATGTTAAAAAGAACGAAAAAGTATGTTGAAATTTGTTTTTATTAAAGCTTTATTCAATGTTTTAATAGCCATCACTTTTAATGAACATTGAACTGTGCGAACTAATGAAATACTTTTTATTATAATTATTGGTAATTTTCTGTCAAAGATAATATGTATGCTTTATATATGTTGATAATCTGGCCCCTTCATAAAGCCAATAGGCCCACATTTTATATTTTGGTGTTCTGAGTCTTTGGCAAAGCCAATAGTTCTGCCTTACTTAAAAAGACACCCCTTATATTCAGCCATAGGTACCTGTGGGAGTTGTGGTGCCAGTCCCTTTGCTCAACCCCCTGCTGTGCACAAGCCAGGGCACAGTGAGGGTTTGGACTCGGGGCCTGGCCCATGGCCATCCCCACAACATGCAGGGCCAAAGGCAATGGACAACATGGGAGTGGCTGCCTTGGGGGCCATGCGACGAATCCCACGCCGCCTGGGGTTGGTGTTATGTATGGTAATAAAATATTGCTTTACCTAAAAAAAAAACTGAAATTCATTTAAATGAAAGCTAAAAGTGACATAGTTAGGTGTGGTGATAATATCTTACTTTGCATTAAAAAAATAGAAATTCACAGAAAAAAACAAAGGTTAAAGGGACATTATAGTTGAAAATGTCTGTTAAAACATACAGTTTTAATCAAAACCACTGAAATTTACCAACTATAACTTATCCTCTAAGGAACTTTAACTTGCGCACTCGCTATGCACTGCTTATTATCTCACACATTACATGAGCTATGACATCATTGATAACATGCCTGAAACATCTGAAATAACATTGTTGATGGCAAGACTGGGCAAGTTATAGTTACTTGAGATAACTATAACTGGTGAATTTCATTTTCACCTAAGTATAAATTTCCTTTAACATTTGTTTTATTCAGTGAATATATATATATATATATATATATGCGATTTTTTTTTGATGTCACCTTAATCTTTGTTTTTTTCAGTGAATGTATGTGTGTGTATATATGTTGAAAAAAGGATTTTATTGACGGGAAGTTGAGTGAAGACGCTGGTACTCTGACCTTTGTGCTGCTGTTGGGGCTTTCAAGGAACCCTCCGAAACGCGTCATGCCTAATGTTTTAATAATAAAGACTGGTGTATCCCGAGCCCCGTGGTGCTACCTCTTTCTTCTTTGTGGAGGAGAAAGCCTTGGGATATTTAGCGTGTTTTACCGACACGCGAGGACGGCCCTTCTGCAAGTGTTACAGGAGTCGTTAGTGGCGAAGGAGACTCCCCGACCACCCCGCACGAAGCCTGACATAGAGAACAAGCTGCAAATCTGCAGTCCATACCCTCATGGAGAAATGCCCTTACTTTACGGACATTCCTGACTCCACGGTGGGCATAACTGCGAGGCTGGAAGTGCGGGACTCAAGAGGGAAAACACCATCATGCCCAGAACAGATGCTGGAGTCCTTACCTGTAAACGTGGCAGGTCAGCTACTCATTCGAGAAAAAAGAAATGCTGACAAACGGAACAATCGCCAGCAAGCAAGAAACACTGCATGCTGGGAAATGCAGACCATCTGTGGAGGCAGAGATGATTCCGGGCCATGTTTTCAAGGTAGCCTATACTACCTGTGGAGGAGAAAGCCTTGGGATAACCAAACAGAAGAAACCTTTCCCTCCTGAGGCGGAAGCCGGGAGGTCTCTATCTTTCACTTTACTTGGCACCTTAGAATCAGTATTCTCGAAATTTTATTTTTTATGTTGTTCGTGCTTGACTAAGAAGCATTTTTAAATTGATAAACTGTGTATTTTACTAGAGTGCTCAATAGCGCTTGATTAAAAAGCGCTCAAGATTAGAGACCCCCTCAGTGCAGCTAAGTGCTTTGTGCTCCTCCCCCCCTCCCCTACCCCCGGACCGCCCTCGGCCGAGCATCGACGCCGAGGGCTGGGATTCGATCTTGGCGGCCATATTGGGTGTGGGCCAGGCGAATCGCGCGCTCTAGCAGCGCTATAAAAAGGAAATAGGGACTGTCTTCTAGCGATAACCAAACAGAAGAAACCTTTCCCTCCTGAGGCGGAAGCCGGGAGGTCTCTATCTTTCACTTTACTTGGCACCTTAGAATCTATATTCTCGAAATTTTATTTTGTGTGTTGTTCGTGTTTGACTAAGAAGCATTTTTAAATTAATAAACTGTGTATTTTACTAGCGTGCTCGATAGCGCTTGATTAAATAGCGCTCGAGATTAGAGATCCCCTCAGCGCTCCTAAGCGCTTTGTGCTCCTCCCCCCCTCCCCTACCCCCGGACCGCCCTCGGCCGAGCATCGACGCGAGGGCTGGGATTCGACCTTGGCGGCCATATTGGGTGTGGGCCAGGCGAATCGCGCGCTCTAGCAGCGCTATAAAAAGAACGGTCATGACTCCGCGCAGCGGACGCGTACTGCGGACGTGCCGGACCTGCGCCGGAGTCGTGCCAGAGTCCTGCCCGTTTGCACCCGTTTGCGCCCAGTCGGGCCCACGGCCCAGGACCCCTGTCACACCAGCCCCACCCCCATTAATATATTCACGCTCGGCACTCCTTACCTTAAAGGGGGTACTTCCATCTTCCTGTAGCCACTCTGTGGACCTTGCGCTTGGTTGCCTCTCTTGCAAACACTGCTCTTTTAGGGCAACTGAGGTTACTATTAAAACAATACAGAGTCCTAAAACAAGAAAAGCTGAGGTCGCTTTAAAAATGGCATTGGTTAACTGCCGCTCTTTACCAAAACATGCCACTGAAATCTCCCTACTAATTGAAGATTTGGACCTGGATATTCTTTTTTTAACAGAAACGTGGTTTGGATCTACTTCCGGCCCAGACATTGTCTGAGCCCTTCCCTCTGGATATCTGATCCAACATAGGGATAGAGGACCTAAGGTTGGAGGAGGGATCGCTATTCTCTATAGGGAACACCTAATTTGCCGTATGACTGAGAGTTCTATCCCAGACTGTGAGAGTACACAATTCTCCATCACACTATCCTCAGAACTGTCACTCTCTGGTCTTCTAATTTACCGTCCACCTGGCCCGATAGGTCAATTTGTGGAAGGGCTAATCAAAACCACTCTGGAGCTAGCCAGCACGGTCTCTAACTTTATAGTGTTAGGAGACCTGAACCTCCATTTTAATAATCCTTTGGATACCATTGCAATGGAATTAACTAAAGATTTAGCTGCTTGTGAACTAAATTTGATAGTTCTGCATCCTACTCATTCCAAAGGGAATCTTTTAGACCCCATATTCTCCAACGTTGTAGAACTGACCTCAGCTGAACCATACCCAATTCCCTGGTCAGACCATATGGTAATCCCTTTTTCATGGAAGATAAATAGATCCAGCTCCATTAAACCTTCTCATAAAGCCTTAGGTAGGCGCTGGACGAAACTAGAATCAAATGATTGGATAGAATCATTGAAGCAGAACGAACCTCTGGCCAATCAGAACATCGATAAGGCGAATACAGACTTCAACCGATGGATTGAACAATCACTGGATAGTGTGCTCCCAAAAAAATGTATCACAAATAAAAAAGGTCCTAATAAACAGCCCTGGTTTAACTCAGACCTAAGGTCCCTTAAACAGGAATGCAAACGGGAGGAAAGGCAGTGGCGAAAACATTTTCATACGGAGAACAAAAATTACTACAGATCTACCACAAAAGAAATATAAATCTGCCCTCAACATAGCCAAATCTACCTTTTATGCAGAAAAAATTGAGAAATCTGCTAATGCCCCCAGAGAAATGTTCAAGATAGTTAAAACTCTGGTAAAAGCCCCGGACCCGCCATCATCAGAACTATCTCTTGAGGAATCTGGTGTTCGCTGCAATAAACTAGCAAGCTTTTTTGCCACAAAAATCCAAAATATCCATCTCTCTCTTCCTCCCCTATCTGTGGCTGAATCAATCTCTTCTCTGGTAGGTGACACTGATTTTATTTCACCTCACCTCTCATTTTTCTCTCCGCTCAGTGCAGAACTTTCACCCCCTCTTTTCAATTCCATAAAAAGCGGTTCCCCGCTTGATCCTGCCCCTATGACCATACTAAAACTGGCTCTACCCCATGTCAGCAAGCACATCATCAACTTAGTTACCACCTCGCTGGAATTAGGTATAGTACCACAAGACTGGAAGTTAGCCATGGTAAGGGCCCTGTTGAAAAAACCAAATCTCGATCCTGACGATTTTGCCAACTACCGCCCCATTTTCCTTCTTCCTGGCATCAGTAAGCTTGCCGAAAAATGGGTGAATAAACAGCTGGCATCTTATTTGGAGACCTATGATTTGCTACACCCCACGCAAACAGGATTCCGGAGAGGAAAGGGAACCGAAACAGCTCTGTTGAGGGTGGTTGAGGTTTCCAGGAGGATTTTGGACGCAGGTGGCAGCGCGGCCATTATCCTCCTGGACCTCAGCGCCGCCTTTGACACGGTTAACCACTGTGTCCTTCTATCTCGCCTTGAAAGGATTGGAGTCACGGGCAAGGCCCTTATGTGGCTCGAGTCTTTTCTCAGCGACATAGTTTTTAAGGTTTTCTCAGAGACCAGCTGCTCCCTTCCAGTGCCATTACAGTGTGGGGTACCACAGGGTTCATCCCTTAGCCCCACACTGTTTAATGTGTACATGGCGCCTTTAGCAGAGGTAGTGGCCCCCTTTGGAATCCAGTTAGTAAGTTATGTTGATCACACTCAGCTAGTTGTCTCCTTAAATCAGGTGGAACCCCTCCCGACCAACCTTTGCAGTTGCCTGGAGGCGGTTGTGAAATGGATGGATGCGTCCCATCTGAAGCTGAATGGAGGGAAACTGAGTTGATGCTACTAGGAAAAAAAGCCACATTTAATAATTCCACCCTGTGGCCCTCCTGCATGGGGCTTGGGCCCACTCCAAAGTCCGAGACAAAAAGCCTCGGCTTCTGGCTTGATATGGAATTGTCTTTTAAAACCCAGGCAAGAAAGACAGTGGCCACCTGTTTTGGCCTACTGAAGACAATTCGTAAAATCCTTCCCCAGTTACCCGAAGCAGCCAAGAAAACCATAGTCCAGTCCCTTATTCTATCCAGGCTGGATTATGGAAAAGCGCTCTATCTAGGAGCCACCGCTTCGGTCACTCGACAACTCCAGATTGCCCAGAACTCCGCAGCAAGGTTACTTACTGGTACCAGCCGCCGTGCATCAGCTGTACCCTCGTTGAGGACCCTGCATTGGCTTCCAGTAAGGGAGCGGGTTCACTTCAAGACCCTCTGTCTGGTCCATAAAACTCTTTACAGGGAGGGCCCTCCCATTCTAAATGACATGGTCAGACCATATAAACCATCCAGGGATCTTCGTTCAAACCAGCAAAACCTTCTAATAATCCCCAGGACCAACAGGGCCCGAACAGGGGGCCGCCTCTTTTCACGAAATGCGGCCAAGTTGTGGAATGCTCTCCCTTCACCACTCCGTCAAGGGCCTAACTTGCTGGCATTTCGCAAAAAGTTAAAAACAGTACTGTCCCCTAAGATTTAGATAAGTTGGTCCTTTGTACTTCAGGTTTCTGATTTCTATTTTCCTCTGTTTAACATCAAGCGCTGGGATGCTTCCGAGTAGCCATGTGCTATAGAAAAACCTTTACAATTACAATTACAATATATAATATATATATATATACCCAGGCTCACCATCGGAGTTGGAAGTAGAATTAGCGGTGTTGGAGCATTCATGCACAACATTGGGCAAGCTGGATTTCCTGACGAGCCCCCGTCATTATCTTTCCTGCACTCCGGGGTTTTGCGGTCCAGGGGACCCGAGGGAGCACCTTTTCAGAAGTCATTTGCGGGATACCTGTGCAAGCGACAGTGAACAGCCCTGAATTCCGCATCAAGCATCTGATTCCCCCCGCATCACTCACCTTACAGAAGAACTGCATTCTGGGATCTGCAGTTCCTGCAGCATCCTCGAGTCCACAGGTGTGATAGATTGATTATCTTGGAGGCGGAGTCAAATGCGATCCTATGGGTGTGCGGCAGGACATTGTTCTTAACCATCTTTCGCCCACACCCCGCTCATTAACTCCAGGCGCTGACGAAGGCTATCTTGCCGAAATGCAATCGCCGGAAAAGAGTTAAAACTTCAATAAAGTGGTTCCTGACATCCCCTACTTGGCCTCTGCATATATATATATATATATATAACTATATATATATATATATATATATATATATATATATATATATATATATATATATTACCTACTGGCGATAGCCAGTAGGTATATATAGTTAGGATTTTTTCTCTATGGGACTTTTGAAAATTCTATGTCTAATAACTTTGGCGTTTGTGGACGGAATCGGCTGAAATTTTCAGGAAAATAGCACATTTTGTTTCTGAGCAGCCCCTGAAAATTTGGGGGGGGGTTTTGTCAAGGGGGGGCCGAGAAAAAAGGGGGGTCCCAAAACGCGTTTTTCCCATTCATTTTTCCATAGGGCGTTTGGCCTCACTTTTTGCTCGAACGGCTGAATGGATTTGCACGAAACTTGGCAAAATTGTAGGGACTGTTAGCCCGATGTGCCTTTGCTAGGTCTCAAGATATGTGCTCCAGTGGATTTTGAGAAATTAACGTTTTAAAAAACAGATATATCTGTGACAGCGTCCCGGGTAGCGCTCCGGTTCGCGAACTTTTCGCGTAACAGAACTTTGCGAAGCGAAGCTGATTGGCTCTCCGGTGTCTGTCAACATTATAAACAGTCCGGAACGGCCGCCATCTTGTCTCTCGGTAGGATCGAGAGACAAGAGGAGGAGAAAAACGAAGGGGGAATTTAATGAAAGGGGGCAAGGCAGACCCTTCTTGACCCCCTAGGAATGATGTTGGGGTTATTAAAGGGTCCCGTGGGGCAAAAATAAAAAAAAATTGTTTTTTTGCGGTAGAAGCGCTTCCCGGTTCGCGAACCAGGTAGCGAACCGGGTCGCGAAACGGGAATTCGCCATTTTGTGTTTCGTTTTAATTAAATTACAAGATGGAGGAAAAACAATGTGAGAAGTGGGTATAAGGGGGTACGGGAGACGTATCCTGACCCCGTATGTTTTCTGAGGGTGGCTGAGGATGCTCATATATGTTGATACTTGTCTTCCAGCGGCTGCACGTGAGCGTTTTTTTTTTTTTGCTGCGTGACGTCTGTTAACGTTCGATTCGAAGGAAATCAGGAAGTGTTGACCGCCATCTTGACACTGCGAGTAAATATATTGTTAAAAATAATTGTTATAAATTAATCCGTATTGATAAACATTGTCTGCGCCATCTTGCATTTTTTCCAATGCCACACTTTTGTCGTGCACGGCAGCCATTTTAGATGCCTTGACCAGACCCACTCTCTGCACGCCGCCGATCCTCAGCATGGCTCCCCACCCTCGCAAGCATCTCCCCCACGCACTGGTCACCCCCGCTCTCTCTCTCATGCATGGGCCATAAACCTCCCCCCATCTGCGCTGCTCTTCCCTGAGAATCACACCCCGTGCCCGCCCGACACCTCCCTTTCACCCTATTCACTACCGCATCCTTTGACACTCCTCTTCCTCTGTGTCCGATTGTCCAGGCCGGTCCCAGGCTATCACCTAGCCCTGCGGAAGTAGTTTATGGCCCCAACTGTAAAGAATCACCCCTCTTCAAAGGAGTTACAGTAGATCAAGGCCCCCACCCCATGAGATCCGTCACACCACACGCGTTCCTACTATCTGATAACGATCCTGTATTGTGATTGGGGAGGGGATTCTCTCTGTGAGGGTGTGTGGGACCGAGCCTGAAGCGGAAGATTCCAGGGATGCCTTTTTGTACATCAAAGTCTTCACAATTATGTGTCACATTAAAAATATATAGCACTCCAACAAAGTAGTAGGATTATAACACTTTAATAACTTATAAATATATACAACGCTCCAACAAAGTAAACACGTTAAAATAAAAATTTAAAACAAAGCAACAATGGGCTGCTGTGAGATGGCGTCAGTAGCGGTCTGTTGTGCGAATAGTCCGAAGATCTGGACGGCACCCAGGTGATGTCCTTTACTTGCCGCACTGGTCTTGGCATCCTGCAATGCTGCGCCGAAAAACGGCGTGGGGCGCCCCGGGGGGGGGGGGGGGGTCTCGGCAGCGTGAACGGGCCAGGTGGAGGCTCCTCTGTTGCAAGGGGGCGCCCCTTTAGCGTTTCAGTTGCCATTCAGTGGTTTTCCGCCCGCTTTTGCTGCACTGTGCATCGTCAGTAGCGGTCCGAAGGCAGCACAACGCGCTGAGATCTGGACGGCACCCAGGTGATGTCCTTTACTTGCCGCACTGGTCTTGGCATCCTACAATGCTGCGCCGAAAAACGGCGTGGGGCGCCCGGGGGGGGGGGGAGGCGGCGTGAACGTGCCTCCCCAGGTGGAGGCTCCTCTGCTGCAATATGGCGCCCCTTTACCGTTTCAGTTGCCATTCAGCGGTTTTCCGCCCGCTTTTGCTGCACTGTGCCTCATCCGCCATTCAGCTGTTTACCGCCCGCTCTTGCGGCTACAGCGTCTCGCCCACCATCCAGTTAAGTTGCGCCCGCTCTTGCGGCTACAGCGTCTCGCTCATCATCTAGTTGAATTGCGCCCACTCTTGCGGTGCAGCGTTAGGCGGCTGCCACAGGACTCTTAAAATGGCGGCCGGCTCTTCGGATTTGGGCCTGGTCCACTAAAATGGCCCTGGGACACCTTGGAACTCGGACGCTTGTCTGCTAGGGCTTGGGCCCCATTCTCGAAAGCGTCCCCTCAGCCTTGAAGATTCTACAAAAGTCTTGGGGGCCCCCGACTCCCGCAGGCTTCCGGTGGGGAGCGGCTGCCATGATTGCTTGCGGAATGGCCACGACGGAGCTACGAGATGGTGGTGCTCTCATGCTGACGCCAGCTTCAGTCTGAAACATCCAGAAACACTGTAGACTATCAATTAGATGACTTCCGGTGGAGCCTCAACGTGACCCGGTAGGGAAGAACTTGCCCTCCCCTCTTTTGACTGATGGTTCTTGTTGCCTGTCCCCTCTGTTGTCATCTAACGGAACCTTTTTGGATTGCCGAGTGAGAAAAAAAAAGGTGGGGCTTTCATCGTTTGGGAAAAGAAATGTTTTAATCCAATGAAAAGTGTTATTTTTAGGTCATATGATCAAGCATTTCATCATTAGGAAACCAAAAGTAAAATGAACCAATGAAAAGTTTTATAAACAAGTCACATGACCTGTTATGCAGCTTTGGGCTATAAAAAGCCTACAAAATCCGTTGGCCTGTGAGGCGGCGTCAGTAGCGGACCGATGTGCGAATAGGCGGAAGGCAGCACAACGCGCAGAGATCCGGATGGCACCGAGGTGGTGTCCAGCAAGTTGCTGCACTGGTGTGGCCATCCTACAATGCTGCCCCGAAAGATGGCGTGGGGTGCCCGGGGGGGGGGGAGGTGGCGCAAACTGGCCTCTCTCGCCTCCCCAGGTGGAGGCACCTCATGTGCAGTGCGGCGCCCCTTACCGTTTCACTCGCCTTCCAGCTGAGTTCCACCCGCTCTTGCGGCACAGTGCCTCACCCTCCATCCAGCTGAGTTCCGCCCGCTCTTGCGGTACAGCGTCTCGCCCGCCATCCAGCTGAGTTTCTCCCGCTCTTGCGGTACAGTGACTCGAACGCGCCGAGATCCGGATGGCACCGAGGTGGTGTCCAGCAAGTTTCACTGGTGTGGCCATCCTACAATGCTGCGCCGAATGAAGGCGTGGGGTGCCCTGGGGGAGGGGGGAGGCGGCGGAAACGGGCCTCTCCCTCATCCCCAGGTGGAGGCACCTCATCTGCAGTGGGGCGCCTCTTAGCGTTTCACTCGCCTTCCAGCTGAGTTCCGCCCGCTCATGCGGGACAGTGCCTCACCCTCCATCCAGCTGAATTGCGGCTACTCTTGCGATACAGTGACTCACCCGCCATCCAGCTGAATTGCGGCTACTCTTGCGGTACAGCGAAAGGCGGCTGCAACAAGACTCTCAAAATGGCGGCCGGCTCTTTGGATTTGGGCCTGGTCCACTAAAATGGCCCTGGGACACCTTGGAACTCGGACGCTTGCCTGCTAGGGCATGGGCCCCATTCCCGAAAGCGTCCCCTCTTTTGACTGATTGTTCTTGTTGCCTATCTCTTCTGTTGTCATTTAACGAAACCTTTTTGGAATTCCAAAAGGGGTTCTGGTCCGACCGCTGTTTGGTGGAGACATTTTGACTATATCCTGGACCGGCCCGGCCTCGCCCAAAATGGCGCCGGTATAAATGGGACTCGTAACTCCTTGTTGTGTACTGGTTACCCAACCTTGATATCACGAGATACGTATGCAGTTTTGAAGCACATGGCGGGCGGGGACGAGTACTGATTGAACATTTGGACATCCCTATTGATATTAAATTCTGATGTGTTATTGATTACTGTACCATTGAAAGTTCGAATTAACGTCACCCATGGTACTTGCCCGCAAATGTATATCTAGATAATTTTATTGTAACTGGCCCTGTCGTACTTTAATTATAAAATGTACCTCCACCGATTCCGCAACTGTTAGACACCTTAGTTCTTGCAACTTAATGGGTCGCCTGTTACGTTCTTCTACAGTGTAAATGTCCCCTCATCATATACGATTCCAGTTTGCTCCGTGGCCGGCCCACGTGGTTATAGGCCCGTATTTGTATACTGACATTTTCACAATAAAGGTTTTTAAAACAAAACATGGTAGTAGTACCTAGATTGGTAAAGTTTTGAATAATAGCCACTGTTTTCGAATCAGTAAAAGGCAAGTGAAATAAAGCAGCCCGATTACATGAAGGTTAAAAGGTATAATACGCAGGAACGCAGTAAAGATAAATGGTCAAGGGATGTTGTGTTTTCCACTCCTGCAACATAAAGTGATCGATAAGAATCCGATATTCATGTCTATCAGCGACTAAGACAGAAGGCCGAGCCTCTTTTGTTCAACGGCTCCCTCATGGGACGAAGAAACGCCCTTTTTCTCGAAATAGGAATATTTTACTTGCAGGACAGTTGTAAATTTCCCGGGAAAATACATTAGCCTGGAACATTGTTAGTGATAAACTGTAAATGCATCTGGGTCCTTTGCTTTACAAGTCAGAGTGAGAAAAAAAAAGGTGGGGCTTTCATCATTTGGGATTAAAAAATGTTCGAAACCAATGAAAAGTGTTATTTTTAGGTCATATGATCAAGCCTTTCATCATTAGAATAACAAAAGTAAAATGAACCAATGAAAAGTTTTATTAACAAGTCACATGACCTGTTATGCTTACGTTACGCGCTGCGCTCCGCGCTCTGGATCGTTTCCGGGAAGCTGTGCCTCGCGCACCGGAGCACTTCCGGGTGCGCTAACGCGGCGCGTCATATGACGCATTACGCGACAACGCAGGTCCAGAATATAGTCAAAATGTCTCCACCAACCAGCGGTCGGAACACAACCCCTTTCAGCAGTCCAAAAAGTTCTGTTAAATGACAAGAGAAGGGACAGGCAACAAGAACCATCAGTCAAAGAGGGGAGGGCAAGTTCTTCTCTACCGGGTCACGTTGGGGCTCCACCGGAACTGATCGAATTGGTAGTCTACAGTGTTTCTGGATGTTTTAGACTGAAGCTGGCATCAGCATGAGAGCACCAGCATCTCGTGGCTACGTCGTGGCCATTCCGCGAGCAATCATGGCAGTCGCTCCCCACCGGAAGTCTACGGGAGTCGGGGGTCCCGGTGACTGTTGTTGAATCTTCAAGGCTGAGGGGACTCTTTTGGGAATGGGGCCCATGCCCTAGCAGTCAAGCGTCCGAGTTCCACGGTTGCCCAGAGCCATCTTTGCAGGCCAGGCCCAAGTCTGTGGAGCCGACCGCCAATTCGTGAGCTCCGTAGCAGCCGCCTGTCACTGTACCGCAAGATTGGGTGCAATTCCGTTGGATGGCGGGTGAGACGTTGTAATAGCAAGAGCAGGCGCAATTCAGCTGGCCGAGCGAGGCACTGTGTCGCAAGAGCGGGCGCAAGTCAGCTGGTCGAGTGAGGCGTTGGGGTGTAGCTGAGAAACCTCCACCTGGGGAGGTGGGGGAGGCTCGTTCGCGCCGCCTCTCCCTTCTACTGCACCCCACGCCGTCTCCTGCCGCAGGTATATGTGATGGTCGGACCAGGGCACCGCAGGACATGTCTTCAGGTCAAACGGATTGTGGGACAAGGTGTGGAGCAGGCGCAATTATTTCGGGGGCCTCCGTCAAGTGGTTCAAGTAGGCACCGCATCACATTGTTTTCCAATGCAGTCAGGTCCACAAACAGCCCCCACTTACTTTGAGAATAGTGAAGCTGCAGCAGGTGCAAATAAGTTTCAGACAGTGTTACAAGCGCTGCTCGGAACCCTCAACTATGGCACCCAACATCCAGGGCTTATGCCATTTGTGCAAGGCAGTGACATCGAAGCATCTCAGGGACCAAGCAACATACCATATCCAGAGTCCTTCCCACAACCTCTGCCTTCCTTCTTACCTAGTTATTGTTCTTTCACTCTCACTCCAGGCTTTTAGTCTGTGGATGGAAAACCATGAACCTACACTCACCTATGAAAATCTTACTATTGATGGTTTATTTTGAGCCCAAAATACAAAGGCTTGTTTGGATCGATGTTGCAGCAGGCTGCCATGTAAATAGTTATTTGATAAACCGTTTTACCCTGTTACTTTGCTGGTGTGTTGTATATATTTATAATATTTGCATAGTGTTTGTCGTTATTTTGGGTGGGGTGGGCGGCGGAGCCGAGCTGTCTTGCAGCCATCATGGTGTCGAGCTCAGTTCCTCTCACTAGTTTTGTATTTGTCATGAGGGGTTGTTCATAATGTTTCTATTTTAGCGAGGTCAAAAAGAGATCTCATTAGTGGCCTACTGATTTTGCTTGATTCCTTTTGTTTTTTTATTGATTTTTCACTATCTGCAAAGACTAAACAGAGTATTGCGACTCTGTGCTTGTTTGTAAATAGAGAATGAACCAAAGAGAACCAATTCCGAAACAATAAATGCTAGGATAACAATCAATCAAATGGAGAGGGAAGCAGGCATGACAGATTACAACGGGGGCAAAGGCCTGTGTTACCTACCCTTCACTATCTGCAAAGAGAGAATACTCCTAAACGAAAAGAGGAGGGGGGGGGACAGCGTTCAAAGCACATCAGCGTGCATAAATACGAAAATGTTTTTACCTACCACGTACTTGACATTTTACAGCTTTTGATATTTGCTATTAAAAAACCATTGAAATTCACTGAAAAAAACCATAGGTTATAGACCAAATATAGTTAGGAATTAGCATTTACAAAACCTTGAAAATTCACTGAAAAAAACATAGGTTTTAGACCATATATAGTTAGGGATTAGCATTTACAAAACCTTAATTTACTCGCACAAAACCATTGAAATTCGCATATATAGTTAGTTGCACTAACTATATATCGCGCACCCGCAATCCACTGCTGATGATGTCACATATTACATCATTCATAACATGGTCAGTGACATCACTGATGACATCACTGATGACATCTCAAATGACATCACTGATGACATCACTGATGACAACACCCAGTGACTGTATGTTTCTGTAAAGTTAAAATATGTCTTACATATTGAAGAATGAGTGGATGTATAAGTGTCTGGATGAAGGATTTAGTAGGTGCATGACTGACTGTACGAGTGAGTGATTAAATGTGTCTCACTGAGTGCATGGGTTAGTGACTAAACTGTCTTAATTTGTGCATCAGTATGTCTGTTGTTCTGTAAGCTGCTGCATGTGGTGATCAGTAGCTATATGAGTAACTATATGGGTTATTAATTGGTTGCCCAAGTATTTGTA
The DNA here is from genome assembly GCF_964263255.1 of Lissotriton vulgaris. Lineage (NCBI taxonomy): Eukaryota > Metazoa > Chordata > Amphibia > Caudata > Salamandridae > Lissotriton > Lissotriton vulgaris. The sequence continues at coordinate 745,657,590 of NC_141693.1, read as the reverse complement.
TGGGAGACTGAGTGTGTGTGTGTGGGTGGCTGGGAGGTGTATGACTGTGCATAGATGTGTGAGCAGTTGATTCACTAGATGTATGGGTTCAAAAGTGCAGGTGGAAACAGCTGTATGGGCAGTTGACTGTGTGCATGAGTGTATTGGTGAGTGAATGGATAGCTCAGTGCTACATGTCAAAGTAAGTACATATGTAAAACACAATACATGTGAGAGTTGACATATATAAATAACTGTGCATAAGAGCCAGTGAATGTGTGAGTAGCTGTATGGATCATTGTGAACTTCAATCAAGGATTGTATAAAAGAGTAAATATGTGTTTGTATATGTTTGAATAAGTAAGGTGTGTATAACTGTATAGTTGAGGAAATGGAGGTGTGATTGATTCTTGGCATGACTGACTAGGTGTGTGAGTAACTCCATGGATGAGTGACAATCTGTAAGTGTCTGTTTACACTGATTGTATCTAAGGTTATATTAGAGTCTGAAGAGGTTCATTGTATTATCACATAAATGATATCATTAGTGATGTGATCAGTAATGTCAAATGAAATGTCATCAGTGATGTCATCAGTGATATCATTTGAGATGTCATCAGTGATGTCATCAGTGATGTCATTTGAGATGTCATCAGTGATGTCACTGACCATGTCATGAATTATGTAATATGTGACATCATCAGCAGTGGATTGCGGGTGCGCGATATATAGATAGTGCAACTAACTATATATGCGAATTTCAATGGTTTTGTGCGAGTAACTTAAGGTTTTGTGAATGCTAATCCCTAACTTTATATGGTCTAAAACCTATGGTTTTTTCAGTGAATATATATATATATATATATATATATATATATATATATATATATATATATATATATATATATATATAGATATATATATATATATATATATATATATATATATATATATATATATATATATATATATATATATATATATATATATATCTCCAACAACTATTCCCCGAAGGGGAAACAACGGGTCGCACAACCAGCTGGGATTTCAACAGCAATCCTTTTATTTTTTCAAATCAACAAAGGGCAACTAGCGCATTGATCTACGCGTTTCGGTGTATATATATCCCCTTGGGCCATTTTTTTCAAGTCACCTTAATCTTTGGTTTTTTCAGTGAATGTATGTGTGTGTATATGTGTTGAAAAAAGGATTTTATTGATGGGAAGTTGAGTGAAGACGCTGTTACCCTGACCTTTGTGCTGCTGTTGGGTCTTTTGTGTGGAGGGACTCGTTATCCCAGAAGGCATAGCAAAGCGAGGAGGCATTCCCTCCCACGCCTCACACTGAAAAGCGCAGTTGTCATCCAGAGGCACTGGAAGTAGAGAGAAGACTCTGTTGCCCTGATCGTTGTGCTGCTGTTGGGGCCATCATGTGGAGGGACTTTTTGTACCTGAAGGCATAGCAGAGCAAGGAAGCGGACCATCTCAGGCCACACGCTGAAAAGCGCAGTTGTTCTCCCACAGCATAGGACTCACGCGGACCGCGCCCGGGCAAAGCCCTATCCAAGGGTGGGCCTCTGCGCCCGTTAGATAACGGAGGAGGCTGGGAGGGGCCTACTCTCTTGGTTCTCTTTCTCAACATCTCTCCACAAAAGCGTATTCAGCGCACCGCGAGGTGGAGGTTTGCAGTGGGTGCTACAACTGGGCCATAATTTCATCTCTGGTGTTGAGGTCAGAGGTCCCACCCGGGAGGGCGGTGTTCCCACTTACTACATTATTAGCATTTTTAAACTTCTACTTGCCGTTGGCTGTAGGGTCATAGCGTCATAGCGTCCAGGTGACCTTTGGACTTTGTGATTTGATTCCAAGGTATGTGAGGTATGTCAGGCCTCCATTCTATGTGATCGTGCTAGCAGCTCCCTGTCGGATTTTAGCACACCAATCAGGAGTACGAGCTTTGTTACATTATTGTAACGCAACGCCCCAAAAATCTGGAACTCCATCCCAGTGGACATCAGAACCAACCCCTCCTGCCCAGATTTCAAGAGCCGCCTAAAAACCCTCTACCTCAATTGCGCATTCCCGAACTCTACCTCAGCAGCTCACCCTGCTACCCTGACTACCTCAAAGACACTACCTGAACCCCGCCCGCACGCGCCAAAGAAGCTTGTTAACCCCTGATCTTGAATGAACACTTTTGTACTGTACTACTCCTCACCCGTTCCCTCCAGAACGATTGTCAAGCGCTCCGATACCCTCGGGTCTGGCCAGCGCTATAGAAAACTCCAAAAATAAAATAAATAAATAAAGTGTCCACAGTTGAAGAGCACTGAGTGCATATTGCCTTGGTCTGCCATGGGGAAACGCAAAATGACTACGGATTCTGGGAGGGCTGTGACAGGCTCAGTAGTGACTATGGATTCTTTCCTACAGAGGGCTGCAGGAGTGCATGACAAAAAGATAAAGCTGGTAGTCCGGCATCTCTCACGGTCCCCTGTTAATCACCCTCTTCCTAATCCAGCCAGGACACCCACAATCCCGGATAACGCCGATAGTCTATTAAATAGACCCGGAGTGCAAGAATCAGAGGGCCTGGCCTTATGGCGGGAGTTCCCGATTTCCGATAGGATGGCGGGCGGACTAATTCCGCCCGTCATCCTAATGACCCCCTGAGTGTTTTGAATTTAGAGCGATTGCAAATCTTGAGCCAGTGTAGGTCATGAAGATGCTCAGAGATATGAGTCCATCTGGGGAGGCAGAGAAGTGGCCTGGCTGCAGCATTTTGAATAACTTGCAGCCGCCGACTAATCTCTTTGTTGGTACCTAGATATAGGATGTTCCCGTAGTCCAGTCTTGAACTAATGAGAGCCTGGACTACTGCCTTTTGTGCCTCTTCTGGAAGCTGCCAAAGGATTTTCCTCAGCCATTTTAAAATGGCAAAGCATATAGAGGCGGTTTTAGCTACTTGTTGTCGCATAGACAGTTTGTCGTCGATCATGAAGCCCAGATTACGGACAGACTGCACTGGTTGAGGGATAGGACCCATTTCCGTAGGCCAATGTAAAGGACCCCAGTGCTCTTTTCGTTCCCCAAGAATAAGCAACTCAGTTTTATCGCCGTTCAGCTTCAATTTGTTGGAATGCATCCAGTCCGCAATCCTTTGAAGCCTGATAAAAAGAAGGGACACCTCAGTCTTGTGTGCAGCCGATAGGGAGCAGACCAGCTGGGTCTCATCAGGATAGGAAAATATTGTAAGGCCTGCTTCCTCTGCTATTGTCGCCAGAGGACTTATCTAAATATTAAAAAGCAACAGGCTTAAGATCGAACCCTGAGGCACACCGTAAGAGGAAATCAGAGTGTTCGAGTTATTGCTTTTAGAAAAAACCTGAAACAACCTATTAGACAAAAAACTCTCTAGCCATTTCAGGGCAGAGCCTCTAACCCCTTTAGTTTTCAGTATTTGGACAAGGGTTTCATGGGAGATGGTATCAAAGGCGGCGCTCAGATCTAATAAAATGAGCGCCATCGTGCCACCCTCGTCCAGTCTCTTACGGATTGTTTCAGTCACTCCCAGTAGTGTGGATTCTGTTGAATAACCAGCTCTGAACCCGGACTACGACGGGTGCAGAAGATTGTTAGTATTAACAAATTCCGACAATTGGTTGTTCACATGCTTTTCCATAATTTTGGAAAAGGCAGGTAGGAGTGAAACAGGGCGAAAGTTTGAGAAAACCTCTGGATCTCCATTGGCTTTCTTTAGTAAAGATGGGACCATGGCTTCTTTCCAGATGTCCAGTACCACTGCGTCCTCCAACGAGGCATTAAGAAGGACCCTGATTTCATTTAAAATGCATGGGTCTAGTTGCTTTAGGATATGTACCAGGATGGGATCATTTGGAGATCCTGACCTAATGCTCTTTAAAATCTCCACAAAAGATGTGTGATCTAATAATTTACAGCTATTAAGCAAATTTCTAGGAGCAATGGGACCTTGGGTGGAATAGACTGCAACTTTATATCATGTAATGTCACTGATTTAGCTAATAAGGTTCTTGACCCCTCATGAATTTTATTTATAAAACAGTTCAGTTTGATCTGCTTGCAAGAAACGGGGTGGTGTGGAATAGTTTTCCCCTGGAGAGCTATAAGTATTTCTTTTTTTTCCGGCTACTCCTTCTTCTTCAGGAAGTTCAAGAGATGGTCTTGTCGCTTATGTTTCCTTAGCAACAGAGTGTAAGAGATCCATGTTGCCGACTGAGAGCCTGTGTAACCAGTCTTTGCTGTTGTGTAAGGGGTTCTGCAAACTGGGTCTCTTTTTTTATAACGCAATGTCTTGTGTAACATTTCAATGTTGGGCTCCTTTTTAAGGAAACATCTTAATGTATTTTTTAAAAATGTTGTGATTGCCGGGGATTTTAATACTCACTTGTGTGGAGATCCAAGGACCACAAGTCTGATTGATTTAGACTGCCCACTTGTGAGGGGGATTCATTTTGAACACACTGTACAAGGCGATTTACTTAATGTTTTTTTTACAATGATTTGATTCACCTTCACCGATGTGCACAATAGGTCCCTGAAGCAAGGCCCTTACACCGTCTTTTGATGGGTGGGGAGGTGGTTAATTTATTGATTTTATCTTGGTATCAATGCCTCCTCTTGAATTAACCACTGGATTTACCATCTTGGCTAGTATACATCGTGATCAAAATCCTTTCTGTGTTCATCTTAGTGGGCCCCTTATTGGCTCACAGAGGGGGGGCTGGGCTGAGCAGGGTAGTCTGACCAACAGATGGTGGAAGAAGGTTAAAACGGGCCCAGATACCTTCAGAGGCATTTATGAATCCCTAACCATCATGTGTGCTAACCAGTTAGCATTGTGTATAACATCACTAATGGCCTTGGGAGAGGTCATCAAAGCATTTAAGTTTATTTCCGCTAAAATAAGTGATTTCCTCAGTGCCCCTTCACAGCGACCCTCTATTCAGGTTCGTAGATGGTTTGATTCTCATTGTTCCCGAGCGGTCAGGAAGTTGAAGGAAGCACTAAGAGAGAGCCCAAGAGACTTCACACTAGTTAGAACCTGTCGAACGGAGTATTAGACAGAATTGGCCAGACGTAGGGTAATGCTAAAGGAGGAAGTCTGCAGGGAGTTAATTGAGGTTAGCACTTTGAGGACATCCGGACATCTGCGAGACCTTCACTGGCTCCCCGTCAACAAAAGAATCACCTTCCGCCTCCTCACCCACGCACACAAAGCCCTACACGACCAAGGCCCGAGCTACCTCAACAGCCGAGTCAACTTCTACGCTCCCAAACGCCACCTCCGATCAGCCAACCACGCCCTCGCCGCCGTCCCCCGCATCCGAAGAGCGACTACAGGAGGAAGGTCCTTCTCCCACCTGGCCACCAAGACCTGGAACTCCCTCCCGACCGACCTGCGCCTGACCCAAGACCACCTCTCCTTCAGGAAGAAGCTGAAGACCTGGCTGTTCGAGCAGTAGCGGCTCCCCCCCCCCCAGCGCCTTGAGACCCCACGGGTATGTAGCGCGCTTTATAAGTGTCACTGATTGATTGATTGATTGAACAGTTCTAGGTTTTGGAGTATAAAAAATAGCCGCTTTCTTAATGAAGAGGTAGGAAATGCGATGGGTGCCCAAATTACAAAGGAGGATTGGGCGCTTCATTTTGAAGCTATGTTCAAGTGTCCCCTAATTTAAATAGTTCCTCTGGTCATGAGGCAGGGATTTCTGAACTGTTTTTTAAGGAAGAAGAGGTTAAGAAAGGTATCCCTGAGTTGTCAAGCAATAAAGCCCAAGTTCCTGACGGCATTCCTTGAGATCCTTATAAATCCGATTCATATTTTTGCGGACCCGTCCTCACAGCATTTACTAAAGCAGCGGTAAAAACATGTTCCCCTGAATTACGGGCCACTTCCACCATCGTGCCAGTTTTTAAAAAGGGTAACCGAGATAGCAATCATTGCTATAGAACAATATCATTGCTGGATTCTGTGGTTAAGTTGGTGAGCTTAGTCCTCCTAGATAGGCTGACTGGCTGAGCAGAACACCACAATATTTTAACGGACGTCCAGTATGGGTTCCGTCCTGGGCGGTCTTCCGTAGACCAGTGCTTTAACATATTCATGATTCTCAAAAAACACACAGGTGCCCGCCCCAGTACCATCTATCCGGCCTTCATGGATCTGTCATCCACATTTGATTGCGTAAATAGAGCTAAACTCTGGCAGACCATGTTAACCATCAGGGTGGATGGCAATACTGTTTATTTTCTGGAAGACCTCCAAAAAGCAACAAAAGGCTAAGGTCAGATTTTCCCAAGACCTTAGGGTTTCTCGCACTTTTTCCAATAAAAATAGGAGTACGCCAACGCTGTATTTTATCCCCTTTTTTGTTCAATTTGCATATTAGTAATCTGGAAAAAGTTATATTGAAGTCCAAGGTAGATTACCCCTAGTTGGGTCGGCATGACCTGCCAGTTTTATATAGCGGATGACGCAGTACATATGTCTAAGACCGCAAGAGGGTTGCAATTATTGGTCAATTCCTTTTCCTATTTTATGGTGGACTTTGACCTGTCAAAATTATTATAAATCCAATGTAATGCAGGTGGGACCTTGCCCTAGAAAGCTTTATAGATTTATGGGTGGATCTGCTCAGGTTCAACGCACAGATACCCTTTCGCATCTAGGGGTCCTAATAGATAACAAGATGAAATGGAGACCACCAATACAAAAGAAAGGGAAAGAGGGGAGACTTAGGGGCTTTGTCTGCCTGCCATTCTGACGTAAAACAGGACCGCCCGCCATAAGGGCGGCGGTCCCGGTGGGGCCATTAGGATGTGCGCGCCACACTTTTAGCATTGCGGTGTGGTGCACTTAAATGCACATTGTAACAGGAACGGTGCGGTGCCTGTCACGTTGTACAGTGAAGTGCAGGAGGGTACCATAGGTACCCCCCATGTGTACCTCCCCAGAGTCCCTGGGGGCCTGCAACAGGCCCGCATTAGACATTCCTGCATGCCTCCGCCATGGAAAAGCATGTACCCGCCTTCACCCTAATATGGATGGTGGTGTCTAACAGACACCGCCACCATATGAAACCCTTTTCCACCCGGTCAACTCCTTGACCGGGCGGAAAAGCGGTGGACGGTCTTTCCGTCCGCCGCGGTCCCCCGCCATAGTAATATGGTGGGGGGGAAATGGGTGGCGGGCGGGGAAGGACGTTGGGCGGATCGCCACCGCCTGCATGGTGGTGGCGATCCACCCGACATCCTAATGGGGCCCTTAGTGCGTGCAAATACAGCTGTTTTTAATTTTGCCTCCAGATTAGGTAGGAGACCGATTGCAGCACCCTTGCAGCTATATCAGGGTAAATGTGTTACTAAAGCTTCCTACAGTAGCGAAATATGGGGTCATGTTGATATGGATGAGTTAAGTAACTTGAAAATACCTTCATGAAACATCTTTTAGGTGTGCCCCAGGGAATGTCTAATATGGCGGTACGTGAAGAACTGGGGGTGTCCTATCTTTCTGACCTGTAGGCTCTTCGTCTTTTAATATTTTGGTTGAAGACCTGGTTGAACGAATGAACATCCTTAAGTAAATTGATCTTGAAGGAGTATGGCTCGAGATTAAGCTCATCACATTCTGTGGCTTAACTATATAAAGAGTAGAATTGGGAAGAGTTGAATTATTCACCGACCCAGAATTAGTGACCAAGAGAGACCTGGGCTGAGTGCGGGAGTCTGTTTGTAGTCGGAGGAGACTAGGGAGGAAAAAGCATGAATTGAGGACACCTAGTAATACAACAGAAAACCGGTTATGGCTAAAACTTTTGCCTGCACACCGCTTGTCCCTAATATTTTTCATTAAAATGCTTACTTTTCTGTGTCAATTGAAAATCCCAAATCTCTTCATACAATTCCACAATTTTGAGGAGCACTATAAATTTCTTACAGCAAGAGTCCAGAATTAATCCAAAATGATTCAATGATTGTCTTCCGCTTATGTTCAAGCAAAATGACAGCAAATACCTCACTTAAGCTTAGTTAAATGACAGCAGGAAAACACATCGCTGTATCTCTGTTTCTTGTAGTAGTCTGTTATCAGCAATGTCAGGATCCTGACATTGGTGATAACGGACTACTACAAGGAACAGAGATACGGCGATGTGAATGGAATTGGACAGCGCAGATGTGTGCTTTAAAAAGAGAGTACACATGGGCTATGGAATACTAATTGGTGGGAGTTAATATCATCGCTGTGCAGAACAAAGGGGCATTACATGCCCGGGTGTTCTAGAATAAGTGCAGAGGGACCGATAAAAATTGATGCCTGCTAGGAAGATGTTCATCAAGGGAACTTTTGCATGTCCTTCTCTCTCCTGATCACTGAACACAGGATTAGTAGGAGAGAACAAACAAAAGGGAGACCTGGTGCTATAGAGGGATTTACCAACCATTGGGTGTATAGGAGAGCCACTGGAGGTTTCAGTAGTACACTAGAGGTTGATTCTTAGAACTATACAAATTGATTGTACACAAGACTTACCACTAGTTGGATTGTTCCCCTGAAGAAGTCCCATGAGAACAGGGACGAATCGCGTAGGCTGTTCTCAACGTGAATTTGTCTTTTTGTATTATTATAATATTTGATAAATTAAAGAAAAAAGAAGATGAAAAACAATCTGGCAATTTGAGTGTTCCTGCTGTTATTTAACTAAGCTTAAATGAGGTATTTGCTGTCATTTCGCTTGAACATAAGTGGAATAAAATGATTGAATAATTTTGCAATATTTCTGGACTCTTGGTGTAAGAATTTCATAGTGCTCCTCAAAATTGTGGAATTGTATCAGGAAACCTAGGGGCCCATTAGGATGTCGGGCGGTGGCACCACCGTGGTGCTGGCGGGGCGGAAAAACACCTTTTTTCCACCCACGAGCAGCAGAACTCACGTCCGCCACATTAGGATAGCAAAACATAGGTAATTTCTCGTCCGCTGCGGAGCGCCGCGCACCGCCATCAAAGTGCGCCCGCAAACGCGGCGTGTGAGTCATTCGAGACTCTCCGCCGTGCGGAATGACGTCCGTCTGCTCAACAAATTAGGATGGCCCAAACAAGCAGACCACAGCGGAGACACCGCCTAACCTGAGCAAGCTGAAACTCGACAGCGGAGCAAGATAGCCGAGACCCGGTCATGAACGCCATGGACCCAGCCCTTCATATGTATCCAGTGATGTACCTCCTACAACAATACCTTCAGATGGTCTGCCGCGGACGCCGCCGCAGGTACGCAACTACACAAATACAACACACAACACACAGACCGACACAGGGTACAATCACCACACAGAGACCCTGCTGGGGGTCACAACACATCCACAAGGGTACCCACACATGACTCACCTGAAAACAAGGGACCCCTTAGCATCTGGGACACACATTGACCGCCAACCGACAGCAACGTCCCGCTCCCGGTCTCGTCACCACCGCGGTCAATACATGCACACTAATGCAGGGCCACTCCAAGGCATGGGCAGGGCACAAACATCACAGGGCCACACCACCTCAAACCACACAGCAACACACCCCATCAAGTCACATCCTGTGCACCCCCATGCACACCAACAAGCAACAAGAAACAAGCACAGCAACAAGCAAGCACAATAAACAACCTGCACCACAAAACACAAAACCAGGGAGACAACCGATGCAAGAGTGGCTGACAAGGAACAAGCAACACCAGTGCCACACACACTTAAGGCCCACAATCCTTGCCAGCACATATACACACAAACAAAAACACACCCAGTGTGTAGCCACAAACACAACACACACACAGGGATGCCTCAACAGATGCCTGCACAAGAACAACACACAAACACCACAGAAACACATATTGAACCCCAACAGAAACAGACATACCCTGTCAAGCCAAACTGGGGAAAGGCAATGGGAGCACAGACCCAACAGAGATCACAACATCATCACTCAGGAACAAAACACACACACCATAACCCATTTCACACAAGAAGTGCATCAGGACAAACCCACACTGCCACATCAAACCAACCACAGATGCACATCAAACACTAATCAACAAACACCACAGGACATCAGGGGATGCACATCAGGCAATGCCAAGACCACATACAGCACTGCATGCACAACAAGCAGTGTGCGCATAGCAAGCACAACAGCCACACACAGACATGATTGACACAACCTCGTCACACACACCACAAACCAGCACAGCACAAATACAACAGCACACCCAGGAAGTGAAGCAATACCACAGCCGACACACACACATCCAACACAACAACTACACATGCACCACTCTGGGATGCAAGTGCCAAGCCATCTCCACCAGAGCACTAGGCAGCACACACAACTGAAGTGCATATGACCACCACAAAATGACCAATAGCACAAGGACAGCACGCATACACCATTTGGGCAATGTCCAGAGAGGAACAACACTCATGGCCCAAGAACTGCACCACAAAGCACATGCTCACTAATGAAGTGATGGGGAGGCACACACACATGCTAACCAAGGGGACAGCTGACATCAAAGTGAAATACCCTGCATGTCAGTAGCAAACCTGTAAGGGGTGTACCACACAGAAATAGAGGGAGGGAAGACCCACAATGGCCAGGTACAAGTTGCACACATAGGGGATGGATGAACAACACACATACCATGCCATACAGGAGTAGAAAACCCACCATGTGCCTGCAATGCATGACAAACACAAACGCAATGCCAGTGTGGAGCAGCAGGACCACACAGTCTACACAAACACACCCAAGACACATAGAGGATCAAACACAAACAACACTGATGTGCAACTCACACACGTTGCACACTTCTAACTTACCAACACAACAAGGAGGAGTCACACACAACAGCATGGAGACACCAACACACAGCAGCACAGTGCACAACAAACAGCTCACACAAGTACATACTATCTCATACACAGGGCAAGACAAAACAAAGAACATGCATGCAAATCCTGGGTGACACATGTGTGTCTCTCACAATGCAGGGGCACACAAACATCCACTACCAACTTACACCCTTCACACTGCACACCTCTGCTATACCCAAGACCATGCATCTCATGTAGGCCATTGTACCAGTAATAAGGGCCAACACAAGATGACCATACACATACACGGCTGGGCACACATAAAGGAATCCACACACATACCTCATTACATATCCCATCCTGCTTCCAATCCTTTGCACAGCATCACACCTTGTGGTGGCAGTGTTCCCCAAACTTCCATGTGAACATTGTAGCCAACAATAGCAAATCACCAAGAAGAAAACTGCATGGCAGGTGAAATAGCCATCACAGATTACACTATTATCAGGTTCAGAATGGACAGAAGACCTTGTCACCCCTGTCTAAAAATCTGATGCGTGCAAAGAGCTTTGCAATGTTGGAGTGATACATAGAGTATGGGGCACAGACAATCAAATGCAAACACAAAAAGAACTTTAATCAGCAAGGACACTGGCAAAACACACAACATGAGTAACTGTATTTATTCAGCTATTGCAAAGCTGTAGCAGTAGAACAATAGTAGACAAAAGCAGGGCACAAAATGATCATCATATGTAAGATACCATGCACAGGTTAAAAACAAACAGGAAGGTAAATGTCCATAGCACAAGTGGAGAGCCCAACACAGCAGAGCAACAGGGCCAGTGTCCATGGCACAGGTGAGACAGCAAGTACATGAGAGGCTGCACAGGGGAGAGTACAGCACAGCAGAGCAACAGGGCCAGTGTCCTTAGCACAAGGGGAGAGCCCAACACAGCAGAGCAACAGGGCCAGTGTCCATGGCACAGGTGAGACAGCAGGTACATGAGAGGCTGCACAGGGGAGAGTACAGCACAGCAGAGCAACAGGGCCAGTGTCCATAGCACAAGGGGAGAACCCAACACAGCAGAGCAACAGGGCTAGTGCCCATGGCACAGGTGAGACAGCAAGCACATGAGAGGCTGCACAGGGGAGAGTACAGCACAGCAGAGCAACATGGCCAGCAACACACCCAGGTTGTAAACAATGGTCAAGAGTAGCACACCTGTATGAGGCACAGGCGTATGAGGGGGATGTCAACTCACTCCTGTCTGCACTGCGGACTTGGACCTGGCTGTGTGTCAGGGACAGCAGGCCCACTTGACTGAGGTGACAGAGCCCCAGGTGATGTGGGGCTAACAGTAGCATGGCAAGCTGGAGGGCTGTGTGGACCAGGTGGCATATTGGCACATGGAGGTGGAGTCATGAAGACCTCCGACACAGTGTGGGTGGGAGAGGTTGGAGGGGTGCCCTTCCACTTCTTGGGAATATGAAATGGCTTCCCTGCCTTGGGTTTGATGGGAAGTGGTGATGACACAACAGGCACACACACCAACTGTCCCACATCAGGTGCAGACACTGGCACTATCTCTGGTGATGTGCTGGATCCAGCGGAAGGCTTGGTCTGGCTACGCCTCTGAACCACCTTACCCTCTTTGCCAGGTGTACCCCCTACAGTGCCCTCCTTTCCCTTTTTGCCAGGGGTGGTCACTACAGTGCCCTCCTTTCCCTTTTTGCCAGGGGTGGTCAGTATAGTGCCCTCCTTTCCCTTTTTGCCAGGGGTGGTCTCTACAGTGCCCTCCTTTCCCTTTTTTGCCAGGGGTGGTCACTACAGTGCCCTCCTTTCCCTTTTTGCCAGGGGTGGTCTCTACAGTGCCCTCCTTTCCCTTTTTGCCAGGGGTGGTCAACACAGTGCCCTCCTTTCCCTTTTTGCCATGGGTGGTCTCTACAGTGCCCTCCTCCACCTGCTTCAATGGTCTTGGAATTGGGGTTGATGTGGTGGGTGGATGTGTCCCTGTGTTTTTCCTAGGTGTACCCCTGATATGCCACACCTCCTCAGTGGGCACAGACACTGCATGGGTAGGTCTGTGTGCTTTCCCAGTGACATGAGAGTCTTTTGCTGGTGATGCCTCTGCGGCATCTGAGCCTGATGTCTGCCTCATTGCTCTTTTGGCCTTGCTCTTCCCTGACTAGCTCTTGTCTGTGCATTCTGGGGTGGCCCTGCTCTTCAGTGGGGATGGTGCCTGGGGCGGCTGTGCTTGGGTTGTGTCTATTGTGTGCTCCTTGTGCTGTATCGCTTTGGTGATTCTGGCGAACCGTGGTCACTATCATCTGATGTGGCCACTGACTGGGGGGTGGACAAAGGCACCTGAGCTGCAATGGGAGCATGTGCCTGTTGAAGGGCAGACTTCACTGTGGATGACAACGTCTGGACTGTATGGTGTAGCCCAACCACGTCAGAGTGTATGCTCTCCATGTATGACCACCTGGCCTAATTTCTTTTCATGGTCACTGAAGGCATTGAGCAGGGTGGTCTGGCCCACACAAAGCTGGTGCAGGAGCTCTACACAATTTGCACTGAGTGCAGCAGGGGGGAAAGGTGCAGGGGCAGCATTGCTATGTGTGAATGTGACTCGTCCCCTCTTAGTGACACGGATACGGGTAGCACCAGAGGAAGTGGATGGGGGGCTGGGCACTGGCCGCTGGGTGGTGGATGATGAGGCAGACTCCCCATCCCCCGTGCCTGTCAACATGGATGCATCCCCCCTGGCATCAGATGATGTGCTACTCTGTGTCTCAGCCACGGATTCCTCCTGCATACTTCGGTCCCCCTCAGATGCACTGGTGGGCTCTGTGTCACTGGCCTCCACTGCAGCTATTGTGCTACTCTTGCCACCACTGGTGTCTGGCTCATGTTCATTCTTGGTCTCTTGCAAATCTGCATGAGAGAGAGATACAGGGTTGTGTAAGTGTCATCATTTGGTCACACAAATTCAAATCAATGCAGTACAGGAGAGGCCCAAATCTACATGGTAACCACCACACCCTGAAATCACTGTGCAGCAACACAGAACATAGACCACAACAGTGCCTGTAATGCATAATAAATGCCATGAGTGAGCCATGTTGATGCCACACAGCACTACACCATGCCCGTAGATAGATTGCACCACACACACAACTTGCCCTGCCCTCACCTAGGGACTTGATGTGGGTCCAACACTTATTACCACTGACAGACCTTCAGGGAACAGGAGGGAACAATACACACACCTATAATGACATTACAGTCTACAATGCCAAGTAGGCCACAGCAAGCACCATGTGGGAATCTGGGGCAGATTGTTTTCAGATCTGTGGGCCTCAACGATGATGGTGCATGCAAAGTAGGCATTAATGAAGTCACACTCAGAAAGTGGACACTGCTGTTCACCCCATAATAGATTCCTCACACTATCCCAATGATGAATGACCATGTGGAGTCTGTTAGAAATTGGATCTCTGGCTGGCCAAGGCCTGCGCCAAAGTCAGTCAAAGACCACCATTCTAAGTCAGGGCAAGGGAGTTACAGGCCAAGATAATCCCTGCTCACCCCCTTGGTAACGTGACACGAGCAGTAAGGCTAAACTCGGAGGCTATGTAAGTTAAGTGTTTGCACATGCAACCCCAGCAACAACACCCAAGACCCACCACAAAGGAAACTCCACACAAGGTTCTATAAAAAATAGCCTTTGTATTGTACAAAACACATTAGATAATAAATACACACTTTACAATGTGCCATAGGCACGGGCAGAATTTACAGGGTATTAGGTGCATGGGACAGGGCCACGGGCACCACTGTCAGGAAGCAACACTTTTAGAACTAGCACCTGGTAGAATTAGCACTCTGTAGGGATAATAATTCTTGTAGGAATAGCGCTCAGCACATAGGACAATAATAACCGTAGCAACAAATAGGAAGTAAAGCACACAAACAGTAACCACTGGTAACAGGTAAGTACCACCTACGCAACCCTAACCACCTTAGGAGAATGTCACGCAGGGAACCAGGACCTCACTAGCAACACCTGTACTAGTAAGAACAACCACCTAACTATCACTATACATTTAGGGGTATAGGCATGAACACATTACACATGATGCATCACAACATTCAGAGGTGTAGGGAAGAAAACACATGATGCATAAACATACATTCAGTGGTGTAGGGAAAAGCACATGATGCATAATCAACACATTCAGAGGTGCAGGGAAAAACAATTGATGCAGCAATGACATTAGGCAGGTAAATCACAATTGGGCAAAAGTCACATAGGCAACATGTACCCCTAGCGAGAGCACAACACCAAAACTGTCCCGCAGGCCAACTGGCCTCTCAGGGGCTGAAACGCCCTTAGTCCAGAAAAGTCAGGGCAGGCTGCGCAGGCAGCCAAAGGAGGAAATGCGCCAAGGGTCCTAAATGCAGCCAAAGGAAGAAATGCGCCAAGGGTCCTAAACGGAGCAGCTGCCCACTACGTGCTGGGCAGCTGGAGGAACTGAGCCTGGCACCAGCGTGCCTCCTGCCTCTCTGTAGGCTCTGATGGAATAATGGGGCCAAAAGCGATGTGGGAGCCTTGTAAGCTTTAAAACAAACAACTGTGCCCTCGACGCGTTGGAGTCCCCCCTCTGGGGGCTCGAAATGCAAAAATGCCCCCTGAGCCTCGTGGGCTCTAAATGACAATGAGCCCCTTCATTGGAGTCACCTTTTTGGGGACTCGAGATCAATAATTGCCCCCTGATTGGAGCCCCCCCTTCTGGGAGACTCAAGAACAAAATATTTCCCAGAGCCTCTCGTGGGCTCAAGGAAATGCTGCACACGTCGGAGTCCCCTCTCTGGGGGCTCAAAAGAAGAATGCCCCCGAGGAGCCTCTCAGAGCTCCAAAGAAATACAGGCATGTGGGAGTCCCTCGTGGACTCCAAACAATTGGGGCCTGGGCTCTGGGGACTTAACGCAGGGAAGTATTCCCAGGAGCCTCGGCCTCGCACCCCCGCCTCCTCCCGGGCAGCTCCACGCACCGGACCGCTCTCAGGAGGCGGCGGGGACGCTAGCGGTCTCCTTCTTTGGCTGGAGCTTGGGCTCTCTTCTCGGACGCCGCGGGTGGGGCTCTCCTGCACCGGAGCCTCGCTGCCGGCCGCACTCCTTCCTCTGGCACTTTTCCTCTGGACACCGGAGCACGGGGTGGGCTCCCGCCGACTTCCGGTTTTTGGAGGCAGTACTTCCGGGTCGCCGCGGGCAGCGCGGCGGCCCTTCCCAGGCACTGCAAGCTGGGGGATGAATCAATCGAGGGGTAGGCTCCCTCGAGTTAAATAATAAATGGGGCCACATGAGGGGTAGGCTCCCTCTTTAATTTAAATATAAAGCGGGCTGGCCACCCGCTAGCTAAATTATGCCACGAGCGGCTCAAATGCGAGGTGGGCACTCGCTTGGGGGTACAAAGGGGGATCCCCATGCCGGGGAATCCCTCAAGGACGGGATCACAGCACCGGGCTGCAAATGAGACCAGCAGCGCTCCTTGGCAGGGAAATCCAGCGCTGCCCAGGCGCTTTAGGAACAAAGACCCCAGTCCAGGGCAAAGCACAGCAGAGAAAAGTCCTCCAGAAGGTGGGGGGGCAAGGCTGGGACCAGAGCCAACTCACAGGGTCCTCCTAGGCAGGGAGGGAATCCTCAGTGGTGGTCCTTCTGGCGCCCTGCAGCATGCCCCCCTCTCCAGTAGGATCAGCAAGAGAACCTTTTGTAAGGGGACACAGCCCCTTTTTATACAGTACAAAACCTTTGTCTGGGTGCTGGGTGGGAGAAAAACCAGTCGCAGCTGGTTTTGGAGCACTCTTGATGTGCTCAACCACCCTTCCTATTCACTAGTTCGGCTAGGGTCCTCAGTCGCACCACAGGGGGCGGAGCCAGCATTGTGTGGGGAAAGCCCAGCCCTATTCAGGTCCCAGGTACACCCCTCCCTCACATCAGCATGCTAATCTCTCCACTCACCACCGGGGCAGACCCATCCAGACTCCTGGAGCCAGGCTCCCCAGACAGCTCCAGACATTCACACGCCAGCACCCTTACTGCACATGCACACCAATGTCTAGAAGTGGCACTTCCACACTAGACACAATCATGCCGCATACATCATTGCGCAGCACTTAATCACACGAGCCGCACATACCAAACTCGCACCTGCACTCCCCACGCATCAGGAACTAACATGGACACATACATTCCCCATGCATTCCCATGGGAGGGCAGGCCAACCTCACTACACGCACGCACCTTACCCTGTGACACAGTGGTAAAGTGCGCAGAAACCACAAATTACTACCACTGGGTCACCACACAAAGCAAAAAGTTTTAGGGGTGAGCCTGCCAGAAGGGCCAAGTCCAACAGAGCCTAACACATCTGGCAATGTGAAAGTACAACAGGGAGGATCAGCTCATTAAGGCCAGGGTGGCCCAATGCCTCTTACAAGCACACATCCCAGCAGCCACTCACATGACACAGCACAGCACAGCAACCCACGCACATCACATGGGTCCCTGCTGCCACAGGCCCTGTACACATGCATCCACTCCCAGCAAAAGGCACCCTCCCCAGGTACTCACCACCCCTGCCTTGCTGGCGATGCTCCTTCAGACGTGCATCCAGGTCTGGATGAGTCACTGCCAGGATGCGGCCCATCGAGGGAGTCCTGCTGCGCAGTGCCAAACAACCTGTGCGTGGTAGCATCCCCAAGGTCATCTCTGCCATGTTCTTTGCCAGCCGGCTGATGTCATCCCACCTCTTGTAACAGTGGGTGCATCGTCTGTTAGATACCCCCAGGGCTTGCACCTTTGCTGCAATGCCCCTCCACACGGCCCTACGCTAGTGTACCTTGAGCTGGAGGTATGAGAGAAAAGAAGGGTAAATGACCAGTTACACAGTGTCAGGTACCAACATCTATCACTACAGTAGCAGACACAGACTCAGGACCAATTGTAATCTCCCTCCCTCAAAAAACTGGGGCACCCCTCACAAGGGCACTCTGCATGGCCCAAACAGATGTGATTGCATGCACACATTGGGGCATTGAGGGTCCACGACAATATCACAAATGCTGGATGCATCAGCACAATATACATCGACAGAAGTGTGTAAGTGTGCAATTATACAGGACACAGATGGGCCATATCTACTATTCACTGGGAAGGAAATGGAGCAAGGAACATGTAAGTCTGGTGATGTTTCTCGTTAGGGTGGGCAGGCACTGGACCTACTCCCTGGGTCACACTGAGTCAGACAACAGGGGCACACTAAAATATTCACACAATCAATTACTTACTTGACACCTACATGGCTAATATCCGGTGGCTCTGTATGGCTGACAATGCAACACACCCCACTCAAACATACAAGTACAGGCATGGAAAAGAGTGACTTTTGGACACACACACTTCCTCGCCCTGGAGACAGCTTGTCTGTCATTGTTTGACACAACCCCACACCCCCAGGCATATACTGCAGCTGCACAAGTACACGTCTGACACCCCCCTGCCCTACGGCTACCTTCATGGTGACTTACCACTACATTGGGACCACCAAAAAGCCTTGGTTACTGTGCCAGCACCTAGTCCACAAGGACCTCCAGCTCCTCACTTGTGAATGGACTGGCACAGATCTTCTCTGTCCTTGCCATCCCTGTGGACATGGAACACCTGTGGTGGAAGTGAGTGGTGAGGGGTCCCAGGCAGCAGGCTCTTGAGGCAGCAGCAGGAGAGGGTCCCAGGCAGCAGGCTCTTGAGGCAGCAGCAGGAGAAGATCCCAGGCAGCAGGCTCTTAAGGCAGCAGCTGGAGAGGGTCCCAGGCAGCAGGCTCTGTGAGCAGTGGAAATGTGAGGCTCACTGCCACAGATTTATAGCCCCCTGGGCTCATTTATAAGCTGAAAAGCCGCTACAATTGGTTGTCCAGGTCTGCCTCTTTCAAAAGCATCCAATGACCGTCTCCGCAGTGGCCGTGCACACCTTCCGCGATTTTCAAATCTGCATCATGCCACCGCGATCATCGCTGCCATTGGCTGTAGGCAAGGCTCCATGGCAGTGATGCACCACCAGGGCCAGGTGGCAGCTACCGCCATTTGGGTGGCGGATCATGCCCACAAGCCATCTACACATGTCTCCATGCCAATGGCTACCGCACTTGTGAAGGGGGTGGTGCTGGTGTCGCATCGCCCGGGCAAGGCGGTAGCTACCGCCATTTTTTTTACATTTACTGGCTATGTACATCGTGAACACTGCATCAGTACACAGCAGCAACATGGTGAAGGGCACATCCTTGTACACACAATGCCATTCTTCCATATCATCCACATGTGGACGCAGGTTCTGTGTGAAGCACTTTGGTCTGTGATCCCTGCCATGTCACTTATGCATTTGATGGTTGATGATGCTTGACACTCTTAAGCTGGTGTCAATGATGTTGAAGTAATCAATGTGTTGTGGGTCAGTGCTGAGCTTGTCAAGGCTTGTCTCACTGTATGGTATCGTACCAGACTGGTGCTTTCACATCAGCTCATGCACACGACTGAAATTTTGCCGTCTACTGTGATCATTTCGTTGTGGATGTGTGCAGAGTTTACATGATGCAATGAGGTGTGACAGGTACAGCAGATGGGTATGATACAGTCATGATCATTTTAGACACATGGGCGGATGGTACAGCACCAGGCGTGCACATGTGAAATGTGTGGTTCAGTATGTGTGCATTCACATTGACCTATGTGTTGTCTGCTGCACTTGTGTATTGTTAGGGGAGAGATGGGACCTCTGTGTGTCTCAATTGGTCACCCATGTAACCTGGTTTGCCATGCATCTCTCAGGGCAGTCTTTGTTTTGCCATGACATTGTTGATGGTGTGTGCTGTGGCCATCTCATGATGGTTGTCACTGACATTTACATCTCAACTAGGAGGAGGCCAAATCTCCTACGTCACTGACAGTGCTGGAGGACATGGAGAATGTTGCAATCATTCGGAAATTCCGCCTCAACAGACCAACACTGAAGACCCTGTGTGATCCTTTGGAGCCCCACCAGCAGCCTCGCCACCACTATCCAACAGCATTCACACCCACATACAAGGTGTTGGCAGCCCTCCACTTTTTTGCAACTGGTTCCTTCCAGGAGACCGTGGCCAGCGCTGGAGGAATGTCGCAGCCCATGTTCAGCCAGGTGCTGAGGGATGTTCTTGCAGCCATGATGCTAT
Source organism: Lissotriton vulgaris (assembly GCF_964263255.1). Classification (NCBI taxonomy): domain Eukaryota; kingdom Metazoa; phylum Chordata; class Amphibia; order Caudata; family Salamandridae; genus Lissotriton; species Lissotriton vulgaris. Next base: position 745,637,445 of record NC_141693.1, on the reverse strand, counting down.
ATAAGAATCGCTACATTCATTTCCCTAGGGGAGCAGAATTGGCCGGTGTGAAGGGTGACTTCTATCCCCTTGGGCGCATCCCCCATGTTATTGGTGCCATCGATTGTACCCATGTAGGTCTGTTGCCACCACAGGCAACTGAGCACATTTTTCGAAATTGTAAACATTATCATTCCATCAATGTGCAGGTGGTTTGCCTTGCGGACATGACCATTTCCCATGTGTGTGCAAGATTTCCTTGCTCTGGACATGATTCGTACATCATGAGGAACAGCATGGATCCACGGATGATGGAAAATCTGCATCCCGAGCGTGCTTGGATTGTGGGTGAGTATGCATACTGCTATGGTGTGCTGTGTGTTACCTGCTGCATTCTGGCTGTGCAACATTGCAATAGGTGTTTGTGATTCACAGGTGACTCTGCATATCCCAGTCAGGCATGGCTGTTGAGCCCGCTAAGGAATCCCAGGACCCTGGGTGACGTCCGGTACAATGAGGCCCATGGCAGGATCCGACATGTAATTGAGCGGACTTTTGGGGTGCTGAAGTCAAGATTCCGCTGCCTTGACAGGACAGGAGGTGCACTGGCATACTCACCTGGGAAGGTCTACAAGATCGTTTTGGCATGCTGTATGCTGCACAACCTGGCCATCCACAAGGGGATCCCCCTGCTCATGGACGATTTTGAGGAACCAAGGCCACCGCCTGCTTAAGGACCTGACTCCAGATATGAGGACAGTGGAGAGGAGGAAGGAGTTGACCTGCGCCAACAGCTCATCGACCGCTACTTCACTTGAAGGTGGGTGACGAGGTACGACTTGTACCTTGTCTGGTGTGGTTGCTGTTGTTGTGAAGGGCTATGCATGGATGTAATAGACAGGCACATGTGGAGTGACCTGTATGCGAAAATGTGTCAGTGACATTTCACATGTGACCATATGCCGGACTCTGTTTGTTGACACTTGCTGCACATTGTGTTGTCTGCTTGTACAGTTATGTTGATGTTTGGTGTTGTGTTATGTCTGTGATAGCACAGTGATGCCAGTGACTGTTGTTCTGTTGTGTCGGAGTCATCATAATGTACATCTTTTGTATACTCAAAAAGGGGAAGGATCACTTGTCCTGCTCAACCTTGAGTGTACAGGACTAGCAAGGGGTGTCCCAATAAAAAGACCCTCATACACGTGATGGGTAAGGTGGGTTCAGAGCGGTATATCTTGATTCTCCGCTTTGTTATCACGTGTCTGCATAATCATAAGGTCTAGTTTCGGTATGCAGCCTCCACCCGGAGGTATTTTACCCAAGGTTGGTGCAGTAGTGAGCCAGAGATAAAAATATATTAAAAAGACCAAAAAACTCAGATAAGGTAAATTTATTCAGTCTGGTTTATGGTCTGGTACACTCTGTTATAGTGCGACTTGTTTACTTGATAATGGGTAGTAGTTGCACTTAGAGTTAGAAAATTACAAAAATAGGGAGGGGAGTGACTGAACATAGGTCGACATGTTTCTGCCTTGATTGCCTGGTTTCTAGGACTTACGGGCATTCATCAGGACCAGTAGTGAGTGAGGTGGGGGTTTAGAACAAAATAAGTGCTCAGAATAGTGATAATAAGAGGAAAAAGGTTATTGACCTGTTCCTATGTTTTGAGGTCTTATGGTACCTGTAACGAGTAAACACAAGTTTGCAGCACTCATACAGGAAGGGGAGAAGTGGAGGGACACACGTTAAGCAAAAGTTTGCTTCTCATGCACATCAATTATAAACAACTATAAAATGACAATACTTTACATGACCGGTTACTGTCTGCGACAATTTCAACTTACTCTACTACTTTCCTGTCTCATGCAGTTGACTACAGCATGCTGGTGGATAGATAAGCATGCACCTCTTGTGAGTATCACATCGTTTCATGTAGCAAAATTGTGCTCGTAAAAGTTGCTACTAATTGTGATCAACTCTGTAGTGTTTTCTTTTACATTGTGAAAAAACACACTTAAAACGCACTTAAAAATGCACAGAATCTCGGTGGGCATCGCGTATACTATAAGTGGAACTAGGTGAAATAATGCGGAGATACAGCGCGGTGCACGATAGACTGTTTCACACGTGGGTAGAAAAGGGCATTGTGACCGTCGGCGTGTTTTGGTATTACCTCGCGCTAATATTAAGCACACTCCAATCGGTGGTAAGGCTCTGAGGAGGGGCTATGGGGAGAGAAGAGAAGGCAGAAGGGTTCTGAATATTAGGCAGAACATCGTTCAATACTTGCGGTTTTGATGAGAGCGCATTCGCGGTATTTCATGGCGTGTACCTATTGCGCCCGTCCCGCTGCTTTCGAGGTGATGCGCTGTGCTGCTCTTACCGAACCGGAAGCACTAAGCATTGTTTCCGGTTCATATAAATGGGCGTTAGTTGTGTACTTAGCGGCTTCCTATTGGTCTAGAGACTTTGTCAACGTTACTATGGAGACCGAGTATGTTGATCTCGGTGTTAGAGTCCGGTTTTCAGAGGGCAATGAATGCGTTGTTGGGTTCATTCGGTCGCTGGCTTACTTGAAGATAGAAGGAGGGCTTGGATAATAAATGGGAATATGTGCTGGCATTTTGTATTTTGTTCCCTCGTGTTTTTTTATATATTATAATATTCCTCATTAGGGCACAGATTCGTCTTGCTTAGTAGAGGGTGAGGGGGTCATCGTGAATGCTATGTATATTCTCATTTTGTAGTAGTATATCTAGTCTACTGACTGATTGATCACCTTCTCACTAGGGATAACCAGGGTATATTATCATTTAGTCCCTCGGTATCGGTCTTGAGTCTATGGACCCATCTTTGCTCTTTCTCAAATAGGGTTTTTTCCGCATTGTGATCCTTATTTGTCAAGGTTTCCAGGATCATCCATTGTAGGTCTAGAACAGTGTGACCTTTCTCCAGGTAATGTGAAGCCATTTTGGTCGTGCTTTTTCTACATTTCACGCTGCTCCTATGTTCACAAATTCTTTGTTTCGCTTTTCTGCATGTCATCCCAATGTAGTTAAGTTGACAAGGACATGTGATCATATACACAACATGTGTCGTGTTACAGTTAGTATGGTTGTTTAGTGTCCATCTGAAATTAGGTAAAAGCTGTATTTCTTTTACTGGTCTTGTAAGGGCACAGACCGAGCACGAGCCACATGGATAGTGGCCTGTAACTCTGGGGTTGCCCCACAAAGAGACATTGTCTCTAGGTATTTTGGGGGGTGGTCGTGTGTGAACCAGCATATCTTTTAGGTTTCTGCTCCTTTTGTTTGCAAATCTAGGTTTCTGCCAGGTTAGACTGCCTGATGTTAATATCCGCCAGTTTTTATTGACAATCTTCTTGATGGCATTTGTCATGGGGCTGTATGTGGTTACACATGTTAGCACTTCCTCTTGTGGGGTTTTCTGAACATTATCCAGAAGTGCCTCTCTATTCTGGTTTCGGGCCCGTTTTTTGCAGTTAGATATGATCTTTTTTGGGTAATCTCGGGCTTCAAGTTTTTTACAAAGATCGTTAGCTTGAGACTTATACTCTGAGATGTTGCTGCAGTTACGTCGTAACCTGAGGAACTGACTATAAGGTAGGTTCTCTCTTAGAGGTCTGGGATGGAAGCTCTTAAAGGACAGAAGGCTGTTTTTTGCCGTGGTCTTAAAAAAGGTTCTGGTTTGGAGGGTATTCGCCTCAGCATAGATGGTGACATCTAAGAAGTCAATGCTTGTTTTGTCTGCAGTATATGTGAACTGTAGACAAGTGTCCTGTTGGTTGAGCCAGTTGTGAAAATCCAATAAAGTTGCTTGGTCCCCTTTCCAAATAACAAAAATGTCATCAATGTACCTTTTCCAAAATAGTATACATTGATGATAAGGGTTATTGGTTTGGTTCAAAATGAACGTGTCTTCAAAAGTACTCACATACAGCCCTGCCACGCTGGGGGCAAAGGTGCTGCCCATCGAGGTCCCGTGGCATTGTAAGTACAGGGTGTCTCTGTATTGAAAAAAGTTCTCCATCAGGGCTAATCGGCAGCATTCTAGGACAAAGTGTCTGGGAGTTCTGTACATCCAGGTTGTGTTGAAAAGTATATTTTCAAGAGTTTCCATAGTTTTCTCCTGTGGTAAGCTAGTATATAAGCTTTCCACATCGAACCCTACCAGAAGCATGGTGTCTGGTGAGTAGTTGATGTTCTTTAGGTGGTTCAGAAGATCCCTGGTATCTTTGAGATACGTGGGGGTTTTTTGTACGAGTGGTCGTAGATATTGATCTGCAAACTCTGAAAGTGGTTCAAGAATTGAACCTATACCCGACACGATTGGGCGTCCAGGTGGTGGTATCCGCCCCTTGTGGGTCTTAGGTAATGAATAGAAGTAGGGGGTACGGGGTGTAGTGGTACGTAGGTATTCCCCTTCTTTTTTTGAAATCCAGTTGTTAACCTCACCTTCTTCTATCATCATAGCCACAGTTCTCTGGAGTCTAGGTGTAGGGTCTGTTGTGAGAATTTTGTAAAATTTGTCATTTGACAGTAGGTCCATACATTGCTGGTGATATCCTATGTTGGTCAATAGGACAATGCCTCCGCCTTTATCGGCCGGTTTTATGACAATATTTTGGTCACTCTTCAGAGCGTTCAAGGCCTGTTGTTCGGATCTTGTAATGTTCTGGAATGGTTTCTGTACATCATTGGCTACTTCATCAATGCCCTTGAAAACTGCCTGTTCGAATGTTTGTACCTCGATGGGTATCTGGAAGTTTAATGGGCAAAAAGAAGACTTATTTCTCAGGGTGGTGTCACCTTCATTGTTAGTGGGTTGGTCTTTTTGGAAAAACGCTTTTAATTTCAATTTTCGGCAAAACTCAGCCATCTCGCACTTTGTTTTGAAAACATCAAGTTTGGGGGTGGGAACATATCCCAAGCCCTTGTTGAGTACACTGGTCTCTTCCTCTGTTAGGACTTTGTCTGTGAGGTTCACGATGAGGGATTCGTGGATGTTCCTGCTTTGGCCTTGGTCACGCTCCTGGTCTCGACTTGTCTGGTTTGGTCTGACCAGGTTACTCCTCTTCTCCGTGTTCTTTCGGATGTCCGGCCATTCCCTAAAAAAGGAATGCGTTGTTGATAATTCTGCCCTCCCTGTGCTTGCATTTGGTGGTTCATCATCTGGGGGCCTTGAAAGTATGGATTCATCCAGCCTTGGAACTGTGGGTTGAAAGGCTGAAAGGGCATCCCTGGATTGTCCATTTGGTAGAAAGGGGGGCGCCAGAAGTTGCGTCCACGGCGATTGCCTCTTCTATTCTGCTGGTTCTGTTGAAAATTGCGAGTTTTGTTATTTCCTTGGTCTGAGTTAGTGCTGGAAGTGCTACTATCTGAGCCGTAATTGGAGGCATTGTCATCCATATTATGATCTTTGCTGCTATAAGGATGTATTTTTTCAAGAGAGAATTTTTTAAGTTCTTTAGCTAATTTTTGTAGCTTGGTCTGTATCAAATACTCTTGGGATTCACTCATTTCCTTATTTATTTCATCCAATTTTGCTGTGTATATGGTGATGTTGATCGTGCTGTTCATTTTTGTTTCCAGAATTTGTATTTTTACCATCAGTTCATCTGTCAGTCTTGTAGCTGTCTTGATGATCAGGACTAGGTAGTCCCTCGTGCATTTCCATGAAATTGCAGACCAGTCTTTTCTAAATACCAGGTCTTTTAGAAAGATCCTTGGCGCATTGGTAACCCAAAGTCCTCTTGGTGCCGCATTTACCCTTAGGTACTCTGTCATAATAATTCCATGGACAGCAGTTCTTATTTGTTCCTTTTTCAGGTCTGTGAGTTCGTCCCATTCTGCCGAGTTGGGAAGTGTTTGAGTAAGGTCACTGTTCGCAAATCTCACCGGTCTAGCGAGTATTTCGTCAATCTCTTCAATGGAGTAACTTAGTCCCAGATTTTCTGCCATTGTCAGATATTGTTGGCAGTTCTATTGGATTTTTCTGATCCAAGTATCACTGAAGACTCCCACAGCTGTGCGCTGCTATCAATATTCTAATCAAAAGAAGGGAGGTGGAAAACAGATCCATTCATTTTCCAGGTAGGTATAGGCTAATCAAAAAGGGGAAGGATCACTTGTCCTGCTCAACCTTGAGTGTACAGGACTAGCAAGGGGTGTCCCAATAAAAAGACCCTCATACACGTGATGGGTAAGGTGGGTTCAGAGCGGTATATCTTGATTCTCCGCTTTGTTATCACGTGTCTGCATAATCATAAGGTCTAGTTTCGGTATGCAGCCTCCACCCGGAGGTATTTTACCCAAGGTTGGTGCAGTAGTGAGCCAGAGATAAAAATATATTAAAAAGACCAAAAAACTCAGATAAGGTAAATTTATTCAGTCTGGTTTATGGTCTGGTACACTCTGTTATAGTGCGACTTGTTTACTTGATAATGGGTAGTAGTTGCACTTAGAGTTAGAAAATTACAAAAATAGGGAGGGGAGTGACTGAACATAGGTCGACATGTTTCTGCCTTGATTGCCTGGTTTCTAGGACTTACGGGCATTCATCAGGACCAGTAGTGAGTGAGGTGGGGGTTTAGAACAAAATAAGTGCTCAGAATAGTGATAATAAGAGGAAAAAGGTTATTGACCTGTTCCTATGTTTGGAGGTCTTATGGTACCTGTAACGAGTAAACACAAGTTTGCAGCACTCATACAGGAAGGGGAGAAGTGGAGGGACACACGTTAAGCAAAAGTTTGCTTCTCATGCACATCAATTATAAACAACTATAAAATGACAATACTTTACATGACCGGTTACTGTCTGCGACAATTTCAACTTACTCTACTACTTTCCTGTCTCATGCAGTTGACTACAGCATGCTGGTGGATAGATAAGCATGCACCTCTTGTGAGTATCACATCGTTTCATGTAGCAAAATTGTGCTCGTAAAAGTTGCTACTAATTGTGATCAACTCTGTAGTGTTTTCTTTTACATTGTGAAAAAACACACTTAAAACGCACTTAAAAATGCACAGAATCTCGGTGGGCATCGCGTATACTATAAGTGGAACTAGGTGAAATAATGCGGAGATACAGCGCGGTGCACGATAGACTGTTTCACACGTGGGTAGAAAAGGGCATTGTGACCGTCGGCGTGTTTTGGTATTACCTCGCGCTAATATTAAGCACACTCCAATCGGTGGTAAGGCTCTGAGGAGGGGCTATGGGGAGAGAAGAGAAGGCAGAAGGGTTCTGAATATTAGGCAGAACATCGTTCAATACTTGCGGTTTTGATGAGAGCGCATTCGCGGTATTTCATGGCGTGTACCTATTGCGCCCGTCCCGCTGCTTTCGAGGTGATGCGCTGTGCTGCTCTTACCGAACCGGAAGCACTAAGCATTGTTTCCGGTTCATATAAATGGGCGTTAGTTGTGTACTTAGCGGCTTCCTATTGGTCTAGAGACTTTGTCAACGTTACTATGGAGACCGAGTATGTTGATCTCGGTGTTAGAGTCCGGTTTTCAGAGGGCAATGAATGCGTTGTTGGGTTCATTCGGTCGCTGGCTTACTTGAAGATAGAAGGAGGGCTTGGATAATAAATGGGAATATGTGCTGGCATTTTGTATTTTGTTCCCTCGTGTTTTTTTATATATTATAATATTCCTCATTAGGGCACAGATTCGTCTTGCTTAGTAGAGGGTGAGGGGGTCATCGTGAATGCTATGTATATTCTCATTTTGTAGTAGTATATCTAGTCTACTGACTGATTGATCACCTTCTCACTAGGGATAACCAGGGTATATTATCATTTAGTCCCTCGGTATCGGTCTTGAGTCTATGGACCCATCTTTGCTCTTTCTCAAATAGGGTTTTTTCCGCATTGTGATCCTTATTTGTCAAGGTTTCCAGGATCATCCATTGTAGGTCTAGAACAGTGTGACCTTTCTCCAGGTAATGTGAAGCCATTTTGGTCGTGCTTTTTCTACATTTCACGCTGCTCCTATGTTCACAAATTCTTTGTTTCGCTTTTCTGCATGTCATCCCAATGTAGTTAAGTTGACAAGGACATGTGATCATATACACAACATGTGTCGTGTTACAGTTAGTATGGTTGTTTAGTGTCCATCTGAAATTAGGTAAAAGCTGTATTTCTTTTACTGGTCTTGTAAGGGCACAGACCGAGCACGAGCCACATGGATAGTGGCCTGTAACTCTGGGGTTGCCCCACAAAGAGACATTGTCTCTAGGTATTTTGGGGGGTGGTCGTGTGTGAACCAGCATATCTTTTAGGTTTCTGCTCCTTTTGTTTGCAAATCTAGGTTTCTGCCAGGTTAGACTGCCTGATGTTAATATCCGCCAGTTTTTATTGACAATCTTCTTGATGGCATTTGTCATGGGGCTGTATGTGGTTACACATGTTAGCACTTCCTCTTGTGGGGTTTTCTGAACATTATCCAGAAGTGCCTCTCTATTCTGGTTTCGGGCCCGTTTTTTGCAGTTAGATATGATCTTTTTTGGGTAATCTCGGGCTTCAAGTTTTTTACAAAGATCGTTAGCTTGAGACTTATACTCTGAGATGTTGCTGCAGTTACGTCGTAACCTGAGGAACTGACTATAAGGTAGGTTCTCTCTTAGAGGTCTGGGATGGAAGCTCTTAAAGGACAGAAGGCTGTTTTTTGCCGTGGTCTTAAAAAAGGTTCTGGTTTGGAGGGTATTCGCCTCAGCATAGATGGTGACATCTAAGAAGTCAATGCTTGTTTTGTCTGCAGTATATGTGAACTGTAGACAAGTGTCCTGTTGGTTGAGCCAGTTGTGAAAATCCAATAAAGTTGCTTGGTCCCCTTTCCAAATAACAAAAATGTCATCAATGTACCTTTTCCAAAATAGTATACATTGATGATAAGGGTTATTGGTTTGGTTCAAAATGAACGTGTCTTCAAAAGTACTCACATACAGCCCTGCCACGCTGGGGGCAAAGGTGCTGCCCATCGAGGTCCCGTGGCATTGTAAGTACAGGGTGTCTCTGTATTGAAAAAAGTTCTCCATCAGGGCTAATCGGCAGCATTCTAGGACAAAGTGTCTGGGAGTTCTGTACATCCAGGTTGTGTTGAAAAGTATATTTTCAAGAGTTTCCATAGTTTTCTCCTGTGGTAAGCTAGTATATAAGCTTTCCACATCGAACCCTACCAGAAGCATGGTGTCTGGTGAGTAGTTGATGTTCTTTAGGTGGTTCAGAAGATCCCTGGTATCTTTGAGATACGTGGGGGTTTTTTGTACGAGTGGTCGTAGATATTGATCTGCAAACTCTGAAAGTGGTTCAAGAATTGAACCTATACCCGACACGATTGGGCGTCCAGGTGGTGGTATCCGCCCCTTGTGGGTCTTAGGTAATGAATAGAAGTAGGGGGTACGGGGTGTAGTGGTACGTAGGTATTCCCCTTCTTTTTTTGAAATCCAGTTGTTAACCTCACCTTCTTCTATCATCATAGCCACAGTTCTCTGGAGTCTAGGTGTAGGGTCTGTTGTGAGAATTTTGTAAAATTTGTCATTTGACAGTAGGTCCATACATTGCTGGTGATATCCTATGTTGGTCAATAGGACAATGCCTCCGCCTTTATCGGCCGGTTTTATGACAATATTTTGGTCACTCTTCAGAGCGTTCAAGGCCTGTTGTTCGGATCTTGTAATGTTCTGGAATGGTTTCTGTACATCATTGGCTACTTCATCAATGCCCTTGAAAACTGCCTGTTCGAATGTTTGTACCTCGATGGGTATCTGGAAGTTTAATGGGCAAAAAGAAGACTTTTTTCTCAGGGTGGTGTCACCTTCATTGTTAGTGGGTTGGTCTTTTTGGAAAAACGCTTTTAATTTCAATTTTCGGCAAAACTCAGCCATCTCGCACTTTGTTTTGAAAACATCAAGTTTGGGGGTGGGAACATATCCCAAGCCCTTGTTGAGTACACTGGTCTCTTCCTCTGTTAGGACTTTGTCTGTGAGGTTCACGATGAGGGATTCGTGGATGTTCCTGCTTTGGCCTTGGTCACGCTCCTGGTCTCGACTTGTCTGGTTTGGTCTGACCAGGTTACTCCTCTTCTCCGTGTTCTTTCGGATGTCCGGCCATTCCCTAAAAAAGGAATGCGTTGTTGATAATTCTGCCCTCCCTGTGCTTGCATTTGGTGGTTCATCATCTGGGGGCCTTGAAAGTATGGATTCATCCAGCCTTGGAACTGTGGGTTGAAAGGCTGAAAGGGCATCCCTGGATTGTCCATTTGGTAGAAAGGGGGGCGCCAGAAGTTGCGTCCACGGCGATTGCCTCTTCTATTCTGCTGGTTCTGTTGAAAATTGCGAGTTTTGTTATTTCCTTGGTCTGAGTTAGTGCTGGAAGTGCTACTATCTGAGCCGTAATTGGAGGCATTGTCATCCATATTATGATCTTTGCTGCTATAAGGATGTATTTTTTCAAGAGAGAATTTTTTAAGTTCTTTAGCTAATTTTTGTAGCTTGGTCTGTATCAAATACTCTTGGGATTCACTCATTTCCTTATTTATTTCATCCAATTTTGCTGTGTATATGGTGATGTTGATCGTGCTGTTCATTTTTGTTTCCAGAATTTGTATTTTTACCATCAGTTCATCTGTCAGTCTTGTAGCTGTCTTGATGATCAGGACTAGGTAGTCCCTCGTGCATTTCCATGAAATTGCAGACCAGTCTTTTCTAAATACCAGGTCTTTTAGAAAGATCCTTGGCGCATTGGTAACCCAAAGTCTTCTTTTTGCCCATTAAACTTCCAGATACCCATCGAGGTACAAACATTCGAACAGGCAGTTTTCAAGGGCATTGATGAAGTAGCCAATGATGTACAGAAACCATTCCAGAACATTACAAGATCCGAACAACAGGCCTTGAACGCTCTGAAGAGTGACCAAAATATTGTCATAAAACCGGCCGATAAAGGCGGAGGCATTGTCCTATTGACCAACATAGGATATCACCAGCAATGTATGGACCTACTGTCAAATGACAAATTTTACAAAATTCTCACAACAGACCCTACACCTAGACTCCAGAGAACTGTGGCTATGATGATAGAAGAAGGTGAGGTTAACAACTGGATTTCAAAAAAAGAAGGGGAATACCTACGTACCACTACACCCCGTACCCCCTACTTCTATTCATTACCTAAGACCCACAAGGGGCGGATACCACCACCTGGACGCCCAATCGTGTCGGGTATAGGTTCAATTCTTGAACCACTTTCAGAGTTTGCAGATCAATATCTACGACCACTCGTACAAAAAACCCCCACGTATCTCAAAGATACCAGGGATCTTCTGAACCACCTAAAGAACATCAACTACTCACCAGACACCATGCTTCTGGTAGGGTTCGATGTGGAAAGCTTATATACTAGCTTACCACAGGAGAAAACTATGGAAACTCTTGAAAATATACTTTTCAACACAACCTGGATGTACAGAACTCCCAGACACTTTGTCCTAGAATGCTGCCGATTAGCCCTGATGGAGAACTTTTTTCAATACAGAGACACCCTGTACTTACAATGCCACGGGACCTCGATGGGCAGCACCTTTGCCCCCAGCGTGGCAGGGCTGTATGTGAGTACTTTTGAAGACACGTTCATTTTGAACCAAACCAATAACCCTTATCATCAATGTATACTATTTTGGAAAAGGTACATTGATGACATTTTTGTTATTTGGAAAGGGGACCAAGCAACTTTATTGGATTTTCACAACTGGCTCAACCAACAGGACACTTGTCTACAGTTCACATATACTGCAGACAAAACAAGCATTGACTTCTTAGATGTCACCATCTATGCTGAGGCGAATACCCTCCAAACCAGAACCTTTTTTAAGACCACGGCAAAAAACAGCCTTCTGTCCTTTAAGAGCTTCCATCCCAGACCTCTAAGAGAGAACCTACCTTATAGTCAGTTCCTCAGGTTACGACGTAACTGCAGCAACATCTCAGAGTATAAGTCTCAAGCTAACGATCTTTGTAAAAAACTTGAAGCCCGAGATTACCCAAAAAAGATCATATCTAACTGCAAAAAACGGGCCCGAAACCAGAATAGAGAGGCACTTCTGGATAATGTTCAGAAAACCCCACAAGAGGAAGTGCTAACATGTGTAACCACATACAGCCCCATGACAAATGCCATCAAGAAGATTGTCAATAAAAACTGGCGGATATTAACATCAGGCAGTCTAACCTGGCAGAAACCTAGATTTGCAAACAAAAGGAGCAGAAACCTAAAAGATATGCTGGTTCACACACGACCACCCCCCAAAATACCTAGAGACAATGTCTCTTTGTGGGGCAACCCCAGAGTTACAGGCCACTATCCATGTGGCTCGTGCTCGGTCTGTGCCCTTACAAGACCAGTAAAAGAAATACAGCTTTTACCTAATTTCAGATGGACACTAAACAACCATACTAACTGTAACACGACACATGTTGTGTATATGATCACATGTCCTTGTCAACTTAACTACATTGGGATGACATGCAGAAAAGCGAAACAAAGAATTTGTGAACATAGGAGCAGCGTGAAATGTAGAAAAAGCACGACCAAAATGGCTTCACATTACCTGGAGAAAGGTCACACTGTTCTAGACCTACAATGGATGATCCTGGAAACCTTGACAAATAAGGATCACAATGCGGAAAAAACCCTATTTGAGAAAGAGCAAAGATGGGTCCATAGACTCAAGACCGATACCGAGGGACTAAATGATAATATACCCTGGTTATCCCTAGTGAGAAGGTGATCAATCAGTCAGTAGACTAGATATACTACTACAAAATGAGAATATACATAGCATTCACGATGACCCCCTCACCCTCTACTAAGCAAGACGAATCTGTGCCCTAATGAGGAATATTATAATATATAAAAAAACACGAGGGAACAAAATACAAAATGCCAGCACATATTCCCATTTATTATCCAAGCCCTCCTTCTATCTTCAAGTAAGCCAGCGACCGAATGAACCCAACAACGCATTCATTGCCCTCTGAAAACCGGACTCTAACACCGAGATCAACATACTCGGTCTCCATAGTAACGTTGACAAAGTCTCTAGACCAATAGGAAGCCGCTAAGTACACAACTAACGCCCATTTATATGAACCGGAAACAATGCTTAGTGCTTCCGGTTCGGTAAGAGCAGCACAGCGCATCACCTCGAAAGCAGCGGGACGGGCGCAATAGGTACACGCCATGAAATACCGCGAATGCGCTCTCATCAAAACCGCAAGTATTGAACGATGTTCTGCCTAATATTCAGAACCCTTCTGCCTTCTCTTCTCTCCCCATAGCCCCTCCTCAGAGCCTTACCACCGATTGGAGTGTGCTTAATATTAGCGCGAGGTAATACCAAAACACGCCGACGGTCACAATGCCCTTTTCTACCCACGTGTGAAACAGTCTATCGTGCACCGCGCTGTATCTCCGCATTATTTCACCTAGTTCCACTTATAGTATACGCGATGCCCACCGAGATTCTGTGCATTTTTAAGTGCGTTTTAAGTGTGTTTTTTCACAATGTAAAAGAAAACACTACAGAGTTGATCACAATTAGTAGCAACTTTTACGAGCACAATTTTGCTACATGAAACGATGTGATACTCACAAGAGGTGCATGCTTATCTATCCACCAGCATGCTATAGTCAACTGCATGAGACAGGAAAGTAGTAGAGTAAGTTGAAATTGTCGCAGACAGTAACCGGTCATGTAAAGTATTGTCATTTTATAGTTGTTTATAATTGATGTGCATGAGAAGCAAACTTTTGCTTAACGTGTGTCCCTCCACTTCTCCCCTTCCTGTATGAGTGCTGCAAACTTGTGTTTACTCGTTACAGGTACCATAAGACCTCCAAACATAGGAACAGGTCAATAACCTTTTTCCTCTTATTATCACTATTCTGAGCACTTATTTTGTTCTAAACCCCCACCTCACTCACTACTGGTCCTGATGAATGCCCGTAAGTCCTAGAAACCAGGCAATCAAGGCAGAAACATGTCGACCTATGTTCAGTCACTCCCCTCCCTATTTTTGTAATTTTCTAACTCTAAGTGCAACTACTACCCATTATCAAGTAAACAAGTCGCACTATAACAGAGTGTACCAGACCATAAACCAGACTGAATAAATTTACCTTATCTGAGTTTTTTGGTCTTTTTAATATATTTTTATCTCTGGCTCACTACTGCACCAACCTTGGGTAAAATACCTCCGGGTGGAGGCTGCATACCGAAACTAGACCTTATGATTATGCAGACACGTGATAACAAAGCGGAGAATCAAGATATACCGCTCTGAACCCACCTTACCCATCACGTGTATGAGGGTCTTTTTATTGGGACACCCCTTGCTAGTCCTGTACACTCAAGGTTGAGCAGGACAAGTGATCCTTCCCCTTTTTGATTAGCCTATACCTACCTGGAAAATGAATGGATCTGTTTTCCACCTCCCTTCTTTTGATTAGAACATCTTTTGTATACATCATAGACATTTTGGAGACAGTCAAAATAGCACTAAAGACAAGACTGCTCAAATTGTAGTGTGTAAGGTGTTTTATTTACAAAGTTGACATGTGAGGGGTGCAGGCATTTTCACATGTAGGTGGTGATGGAGCAGTGAGTTGACAGTCATGGTACATGAGATGCAAGAGTAGAGACCACATGGATGTGGTGACCCAGTCCAACAAACATGTGCCTTTCACAAGGCAGTGCGGGGAAGGACAGTTCAAAGAGTCAATGCAGTGGGGAAGAGGGTTGCCATCAGGGCTGGCTCAGTGACTGGAGTGTGGCTGGTGCCTTCCCTCCAGAGACTCACAGGCTCTTCTTTGGACACCCCCTTGATCTCTTGGGGGGGGGGGGGGGGCTGCTGCTTGGCCAGCGGCGTCTGAGGGCCCACCTAACTGTGAAATGTTACTGATAGTATCTTGTTACAAATCCTTGTAAGTGCATGACTCTGTTGAGATAATGCTTCTACACATTAATGATGGTTCCTGAAGACTTTATTCAGGTAAGCACCAGGAGATAAAAAGCTGCGCTTCCTTCACCTAGGCACCAAAC
Source organism: Lissotriton vulgaris (assembly GCF_964263255.1). NCBI lineage: Eukaryota > Metazoa > Chordata > Amphibia > Caudata > Salamandridae > Lissotriton > Lissotriton vulgaris. The sequence continues at coordinate 745,622,338 of NC_141693.1, read as the reverse complement.
TTCCAACTATCATTCCAAGAACCTCCCTTAACCACTATTCTACATTAGCACATGCCACTTCTCACTTCACATCTTTCCCTTTTTTATTGATAACAAACTAGAGGAATACCTTACACCCCACATAACCCTAGCCTCCTAACAACACTGTACATTATAAATCATTACGTTTTTTATAACCTTAATATGCTACAAAATACAGAACTAATACTGCATCATTTGCATATATAACACATTGTAAATATGCATATCATACCAATCTCATCCTAATTTGGGAACTCAACTGACCGCATAGCTCTCCAATGCTTATTTCGGACGATGGAGGTCCTTACCTGTCGGTCTGTACCTCAAGCAAAAACTGAGCTCTTGATGGAGGCACCGACGGCAGGACGCTCTCTGCCTAAATAGCCTCGCAGCAAATCAGCAACATGCCAATCGTGTCTACCTTTGACGCGTTGACTGATGACCTCGCTGAGCCCGGAAGACCGATGGGAAATGTAGTCTGGTATATTATCGCTAAATGAATGTACTCATACTTGAAAAGCATATTGGGGATGTCAAAGGAGTATCGTCTCCAAATAGTGTTAATTTCATCCTGACCTAGTTTGGCGTGTAAATGACACACCCCTCGCACAGAGCCCTAGGGACTGACGGAAAATGTAGTCCAATGCATTGACTCTGTGTCTAGGTCTAATTCGGTGTGCGAATCACACTGCGCTCCCATCTCAATCCTGATACTTGAAAATGTACAGTTTGTTGGGGACAAGATACAAGCGGTGCAGTTTTTGTGCTCAATATTTTGAAGAAACATATACCCCAGTGTGTTACTCATAAAATAAAATAAAACACACATGCAACATATTATAAATATAATGTCAGCATGTTGTATCTAAATGTCACTACGTGTCGTCAGGGCTAATATGACCAGAAGTCTCCTGTGGTTCGGACTTGTCATGTGGAGATTTGTCAGGGCTCAAGGTCTTAAAGTCAGATGCGTAATAATATAGAGGTAGCACCGCGTAATTTATAAGCAACTACATCTCATTATGAGTAGTATGGCAATTCAGAATAAGGTAAAAGAGGTTAATGGTGGATGTTGGATGTTTATCCAATACAACTCCTTTCCTCATTCTCCTTCTTTGCACCCTGTATCAAGCAACCGCTTGATTTACTAGAACTCCAAACAGTTGTGAGTGGTGCTAGTGAGCTGTACGTTTGTGTATTTAAAACTTAAACAAATCACAGGACAGTCCACTGTATTTCGTCATTGAGACCAAATTTGTCACTTTGGGCCAGATGTAGGTGGCCGTTTGAGGCCATTTACCGAGCGGTAACAGCCGATTTTGGCCGTTACCGATCGGTAAATGGGTGACAGGTATGTAGGGGGCATTATTTTACCGAATCGGTAAAATTACCGAATCGGTAATTTTACCGATTCGATAAAATAAAAAGCCCATAGGAATGAATGGTGATTACCGGTTCGGTATTTACCGAATCGGTAAATACCGAATTCTTTCGAATCGGTATTCCAGCACATCTGGAATACCTACATATCCACCCCTTAGATTTATCGATTTTTAATTACCGAATCGGTAAAATTCGGTAATTAAAAATCGGTAAACCTATTTTACCTACATCTGGCCCTTTGTAACTTGTAAACCCATTTCTGGAAACATCGGTGACATGACTCGGAATAAAGGGTTGTTCAAGTACAGTCCAAGATAGATCTTCTGCTTTGTGCTGAAGTTCTAGAAAGTGTCTCATTAGTCTTGTCTCTTGTTTCTTGCACCTGATTGCGCTCTTATGCTCGAGAATGCACAAATTAACCTTGCGGGAGGTCATCCCCACATATTGGTACTTGCACGGATATGTTATTTAATAGATTAGTTTGTCGCAGTTGCAATTGGTCAGTCTGGTCTGAGTCCAGGGTCAACTGGTGCCAATATCTAATGTTTTGGAATGGCAAGTCTGTGCGCAAGAGTGACATCACCCGCACAGGTAACGGCCCTTAACCACTGGCAAATCCCAAAGAGTTCCAACCACATGTGTGACCTGTGTCTTGAGTCTGGTGTGAACCAACTGATCTTGTAGGTTAGTCCCTCTTTTGAATAATGGTGTTGGGATTCTCTCATTGCCAATATTCAGAATGCGCCAGTGTCCCTGTTCAATGAGTTGAATACCATTTGACAATGTTCTGAATGTGTTTACAAATGTGAGTCGTGACAATGAAGGCTTAAAAAAAAGTGGATCTAGGAGTGCCTCTCTATTATTATTGGTGGCCCTGTTCAGTGCACGTTTGACCAGTTTTTTGGGGTATTTCATCTGCTGTAGTTGTTTGGACAGTACTTTGGAGTGGTCCTCATACTTCTCCCTGGTGGAACAATTCCTCCGTAACCGGAGGAAGTGACCATATGGTAAGTTGTCACTAAGTGACTTGGGATGATGACTATCATAGCACAGGAGAGCATTCCTCACCATAGGTTTCCTGTAGAGCTCACTCTCCAGGCCTGTAGGTGTTGAGAAGATGAGCAGGTCAAGAAAAGGAAATTGAGTTTAGTCATATTGCATTGTGAACCTGAGAAAGTTGTTTCTGCTGTTAAGCCAAGCTAGGAATTCCGTGTTAGAATCTGAATTGCCTCTCCACACAACCAGCACTTCATTGATGTGCCGCTTTCATAAGCAAATCGACTCATGGAAGGGTTTGTTTATCGTTAAGATGTGTTCTTGCTCGAATGTGTGCACGTACAAATTCACCAAACTGGGTGCAAAAATGCTCCCCATACTAGTACCAGAGTGTAAAGAAGACGGGTCCACACGGAAGGTAAGTTGGACCTCAGTTTATTATATGTCCAGCTTCAGCAACTCTCCGGCAGCAACTGCCGAGAATAGAATTAACAGTGTGTTCCACGCAGGGAACATTCTGTAAGGAACACGTGAGGAAAGAAAGGTCCTAACACACCTCCCCTTCTTCACAAAGAAAACTAAGGAGAGGAAAGCTTGAGAGAGAAATACATGTATAATGGAAAGAATGAGAAATAAGGAAGGAAAGCACAATATAAATAGATCTCAACATTTGCAATGGAACATCAACTTCATGTAAAGGCATCACAGCAAATTTTGCAACAAAATGAATGTACAATAGGAAAGAATGGGAGATGAAGAAGAAAAGCACAATATAAATAGATCACAACATTAGCAATGGAACACCAACTTCATGTAAAGGCATCACAGCAAATTTTGGTAAGGAGATTACTTCAACACAAAATCCCGAAACCTGGCAGGAATAGATCTGACTCTGGAGGACGTTTGCCTACGTGGAAGATTTCTACCAGAACGCACTGCACCACACGCTTTGGCATTAGATGGAGAATTGCTATCTGCCACAGAATCAGATGGAGAAATACTGACTCCCAACCGCTTTCCAACCCTCTCAACCATGGATTCAGGAACAATGGAAACCATACTCTTACTCCAAACTCTTCCATCCTCCAACACCACAACGTAATCTTTTACAGCAGTCACCTTCTTGGGAGAATAAAACCGTGACTCTCCCTTACAGAGAAACCCAGGCTTCTTTATTCTCACCCAATCTCCTACCTTCACCTTGCAAGGAGACAATATGTTTGATTCGGTATGGTACTTGCTCTGAACTGAAACCCTGACGTCAGCCACTCTGGCTAACTCAGTGGCACTTACAATCTTTCTGGACATCCACTCTTTGTTCAACTTGCTACCAGCAATCCTGCCACGCAGCAAGGTAAAAGGAGCAACCCCGGTTGAAACATGCGGAGTAGTCCTTACAGCCCACAACATGTCGGCAACCACCTGGCGCCACTGCAACCCATTCACTAAAGCCAGTTGAAGATGTTCCTTGACAACACGGTTGAAACGTTCAACCAAACCATTGCTACGAGGATGATATAGCGACGTACAAACGTGTTTAACACCAATCTCCTTGAAAAAGGAAGACATTTCAGCTGAAACTAATTGCGTGCCATTGTCTGAAACTATTTCTTCAGGAAAACCCTCTCTAGAAAATACGTCACGTAAAAATGAAATTATTACGGAGGAACTGATGGAGTCGACAAATCTTACTTCAGGCCACTTAGTCATATAGTCAATCAATACCAAGATAAATTTAGGAGTTGACCCAACGAGACCGTAAGGTCCAGCAATATCCAAAGCTAATTTGGACCAGGGAACACTTTTCGTAAAAATAGGTTCAACAGGAAGAGGACGAGTGACCTGAGACTTATCGCTGACAATGCATTCACAACACTCTCGCACAAAATGTTCCACATCTTTGTCTACAGATGGCCACCAGAAATCCTGTCTCACCCTGCGTTTCATGGATCGGATCCCTGGATGACCTTCGTGAGCTAAACCAAGAATCTTCTCACAAATAGAAACTGGAACGACCAATAACCCACCTCTTCTCAAAATTCCATCAACAAGAGACAACTCATCCTTCACACGCAAATAGGGAATAATTGCGGCAGGACAGGCTTTTTCACACGGCCAAGGCTTGGAGAGAAGATCAACAACCACTTGCATGTCATCATCAGAAGCGACACCCTCCAACCACTCACATTCTGAAAGAGCACACCCAACAGAATCACTTAAGGAACCAATAGCACAAACCACTTCCAAATCATCACTTACAACACAATCGTCTCCATCAGAGAGGGGTAGTCTGGATAAACAATCAGCTACCAAATTCTTCGCTCCCGCCACATATTCAAGCTGATACTGGAATTCTTGCAATCTGAATTGCCACTTAGAGATTCTAGGAGTCGCCCTCCCACCACCTTTGGTCGTAAATAGGTCAATCAAAGGCTTATGGTCGGTCCTCAAGATGAATCTGTTCCCCCACAAGAAATTTTTAAAATGCAAAACACCCCACCACATTGCTAGTGCTTCCTTTTCAATAGTTGAATAAGTCTCTTCAGCACCCCTCAGAGTTCTGGAGGCAAAAGCAATTGTTTCCTCGCGACCATCACCCCTTTTCTGCATAAGGACAGCCCCCAAACCCACATTGCTAGCATCGGTGGAAAGAATGCATAAGTCATTGATGTTGAACAATTTCAGGGGACGAGCTTCAATAATCTCTTTTTTGATGACATTAAAATTGCTATCACAGTCATTATCCCAAACAAACTTGACATTCTTTTTGAGTAGAGCACGCATAGCAGCAGTTTTAGTAGAGAAATTCCTAACAAATTTAGAGTAATACTCTACCAAACCGAGATAAGAACGTAACTGATCTTTGTTCCTAGGAACGGGAGCATTCTGAATAGCATCAATAATTTTGACTTTTGGTTCCACCCCATTTTGGGAAATGTGGTGACCAAGATAGTCTACTCCATCTTGAAGAAATTTGCACTTATCCTCCCTCAAGGTTAACCCACTGGACCTTAGTATGCTGAGAACAAGCTTAACTCGCTCATCATGCTCGAGTTCAGTTTTGCCATGAACCAGAATGTCGTCTTGGAAAAAGACTACTCCAGGGATGTTCTTAAACAGATTATTCATCAGCCTCTGAAAAACAGCAGAGGCTGAAGCCAAACCAAATGGCATGCGAATGTAACGATAAGCACCCTCCGGAGTTACAAAGGAGGTGAGGTGCTTGGAATCTGGGCATAGCTCAATTTGATGATAAGCAGATGAAATATCTAGGGAGGTGAAAAAATTTGCACCTTCAAGCGTGGCTAACATCTCGTTGATATTTGGAAGTGGTTGCCGGTCAATCCAAATGTTGGCATTGAGATCACGCAGGTCAACACACATCCTCAAGCATTTGTCAGCCTTTCTCGCTAAAACTATGGGAGCAAGCCACTCAGAACCTTCTATCGGTTCAATTACACCAGCAGCACATAGCCGCTCTAATTCCTTCTTTAACTCTGCACGTAAACTCAAAGGCACCTTCCGCACTTTATGGGCAACAGGAATGGCACTCTCTTTTAAAATTATTTTATGTTGGAAACCTTTGAGCTTGCCCAATTCACCACTAAAAACTTCAGGAAATATGAGAGTCCACTTGGTGCTAGATACATGCGATACCGTAAGAGCCTTTGGTGATCCTAATGTTGCAGAGTAGAATTCGCACAATTCATTGCGGGATATCACCATGTTTAGATGATTGGGATCTAAAATTATGTTTAAATCTCCTTGTTCATCCCACCCTCGTCGCCACTGTAAAGAAGACGGGTCCACACGGAAGGTAAGTTGGACCTCAGTTTATTATATGTCCAGCTTCAGCAACTCTCCGGCAGCAACTGCCGAGAATAGAATTAACAGTGTGTTCCACGCAGGGAACATTCTGTAAGGAACACGTGAGGAAAGAAAGGTCCTAACACAGAGGTTTGGAGATACATCGTTTCCTTGCACCTGAAGAAATTTTCCTTCATGGCCATGCGAGCACAGGCCATTATGAATTGTACAGGGGTAATGGAGTCTAATATCTGTGGACCAGTAGCAAGGAAATCGTTTCTAGTGTCTCATCCTGGGGAATTGATGTATAAAGCGATTCCACATTGAAAGAGACTTGATAGTCCAAGTCTCGATCAAACTTCACCATTGGACGTAACCGGAAGACGTCCTTTGTATCTTGTAGATATGTAGGCATTTCCTTGACGATAGGCCTGAGGAAGTGATCCACAACCGTGGATAAAGGTTCTAGCACTGAACCCAGGCCGGAAATAATGGGCCTTCCAGGGAGAGGCCTCTGCGGTTTACGCACTTTAGGAAGTGTATAAAATTATGGCGTCACTGGGTGTATCGTTTGAAAGAAGGCAGCTTCTTGTGTAGTAATCCAGCCTTCAACAGTTGCTTCTTCAAGCATATTCGAGATTTCTTGTATGATCCTCTGAGTCAGGTTTGTTTTCATCAGGTGATAGTATCTTCTGTCTTCCAATTGACGCAGACACTCGGCGCGATACACATCAGTATCATGAATAACAACCGTCCCACCTTTATCGGCCTTTTTGATCATTATCTGTTCATCTCCTGTTAACGTGCGTGGAGCTTGTTGCTCTACTTGGGTAGGTTCTTATAAGATGCCTTGTTGTTGGCATAAAGTCTTGTCACATCCTCAAGGACCGTCTTTTCAAAAGTTAGAGCTGTTGTTTTTCTCTTTTTCTGGAGTTGTTTCTTCTTTGTCCTTAAAAAATGATGTAGGCGAACTTTTCGGGAAAATTTCGCTAGTTCCACTTGGGTCTGGAAAGGGTCTCCATCAAACGTGGAAACAAACCCTAAGCCTCGCTCTAGCAACTGCTCTTCAGCTAGTGTGCACATTATTTTGCTCAGATTGACCACTAGACTGTCCCTGCAATGGTCCCTGGTTGAGGCAGAGTCTTCTTCTTGTTGCTCCGCATGCTCATCGGGGTTGGAGGCTCGTTCCAGTGTACCTGTGGTTGTGGATTTCTTCTTCTGCCTCCGGACCGTCCACAGCCAAAGCCTAAAAAAGGCTGGTTGTTAAAGTCTTGACAATTCTGCTGTGGTGATCCCATTTGTGGCTGAAAAGGCGGTGTAGGAAAACCCCATGGAGTGGGAGGCCACCACTGTTGGAAGTGTGGTGTCGGTGGGGCGTTTCTCCAATTTGTTTTATAATTCCTACCTTGACCACCATAATATGGTTTATTCTTGGTGGACGAGTCTGAATCACTTGATCCTTGATATGAGCTGGTTGAAGAATAGGATGAGCCATATCTTTGTCCTTTCCAGTTCTAATCCGGCGGAGTGTAATCATTGCTTATATAGGGATACAATTTTTCAAGTGCAAAGAGTGCCAGGTCTTTTTTTAATTTCTCAATTTTAGTAAGGAAGATGTTGTCCTTGAACTCTTTATTGGTCTTTTTGGTTTATTCAAGATTCTTTTTGTAAAGTGTGCCTGTGATGGTGGTCTTGATCTGTGATTCAAGCAATTGTATTTCCACCAGTATGGTATCAGCCACTCGTTTGGCGGTACTTACAATTAAAATCAACCAATCACGCTTACAGCGCCAAGCTATAAGGGACCAATCTTTCAAGAAGGATTTGTCAGTCAAGAATAGTCTTATTGCGTTTGTTACGATCAAGCCTGTAGGGGCACAATTACCCCAAAGATATTCTGTCATGATTGCACCGTGGATAGTTGTTCTGGAGTGTGTTTTCTTAAGTCCCAACAAAGTGGTCCAGTCATCTATGCCATTTATTGTTGTACTAGGAATGGTGTCGAGGATGCTAGCAGTAGTTGAGAGTATTGCTTGATATGTGTCGTCGTCATAGGCTAAACCGCTAGAATCGGCCATTTCAACAACTGCAACAGTGTCCAGCACCTTCCAAGGGAGCTAGATAGTTCAAAATGAATAAAAGAACTGTCAATCAAGTACAGTGCAATAAAGACCCGCAGCCGACAGCTGTACAAAATCAAATACAAACCTACAAGAGGGATGGTCCAAGGGAGTATTTAAAGACCAGGTGTGGACCTATTCCACATTAATGAAATACATAACATTATAAAGGATCAACAGGTCAAAAGGCCCAGGGAGCCTTACACAAATTCAAATTAAATGTTGAGTAGTAGTGATCTCATAGACCCATGTATGTGAAGGAACTAAAATAGTGTCAAAATGCTAGGAAAATCCTAAAAGGAGGATGGATTCCCATCACTCACTGAAGTGACATGCTTCATCATCTGGGATCTCCCCCTGGTTACACACTAGGGTAAGGAGTTGTGCTTTCCTTCTTGAAGGACTACACATAGACTTCATATTTTGCCAGTGGCTGGGCTATTTTGTAGACCCTAATTAAAGAATTTGTTGTTTTTTGACAGAAAATTTTAGTAAGACTGGTATGTCTCAAATACAAAATATAAACATGAATAGTATTACCCTGTATGTAGCCTATGGGTAGCCATGTGCTCAATAAGAATTAATTAATAATAATAATATGTCACATTCTGTATTGCCAACCGCATTAGATTTCTATTTAGGTTTTTAACTTGGTTTTATCCATTTATGATCTTGGCCTTTTCACATCTAAGTAACGGTTATTGCACTAACCCAGGTGTGTCGTTATAAGAGGGGTGGAGAGTCACTTGAAGAGAAGGGCTTGCCCCCTGCCTTCGATTGTCCGTCTTCTCTCCCTCTTTTTCCACAGAGTGGGGCCTCTTTTCCTTAGCTGTTGTCAGGTGAGGTGAGGTCCGGTCCTCGTAAATCATGGATTAACAATTACAGCTTTATACATTTCCAGGAAGCAGTTGTACGCAAAGGAAACAATGGCAATATGTATACCAAGTTCTAAATAGCTTTTTTTTACATGTTATCAGTATGATTGTTTTTCATAGACATTCTCTTTACAGGTGCCAGGAGAATCCGGTAATGTGTGGAGGATCTCTAAGCCTGTAAATTCAGGTTACCTGGTTGTCTTTATTCCAACATTGGTTGTATTTTTTTTTTCTGACACTTCACTTGAGTTCACATACACAGTAGCACTAGTACATACAGTGGTCCTGAGGAAGGCCTTGGACTATCTAACGTCCGATTGGCCGAAACATGTAGACCCGGTAATCACAGCAGTTATTTTGTTAAAACTTGCACTGTTTTCAGTTTGGATATCAGAGGATACTCATTAAAAAAATTCTTTTGATATTCAATTTTAAATTAGCAATCATCCCCATTTGTTATTTAGTCTTTGTACTGCGCCCGTCACTCAACTACTCTAGCTCTTCACTCTGGAGATGTGCTGCATAGCTCCCTTTAGTAAAGCGCGAACTAAAAACATCTGTGAGCTCCCTTCTATTAGATAGAAGGTCTCAGCCCTTGGTTACCCTAGTGTGTAACCAAGAGGAGATCCCAGATAATGAAGCATGTCACCTTGGTGAGTGATGGGAATCTGTCCCCCTTTTAGGATTTTCCTAGTATTTCCTAGTATTTTGACACTATCTTAGTTCCTTCACATACATGGGTCTATGAAATCACTACTACTCGACATTTAATTTGAATTTGTGTAAGGCTCCCTGGGCCTTGTCGACCTGTGGATGATATGATATGATATGATAAAAGAATTTATACAGCGCACGTTCACCAACGGCTTCTTGGCGCTTTAGGACAGGCAAAGGGTCAAACTGCGGGGAGGAGACATTTAATCGATAATCGATAATCAAACAAAGGCGTGAGAGAACAACCAAGTCTTCAAGGCCTTCCTGAATGAGTGATAAGAAGTGATAAGGCGAAGATCACAAGGCAAGGAATTCCAAAAATGAGGGGCTTGAAAGGCGAATCTTAGTCCCCCGAGCCTTTTCCTCTTGAAGGGACAAACGGTCAGCAAAATGGAGCTAAAAGAATGGAAAACTCGGGAAGGAACATATCGGTGAAGACGAGAGGAAATGAAAGCTGGGCCTTTATGAATAAGGGCCCGGTAGGTCAGGCAGCCCACCTTGAAGAGGCTGCGCTGGACCACAGGGAGCCAGTGTAGGCTCCTCAAAAGAGGCTTGACAGAACTGGACCTAGGCTGCCGAAAGACCAATCTGGCCGCTTGATTTTGGATAAGCTGGAGTTGATGAGACTGGTAAAGAGGAATGCCAATATACAATGAGTTCCCGTAGTCGATAAGGAAAAAAACTAGACCCGTGGTAACTTGGACTAGGGCATCATGAGTAAGGAATCTGCTGATCTTTCTGATGCGGCAAAGATGGAAAAAGCAAGCCGACATCACAGATTTAATTTGAGATTTCTTGGACAGATCCTCACTAATGGTGACTCCAAGACTTTTGACCGAACTCACCCGGCAGGGGGCAGAACCCAGCGAGTGCGGCCAGAAGGTGGAGTTCCAGGGGTTGCCCGGGGGTCCAGTAAGCACAAGCTCGGTCTTTCCTGGATTTAACTTGAGCGGGTTCGCATTCATCCACTTACTAATGTATGACATGGTTGACTGGACGTTCTCAATGGAAGCGGAGGAGGAATCAATGTTAAAAATAAGCCCGGAGGTCATCCGCATAGTTGAAGATTACCCCTGGTCTTTCGCGCAGCCCAGAAATAAGGGGGGAGATATAAAGATTAAATATTACCGGGGAAAGGGAAGAACCCTGAGGAACCCCACTGGTAAGGCTTTTAGCTTTGGACGTGAAGGGGCCAAGACGAACTGCTTGCTTACGATCTTGTAAAAAAGAGGTGAGCCACCTGAGCGGGGTGCCCGTGATGCCGGCGTTCTCGACCCGTTGAAGAAGGATGGAGTGGTCAACGGTATCGAACGCCACCGACAAATCAAGGAGCACCAGGGCCTGAGAGATGTTTTGATCGGCCCCCTTTCTAAGTTCGTCATGAACGGCCACCATCACGGATTCTGTGGAATGCTGGGGTCTAAATCTAGCCCGATGTTGATCTAAAAACTGGGAGCTTTCTACGAAGGAGCCAAGACAGCCGGAGACATGGGCCTCTAAGAGTTTGCTCAGAAAAGGGAGCAGGGATATTGGCCGAAAATTACTCAATGTCGTCGAATCTGCCCCAGGTTTCTTGAGGATGGGTGAAACAACAGCAGATTTAAATGTGCTGGGAACCACCCCCAAGTCAAGAGCATTATTGAGCAACGAGAGAAGCACCTTTATAGTGTTATGGATCTCTATTTGGGCCAATTTGATTTACAGTTCATTAATGAAAAGCCATTCTAATATCAATTCCGCCTTGTCTGCCACGTATAATTTGCCATAGCATTTCCTATGATTAAATTTGATTTGCACATGTGAAAACCTTTCAATAGGTAGTTTGTGACCCATATAACTTCCAGGGTTTACGCCAGATGGATGTAGTTCTCTACCAGGCCTCAATTTGTCAAACATACTTTTGCTCATAATTGTATACCAAGCACATGAATCTGCCATAGCATTTCCTTTGTACCCGTCCATCTTTAATTTGCACGTAGGTAACTTCACAGTTATTTCCTTCTTATGGTCAGCTCCATCTTGTACAGTTGACTCCACACCTTGAATATTTCCCTCTTTATGTCAGTAAATGAGGATAGTATTGAGGGAAGTATTCAAGGTGTGGCGTTAAGTGTGCAAGATGGATCTCACACTTTTCTTAACACCCCTGCACAACCTACTGAAATGGCCTATCTTTTTACACATACTACAAATCATCCCACAGTGGGCAAACTTTGGAATTAGCTAAATGCTGGCTTGACCCACACCTATAATGTAACTTGGGACCACTTATTTGTGTTTCATTTTTTTTCCTTTCTCTCTATTATCCTTCGTTGTTATGATAGGTTTGACAGAGTCAGTATAGCTAGATCCCTTCTGTACAGTTTGAATACATTTCTCAGGCACTTCAGTGCTCCTAGCTACATCAAAATCAGCTTTTAAGCTCACTTCACCACAAGACCACAATTTCTCTTGTATATTCTTTGATTTAGTCTTCATCAATACCTAGTCTCTCAACACTTGATCATACAAAAGGTGTTCGAAATGACGAGTAACAGCTAAACCTCGTAATGCTGCTGCGAATTGTTTAATAGACTCATCTTCATGCTGAAACCTAAACGAAAATTTGAACCTCTACAACTCCACGTTTATCTTCCTGCCACAATACTTGTGTAGTTATTTATTCGCAATTTGATATAGATCTGCATCACCAGAATTCTTCGTAAGTAAGTGCCTTCTGTGAATACCAAAATGAGTAAGTGCCTTCTGTGAATACCAAAATGGTAGTAAGTTTAGGATTTTTTCTTAAGTTAGTTCTGTGAATCGGGCCCATTGCTTCAAACCTGTGTCTTAATACAGATAAAAATCTCTCTATTAAGCATGTGCCTTTTTCTAGAACTTCCACATATGCCTCAAATAAGTCCACCCATAACTCCCCTGATTCTGCCAAAAAGAGTGGTGGAAGTTGAATCATGGCCATATGTTTACCTGGGGTCTATACTTCACACCTCACCAATTATACAAGCTGCAGGTGTGCAAATCACCATGAATCTGCCAACTTAATTATAACTTATAAAGTAGAAATGGGCGAACCATCTTGCGAACAACTTAGCTGCACAAGTATAGTGTATAAAATAAGGTGTGATCCTTGATGATCCTGGTAATAGTGCAACTGCCAAATATGGATCAATTATTACTGCAGATCACTACCAATATTTCTAGAACCGCTGTAATAATGAATGCACCATCACACCTATTTAACAATGGTGTGTAGGTCACAGTAAATCTGTTTCCATTTTACTAAGAAAACATACTGCTTTTCAATAGAAGTGGACAGATCGCTTATTAAAAATGGTGTACGGATCACCATAAATCCACTTCAGTTTTGCTCACAATTGCTTGCTTGTTGTAAGTAATTGCCTGCCTATTAAGTAAAGGTGTGCGGCTAACTAGTGAATTCAAAATGACCACGGAAGTCATGACATAATGCCGTTGCTGCATGCACACACAGCTCACAAATAGCGTGGATCAGCAGACCACACAAGCCCTAAAAGCCTCAACCACATGACGAAATCCAGCTTTTGATTAAGCACTGCAGAATTTCAACACCTCCTGGACAGCATGGTGCTCACTGCAATTCCACCACACCTCCTGATCAGCAAACGCTCTCTGCAGTAAGTACCTAGCCTCTGCTGCTCTCTTACAGGTATCAGTTTCCTTCCCGCTCATCCCCAATGTTGAAATAACGCTCCTTCACGCTAATGATGGTCCTGAGAGACTTTCCAACTGTCATTCCTAGAACCTCCCCAAACCACCATTCTTCAGTCTACATTAGTGTGTGCCACTTCTCATTTCAGATTCCATGGTGGCACATCCCACAACCTCTTTTTGCATGTTCACCCCCACATTTTTGGACTGATGCTGCTGGTTTTCCGAATCCGAGAGTGCACTGAGTCCTGCTAACCAGACCTCAGCACCAGTGTTCTAATCCTGTATGTCTAATGGCCTCCCCCCAGTTAGCAGAGACTGACCTACTTATAAGTCCCTAGTATAAGGTACCCAGGGCATGTAAGGCAGTGTCCATCCAGTGCTGCAGCACTGATTGCACCACCGTGTGTGTGACAAGGTACAAAATAACTCCCAGCCTGCCACTGCAGACTGAAAGGGCAGTGGTAACACTGTCAGTTACATTTTTGCAACTCAAACTAATGGTAAAGCCCTCACTTCCCTTGACAAGATATTTAAGTTTCCCCTAAGGAAGGACTATCAAGCGTAAGGCAGGGAGCTATATATTATCAAGTGGGACATGCATTTCATATATATGTCCCTGCAGCAACACTTTCAAATTGTAATTTTGCTGTGGTAGAGTTAGTATGACCATTCAGCCCGGTTAACTTCTGAATGGGACTAATGAGATGAGTACTGTAAAGTATCAAATTAACTGGGGCATTAAACCCAACTTGATGCTCAAGTCGAATTTAATGTCACTATTAAAGAAATGCAACTTTTAGAAAGTTGTCAGTCTGTGACCCAGTTCGTCCAGCTGCCTCACACGGTCATTGGCCACCAGACAGCTTTCTGCCCTCCTGGGGAGTAGTGTGAACAATTCCCAGGCTTAGGAACAATAGCAGCCTGTTACATGTAGAGGTATTATCTCACCCTTGCAGGAAGCCACTCAGGGTGTTAGCCCAAATGTGAGTTTCAAAGGCGAAGTAGCCTTTGGTGGGTAAATGGCTACCATCCTCCTGAGAGGCTGCCCTTTGTTCAGATAGACAGGCTACCTGTGGGAACAGAGAGGAGAGACCAGTTCGCAAACCCGTCTTCCTGTGGGTGTGTAGCTCCCAAGTAGCCATACCTCTAGGGTGGGCGACCAAGCGTCTAATATCCGAGGAAGGGGACTAGCATCTTGAAAGTGGGCAGAAGAGGGCACTCTGGGATTGTCATCACCAAAAGGGAGAAGTTCTTCTAGCCCATTGGTTAGTGACTGCATAATCCCCCTATGGCGCTTTCTGTGAGTAGATATGGCACCCTGAATCTGAGATAACACCAGAACTAGAGAAAGGACCAGAGAAGGACTGCCTGTTGACCCCTGGACTTATCAAAGAGAGGCTGCACCGTCTGCTGAACTGCACCTGCTGCACATTGATTTAGCAAAAAGAGGACTGTTCTGACTTGAGGAAAAGTGGTTCCCAAGCCCCAGTCAAAGAAGTGACTCCAAGGGTCAGTGGGATAACCTGATGTAACCAGAGATATCAAAGCTGATGTAGCCAACTCAGCAAGCCAATAGCCACTTCAGAAGAACCCCCACTGCTTTTCGCTGGACATCCCCAAGAGACCAATCCTCAAAAGCCAAAAGTTGCACCAGAGTCAGCTGGACCCAGGAGTGTCATCTGAGTCCATATTGGTCGCCCAAGAGGTAAGCTGGCCTCCACCAAATGATATAGGGCCCGATTATGATCGTGGACGGACTTGAGCCCGTCCGCGACCCCTGAGGAGGAGGGAACGTCCGCAGGGGCTGCGGCGTTCCCTCTGAGCAGATTAGGATGTGACCGCCAGGGTGGCGGTCACATCCTCTATCTTTAACATTGCGGCGGGTGCATCTTCAAGCTGCACCTGCCGCAAGGCTAAAAATGCATGCATTGCATTTGCATGCACAAAGCGGCAGGCACCGCGCAGTGCCTGCTGCTTTGTGCACACAAATGCAGGGGGTTACCATAGGTACCCCCCATGTGCACCCCCCAATCCCCCTTCACCCAGGGGGCCCGCAACGGGCCCCCGAAGTGAAAGTCCGTATGCTTTTCCACGACGGAAAAGCCGCCGCGGAAAAGCATGTCTTTCCCACCATCCTAATATGGCTGGCGGTGTCTGTTAGACACCGCCACCCTATTAGGGCTTTTCCCCCGTGGTCGTAATGCGACCACGGCTGAAAAGCGGCGGACAGAATTCAAGATCCACCAGCCATCCTAATATGGCAGTGGGTCTTTGGAGGCTCCGCAGCGGTTTTTCCGCATCCTCCAGGCCGGCGGTGGCTTTTGCCGGCCCGGAGGATGCGGAAAAAACGCAATCATAATCGACCCATAGTTAGGACCGCTGTGTACAGAGACCAGTAGCCCAGCCGCAGCTAGCCTTCTACTGTCTGAAAGATTACTTTGAGGAATTCTGACCTCTCTGGCCAAAGTCGCCCCAACTGAATTGTGAGCTGAGGAATAACAGCAAAGGCATCCCTGTCGACCGAACAACACCCAGAGCATCCTTGAGCATCTTCCATCTCCTACATGCGCAGCATCAGGACCACTCCATTGAAGTCAATGGCGGTCGTGCTGTAAAGTTTGGAATTGGACTGGAAAACGCTTTGGTGGCGAGGTAACTGCCCAGTTACTCATTATTGGCCCCTCAGACCTTTCCCCTGTCTGCTTTAGTCACCCAAGCCAAGCCGGAGTAGTCGCACCTCAACTCTTACAAACTTTTCAAAAGTTTACAAACTGTACGGTTACCATTGTGTGTTTGCGGTTAAACTGAGATTTACGTTTTCTTTTAAAACTTGTTTCTCCGGGATGCTACATTGGTTTTTGCTCATCTTGGACTCTAAAAATTCATAGAAACATAATCTTTTTTAAATAAATTGGTGGCAGATTTCTTTTGTGTCTCTTGGCTTTCTTATTTTGTTGTTTATTGCTTTACATTAGTTCCTTTGTTTAAGCTTTGCTGCTCTCTGTCACTTCTACCCACGTTTGATCTTAAGGTTTTGCAAATGAGCATGACTGGACATAAGACATTTTTCACGTGTATCACATGGTAAGGCAATATCAGATGGCTTTGAGGCAAACATACATTTGAGTTTGAAGCAGTGGTTAACGTTGTAAAAGAGAATGATGTGTGTGTCATCAATGTAGAAAACAGAAAATCAAATGAAGGTTTTGATTCGGCAAAGGGATGTGATATGTAGGGAGAAGAAGACAGGGTTTATGACTTAGTACTGTGTGAAATTAAGGGCAAGATCACCAAAATAGCACATTGATTGGTCAAGGAGATAGGGTGAATATCATTTTAATACCAAGTCTGCGATGCCAAGATTGAGTACAGTGGACAGGAGGGTGGGTTGTTGAATGTGGAAGAGAGATCAAGAAATGGGCGAATGGAGCCGAGGTTACTGTGATACGCGGAGGTTCTAAAGTTGGACATTTGGCATAGAGCAGTTTCAGTAAAATGCAAAGCACAAAAATCGGATGGAGGATGACCATCACAGTGTGAGAAGTGAGGAGGGTCGAGAGAAGCGATGAAACACTAGTTTCCAAAGAACTGAAAGAAAAAAGGGAGTATTGTATTAGATGGCAGTGTTTGGAGAATTTGCAGTGGATTTGTTTAGTACTGCTAACATGGCCAAAAATTTAAAGCAATACAGATTTCTGCATGTTTTAAGAGCGTGGTTGGAAAGAGACGCCACGCAAAATAAGGCATATTCACTAAATTAGCAGGGAAAGTGGGAGAGAAAGTAAACAGCTTGCTGGAGATACCGGGAAGCCAGGGGAGATGTATAAGCAAAGGAAATGAAGGGCTGTTAGGAGTGATTTAGGTCAGTTCTAATGCTCGCATTCTTAGCGAAAGAGAAATGAGCAACAGATGTGCAATGCCCTTCATTAACCACCTAAATGAGAGAGCTGGCAGTGTAGATTATATGATGGCGCACTCCTGCCAATCAGATCAATGTTCTGAAAGTTGGGTGTTGCTAATGGAGGACTTGTCGTGTCAGAGTTCTGCCAATGGGGAGAGGATGTGGTCCGTTGGCTAAACTGCAGACTTTGGTCCTGGAGACCAAGGTTCGAGCCTCGGGGTCACTTCCACATCCTGTGATTCCGAGCAAATCACTTAATCTCCCCGTGCCTGAACGTGTCCTTGTGTAACTAACCAGTGTTCATGTAAAGCGCTCCAATACCTTTGGGTCGAGTTCGCGCTATATAAATCTGCATTAAAAAAATTTGAACAAACTGCTGCCTGGTACTAAAGTAACCTTGCTTTTGATGATAAAAAAATACTGCATATAGGGTTTGTTAGTTGGGAGTGCTGTTCATAGAGGGATGTTGCTGATGAAAATTTGGTCTTATAGGTTTGTGCAGATGGAACAGTATGTTTGGATTTGGAATACTTCTTTTGAGGGTGTAGTTCATGTGGCTGAAGACGGGCGCGCAGCGCGCCCATTGGGCTCACCGGGTTTCAGCCCCCGCCTCCCCCATCGTCTTCTACAGCACAGGCTAAGATGACACGCACTGAACTAATGAAAGAGGATGCGCGTCAGATGAAGGCTAAGCATCGAGAATGTGATTTTTATAACCCCTTCTGAGAGGCCCAGACCAGCCAGAGCAATGCAGTCTCTGAACGGTTTCAGTGACCCTCCCTGCCCCCCCCCACCTCTTCTTTTCATTTAGACTAGTGCCACTGAGGTAATACCCTTGCCTGAAGGCAGGGATTTCACCTAAGCACTTGAGGCAGATTCACAAAAACTAGCGCATCCCCAGGGATGCAGCAGTTATTGTGCGCCGCAGCTCCACCACCCATGGTGCACCTCATTTACAATGCGGCGCACCATGGGGCAAAAACGGCACAGATGCGTGACGCATCTGTGCCGTAAAGGGGGCGCATTGCTGGAGTTGCGTCGCAAGCGTGACGCAGCTCCAGCAATGCTGTGGGGGGCCCTATATGTCCAATGCTGCGTCAATCCTTACGCCTGCTTCAAGCTGGCGCAGGGTTTTGACGCAGCATTGGCCTAAAAGTGACTCAGTGAAATCTTGTGGATTTCGCTCAGCCACTTTTAGGAGGCGTTCCTGTGCAGGAACGCCCCCCCCTGCGCCGGAACGCCTCCTTATGGCGCAGGGCTTTACAACATGGCATATCTCCCAGATGCGTCATGTTGTAAATACCCCGCACCATGGCGCATCTTTTGCACCACCGCTGCGCCACAAAAGTGACGCAACGACGGCGTAAAAGAGGCGCAAGGGGCTTGTAAATCTGCCCCTTGATGTTTTGTGAGCATCGGGTGGGAGTGGGAAGATGTGCACAGCAGGGGGAAAGGGATGGCCAGTGCAGGTGACTCTTTTCCTTTATAAAGGGAATCCTGCTGGTGTCATAGCCCAGGGTGTGCTGTCTGTGCACTTGTATGGATGTGTATTCCATACAATGCACAGACAGTAAACCCTGGGTTATGATGCCAGCAGGAATAGCAGGAATTCCTTTACAAAGGAAAAGCTGCACTGGCCATCCCTTTCCCCCTGCTGTCTGTGCACTGGTATGGAATATACATCCACAGTGCTGCTCACCAGATCAATGGTGAACAGTGCGATGAATCTGTCTCTTTTTGCATCCAAGTGCACAGCTGAAGAAGCAGAGGAGTCCCAGGCAAGGAGAAACCTGAAGACATTTGACCCACATATTTACACAGTGACACCTTCAAGAGGGGCTGGATTCCAGGACGACAGTGCTGCTGATCAGCCTGACTGCAAAGAATAGTATCAGAAGAGCAGGCAGCAGTTTTTAAGTAAGTTCCAGTAACGTTAATGCATTCTACAGCATCAGCATTACATACTGGCTGCATAGCTTATATAAATTAAATTACAATACAATACAATATCTAGGTTACTCTAAGTGAATGGTGTTCTTGGCATACATACATGGAAATGTCAAGGAGGACAGTCCCCTCCGACTATGCAAATGTAGTGTAAGCTTGCAGTGTTCAGCTTCTGGGGTGCCAGCTGCCAGGGGGTATATTTAGGGTTCAGGGTGGGTATGGGTTTTAGGGTACCTGGGAGTAATTTTAGGGTTCAGGGTGGGTGTGGGTTTTGGGGTGCCGGGGGTAATTATAATGTTCCCAGTGGGTATGGGTTGTGGTGTGCCGGGGTAATTATAGGGATCAGGGCGGGTATGGGTTTTGGAGTACCAGGGGGGTAATTTTAGTGTCCAGGGTGGGTACGGGTTTAGGGGTGCCAGGGGGAAATTTTAGGGTTCATGCGGGTATGGGTTTTAGGGTGCTGGGGGTAATTTTAGGGTTCAGTGCCAGCATTGGTTTTAGGGTGCCAGGGCTAATTTCAGAGTTTAGGATGGGAATGGGTTTTGGGGTGCCAGGAGTTAATTTTAGGGGTCAGAATGGTATGGGTTTTGGGGGGGACAGGAAGGTCATTTTAGGGTTCAGGGCGGGTATGGGTTTTGGGATACCAGGGGTCATTTTAGGGATCAGGGTGATTATGGATTTTGGGGTGCCAGAGGTAATTTTAGGGATCAAGGTGGGTATGAGTTTCGGGGTACCGGGGTAATTTTAGGCCCGCCCCTATTGATTAACATATGCCACGCCCCTTCATTTGCCATGTTAGCCCCCTACCCCCACCCCCCCTCCGAAATTAAGACCTAGTTGTGCCCCTGGCTGTAGATGAATGGGAATTGCTATTGACAGAGGAGTGTTGGGTGTTTGAAAGTGTTGTTGATAAGGCAAAGTTATCGGTGGTGAGCTGGACTGACCCATAAGCGGCAGATACGGGGTGTAGCTGCCTGTTAGGAGGGATCGCTGCTGCTCTTAGATGGTAAGCCGATATAGGAGCGCTGCTGATGGAGACTGCTGCTGATGGAGGATAGTTTCTATCCGTGAAGAGTGAGATACGCGCTAGAGTGCAAGAGATGTGCGGTGGTGGCCACAGGGGCGGCCTTAGGCATGTGCAAGCTGTGCACCTGCACAGGGCCACCAAACCCCAGGGGCCACCACGCCAATATATATCCTTAATATAATAATCCTCTGAGGATGGATACATATTTGCGTGGCGGCCCCTGGCAGGGATTTGGCGGCCTCCGGCTCTGTTCCACTTCCAAACACCCTGACCATCCCTCTTCACTGGCCTCCGCGCTCCACCCTGCCCGGACCCCCTCTTCCGGGGCCCCCTACCTACGCTCCCTGCCCAGGGCCGCCATGAGCCTAGAGCTGCCTCTGGTGGCCATGTGGAAGTCCTGTTGACGGAAGAATGTTGGGTCGGAGTTCCTACAGCTGATGTGCTGCTGATTCTTGGATGGGCGTCTCTGAAGGGAAGTGATGCTTGGAATGCTGACTGGGGTGATGCTGAAGGAAAACGTTGCTAATGGCGGACTGATGCTGATGGGAGAGTGCTGTTGCTGTGCAGCTGATGGGGAGGGCCCCTGACGAGGAATCTGCGGACGTGCACAGCTGTTACAGTGGAGCTTCTAATGAGGGGCAGCGCCGCAGATGCAGAGCCGTGTTATGAAAGGGTGCCTCAGAGGAGGGAACGTTGTTGCTGGTGTTCGTGTTATGCCGCGTGTTGCTGATGAAGGCTTGTTAGTGCTGTGGCGGTGCTGCTCATGGGTGAATAACACGACCCCGGTGGGAGTGCTGCCGTGGGAGTGCTATTGGGGGTGGTGCAGGTGACAGGGTTGGACTGCTGATGGGCATGCATATGTTGATGACAGCTATCGCAGCGGATGCTGTTTTGGGGGCAGAGTTCATGCAGCGGAGTAGGCCCAGGGTGAAGTGCTGCCAGTGGTGCAGCTCTGGTGAACGACCGCGCGCCGCTAATGGGTAGTTTTGCTTCATGAAGGATTTCGGAGGATAGGGCAGGGGGTCCTGCTCGTACAGACACGATGCACACGGACTTTAGTGGCTTTCTTAAGCTTTAGATTCCACCTGATAAAATCCGCGTCTGTTCTGTAATCCCCACAAGTTTCCTTGGCAACCAGGCATCAGCCCAATAAAGTGTGGGACACCTGCGGGTGGACATGACAGCAGATTATTGGAGACGAAATGTTAAACTCGCCCCCGCCTTCCTGCCTCCGCCCTTCGCCCATGCCTTAAATTACGGACTCTCCGCCATCCGAAAACTGCGCAGTTGAAGCCACGGAGGACGAGCGGCCCCTGTACAGTTAACCCCCCTCATGCCGGCAGTGGAGATGCAGACTGAGACCACGAGCTGTCTTCAGAAGGGGAGGGGAAGATGTCATAGCCCACTCTGCCCTCAGAGGGTGAGAGGGCTATGACCTCTTGTGAAATGGAGCCTGCTAGGAACCATCAGAACCCCGAATGATGCCACCATGTGCTCTCTGAGGAAGGGCTGTCGGGAGCAGCTTAAGTTACAATATCTTCCTCTTTGAAAGTCAGGGCAACCGGCGCATGCCTAAAGTAACTTTCGTGGCTCTGAGATTGAAGGGTAACGCTCAGATCCCTCCTTTCTTCACCCTAACGGGTCTGAGACCCACTTACAGTGCAATGGAGGGGATAACGCCTGGGAGCCCTCTCTTCAGCCTAGGGGTGCTCCCGTGCCCTCTGAGATGTGGTACCTAATAGCCCCCCTAGCGCCTGTCACCATTTTACTCTCTGCTCTAATAAGGTGCACAGCAGCCTCAGGACACTGAACTGTACTCTGACGTGCTCAGCTTCAGAGCCCCTCTGCGGCTGTGCACAGACTGAGCTCCCTACTGACAAGGATGCCACCAGTTTTGGAGGGAACTGTATCAAAAACTGCTGTGGATTCCTTGCCCTGCATCAAAGTCTGACCGCATCCGCTCCTTGTTGGCATCTTCCACCACATCAGCACCCCCACCTCACCACCAGTGCCAAGAAAATATCAGTATTAAGAAACCAATTCCCTCTCCTGTTTCCAACCCCTCCCATAATGACCAACCCCCGTCTTATCCCTTGAAGCAATAGAGCTGATCAATAAAAGGTCACTATCAAGCCTCTATAAGAAGAAGCGGAAGAGGACTTCACACCTGTTGGATTTATTCCAGACAAGGAACAAAGCCACAGCTCCGATCGCTTTCCTGCTTTTGCTTTATAAATGCTGTTTGTAGTATAATAAGAATATATAATACAATACAATAGAAATCAATATAAAACTAATTCCAGTGTGTTGTTTGGACTGAGTGGCTGTACATAAAGTAGAAATGCAATCATCATGAAATGGAGATAACATCTACAGCATATTCTTCTACCAGTATTTGCTCCTTTCTTTGGACTGGCAGGTGTACAAAGTAAGGGCCTCATTTAAGGTTTGGCAGAGTCGGCAGAACAAAGTAAAACAGTTGTCTTTCTATCAATCAAGTAGTACTTGTATAGCGTGGCTTATCATTCTAGAGGGTATCCAGGCACTGTGCTGCAGGTATCAGTCGAAGAGCCAGGTCTTGAGTCCCTTCCTGAAGAGGCGTTACAAAGAGGGGGGTTAAACCCATGCAGTCACGGGGACCTGGGCATTATGTGATACATATAAAAGGGGGTCCCCATAGGAGAGAAATGTGTATTGTGTGTTACATACACGGCAAATATTCAAAAATCAATAAGGCAGAAATTATGTAAACGAATATCAGATTGGCATATATTATTTAATGACCAATGCTTTGTGGTTATCAAGTGCAATACAAAAATCATGTAGATTAAAGGCCCCAAAGGGGGGGAAGGAAAGGGAGGGGTAGTGCTCGAGGAAGTGTAGAAAGGTTATGACACAGTATAAAGAGGTAACAATACAAATTGACAAAGGTTATCAAAAGATAATCAGAATACAAACGTCCCAAATCAGGACTACAAATTAAAGAACACATGTAAACATTGCAATTCAATGGTCACATCTAATTGTTAGAGAATTAAGGGGTGTGCCGGAAAGACAAATTAAAGAGAGAACAGTCGACGTTTCGACCCCTATCTATAGGCCAATTGGAGTCCTTTTACGGGGTCTTCATCAGGACGTCAAATTGGGGAAGGAAGGTGGGGCCATTCATGGTTGGAGACCCAGAAGGGTTCAATACATGAGCAGAGGAACCACGCCTAACGTCGTGGTCAATCTGATGGAGTGGACGATTAAAAATTAGAGGTGCGTGATTTCACCGTTAAAAAATCGGCTGAAGCTGTACGTAGTATGGTTTCAAAATAACAATCAAATCCGGAAAGGATGTTTTATTTCAACTTGCAAAGATAATTATGCTCGCAAGTTCAAAGCGGCAGTTATCAGTATGGCGCAAGTCCGTCAAATCTGGAAAGCCATGTGCAGCGTGGGGCACCTTCGGATCGGTTTGGACAAAGTGGTCCGGTTTTTAGTAAAATACGGCACCAACACTGCCAGCTACTTGAATCTCAAGCGCGAACTCCGCAGTCTGAGAGGGTCTTTGAGGGTGTGGTGCGGAGTTGTAGTGGCATTCCAGGCTTTGGTGGTGAGGTGGGAGAAGGATCGTCCTCCTGAGCGGCATTAGTGGATACGTGGTATCACTGCAAGGGTGAGGTGTGCAAAGCGGAGATTACTGATCCGTCGTTGGAAGTACAGGCAGTGGTTTATGTACGTGGGTCCTTAGTTGTGGAGGGCTTAGTAGGTGGTAGGTCAGAAGCTTGACCTGGCATCTCTTCTAGACAGGAAGCCAGTTGTGGTCTTTCAGGTGCTGAGTGATGTAGGTCATCTTGGGAAGGTTGAGGATCAGTTTGGCAGCTGTGTTCTGTATCGTCTGGAGTCTTTGAATGAGTTTAGCAGTGGTGGCTGCAGAGTGCATTGTCGTTGTCTAGTCGGCTGGTGATGAGGACATGCATCACCCTTTTTTCAGATGCTGATGGGAAGCCATCTGAAGACTTTGCGGAGCATGTGAAGTGTGTGGAAGCAGGCTGAGGAAACCATGTTCACATGAAATTTCAAGGACTATTTGCTGTCTGGGATGATGCCAAGGTTGCAGGTGTGGTCTTTCAGCGTGGGGGTGGGTCCGAGCTCCACCAGCCACCAGGAGGCATTCCTAAGAGCGGTGTGACTGCTGAAGATCAGACCTTCAGTTGTCCATGTTGAGCTTCAAGCAGTTGTCCTTCATCCAGGCGGCAACGTTCTTCATACAGTTGTGGAAGTTGGTCTTCATTGAGGTGGGGTACGCCGAGAGCTAGAGGATGAGCTGGGTATTGTTAACATAGGAGATGATGTTGATGTCATGTGATCTGGCGATGTCTGCAAGTGGGGTCATGTAGATGATGAAGAGGGATGGACTGAGGGATGATCCTTGAGTAAAGCCTCATATGGTGTGCTTCGTTTGTGAGGTGAAGAGGGGAGGTGCACTTTCTGGGTGCGTCCCATGTGTAATAATGCCATCCATCTGTGCGCATCATCTGTGATTCCTACCTGTCGCAGTCGATTGATGAGAGTGTGGTGGGAAACGGTGTTGAAGGCTATGGGAGGAGGATAAGGGTGACTGATTCTCCTCTGTCAAGTAGGGTGCAAATGTTGACTGTTGTCAGGGATATCTCAGTGCTGTTGTTTGTTCTGAAGCCTGATTGGGAAGGGTCTAGTAGGTTGTTTCTCTCCAGGTGTTCAGTGAGTTGGAGGTTGATGGCCTTCTCCAAGTCTTTGGTGGGAAATGGGAGAAGGGAGATGGGATACTAGTTCTGGAAAACGCTGGGGTCTGCTGAAGGTTTCCTGAGGAGGGGGTCTGAGCTCCCCGTGTTTCCATGCATCTGAAAAAGTGGCTGCGGTTATGGAGGCATTGAGGATGATGGTGAGCTTTTGGCTGATCTTGTCTCTTCTGGGGTTGAAGAGTTGGTGAGGGCATGGGTCATGGGTGCTCCTGAGTGGATGGATTTCAAAAGGGTGGGTGTGTTTGGTGTGTTGAGTTGATCCCATGCGGAGAGCAGGCAGTCAGCAATGTTGGTTGATGGGTTGCTGAAGAGGTCAGAGGGTTGGGTATCGAAGTTTCTGTAGATGGTTGCTATCTTGTGGAAGTGGTCGGCAAAGGCGTCACAGAGGACATGTGAGGAGGGTATCGAGTTTTTGGTGGCAGATGGGCTAGTGAACTCTCTTAGAATGGTGAAGAGTTCTTTGGTTTGGTTGGCAATGGTTTCGATCTGGTGGGTCACGGCCTTCTTTTTTGCAGCGTTGAGCTGGCAGTGGTAGTTGTTGTGGGCTGATTTGTAGGTGACTAAGTCAATGTGGTTCCTGCTGATGTGTCATCTTCTTTCCAGTTGTTTGTACCTGCACTTCGATTTGCTGAGTACAGGGGTGTACCAGATGTGTAATTAGTTGGGTCTGTGCATTTTGGCTCGTTTGGTGGGACCAACTTGTTTGACGGCACTGCTGATCCAGACGTTGACGTTTTCTACTATATGGTCCAGGTTGGTGGTGATGCTGGGCTGTGTGGTGCTAAGGGTGTCAGTCTATAGTTGCTGAGTGACCTTGGTACTGCAGCGGTACGGTGCAATGTGGCAGCTGGGGGCAGTGTGGAGAGGTCTGGCAAGGGTTAAGTGCACAATGGAGTTCTCTGTGGTTTGAGGTGTGGCTGTATTTGATTCTGTTGCTGGATGTGAAGATGGGGTCCTGCTACATGCATGGGGTTGATGACCACTTGCTTGAGGTCAATGTTGTCCAATATTTCTATGAGGTTGGTGGAGTTGGTGTAAGTGGAGTCATCCAGGTGGAAGTTGAGGTCTCCCAGGGAGATGTAGTGTTCATATACAAAGGCGAGCAGGATGATGAATTGAAAGATGGCTTTGCTGAGGCTGGTTCGTGGTCCTGGCAGTCTGTGTGTGAGGGTGCCTCTGATGGTGGTTTTGTTGTCAGTGCAGAGCTGTAAGTTTATGTGTTCCATGATCAGTGTTGTCTCATCATCCGTGATGGTGCAGGTGACTTATTACATGTGTACGATGGCGATGCCACATCTGTGTCTGTTGGTGCGATCGCTGTGTCTCATCTTGAAGCTGCCAGGTGCTGCTGCGGCAATACCTTGGGCCAATGTGGGGGTGAACCAGCTCTCCGTGATGAAGATCACGCCGGGGAAAGGGCGGAGATGGAATTACAGAATTTGGTGGCGTGTATGCAGAGTGATCTGGCATTGATCAGGAGGCAGCTGAGTTGTCCCGGTAGGAGGGTGTCTGCATCTGGGGCTTGCATGGCACTGGTAGTGGTGGTGTTGGTCGGAGCTGGGATGGCGGTGAACCAGCAGCTGATGTTGGTGAAAGGACCTGTTGTGGAGTGACGTGAGGCAGCATTTGTTTTTGCGCCTGGGGTCCAGAGCTCGAAAGTCTGCAGTGGATATCTGTGGAAGTGAGAAGGGTCAGGGCTCCTGGCACAGAGCGCGGTCCACTCCATATGCACTGATGTGAGGTTAGCCACCTCAATAGCATCTCACTCTTAATATGATTGAAAGTCCACCTTTAGAATTGTGGATGCATGGCCTTCCTCAGCCTGCCGGACCATCCACCAGGGTCTAATTGACCCTCCTAAGTTATTTGCACATGGATACACTTGACCATACATGGTAAAAATGAGAGCAATCACATGCAACTCATTCGTTGATGAGATTGTAAACAACCAAAGTCTCTCGAAAACGATACATTACATGAAAAAATATTAGGGTTTTTTATCTTCTTTGTTGGGAAATGCAAACGCAGATTTATTCATTCAATAGCATCAAACAACATTAAATTTACCACACATTAAACACTGTTTGGTGCAGAAAATAACTGTTGGTACTGTTCATGCATGTAAGTTATTGCGTGCAATAGAGAGAACCAATTATATCCATGCATGTTCAAAATTATGTATCTAGTCCTAGGTTTTCATTTAAATAAATCAATGCACTGTGTTGAACCTTTTTTTCATTTCATCCAATTAGCCTAACCCACTTGATAAAAGTGACCTGTTTCAGGAAAGGCGCAGACCGGATGCTTGTGGTTCGGAGTACATGGAGCCATCTGGCACCCATCAATGAGTTACATATGAATCCTGCATATGCGAATGACCTTAATTGCAGTGCTACATGTGCTACTCGTGTATGATCATAGCAACAGGCTCTGGGATGGAATGGGCATGGAGAATTTATTGTACTCAGAGAGGCTAAGGGAGGGCCATGCAGAGTGCAATGAATTGGTTCTCACTGGTGATCATTCCAAAGTGGGCAGGGAACAGAAGAAGACGGAGACTGAAATCGTCCATCACACAGTGGAAGTTGCCTCTCCAAAGAACGTCCTGGGTTGAAGGGTAGTTGACACTAAACTAGTTTCTCCACCTTGAACATGATTTTCCCCACAGAGGAGTCAAATATTAAATGGAACTGGACGTAAAACGTGACTCTTCTCAGCACCATTTGAGCATCAGTTTGCTTCTCCAGATCCCTAATTTCTACTTTCATGTGTGTGTGCAGATCTCTATGTTGGGTCAATATCATTGGCGTATAATAATACTGCATCCTCTGGAAGATAAGAACAGGTGGTGTGCAGAATTGAATTGCACGTTTACCTTGCAAGGAAATGGCTAGGTTGAAGTAGTGCTTGTGATGTTTGTCGTGAAATAGTTTGCATTCGCTATAGCGATCCTCTACCCTCAATCAATGTTTCCCTATACTATATCTCTCTGCGGAATTCCATATCTTCACAGAATAGACTGGAAAGTGACCATCTTATTTTCAGAAGATCTTTAAAGAATCACATCTTTGCCATAGCATTTGCATAATTCAGACTCCCCAGGCATCCCCCTCATTCTCTACGTTCTCACTGATCACAGGCTTAAGGCCGAATGCGCAATATCACCCAGACTCCCAGGGTGCTTGCTGTTTTTCATCTTTTTCATCTTTTTCATCTTTTTCATCTTTTTCTTCTTCTGAGGACTGATTAGGTAATGAGCACCTACTGGTATTGGCCAGACATTCAGGGGCTTATTTACAAGCCCCATGCGCCACTGCTGCGCCACTTTTTCCCATATTGCAGGTGACGCACTGGCGGCGCAAAGGGCTAGTAAATAAGCTCCTCAGTGTTAGGGTGTTATCTCTGGGCAGATCATGGGGATCAAAGCCCTGAAACCATCCAAGAGTGAAACTACTAAAGGACCTTCAAGTTATCTACTTCAGTGAAACCAGAATGGTTTTAGATACTGCACATGATCTCCATGCAAGCACAAGCATGCCCAGAGCATAACACACACTTAGACGGATTTGATGCATTGAAGTTACTGACACTGTGTGGAATTTACAAGAAGAACAAGTGGGCACCTTTCATTAACAATGATAAAAAAACGGTGCTCCTTTGACATGAAAATGCTGCCACCTCCATAGCCTTGTGAGGGCACAGAAATCACCATTCTCTATGTTTGTGAGTACATTTTGGGTGCACTCAAGTCTAGTACTCTGTGACAGCAACACCTAAAAAAGAATGTGGACCTCACTGACCTTGTCACTTTGCTTCTGTTCCCCCCCCCCCCCCCGCGCAGCTCCACCTGGTAGTGGTCTGTCCTCCTGAGCCCTTGGCTCTCTGTACGGGGCCCTATTCCACCCTCAGGTCCCTGCCTGCACCTCATTCCTGGTGCCCCAGTGGTGAGCTCTTGTTCTGTTCACTGTCATTTCTTTTCTTTTCTGTTACTGTTGTTTTATTTACTTTATTCTCTTTACTGCCTTATCTGTAACTCTTTGTGCTGCCTCTTGTTTTCTCTTCTGTCCTTACTTTCACTACGGTTTATCCCCTTCCCGCACTCACTGCTTCTCTCTCCCTGTGGCCCCTCACCCTTCCAAGCACTGTTCTGCAAACTGTCATTTCTTTTCTTTTCTTTTCTTTTACTGTTATTTCTTTACTTTACTTTCTTTACTGCCTTTTCTGTATCTCTTTGTGGAGCCTCTTGTTTTCACTTCTATCCTTACTTTCATTCCGGTTTCCCCCCTTCCCGCCCTCGCCGCTGCTTACTCCCCACGGCCAGTCCCCTTCCAAGCACCATTCTGCCCACTGTTATTTCTTTTCTTTTCTTTTCTATTTCTGTTGTTCTTTACTTAAGTTTCTTTACTGCCTTATTTCGGTATCTCTTTGTGCTGCCTCTTGTTTTCACTTCTGTCCTTACTTTCACTCCATTTTCCCCATACCTGCCCTCGCCGCTTCTCAGTACCCATGCCCCACCCTCTTCCAAGCACCATTTTCTCACCTCCAAGGTGTACAGTTCTCCCGCCTCCCCAACACTACCTAATGGTGGCTGTGCAGCGGGTGAGGGCCTAGTTCCTGTAGCCGCCTCCGCTACAACGCCAGCACCCTCCACGCTCTCAACCCCAGATGCTCCACCGCCTGTCACCTCCCTTCAACGAAGATTACCTAAGGCCCATTCTCCTGCCGGAACTGCCTCTTTTCCTGCCTCCGCACACCAGACCCACCGACCGCACGACCCTAAAGAACCTACCACCCCAGATGCATCCTATTCAACACCTGCTTCCTCAAAAGACACGCTGTGGAGATCTGGGACCAGCTCGACTCCATCCTCACTGAAACCTGGATAAACCCTACCTAAGCCCAGACATTATTACTGATATCCCCGATGGGTACAAAATGATCCAAAAGTACCACGTCAACCGGCCGGGAGGAGGCATCGCCATCGTACACAAAAACACCCTCGCCCTCACAATCAGCTCTGACGAACACTTCCACTTCCAGATCCAGACCAACCCGAACGCCAAACTCTACGGCACCGTTGTCCACAGACCTCCTGGACCTAGGAACCCCCATTCAACGAAGCCAAAGCTGACTTCATCGCTCACCGCACTCTCGCCTCAATGAACTACATCCTCCTCGTGACCTCAATTTCCAACTGGACAACCTCGACGACCACAACACCTCATCTGTACTGGAGAACCTCACCACCATTGGATTCAAGCAACTGGTCACCTCTCCTAACCCACTCAGCAGGACACACGCTTGACCCCACCTTCACCATAAGCAACAACATCTCTGTCAGCCACACCTCCGAGCCACATTGTACCGACCACCACTGCATCCAATTCTCTTTCACCAAACCCACCATATGCCACCTGGAACCTGGAAGAGGGAGAAGAAAGAACATCACCAACATGATGATATTATTTTGGTTCATCACTATGCCATTAACACTTTGTTATTAAGAGCTATATTCACCCTCCGCGTCTGTTTGTCCACCCAGCCCTCCCACAGTCACCGAAGACCAGCTCACCACCTCCATCAGCAAAACCCCACCACCATCACACACTGACGCCAACGCCTCAGCACGCAATCCCCACTATTGGATTTCCAACAGTGCCGAAACACTGGCTCCCCTCAGGAAACCCTCAGGCAAATAGTCTTCCAAGAAATCCAGCTGGTTCTCTCCTGCTCTGCAAGAGTCCAGGCACACCTGCAGATGGCTCAAGAAAAGATAGCGGAGCAGCACGATCATGGCAGGCCATGCAGTCTTCAAAACCGCAATCACCAAACACCACCACCTCTTCAGAACAACAAAGAAACTAGCCATACAGGAACGTATCAATGCCAACGTACACAACAGCAAAGAACTCTTCACCGCCGTCAAAGAATTCTCCAAACCCAGCACAGAGACAGCTGACATTCCCCCTCGCAATATCTCTGCGACAACCTCGCCACCTTCTTCCACCACAAGATCAAGGAGATCTACGACAGCTTTGCAACTTGAGACCCACCTGTAGGAGAGTAGGATCTGGTTCTTATAGTTACCCCCACTTTTTGATGACGTTTCACTGTTTTCGAGTTGGACTGACAGGGCTCCTGCTATTCAGTACTCTAGTAAAGCTGCTTTCTCCTCTAAATTGATTGCATGTACTTTAGGTACACTCCAGATTGGATTCTGGGGTACCCTTATAAGTCACTAGTATATGGTATACTATGTACCTAGGGCATTGGTACCCCGGAGGCCTACCAGGGGCTGCAGCATGTATTGTGCCACCCCTGAGAGACCATTCAAAATGACACCATAGGTTTGATACTGTAGCCTGTGTAAGGTGGTGCCTGCACCCCTCACTTAGATATAGGTTCCCTATATCTAGCTTATATCACTGCACATATAAACCTATCAGTCACCTCTATGGCACGCCTAATCAATCCTGAAGGCAGGGTGCTGGGTTTTATGTGAGATGGAGCCCATGCATGAGCAGAGCCCCTCTGCAGCATTCAGAACCTATTCCCTGGAGTTGTTTGTGATGCATATATGTGGGTAAAAATCCTAGGACATCAGCAAGAATGAATGACCAATTAACTTAAACCAGTAGGTGTGAAGAATGAGCGAAAAATTAAAATTGTATACAAATATAAATTTTTAATAAGTATTAAATAAAAATCATATAGAGAGGCAACCTATATGATCAAAATAAAAATATAATTCATTAAAAACAATTACAAGTGTCATAGTACAATACAGGTCCTAAAAAATCATGCACATGATAGAAAACAATACATTCATATAATTAAATAACATGAGAATACAGGTATGAGGCAACTCGACGCGCGTTTCGGCAGAAAACCGCCTTCTTCAGGAGTCTCTGCTAATAATATTGATGTATTATTCTAGGAGTTGTAGATGTCTTCATATATATCTATAGAGTCAGAGCCACTTGATAAAGGCTGATACCTCTAAAATTCTAAAGATGGAACGTCTTTAAAAGCCGTGAGGCTGGAGGATCCGATGTGACGGTCCACGTTGTTTTGGAGCAGCACCATCCTGCTGTCCGCATGACCCTTTAATTGAAAAAGTTTCACTGGTTCCGCTATCTTTACATCGCCGAGCCTTTTCCACTACAATCAAGAATCCCATATGATATATACTTTATAAATACGAAAGTTTTATTGGTTGCACTATCTTCAAATTGCTGGGTTTTATCAATCACAATCAAGAATCCCGTTTGAAATATTCTTTATGAATACGGAAGCTACAACCTGTTGCCTCACTTGGTAGTACCAGCATCCATGGAAAAAATTGACGTTCCATCTTTAGAATTTTAGAGGTATCAGCCTTTATCAAGTGGCTCTGACTCTATAGATATATATGAAGACATCTACAACTCCTAGAATAATACATCAATATTATCAGCAGAGACTCCTGAAGAAGGAGGTTTTCTGCCGAAACGCGCGTCGAGTTGCCTCATACCTGTATTCTCATGTTATTTAATTATATGAATGTATTGTTTTCTATCATGTGCATGATTTTTTAGGACCTGTATTGTACTATGACACTTGTAATTGTTTTTAATGAATTATATTTTTATTTTGATCATATAGGTTGCCTCTCTATATGATTTTTATTTAATACTTATTAAAAATTTATATTTGTATACAATTTTAATTTTTCGCTCATTCTTCACACCTACTGGTTTAAGTTAATTGGTCATTCATTCTTGTTGATGTCCTAGGATTTTTACCCACATAGGTGTTTACCCTGCCCTAGGAGTCTATATTGATACCCAGGGGGTCCTTGTTTTTCTCACATATATATTGTTTGTGATGCAACCAACCACATACCTTTAAGTGCATTATAACCTTGCGGTATATGCTAACTTTAAAAAGGCTGCTTAGAAACAAATTGTGTTTAGTGTCAAATAACTTGGAACCATACCTCTCCACCAGTAACTGTCGGGGAAGGTATGATTTCACCATCCTAAAGGGATATATGCGGCACACTGGTACACCTGGTACCAGCTTTCTCGACCTGGGCATCACAAAATGGATGCTGCCAGCCACAAACACAAGTCTGCCCTCCTTCTGCTGAGCCAAGCTCGAGCAGGGGAAGGCTTGACAATAGGCTTCCTATCACTGGGAGATGTAACCACCTCCCAGACAGGCTTTAGTGTATGGGGCTGGGTGGGTGTACTCTGAGAGTGCTTTGATGTCTGCACTGGGGGCACATTTGGTGTCCCTGTGCATGGTCCAGTTCAAACCGGTTGCCGAAGCCATTGGCTCCTGCTCTGGTGTGAAAGTGGACAAAGGACATGGGTGTAGCCACCCCTCTGTCCTGACCCTCCATAGGTGGGTCCCCAAAGTTTGTCCCACCCCTTTCTTGATTATAAAGTAGGAACCCCTGACTACAGGATTTTAGATTTTACCTGGACTAAAGTCTGCTACAGAAACCAAGTACTTCGACAATCTACACTACGCTGGATAACTGAAGAATCTCCCTTGGAGTAAAGGACTTACTCCCCTGCAAGGCAGGCACCTAAACACATCTGACCAGTTTGCATCTCCCAAGCTCCAGAGGACTCCGAAGATTTCTGCAACACAGGAGGTGGGTTCCCTAGGTCTGTGAGGTTGATCTGTGCTCTCAGCAATTCTGAGGTCCATATACCTTGTGGGACTGTGCAACCCGAACCCCTGTGCACCGTGTACTTTTGCAGCACCATATGCTTTTCAGCAATCACTGAGGCTGTGCTTTGGGCTACTTGTAGTCCTGACCCCAAGCAGTGATTCCACCAAAGATTTCGGGCCTACACTCCACAAGTGTTCTGTGGGCTGGTATTTCGTGATTCCTCTCGAGGTCCCTTTGCGATTCCTGGTCCATTGGCCTATGGCTCCCTGTGAAGGTAACTTTAACTTTCCACGGGATTTCCTAGTTGCTCCAGATGCGCCCTGGCTCTCCATTGCTTAGAGAGCACCCAGGGCCTTGCTGGTCCTCACCAAAGCTGATTTCCTCTGGCAGCAATGGGTTGCAGTTGCAAAGGCTTGTTGGTATCCCATCCGGACACTGACCCCCCCCCCCAGCACTCGACATCCTTTGCAGCACAGCTCACCTCCAGACTTTGGTCATCATCAACTTCTACTGGTCCCCGTGGCTGCAGGTTCAAGCATTGAGTCAACTCACCTGAAGCACCCGATATCGGTGGGCATTCATCTACCGAGCCCCTGGTCACCCTGAAGTGACCCAGACTCTATCCCCTCTGCTTTCAGGTTCTTCTCACCTCGAATACAGGATTGTATTCCATCAGACACTTTTCATCTTCCCGGCAGGCGCACTTTTCGGCATCACTCCATTGAAAACGACGAAGATTCCTGACATCACTTGACACCTATGTACCTGGCTCTCCTGGGTTAGGTAACATTGGTACTCCAGTACTCACAAGGGTGCTGGCCTTAGAACCATCTATGTTTGAAAGGGTTTTGCTCAAAGTCCTCTCCAAAGTGTCCCTAATCTTTAAAATTCCAACCGTGACTTTCCCATAGAGTTGTACGGAGCTCGCGCATGTGTTCTCATTCTGCAACCGTCCTCCGTGGGTCCCCTGTGTCACTACCTTGGGTGGTGTCTTGGGGTCCCAGTGACTCTACGTGCTCTAGGCACTGTGACTTGTCAAATCATGGTCAAGTCTGTACTTTACTCTTAGTATATGGTTTGGTCTCCCCCTGGAGCCCACTGTGTATTGTGCTATTTACTGTCGTTCTAGTGATTTAATATTGTGTGCTTTGTTCTCTAATTTCATAAAGAGGTTAGTAGAAAGTGTTTAGTAATAAATACATATATTTTATATATCGCTGGTGTGGTTCTCCTTCCATTTGGTCATTCAGGAGGTTCTGGTCTGGTAAAACAAGCTGCTTAACATTCCTTCAAGACTTAACCTGAAGGCTGCTCTCCATAGCTAACACTAGGATAGCTTTCTATAAAGGTTGTCTTTAACCTAATCATCAATAAGGGTTGTTTGGACTGGTACATGGTGCCCATTACAATTAGGGGTCAGCTTATACCAGGTCAACTTTTCACATTGGTGTGCAGCGGTTGGCATTCAAGCTTGCTATTGTTTTACCAGATAAATCTCATTGAGTGATTAACTTAAATCCACTAAAGGTATTAGGTATATATAAATCAAGACTTGAATAAGTAAGTTCTACTGAACTTGGAGTTGGGTAGTTAAGGGTCTAGTACACCCTTTCTCCAACTCAAGAGAGGTTCACTTCCCACTAGGTTAGGTAGGTGCCTACACGACATAGCTCTAGTATGTCTTCTAGGCCTGACGTCTTTGGCTCCTTGCCAACTAAGTATGACAATCTCTCATTTCAGGAATTGAGAAATATGTGTACATCTAGGAAACTGAAAACAGGGAGACATGCAATCACTCAGCGTCTCATAGATACTTTGCTTTTAGATGATCTCAGAAAGACCCTAGGGTCTGATGAGGCAGGCAAGTTGGGTGGGACAGCAGATGAGTAAAGGGCAGGAAGGGCAGGAAGTGAAAACTTCCATGACATGGACTCAAATGCTGAACAGGAGGATCAACATGATTCTAACCTGGATACACCAATTCTTCCTTCAGGTGGGGGAGAAGGCCCCAGTGGCCCTCTCTTTACTCCACCAGGAAGAGTTAGCAGTTTACCACGATGATCAAGATCTCCTTCTCAGGAGTCTGCTCATTCTGGTACTTCTGTAGGGACCTCAGCTTCTCACAAAAGAGAATCCTCCTATGAGAAGAAGTGCAGACTGCTTGAGTTTGAGAGAGCTAAGCTTAAAATCAAGAGAGAGCAGTTGGCCTTAGATAGGGAATCCCTAGAGCTCCAGAGATCTACCAGATGGCTGGGGTTAGAGCCCCATGGTGGAAGCAACAGTGTCCCTAGAGGTAGAGAAAATACTCATGACCATAGAAACGTGAACAAGATTGTCCATCCCTATCAGAGTGGGGATGACATCCACAAATGGATAACTGCATTAGAGAGCTCCTGTAAAGTACAGATGGTCTCTCAAGAGCAGTGGACAGCAATTGTGTGGCTCTCCTTTGCAGACAAATATAGAGACAAGCTCCTCACTGTAAGAGTAGAGGATGCTGATAATAACAAAGTCTTAAAGAGTGCTCTGATTGATGGAGTTGGATTAACCACTGCGCAATACAGGATTAAGTTCAGAGATACTCAGAAGGCACAAGACTGGGTTGACATTGTAGATTATGCTACTAAGGCTCTGGAAGGCTGGTTAATTGGCAGTAAAGTGAGTGATTTTAAAGGATTGTATAATTTAATTATGAGGGAGCAGATCCTTAATAACTGTCAAAATCAGTTGTTGCATCAGTACCTGGTGGACTCTGATCTGACCTCTCCCCAAGAATTGGGTCAGAAGGCAGACAAATCGGTCAGAACCAGGATGAGGCAGAAGGTTCAGAACCAAGGTGCTGATTCCAAGAAGCATAATTCTAAACCCTCAGATAAGGGCGAGGAAAAGGGTAAAGACCAGATGCCTTCTCAAGAGCCCCTAATATCTTCATCTGGTGGGGAGTAACAATCCAACAAGGGTAAAGGCAAGACAAAGCCATGGTGTCAAATCTATAAACAGAAGACCCACTGGACAAGTGATTATACCAAGTCCAAAGACTCAACTCCAGCCACCTCTGCCCCTAAGGCAACTGTTCCCCCTAGTTCAGCTCCAAGTGGCGGTACACAGAATAAGGGTGTAGCAGGGTTAACCCTGGGATCGGAGATGGACTCTGGCCTAGTCCGAGTCCCAAGTCAAGCTGTGTTGGTCTGTGATGGAGGCATGGATATTGTCTCCTTATTTGTCAGTCCCAGGCAGCAGCCTTTGATCAATGGAAAAGAGGCCTTGGCATTCAGGGACACAGACGCCAGTGTCACAATGGTGACAAAAGATCTTGTGGCCCCTGAGCAAATCATACTTGGTGAGATGTACCAAGTGACCAATCCTAGCAATGTCAGGACAGACAGTCCTTTCACCTGGGGAGGGGTAACTGGCCCTAAGAAGGTAGGGATAAGTGCAGACCTCCCTGTTGAATGCTTGTTTGGCAATGATTTAGAAACTTCAGCTCGGGCTGTAGTGGAACTCAGGACTCATGCAGAAATGTTGGGTATCCCTGCAGGTGTTTTTGCTATGACTAGGTCATAGGCAAAACATGTATTCCATTGAACAGGCCCTGGGTCCTGGAAAAATGGATCAGGCACCTTCCAAGAGAAGGAGCAGTAGGGGTAAGGCAGTGCCTTCCCACTGCCTCAGAATACAGACCAGTCTCTTGAGGAAGATGATCTTAGTACTAAAGAAGGAACTGTTTCAGAGGGACTTGAGCCTTATCAGGTTGAGTTCAGGGCAGATCTGAGCCAGGAGCAGCTGAGCTGTCCCTCTCTTGGATCCCTCAGACAGCAAGCTGTTGCTGAGGCCATTGGGAGTCCCCAAGCTTGGTGCTATCAGGAGGTTGGTTATACCTCTGAAGTTTAGGGGCTTCCTGTTTTCACTGGCATATGACATTCCATTAGCAGGTCACTTAGACCAAAACAAGACTTTGGACAGGCTTGTCCCTCACTTTCATTGGCCTCACATGTCATGAGACACCAAGGAGTGTTGTTGCTCCTGTATCACCTGTCAAGCCAGTGGTAAGGCAGGTGGTATTACAAATGCCCCCCTGATACCACTATATGTGGTGGGGGTTCCATTTGAGAGGGTTGGGATTGACATTGTTGGTCCCATGGATCCTCAAACTGCATCTGGGCGCAGATTCATACTCGTGGTGGTGGACCATGCCACTAGGTATCCAGAGGCAATTCCACTTTGAACTACCATAGCTCTAGCTGTGGCTAGAGCCCTCCTGGGACTCTTTTCCGGGGTGGGTTTTCCTAAGGAGGTAGTATCACAGAGGTGCAAATGGCATGTCTAGTTACTTGACTGCTGTGTGGAAGGAGTGTGGAGTAAATTATAAAAAAATAAACCACCACTTATCACCCACAATGCAATGGGTTAGTTGAAAGTTTCAACAAAACCCTCAAGGGCATAATTAAAGGTCTCCCTGAAAAGTTCAGGCGTAGATGGGACATACTTTTGCCCTGTCTTCTCTTTGCCTGCAGAGAGGTTCCACAGAAGGGGGTTGGTTACAGCCCTTTTGAACTTCTGTTTGGATATCCAGTTAGGGGTCCATTATGTCTAGAGAAGGAGGGATGGGAGTCACATCTCAAACCCCCTAAGCAAGATATTGTGGACTACGTACTTGGTCTCCGCTCTAGGATAATGAGTACATGAAGAAGGCAACTAAAAACCTTGAAGCTAGCCAGGAATGGCAAAAGGCCTGGCATGAGCAAAAGGCTGTGTTGACTGTTTATCAACCAGGACAGAAAGTATTGGGTGTTGGAGCCTGTGGCCCCAGCAGTCCTCCAAGACAAGTGGAGTGGCCTTCATACAATCATTGAGCAAAAGGGAGAGGTTACCTACCTGGTGGACCTTGGAACTCCCAGGAGCCCCCACAGGGTAGACATGGACTTGCTCATGACTACTGATGAGAGGCAGGAGGAAGAGAGTGATCCACTTCCTGACCTGCTCTCAAAGAACCATGAGGATGGTTCAGTGGATGGTGTAGCCTTGGCAGGCAGCCGCACTGGCAAGCAGCAAGCTGATTGCAGAAAAGCACTTAATCAGTTTAGACATATGTTCTTACTGACTCCAAGTCACTACCTGGTGCACTCATGAAGTAGACACAGGGGACAATCTACCTGTTAAAAATAAGATATACAGCCAAACTGACCATGTCAGGGACTGTATCAGGACTGACGTCCAGAAGATGTTGGACCTGGGAGTAATTGAGCCCTCAGATAGCCCTTGGGCTAGTCCAGTAGTCTTGGTACCAAAACTTAACACCCAGAATGGCAAGAGCGAGATGAGGTTCTGTGTTGACTACAGGCGTCTCAATGCAGTCACTAGGGCTGATGCCCATCCAATACCAAGGGCAGATGAGCGAATAGATTCTTTGGCCACAGACAAGTTTCTGAGCACATTTGACCTGACAGCGGGCTACTGGAAAATCAGATTAGCTGAGGATGCAAAGCCAAAAAAAGCATTATCAACTCCTAGTGGGCACTACCAATTTGTGGTGATGCCCTTTGATTTGAAGAATGCACCTGCCACTTTTCAAAGGTTGGTGAATATAGTCTTTACAGGCCTGGAAGCTTATAGTGCAGCTTATCTAGATGATATTGCAGTCTTTAGCTCCACCTGGGAGGATTGCCTGGTCTAGCTGAGAAATATTTTGAAGGGCCGGCAGAAAGCAGGCCTCACTATCAAGGCCACCAAGTACCAGAGAGAGCAGAGTCAGGTTGTGTACCTGGGCCACCTTGTGGGTGGAGGCCAGGTTCAACCAAGCTCTGGCACCTCTGCAGGACAGTGTTAATAGACTGTCAGCCCATGTTTTCAAGACTGATTCAGGTGTTTTTGGGGACAGTGGGGCAGGGCCCAGTGGTGTTTCTTGTGCTCTACCACGTACGGCCAGGAAGCGTGACGCGGGGCACCTAGAGGGCTTCAATAAATTATCTGAGGTCTTTCGTAAGAGTGCGCGCACGCTTAGAAGCGCACCCTACCGGGGGGACGACTCGCCCGGAGAGACTGGTGGTTTTGCCACCCAGGACCTTGACCCGGAGGAAGGGTTCCCCATCGAGGGAGATGATGAAGAGGACGAGTACGTAGATGAGGATGAGGACGCTTCCTCAGAGGATTTTTCTGACTTGAGCAGGTCTTGGCGCCCAATACCTAGTGCTCCTAGTCTTACGGAGGGTGATCTTGTGCCTCCTAATATGTTCGAGCCATCTACTATTGTTAGACCCAGGTCATCAGAGTGGTTTCCTGAGCAGTCTACAGCTGATTATGTCGCAGCTAAGCTTCGACAGCCTTTACTTCAGGATGTACGCCTTCGCCTGTGTTCTGAGTGCCCACGCCCTTCCCTTCCCTTTAGGGTGGCATGCACCCCTGAGATTGATCCGAAGTTGCGTACCTTCTTTGCCAAGTATATCAAGGACCCTAAGAAGGGTATAGATAGGTCCTGGAAAGCCTGTCAAGATAAGCTTTTGGATGTCGTGGGTCCTCTGACGAAAATAATTGAATTAGCCCAACGTTCTAAAGAGTCAGGCTTGCCGATGTCGGTTGATGACGTTGCTGGTTGGTCGCAACGGGCAATGTGCTTTCTTGGCAATGCCAATTGTGCGCTTTCGGCGGAGCGTCGACAATCCTTGCTACTTAAGATTGATCCGCAGCTAGGAGAGTTGTCGTCTTCTGAGGCGGGCCCGATTGCGCAGGGTGCTTTGTTTGGAGACCCCTTTGTGAAGGAGTTGGGGAAGTTTGTTGCTACCTTTTCTGCCCTGGACAAAGCTCAGGCTTCTATGAAGAAGTTTTTTCCCAAAAAGGTTTTTGGCGGGGCCGGCAGAGGCAGGGGTCGCTCTTCCGACCGTCAAGTCCAGCAAGGCCCCAACAGAGGCCAATCCAGAAGAAACAACGGCTGGAATGATGGGCGTCAGGGTACCTTTTACCCTTCCAGAGGAGGCAGAGGCCAAGGCAGGGGACGTGGTGGAAACCAGTCCAACTCCAGAGGATTTAATGGTAAGATTTTGCATCATCTCTCTGGTTCAAATGGGGGGAAGGTTAGCGTTGTTTCCCCAGGCCTGGTCGTCGATAACTTCAGATTCTTGGGTTCTAGAGACCGTTCAGGGGTTTCACATCGAATTTTACGGTTCCCCCGTTCAACTCTCTCGTCCTCGCCCTCTAGTTTTTTCTTTCACAGAACAAGAGCTTATAGATTTGGAGGTTTGGGCGATGTTACAAAAAGGCGCCATCATCCCCTCGGTGCTCTACCCAAACGACTTCCTCAGCAACATCTTCCTTGTGGAAAAGAAGGGCAAGGGGTTCAGACCGGTAATCAACCTCCGCTCCTTCAACGAATGGCTGATTTACAGACATTTCAAGATGGAGGGCATCCATCTTTTGAGAGACCTTCTGATGCAAAACGACTGGTTGGTTCGCTTGGATCTGAAGGATGCTTATCTTTCGGTTCCAATTTATCCTCCTCAATGTCGGTTCCTCCAGTTTCTGTGGAAGGATCAGGTTTACGAATATCGTACGCTCCCCTTTGGTCTTTCCTCAGCACCTTGGTGCTTTACCAAACTCCTGCGCCCGGTGGTAGAACATCTCTGTACCCTGGGGATTCGTCTAATAATTTACCTAGACGACATTCTTTTAATGAGTCAGTCCAAGGATCTCCTTCTTCACCATCTTCAGGTTACAATAACCCGTCTTCAATCTCTGGGCTTCATCATCAATGCCAAGAAGTCGGATCTCATTCCTCGTCAGGAAATGACTTTCCTTGGCTTTCTGATCATAACTACGGATGCAACGCTTCATCTTCCTTCCGAAAATATCTCCAAGATCAAGAAGGAGATTCGCAAAGTTCTCCGGCGGGATCGAATATCCCTCCGCCAATTGGCCAGGATTGTGGGCTTACTGTCTTCATCGATCCAGGCCATTTTTCAGGCCCTCTTCATTACAGGGCTCTTCAGAGACTGAAAGCGTTTCACCTTCGCAAGGGTCTCACTTACTCGGAACTGATTTCCTTAAATCTGGAAGCCCGGTCGGAACTTCTTTGGTGGTTAGATCACATGGATGCTTGGAACGGGAAGGCGATTTTCGGTTCCCGTCCGGATCTTGTGATCGAGTCAGATGCCAGTCGCCAGGGTTGGGGTGACCGGTGCGGCTCCCTCTCGGTGGGCGGCAGGTGGACGGAGGAGGAACTTCACCTCCACATCAATTGCTTGGAGCTCCTCGCGGGTTCCTTCGCAATCCGCTCTTTCACCACGACCAAGGTTTCGTGTTGTGTTCTTCTTCGGATGGACAACACGACTGCGGTCAGGTACATCAATCGGTTGGGCGGCACTCATTCCAAGGTCCTAGCGGATCTTGCGAAGGACTTCTGGAACTATTGCCTTCTTCGTCAGATTTCTGTCACGGCGGAGTATCTCCCAGGCGATCTGAGCATGGTAGCGGATTGGCAGGCCAGGAATTTTTGAGATGCCAGCGATTGGAGGCTGGATCATTCGGTATTCCAGAGAATTTCGGACCTTTGGGGTCTTCCAGTGATGGACTTATTTGCGTCCAGGTGGAACGCCCACCTTCCCCGCTTCTACAGCTGGAAACCGGATCCAGGTGCGGAAGCAGTGGATGCCTTCCTACAGGACTGGTCCCAGTTTCCAGCTTATGCGTTTCCTCCTTTCCTTTTCATTCAGAGGGTGGCAGCTCAAGTCCGCAGACAGAGAGCTTCTCTGATTCTAATCACACCAATCTGGAAAGCTCAATGCTGGTTTCCTTCTCTTCTAGAGCTGTCCTGGGACAAACCTCTTCGGCTACCGTCGTTCGATCACATTCTGACGAATCCTTTGGGTCACCCGCATCCTCTGGTTCTCCAGGGCCATCTACATCTCATGGCCTGGAGGATTTCAGGGGACGTTGGTCTTGTGACTCGCTTTCGAGAGACGCTGAGCTCCTCATTCGAGGAGCCTGGGCCCCTAACACCACTAAGCGTTATAGATCAGCATGGAACAGATGGGTTCGTTGGTGTGTGGCAAAACACCTGGATCCCATGGGCTCCTCTGTCACTGATGTGATTAACTTCCTCGCTGATCTTTTCAAAAAGAAATTGACATACAGCACCATTAACTCTTTCAGGTCGGCAATCTCTGCTGGTCATGCCCTTGTTGATGGCTCTCCGGTGGGTGAGCATCCTTGGGTTTGTAAACTCCTTAAGGGTATTCGCCTTTCGCGTCCCCCAGAGCCCTGTTATTCTGGTTTATGGGATGTTAATGTAGTTTTGAATTTTCTTAAGTCCTGGCAGGATAATCAGTACCTTTCCCGCAAGGAACTTTCGGCCAAATTGGTGATTCTTCTCTGCCTGATTTCATGTAAGCGTGCTTCAGATGTTCGTGCTCTGGATATCTCGGCCAGGGTTTTTACCCCAGAAGGGGTTACGTTTACTGTTTCAAGAAGAACTAAATGTAATACCAGGTCAGTAACTTACCCAGCTTTCCCAGATTCGCCAAAGCTCTGTGTTGTTCGTTGCCTCAAAACCTATGA
Organism: Lissotriton vulgaris; assembly: GCF_964263255.1. Taxonomy (NCBI): domain Eukaryota; kingdom Metazoa; phylum Chordata; class Amphibia; order Caudata; family Salamandridae; genus Lissotriton; species Lissotriton vulgaris. The sequence continues at coordinate 745,578,877 of NC_141693.1, read as the reverse complement.
GGATGTTACTCTTGAATTCCGCCCTCCGGGCGAGAGACAACTGCTTATTGCGGTTAAAAAACCTTTCAAGGCAGTTTCCTCTCCCACCATTGCCAGATGGGTCAGGTGGATTATGTCAGAAGCTGGAATTAACATCACTGACTTTGGGGCACATTCCACTAGAGGTGCAATGGCTTCCAAGGCTGTTCAGGTTGGTGGACGTTTGGAAGATATCATGAATGCAGCGGATTGGTCCTCGGATTCAACTTTTAAAAAGTTCTACTTTAAGCCAATCCATGAGGCTGCATCGTTGGTGGTGAGTAAGCTTTGAACAAGCAAAATCCTCGCCTCCGCTTCCTGACATAGAATGAGAAATTTCCTAGTTATCACATAGGAAAGTTTCAATTCTATTAAGGAGGCGGAGGCGAGGATTTTCCTACCCAGGCTTTATCGAGCCTTCCCTCCCAAAAATGGACTATGATGATTTTACTTCGTCTAAGGGAAGTACCTTTTTTCCTATGTATTAATGTTCTCATTGATAAACTGTGCAATGATGTTTATTTTCTCTTTGCAATTCGTTCTATTTACTCCATTGCAATGTTCTTGACTTGTTCTACATTGTTCTGGACAAGATATTATTATTATTGTTTCTCTTCCCTAGGCTCCGATCAAAAAGCGGACTAGTGGATGGATGACTTCTTTCCTGCGGCAGCACCCAAGAAAGAGGAAGGACTAACAGCTGGGATTCCCTATATGCTGACTGTTGGACTCTGATTGGTTGATATGTTACCATTGAATAGCAAATTTAAATCTCTATGTGTGTTATGATTGAGAACTAATTGTGACACATACCTGTGTTGTACTGTGCCTAATTTCGCTCTTCACAGCGCTGCCAGGGGCTTTAAAATTGTCATAAACACTCAGTGCTCTGTCATTCCGCCTGCCCGCCCCGGTCCGACTCGGTAACCAATACCGTTGAGCGGAGGGCGGGGCAGGTACGAGCCTGAGCATTACACTTCCTGCTCCCTGCTGTTGACTCGAGCGGTTAGCGCTCTAGCCTTTAGGGCACAGGGGCTACTTAGGCGGCGAGGAGGCGAGGCGTCCCGCGGTAAGGCTGACAGTGGCAGTGTTGGCCGACCCCGCTTCTGACTCCAGGTATAATCACCGCTCGCTGCATGTACACTCTGCTGGGGATGTGGGTTGGTGAAGCCACACTGACAGTATTTTAAAAAACGGATTTTAATTGAATAGCAAATTTAAATCTCTATGTGTGTTATGATTGAGAACTAATTGTGACACATACCTGTGTTGTACTGTGCCTAATTTCGCTCTTCACAGCGCTGCCAGGGGCTTTAAAATTGTCATAAACACTCAGTGCTCTGTCATTCCGCCTGCCCGCCCCGGTCCGACTCGGTAACCAATACCGTTGAGCGGAGGGCGGGGCAGGTACGAGCCTGAGCATTACACTTCCTGCTCCCTGCTGTTGACTCGAGCGGTTAGCGCTCTAGCCTTTAGGGCACAGGGGCTACTTAGCCACTCGTCGGTCAAAGCGCGCAGCGGTTGCGCGCAGGGGGGCGCCTTCAGACGCGCCGAAGACAAGCCAAAGACCTGCCCGTCTGCGCCCGTCCGAGCCAGAACGGGCCAGGGGCCATGGCTGATCCTGGTCTGTTATTACATAATCTTCCAAGACATATAACATACTCCCCCAAGTCACTGCGCTGCCTAAAGAACTTACGACCATTAGGCGCTGCCTGCATGTGCCAGATACAGGTAGAAGGCCCATTTTCATGTCGGATTTGTCAATCCCAATTTTCTACTGAAGGGACTAGGCCTATCAATATGTATAACCCTTGTATCAGGGCAACTATGCCTATGTCAGTTATTAATACCCCTTCGCCGGGGAGGAAAAATATCCTGTGTAATGTCAGATCCCTTTCTAAGCATACCACTGAAGTTTGGGATATGATATCTTCTTACCAACCGGAAGTGTGTTATCTGACAGAAACGTGGCTTAAACCACATTGCACCCCGGATATAACTCTCGCTATCCCTTGCAGCTATAAAATACTGAGATTGGACCGCCCGATCAAAATTGGTGGTGGAATCGCGGTGATTTACAAAGAAGATCTGAGAGTCACTATTTTAGAGGAACTTAGTTCCGCGGAAATCGAAATAATGATTTTTAAAATTCAGGTATCTCCTAAAGGACACTATAGAGGCGCCTTAGTTTATAGGCCCCCAGGTCCTTACAGGAATTTTACTAATATTTTACTCGAACTATTGGCTCCTTACATCATTAATGACAAGGAGTTCATTTTAGTTGGTGATTTTAACGTTCACGCTGAAATTCCAGATTGTAATGAGGCGCAAACACTATTAACAGATCTATCCTCTCTGGGTCTATTATTGAGAAATAGTGGACCTACTCATCGAGCAGGCCACACTTTGGATTTAGTGTTCGCTAATGTCCAGCTTGCATCATGCCCACCCGCCACTCAGGTGACCTGGACTGACCACTTCATTGTGGAATTTACCACCCCTTTTCAGGCACCCAATCTGTCCCACTCTAACACCCTACCCGGTACCCGGAGACAGTGGCATAAAGTTACCCCCTCTACTTTTAGAGAGAAATTCATCCCTCCTAGTTTTCTACCTTCGGACAATATTGATACTGCCCTTGCTAAATTCGAAGGAGAAACTAGGAAAGTCATCGACAAAATTGCTCCTGTAAAGACTTTTAAATCTAAGCCTGGGAAAAAACATGAAGTTTGGTTTTCTGATCACTTGAGAACCTTGAAACAAGGGGCTAGAAAATTGGAAAAGAGATGGAGAACCTCGCATCTTGTGGAGGATAAGGAAAAATATTGGTGTGCTCTATCTTCATATCACAAAGAAATCCGTGGTGCTAGGAAATCTTACATTGCATCCCAAATACAAGAGGCCGGAAACTCTCCAAGAGTTCTCTTTCAGATCTTACAGACTTTTGTCAAACCTTAAGTTTGCGAAGCCCCTGATATGACTTCTCAACAACTGTGTGAAGACACTTCATGTTTCTTCACTAATAAGATCAACACAATTTATGAAAAAATTATCTTGACCAACCAAGCCTCATTGACCACTACAGAATCTCCCCTTGATCCTGTAGAATGCACACCTGCTACACATTCCCTGGATGTCTTTCCCCCGATATCCTTGAAAGGAACATCGGATCTTTTAAAACAAATTAAAAGCGGTAGTCCTGAGGATACTATACCTTCCAAACTAATGCCCACACTTAATGAACTTCTATGTCCAACGATCTGTGAACTGGTAAATATTTCACTCATCTCAGGTGCTGTCCCCAAAAATTGGAAAAGGGCGCTTGTCAGACCCATAAGGAAGAATACTGCCCTATTGTGGTCTGACCTGACGAATCTTAGGCCCATTTCCCTGTTACCTTTTGTGGGAAAAATTATAGAGAAACATGTTAACCACCACCTATCAGCACATGTGGAACTGGTAAAAGCCCTGGATGAATCCCAATCGGGTTTCCGCCCCAAGTACAGTACAGAATCCACTCTCTTGTCTGTTACTGATGATCTCCATGCCTACCAGGACAGGGGCCTTTCAGTCATCCTGGTGCTATTAGATCTATCAGCAGCGTTCGACACCGTGTCTCATACCATCCTGACGCAACGGTTGTCGAACGCTGGCATCCAGAACAAGGCTCTTGACTGGCTAAAGAGTTTTCTGACCGGCCGCACCCAGAGAGTCACCATGGGTGCATACCGCTCAGTGGAAACAGAGATATCTAAAGGGGTGCCACAGGGCTCATGCTTGAGCCCTACTCTCTTTAATATCTATGTGGCACCCCTGGCAGGAGTTTTGCGTAGATATGGCTTTATTCCCATATCTTACGCTGATGACACACAGCTCCTGTTCCCCTTCAAAACTCTCACCACTGAGGTCAGAAACTCCTTTTTGACAGGCATGAAAGAGGTGGCAAAATGGATGGCTACAAACTACCTCCAATGCAATGTCACCAAGACTGAGATCATGTTATTTGGAGACGCGAAAATACTCTGGACTCCCGAATGGTGGCCGTCGGAGCTTGGAGCAGTCCCTGAACCTAAACAGGTTGTGAAGAATCTGGGAGTCAGACTCGATCATGACCTGTCATTTAAACAGCACACCAATTACATATCAGGGATCTGCTTCCACACCATTGGACTTCTCCGTAAGGTCTTCCCGCTTTTACCCGACGCAGTAAGGAAAACGCTTGTTCAAGCGTTGATCCTCAGTCGGATTGACTACTGTAACGGTTTACTTTTATCAGCCAATGAGGGTGTGTTGGATAAGCTGCAGGTGATCCAGAACACGGCGGCTCGCCTAGTTCTGAATGCCCCTCCGAGAACTGCTTCTAAACCTCTCCTGAACCGCCTACACTGGCTTCCAATACGACAGAGGGTCAAATTTAAAATATGTTGTTTGATCCACAAATGTCTAAACTCAGAGGGACCTATCTATCTGGAACGGAAATTTATTCCTTATGCTCCAGTACGGTCTCTTAGATCTAGTAGTAATCTCCTTCTGGTGGTCCCCCACATAAAAAAAGTAAGACATGGAGGCAGAGCCTTGTCTGTTACTGGCCCTAAGTTGTGGAACAAGTTACCTTTGGCATTAAGGCAATGTAAAGAACATCTGACTTTCCGCAAACTTCTAAAAACAGCTCTTTTTAAAAATGAAGTCTAACTCATCCCCTCACTGTTATTATGCTGCTGATCCCTGGTCAAAAGCGCAGAGATACTCCTGTAGGAGTGATTCTAGCGCTATATAAACTTATAAATAAATAAATAAATAATAAATAAATAATGACTACCGCTGCCATGTTGGTTTGGGTAGTCCATGGTTTATTGTTTTTTTCTTACTTCTAACTTGCTGTCCAATAAAATGGAGAAAGGACTAGCAAAATCCTCGCCTCCGCCTCCTTAATAGAATTGAAACTTTCCTTTGTGATAACTAAGAAATTTCTCATTATCGCCAGAACCTAACGCCTGCTCGGACCATGACTTAACCTGTATATCCAATTTGAGGTGAATATTCAGGTTAAGTCCCCATTAGCGTCAATGCCTGAATATCGCTGGATTTCCAGCGATATTCACGCATTGAGGCGATATCGTCGGATATTTTATCGCATTAGAGATAAATGTTGCTAATAGCCTGTTATCTCTGCGATGATAGCCGGCGAAAGACAGCAATAAATAAAATGCACTAAGCGCATTTAGCGATAAAGATCACTATTTGTTGCTAATATGTCCCTATGGGTCTTAATATAATGTTGGTCTGACTTACGTCTGCCCAACATCGTTGCGGATTGGGAACCACCCGATCTTAGTTCTGACCACAGTATTTGGATACGACCGCCTATAGGGAAACGGAAACATCCATTTGTCAATAGAAGCTTGTGCGGCGGGAGGCCTGCAGCACAAGTTTCCTTTGACAAATGGAGGTTTGTAAACATCCCTGCACCGTGTGAATTAGCTACAACAATCCGTTTAGAAATAAACCCCTGCCAGGCAGCTGGATGTATAATTCAACTCTTAAGCATGGTGTAATGTGGTATTAAAACATGAAGAGTAATGTGCCGGTTAACTCTTCTGACCAATCATGTGTTTGCTTTTTTATATGATGCCAAAGAGATCTGCTTAGGAATGTTTCAGTGGACTGTAAGACACCAAACACAGAAGAGTTACAATTATGTACACCTCAGAGTAAGCTTAGAGTGGTGCACTTAAAATGCAATCAGTTTCAGCTAAGGACTCCCAACTCTCCACTCACCCACCCATAAAACAGAAAATAAAATTCATCTCCTTTTGTAAATCACATTCTCAAAAGACACCTGAGTTTGCAGCACCCACTCTCATCTGCTTTGGTGTAATTGTTCATTTGGAATGCAAAAAGAAAAGTGTTTAAATTTGCACATCGTGAAAATATTTGAAAACAAACTGCTCATAAGAAGATCATTATTCAGTATTCCCATTCTGCCTTCTGGTCCTTATTTTAAATCGTTTGAAGGAGCAGTAACAGAAATTCCGCATGATAGTCACAACGGGGGTGGTGTTGACACCTATAATTATTTATGAGCTTGTTCTGTCAGCAGAAAAACTCTCATACAAAAAGCAAGGGAAAACCATAACGGATGTCAGGGGTGTGAAGCCAGTAGCAGTAAAGGAGGCCTAAAAGGAGAAATTATGAGAGAAAGAGAATGCAAGAGTGTGGAGGAAAGTAGCTTCAATTGGGGCAGCAGGTGCAGTGGCAAACCAAGAGGCTTAAGCGCCGTCCTGAACGCTCTTTATTGCTGTATTTTAGCTATCAAATAGTAGCCAGGAGCCCATTTACTTCCTTACAGTGCAGTCCACAGTACACTGGCTACCGTACTGAATGAGCGAGAGAGATGGCTAGAAAGAAGAATGAAATGAAGAACATATGAAAAGAAGAACGAAGCTGTGATAAGTAGGAAGGGAAAAAGCATGAAAAGATGGATGTAAAGGTGAAATTGCTGATGGATGAATTGTAAAACAACATTGCATTGGTGGGTGAAAGAAAGAATGGCTGGAATGATGAAAGGCTTGCATGAATGGCTAGATGGATGAATGGAAGTGTGGTTAGATGGGTGAATTGATAAATGGAGAGTGAAATGATTGATGGGTGAAAAGAAGGGATGTATGGGTGGAAAAATGAATGAATGAATGGCTGGAAGTGTGAGTGGAAGGATTGAAGGATGGTGGAAGAGTGATGATGAAAGGGTAGATAGACCGAATGATAAAGGAAGGAAAGAGTGAAGGAAGCATGATAGATGGACGGAAGATGGGGATGAAGGGACCACATATAGTGTGAGTTAGGCTTTCTAACTGCCCTCACCCCTGGGCATTAGAGATACGGATTAAGTGGGGGTATTTTACATTTTTAGCTACTCTCTTTAGAACTGTTGAAAGATGATTACCTGGGTGCAGGTGATATGTGTTGTTGTGTCTTGGCCTGGTCAGTTTGACTGTAGATGTCATTCATACTGTCTATTTCTTAATTCAATACAAAAGCATTATTGAACTTTCTTGACTTTGCACTTCTGGTGTGCTGAGTAATGTGGTATGTACTGATAGCAGGGTTTAATCCATCACCGTTCTTTATCCCACTCTGCCACCCCAGTTCAGACATGGCTATATGCAAATCAGTCTGACCCTGTGCCTCATGGGAACAGTCCAGCCCGAACTGCCAAGCCATGCCTTCCCTGGACCGGAAACAAGCTTCCGAGGACCGGTTTCTGGCACTCCAGCCGTCTTCAGCCCAGCTTGCTTGAATCTAGTGGCAAAGTGAGCAAGGGACTCACGTCTGAGCATACCCTGCCATACATATGGTGGCCAAAAGCGGTACAAAAGGGGGTCTTGCAAATCTAGAACAATCATTTGGGTGAGTTTAGGTCTTGCAAGAACACGAAACTGAGTTTTGAAATCTGTACAAGAAATTGGGTATTTAGCAGAGAGAGAACCAGACAGTACAGATATTTTGAAGCCAAATATGTTGGATACATACTATCCAAATTGAAGTAATCATCTTTAGAACGTTTGTCTCTATGAAGCTATACTTTTAAGAGGAATATTACAGAAGATATCAATAAAGGAGTATATGCTGTGATTGGATCTGAAGGATGTTTAGTGAAACAAAGAAAAGTACATTTAATTAATCACCGAAAACTGAGTTGCGAAACTCCTGAAAAAAGAGAATTTTACTATTTAGCTCTTTTGCAACTCTTTAAGCCATGGCTTACAGAACTGGAACTACTTGGAGATTTTCACAGTTATGAAGATTCATTCAACGCAACTAAAAATACTATAGAATGTCCGGTTTTTACTAATTATCTGAAAATGTTGAACGATGAAATACAGCAAGAAGCTACAATTGCAGCAGAGATTGCTAGAGACAGTTCTCAAGACAGTCCAAGTTCTGCTTTGTTGAGTCAGGATGTACTAGGAGAACCAATTATCCAAAATGAAGCAGCAACTGCCATGGATGAGGTGGAAAGAGCAATGCAACAAGCTCAAGAGGATGTAATAAATTTAGAAGAATTGGAAAAACAACTACATTTAAGCCAAAACAAATATATGATCAAGTGAGAAGATTGAGCAGGGTTTATATCATGAGAAAACAGAGTGCTCATGAACGTCATTTAAACCTGTCCGACTGTACGTGAGTGGAGAAGCAGGAACTGGAAAAAGTTTTCTCATGAAAGGAATTGCAACTTATCTACAGAAAAGAACTGAGTCGTCACTCTCTTGTGTTGTTACTGCTCCAACTGGGTTGGCAGCACATAACATTAAAGGGATTACTTTACATTGTTTATTGATGCTGCCAGTAGAGCATGAAAATAAATTAGAATACCAGAAGCTATCTGGAGAAGCTTGTTGTTAAGTTTCTAGAGTCTTTAAAAAAAATGAAACTTCTCATTATTGATGAGGTAAGCATGGTATCAAATTTAATGCTTGCCTTTGTGAATTTAAGAATGCAACAAATCCTTAAAACAGAGTATTATATGTTATTTGGAGGCAAACACGTCATAGTTTTTGGAGATCTACTACAACTAACTCCTGTGAAAGGAGAACCAGTATTTAAAACAGACAAACATGAAGACACCAGAAAGTGCTCTTTAGAGAAATCAATATCTAAAACTGCTGGTTCAGAAAAGAATCTATATGCATGTATAAATTGTCGGATAATTTTACGACGTAATTTACATGTGGAAAGAGGTTTAGTAAGTGGAGCAATGGGTAATGTTGTTCATTTTGTGAATTACCCAAATAGAGAGGACATTGAATTTTTGAAAATCAAATTTGATGAAATTGAAGAAGTACAACAATTGAGTCGTTGTTCAGCTCGATTTTTGCTTGTAAAAGATTTATATGTCCGCCAAAAACAGTTTCCTGTTTGTTTGGCATATGCAGTGACTATTCATAAATCTCAAGGTTTAAGTGTAGATAATGCTTTGGTGAATATTAGAAGTACTGTGTCTAAAGAGGGTATTGCATATGTAGCTTTATCTCGAGTCAGAACTTTATCTGGATTATACTTGATTGATTTTGATGAGGCAAAGATTAGTGCAGATGTAAATAGTGTAAAAGAGTGAAATAGGTTAAGAAGAGAACATGCTCCCAATTTACCGCAATATCCTTTATTTGAAAAGCATGTGGTAGGTCGAAAAAGAAGATCTGAGAAAAATTGTAGCGAGGTTGTAGAGAAAAGAAAACAACTAGATGAACCAGTGATAGTAAGCAAAAAGAAAAAGGATTCTATTGAAGAGGTTGTTGGTTTTCAGTTTGAAAACAGTTCTGGTGTCAACTGCGATGCTAATGTAGTAGTTAATGTTGTTTTTTTTCTTGAAACTTTACAACAACAAATTGTTGAAAATCGGGACAAAAGATTTTGTTTTTTGTTGAACTCTGTGTTTGAGAAATGTAGTAGTGATAAAACTAAAATAGAAAGTGTTTCTGATATTCGAAATGTTTTAGACATATGTTCTGGTTTAAATCAATTTTCACAGATCATTCAGCAAGATTGTCAGGAATTTCTAATGTATATGCTTGTTGTATTGCAAGATGAAGGTATAGATATTGAAAATCTTTTTGGCCTTTGTTATAAATGGCAACATGACTGTGACAATTGTTCGTTTTCAAGTAGTACTAAAATAGAAACTGAAAGATTGATATATTTGACTTTACCAGACTGCAAATCAGTGTCTTTTAATAATCTAGTTAGAGAAGCAAATCAAAACATGGTCTGTACCCAATGTAACTCACAAATGTTATCAACATTATTTATACAAAGATATGGACAGCATGTCATTTTAATGCTGCAACGATGCAGACCTGATGGAAGAAAACTGACAACTTTAATAAAAAAAAATGTGTGGCTTCTCAACTATCAATATCAGGAAGAACTTTTATAACTGTAGCAATTATTTTCCATGATGGTCCTTCTACAACATAAGGACATTACACAGCTTATTTAAAATGTACAAAAGGCTGGACTCATTGTAATGATACTCAATTGATTTTTAAACAACGTTTGCCTTATGACCAAATTCTTACCTAGTTTTTTTACAACCAATATTTTAGGGAAAATAATTTGGCTGGGAAAATTACTGCTATTCAGAAAGGGTAGTCTGGTATTGAAAAGTACTTTGTGAGTGTGGGTGATCAAGTTGAAAAAATTCTTGTAGTTGACGTAGAGGTAGTGTAAGTGTATCAGATAGTGGGTGATGTGGCTATCACAGGAGATGTTGATCATTAGTGAGACAGAGGTGTTTTAGATTTGTTGTAGTTGTTGTAGATGTTGGTAAAATGTGTTATTCCCTTGTAGAGGTTTCTTTTAATGGTATACAGCTCCTTGCTAAGATAAAGGATGAGCAGAGTGTCATCGGCATACCAGATGATGTTGAGATTCTGATAGCATGATAGCATACTAGTTGTTTAAGGTTCTATGTACATGATAAATAGCATCGGGTGGAGGTATAACTATTGTTAGATGGTACAAAAGATGTTGGTGCTTTTGATTCAGAAGATTGGGAAAAGGAAGCTTAAGAGTACTATTAAGTAACTTCTAAACTGAGGATTTTACACATACTATTTGACCATGCGGAAAAGTATCTGGAACAAAAAATGACCATTTCGGGTAAATGTTGTTAGCATATGTTTGTACATCATTTTATTTAGAGTGTATAAAAAAGAAGTAATAATGTTTTGTTACTTTGTTATTGTTGGACATGTCCCATATTTACGTAAGAAATTGCTGTTCCAAAAAATCATTTAAGATATGTTTTTTTCTAATTTTTACATTATTAAAGAAAATGTTGAATGGGTTTTTTAAAGACAATCTTATTGATTGTCTTTTTTTTTTGCCCGCTGTTATATGATGAGTACTATTGAACTCACTGTTTTCAGTGAAATTCAATATATTCTGAGAACAGCAAAATAAGATACATAACATATTGTACAAATTATGTTGTATTGTGAAATATATATTATAACTCAATTTTTTCTTCTCTTCCACAGATACTATATTTATAAAAAATGTATTATGAACTTGTGATTACTTATAAGGTAAGTATGACAAACAAAAATTACTTTTTCATCACTCTCTTACTTCTCTTTCCCTCTTTGCCTTTCTTCATTCTATCCCTTACTCCCCTTCCTTTACTTATCTTACTACCCTTCTCTCACTCTCCTTACTCTCCTTCATTCACCTTTACACTCCTTCTCTCACCATCAGTACCCTTCCCTCACCCACCTTCTCCTGCTCCCTCTTTCCCCTCTCTGTCCCTCACTTCTTTTTCCTTTCTTCCTCCATCACTACCCTTTTCTTGCTCTATCCCTCACTCTCTTCTCACTCCCCCCTCCCTCTCTTTCCTTCACACCATCCCTCACTCACCTTCACTCACTCCCCTTTTCTCACTCCCTCGCTCCCTTTCGCTCACTACCCTTCCTTTATTCTGGAGTACCAGGCCTTATGGGCCTGGCGGCGCAGGGTATGCCTTAAATTCCTGCGTTCACCTGCCTTGTCAGACAGAGACACGAGACACTCTGTTGGGAGTAGAAATCCAGGTTTATTAGCTGCAGCTAAGCACAGTTGTCCCAGAAGTACAGAGTAGGTTCTCAGGAGACTGCCACTTTATTCCGTGGTGCACAATCTTTTATAGCACACATATTTACAACGTATACTCCCAATACATACAAAGCTAGCCAATAGGAAAAGTTGGAAAACAAACTATCAGGTGTCCCAAATACGCCCTTCTTTCAGACCATGTGTGCCACCCCTCCCCACAAGTTAATCAGTGCTAGTGCCTACAATCCAATTTGCGGGTGGCAGGACGTATTTGTGTGCCTCAAAGGATGGTTATGTAACAAGAGAATACAATGAGAGAATAGCGAAGGCCAGTCGGATAAGATAAAGTAAGGAAAGAATAGGGGAAGCTAAATAGTCAGTCGAGACAGGGATCAAACAACCCAGACATGGATTAGTGACCTCGACCAGACCCTGACATCGGTTTTGTAAACAAGGGCAGGGGGTTACTTTTTAACAGAAGAGACACGTAGCAGCTGGAAAAGGCAAAAACACTCCGTTCGCCATGCAGCCTGAGTGAGGACAACACAAAATGGCGACGGGACACAAAATTGCGACCGAATACGGGACGAAGTCGGAAATCAAAGAACCTCAGACCCCCTCCTTTTGCCATTACTCAGGCAAAACACAAAGGACTCAAGTTAATCTGAGTGGATGTCAATGGCCATGAGGTCATCGAGCTGTTGCTGCAACATCATTTTAATGCTCTCCGTTTTCCCTGACACAAGTCTTGGGACACGCATGGTGGCACAAAGACCGCAGATGGCAGGGCCACACTGTAAACAAAGACAACAAGAAAAAATGATGGCCAAAACCATTCCAAGTAAGGTTAATACCTTCCATCCCCATGTGAACAGTAGTCCCCAATACCATCCTATCACAGTCCAATCTCCTGTGTCCTGGTGTATAGACTCGGAAATTACATGCAATTTAGAGATGGCTTGGTATACTGTAGGGGCATTATCAGGAATATAAATGCAGCAAGTAGACCGATCAATTTACAGACTCCTTCACAATCTACAAGGACAATGTCTAAAACCATCCTATTCTGCAAAGTCATAAGGCGGTCCGCCTGAAGTTCAGCTGTTAGATTACTCAAGGCTCCAGAAGTTACATTTATGGTAGCCTCAACAACACAAACTAACTGTCTAATGTTTCTGCTTTTGGCCATTGGGCCCCAGAAAGGAAGTAACCCTTTGATAAAGTCACCTCCTTCTTGTCCTGCTGTGTCCTTAGAATCAATAACCCCTCTGCCATGTCTTTTTCTGTGATGACCTGAAGGAGCAGTATGTGTCGGAGGGAGAAGAAAAGCCACATAACAAGTTCCTGAAAAGTAGGTAGGAAGCCACGTGTAGGCTCTGTCGTGACAGACAAAATATGTGCCTTGAGATGGCACTAACGGTGAAGAAATCTGGGGTGAATAGATGTATGTATGGGAACAAACACTCTTTTCCTGTTGGTTTTTAATATTTTGGCCATTTATCTGAAGACATAAATTACCTCGATGAGGTACAGTCCAAATTGGTGGGAATCTCCTTTGTCTAGCCTTATCTGTGAGGCTAGTAACATAACGAGTCACGTTCCAACCATCATACGCTCATTTCTCATCAACAGGAATCTTACCAATTTCGGCAATTCTAGCCATGGCCACTATTCCCTTTATCAAAGAACTATGACTAAAATCTGCTCCACCACCATATGGACCACCAGGAGGATATCGAAGTTGGTTCTGATATACATTAGAAAACATGGCCAAATAGGCCCAAGCGGAACCTTCATAGGAGAATGGAAGGACTAAATATGGCATCCCTCTCTCTGTGTTATATGGGGCATGAGCCCACAAACCCAACAGTCAGTAGTATTGACTACCAGTTGATGCTGATGTAACAACTGGATAAATGATTTGTTGAAGTATTCTGTTCTCCTAATTTGGTCATGCTCTGGGAGTGTATGGAACTGATGCAGAGAGGCGGTAGTAGGAAAAGTCAAGGAAACAGAAGTTGGAACAGGTGCTTGCTGCTTAGTGTGAACAACCCAACTCACACAAGCCAATAAAATACATGAACATATTAAAATACATAATGTTACGCCACATGGACTAAACAACAATTTCTTATATTTACTTTTCATTTCTTCCTTTTTATCATGCTTTTCCACTTTAATATCCATTCTCTAAAGTGTTGCTCATGGTAATCTTCCTAGATCACTTAGCTGTGATTATTAGCCGTCCTATGACACTGCCAGTCCTGCAGACCTACCGTCACTACTCAGGTCACAGTCTAAGACTCCTACCGTGACCCTGCAACTTGATGGATAGTGAAAAGAAATGTCTCTCAAAAGTGTAACCAAAAAAAGAAAAAAGAAAAAAGAAAAAGTTCAATTGTTCTTAATCGGTCTGGGTCTTAAGTAGTACCGAGTCTTATCAGGTACCATTTGCTCTCGAATCAAAGTCTCTGAATTTGTTGTGTTCAATCAAAAATGTGATGGTACAGCTTCTTGCAACACGTCGTCGTCCTCTTTTTCAGAGCTCGTTCGATCCAGACGTTCACTACTGAAAGGTACAAGCCGAGAGACCCTTTCGCTCTCACTATCACCTATACCCTTGCGGACCCACTGGTCAAAAGGCAAAGGCAAAGGTACTCTTTTGCAGTGCACGCCATGAACCCAATTCTTCTTTCCGACGACCTTTACTGCTGTACGTGTTGCCAGTAGAACTTGCCGAGGAGGCCCCCAACTCGGTTCCAAATTCTTTTTCCTCTGAAAATTCATCAGGCAAACCCAGTCTCCGGGTTGAATGGAATGACCTGGATCTGCAGAGGCCTCCGGCAAAGCGTTTTGAACCTGTTGGTGAAGAACACGCAATTTAGTGGTGAGGTCATGTAAGTAGTCAATCAACATAGGATACGGGATGTCAGAGTACTTTTTAGGTCGAAGGACTCCCTAAACGTTAGCTGGGCGCCCAAAAACGACCTCGTATGGGCTAAGTCCTAAACACTGCTCATTTAAAATGTGAGAAAGGTTGGATACATTGCAATGATAGTCAATCTGTTATTAAACAATGTTTGCCTAAAGAATTACCTAATTGTTACCTAATATTCTTAAAGCCAAAGTTTTAGGAACAAAATTTGGCCTTTCAGGATTTCTATTGGACAACTTCAAATCAAAGGGTTTGATGCATACTATTTGGCCATGCGGAAAAGTATCTGAAACAATTAAGGACTTTTTGTTGTATAGTTTGTCCGCATATATTTCTAAAGAGCATTATTTACAGTGTATGGAAATTATTAATAATGTTTTGTTGTTTTATCATTGTTTGAGTTGTTTCATATTTACGTAAGAAATTGCTCTTAGAAAAAAAAACATTTAACATATGTTTTATTTCTATTTTTTAGATTCTTATTGAGAATGTTGAATCGTTTTTTTAAAGATAATCTAATTGATTGTCTTTTTTTTGCCTGCTGTTATTTGCAAAAAAGGCAAATGAAATATTTTACAAATTATTTGGTGTTGTAAAATATATAATGTAACGGTATTTGTTCTTGTCTTCCACAGATGCCAATTTTTTAATATATATATTTAAGAAAACATATTTTTAAGGTAAGTATAAGTAACTATACAATATGGGCAATGTGTTTTCCTTTTACAGAGCTGAAAAAACAAGCGTTGGATGGAGTACATATCTGTGCCAAGATGGTTTGTATCTTTTAAAGATATATCATAAAGTTAATATGCATACTAAGTGTCCCTTGGGACCCACTATCTTAAAAAAGATATTCAAAAAGTGCCAGAGAGTTTTATTACAGAGATGTATAAAATGGGACATGGCTTGAGAACAGCTCCCTGTATGGTATTGAATAGAAAGATATGCTTGGCTAGTAGAGATCAGGGCCCTTATTTATGAGGCCTTGCGTCAGTTTTGCGCCGCCGGTGCGTCACTTTTTGTGATGCACCAGCGGCGTAAAATATGCGCCTTGTTGCGCCATATTTAAAAAGTGACGCATCTAGGTAGATGCGTCACTTTTTAAACCCCTGCGCCACATTATACCTGCGTCAGGTATAATGTATGCAGAGGGGGCGTTCCCCCGCAAAAAGCCTCGTAATAGTGACGCAGTGAAATCTATGAGATTCACTGCATCACTTTTAGGATGCTGTTGCGTCAAAATCTTGCGCCTGCCTCACAGCAGGCGTAAGACTGACGCAAGCCCTTTCACATGGGGCTTTCCCCATGTGAAAGGACACATTGCTGGAGTTGCGTCACTTTTGTGACACACTCCACCAATGCGTCACTTTTGCGCTTACAGATACGTCAGAAATATTGACGTATCTGTAAGTCCTTGCGACATGATGCGTCATACATTAAATATGACGCATCATTGGTGTCGCAAGGAGTGCGCAGTGAAAAGTGACGCATCGCTGTTTTCACACAGCGATGCGTCACTTTTCATAAATGAGGCCCCAGAGACTTTCAGGATTAAAAGAGCCCAAGTTGGTCAACATCAAATACATCACAGAGTGTGTTTTCAAATGCTCTTTCATATTTTGAAGGACATGATAAGTTACTGTGTGCAGCTTTTCTTCTCTATGTAAATATGTCCTCATCATACATAATACTTTGTGTTGAAGGGGCGATCTATAGCTGTTGCTGTGAGTATTTTCGACTTATATAAGTAATGACTAGTTTTTTAATTATGTTTAAAGGTGAGTACTAGATAGTGCTTTAAGGATTGTTGTTGGTGAAAACACATGAAATATTCAAAAACTAGTGTCATAATGGTACCTAAATACACACAGATGCACAATGTTATTCTAGACAAGCAACAGTATCATTTGCATTTTACTAAAACACATTTAGTAGTTTGTAATGGGTAAGTTGAATATACATATTCTACATTTTTTAGTACTGCATTTTAGTATAAGAGCCCAAGTGATTTTCCATAGTCATAAGCAGTGGCCTTTTAGTAATTTTACGAAAACTTAAGAACAGGATATCTTTATAAGCAATTATATTTATATAACCTTATGAACTACTAAAACTCTACTGTTGGAATGTTATTAGACAATGGTATTTACATAATATTTTTTTAGGGACAAAATAGTTGATCAACCTACTTTTGTATTATGTAATAATAAAGTGAGAAAGTGAAGTATTTATGTTTTTGTGCAAGGACCTAGAACATAACGGATTTGTTATGGATGAAGAGGAGAATATTACTGAAGACACATTGAAAATGATCAACAGTTTAATTGAAGTACAATATCTACCTATAACAGGCAGTGAGAGTGAATCAGAGGACATCAATACTGCAGATGTCACTTGTGATTTTGAAAATGAAAGCAATGATGCTGATTTATTGGAAGCACTGAATGACGTAGAGTCACTGGAAGATATAAACTCTGAAATGGCAAACCAGCAGTATGATCTGGAAGAAGTACCAGATGAACTCCTTTTAGAATCTGTGTTAAGATATGATAATAATAATAAAGAATTCACCACTATGTACTAATGCATTAACTGTACTAAAACTCAAGCACTTATAGATTCACTCAGACACTCTCTTTACAGTATTGTATTGATTCAGTCAGTAGCCAGTACTTATGCAGCAAAGTAGGCCTTTGGACATAGAGTGGTTCAAACCCTTATACAGTGTGTATGCAGTCGTGTATGTACCTGCACACTAGTCTTTTATACCTTTAATTCCGCATTCTGTATCTTTACACTTTCACCAGACACTCTGTCACTGCTATTGCACTGCTGTAGTGACCCATTCAGCGGTGTGTACTAATCCATTCACTGCCTTAAAACACTAAGTCTTCCAAATTCACCCAGGCAGTTTCACCAGCAGTGCAGAGGGAAGCATAGACTTGTAACATATTTATATACATATGTTACATTCATGTGCTTTGGATGTACTACAGTATGCTGTAAGTAAATACCTTATAGAGTTATGCTGTAGCACTTCCTTATAGTTCTGCACTTTCGCATTCACCATACACTACTAATGTATTTGTTCATTCAGTTATACACTACACATTCATTCAAAAAACTTTTACACACAATCATATTAATGTAGCTCTTTTTTTGAGCAGTGTAGTTTTTGTCTTTTTTGTAGTTTTGTATTCTTTTTTGGATTTTTTAACAGTTTTTGATTTTGGGGGGTTTTGTTCAAAGGAAAAAAAGGAATTGTTCAAACAAAACAGTCTGCAACTGTGAGCTATCGCAGAAGAGAGAAGCCTGTCCACCTCTGCAGGAGGGTGCGAAGGGGTCAGTTGTGGCTGATCATTAGGAGCCACCACCTCAACAGTAGAAGGACCGGACTGCATTTTAGCAGAAAAACTGGTACCCATACACAAACACCCCAACTATATATAAGGGGAAACCCTTCACACAGGTACCACACAGGCTAACAGCAATAAAAAGCCTGAAACACAAAAATTCTGACTGAAAATAAACTGTAATTTATTAAAATCCAGTCAGAAAATAATTCTTGCCGTCAAAAAACGGCATCAGTGTGAGGGAAGAGGCAAAAAACAAATGAAGCGCAAAGCCTCAGCGCGTTTCCACTCAAGCGCGAAGAGCGCTGAGGAGAACAGCTGGTCGGCGTCAGAAGCCGACACCAAGAGCGCGCACGCGCGAAGGAGAAACGCTCGGGCTGAAAGCCTACCGCGTTAAATACACAATAACACAGCCTACAACAAAGGCGAAGTCAAAGGCAAGTCAAAAGACATCAGAACAAAGCTGTCTACACTCAAAATCAAAACTGCCACGACAAAGATCAAGCTGAAGTAAAACGTGACTTATCTTGCCGAGGCAGCAATGGAGAAAGAGGAAGGACTAACAGCTGGGATTCCCTATATGCTGACTGTTGGACTCTGATTGGTTGATATGTTACCATGACTACCGCTGCCATGTTGGTTTGGGTAGTCCATGGTTTATTGTTTTTTTCTTACTTCTAACTTGCTGTCCAATAGAATGGAGAAAGGACTAGCAAAATCCTCGCCTCCGCTTCCTGACATAGAATCACGCTTAGCACTCCTTTTTTAATTGCACAGCCTGCCTTGCTAATAGGCGATAGATGTGTTAGCGACTGCTTTCAGTCACTAACAGGTTGGGTATGCCCACTTTGCATGTCATTAGCGATAAATATCGCTGACATGCAAAGTTGGCCCCAAACCGGTCACTATCGTCTAAAAGATGTCAATTACTGCTGTTAGCGACAGCTTGCTAATAGGGCGATAAAAATATCGCCGCTTTAGCGGGAAAAAGTCCAGCTAAAGCGGTGATAGTGCCCCTGCTAAAATGCCCCATAGTCTTTACCATGCAGGTAAGTATCAAGCAGGTAAGTAATTGAACCTTTACCACACAGTACTTTACCATGGAGGTACTTTTTTTTTTAAATGACATACCTTTTATGTTATAATAAAAGTGGTTTAGGTGCAGGCAGAGGTAAAGAGTAGATGAGGGTAATTTTAGTGCTATGGGGTGGCTAGAGGTCAAGGTGGTTAAGGGTCATTTTAGGATGGGTAGAGGTAATGGGAAGTAAGGGTCATTTTAGGGTCTAGGTATGGGTAGAGGGAAAGGGCCGTAAGGGTGATTTTAGGGTTAATTGTGGGGGGGTGTAACATTACAGCAAACTGATGCCTCTGTCACATGCATTTAGCACGCATGACTTTTCCATGCATATGCCTTTGCCACGGATGCCTTTACCATGCATTTATATTTGATAACATTATACATACCTTTATAATCCATACCTTAACTATGCATATGTTATCATACATTTCTTTATTAAAAAATAATTTTAATATATTAAAATAAATAAAAAATAATTATGCTTCACCATAATAATTGAAAATGAATTAAATACTCAAAGAAAACACATTCATAAAATCTAAACAAAATTCCTAAACTGTTAATTTATGTCTAATTCCACACAAAACCCACATTTAAAAGGAAAAACTTGAAATTGCGTTTCACAACACAATGCAAGTCAATGTAAAACGTTTTAAAAAAACAAATACAATGCAACTCCAGGTATTTTTTGTGCACACTTGCTTGACAATGTAGTAAATCACTTACTAAATCTATAATTTTTTGACCAACCAAGATGATGTAGCAATGGGTCAAGAAGAGAACTATATTGTATGTGCCTGTCAATACGTGACCTCAACTGTTAATAGCAAACAGCTAAATCAAGCCTAGGGTACTTTCTCTATGCGAAGAAAATTCCCATCAGATTACCAACCTGTACCGCCCTACATCATCTGAGAACCTTCACCATGAAGGTAGATAGTCGTACCCTCAGAAGATTTGGCCAGACTCAGCCTTATCTCACCAGTATGTCCCAGTGTCAGTATGATCTTTCTGGGTATCAAGTGGTAACTGAATAGCAGTGCTAATTAATGAAAATCATAAGTGATTGGAGTGAAATTTGAGTTAAATTGGGTAGTGAGGGGGTAAAAAAGTTTTTAATAAGCACCTCCTTACTCCCAAGTTAAAAAAAAACAGTGCAAGTAGTAGTATAAACAAATAACTACTTAGATAGGTGTTAGGTCGACATGTTTCTGCAGTTAACCGGGGCCCACAGGTCTCCTACTGCTTCATCAGGACCATGAGTGCTACTGCTGTAAAATTGTGAAACAAGTGAAACACATTTTTCATATCACCTGAAATTCTCCTGCTTTCGAGGTCCAATGTGTACCAAAGTGTTACAGAGAATAGATATACAGAAACATACAAAAAAACATACACATCATTAGTAGTGTGTAAATATCACATTATTCCTTCAAGATTCATTAATCAAATCAAGGACAGACATTTCAGTATGTCATATTTATCTAGAGTGATATACCGTGAAAATGTATCAACTAAAGTACATTGCCACTCACCTATATGGTAGGAGAATGTAGCCCAACCTCACCTGGCCACAGCGCAGGTAAAACGGAGCACCACTCTAGTTAGATAAGAAAAAGAAGGAGGTCAAAGGAAGAACCTCAAAAACTGAAGATACAAGAATCACTTTTAAAGATTTTCGTAAGTCCGACTATGTTACATTTTAATTCCACGAGTGCATTTTTACTGCTCCTAAATGGTACTTAACATGTCTTCGTTCAATGACGCCGCGCGCCATCCATAAACAAACCACCTCGATTGAGAACTGGTTGGCAATTTGGGGTTTGTGGAAAGAGCTAACTATATTAATAGCGCTGCGCCTATCAAGTAAGTTCTGCCATAATTGTCCTATTGGTGTGTAGGCATTTGTGTAAGCCGATCTTAGTCCCTCGTGGGCATACAAACAGGTACAGTACCTCAAGTGGGCATACGCTTAGTATTTGGGCATTATGGACGCCAATTGGAAAAAGGCAGCCACACATCATGTAACCAGCGTGTACACGCTGGGTGTCTACATAGTCATTCCGCAATGAAACCAAATCTGAGCTATCGTTTCGAAGGATTGCATAACGGCCTGCGCTTACGCTTACCTGTCCGTCGGTACCCCGGACGTCCTTCTGGGCTGTCTGTGGGGAGGTACCGATACGGAGTGGCAGAGGCCATTATATTGCTTGGTATGATTGGCCCGTTGACGTATACAATGACTTAATCCACTAGTGCCACAAAGGAGGCTGGGAAATGTAGTTTTCTTCTCTTAATCATTCTTATGGTGTCCCCACCTCATTTCTACGAGAAGTATATTATTGTGTAATATGAGGATAGAGCACTCTTTAAATTATCATAGGGACTTCGCATTCTCCCTACAGTGATTTTCTACGAACAACGGCGGCAGCCATTGCATTATTTAGGCAACAAGGCACTTCGTATAGCGTCATTCCCCATGCGCTAAACAGCTGGGCTACAATGACGTCATCCATTAGTGCCACGAAGGAGGCTGGGAAATATTACACAATATTATACTTCTCGTAGAAATGAGGTGGGGACACCATAACAATGATTCAAAGAAAAAAACTACATTTCCCAGCCTCCTTCGTGGCACTAGTGGATTACGTCATTGTATACGTCAATGGGCCAATCATACCAAGCAATATAATGGCTGCTGCCACTCCGTATTGGTACCTCCCCACAGACAGCCCAGAAGGACGTCTGGGGTACCGACGGACAGGTAAGAGTAAGCGCAAGCCGTTATGCAATCCTTCGAAATGATAGCTCAGATTTGGTTTCATTGGGGAATGACGATGTGGACACCCAGCGTGTACACGCTGGTTACACGATGTGTGGCTGCCTTTTTCCAATTGGCGTCCATAATGCCGAAATACTAAGCGTATGACCACTTGAGGTACTGTACCTGTTTGTTATGCCCACGAGGGACTAAGATCGGCTTACACGAATGCCTACACACCAATAGGACAATTATGGCCGGACTTACTTGATAGGCGCAGCGCCATTTATATAGTTCGCTCTTTCCACAAACCCCAAATTGCCAACCATTTCTCAATTGAGGTGGTTTGTTTATGGATGGCGCGTTGCGGCATTGAACGAAGACATGTTAAGTACCATTGAGGAGCAGTAAAAATGCACTTGTGGAATTAAAATGTAACATAGTCGGACTTACGAAAATCTTTTAAAGCGATTCTTGTATCTGTAGTTTTTGAGGTTCTTCCTTTGACCTCCTTCTTCTTCTTATCTAACTAGAGCGGTGCTCCGTTTTACCTGCGCTGTGGCCGATTGAGGTGGGGCTACATTCTCCTACCATATAGGTGAGTGGCAATGTACTTTAGTTGATAAATTTTCACGGTATATCACTCTAGATAAATATGACATACTGAAATGTCTGTCCTTGATTTGATTAATGAATCTTGAAGGAAAAATGTGATATTTACACACTACTAATGATGTGTATTTTTTTTGTATGTTTCTGTCTATCTATTCTCTGTAACACTTTGGTACACATTGGACCTCGAAAGCAGGAGAATTTCAGGTGATATGAAAAAAGTTTTTCACTTGTTTCACAATATTACAGCAGTAGCACTCATGGTCCTGATGAAGCAGTAGGAGACCTGTGGGCCCCGGTTAACTGCAGAAACATGTCGACCTAACCCCTATCTAAATAGTTATTTGTTTATACTACTACTTGCACTGTTTTTTTTTAAACTTTGGAGTAAGGAGGTGCTTATTAAAAACATTTTTACCCCCTCACTACCCAATTTTACTCATATTTCACTCCAATCACTTATGATTTTCACTAGTTAGCCCTGCTATTCAGTTACCACTTGATACCCAGAAAGATCATACTGACACTGGGACATACTGGTGAAATAAGGCTGAGTCTGGCCAAATCTTCCGAGGGTACGACTATCTACCTTCATGGTGAAGGTTCCCAGACGATGTGGGGCGGTACCGGTTGGTAATCTGATGGGAATTTTCTTCGCATAGAGAAAGTACCCTAGGCTTGATTTCACTGTTTGCTATTAACAGTTGAGGTCACGTATTGACAGACACATACAATATAGTTCTCTTCTTGACCCATTGCTACATCATCTTGGTTGGCCAAAAAATTATAGATTTAGTAAGTGATTTACTACATTGTCAAGCAAGTGTGCACAAAATATACCTGGCGTTGCATTGTATTTGTTTTTTTAAAAAGTTTTACATTGACTTGCATTGTGTTGTGAAACGCAATTTCAAGTTTTTCCTTTTAAATGTGGGCTTTGTGTGGAATTAGACATAAATGAACAGTTTAGGAATTTTGTTTAGATTTTATGACATTGTTTTCTTTGAGTATTTAATTTGTTTTCAATTATTATGGTGAAGCATAATTAATTTGTATTTATTTTAATATATTAAAATTATTTTTAATAAAGAAATGTATGATAACATATGCATAGTTAAGGTATGGATTATAAAGGTATGTATAATGTTATCAAATGTAAATGCATGTTAAAGGTATCCATGGCAAAGGCATATGCATGGAAAAGTCATGCGTGCTAAATGCATGTGACAAAGGCATCCGTTTGCTGTAATGTTACATCCCCCCACAATTAACCCTAAAATCACCCTTATGGCCCTTTCCCTCTACTCATACCTAGACCCTAAAATGGCCCTTACTTCCCATTTCCTCTACCCATCCTAAAATGACCCTTAACCACCTTGACCTCTAGCCACCCCATAGCACTAAAATTACCCTCATCTACCCTTTACCTCCGCCTGCACCTAAACCACTTTTTTTAATAACATAAACGGTATGTCATTTTTAAAAAAAAGTACCTCCATGGTAAAGTACTGTGTGGTAAAGGTTCAATTACTTACCTGCTTGGTACTTACCTGCATGGTAAAGACTATGGGGCATATTAGCAAGGGCACTATCGCCGCTTTAGCGGGACTTTTTCCCGCTAAAGCTGCGATAATTTTATCGCCCTATTAGCAAGCTGTTGCTAACAGCAGTAATCGACAGCTTTTAGACGATAGTGACCGGTTTGGGGCCCACATTGCATGTCAGCGACATTTATCGCTAAGGACATGCAAAGTGGGCGTACCCAACCTGTTAGCGACTGAAAGCAGTCGCTAACACAGCTATCGCCTATTAGCAAGGCAGGCTGTGCAATTAAAAAAGGAGTGCTAAGCGCGAATATCGCCAGAACCTAACGCCAGCTCAGACCATGACTTAACCTGTATATCCAATGAGAGGTTCATATTCAGGTTAAGTCCCCATTAACGTTAATGCCTGAATATCGCTGGATTTCCAGCGATATTCACGCATTGAGGCGATATCGTTGGATATTTTATCGCATTAGAGATAAATGTTGCTAATAGCCTGTTATCTCTGCAATAATATCCGGCGATAGACAGCAATAAAAAAAATGCACTAAGTGCATTTAGCGATAAATATCACTATTTATTGCTAATATGTCCCTATGGGTCTTAATATAATGTTGGGCTGACTTACGTCTGCCCAACACCGTTGCGGATTGGGAACCACCCGATCTTAGTTCTGACCACAGTATTTGGATACGACCGCCTATAGGGAAACGGAAACATCCATTTGTCAATAGAAGCTTGTGCGGCGGGAGGCCTGCAGCACAAGTTTCATTTGACAAATGGAGGTTTGTAAACATCCCTGCCCCGTGTGAACTAGCTACAACAATCCGTTGAGAAATAAACCCCTGCCAGGCAGCTGGATGTATAATTCAACTCTTAAGTATGGTGTAATGTGGTATTAAAACATGAAGAGTAATGTGCCGGTTAACTCTTCTGACCAATCATGTGTTTGCTTTTTTGTATGATGCCAAAGAGATCTGCTTAGGAATGTTTCAGTGGACTGTAAGACACCAAACACAGACGAGTTACAATTATGTACACCTCAGAGTAAGCTTAGAGTGGTGCGCTTAAAATGCAATCAGTTTCAGCTAAGGACTCTCAACTCTCCACTCACCCACCCATAAAACAGAAAATAAAATTCATCTCCTTTTGTAAATCACATTCTCAAAAGACACCTGAGTTTGCAGCACCCACTCTCATCTGCTTTGGTGTAATTGCTCATTTGGAATGCAAAAAGAAAAGTGTTTAAATTTGCACATCCTGAAAATATTTGAAAACAAACTGCTCATAAGAAGATCATTATTCAGTATTCCCATTCTGCCTTCTGGTCCTTATTTTAAATCGTTTGAAGGAGCAGTAACAGAAATTCCGCATGATAGTCACAACGGGGGTGGTGTTGACACCTATAATTATTTATGAGCTTGTTCTGTCAGCAGAAAAACTCTCATAAAAAAAGAAAGGGAAAACCATAACGGATGCCAGGGGTGGGAAGCCAGTAGCAGTAAAGGAGGCCTAAAAGGAGAAATTATGAGAGAAAGAGAATGCAAGAGTGTGGAGGAAAGTAGCTTCAATTGGGGCAGCAGGTGCAGTGGCAAACCAAGAGGCTTAAGCGCCGTCCTGAACGCTCTTTATTGCTGTATTTTAGCTATCAAATAATAGCCAGGAGCCCATTTACTTCCTTACAGTGCAGTCCACAGTACACTGGCTACCGTACTGAATGAGCGAGAGAGATGGCTAGAAAGAAGAATGAAATGAAGAACATATGAAAAGAAGAACGAAGCTGTGATAGTTGGAAGGGCAAAACGCATGAAAAGATGGATGTAAAGGTGAAATTGTTGATGAATGAATTGTAAAACAACATTACATTGGTGGGTGAAAGAAAGAATGGCTGGAATGATGAAAGGCTTGCATGAATGGCTAGATGGATGAATGGAAGTGTGGATAGATGGGTGAATTGATAAATTGAGAGTAAAATGATTGATGGGTGAAAAGAAGGGATGTATGGGTGGAAAAATGAATGAATGAATGAATGAATGGCTGGAAGTGTGAGTGGAAGGATTGTAGGATGGTGGAAGAGTGATGATGAAAGGGTAGATAGACCGAATGATAAAGGAAGGAAAGAGGGAAGGAAGCATGATAGATGGACGGCAGTAGCAATGATCGGTCAATAAACATCCCCAAGGACCCCCCTCCTTTCTTGTAGTTACAACCAAGATGATGTACACAATCACCGAAGGAGGTCAAAAACCACAAAAATAACCTTCCTTGAAAATAAATGTTCAGTTATAAATTTGGTTGCTTTAAAACAATGATTACAAAAATTACTTTATTTTAAATAATGGAAAAACATTTAGATATATATAACAACAGTGACCCACCATTTTGTGCTCAGTGGTGCACTAAGCTGTAAGTTGACCCATATGCATTGCTTACAGGATGAAAGTCAGTGACTGCTGAACACAGCGACACCTTTGTTTTAAAGTGAGTATTACTGTAATGAAATAGTCTATTTGAAATACTAACTATAAGCAATTAAATAAAAGTATAGTACATTAATTATTTACTCCTTCAGACCGCATCTGTCAAGAAATTAGAATTTTCACTGCTGACTTACAGTTACTTCTTTGAACGTAAAAAAATTCTAAGTAATTTTATTCAATATTTTGTTTCACATTATATATTTTTTCACACAAAAAAATAGCTTGATTGAGAGCCAACCTGGGGATTGTGCTTGACAGTGAAGGGCTAATTTTACTATTCCCAATTCCAGTAACAGCCAACTCAGGGAGTGTGCTGGTCATTAAACATGCTGGAACATTTACCATTATCTCTCCAGTAATTTTTTTTTTTAATACCCTACACAGCAGTGATCAAAAACACAAACTAACTAGAACTTTTTCAAATCTAAATTAAATTATAAACAACTATTATTTGAAAAAAATACTAATTTAATCTATGTGCAATCAAATACAAAAATATTAAAGAAGCCATTTTTGAAAAGCAGACACAAAAACATTTTAAAAAAATTAAGTATGTTTCATGTAAAACAGATAAGATAATAAACTCAGAGAAAACATTACAAAAATGATTACTTTTTTCATTTTTGCAGGAAAAGCAAAACAGTAGTGCATAATATAATTTTAATTTAATTTAATTTTATCTAAACACAACCTTTAAATATATTTTTTTACTTTCAGCAGCTTTTTCAAACTTAAAACATTTTCTTTTTCTGAAAAGGATGAATTTAAGATGACTGGTGCAATGACAAAAACAGGTAAGTAAAACACAACTAATTAAGTGCTCGGGAGTGGATGTGCTTTCCTCCTCCCCGGACGCCTAAAAAGCTCCGGGACCCCATCTCTTGGGCTGAATACATATTTAGTGGAGAGGTGCCTGCAACCCCCATTCCCAAGCCTTTAAAAGGCCCACTCCCCAACCATAAGAGGTCCATGAACTCTCCTAGGCAGGGAACCACGCAGTGTCATACAGGATTGGATCCCAGGGACACTGCTTTGATTGGGCAGTGGCACCACCGACCATTTTTTAAAATATTTTGGCGGACTTCAGTTAGCGCAGCAGCACAACAGCAAAAAAAAAACAGTAAGTTTCCGGAGGCATTGACAACATTACCCAAGAGAGTTTGCTATATTCTTTTAAAGCACTTCAATCTGGAGCTGTGAGCTCGTAAGATAGCATGCAAGGATCTCATGTGGTTAGTTCTATGGCTTCATTCTGTTTCCTGAAAAATGTTAATGAAAGAATCACATCCATGTTTTCTAAATAATGCTTTATTGAATATATGTTGTTATAATCAATATTATTAAACGTTGCAATGTGTGACTTTATGAAATATACATTTTTAACACAGCCAATATGTCTTTTCGATATATGTTGATGTTCTCACCCCTTGATAAAGCTAGCAGACCCACCACTTTTTATGTTTGTTATTTTGACCCTTTTGCAAAGTCAGTAGGTATGCATTATTTAAAATGACACCTTTTATACTATTACATTTCCTAATCAGCAGTGCGTGGCAGGGTAGCTGGAGCCTGGGGAGGGGTATTTTATTGGTTTTATTAATTTAAAATGGATGTTATTACTGACATTTTCACCTAACAATAACGTCCCATTAACCTTTGTGTTTTTCAGTGATTTGGGGCTCCCTGCGGCCCCAACAATGGTGAACTTGGTGCCTTGGGTGGGCTGCCCTTACATAATTAGCCAGACCCAGGGGAAGGGGACCCTGGGGCCGAAATCAGCCCGGGGAGGGGTCCGCACAACCTCCTTCCCCCATTATTAATTAGTCAGGCCCCATGGGATGGGGTCCCCAGCCCAATATAGGCCAGTGAAGGGGGGCTGTATGACCCTCCCCCTATTTAATATGGCAGGGCCCAGGAAGATGGGGTCTCCAGGAACAATATTGACCCAGGGAGGGGAGAAGCATTGCTCCTCTCCATTTGTAATGTGGCCATGCCTCGGCCTGGGGAGGAGGGGCTATGTGGCCTCCCACCCCAATTAATAAATGCCTAGACCCCAGAGGTTGTGGTCACAGAGGCCAACATTAGCTCAGGGAGGGGAGCTGTGTGCCCCATGCCCTTTGGTAATGGCCAGGCCGAATTGATGGGGTCACCGGAGCCAGAAAGCAGCCCTAGGAGGGGGACAGTGTGCCTCCCTCCTCATTTACAATGTGGATAGGGACTGAGTGATGGGGCCTGTGGGCCAAAATCGGCCAGCGGAGGGGAGCTTTATGCCCTCCTCCCCCATAATTTAAATGATAGGTCCCAGGGGGTGGGGTCCCTGGTGATAAATGTTGGCCGTGGAGGTAGGCCACGTAGCCCCCTCCTCTAAAAAATGGTGTCAGGCTCCATGGGATGTGGTCCCAGGGGACAAAACGAGCTGTCCTTGGGGAGTTGGACATAGGGCCTGTCCAGCCATGCATGGTGTGGTGTTGGCTGCACACAGGAACCTGATAGGTTGGACTAACATATGGTAATTAAGTATTACTTTTAGATAAAAAAAACCTGAGAAATTCACTGAAAAAGGTGAAGGTTACAGAGACATTATAGTTAGGGAATAGTATTTAAAAAACCATAGAAATTCACTAAAAAACCAAAGGTTACTGGGACATTATGCCCTAAAGTAACTTTAATTTGTGCCCTCACCATGCACTGCTAACTACCCCACATATTACAACATTCATAACATCTTCTGTGACATCATCGATAATACCTCTGTAACATTTGCTGTCAAATTATTGATGAGAAAACTGGGCATGGCGGGGTGCGAGTTATAGTTACCATGGGCGCGTGTTATAGTTACTTTAGATAACTCTAACTATGACTGCTGAATTTCTATGGCTTTATGCGTGTAAAATGTGAAGTTAGCTATTGTTGTGTACTTACTAAAAATACATAGGATCTGCATGTTTTTTGGACAACATAAACTAAGGGATTGGTGTCTAGACTAATTCCGGACACCCCGTAGAATATGTCGGCTTATAGACCAGCTAGCTCACAGTGCCACCTTAAACCCCTAACCTTATTTATTTTATTTATTTATTTTGTGTATTTATATGGCGCGACAGCTACCCAGAGGGTTTCCCGGCGCCTTGGATCTGATTAAGGTAACTGAGACTTTAGAAGAGGGAAGAACTACTGATTAAACAGCCAGGATTTTACTCCCCTGCGAAATTTGAAGTAATTCGATTCCAACCGCAGATTAATGGGGAGGGCATTCCATAGGACAGGAGCCAAATAGGAAAATGAGCGTCCGCCCATGCGTACTCGCTTAACTCTAGGTACAGCAAATTTGGCTTGTGTCATGGATCGGAGAGCACGTGATGGTACATATTTCAGAGCCAATCTACACAAATAGGAGGGGGCCTCATTCATACTGATCCTAAACATATAACAGAGTGCTTTACATTTCACTCTGTTGGCGATTTTCAGCCAGTGCAGTTTCTTTAATTGCTCAGATATACTAGTGCGCCCAGGCAGATGATGAAGCACCCTAGCTGCAGCATTCTGTACAATCTGCAGACGGTTAATAGTATCTTTATTGGCTCCTAGGAGAAGGATGTTCCCATAGTCCAATCGAGACCCTATTAAGGCCTGCATTACTGTCCTTTGTGCCCCATCAGGCAATTGCCACAAGATCTTCCTTAACCATTTGAGGATGGCAAAGCAAGTTGCGGCCGTTTTTGTGACATGAGCACACATTGATAATTTGTTATCAATAATTATGCCTAAATTACGGGCAGATTGAACCGCGGCCAGGGGCGGGCCCATTTCAACTGGCCAATGAGTGGGGCCCCATAGATTCTTAATATTGCCAAAAATTAGTAGTTCTGTTTTTCCAGCATTCAATTTTAATTTATTATCATGGAGCCAGATAGCAATTTTCAGAAGACCCAAGCGAAGGGGAGAGGGATCAAGTTTTTCTGTGGATGCTAGGGAGAACACTAATTGCGTGTCATCCGCATAGGAATAAATAGAAAGGCCTATTTCTTCCGCAACCTTGGCCAATGGGGTAACTTATATATTAAATAAAAGTGGGCTCAATATGGAACCCTGAGGTACCCCATACAGAGATTTATAAGAGTCAGAGGAATTATTTTTAGAGAAGACTTGGAAAGTACGTTGTAACAAAAATTGTTCCAGCCATCTCAGGGCATTCCCTTGTATTCCTATATCCTCCAACGCGCGGACCAAGGTCTGGTGGGAAATGGTGTCGAAGGCGGCACTCAAATCTAAAAGAATGAGTGCCGCTGTGCCTCCTCCATCTAATTCCTTTCGGATGACCTCAGTGACCCCCAGTAAGGTTGACTCGTAGAATGTCCCTTTCTAAACCCAGACTGTGAGAAATGCAACTGATTGTTGTCATTAACAAATTTAGATAGCTGGTTATTAACATGCTTTTCCAAAACCTTCAAACAAATAGGTAGCAGTGATATTGGTCGAAGGTTTGAAAAAATCTCCGGGTCCCTCTCTGCTTTTTTCAGCAGAGGGACAACCATAGCATGATTCCAGTCATTTGGAATCACAGCCTCCTCTAGTGAAGCATTTAGTAAGGATCTAATTACGACCAAAATAGAGGGATCCAACTGCTTTAGGATAGATGCAGGGATAGGGTCCTGAGGAGAGCCAGATCTAATGCTGTTAAGGATAGCTACAAAAATCACCATGTCCATAGATTGCCAATCTGTTAGTACATTCTCCTTGGTGATTACCTTATTAGTTTTCTCACTAGGGAGGGAGGTGTTATTTGGGGGGACTGTGTCCTTTTCATTTTTACTAAACTGAGAATAAATATTTGTAATTTTCTCATTGAAGTAATTGGCTATATTGTTGCATTGCAAAGTAGATAGAATCGGCGGTTCTGGTTGGGAGGCTGCTCCTGCCAAATTTTTTAAAACTTTAAAAAGAGTGCCAGAGTTGCTCTGTGCCGCTAAAATAGTATCTTTAATATGATCACCCTTAGCTATTTTGCAGGATAAATGGTAGGCATTGAGTGCTTGCTTGTAGATCTCCTTGTTAATAGAATTATAATCTTTCCTCCACAACCTTTCTAATTTTTTACAGTTACTCTTTTCATCACGTAATTTATGAGAGAACCATGGGGCAGGAGGATAACAAGTAGTACGTTTGCTTAATGTAAAAGGAGCTACAGTCTGTGCAGCAGTCACAAGCCAGGTGTTGATGGTTTTGTAGTCGCTGATTCTAAAATCACCTGGAGCAATGTTCGGGCTAGAGTGGATTAATTGAGAATTCAGGTCACTTATGCTAACTCTTTGCCAATTCCGAAATCTTACTTCCGATCTGACCAAATTTTTAGTACTGTAAGCCCAGATAATAAAATGGGTAAGAAAATGATCCGACCATTGGAATGGCGGGTTTACATATTATTCGATTAAAGTTGGTGAAGATCGGATCTAATAAATGGCCCGCAGAATGCGTAGGACCATTATTCCTCAATTGGACATTAAGTGCTTCTAAGTCCGCGAGGAAGTTAAGAATCATAGGGCAGCTATTATCCTCCAGATGCAAATTAAAATCTCCGAGAATGGAGAACATGGCGGCTTCCCTTAAGAAAGGAGCAAGCAGGTCAGGCAAGGCTGCCATCCACTTACCGGCCGCCCCAGGTGGTCGATAAACCAAAACACCCGAAAAAGTGATTTGGGGGGTTAAGGTGAGTTTAAAAAGACGGCTTCACAGTTGGGCCAATCAAGATTTGACCATTTGCAATGATAGTTTTTTTTAAATACTATCCCTATGCCAACCCCGACTTGATTTACTCTGTCTTTCCTTTCAGTTAAAAGATTAAAAAGATCCTCTTGTGCTTAGGCAATGACCTACAGTTCGTTGTAAGAAAATTGAACAGATTGTCATCAGCAGTGTCCAAATCGACAGTTATGTTCTGTGCTTTCCCGTTCTCCCTAGTAATGCCTAATTGCATATGGGAGGGGGAGTACATGCAAGTCGGGCAGTAAGCTGTAATATTGTCTAAAAGCAATGGCTCATGATTCATACAATGTATAGGTCTGAGTCGAAGTAGCTCCTCACTA
Organism: Lissotriton vulgaris; assembly: GCF_964263255.1. Classification (NCBI taxonomy): domain Eukaryota; kingdom Metazoa; phylum Chordata; class Amphibia; order Caudata; family Salamandridae; genus Lissotriton; species Lissotriton vulgaris. Next base: position 745,546,418 of record NC_141693.1, on the reverse strand, counting down.
GAATAACTATGAGCAAGGGGGAGATGGGCAGGGGGGGTGGCCCCTGGCCCTGGTCGGGCGCGGATGGGCTCAGACGGGCTTGCCTTTGGCGCGCCTACGGCGCGCAACCGGCGCTTCCGCTGCGCGACGAACACATGCCCGTTTAAATAGTGATTCTGCAGGATAGTTCCCGCCCCCGAGCTCTGCCCCGTGACTCGAGCCCAGTCCCGCCTACGCTCCCTCCACGTCAAGCGGGAGAACCCATGGTGGAACGGGGAGCCGGCGGACTGGACAGTGGGCGTCAAAGAGGTGAGGTTGAACACATCACAACAATCAATAACAATTTAAAAGCATGAGCAGAGTTTTTTATTTAAAAATAGCAGTTTAAAAGTAGTAATGCCTCGGTAAAAGGTTTCAGTGCAATTCAGGTGTGCAAATAAGCAGAGTATCGTCTCTATTTCAAGTTCAAGTTCAGGAATTTTTATAGCGCACTACTCACCCAGAGGGTCTCAAGGCGCTTGTGGGGGGAGGGGGGGGGGGTTTCATTATATATCGAATAGCCAGGTTTTAAGTTCCTTTCTGAAGGAAATGTGGTTCTGTGTGAGGCGGAGGTGAGTGGGGAGAGAATTCCAGGTCTTGGCCGCCAGGTAGGAGAAGGATCTTCCTCCCATGGTGGATCTGTGGATGCACGGAACTGCGGCGAGGGCTTGATTGGAGGATCTTAGTTGGCGGGTGGCGGGTGGGCGTGTAGAAGGACAGTCGTGTGTTGAGGCATTCGGGTCCTAGTTTGTAGAGGGCCTTGTGTGCGTGGGTGAGGAGACGGAACGTTATTCTCTTGTTGACGGGAAGCCAGTGGAGGTCTTTCAGGTGACCGGTAATGTGAGCTTGGCAAGGGATGTCCAATATGAGTCTGGCTGATGCATTTTGGATGCGTTGGAGATTTTTCTGTAATTTGGCTGTGGTTCCGGCGCAGAGGGTGTTTCCATAGTCCAGTCGGCTAGTGACCAGTGCATGGGTGACAGTCTTTCTTGTTTCGGTGGGGATCCAACTGAAGATTTTTTTGAGCATACGAAGTACGTTGCAGCAAGAGGATGAGACGGCGTTGACTTGTCTGGTCATCGAGAGGGAGGAGTCTAGGATGAAGCCTAGGTTACGTGCGTGGTCTGTGGGTATGGGTGCTGTGCCCAGGGCCGATGGCCACCATGAGTCGTCCCAGGCAGAGGGGGATGACCCTAGGATGAGGACTTCCGTTTTGTCTGAGTTAAGTTTTAGGCGGCTGTTTTTCATCCATTTGGCTACTTCTTTCATGCCTTCATGAAGATTAGTTTTGGCGGTGTTAGGGTCTTTGGTGAGGGAAAGGATCAGCTGGGTGTTGTCAGCGTAGGAGATGATGTTGAGGTTGTGTTGTCGTGCGATGGATGCGAGGGGACTCATGTAAACGTTGAAGAGGGTGGGACTGAGTGATGATCCTTGTGGTACTCCGCAGATGACTTCGGTGGCCTCTGATTTGAATGGGGGGCGTCGGACTCTCTGGGTTCTCCCAGCGAGGAATGAGATGATCCAGTCCAAGGCTTTTCCTTGTATTCCGACATTGCTGAGGCGTTGTATGAGGGTGCTATGACAGATTGTGTTGAAGGCGGCGGAGAGGTCGAGTAGGATGAGGGCAACTGTTTCTCTGTTGTCCAGTAGCGATCGGATGTCGTCTGTCGCTGCAATGAGGGCGGTTTCGGTGCTGTGTTTGGCTCGAAAGCCGGACTGTGAGGAGTCGAGGGAGTTGTTGGATTCAAGGAAGGCAGTGAGCTGGCTATTGACAGCTTTCTCAATGACTTTTTGGCAGGGAATGTGAGGAGGGAAATGGGGCGGTAGTTCTTAAGTTCAGAGGGGTCTGCTGTGGGTTTCTTCAGGAGAGCGCTGAGTTCGGCGTGTTTCCAGCTTTCTGGAAAGGTAGCGGAGTTGAAGGAGCAGTTGATGACATCACGGAGATGGGGTGCGATGATGGAGTCTGCTTTGTTGAAGATTTGGTGGGGACAGGGGTCGGTTGGCGAACCTGAATGGATGGAGTTCATTAGGCGGATGGTGTCTACAGTGGTGATTGGGTTCCAGGCGCTAAGGTTGCTAGAGAGCGGTTTAGGTTCGGAGGTGGGTAGAGTGGACTGTTCTTTGGAAATGTTCCTAAAGCTGCTATGTATGTCGGCGATTTTGTTGTAGAAGAAAGAGGATAACGAATCGCAGAGGTCTTGGGAGGGAGTAATGTCGTTTGAGGCTGCGGTGGGGTTGGTAAATTCTTTTACGATGTTGAAAATGTCCTTGCTGTTATGGGCGTTGTTGTCGAGTCGATCCTTGAATGCTGATTTCTTGGTGGATCGGATCAATTGGTGGTGTTAGCGGGTGGATGCCTTGAAGGTGGTCAGGTTGTCAGTGGTTGGGTTTTTTCTCCATGTTTTCTCGAGAGTACGGCATAGTTTCTTGGATTTCTTAAGGTCATCGTTGAACCAGGGGGCCTTTTTGCTACCCTGTTTGGTTTGGTGGTATTTCAAGGGTGCTAATTCGTCCATTGTTTGAGTTTGGTGGCAGCTTCGTTTGGGTCGGATGAGAGGGTGGGAGGGTTTTGGTTGAGCGATGTGAGGAGTTGGTCGGTGGTGATTTTGTTCCAGTTTCTTCGAGGAATAGGTTGTGGGGGTTGTGGATCGTGGTAGTTTTGTAGCTGAAGTGAACACAGCTGTGGTCCGTCCAATGGAGAGCTGTGGTGTGATGGAAGGAGATGTGTTTGCAGGAGGTGAAGATAGAGTTGAGTGTATGTCCGGCTACATGGGTGGGGGTGTCAACGAGTTGTTTGAGTCCGAGATTGGCCAGGTTTTCCAGAAGGGTGGTGGTGTTGCTGTCGTTTTTCTTTTCTAGGTGGAAGTTGAAGTCTCCCAGTAGAATGTAGTTCTCAGAGGGGAGGGCATGTGGGCTGATGAAATCAGTGATATCTTCGCTGAATTGTTTACGGGTTCCTGGTGGTCTGTAGATGAGGGTGTCTCTAAGTGTGGTCCTGGGGTCGGTGTGGATCTGGAAGTGGAGGTGTTTGGCGGTTGCAAGGTTATCGTCGAAGCTGGTCGTGATTCTGATGGTGTTCTTATGGACGATGGCGATGCCTCCTCCTGTTTGGTTGGTGCGGTCTTTTCGGATGATCTTGTAAGCGTCCGGGATGGCTATGGCGATGTCGGGTGCTGATGATGCGTTCATCCAGGTTTCTGTAAGGAAGGCGATGTCCGGTGACACAGTGTCGAGTAGGTCCCAGAGTTCTGTGGCGTGTCTGTGGACCGAGTGGGTGTTCAGCAGGATGCACTTCAGGTGGTTAGAGTCGGAGCTGTGTTTGGAGGTCGTGGATTTGGTGTGGGTCTTGATGCACGCGAACTTGCAGGAGTGGCAGGCGAAGGGACCGTGGGTACGTCCCGGGGCAGCTTCGTAGCATTGTGATGTGCGTCCAGGGTTAAGAGCTAGGAGGGTGGCGGCGTCATACGTTATGCGGTAGGAGTACAGTTTGGGGGACCAGGGGGTCTGGCGCTGGGCACGGTCCAGGCGCGGACGGGCATAGACGGGCTTACCTTTGGCGCACCTCCGGCACGCATGGGGCGCGACCGCTGCGCGCGAATGCATCTGTCATATATGGATAGTGGAAGGGGAGGGGCGAGGGAGGAGCAGCTGGGAGGTGGGTGCATGGTGGAGAGGGTGGGCCCGAGGCACAACAACAACAAAAATGGCAGCAGAAGTGAAACCGGAACCGTTTGGGGAATTTAAGTAAATAGCGCTGTGGGCAGGGAGGCACTAGCGAAATGGAGCACAAATTAAATTATACAATTTGGCAATGCGAGCGCTAGTCAGGGCAAAGCGGGCAAATGCTAGAGGCAGGGTAATATCGTCAGTCAATGCGAGCAGGCACAGTGAAATATAATTAATTCAGGGGGCAGCAGAGCAGCGCTACTATACCCAGGCAGCAGAGCAGTCAGCAGAGCAGCACAGCGTTGGTCAGGCAGCAGAGTGGCACAGCGTTAACCACAAGACACCAGGGGCCGTGGGGAGCGACCGCTTCTGACGAGGTCAGGACGGTCACAGCGCTTCAATCGGTGGGGAGAGCCTTGCCACTCAGTGGGAGGGAGGAGCAGCTGGGAGGCAGGTGCGTGGTGGAGAGGGCGGGCTTCGAGGCACAACAACAACAAAAATGGCGGCAGAAGCGAAACTGGAACCGGTTGAGGAATTTAAGTAAATAGCGCTGTGGGCAGGGAGGCACTAGCGAAATGGAGCACAAATTAAATTATACAATTTGGCAATGCGAGCGCTAGTCAGGGCAAAGCAGGCAAATGCTAGAGGCAGGGTAATATCGTCAGTCAATGCGAGTAGGCACGGTGAAATGTAATTAATTCAGGGCAGCAGAGCAGCGCTACGATACCCAGGCAGCAGAGCAGTCAGCAGAGCAGCACAGCGTTGGTCAGGCAGCAGAGTGGCACAGCGTTAACCACAAGACACCAGGGACCGTGGGGAGCCTCGCACCCTTAACACACAGCAAATCCAGCGAGTGCCTGAGGAATCCACTACTAAATAGTGATTCTGCAGGATAGTTCCCGCCCCCGAGCTCTGCCCTGTGACTCGAGCCCAGTCCCGCCTACGCTTCCTCCACGTCAAGCGGGAGAACCCGTGGTGGAACGGGGAGCTGGCGGACTGGATGGTGGGCGTCAAAGAGGTGAGGTTGAACACATCACAACAATCAATAACAATTTAAAAGCATGAGCAGCGTTTTATATTTAAAAATAGCAGTTTAAAAGTAGTAATGCCTCGGTAAAAGGTTTCAGTGCAATTCAGGTGTGCAAATAAGCAGATTATCGTATCTCATACCCACCGCCTCGCACCCTTAACACACAGCAAATCCAGCGAGTGCCTGAGGAATCCACTACTAAATAGTGATTCTGCAGGATAGTTCCCGGCCTCCGAGCTCTGCCCCGTGTCTCGAGCCCAGTCCCGCCTACGCTCCCTCCACGTCAAGCGGGAGAACCCATGGTGGAACGGGGAGCCAGCGGACTGGACGGTGGGCGTCAAAGAGGTGAGGTTGAACACATCACAATAATCAATAACAATTTAAAAGCATGAGCAGCGTTTGCTGTGTGTTAAGGGTGCGAGGCGGCGGGTATGAGATACGATAATCTGCTTATTTGCACACTTGAATTGCACTGAAACCTTTTACCAAGGCATTACTAACCTTACCAAGGAGAGAATTGTTTCTGGCAACCATCGAACATGACCAACCATCGAACATGACAACCCTTGACCTTTCAGGGAATGTGGGAACAGTACAATACTTTTCGCTCAGTCAATCGTCCTCACTTAGTCTCAGAGAAATACACAGAATAAACATTGGGGACATTTTCAATATTTATTGAACCAGCATCATTCTAGTGTAAAACATGCTTGCTGCGGCAATCAGTAGCCAGAAGCTAAAGTAAGAGATTACAAGCACCAACAGAGTAAATAGAAGGTAGAATTCTATCATGGTGCTAAAACAGCGAATATATGCAGGCATATAAATATAACAGTAATCAAGCGTACTCCTACGATGTGGATCCTGCCTAAGTGTACCTAGCATGTATGAGGGTATAAAGCCATAATCCCCTAGGAAAGAGCCAACCCCATTACCTGATGGGAGAGAATGAAGGACCCTGTCTTTGTCTCGAGTTGGACAAAGCTAAATACATAATAGTTTTGACATGCTTATGCTGCAATGGTCACTGTGCTTAAGCTCCTGCTCTAGTGACACCTGTTCTGTGCCCTGCTGGAGGCATTACCAATTTCCATCTACTGTGGCATCTGGAACTAGGGGAGCAGAGATGTTGGACACACAAACCTAAATCTTTCAAAGGTTTATAACATTTAAAGTTTTCACAAATGCATTTTCACCCCTCAAGATCTGGGTAAGCATGTTGCTGTGGCATACTAACATGTTTCCAACTGGGATACTGGAATTGTCCCAATACACAACCATGAACAATGACATTAAGTAAAGAAGTATATATCTCTTCTTTTTTAACTGTTGCTGATCAATAAAAGGTATGCCACTAAACCACACGACTAACACTTGCCTATGACAAGAATAGAAGTGTTTTTTCATTTCCATGAGAAACCGGTCTACCTGAGTAGGAGGAAGAAATTGATAGGTTTCATGAGCCACCCTTGCATGGTTGAGTATAAAAATTGCACTCATGCAAAATTGTGTTTTAGAAGCTGCCACAAGTAACCTTTATTAAGATCAAGTTGGCACATTTTAATCTCAGTAAGCACGTTGTCAGCTGTGGATTTAGCACTATGGGAGTGAGAAATCCACATGAGAATTAGGACTGGGGAAAAAAGACGCCTTTTGATAAACCTCTGACTATTGTATACAGTGTCAAAAACACATCCCCTAGTAATGTACTGCTCTGTTGCCTGATCCCAGCAAGTGGTGTCAGCTTGACTCTCCAGTTGTTAATCTGATGTACTTTAAAAAATCTTCATTACAGAGCCAATACAAATATTTAGAAAAATTAACTATTTATCTGTCAGGAATAGTGCAGTTTGTTTTTTGTTGACTGCTCCACGGACATTTACACTTTGGCTGCTGTAATAATAGTGGACCTGGCCTCATCATGTTTCACATGGGACCACACCATTGATTGCATGTTATTGTTTTTGACCTAACCTCTGAATTTTGTTAGGGGAGAAACAGTTGATAAAAGTAAAGCTAACAGCTTGACTGCCTTGAATGCACCATTCTTAGCCATCTGTGAGAGGAGCCATCTCTAGTGATCTACAGTGACAGACAGCACTGCCATTAATGGTTCCTGAGAGAGCAGGTGTCTGTGTCTGAGACTGCACTGTGTAGCACTGCTGTATCTGTAGTACCTAAGATTTAATCAATGCTTAGTACATGAGAGTACTGCTGTGTAGTGCCTAAGAATGCTAGAATTTGTGGATCCCGAGATTGCTCCCACCTTTAGAGCCGATGAGCCCTAATATAGCATGCCAATAGAAGCCTTTGCTGTTCTTGTGCCTATAGTGCTGTAACATGTAGTGCCCTTGAGTGAAGTCACCTCTATTTCCAGGAGCTCTATAGTTCAAGAGCCCAACCTTCTGTAGTTCTTGGTGTACAGTCTCCATTCTACCCTTCCGACAGGCTGTGTATAAAAAAATGTGATGGGTGCAGAATTCCATGGAAGGGTATTTATAAGTATGTAAGTAATTGCATATGATTTCTCTCCTTTCTGTTCTGATTTCTGAAATTTGATCAATTAAATTCGTCATAGTTTGGCTTCATTAGCATATAAATGAGTTGAAATGGATTAAAAAAAATCGAAAGTTGCTCCCAAACAGGGAACCCCAAGATATGTTTGAGCCAGGGACCCCAAAATCCTCAAGCTGTCTTTGATCGCAACACCTCAAAGTGGTGGTATCTGATTGCAGAGGGACACAATTCCTGTGGTCTAGGGGACAGCTGCCTACCCCCTCCATGTGTTCCCAAATGTAAAATCTTCATTCATCAGCACCTGACCTTTTAATAGACATTGTTTTCCATTTGGGAGAGCAAATGCAAGGATATGATGTGCTGTCCTAAGCAGGCCTCGATCTCTGCATTTGCAGCCATTCATAGGAGGGGTCAAATTGCAATCTGCCTAATTAATGTTCATTAGGCTGGCGGTTTTCTGACCACCTGCAAATGTGCAATTTGTCCTGATAGTACATCACTCACATCGAACATAGAATCAAACAGAGAAATTATTAGACTCATAACCAAGTAGTTTGATACAATGACCACTGTAGATCTGAGGGATAGAATCACCTACCTTCATGAAACCTTGCATATTAACCCATTCTGTGCTCCCGTCAGCTGTCAGCCCAGTGCTGCGAATGGCCAACGGCCGTCGCAGTCCTGCCTACTCATTAGAACGCCAGCACTGCAGCAGAATTGCCGCCGCAGTTAAGGCGTTTAAGTTCTGTATAAGCAACTCATTGTTACTATTGTTATTATAGGAACTAAGCTTATCTCATGCTTTACCCTCTCAAGCATCAAAAGGAAAATAAGAAATAGGACCAGATGAACTTTCATACCTGGCTTGAGGCAATTTCATATCGTTTTATAAAAGAGTTATTAGCAATAGTCATTTATAAAAATGATTAAGAACCTCTTAATCTAAAAGACATTTGTACCCTCATTTCAGGAAGTCTGTTCATGGACATTGCTGATATTAAATTAGTAAACCCTAAGTGTTGCCTCAGGGCCGGCTTTAGAGCTGGTGGCGCCCAGTGTGACAATCATTTGTGGCTCCCCCCCATTTACCATCTCCTCGGATTCCCTCACAACCACAGGACAAAAGTGCTCCTCATCTCTCCATATCCCCCCTCTCACATACATTACATTTGTTTTAAAGCACTGGTAAAGGCTGGTTTTACTACTAGGAAGGTATATTTAACCAAACAAGCCCTTTTAAACCCAATTAGGAATAGATAATGAAGACTTGAGGAAAAAAACAAAACGTCCTAACCTATTTTATGGGGTTTGCATGCAGCTCTATGATGACAGTTTTATATTAGGGTTGAATCTTATGAACTGAGGTAAAAATAGTGACAAAATCAGTAATCAATCAATCAGTAATCTTTTAATCTGCAACTACTTACCCGTGAGAGTCTGAAGGCGCTTTGTGGGGGGTAAGGGGTGTTCTGCGGTTCAGTTGAAGTGCCAGATCTTGAGGTCCTTCCTGAATTGAGGCAGCAATGGTGATTGCCTGAGGTGCATATGTAGGGAGTTCCAGGTTTCTGCAGGAAGGTAGGAGAAGGATCTTCCTCTAGCCATTGCCTTGAGCATCTGTGGGATGGTGGCCAGGGCCAGTTGGGCGAAGCAGAGATGTCTTGTGGGAGTTTCGAAGGCGAGCCAGTGGTTGAGGTATGCAGGTCCGATGTTGTGGAGGGCTGTGTATGCGTGCATTAGAATTTTGAAGGTGATTTTTTTGTTGACAGGTAGCCAGTGAAGGTCTCTCAGCTTGCTGGTGACATGGTTGTGGGGTGGGATCACGTCATAATCCACTGAGCTATCCACATAAAATATAGATCTGTGATCTGCATGGCACACATTCTTTGCAGCAGGCACAGTAACCCTCTGTGCTACTTTATGGCAGGTCAAAACTGGCACTAGACAAAACTCTGCTCTCTCTCTCTAGCAGGAACATCAATCACAAGAGTTATCTTCACATTTTTAAAGCTGTCTGGAATCTGAATGCACAAGGAACTCTGCTGCAGGTGTTTTTAAATCGCAAGTTATTGCTAAAGACAGGGTCCCCTCCCTGAGGTTATTGCCCCCTCCCCAGGTCAGTGCCCAGTGCGGCCGCACCAGTCGCACGGCCCTAAAGCCGGCTCGAGACGTTCCCTTATAATTTTTTGAAACGCAAATTTGAGAAGAGCTGTTTTACCAGCAAGGTAAGATGTAGGGGATTATTGGGAGCTTTTCTAGTGGACTTGTGCTTCTAGAAGAGAAGTCGAGCTGGTACAGAGTCATGTCAGTGTTACCCCAGACACTTCCAAATCCTGATATGGGACTGCCTTTGGAGGAGCATGTTGGGACACAGGTGAACCATTGATTACTGTCAGAACCTACTAATCAGTTGCAGGTCCGACTGGTCCTTTCTGCCACCAGGCATTTCCCCAGTGGACTGGGGCCTCTGTCATTTTCTCCAGCTCCACTGCGTTAATTCCAGTAGGTGCTTTAGGAGGGAGAGAGAGGCAAGAGAGAGAAGAAGGAGAGCTGCTTGAGAGAGAATGAAGGGGACACGACTCGCAAGTCCAATCAAGTCTTTTATTTCACCAGGCATTTTCCCAGTGAGCAGGAGCCCCTAAAGGCCTGTTGTGAGTACCCAGGGCCACTCCTGTTCAGAGACATCTGAAGGATTGGAAAGGCGACGGAAAGTTTGGAAGAAAATATTTATTAAAAAGTGTCTCCTGTTTTTATTGTATTTTGTCCTGGATTATGTGCTTTTATTCTGAATATGTTATTAATTTTACGTGTCAAAAACACACGAGGGTCTCTGAACATAAGTGCTAGGGGGGAGGAGGCAGGGAAAACACTGTGATCAAGAACGAGAAGACCCCCCAAGGACTAAATCTATAAAAAGGCAAACACTCTAATCTTTGAAAAACATCATTATAGTCCCACACAGAGAGTATTTATTTGGAAAACATATATCTATTTATATAATCTCTGTGTGGGACTATAATGATGTTTTTCAAAGATTAGAGTGTTTGCCTTTTTATAGATTTAGTCCTAGGGGGGGGTCTTCTCGTTCTTGATTAATTTTACGTGTCCAGATCAATAAATATTGTACATTTGGATGTTTTTGTGTTGTATATATATATTTGCACAGTTTACACTTTAATCAGACATTTGCTTGTTCGGTGGAGTTTTGGTGTTTATTTGTCTTTGTGATCCTATCCCCTTGGCTTTCTGAGGGGTATTTCTCTATTGGTTGAATAACAGTTATCTCAAGATAAACAGTTTCAAAATGGAGATAATTGTTTTTGACATCAAAGTTAAACCAAGGTTTCTTCTCTCCCTATTTCTCTAGCTGTTGCTAAGATCTTCTGCATCTCCTTAGATGCTTGATTTGAAAATAAGAACAGTGGTCAGTAGTTGCTTCCACCAATTAGCCCGATCTTTCAACCATGCGTAAGACATTGGTGAGGGTTGTGATGTTCAAGAGTTAATTATTTCAGAAGCATTTATTCAGTACTCCTCATTTATCAGAGTTAAAACCTGAAGAGAGAAAAGTACAGTGCCTCTCATTTCTGGCCTGTGAAGGAGAGACAATGTATCTCAATCAAGTTGATCTCTACTCTGGCTCCCACTTAGAGAACATATTATTTTTTTAACTGGGTTTCTAGATGTGCCAATTTATTGACACTCTGGCCTCTGGCTGTCTGTCTCACAAGAGCCTCTTCTATTCTCCCTTCTGCAACAGTAGTAGGCGAAGCCAAGACAGATTGCAGTTATCAATCACATGCCACAAGCCTATTGATGGAAAAGGAAGGCCTTTTCCATCCAGGGACATGCAGAACAAAAGTTCACCTGCCTGTCTTGATTTTGGACATTCAGCCACCCTACCCTGCTTTAGGAAGGGAATAAAAACTCAGCTATTTTAGATAGAATTTGGTACTATGTATTAAGGGGCAGATTTACAAGGACTGGAACACCCCTGCATATCAGCAGGGATGCGTCAGGTAAGATGTTTCATGCAAGTTTACCCTTGCGCCACCACAGATGCGCCGCATTTACGATGCTGCGCATCATGGCGCAAGGTAAACAGATGCGTGATGCATCTGATGGCATAAGGGCGGTGCATTGCTGGAGTTGTGTTGCAAGCTGGAGTTGTGTTGCAAGCGCAACACAACTCTAGCAATGGTCAGGGGCTTCCCATACCTAACATGCTTCGTCACGCCTTACGCCTGCTTCAAGCAGGCGCAGGGTTTTACGTAGTGGCGTCGGAAAAGTGACTCCGTGATGCAGGTTTAATGTGGCGCAGGGTTTACAACGTGACGCATCTCCCTAGATGTGTCACATTGTAAATAAGGTGCAACATGACGCATCGTTTACGCCGCTGTTGCGTCACAGAAGTAACACAGTGGTGGTGTAAATGTGTCGCAAGGTGCTTGTAAATCTGCCCCTAAGTCTAATTTATTCACACTAATGGTTTTTGGTGTTCAACATCTGTCTGGTTATTTGATTTTTATTTTAAATTGCCATGCATGAATACACCTCTCTGGGGCACTAATGAGTTGTCGGGAAGGTAGTTGAGGACAGCATTGTCTCGATCTATGTCACAGAGGACCAGGGCTTATACTTTTTTGTTCTGAAGTCAGCTTCTGGAATGAAGCAGTTTACTTTATTCAAGAGGCGCAGATGGTGTTGTGCTATCCAGATGTGTTGTTTGAAGAAAATGTCTGTGGCAAGAAGCAATCAAAATGATTTAGCACTAGAGTTGCTTGGGTTTCCTTCGATGAGTGACTCTTGTCTCATCTGTTTGGCTTTTCAAATTGCAAGCTTGAACTCTGTCCCATGGTTTTTCCTGCACGATGTACTGTGGGCAATAAGTTTGAATTTTTAATTTGCTTAAATTGGACACTTATCGGGGTGTCCGCATGCCTGGCTCCGATATGGCTGCACTTGGGGATGCTCCCTTGGGCCCGGACTTGACAAATGAGTATGTGCCCTCTTGCGTCTGGAAAAGAAGAGGACAGCACCTATTCACCAAGCAGGCATTTCCCTGAGATAACGGCCTATGTGGATGTGACTAAACAAGATAACGGCTTGGTGTGCTATTAAGGCAGGTAAAATATCGCCGTTCTGATGTCTAGTGCCTTCCCTGTGATTGATGCACTGGATTGGAGACAGAGTAAGACTATTGTCACTGCATACGGAGACCCCTATGGGTGTGTGCCATTGAGATGTATGACGTTACAACGCATACATTTACAACGCATGCCTTTGCAACGCAGTTTTTACATCGCAACATCCTTTACAACGCATTCCATTAGATCGCATGACACTACATCTCATTTTTTGAAACTACCTTTACAAGGCATACCATTACATTGCATTTAAGGTAAGTATTTGATAGTATAGGGGTAAAAATTACTATTCTAACTCCAGGGGGTGCAACAGTAGGGTAAGTGTTGGATAGTGTAGTGGTAAAAATTACTATTCTAACTCAAGGGGGTGCAACAGTAGGGTAAGTGTTGGATAGTGTAGGGGCACTATGTATTGTAATGGTATGCATTGTAATGATATGCTCTGTAATGCCTGCGTTGTAGTGACATGCGATGTAGTGTCATGTGTTGTAATTGTATGCGTTGTAATGCCTGCTTTGTAGTGACATGCGATGTAAAGGATGTTGTGATGTAATGACTGCATTGTAAGTGTAGTGCGATGTAATGACTGTGTTGTAAAGGTTGTTTCCCGTGCCCTTGGGAGGCCTCTGGGGACAGTCCTGCACTTGTTTTCTGGTGTGCCGAAATGAAAGTGGGCCTGATAATCCTGTCTTTGTGCATTGTTGGTCTGGCCCTGAGCAAGTACGAAGATCACCTTGATCAGAGCTTATATACTGATTTATACACTGGGGTGCAATCAACAGTGGATGGTCTGTGCAGTGCTGTGCTGTGCGTCATACAAGTGTGGTGAGACATTGGGTAACCCTGTACATTGGTGGTAATTACTCGAATGGATCACAAACTACTGTTATTGTAGAGATTGGGGGGGATAGGGTCAGCTCCAACGGATCAACTCTCGATGATTTAGTGGGTTTTGTTGCACCCCGCCCTTTCTTTAACAGTACAGCAAACACCAATCGAGTGCACACCTGGATTGATAATATCTTAGTGGGGAATTACATACCTTGACCCATACTTGCTTTCAAAATGGCCAGAAATGATCCTAAGCAGGTAAAAGTCACAACTGACACTGGCAGCTCAACAGAGACTACGTTGCTCAGAAAATTGGCTACCTCCCTGGTGTCCACCAAAACAGCAGAGAAACTTGATGTAAAAACTTTATTACTTGTGCGCCAAAACGTCTTACTTCAATTAATACTAAGCTGGGTTTAATGTTATGTTATGCAGATTAGTAGAGCGCACTGCCACCCGGGAGGGTATCCTGGTGCTGAGCAGGTGGGAGTCTAGACACACTAAGGGCCTAGTGGAAGGCCTCAAAAAGCTAGGTCTTCAGCTTCCTATAGAATTCAAGAAGTGAGGACTGATCTAATGTGTAGCGCCCGTTGTTCCATGCTGTAGGAGTGATGCAGTAGAAGACTTCTGTACAAGGCGATTTGTAGAAGTGGGAGTCCTGGCGAGTGGAGGTGTCTGGAAGGTTTGCGAAACCAGATGCGATTGTCGAGGTATGCTGGGCCAGTGTTATTTAGTGCCTTTCAAAGTGTGAGGGAGGAGTTTGAATTGTGTTCTTTGGCAATAAGGAGGCACTGGAGCTCCTTCAAGTGTGGTATGATGTGAATGTGTCATGGGAGATTGAGAGTGATTCTGTCCACCAAGTTCTGAACGATCTGCAGCCTTCTGATTCATTTTTAGTTGATCCCAGCATAGTGGGTGTTCCTGTAGAATAGCTTGCTTGGGACCAGGGAATATGTGCTGTTGATGATGCTCCAGAGGTTCTTGGCGTGGGTGGTGGGTGTCGATCCTAACTCTAGTGCAGTAATAACCTGTGCCTATTGACTGTACCGGAATCCACAAACATTGGCTGTAATTGTTTTCTGCTTACCTTTTCATGCAGCGGTCACTGCAGCTGGTTTCCTCCATTGGCCACACTTGGATGCGGGCCCCACAATGCCTCTCTCCTGAGGGCCTTACCTTTGCACTCGTGCTGCGGCCCCTCTACTTCACAGACTCCCTCCCATGCCCCTAATTGCTCCTCACAGAATGTGACGGCATCCACATCCACTGGAATCATTTTGCCTTTCCTCGGGTTATCTCAGTCAATCTGCGATGATTTCTGGGCAATGTTCTCATGCATGCTAGCGTCAGTGCAACACATTAGGGAGATTTCTTCCTGTATCATGAGTATAGGAATTCCATTTAATGGAATTATTTTGCACACATGCATTAGTTTGATAGAAGAATCCCGTAAATACCAATTGCCATTTGGTATGTTCAGTCTTATTATTGAATTTTGATCATCTCTTTGCCTAATTCAAGGTGGCTGCACTCCTTTATATTACATCACATCCTGTTCAGACAATATATCGGGGAGTCCATTTTGAATTCAGCTGCATCACAATTGTTTATGCTATATTCTTTACCAATGGACTCTGTAGACATTCCACCATTTCTAGTTCCAGTTTACTTCCTGCTCTTTTCCTTGCTGCTTGGCCTTGACAGCTGAAAGGTTTTTCTGGTCTCCAGTTTTTCCCTTCCTGCTGGATATTCATTCAGGAGCACTACTAGACCCTCAGTTACAATCTGGCATCTGCTGCTGACTCTGGAGATAGTAGACCGTTCCTATGAAGGAAGAGGACTTTCCAAGCATCACCAAAAAGACAAGCTCTTGACACTGGCTACTTGATCGACGATATGGAGTCCCTCCTTATGGGCCTATTCGGAGATGATAGCTTCACTTGCATGTTTGAAACTAAAAGAGCACACCAGACTTTGGGCCCAAGGCACCCACTTTTTGTGTTGGCATGACCCTTCAAATCGAGATTGCTCAACTTTAAAAATCGAGACACCATACATCTATAAACACATGAAAGAAATGCTCAAACATGAAGGGAACACTATATCTATATATCCTGACTTTCTTATGACTGTCCTGGAGGCATGCCGCCAATATCTACCCTTAAGGCATAAACTGAAAAAGGCAGAAGTGCAGTGTGCAATGCTGTACCAAGCAAGAATAAAATATATGCATCCCAACAAATCTCATGTGTTTGCTATGTCGGAAAGTGCTGGGCTTTTTGTTAAAATAATTGTGACATCTGGTGGGATGACAGCATCTAAGGTTTCTTAGACTGCAGAAGTTAAACACAGTAATGCTGACTAACTTTATTTTTCGCTAGCAGCCCGTCCCGACGTTGTCCGGAAATGAATTGCTGCCAGCCAGTAGTATTTTGTTTTGTAGGATTTCGTTTTGATAGCATTTCTTCTCTGTGACAGGCCTGTGAAACGCTCCGATTCACAGTGCACTGCTGATGCACTTAAGAGTGCGCGTTCAGTAGTGTGTGAACTTGAGTTTCCCTACTTTATTTTTCCTTGCAATATTATATAGCGCGAACTCGACAACATGGCATGAGCACAATTTACATTACAGAAGAACACATTCATTTGTGCTAGGCACGGGGAGACAAAGCGATTTGCCTGGAATCACAGGATGTTGAGCTGATGCCGAGATTCGAACGTAGCTCCCCAGCTCTAAAGTTCGCAATTCTAGAACTTGTGGCGCGAGGTGTGTCTAAAAGTGTATGTCGGTGCTGGCCATCAATGAGAGAGACCTGTGCATTTTTCAAATCGGTGGTGAAAAAATATGAGTATGTTGCTGGAGGTGTGGGCCGCCGTGCCACCAATGTACTTACCCGGGGGAGGGTAAACACCCATTATTCCGCAACTTTCTTTCCGCATACCATCACTCCGCATACTTTCATTACAAAAGTACCATGACTCCGCAATGCCATTTTAATGCATAGCATTACATTTTATATGCTTTTCCCGCGCATACATTTACAAATGCATGAACGGTAAAAGCATGTTTTTTTATGTTTGGATAAGGTAAGTATGGGTATAGGGGTATATGTTTTGGGGTACTGAGATATACGTTTTAGGGTGTTTGGGTATTTTAAGGGTTCAGATATAGTTTGGGGTTTTGGGGTACAGGGGTAGTTTCAGGGTTTAGGGATAGGTATGGGTTTTGGGGTACAGGGGTACTTTTAGGCTTTAGGGCTAGGTGTGGGTTTTGGGGTGTATGGGTATTTTTCGGGTTCAGGGGTAGGTTTGGGTTTGGGGGTACAGGGGTATTTTAAGGGTTCAGGGCTAGGTTTGGGTTTTAGGGTACAGGGGTATTTTTAGGGTTCAGGGCTAGGTTTGGGTTTTGGGGTACAAGGGTATTTTAGGGTTCAGGGGTAAGTTTGGATTTTGGGGAACAAGGTAATTTTTATGGTTCAGGGCGAGGTTTGGGTTTTGGGGTAAAGGGGTATTTTTAGGGTTCAGGGGTAGGTTTGGGTTTTGGGGTAAAGGGGTATTTTAAGGGTTCAGGGCTAGGTTTGGGTTTTGGGGTACAGGGGTATTTTAGGGTTCAGGGGTAGGTTTGGGTTTTGGGGTACAGGGGTATTTTTAGGGTTTAGGGCTAGGTTTGGGTTTTGGGATACAGGGGTATTTTAGGGTTCAGGGGTAGGTTTGGGTTTTGAGGTACAGGGGTATTTATAGGGTTCAGGGCTAGGTTTGGGTTTTGGGGTTCAGGTGTATTTTTAGGGTTCAAGGGTAGGTTTGGGTTTTGAGGTACAGGTGTATTTATAGGGTTCGGCACTAGGTTTGGGTTTTGGGGTTCAGGGATATTTTTAGGGTTTAGGGATAGGTTTGGGTTTTAGGGTACAGGGTATATTTATAACCTATGTCCTTCTGCTGCAACTGCCCTTTCCAACGTTGTATTGGGTGTTGTGATTGGTGCTGTGGTTCCTGAGATTACCCGCCTCAAAGGTTTGGGCTCTCTCTTTATTATATTAGTATGGATAGATGTCATATATTATTGCAAATTATGTTCCTGGACAACAATGTATTGACTGCCCATGATCGATTTTTGATATGATGGTAGTGTATGTGATGACTGAATGTATGTTGTCCAACGTCAAATCTCTCATTTGACCAATGTCATGCGATACAATCTGTTTACCTATTAGGTCTTAAAAAACACCTTTCTCCTTGAGGGTGTTGGCCAGCTTGCTGTTAAGACTTCCCCTCGGATATAGTAAATGAATGTTGGCCTTGCAGTGTTGAATTTCCTTTTGCATGTATGTTGGAGGATGTTTGACCTTTGGGAGAGCAATTCTCCAGCTGGTTGGGATGGCTGGAGTCGCCGGTGGTCGTTGGGCTGGGCAGATGTTTTTGCTTCACTCTATGTACATGTTAACACAATACAAAGTTAGCATTATGATGGATAATTTCAGTGAAAAGCATAGACTGGCACACTGACCATATGAATCAAGCCACCAGACCTTAGCTCCATTAACAGTTGGTAGGTGTGGTAATGACATAATTTTGCCTATTAACTTGGAATGTTATAGGACTAAGCAATTCTTACAAAACTTGGCAGATAGTAGCATATTTTGACTGCCACAAAATTGAAGAAGAACTCCTTCAGGAGACGCATCTTTCTACTTTGGTCATCCCAAAGCGCATGCAAACTGCACAATGGCCACATAATCCTCCTATTCAAGAGGAATGATTATCCTAATCAAACAAGTCACTTTGTTTCGCTGCCTCCAGGTGCGCAATGACGCAGCAGTCACTACAGTATAATCTTAGGTATACTTTGTGGTAAGCACATAATGTTAATAAACACATATGGCCTAAATGTAGGTGATACAGGATGCATTGAACAGGTATGGAATATCCTTTGCATCTTAATCTTTACTATTGGGAGCGACTTTAAATTTGTGCTCGACAAACTTGTGGACAGATTGCGCAAATTGGGCCAGACATACCACTCAGCAGCAAAAGTGCGTTTAAATATCATGCATACTCCACCATCATAGTAAACTTTAATCGATCTATTAAAATAGACCATAAAAGTACAATAAAAAAGGAAAACATTAGAGTACAATGAATAAACAACAGTATATTTTCCAGTGCATTATAAAAATGGTTCATAAAAAGGCAATATCACTTTTTAACAGCATCCTAGTATTAGTTTTACATTTTTAGCAGAAATCAAACGGAAAGGGGGAGGGCAGAAACCTTGACTATGAGTACACTATCCCACCTGCCTGCGTTTCTCTTACAATTATCAAAATGCATTAAAAAACTTTGTACAGAATTTATAACAAAAAACATAAGGGAATAAGTTAAATTAAAAACACTCAGTGTTCATCATATAAGGAACTTATAACGGTTCAGTTCATCAAGTCCGGCCCCCTGAAATACAATAGTGATGAGACGGGCTATGACCATAAGAGTCAAGATGGGAATGAGTTACGTTCTAACCACCATTAATCACAACTGGATCTGAGCCTGACCGCAGACCTTAAAAAACTGAGAACATGCAATACTGAATTGCTGGAAAGCAATTGTAAAAAAGAAATAACAGGTCTGACATGTCTAAAAGTAGCCTTTTTTTAAATGGGGCTAAGGTAGCACTTTCTTGGTACCTCATAAAAACTGCAACACATTAAAAAGTGCATCATGTCATGTGGAGACTTCCAGTCACAGCCACAGTTAGAAAGAATCTGGCCCCTGTACACCTCATGGGGTGGGTCAGAAGATATTGAGGAAGATCCAAGTGAAATATGGTAGGCAAAAATCGATCATGGCTGCTTTCAAGCCATAAAAGGTAAGGCTCGGTCGATGACACAGTTTTCATTTAAGAATAAATACGCATGTTCCTCAACTCCACTTTTTTGTTGTCCCGCTGCCACTTTTTAAAGAAGTTCTCCTTCACCCAACACTGGTCTCTTCCACACATTTTCTCAAGGTTGGTAAATAGATGTCCCCTTCCCAATCCCATAAAGTAATCCCTGATGTACTTGAACCAGGGAATATGATAATAATAATCCATAGAGAGGTCGTCACTTAAAATGTCCTTACCTAAGGCAATTCCCTTCCTAAGCCACAAATGCATACTCACAGTGTGACAGAGATATAGTAACACAGACATCTCGCTATTAGGATAGGGACCCATATCTCCTCAGTGCACAGGCCCTGTTCCCATTTGGGACTTTTGGGTAGGGACTCAGAATATATGTACATGGACCAAAGAGTTTGATCATTCCCCACACACTATCAGATCAATCTCCAGTTAAACTTCTCATAAAAGTACCTGCTTCCCAACACCAAACTTACACTTGGTACTAATCACCACAAGCTTTTAACAATACATAGTTCAGGGAAGAGGTGGGATTGAGATTAGTACATATTTCAAACTTAATGAGGGGTCAATAGGCCAGGCCAGGTGATCACCCTCTGGGAGGGGTTTAAGGCATACCGTATGGGGATATGCATAGTGAAACAATATTACATACTAAAAGCGCTTCACAATCACTTATATAATCAAAAAAAAGAAATTAGCTCACCTGAAAAGGCATATATGCATGACCAAAATCACAAAGATTTAGCAACTATGAAAAACAACCTAGTAGAATTTGCTGAGCTAGCAGAACAAGACGTTGATCATCAAGTTAAATAATATACAGTGAAGAAGCGACCTGGCAGAACTCTTGCTGCATTGACAGGACCTTCGTTGTTGACGCATAATATTGCATGTATTAAAGATGACAATGGAAACATGCTATATGAAGTGCAAAAAATTCCTTCTGAATTTGCTTTATATTACTCTAATCTATATAACTCCTGCAAATCTCCCTCTGCTGCGGTGTGATCGCAACTCTTTGGCAGCATTGTCTTGGCATAAATTGATCAATAACCAGGTTATCCTGAATAAAACATATATTAGGTTGTTCTGAAAAAAATATATAATCACGCTGATTTAAGTGCGTGTACATGTGATAACCTATCAACTCAAACAGAATTGCACACATTTTTATTTTTCAGCCTATATGAGAATGAAAGGACTGTCCACTTCAAACCAATTGTAAAGAAAATGAATTTTAAGCAGTGCCGGGTAGCAATATACTTTCTAAAAACACTCCTTGACCCTTTGGTTTGTTATTCAGTTGCGACATTCCTATGGGCCTGCATGACGAAGAGGAAAGGGACAGCGCGTAGATTACTGAGCTCGCAAAACACAACATAAGTATCTAGATTTAGTATATGAAATGGTTCTCTTTTTTAACACTTTTATGTATTTTCATCTTTATCTTAGAATTGTGATGAAATATTTGTAATTTTAAAGATAGAATATTGAAATATTTTTAATGTGATTTATTTATATGTGCTTTTCTGATCTTATTTTAACATGATAGAATAAAGATGAATTGATTGATTGATTGATTGAAGTGCAACAAATGCCTTCTGACTTTGCTTTATATTACTCTAATCTATCTAACTCCTGTGAATCTCCCTCTGCTGAGGTGTGCTCGCAACATTTTGACAGCATTGTCTAGGCATGAATTGATCAGGAGCGCCAGCAATTTCTGGCAGAACCCATCACAATAGCGCTGGTAAAGCTCTCGGCAAAGTTGCCCTCCATACAGAATTTTATAAAACATACTGCCACTTATAGTTCCCAAAACATTTGCAACTGTGTGCGGAGGTCCTAACGAAGTATGTCCTCCCAACCTAGTTGTGTGAAGTGATTCTTATCACTCTGTTAAGACCAAATATATCTACAGAACACTGAAATTCTTATCGACCCCTCTCCCTTATCAAAACGGATACCATCATTTTTGCCATGTTACTAGTGAATATATTTGCTGGACTTGGTGTTACCTGATCATTCAGGATTCCTCCAGGGTAGCTGAACATCCCACAATCTATGTTGCCTGATTGTGCTCCTACACCAACATAACTTTGATATAAAAAGGGGGCTGTGTTTTAAATGCCACCAAGGCATTTGATTCATTTAAATGGAACTTTGTATCTGCTGTCCTTAACAGAATGAGTCTACCCCATAACTTTGTTAATTGGATCAGATTACTATATGCCCAAACTGACCAGAACTGTCATGAATGGCTTGGTATCAGACTTTATCAGTTTCAAGAGGATTACCAGACAGGGCTGCCACCCTTCTACCATTTTATTCACTATTGAGTTAGAGCCTCTGGCCTGCATAATTAGCCAGCACCACACTGCTAGAAGACTTATTTTCACCACCAGTGACTTAATTGTGTAATTTTACGTAGACAACATTACACTTTACTTATGTGATATCTAGATAAGTCTCAGCCCAGTCAATGGGGAGTTTACATACCGTAAAAGACTATCTTGAAAAGCCGTAAATTGGAAAACAATCTTCTCTCTACCCCCAAATCCACATCCATGCCTGCGTCACTTTCAGGACCCTGGTTCCAGACCTCGGTTAAGTATCTGGGCATCTGGATTAGCTGTAACAGAGCCACGGTTCTATTAAAGACCTATGGCGTCTCGATGAATAACATTAGGAATCGGATCAAGAGATGGTGTGGACTGCAGTTATGGCCTGGTGGTTAGGCTGGCATTCACGAAAAAGATTATACTACCTAACCTTTTATACTTATTTTACAATGTTCCCATCAAATTGAACCAACACTTTTTCAAATGTATACAATCACTTTTGATCAGTCTTGCCTTGGCGGGAAAACACCCCGCATTTGATGGGAAAATCTCTTGCTACTGTATGCGCAGGGCGCCCTGGCCGCTACAGAGTTTGAATTATATGATTGGTGCGCGCAAGTACAATTTGTATATTATTGCCTTCTTTCATTCGTTTTTATGTCACATTTGTCAATCGAAACAGCTACAGCTCTCCCTTTAAGTATCCATGCATTAGTAGGGCAATCCACTGGTCTAGAGTGAACAGAAAATAACACCATCGCATGCACACAAATTCTATGGAATAAATTCCACAAAGGAGCAGCATATCCAGGACCAATTTTATGAGGTTTTGGTGAATGGCAGCGCCGCAAGGAATCTTGCTGTGCTGCTGTACGTCCAAACAAAAGGGTAGGAATTCCCTGTATCTATGTGATATGGTGCATTCCTGTCCTTTTCCCCAGCACCGGCACACAATGGGCTGCCACGCGCCACCATGGTGCAAGGGTCCCGGCGTTACAGGGCTGATTGATGTTGTGCAAGGAGGGACACATTCCTGCACAAAATCAAACAATTCAGGGGATGTCCTCTTACTGTTTGTGCTGCAGAATGCAGCACACATAGAAAAAGGAAAAAATGAGGGGAAATGAAAACATTTACCTTTGTTGCTCCGCCTTGATGCCACCCATGGGGTGGCGTTAGACTCTGATGCATTCTCAAGTTTACGATTTCTCATAAATCTGGGAATGCTTCAGGTTTTATGGGTGTGGCATGGGAACACCCACAGCAACACCCATGGAATGCCCCTTTGATGAAGTGTTCGGCATGAAAGGAGCACATATCTACAAGGCCATGAAAAGCCACATGAAAATGGCTTTATGTGGCCTTGTAAATATGCTGGGGCACATTGCACCACCGGAACATCAAAAAAGTGATGTTCTGGTGCCACAGTGGGCCTCATTAGTGAGGTCCCCAGTGCTGTATGCACTGGAATCAGTATCCTCTAAAGGAATTGGCACAAGAATCTGTAATTATGAGAAGATCAAATATAAGGGGATTGCACAGGATGGCACCATTTTCCCTGTGGTGTGTCTTTAGACCAACCTTGCACAAAAATTGCACCTGACCATTCTATTTTAGACACTCTATATTACTACAAGCTTCATGCCCTTTGTGGATCTTTATACCTCTCTTTTCCTGAAGACCATATGACGAGCAAAACTCTGTCACTGATTAATTCGTTAACAACCTTTAAACTAATTGTTACCGAGATATTTAACACTGTGCAAGTAGAAGCACCTATCAAGAAGACTGAAGCTACGACATTGGGAAAATGAACTCTATTGTGCAATATCTGGTAACCAGTTGAGGCAGGGCTTTAAGTGAGTCGGGTCCTGTCGGTGCTCAGCACCGGCAGTTCTAAAAAGCAGGTGCTGAGACGGGTCCCTAAAGGGCTTTCCGTTTTTGCCCTCAAACTCTGGGTAAAAAAAAAGCCTGATTCTGCAGCAGTACCATCCTTCACTGTCTTTGATGTAGCTTCAAAGAGACTCGTTATAGTACTTTCACAGTCTCATCATTTTGGAACTGAAGAATTTTTTAAATTATATACAATGAAGCCATTGTTGTTGATTATATATCTTATTCTAGTAATATTCATTGACACAGTCAATAGTCCTGACTTGCTGTAGGTGTAATGATACTTGTTGTATATTATGTCTGGATGCAATGACAGAAGCAGCTAAATACCAGTGGGTTCAGAACACTATGCTCAGCAAAGATTTTTAGCTTAGCTGTTTTTAGGTCAGGTCACGCCCTCAATTATATTGACCACGCCCCTTTGAGAGACTCCCCAGGTTTTTCATCCCACTTAAAGCCCTGACTGGACTATTGTTTTGCCCAGACATGGAAAGCGGCCCGAATAGCAGTGTAATACTTCTAATAATTTTAAATTCTTACACCAGTTTCATAGCATTCCCCTCATGTTAAGAAAACGTGGCCTTGTGGAGGATTCATATTGTAGAAGATGCTGAGCATCTGATGCAGATTTCTTTCACCTGGCCTGGGGATTTTCTGCAATTGACAACTACAGGTGGAATTTTTTTTTGCACAGTTTTCCGACATGACTGATCCAAACATTTTAGCATCACCAGTGCTTGCTCTGCATGGCTGTAGGTTGGCATACCGTGTCAGATTAGGAGATTAACACCAACAGCCCTGTTGTTACCAAAAAAGAGGGATGCCTATGTATGGGGCGGGAATACTCCCAGCTAAAGCTTGGCTAGCTAACTTAACTTACTGCATTGACCTATTTGTATGCTACTGTGTCACTATACCCCGAGCAAGCAGACCCAAAGACTTCTGGGCACCATTGCAATTGTTCCTGGCAAAAATAGACTCTGATGAGGAAGGGATATACGCAAAAGATGAATGTCCAGATTTACATTTTGCATCAGATTTGTGTCCATTTTTTAATGTAGGTTGGCGCAAAATGTATGTCTGTATTTACTAATCCACACAAAGCCCAACATGCATGGCTGTTCATAGCTTAGTTAAAAAAAAGTAACTCAAGCTAGCGCTATTATTTCCATCCATTTCTTTGCATCTGGGAGGCACTCCATGGCCAGTGCATGGGTGTTCCCAAGCATCCACCCATGGATTTTGAAGCAAACCCAGATTTACCAAAGACAGCAAAATGGTGTGCCTACCTGAGGCTGGGGTAACAAGGAGAACTATCTTCATTTCTCCTTGTTTTTGCGAATGAAGATATTCCTCGTGCACACTAAAAATACTGGGGTAGATTTACAAGCCTCTTGCGCCCCTTTTACGCCGTCGTTGCATCACTTTTGTGACGCAGCTGCAGCGCATAAGAAGCACCGCGGTGTGGGGTACTTACAACGTGACGCATCTGGGAGATGCGTCACGTTGTAAAGCCCTGCGCCAGAAGGAGGTGTTCCTGCGCAGGGGGGGGTGTTCCGGCGCAGGAACACCTCCTAAAAGTGGCTGAGTGAAATCTACAAGATTTCACTCAGTCACTTTGGGGCCCATGCTGCGTCAAAACCCTGTGCCTGCTTGAAGCAGGCGTAAGGATTGAGGCAGCATTAACAGGATAGGGCCCCCAGAGCTTTCCTGGAGCTGCGTCGCAACTCCAGCAATGCGCCGCTTTTACGGCACAGATGCGTCACGCATCTGTGCCGTTTTTGCCCATTGGTGCGCCGCATTGTAAATGAGGCGCATCAATGGTGGCGGAGGCATGGAGCACAATAAGTGGCGCATCCCTGCTGATCTGCAGGGATGCGCCACTTATTGTAAATCTGCCCTATAGTCCTTAATGCAGACACCCTTGCACCCTCGTGCAAGGGTGCCTGTGCTCGTGTAAGGCTGCCTGAAATGTGCCAGCACAATGAGAGAGAAGAAGTGCACTACGTCTTAGTAGATATGAAGCATTTCTGCTCTCTCCCTTTCATGCAACGAAATGCAACAAGTTACCTTTCTATGTTGTGTTGCATAAAAGGTTAGTAATTCTGCCTTGAAGTAGAGATGGGACTTTGTGGCAGGAGCTGGTTGTCTGAGGGAAAAGTGGGGGGGATTGCTGTGCCTACATGATAGATCTCTCTCTGGTCTTATGATCTGGTGAAATACATACACAGTACCTTATCTCATTGTTATTGTTGTACCAATGCATGTATATATCTGTTGTCTCACACTTCTTAAATATTTGTACTAATTGACTTAACATATGATGCAAATGGATTTACACTCTGGGAGGACGTTTTGTTTTTTATTGTAATTTTTTGTATTTGAAATTTCAATCAACAAATGTAAATACATAAATAAATTGGAAACTAGCCCTTTAGTAACCCATATTAGCAACAATCATAAATACCCCCACTGATTTGGTGATGCATTGTACATCACTTCTGTCTCGTGTCTTGATACAGGGAAAGCCATTTTTCCAAAGCTAACTTTAGCCCATATGCAGATATGGCTTGGTGAGCAAGACATCCTCAATCCTGGTTCGGACAGGAGCGGGAAGCAGAGATCATGCCTTCATTCGCTTGGCAATAATTTCCAAATATAATCGTCTGTGAATATGTTGACTTTTCTAAGTATTCGTGTATCTCAGGAGAGCTTCTGAAGCTGAGTAACCTACGTAGCACCAGTGGTATCTGGGTGCAGTCACAGTTTTTAAAAACATTCTTTTTAGAGTTTTATATAGTGTGAACTAGACCCAAGGATATCAAGTATCAGAACGCATTACAAGAGCATCAGTTTACAGGGGCACCAGTTGCATTACAGATGGACACATTCATTTTTGATAGACACAGGGAAATTTTCGGGCAAATTTACAAGCCCCTTATGCCAGATTTACACTGCCTTTCTGTCACTTTTGTGACGCAGAGGCGGCGCAAAGCCAGAGACATGCTGCAGGCTATTTACAACGTGACGCATCTGGGAGATGTGTCATGTTGTAAAGCCCTGCGCTACATGTCGGCGTTCCTGCGCAGGGTGGTGCATTCCAGTGCAGGAATCCCTCCTAAAAGTGGCTCAGTGAAATCTACAAGTTTTCACTCAGTCACTTTTAAGGCCATGCTGCGTCAAAACCCTGCGCCTGCTTGAAGCATGCGTAAGGATTGATGCAGCATGTTAGGGATAGGGGCAACCCGAGCCTTGCTGGAGCTGCGTTGCGCTTGCGACGCAACTCCAGCAATGCGCCGCCATTCCCCCGGGGATGCGACACGCAACTGCCCATCCGTGCTCCACAGTGCGCCGCATTGTAAATGCGGTGCATCAGTGGTGGCGCACGGGTGGGCAGATGCGTCGCAACTCTTCTGGTGCATCTCTGCTGATTAGCAGAGATGCACCAGAAGTAGTAAATCTACCCCTAAGTTATTTGCCCAGAATCAGAGGATGTTAAGCATCATTGCCAAGACTTGAACCCAGTTTCCCAGCTTTGAGGTCGACCACTCTAGCCGTAAGGCTCCATCCTCTCACCTAGATAGTAGACTAGGAGAGGCAGTTAGGTTTCATTGAAAGTATATGCCTCCTATGGTGAGAAAGCCACTAGTACAATTAATTGCTGTGCAGGTGAAAGGCTCTATCAAAGGAGTGAAGAAAGAATGCAAGCTGTCTCTAGTCTTTTCTGACAGCTACATGGACAAGCCCTATGTTTCTTTAGGGGGTGTAATTGATGTAACATCAATGGTTTCACTTTCTATGCCCCTTTAACTGTTCGAAAACGAGGCTATTGTATTGGCACACATGGGCAACATCCTAGTTACCCTTTTAGATGATTCCCATTATTTCTGCGTGGGTAACATTTTTAAAATCAAAAAGAAATAGCGCTCGCAATTTAAAGCAAATTAGATGTCTGAAACAGTCCGTTTTTTAGCTACATCACCATAGGGGGTCTTGTGGCATCAAATTCAAATTGTATTTATATTTGATCAAAGCAGTATTGTCAGCAAACAAACTGACATCAATTTCAACAGTCACAGGGATAAAACAATCAAACAACTCTACTACTAATAATAATATTAAGGCATTTATTAAGCGCCTGGTTACACAAAACTGTGTGTCCCCGCGCTCACTGCAAACGCAAACTCATCTGGAGGATAATATGGAGAGGTGACAGAAGTTAATTTTTAGGGAAAAGGTGGGTTTTCAGTTTTGCTCTGAATCTCGTTTCAGAGGGCTCCATCCGTAGATGGATTGGTAGAGCATTCCATGACTTAGTGACAAGGTAGCGGAAGGATTTTCCACCCATTTTGGCTTTTGTGATGCGAGGTATTTTGAATAGCATCATGCCCGATGATCTCAGATCTCTGATTGGGCGGTGAATGGTGATGAGGTTTTTGAGATAGCTGGGACCTTTATTATGGGCAATGCGATGAGCATAGCAGAGAGATTTGAATATAATTCTTTCTCTAATTGGTAGCCAGTGAAGTTTGGCAAGGGCATTTTTAATGGATGTTTTCTTCGGGAGACCGAGCTCCAGTCGGGCTGCTGAATTCTGTATGCATTGGAGTTGGTGCAGTCCCTTCTGATTTAGACCTAACAGGAGAACGTTTCCATAGTCCAAATGAGGAGATATCAAAGCGTGAACTATGGTTTTTCTCGCTTCAGTTGGCAAGAGGTCTAGTATTTTACGCAAAATTTTTAAGGTGCTGAAGCATTTGCTTGTCACTTTGTTTACGTGGGCTGTGCCTGAGAGGTCGGCATCCAGCATGATGCTGGGGTTAAAATGCTTCTTTCAGAAATTTAAAAACACTTAAGAAACGTATAAATCATATATATGTCCAGGGCCTTTTGGGATGAAATACAAAATGTAAAGCTTGATGGGCAGTTAATACATTGTTGTCCAGGAACATAATTTGCAATAATATATGACATCTATCTATCTATACTACTATTATAAAGAGAGAACACGCACCTTTGAGCCAGGTAAACTCGGGAACCACAGCGCCAATCCACACACCCGATACATTGTAGAAATTGTCAGGGTGTGCAGATGGACATAGGCTATATAGGCTATAAAAATAAAAAAAACGTACATTTAAAAATATACCTTTTAAAAAAAAGTAGTACCCTGGAAGTAGCGCCGGCCGCCACGCTGCTCTGGCCGCGACGTAGCGCTGGCCGTGACGTGCGTGATGAGGACGTGCATGATGATGAGGAGGAGAGACATGGAGCTGCGGTGAAGTGAGGAGCGCGGGGGCGTCATGGCGAAGAGGAGCGGCGGTGAAGTGAAGATCGCGGGAAGGAGCGGCAGCTCAGGTAAAGTAAATGGTCATTGAAATCGAGGCGGGAGGCGGAAGGTGGGAGGCGGGCGGCAGGTGGCGGGAGGGGGGCGGGAGCGGGTGTGCACAGAGGGACAGGCAGGAGGAGTGGGGGTGGGAGGGAGTCGGGACGGGAGGGGGTCGGGCAGGAGCGAGTGTACTGCCCCCAGCCCCTTTCAGCCCCTGGCAACGCTGGGGTGGGCTGCTAGTACTAATATAATAAAGAGAGAGCCCAAACATTTGAGGCGGGTAATCTCAGGAACAACAGCACCAATCACAACACCCAATACGGCGTTGGAAAGGGCAGTTGCAGCAGAAGAACATAGGCTATGCAGACGCCCACCATATACATTTAAAAGGTAAAAGAACCATGCCAGCAAAGTAGTCCCTTGTGGGCGTGTCTGCGTTGTGCTGTGGGCGTGTGCTGGGGGCGTGACAAACGCTGGGGGCTTGTGGTACGTTCCTCCCTTCATGCCATGTCTCATATCGTGTGCTGTGGGAGTGTGCTGGGGGCATGGGCGTGTGCGGGGTGTGGGATTATGGAGGAAAAAAAGCGAGCGTTGTGCCCAATATTTCATTTTTTTTTCTTCTGAGGTTCTGTACATTCCAGCTCTGGGTGTCCACCCTGCTCCCTTTAAATACCCTTGCACCCCATAATCATAACCTACCCTTATTCCTTAAAATACCCCAACACCCTTAAACACTAACCCGTCTTAACCCTATAAATATACCCTGTACCCCAAAACCCAAACCTATCCCTAAACCCTACAAATACCCCTGTACCCCAAAACCTAAACCTAGCCCTAAACCCTATAAATACCCCTGTACCTCAAAACCCAAACCTACCCCTGAATCCTAAAAATACCCCTGTACCCCAAAAAACAAACCTACCCCTGAACCCTAAAATACCCCTGTACCCCAAAACCGAAACCTAGCCCTGAACCATTAAAATACCCCTGTACCCCAAAACCCAAACCTACCCCTGAACCCTAAAAATACCCCTGTACCCCAAAACCCAAACCTAGCCCTGAACCATAAAAATACCCCTGTTCCCCAAAATCCAAACCCACCCCTGAACCCCAAAATACCCCTGTACCCCAAATCCCAAACCTAGCCCTGAACCCTTAAAATACCCCTGTACTCCAAAACCCAAACTTACCCCTGAACCCTAAAAATACCACTATACCCCAAAACTCAAACCTAGCCCTGAACCCTAAAAATACCCCTGTACCCCCAAACCCATACCTATCCCTAAACCCTAAAACTACCCCTGTACCCCATAACCCAAAACTATATCTGAACCCTTAAAATACCCAAACACCCCAAAACATATACCTCAGTACCCCAAATCATATACCCCTATAACCATACTTACCTTATTCTATTCTATTCTATTCTATTCTATTCTATCGATTTGGTAGAGCGCAAACAGCTGCCCCAGCGATGAGGCGTCCCGGCGCTGAGAACCAGATCCTAGCCTGAGCGGAGAAACAAGGATGAAGGGAAAATTACGGAAAAGGGAATAGAAATGTTTTCACTGCTTTCCGGAATGCCGGTAGGCTTTCTATGGAGTGAATGTGTTGCGGCAAGTCATTCCACAGCTTGGCTCCAAGGAACCTGAAGGAGCGGCCGCCCATGCCGCAGAGTTTTATGCGTGGGACGCATAAAAGGTTTTGGTTAGAGGATCTTAGATTCCGTGACGGCGCGTAGGGAGTGAGAAGTGGTTGAAGCAGAGGGGGGGTATTGAGTTTGAGGATTTTGAAGGACATAATGAGGGTCTTGAATTTTATTCTAGAATCAACGGGTAACCAGTGTAGTTTTTTGATAGTCGCTCTGGCTGAGCATCTACGGGGGAGGCCGACCAGAGTTCTAGCTGCTGAGTTTTGCACGCGTTGGAGTCGTGCTATCTCACTTTTGTTGGCGCCAAGAAGGAGTACATTGGCATAGTCTAGACGCGAAAGGATGGTGGCTTGGATAATGAGTTGGCGAGTTTTGGCGTCGAAAAAGCCTAATATGTGGCTGAGGCTCCTCAGCAGGCCAATACAGGTGCCGGCCACTTTTTTGGTGTGGGCCTGAAAGTTGAGTGAGGCATCCAAACATTAAAAAAAACATGCTTTTACCATTCATGCATTTACAACGAATTTCGTTGTACATGTATGCGTGGTAAAAGCATATAAATTGTAATGCCATTCGTTATAATGGCATTGCGGAGTCATGGTACTTTTGTAATGAAAGTATGCGGAGTGATGGTATGCGGAAAGAAAGTTGCGGAATAATGGGTGTTTACCCTCCCCCGGTAAGTACATTGGTGGCACGGCGGCCCACATCTCCAGCAACATACTCATATTTTTTCACCACCAATTTGAAAAATGCACAGGTCTCTCTCATTGATGGCCAGCACCGACATGCACTTTTAGACACACCTCGCGCCACAAGTTCTAGAATTGCGAACTTTAGAGCTGGGGAGCTACGTTCGAATCTCGGCATCAGCTCAACATCCTGTGATTCCAGGCAAATCGCTTTGTCTCCCTGTGCCTACCACAAATGAATGTGTTCTTCTGTAATGTAAATTGTGCTCATGCCATGTTGTTGAGTTCGCGCTATATAATATTGCAAGGAAAAATAAAGTAGGGAAACTCGAGTTCACACACTACTGAAAGCTCACTCTTAAGTGCATCAGCAGTGCACTGTGAATCGGAGCGTTTCACAGGCCTGCCACAGATAAGAAATGCTATCAAAACGAAATCCTACAAAACAATATACTACTGGCTGGCAGCAATTCATACCTGGACAACGTCGGGACGCCTGCTAGTCATTAATAAAGCCGGATAGGTGGATATTCAGCCACAGCTGGAATACCATTTAGCCAAAAGGTTCCCATATTTAAAATGACCCTACACAGCATATAATCTTTAGAAAAGCGCAAATAACCTTGCAGCAGCCTTGATTTTGCATTTTTACATATGATCTCCTGGCGGACATTATAGCTGCAATAATAGATGTCTCATTCACTTTTATTACAGCAGGGAAAGGGGGCAGATGCAGGCACTGATTTAAGGACCAATTTGAAACCTAAATTGTGCAGCGCACATGAGAGATTTATAAAGAATGTAAATTATTTTTTCATCTTTCCAGAGTTCATGTCCAATTACTGTGCGTAAAGGGTTTGATTCTGCAGTATAGATTTTTTATCCCCATCTCATTGGTGGTGTAAGAAATTGGGTCTCTGTTGAGGTGAGTAATAGTCAAAATCCTTGTCAGGGTGAACCACTAATGTTACTAATTTAACTTGAGCTCAGCCTCCTGATAGCTATTGCACAGAGCAGACAGACCTAAATGAGAGACAATGTGTAAAGTATTTATGCAGTACTAAAGCAGTAATAAAGTCGAAATGCAAAACAATAAATATCCCAAAAAGAATTAGAACAATAGACTAATTATTTCTTAACAAAATGACACCAGAATCACAAAAATCCACTAAGGAGAAATAGATATATACATTTTTAGTTTTTTAGGAAGAAAAAAAGACAAAGAAGCGCAAAGTGTCATGTATAGTCAATGGTCGCAGTAGAGCAAGACCTAGGTGCACATTGTGTGATGTAGCGTGGTTGGATACATTACCCAGATTCATCCTAGTCAAAGGTTTTCATTTTAGACGTTAGTTCTTTAAGCCCCAATCCACACATATAAATTCACCCAGGAAGTCAGGGGAGGCACTTAGAGACTCACTGCTTGTCAAGCAGGGGCCGGAGGTGCCAGGAGGTTTTCTTGGCCCCCAAGGTCCCTCTGGAGCCAAGGGGACTTTATCCCCCAACTAGTAGTGTGTCCTAAGGCACACTTGCAGAGTGGTGGAGAAAGTGAGCGTGGCCAACTTCTCAGCAATCCTGCTGTGTGGGACTTACTGAGGGTAACAGGAGGGGTAGTTGGCCCTCAAGGCTGTCCTTGGGGGGCAACTACCCCTCTTTTTATCACCTATTATATCCCATACAGCAGGATTCCTGAGTTCTGCTAATAGGCCAAGCCCCCCTTCTCCATCACTCTGCCAACGCACCTCCTGGCGGGCTCTTGGTTGGGGGATAAAGTCCTCTACACTGCTGAGGGTCCTTAGGGGCCAACTAGCTCACCTGTTACCTCCAGTAAGCCCCACACAGTGAGACTTGTTCAGAGGTGGTCTCAGACCACGTCCCTTTCTCCACCACTCTGCAGCCATGCCTCCTGATGCACTGCTGCTTGGGAGATGAAGTCCACTTCAGTCCTGAGGTCCTCAGGCTGCAATGGGACCTCAACGCCCCACTAGCAGTGCACCGAGAGGTGCCTTTGCAGAGTGGTGGAAAAAGGGGCATGGCCTCTGACCAGGGCTCAATGGAGGTAACAGGTGGGCTATTTGACCCCTAAGGACCCACACCATTGAAGGGAACTTCATCCTCAACCAAGAGCTTGCCAGAAGGAGCGTTTGCAGAGTAGTGGAGAAAGGGTGGGAAGACTCTGGGGAGTTGGGGCGTCCCTTTTTTTCTTTATTTAGGAAGGGGGCTGTGTTGACCCTCTTCCCTTGAGCTTTTTGGCCCTGGAGACCTCATCCCCCGGAGTCTGTTCTATTTTTTATTTTTTTTATTAAAATTAAAATAGTGGGGAGACATGTGGCCCCCTTCCAAGGCCAATTTCAGCCCGGGACCCCATTCCCTGGGGCTAGGCCTTTGTTTATTTTATTTTTTTATTTTAAGAGTTTTATATAGTGCTAGCCAGACCCAAAGGTATCGGAGCACTTTACAGTATGAACACTCGTAAAATTCATTAACATTTTAGTATATACAATGACTCATGATGCATCGCATAATATCATCATAGAGGGCAGAATGTCACTCGTAAGGTATGTTATCACAGTAGTATGTACAAAGATATATGACGCCTTGTGTAATGTTGTCATTAAAAGCACAATGACTCGTGATGAGATTAGACCAGGGAAGGGGGATATAGGAGGTAGTCATGAGGAGAGTGAGGTAGAGGTCATTAATGTCAAAGTGTCTGTGTGCTGCTGTGGGCTGGCTTCGACATTTAGGTTGTAGCTATCCGAGGAGGTCTTTGAGCTGTCTTTTGAATTTTAAGTAGGAGGGGTTAGTATTGATATATACTAATATGGAGTTCCAGATTTTGGGCGTATTTCCTGCCATGGATCGAGATGCGTTTTTTTGTTTGCTAGTTTTCGGGGGAATAAGGAGTCGAGTGTTGGTACTCCTAAGGCTTCTTGTCTGACCGGACTTCTGGAGTTTAGAGGCCAGGTAGGCGGGTTTCCCTGTGTGCAGCGAATTGTGCATGAGGCAAGCAGTTCTGTAGTCGGCACGCATTTCGATTGGGAGCCATTTTAGCTCTCTGAGTATAGGCGAGATTTGTTCATATTTCTTTACTCCGGTGACCATTCTGGCTGCTGCGTTCAGAGTTGATCTGAGGGGAGCTAGGTGGGATTTTGCTGCTCCTTTGAGGGGTTCAATCCCGTAGTCCAGTCTGGACAGTACCAGGGATTGAGTAGCTTGTTTGACGTAGGTTGGAGGTATAAAAGGTTTTATTTTGTTTAATAGTTTATGGTTGAGGAAGGCACTCTTTGCGGTGTTCTTGTTGTGTTTGCTCATGTCTAATTTAGGGTCCAGAGTGATTCCCAGCGATTTTACAGCATTGGCTGGGGTAGGGTTGTAGTTGAGAGCATCAATAGTTTTTAGCCATTCTGTGATTTGGGGGTTTTCTCTTTGTTGGAGATGTGGAGGACTTCCGTCTTGTCTTGATTTAGTTTTAAGTGGTTGCGTGATAGCCAGTGTTTGTCTTCTCTTAGAGTGTTGTTCATTCTCTGAATGTCTTCAATGGAGGAGGTTTCCAGATAGATTTGGGTATCGTCTGCATAGAGGTGGAAGGGAATGTTGTTTGTTTTTTAGTATGTGGTAAGGCGTTCCATATAGATGTTGCAAAGTTGTGGGAGAGTACTTATCCTTGGGGGACACCCCTGCTAACGGGGAGTGGGTCAGACGAGAAGTTTTTGATTTTTATACTTTGGGTGCGGTTCTGTAGAAAAGAGGTGAACCATTGTAAGACCACCTCCTCTGCTCCTGCCCTTTCTTGAAGTGCTTTAATGAGTAGTTTATGGTCAACTGTGTCGAAGGCTGCCGATAGATCCAAGAGTATGAGTAGGCAGCATTGGCCTGTATCAAGAGATTTGTGCAAATCATCTATTACACTTAGGATCGCTGCCTCAACACTGCAACCTTTTCTTGAACCCGATTGGTGAGGTCTAGAAGGCTGGTGCTGTCTAGGTGTTAAGTGAGTTGGAGGAGAACACATCTTTCCAGGATTTTCGCTAGGAGAGGGAGGTTGGAAGTAGGTCTGAAGTTATTCAGATCATTTGTGTCAGAGCCTTGTTTTTTCAGTAGAGGTGTGACTTTGCCGATTTTGAGACAATCAGGCATGACTCAATCAATCAATCAATCAGTGACACTTATAAAGCGCGCTACATACCCGTAGGGTCTCAAGGCGCTGGTGCGCAAGGGGCTCCAGTACGCAAGGGGCTGTTTATAATCTTGGTTCAGTCCGGGGCTTGGGAGAGTTTGAGCTTTTTGGCCGGTTGGGCAGTTAAGGGATCCAAAAAGTGTGCTGAGGGTTTAGTGGTGGAAATCATTTTGATGACCTCTGCTTGGGAGATGGGATTGAAAGATTTCCATAATTTAGGAGGGTGCCTGGGTGTGATATCTTCTGTCTCTGGGGGCGATTTGCTGTCGGGGGACTGCTTTGCACGTCCAAGGAGAGTTCTAGCTTGGTGATTTTGTCATTGAAGAAATTGGCAAAGTTGTCTCACAGGTCTTTGGAGGCCACAACTTGTATCGAAGGGGGCTTGGAAATTTGTTGCCTAATGAGATTGAAGAGTTTTTTAGGTCTGTTTTTGCGTTGTCAAGGGCATTGCAAGAGAAGGATGTTTTTTCATTCTTTATGTGTTTTTCATATCTCCTTCCTACTGATCTGAGTCTTGCTCATTGGATTGTGGACAGGTTGTTTAGCCAGAGTTTTTCTGCCTCTCTTAGTTCTCTTCTTTCGGGGTTTATCTCTGTGTTGAAACATGATCTAGAAGGTATGTTCCTGGCTCTTTTTAGTTTCAGGGGGGCCTATTTGGTCCATAATGGAAGTCATAGAAGTAATGTAATGAGAGGTGAGTTCTGTTGTTAAGAGCTCACCAGTGTGGCTGGGAGGATGGAGCTTACCCTTTCCTCCATGTCTGCAAGGGGAATCTGACTTAGATTTCTCGCCCGGCAGGGTGGGCCTGCATGCTGGACTGGCCTTGGATCA
This sequence comes from Lissotriton vulgaris, assembly GCF_964263255.1. Classification (NCBI taxonomy): domain Eukaryota; kingdom Metazoa; phylum Chordata; class Amphibia; order Caudata; family Salamandridae; genus Lissotriton; species Lissotriton vulgaris. Next base: position 745,510,398 of record NC_141693.1, on the reverse strand, counting down.
TTTGGTTCAAGTGGAACAGAATGATATGGTGATCAGACCAGTCAACAGGCAAGGTGTGGTCGATGGAGACTATATCTGCTTGAGCGATAGAGGCATTGAGGATTGAGCCTCTGTTATGGGTTTTCTCTATGCAGTGTTGGGTGAGGTTGTTGTTGCTTAGGAGAATGTTTAAGGTTTTGATTAGCGGGTTGTTTTCCTCATTCCAGTGTAGATTTCCTCAGTCCTTTGTATATATATTTTTTTAAAGGGGAGGGGGCAGTGTGGCCCCCTTCCCCAGGCCGGTTTTGGACTTCGGGACCCCACCCCGAGGGCCCAGCCATGTTTTATTTATTTTTCGAGGAACGGGAGTTGAGTGGGGAAAGGGAGTGAATATATTGAACTCTGCTATTTTTATGACATGCAATCTCTATTGTGACACTGCAGACTTGACGCATCTAGCAAGGAAATCAGGATTTAGAATTCCTGCATTCTCCACCGACTATTTTCAAGAAATAAGAGCATACAGAGCTTTTTTTCTAGTTGAAAGTTCAGGTAATCATCCAACACAAAAATACCTTTTCCTTGGCATTAGTAGGAGTAGCCACCATTTTGGGAGGGAACTGAGTCCCTGTGGCGAAGAAAAGACCTGCATGAGACCCTGTGTTTCCCGCACATCCTGAACTCCCCCAAACAGCATCTCACGCAGGCAGTGGGAAGTGCAGCCCTTCACAAGATCCTGGCCTACAGACTACACCTATTGCCCCTAAAAGAACTTTATCCATGTGGCAAGGCGGGCCCAGATGCACAGGTATGCAGGCTCTGCAGCTATAAGCGGGAGTCATTGGCACATCTTCTTTTGTGTTGCCCCGCCTTGCGGTTGCCCCGTAGCCTTTATCTTAGGCCATTACTCAGACGTTCTGGGTCAAGCTCTGCAAAGGAAGGGATTTTTCATCTTTATACCCTGTCCAGAGTAATGCATATGGCTGCCTTTGGGAAGTTTATCTTTAAAGCACGGGCAATGCTGATGACTGCTACTGGCCAGACCACAGAGCCCTCAGCCGGCCCATGAACCTTTTTTCCGGCTTCTTTGCATTTTTGGATTAACTATACAACTTGACTTTTGAAATGTCCTTGATTTTAATTTCTTTTTGTAACGTGATGGCTTTTGTATTGCTGGTTTTATGTAATGGTTTTTAGTAACCAACAATAAACATTCATTCCATTTTGGAAGGAGAAGGAGACCAGAGCAGGTGATACTGGTGATACTGCTGCTCACAACATTATTTGCAGCAGACTTGGTAAAGAAAGGGGAAGAAGAGATGCTAGGATTGCCCTCTGCTGCACCTCAGGACCAGGAGGAAGAACAAGAAATGTAATGCACAGTTAGGCTGGAGAGATGGCGAAACCATCAGAGGGTTTGGAGTTATTTAGCCAGTCTCCAAGCGAGAAGAACACGAATCCCAGGGCAGTCACCCACAAGCTCAGTGACCAGAAGCTGAATATTTTTAGTTATTGCATATGTGCAAGAAATCTGGTGCAGGGAGCAGAATCCCTTGTATGGGGAATTAGATCGTGCAGGAACATTAGCAGAAACACTAGCAGCAAATAAAAAACGCTTTTAGACTTTATTAGTGTTTATTTGCCACAATAGTTAAAGAACAGTAAAACACAATAAAAAGCACAAAAACCCAAAATCCCACCAACCCTTGCCTCAAAAAATAAAGCAGTAGTTTTGAGAATCACCAACAAATATCTAAAAAAAGGAGCTTGTCTCTGTGAACAACTAGGCCCTACAAAACAAGCCACAGAGGGTTGGCTGCAGGACCAGGCTGTATGACACGATCTGTGGCCAAGCCCTACAAGGCCAAAAGTTTGCACAACTGCAGGTGGCCAGACGACTTCAAAATAATACCAACAGGCTGCAACACCTTAAAGCAAAACAAAACTACATAACAATGCATACAGAAAACAAATAACACTACATTCATAGTTGTCTCTTTCTTAGTGTTAAGGGTGGTATGATATGTAATCTCATTTTTAACTTTAATTATGACATTTCTGATTGAATCTGTCACATCAAGGGTGAGATCCTGAGCATTGCATTCAATGTGAGAGTTTAGTTTTAGGTATCTATTGGGTGAGTTATGGATTGCAGTCATAAGCATATCCTGCACATTTCAGTGTTTTTTCTGTTTTAATTTGCAACCGTAACTGCGCTTTACTACTTTAACTGTGTTTTTAAGTGAATCCACAGATCCATTGAGTAGATTAAACTGAAGAAATTCCAAGAAGTGTGTGTGTTGTGAATGTCTATTTAAGCCTTTCTGCTTGAGGTGTACACCCGTTCCATTTGCTTCTCAATTTTTTCTGCATCTATCTCTAGATGTAATAATTATATGTGACACTCTGGAGATTTCAAATCATTTTCAAATCAAAGCTTGAAAGGTTTCCTGGGATATAGTGTATTGCCTTTCCAATTGTGTTCCAGGAATTTTATATCAAGCTTGCAAATGTATTGCCTAGTGGTTACTGGTGCATGGGATGGCATGTGGATCTCATTCTGGCACTGAATTTTTTTTATTTTTTTGCCATTTGTACATTAAGTAAAGGTTGCAGCGAAAGAACAATACATGTATGTAGACAAGGTTATTATAGAGCGCATTGAGAGTTACCTTAAAAAGAGAAAACTGGAATAGATATTGAAACTCTGATGACATGCGGTTGTAATGTTAGTTATTAATCTATGGTAGCAAAAGAAACCCAGCATGAGGTAAGAGGGAAGGATACATTCAATTTTTCCTTTCCAGTCTGTAAGAGTTGAGTGGGCTCATCCTCTGTAGACCTTCTTTAAAAAATCCTGGTAATGTTACTTTGATTAAGTATATCATGAGGGTCACATGATTTGTCTACCGGAATAAAAATCTGAGTCCTCAATTCTCTCCTCCCCATCTCTGCAGTGGTGTGCATCATGATTTGGTTTATTGTTCCCCCGGAGACCCCAGGGGACAACTTATTTCAGTCAAAAGCCAGTCACTCTGTCAACTAAATAGTGAATGGGTAATTACTACAAGTTGTTACATTGTTATTAGCTACTACACAGGATATTTTTGTCCCCAGCTTCTTCTCTGGAGTTACTTCCACAAACCCTTGTTACTCATTCCCGATTTCCATAGTATCCTCGCCCGAGTTATAAGGTAATTGACTCAGTCCTAGGGTCATCATTGGCTGTGGTGTTATCTGCCTCAGTTATGTCAACAACCAAGACTACATATGGATTTTTCACATTTTTAGATGGCAAATAAGTATAACAAGCATTTGCAATGCAATAGGTCTCGCATTAGGAAAGTGTGAGCTATTGGTTTTGTAACTGACAATTTTTTTTAATATGTGTTGGCTTTGAAAATATATAAATTAATTAGCATTGTTATTCACAAAGCCAATAGCTTACACGTTTCTAATGCTAGTCCTATTGGCTATGGCAATGCCTGTTAGTAGCAAGCAAGGACAGTGCTGTTGTGGTGCTGAGTGATGCTGTTGTGGTGCTGAGTGATGATTTGGTTGGGACGAGTGATGCAGTGGTGTATTAGAGTGATGTGGTGGCATCCCAGAGTGATGTGGTGGTGTCCCAGAGTGATTTGGCGGTGTCCCTGAGTGATGTGGCGGTGTTCCTGAGTGATTTGGTGGTGTTTCTGAGTGATGTGTTGGTGTTCCTGAGTGATGTGGTTGTGCTCCTGAGTGACGTGGTGGTGTCTGTGAGTGATGTGGTGGTGTCCCTGAGTGATGTGGTGGTGCCTCTGAGTGATGTGGTGGTGCCCCTGAGTGGTGCCCCTGAGTGATGTGGTGGTGCCCCTGAGTGATGGGGTGGTGTCCCTGAGTGATGTGGTGGTGTCCCTGAGTGATGTGGTGGTGTGAGTAATGTAGCAGTGTGCAGCATGCAGCAGTGTGTGACGACCAGCAGTATGTGGCGTGCAGCAGTGTGTGGCATGCAGCAGTGTGAGGCATGTGCATTGTGTCGTGCAGCAGTGTGTGTTGGACAGGCCACATGACGGGCTCGCTCCCTCCCCGCATGACAGAGCCGGGACGTCAGCTCTCCAGGTGCTACCCACCGAAGCAACCCACACGCTGTCCCCTACGGGACTCCTACTCCTGGACATCTCTGTATCACGGGCCCGGGCCACCGTCAGCACCATTGCCCGGCCCGGCCGCCATCTTGGACACTGCACCACGAGGCCGCGTGGCCTCAGCCCGACCCCAACCCTGGGCCTGGCCAGGCCCCGACATCCCGGCACCACCATCCACCCAGGAGGTGAACGGCCCTCTTGGCAGGTCAATGGGAGGAAGAAGTGTCGATGGTTCTCCCCCGCCAGGTGCCGATCGCCTCCAGCCTCCCCGAGCGCTGGCTCCACCCCCCTGCTGGGTGTCTGGACTCCCTCATCCCGGACCTCCCGACCTCCAAGTGCGAGGGTCCAGACATCAAAGGAGACCAGACCTATAACTGGGGCAGCTCCAGAGCAGGAAGGCAGTTGTATCCTGGAGTCGAGAGACACCGAGAAGAACTCATCCTTGACGGACTGCTGGCGCTGCCGCAGCCCTGCCTTGTGAACTGTCGTCCTGCCGCTGGCGCTGCCGCGGCCCTCTGCAACCTTCATCCTCGTCGGGACCTGCTGGCGCTGCCGCGACCCGTTGTAACTACCATCTTCGTTGGGACCTGCTGGCGCAGCCGCGATCCGTTGTAATCACCATCTTCGCTGGGACCGGCTGGCGCTGCCGAGATCCGTTGTAACTATCACCTTCATCGGGACCTGCTGGCGCTGCCGCGGCCCGTCCCTCAAGAAACACCGAGCTCGAGGATTGTGAGCTACCCATCATCTCATCGCAACTACCAGTTTGGTAATAAGACTGTCCCGCTACCCCCTTTTCCATCCAAGAGACTAGAATCGAGGGGACCCCTGAGTCCAGACCTCCTTGTACCATTCTACCGTACTTCAAGATTGCTTATAAAGAACGTTAAATCTTATCTTTGTGTGGTGCCTATCTGTGGGGGGGAAGTTACTTGTCTGTACGATCGCTAGAGACGGCTCTCCCCGGAGACCTCTCCCCTTGTCCTCGGCCGACCCTCCAGGTCCCGTCTAACAGTGTGCAGCATGCAACAGTGTGAGTAATGCAGCAGTGTGCAGCAGTGTGTGGCACGCAGCAGCGTGTGGCATGCAGCAGTGTGTGGCATGCAGCAGTGTGTGATGTGCAGCAGTGTGAAGCGTACAGCAGTGTGGCGTGCAGCAGTGTGCAGCATGCAGCAGTGTGAGGTGTGCAGCAGTGTGAGGCATGCAGCAGTGTGTGTGGTGTGCAGCAGTGTGTGGCATGCAGCAGTGTGTGGCATGCAGCTGTGTTTTGTGCAGCAGTGTGCAGCTTGCAGCAGTGTGAGGCATGCAGAAGTGTGAGGCGTGCAGCAGTGTGCAGCATGCAGCAGTATGAGTAATGCAGCAGTGTGCGGTAGTGTGAGGTGTGCAACAGTGTGCAGCGTGCAGCAGTGTGAGTAGTGCAGCAGTGTGAGGCATGCAGCAGTGTGAGGCGTGCAGCAGTGTGAGGCATGCAGCAGTGTGAGGTGTGCAGAAGTGCGAGGCGTGCAGCATTGTGCAGCATGCAGCAGTGTGAGTAATGCAGCAGTGTGCAGCATGCAGCAGTGTGAGGCGTGCAGCAGTGTGCAGCATGCAGCAGGCAGTGTGAGTAATAAAGCAGTGTGCAGGTGGGCAGCAGTTTGAGGCGTGCAGCAGTGTGAGGCATGCAGCAGTGTGAGGTGTGCAGCAGTGTGTGGCGTGCAGCAGTGTGTGCCATGCAGCTGTGTGAGGCATGCAGCAGTGTGAGGCATGCAGCAGTGTGAGGCATGCAGCAGTATGAGGCGTGCAGCAGTGTGTGGCGTGTAGCCGTGCGTGGCGTGCAGCAATGCGTGGCATGCAGCAGTGTGTGGCATGCAGCAGTGTGTGGCGTGCAGCAGTGTGTGGCGTGCAGCAGTGTGAGGCATGCGCATTGTGTCATGCAGCAGTGTGCAGCATGCAGCAGTGTGAGTAATGCAGCAGTGTGCAGCAGTGTGTGGCATGCAGCAGCGGGTGGCATGCAGCAGTGTGTGGCATGCAGCAGTGTGTGGCATGCAGCTGTGTGTTGTGCAGCAGTGTGCAGCTTGCAGCAGTGTGAGGCATGCAGAAGTGTGAGGGGTGCAGCAGTGTGCAGCATGCAGCAGTATGAGTAATGCAGCAGTGTGCGGTAGTGTGAGGTGTGCAACAGTGTGCAGAGTGCAGCAGTGTGAGTCGTGCAGCAGTGTGAGGCATGCAGCAGTGTGAGGCGTGCAGCAGTGTGAGGCATGCAGCAGTGTGAGGTGTGCAGAAGTGTGAGGTGTGCAGCAGTGTGCAGCATGCAGTAGTGTGAGTAATGCAGCAGTGTGAGGCATGCAGCAGTGTGAGGCGTGCAGCAGTATGTGGTGTGCAGTAGTGTGAGGCGTGCAGCAGTGTGTGGCGTGCAGCATTGTGTCATGCAGCAGTGTGCAGCATGCAACAGTGTGAGGCGTGCAGCAGTGTGAGGTGTGCAGCAGTGTGTGGCGTGCAGCAGTGTGTGCCATGTAGCAGTGTGAGGCATGCAGCAGTGTGTGGCGTGCAGCAATGTGTGGCGTGCAGCAGTGTGTGGCGTGCAGCAGTGTGTCATGCAGCAGTGTGCCGCATGCAGCAGTTTGAGGTGAGCAGCAGTGTGAGGCATGCAGCAGTGTGAGGCATGCAGCAATGTGAGGCGTGCAGCAGTGTGCAGCATGCAGCAGTGTGAGGCTTGAGGCAGTGTGAGGCGTGCAGCAGTGTGAGGCGTGCAGCAGTGTGAAGCATGCAGCAGTGTGAGGCATGCAGCAGTGTGAGGCGTGCAGTCGTGTGAGGTGTGCAGCAGTGTGAGGCGTGCAGCAGTGTGAGGCATGCAGCAGTGTGTGGCGTGCAGCAGTGTGCAGCATGCAGCAGCGTGAGTAATGCAGCAGTGTACAGTTGTGTGAGGCATGCAGCAGTGTGAGGCATGCAGCAGTGTGAGGCGTGTGGCAGTGTGCAGCATGCAGCAGTGTGAGTAATGCAGCAGTGTGCAGCATGCAGCAGTGTGAGCGTGCAGCAGTGTGAGGCGTACAGCAGTGTGAGGCATGCACTAGTGTGAGGTGTGCAGCAGTGTGCGGCATGCAGTAGTGTGTGGCGTGCAGTAGTGTGCGGCATGCAGCAGTGTGTCGTGCAGCAGTGTGCAGCATGCCGCAGTGTAAGCTGTGCAGCAGTGTGAGGTGTGCAGCAGTGTGTGGCATGCAGCAAGGTGTGGCATGCAGCAGTGTGTGGCATGCCACAGTGTGCAGCATGCAGCAGTGTGAGGCGTGCAGCAGTGTGCAGCATGCATCAGGCAGTGTGAGTAATAAAGCAGTGTGCAGAAGTGTGAGGCGGGCAGCAGTGTGAGGCGTGCAGCAGTGTGCAGCTTGCAGCAGTGTGAGTAATGCAGCAGTGTGCAGCCTGCAGCAGTGTGAGGCATGCAGCAGTGTGAGGCGTGCAGCAGAGTGAGGCGTGCAGCAGTGTGTGGCGTGCAGCAGTGTGTGGCGTGCAGCAGTGTGTGGCGTGCAGCAATGTGTCATACAGCAGTGTGCAGCATGCAGCAGTGTGAGTAATGCAGCAGCAGTGTGAGTAATGCAGCAGTGTACAGCAGTTTGTGGTGTGCAGCAGTGTGTGTGGCGTGCAGCAGTGTTTGGCGTGCAGCAGTGTGAGGCATACAGCAGTGTGAGGCATGCAGCAGTGTGAGGCATGCAGCAGTGTGAGGCGTGCAGCAGTGTGAGGCATGCAGCAGTGTGTGGCATGCAGCAGTGTGTGACGTGCAGCAGTGTGCAGCGTGCAGCAGTGTGAGTAATGCAGCAGTGTGCAGCAGTGTGAGGTGTGCAGCAGTGTGAGGCGTGCAGCAGTGTGAGGCGTGCAGCAGTGTGCAGCATGCAGCAGTGTGAGTAATGCAGCAGTGTGAGGCGTGCAGCAGTGTGAGGCGTGCAGCAGTGTGAGGCATGCAGCAGTGTGTGGTGTGCAGTCGTGTGTGGCGTGCAGCAGTGTGCGCGAGTGCCCACCCCGCTTACTTGCCAGTTACAGAAGCCTTAACGGGTGCCCACCTCGTTTCTATTTTTAGTTAATACCTCGAGGGTGCCCACCCATCGGTATTGCCCCCAAAACAGTAATGGCGCCGCCGCTGCATTACCGAAAGCCAGGCCCGCACCCGCCTGACTGGGGGCGGGCATGGAGTGCGTGTCTTCAGCTTCCCCCTGCCTGAGGAAAGCCATTTTCTGCATTGCTGGTCTCCCATTCCCAGAGGGAGACCAGAGATGCTGGCCGCCGCCCTGCAAGGAGCTGGTGCTGTGTGGGGAGGCCAGGAGTCCACCCCGCCTCCCCGAGTGGCTGCGAGATGTCCTGGAGCCTTGCGGGCTCCACTTTAGAAGTCCCGGTCCCGAGATGGGGGACCGGGTGAAGAGTGGGCGCATGGTGAAGGAGGGGCTCCCATGAGGAGAGAGAGCCCCGCCGACCGCTACCGCCGCCCCAGGAAGAAGAATCCTGCCGAGCCCAGTAAGTGAGGGCTGGGCAGGGGGAGCACAGCCGCATGAGTTCTTGAGCGGCCCCCGCCCTCGAGGGGGCCGCTTCAACGAAGGGGAGGCAGCAGTATCCGTTTCCTGAGTCTGAGCATCCCCGTGTGCTGTGCCGCTCCAACGATGTTCGCAGGGGGCATTTAGGGCGGCCCCGGATGGCAGTGGGCCGCCTCAACGTTCCATTATCTAAAAAGGCACCCGCGGGGGTCCCCATGTCTGAGTCCCCAGTTTTGCCGCATTATTTCCGAGTCCCCAGAGGGGGGGGGACTCCAACGATGGGCACGTGTCTCCTTTCCTGAGCCCAGAGGGCTCCCAAATATGCCCCAAGTTGTCTTAGAGCCAGAGGGCTCCACCGTTGGGGGGCATTTATTTCTAAGGAGCCAGAGTGCTCCCAGGTGCACAGTATTTCCAGAGCCAGATGGCTCAGTTTGGCGCAGTCTTTGTCCTGAGGGGCTAGAGTGAGCCCCTGTCGCAGTTTTGTCCTCAGCTGCCCAGCAATTAGTGGGCAGCTGCACGGTTTAGGTTTTTCTTTGTAGGGGACTATGTGTTTGGACTTAGGAGCGAGTCGCACTCCTTCATCCCTACCCTGGGTTTCCCCAGCTGCGCAGCACTTAGTACCAGCTGCAACGTTTAGGCCCTGTTCTTGTCCCCCAGATGCACAGCAAGTAGTGGGCAGCTACTACGTTTAGGCTTTTGCACAGTGGCGCGACCTGAACTTTGATGTGAGCTATGTGCTACATAGGATTTCTGTGCTAAATGTGATTTATGTGATATTATGATTCCTGCGCTAATGCTTTGGGTGTTAGGAAATGTACTGTGTGTAGTATGTTTTGCGCATCCTGTGTTCTGACACCTCTGAATGTGGTTTTATGCATTATGTGTCTTGCCTATCCCCCTAAAATGTATTTTCATGCATAGGTGGTTGTTTTTATCTAGTATGAGTTATACTAGTGTGTTCATGATTCCCTGCGTGATATTTTCCTAAGGTTGTTAGGGTTGAGTAGGTGGTACTTACCTTTACCAGTGGTTACTGGTTGTGTGCTACGTGATTATTTGGTGCTACAAATGTTCTAGTTCTAAAAGTGCTTATTCCTGACAGTGGTCCATGTGACCCTGTCCCATGTATATAATCCCCTGTAAATTCTGCCTGTGCCTATGGCACATTGTAAAGTGTGTGTTTACTATGTAATGTGTTTTGTAATACAAAGGCTATTTTTACATATACCTTGTGTGGAGTTCCTTTTGTGGGGGGCCTTGGATGTTGTTGCTGGGGGTACGTGCGCAAATTCTTTAGACATCGCCTCTGAGATAAGTTTGACTACTCGTGCCAAACTACCAAGAGGGTGAGCAGGGGTTATCTTGGCGGGTGACTTCCTTGCCCTGACATAGAATGGTGGTTTCTGCCTGGCTTTGGCGCAAGCCTTAGCCAATCAGAAATACCCATTTCTAACAAGCAGTGTGAGGCGTGGGGGGAAAACTGCACTGAGAAAGAGTGGGGGGAGCACGAGCCGACGAAATAGTGGGGGAGGGGATACTCGAGCCAATGAAAGAGTGGGGGGAAAAAGCTTGAGCCGACAAGAGTGGAGAAAAAAAGCACTAGCAGACGAAAGAGTGGGGAAAGAAATGCACGATCCGACGAAAAAAGCATGAGTCAGAGAAGAAAGTAAAATGTGAGCCAGAGAAAGACAGGAAATAAGTAACGAGCCATGTAGAAAAAAAAAAGCTCTCTGCATTGCTGTGATAGGGGCGGGGGAGTGCATTCCTTTGAAGTCAGATGTGGGGGCGTGGGAGCGGCAGCCTTTGAAGTCTGATGCCGAGGCCCAGACAAATGGTGGTGTGTGATGTGGCTGGCGATGATGTGCACGCGCATAGTTCACATGAACTGTACGCGATCCGCAGCTAGGTAGACTTTTCTTTTCCGCTTACTATAATCTCGCCTATTCATCCCTGCGGGAGGAATAGGCGAGACCTAAAAAGGGCTCTTTCTGAAACATGTTGTAATTTACTTGAAGTAGACATTTTGATGTGACACTTTTCAGGTTGCATACCAACAGTGTCAAAGTTTTATTTAACTTGGGTTTTACCTTTACTATTATAAATATACTTCTTTTTTATTGTTGTTTGAATTATTATTATTTTGCTGTTGTTGTTATTACTTCTGGTACAACCAGTGGCGGTTTGGAGGTAACGGCGGCAGGGGTTTCAAAAGAAAAAAAAGACTTAACTGCTTGTTGCAGGCCTCTTCTTCATCCTCGCTGTTCTGCTGGCTCCTGGCTGCACCCAGCCCCCATAAGCCAATCACAACGCTGCTCTCACTATGACAGCAGCCTCGTGGTTGGTGTGAGCGCTGTGATTTTGCCCTCAGACAGGGACTGAAAGCCTGTTCATGTTCTCCACCCAGGCTATGCGTTACAGCCCTGTGAAGAGCATGGAAACTGCGCATGCCGGTTTGGGCGGCCCAAGGCGGCCGGCCAAACCGTCATGCGCACTTAAGGTGCAGCAACCACTCCTTATCCCTCAACGTCACGGCAGCCCAGCTTCACCCTGCCTAACCTGCATGCAAGATACTGAAAATAAAATAATAATAGCTTCTATTATTATCATTTTATTTTTATTTTAACACTGCTCTGAGAGCAGTGGGGCAACGCCCCTCCGCCTCAACGGAGGAGCTGCCACTGGGTACAGCTCTTGCTGTGTGGTTCTACATTCCGAGTCTCCTACTCCCTGCATGCCTAGCCTTTTTTGCACTTATTCTAGCTTGTATGTGTAATTTGTGCAGAAGTGGGTCCCTCCAAGAGTCCCTCTAATCAGTAATGCCACCTGTCACCTGCCTGTAGCTGTCTGACCAAGAAAATATATAATATCGCTCAGTTGTGAACAGGAGAGCTATGGGTCGAGGGGGTGAGCGAGAATGTGAAAAAGTAAGAGAGACAGATACTGTGGTGAGTGTGTGTGTGTGAGGGGTGGGTGTGGGTGCGCATGCATATGTGTGTTTGTGTATGTGTGTGAGAGAGGGGGCCCAAGAGAGAGAGAGTGAAAAATATAGAGAGGCCCCGATTATGAGTTGGTCAATAATTCAAATATGCGGGCTGACTCCTCTTACCGCACATATTGGAATTATGAGTATTGGGATAAATATTGCGTCCCCTGGATACATTTTGGCGGGCAAAACCTGCCAATATTTATTTCGGGGAAATGCCCAGAAAATACCAGGACCTGCTGTTTTTTTGTGCAGTCCGCATAAAACCTACATGCTATTTATCCATTATAGAGAGAAAACTCATCATAGCGTGGTGATTATTGGAGGGAGAGAGAGAGAGAGAGGGAGAGAGAGAGAGAGAGAGAGAGAGAGATGGGTTGCGGCGAACTCCTGGTATCTTCAGTGGTGGGTGCAGTTTTATGAGGGGACCGATGGGAAGGCTGGGCAGTGCTGACCGAGAGGGGCATGCCTGGCACCAGAGAAATTGGCGGACGGCATAATTATAACAGTTGTTTTCATTCACATTAACTTAACTTTAATAGCTGGCGAAATGTCAACTGCCCGAAATGTTATTTCAAGAGTTGTTCCGTAAATTCTCTAAGTGCTGTTACTATAGTAACCTATTCTTTGGATTACAGGTGCGCAACACGTCTCAGTGAGACGGGGGAGGAGGTTCGAGCGAGACAGTGTGGTGGCTCTGTGAAAACAAGGCGCATTTTGGCGCGTTCTAGAGAGGTGTGAAATGTTTGGGTGTTACTGAAGCGCGGGTGAACCATGAACTTCTCACATCCATGTGCGAGCATGAATGTGTGCACCTATGAAGTGAGAATGCTCAGCAACTGAAAGTAATTTTCAGGTATTGAAGAATTTGGCCAGCCTGACTGTTGGCATGGTTATAGTCCTGCGTGAACATTAAAGTAAACTATACACTGTTATGGTAGGTAGTACCCTCTTATGTAAGGTTGCAATACACAGAGTCACTGGAATTATGCGGCAAAGGAAGAGCACATTCTGTGCAGTAATATTTTACTAATTTTTCATTTCCTCATACATTTACATTATCTGGGAAAACGCTGCACTTAATTGGGTCTAGTATAACACCAACATGAAGACATTAAAAACACAAGGGTGACCAATTAGCTTTAGCAAAGGATCTGCCACCACATATAGTGCTTTGTAGTAACTTTCGATCTGCTTGACCTAGAAACTATTTTTATTGAAATCTGCAAATGTATACATTCTGTAGTCGTTACGATGGGTTATTTGTATGCCGGAAATGTTTCTGTCACAGAATTCCATAGCGTCATGGGCAAACGCCTTGCAGTGCATTAAGTAGTGAAGGGTTTCTGTTTATGTATTATATCCTTAATGCATCACATAAAACATTTATCTCTTATAGTGTAACAATCCTCGTCCATCCAGTTGGAGGCATGCTTCATCATAGGACTTTCTCCTCGTATTGGTCAAGTGTGGGGTACTAACCTTCATGAAGGGGAGCTCTTAGTGGCCTATAAGTGTTTGTCCAACTGTTAAAGTGCCCTTTAGAAAGAACACTGGCGAAAATGTGACTACAACTACCTATTTGTGGACAATATTGCTTTATTTGTGTCTTTAAGGGTTAGACTTTAAAGGTAAATGAGAATATTTTAACCCTGTTATGTGGTTGACATGTTTCTGCCCTTTAAAGACGGCTCTTCTTCCACTTATAGGGCTTTAATCAGGACCTTGACTCAGTCTGTGAGTACCTCGGACGCTTAATGTGATTTTTTTAAATGTGGTTTAAATGAATAAATGCTAAAACAGGTATATCATATGGTCAATCGAATGCCCACCATTCGAGAAAGCTCTAACATGTTTTTGAGGAAGAATCATGGCCACATACGATGCTGTTATAAAGATGCTGAGCCCCTGCTGGACTGGGTGCTAAAAGCAGCCCAGGAATAGGCGTGTGAATTGTTTTTCTTGCAAAATTCACAAATTTTCGCAAGTGCGAAATTTTGTGTGACTTTCCTCCTTGGAAAACATGTTTGAGCAGAAAATGACTTTCCAGAAGAGTAACACAGGGACCAAAAGTCTTTTTTTTTGCTACTGCCAGTCCTCTGATGGTATCTCGATAGCTTTTGAAAGAGAGGTATGCCCTCACATTCATTTTTCATGCTCGGTAACAGCATGTACGTTTTCCCAACATTCAGGGAAATTTCACTAAAAGAATACATGATTATGCGTAACTCCACCCGTGTATCAGTTGTTCACCAGCTGAAAATGTACGCCCAATGAGCCAGCCAGCAAGCGATCTTGACCCACTCAAAGGGGTTTTGTACACGCTCTTCCAACAAGAATACATTTATGAAATGAAATGAATGAATGAAATGAAATGAATGAATGAAATGAAAATAATTTTTAAAGAGCGCGAACAGCTGCCCTGAGGCGTCCAGGCGCTAGTGAATAGAATGAACCTTCTGCTGAAGTAGATCACTGGCGAGGTAGGTTATTTTTAGTTAAAGAGAAAGGTTTTTAATTGTTTGTGAAAGGTTAGTAAATTGGGATTGGACCTTTAATGGAGGGGGAGAGAGTTCCACAGCTTGGAAGAGTTGTAGGAGAAGGAACGGCCTCCTGCCCTGGATCTTCGTATCTGTGGGACAGCGGCTAGGAAGGCTTTGGAGGAGCGAAGCTCTTTCTTGGGGTGGCAAGGAGTGACCAGAGAATGATTGATCGCAAGGCCGGATTCCCAAAAGGCTTGGTGGGTGATGCACATGGCCTTGAACTTAATTCTTTCCCTAACGGGGAGCAAGTGTAGAGTTTTTAGGCCAGGGCCTATAGGGTTTCTGTGGGGGATTCCAAGCAGTGTGCGGGCTGCACAGTTTTGGATCCGCTGAAGTTTGTTCAGGCAGTATTCAGGTGCCCCTAAATACAGGGCGTTGCTGAAGTCAATACGAGACTGAATTAGACCCTGGATGACTACCTGTTTTGCCTCGATGGGGAGAAGTGGGAGGATTTTTTTCATCGTCCTGATCATACCAAAGCATGTTGCTGATAGTTTGGTGACTTGTGTGTTGAATGTCAGGGATTTATCTAGACAAATTCCAAGGCTTTTTATGTTGTCTCTGGGTGCAGGGGGGCACCTAAGCTGGGGGGCCACAGTAGCTCTATGGTGGAGGGGGCTGAGGGGCCGAGGAGCATAAGCTCATTTTTATCCCCATTGAGCTTTAAGCATGACTTTGTCATCCAGCTCTTTACCTGCTCCAGACAGGGAATCAAGCTGGTCTGTGCTTGCTGACTGTTTTTGTGCGCAAGGGAGACCACTAGCTGGACGTCGTCCGCATAAGTAACGATCTTAATACCATGCTAACGAACAATCTCTGCCCGTGGTCTCATGTATGCGTTGAAAAGCGTGGGGCTTAGTGAGGAGCCCTGCGGCACCCCACACCCCAGAGGCTTGCTTGAGGAGACTGAGGCTCCTTCGAAGACTCGGAAAGTACGGTCTTTTAAAAAGGACTTGAGTCAAGCCAGGTTTTCTCCTAAAATTCTTAAGCTCAGGAGGCGGTGAAGGAGGATTTCGTGGTTCACCGTGTCAAAGGCGGCGCTAAGGTCAAGGAGGATCACTGCCACTGATCCCCCTTGATCTAGGATCCGCCTTGCTTCCTCTGTGACTGCTAGCAATGCCGTCTCCGTACCATGCTTAGGACGGAGGCCCGTCTGGGTGATGTCAAGCAGGTGGTTGCTCTCGAAAAACCTGGCTAGGGAGGTGTTAATGTGTTTTTCGAGGATTTTGCTTGCCCAGGGGAGCAGTGAGATAGGGCGATAGTTGTTGAGGTTGGCAGGATTGAGGTTAGGTTTTTTCAAGAGTGCTCGAACCTTGGCATGTTTCCATGTTATTGGAACTGTGCTGGTCACTATCGAGGAGTTCAACAACTCCAGTAGTGTGGGAAGAATCACCTGGCTAACCGAGATCAGTGTATTCGGTGGAGCAGGGTCGCATTGTCGTAATTGGCCCGGCCGCATTAGCGATTAGCTGAACCTACACGTTGTCCTCCTTAGCTTGGCTATATACGAAAACGCCATTTTGAATGTTGTGGCGGCCATCTTAGACCATGAGCGGCCTCGTGGCCGGCGTGCCCTTTAGTCCGTTGTCCGTTACACTGACCACCCCAATCTGCCCAGCAACAGGCTATTTTTAGTATTGGTCAAGCCGCACATGCGCAGTTCCCACTGACCCGTAAGCTTTCAGGAATGTGCACCAAACTGACCAGCGGAGTTGTGCCCCCTCCAATGAGCTGGCAGTATTCCAAAACATGACCATATATGTCCTTAAATGTGTCTTAACTTGTGCCGCCTATCTTTTATTGCCCCAAAATTGTATATAAACGGGGTCACACCGGTATTCGGTGTGATACCTCTTGCATTGCCGAAGGGTGCTGTTTGAGTGTACCACCACCCCATGGGGTCTTAATAAACTTGTTCGTTGCCTTTTACAGTTTCCGTGCCAACAGTTCTTGAGTATAAGTGGGTTATCTCCGGAGCGTGTAGGCCTTGGGAACCCCAAATTACTTCAATTGGCGACCACGAAGGGACTCATCGGCGACTCGGATGCCCGAAGGAGAGGTCGTGACGAAGGCTTGGAAACCCGCCATGGGCGCGCGCTGCCACGAGTGACCCGAGTCTTGGCTGCCACGGTGTTTTTTCCTTTCCTTCCGATCTGACCTTCCAGGTGGCGCCGGTCTCCGACTGAGTTTTCGAAGTGTCTGCATCGCTGAGAAAGTGCCGTTTGGCTGATTTGGCTTACAAAACCTTGGCAGTTGGAATCTGGACATTTGGGAATTTGGGTAAGATTTGTGATCGGTAAGGTAGTCTTCGGACGCTTACTGAGGTCCTATGATTTATGTTCGGTAAGGTAGTCTTCGGACGCTTACTGAAATTCTGTGATTTGTGATCGGTAAGGTAGTCCTCGGACGCTTGCCGAAGTCCTATGATCTACGTCTTTGATTCGAGTTAGCTAACATTGTGAATTTGTGATCTTTGAACTTATATGTGTAGTGCACTTCACATAGGCAGGCATGTAGAGATGTTTCTCTAACTTTGTTTTTTTTCCCTTGAGCGGCACAATTGTGTGAAGAACTGTAAGTGCCATTTTGTTCGGTGTCACGCTTTCGTGATACTTTTCGAACATGCCTGTTTTTAGCACACTCCGAGGAATGTGTTGTCTTGGAGAAGGTACCTCAATTAGGTTAGCAGAAGCACAGCCGGCTCCCCCAGAGGGAACACCAAATAGGGAAATGTACATAAAATTTGGCCTTCCCCCTATTATGTACAGTAAATTATGGCATAAGTATACCAAGGCCGATCCTGAATTGCAATGGCCTCTACACGGGTCGTTTGATTTAAGTAAAATACAATTTGTAGAGCAATGTCTGTTTCAACGTAGGTCTAGACAAAATATGTTTGATTGTGTGCGAATGTGGGAGAAAGCGGCGCGTGAGAGAATGAAGCGTGAGGTTGCCTTGGCGGACAAAGAGCAGCGCAAGGCTGCTCGGGATAAGGCTTTACAGATTGAGGAAAAGGAGGCTCAGTAGAAGAAAGAAAGGGAGGAACGGGAACGTAAATTGCAAACGACTGGTCAATTTCCTATTCGCCGACCACTTTATCCTGTCCTTAATAATGAAATTGATGATTTTTCTTTGTTAGATCGGTCACCGCCTCCGTACGTTTCGCCGACGGCTCCGGCTGCGGATTCCGAGGATGATGGACAGGATCAGTTGGGCCAGAAGGGGGTATCGGCTCTCAGGTTTACTGCGGAGAGGTCCGCTCATTTACGCAGTTGGGCTCGCAAAGTGAATAAGCATTGTGTTACTCAGGAGCAGTTGTTAACAGAAAAGAAAGGGTGGTCGGATCTTGAATTAATGTATTTTCTGTCCAGTCTGGCGGATGAAGTTGTAAACGCATATCGTGAACTTTCTGATACGTTAGAGCCTAAAGTGTTGTCAGTGTATCGTGAGAATTTAGCTAAAGGTGATTTTGATCTTTCAGATGTTGACGACCTGTTCAAGCAATTGATCAAGCTGCGGGATGAGACAACCCAATTGCGGGAGGAAAGGAAACGGAGGCAAAAGGAGTCCGAATTGGAGAATAACGGGCGGGCTAAAGAGTGTTCTCTCCGTGGTTCAGATAAGAGTTCTGCGTTGCATGTTATGCCTATGCGTGAAGCCGCGCCTTTGTATGTTCCACCTAAAGGGGAAGGTACGGATGATGATAAATTGTCGAAGGATGCGAAAGGGTATTTTGTGTATAATTGGGTATACACGCCATGGAATAGAGCAGATGTCATGGCATTGAAAAATTCTTTACCTGATCTTCGGAAGAATCCGGCGGCATTTTATGAGGGGGTGGAGGGGGCTATATCGTCTTGTGTGATGACTCTCGTGGATATAGATTTGTTTTTTGGGCTAATTTTACCACCTGATATGTGGAGGCAAATTCGTAAAAATAATGACGAAACGATATTGGGGGGGACATGGAAAGAAATAAATGCTGCAGATCTGGATAGAGAACCAGCATGTAAGCCTTGTCAGTTAATTCTAGACCTTCCGGCAGCTATCTTGAATAAATTAAAAACGCTTGTTCCCTCCAAAAAGATTGATTGGACTATGTTAACGTCGTGCAAGCAGAAACCCGATGAAACGGTCTCAGATTTCTTTACACGCTTCGAGGAGGCGTTTCATGATTACAGTGGTCAATCTTTAACTGACGATACGGGTCGGCATTTGTTTGTAGATAAGTATGTAGCTAATCTCCTACCAGAGATTGCAAAGTGATTGAAGTCGAGTGAAAGTTCCTGGGCCACGGCGACCCCTGCGTCCTTGTTAACTATGGCTCAGTATTATGAGCGGCAGGAAGTGGAGGCTAAAGAAAGTGTAGAGAAAAAGGCGAAGGAATTGAAAACGAAGGTGATGTTGGCGCAGGTTCGGGGAACACAGGGTAGAGGGAATGATAGAGGTAGACGAGGTGGAGGAAACGCATCGTATGGTCGTACGGATATAGCGGAGGATCAGTGTGCTTATTGTAAGGAGTTTGGGCATTGGGCTGAAGATTGTCCGGTACTTCGCGAACAGCGTAGTCAGCGTGGTCGAGGAAGTGGAAGGTCAAGAGGAGTTTATACTGGAGCGAGAGGTGGTGGAGGTGATCGTAGGCAGATTGAGGAGAGGGGCCGTGGCCAGGACGAACGAAATACGTTTGATAGACGGAACCAATATCAAATTTCTGAGGGAGAGAATGTGGAGCACCAGGATTATGTGCATGCATAGGATTGCGTAGGATGGGGTAAGGAATCAGTTGAAGTGCCGGTAGATCAGCAAGGTCCATATGCAACAGCGGGCATTTTGGGTTCTACTGATCAATTTCTAGTCGACACAGGAGCTACTCGTAGCGCTTTGTCGAAAAACTTGGTTCCGAGGGCTCCCCTGTCTGGCGAAATGATTACGTGTGTAGGGTTTGATGGCACACCCTCCCCCAGCCCATTGTCCAAGCCCCTTGCACTATGCATAGACAAATACTTTAGTTTTGGCCAATTTTTGTTATCACCCCATACCCCAGACAATATCCTGGGCATTGATTTGCTTAAATATTTTCGAGCGACAATACGTTGCGCTCCAGAGGGAGTGCGGGTTATTTTGAACGATAATTACCCTGACCCTGACAGATTTTATGCTATTTTAGACATTCCTGCTTTGGCCTCTCTGCCGCACACGTTGTGGGCGACCTCAGATACGGATGTGGGAGAGATGCGTATTCCACCAATACACATTACTGTTAAGGAGGGGGCCCTTTTACTGCGAGTGCCACAGTATAAGATCTCGAGAGAAGGTGAAATTGCATTGACACATATTGTTCAGGATTTGATTTCTGCAGGGGTTGTGGAGGAGGTCCCTTATAATGTTTGTAACAGCCCTATTCTACCGATTCTTAAGAGAGACACAGATGGCAAGATCTATCGATTTATTATTGATTTGCGTGAAATAAACAAAATTGTCATCCCCCAATACCCGGTGGTGTCTGATATTACGACTTTGCTTACTTTGGTTCCACCGACAGCCACCACCTTTAGCGTTATTGACTTAAAGAATGCGTTCTTTTCCATCCCTGTTCATCCTGATAGCAGATACCTGTTCGGCTTTACACTCAATAATAAATCGTATAGATTTTGTCGTGTTCCCCAAGGTTATACTGAGAGTCCTAGCATCTACAGCCAGGCTTTGAAAAGGCAGTTAGATTCCTTTAAATTGCAGTCTGGCGTCGCGCTCATCCAGTACGTGGATGACCTTCTGCTTGCCGCTGACTCCTATGCACAATGTGAACAGAGCACACTTGCGTTGCTTTCCTTTTTGGCACAAAACAATCACAAGGTTTCCAAGAAAAAGCTTCAATACTGTAGACCTAAGGTGACCTACCTTGGTCATCTGTTGTCTAAGGAGGGGCGTGCATTAACATCTGATCAAATTCAAGCGATTTTAGATACACCAGTCCCCCGCACGCAGAGAGATGTACGTGCCTTTATAGGGTTGACGTCCTTTTGTAGGCAATGGATCATGGGTTTTTCACATATCATAAAACCCTTGCTAGCATTACTGTCCAAAGCTACACCGATGCCCCTTGAGTGGACAGATGAATGTCAGAAAGCTTTTGAGCAGTTGAGGCAGGCCCTTTGTTCCGCACCCGTGTTAGGTACACCAGACTACACGAAACTTTTCACATTGTACGTGCACGAGAATGATGGGTGTGCGTTGTCAGTGTTAGTGCAATTGCACGGGGATAAGCAGAGACCATGTGCATACTTCTCTGCCATTTTGGATCCTGTAGCACGAGGGTTGCCCGGGTGTTTTCGAGCGGTAGCAGCAACAGCAGTAGCCATACGACAGAGTGAGGGAATAGTGTTATCACACAAATTGTTGGTGTTAGTTCCTCACGCAGTAGATGCCCTGTTAAACCAAACAAAGACCCAATATCTCACGAGTGCACGGCTAACAGGATACGAGCTGACACTCTTGGCGCCACATATTACATTGAAAAGATGCGCTACTTTGAACCCTGCCACTTTATTGCCCTATCCGGCCGAGGAGGGTCAGGAAGAAAAACAACACGACTGTGTTTTCCTGACCGAGGAACAGACAAAGGGTCATGTCGACTTACAGGATGTGCCACTTCCAGAAGTGGATGGGGAACTATGGGTTGATGGATCGTGTTTAAGGCTGCCAGATGGTACGACTTCCGCAGCATATGCGATCACGACGCTTAAGACAGTGGTAGAAACAGCTAGGATACCACAAAAGTCGGCTCAGGCAGCAGAGTTGATAGCCTTAACAAGAGCCTGTGAATTGAGTGCTGGATTATGTGTGAACATATACACGGACAGCCGGTATGCCTTTGGAGTGGCCCATGACTTCGGGCTACTTTGGAGGGAACGTGGGTTTCTGACATCACACGGAGAGCACATTATGCACAGAGAGCTAGTGCGTGACCTCCTAAATGCGTTGCTTGGCCCTAAGAAAGTAGCGATAGTGAAGTGTAGTGCCCATAAAAAGATCACGGACAAAGTGGGCCAAGGAAATGCCTTTGCAGACAGTATAGCAAGACAGACGGCCATGTCCCGAACTAGCTCCCCCATGTACGTGGTACAATCGCAGGCTGAGCGATGGAGTGACGCTCGAGCAGAAATACGGGATATTCAAAATTCAGCCACTGAATCTGAACTCGCGGCTTGGGCAGCAGATGGGGTACTAGATGACGAGGGTTGTTGGAGAAGCAAAGACATGGAGAAGTGGAAATTGCCTGCGGCTTATTTACAGGCGATGGTCCAGATGACACATGGACTGGCTCATGTCGGAGCTCTTGCAATCACTCGGCTTTTAACACGAGTTTGGGAACACCCCGAGATTGCCAATACTGCAAAGAGAGTAGTACAGACCTGCCTGGTATGTTTGCAACACAATCCTGGAAAGGGGACCCATACTCCGAAAGGAGGGTTCGTTCCACCTTCTGCACCATTTGAGGTGCTTCAAATGGATTACATCCAACTCGAGCGCTGCAATAACCTGAAGTACGTCCTAGTGGTGGTGTGTGCTTTTAGCAAATGGGTTGAGGCCTACCCCACGAAAGACAATACGGCTTTGACAACAGCTAAGGTGTTGCTTAAGGAATTCTTTCCTCGCTTTGGAGTTTGTAAATTTTTGTGGAGCGATAATGGGCCTCATTTTGTTGGAAAGATCGTGGAATATGTACTGAAGGGGTTAGGGATTCAGCAGAAGTTCCACGCTGTATTCCACCCTCAGTCAGCAGGTTTGGTCGAGCGGTACAATGCTACGTTGAAGCTTAAGCTGGCCAAAATTGTGGCGTCTACATCGTTGAAGTGGCCAGACGCATTGCCGCTAGCACTGCTCTCTCTTAGATCAGTACCCCACTCACGAACTGGCCTTACGCCTTATGAGGTGGTGTTTGGCCGCCCGATGAATATCTGGGGGGTGCCCAAGCCGCGATTAATACATGATGTGCCTTGTGTTATGATGAATGATTATTTGGCACGATTAACAAATGACTTGCTCTCTATTCATCAACAGGTTCGAGAAGCGCTCCCTGACAACTCTACTGGAGAGGGCCATGATCTTCGCCCTGGTGACCATGTGATGGTTCGCTCGTTTGAGAGAGCAAGCAGTCTGGAGCCCAGGTGGAAGGGCCCCGAGCAGGTCCTTCTTGCGACCCGCACCGCAGTACGAGTGACAAACAGGAAGCGGTGGGTGCATTCGACACATTGTCGCCGTGTCTCTCCGGATCTGGTGACTCCTGCTGTACTGACTGATTACAAGGAGATCTTGGAGAAAGAAAAGAGCCCAGCTGTGACGTCGACCGAAGTTGAGGGAGCCTTCCCCGGCCAAGCTGCTGCCGGACGAGAGCGCTACAACTTGCGCCCACGATAAGAAGATTTTTTTTGGCCTTTTTATGACTGGTTGGTTACCGCTCCAGGTTTGTGAAACGGAAACCGGGAATTCCAAGGGGGGGGGATCAGTTCTGCCAGAGTAGCGACACCCGTCTTGGCCCGGAGAAGAAAACAACGGCTACCTCGGAGTTCAGCACCGTATTTTTCTTTTTTAGGTATACACGTACGTGTATCTGAGACTTTGTGAACAATTGGTGCTATTTGAGATTTTGCACGAACATTCTTGAACTATGGCATCAACGGCATCTCGTGATAGGAAAATATTGGGTGCCTTTCTCTTCGTTCTGACTATTGTGGTGATAGCTGTTATAGCCTGGGTAGTCGAACTTGTGGTGCCTGTACGTGAACATTTGCTGCCGACTACCCCGGCTCCTTCTGAACATTTTCATTTTACATTGCCTTTTCATGAAGAGCGCCACCGCCAAACGTATTTAAATAACAGCTTCATTCAGATTCTTCACCACACACATAACATGACCAATACCTCAAATTGCTGGGTGTGTGGGATGTTGCCAGGGCACCAGAAGAGAGGGGGCACCCCACTCATTCCACTCCCGTTTTCGCATAATGGGTCATGCAACGCATGGTACACCCTCCTCTTTACTTTGAGATGGCCAACAAAAGGGGGGGTGCTTTTCCGCTTGAATAAAGTATGTTCCCATGACAAGGATGGGTTTCCCCGGGCTGAGGGTACTCGTTTTGAATGGGAAGAGTATAGGCCTGATAATGTGTCTGCCCCACGTGTATACAGCAATCAGCGGAACATTAATGTATCTAGTGCTCATGTTATAAATGTTATTGCTACAAAAGCCGATTTATGTATCAGGAATAAGGGCTCGATTGCAGTGGGGAAAAGCAAATGTAATACTACTCTCACGTTTGATAGCCCGAATGGCATTTCATTTGTTGCATCACGAAATACATATTTTATCTGTGGAACGAAGGGCTACCATCAGCTTCCATTGGGGTGGTTGGGCACGTGCTATGTATCGTTTGTGTTACCTCCTGTATTCATTGCCCCTCCGATGTATCACAATGATTATACCCTGTACCATGACTTCGTCTTGAATAGGGTCAAACGAACTGTTGTTCTGGAAGACATTGACCAAACGGACACCGCATTGCAACAGTATGTGGACTTTAATCTGGGACTATTCTCCTTTGTGGGGGCTGCACTGAACAGCCGGAAAATCAGACGACTGACGCGTGTTGTCGAGGCTGTTGCGAATGACACTGCTATTGCCCTGGGGAATATTACCGAGGAACTACAGATTTCCAGGATTGTCACACTCCAAAATAGGATGGTATTGGATGTTGTTTTAGCTGATCGTGGGGGGGCATGTAGAATTATCGGAAGCAGCTGTTGCGTGTATATTCCGGACAATTCTCCATCTGTGTATGATACCATCTCCAAGCTTCATAAGATTGCAGCTGAGATACACCCGGACAATGGAACTTGGACACTTTCGGGATGGTTCTGGTCCATGCTCGCAACATGGGGCTGGAAACTGTTGACGATTCTGTGTATACTTGTGGGAGCTATGTTTTTCATATGCCTATGTATTCAATGTGGCCCAGCTTTATGCTCAATGTGTTTATCAGCTTGCATACCATCAAGACGAGCTCTTGCCCATGACAAAATGATGCTTCACAAAGAGGTAACACAAATAATGTTAATAGACATCGAGGACGAACATCCTGATTATGTTCATTATGAGGTAGATTCAGCTAAACGCTAAAAGGGTCGTCTGTCGTAATTGGCCCGGCCGCATTAGCGATTAGCTGAACCTACACGTTGTCCTCCTTAGCTTGGCTATATACGAAAACGCCATTTTGAATGTTGTGGCGGCCATCTTAGACCATGAGCGGCCTCGTGGCCGGCGTGCCCTTTAGTCCGTTGTCCGTTACACTGACCACCCCAATCTGCCCAGCAACAGGCTATTTTTAGTATTGGTCAAGCCGCACATGCGCAGTTCCCACTGACCCGTAAGCTTTCAGGAATGTGCACCAAACTGACCAGCGGAGTTGTGCCCCCTCCAATGAGCTGGCAGTATTCCAAAACATGACCATATATGTCCTTAAATGTGTCTTAACTTGTGCCGCCTATCTTTTATTGCCCCAAAATTGTATATAAACGGGGTCACACCGGTGTTCGGTGTGATACCTCTTGCATTGCCGAAGGGTGCTGTTTGAGTCTACCACCACCCCATGGGGTCTTAATAAACTTCTTCGTTGCCTTTTACAGTTTCCGTGCCAACAGTTCTTGAGTATAAGTGGGTTATCTCCGGAGCGTGTAGGCCTTGGGAACCCCGAATTACTTCAGCATGGGGAGCCAGATTTTATTTGGCACATTAGAGACTCGAGTGTAGCTGAGTCTAGCTGTGGGAGGTGGGCTAGGATGTTATGAGGAGACTCCTCTGCTTCAGCTACTGGATAGAGTCCTTGGGGGGTGGATCTGAATCAATATCCAGAAAAGATGTGTAGATCTTGTTTACTTTAAGGAAGAAAAAATCAGCCAGATCGTCACATCGGGGGGGGCGGGGGCTCATTGGGGTTGGCGATCGGCGGGGGTAAGCGTAGTTAAACTTTTTACAGTTTGGTACCTTTCTTTGGGCTTACATTTGGCCGACATTATTTTATCCTCGTAGTAAACCGATTGTGCAAGTTTTATTGCTGATTTATAGGCTCTAATGGCCTCTCTGTAAGTGGCTTTGTCCGTGGCAGCGTAGCTCAGGCACCACTTTCTTTCCAGCCTCTTGTAGGGGCGTTCTTTGTCTCTAAGTTCTTCTGAGTACCAGGGCGCTGTTTTATGGTGCCTTTTTGAGCTAGTAGTACAGAAGGGCAATATGAAGTCTAGAGAGTTCGTGATCCAGTTGTCGTATTCGTTGTTGCCTTTAGAGGGATCACCATTGAGTACGGGCCTAGTTTTGGTAAGAGCGTTGGCCCAGTCATCCAGACAGAGTTTGGACCAATTCCTCATTCTGCGGGGGATACGGGAGGGCGGAGCGCACTTGCGCGTGGTCCAGTTGAGTGGGATCAAGAAGTGGTCAGTCCATGGAAGACGACTGAGAGTATTGATTGCTAGCTGTGTGCAATTGCTGAAAACAGGGTCTAGTAAATGGCCTTTTATGTGTGTAGGGGAGGAGACAAGCTGCTCTAGCTCGACTGCCGCTAGGCTGGTTGGGAACTCTGTGGCGATATTGTCCTGTGTGTTGTCGAAGTGTATGTTGAGGTCGCCCAGTACTGTGAAATTTGCCGGTGAAGTGATTAGTTCGGCTACAGCAGACAGTAGCGCTGTATGGAACTGTTTGAGTGCTCCAGGAGGGCGGTAGATGA
Organism: Lissotriton vulgaris; assembly: GCF_964263255.1. Classification (NCBI taxonomy): domain Eukaryota; kingdom Metazoa; phylum Chordata; class Amphibia; order Caudata; family Salamandridae; genus Lissotriton; species Lissotriton vulgaris. The sequence continues at coordinate 745,484,508 of NC_141693.1, read as the reverse complement.
GAATGCCGGTGAAGCTTTTGTTAGGGGAGAATTCAATGACAAAGTGCATGCTCTCACAGTCTGCAATGGGCTCCGAGGGGCAACGGCAGGTGTAAATGTCTTTATAGATGATAGCGAGCCCCCCGCCTTTCCCCTGGACGCGGTCCCGGCGGGCAATCTGGTAGCCTGGTATAAGGGCTTGAACCAGGTCGGGCTCTGAGTCCTGGGTGAGCCATGTTTCAGTCAGAAAGACTATGTCCGGCCTGAGCTCATCCAGCAGCATTGATATTTCCAAACTGTGTTTGGGTAGGGATCTGCAGTTTAACAGCAGCATGTGGTAGTCCCGCAGTTCATCCTTATGAGGAGGGCTGATGAGCTCTGTCTTACAATGAGGACACAGGACACATTTATAAAAATAGGACCAAACCATCACTCTCTAGAAAAATGTACAGAATATATTGACTTAAAGTCAATACATAGGGTCTCTTGCTTGTATTGTGTGGACTGAAATAATAATTTCTAATTGTAAAGCGCAAACATATTACCCCTTAAGGGTTTCAAGGGTCTGGGGACCTCGGGAGATTAAGTGAGCTATTGCCCAGGGTCACATGATGCTGAGCTGAGCTTCTGGCTGCACTGGGAATCAAACAGTGAACCCTGTGCTCTGGAGTCAGCAGCTCTGGCCTCTGCACCACACCTCTCCCACGAGACTTGTCTCTGTTCCAGTATGTCAGTATGGCCTAGTGCCTAGTACCCATTAAGTTGAATATGAGCCTATCAGGCCTCAAGGCGGGGTACCACACGGGTGGATGGCATCCCCCCACTTATTTTACCGGGAGCTCGATAACTGGAGCAAATGGAGCCACACATTCACTCTTTGGCCTCTCTGGGGCAAGATCGGAGCCCATTCAGAATGCTACTCACGCGCTGGCTTCTCTGATGCAATCGCATCTAAGGGGTGAGCGAGGGGAGGCAATGAGTCTGATGGTGCAAGCCACCTTTCGTGATGTCACTTCCTGTCGTGACGTCAGCGTCCCCTCACTTCTTTTTTTTAAGACTTTTGCCCTGGAGCCTATGAGAAAATAAACAGCCCATCTCTTTGTGCTGCTTTTTGGGCTGGTAAACCAAAGAGCCTTCATCCGTAAAATCCCTGAAAGAAAGAAACTCTTCTGTATTCTAGGGAGTTTCCTTTAGATTCTGTGGCCAGTCTAATCCTGTGATTGACATATAGGACAATACGAGATTTCAAATAGGGTAGCGTTTGTGAAATGTAGGGTATATACATGAACCATCATGCCCTGGCCAGTGGTGACATCTTTCAAAGTTTTGGTAGGCAAGTCTTACTCTGTCCTATGCCAGGGTGACCAGTCACCCCGGTTTAGCAGAGACAGTCCTGAATTTTCATCATCTGTCCCAGCAAGTTTCAGTAGATATAGCAAACGTCCCCGTTTTTTGGGAATGTCCACTGAACAGAGGGGAAGGCAAGGTTGCTGAATAAATTGGCAGCTATAAGCAGAAATCAATGTACGTAAGACAGATAACTGAGGAGCAGATTTACAAAAATATCACCAAAGCAGATCCCAAATTTGCTGCTCTGTGCTGCATTGGGAGAGAGAGCAGCCCATTGCTATATCTGTAAAGATATGGGGAGTTTCTTTTCCCCCCTAAACATGCTTATTTTAACCCTGGGGTTGTGTGTATTATGTCTAGCATAGGATTAATACTAGAAGCAAGTACAACATCTGATGCTTAGACTAACTTCACTCCTTGTTAACATCTGCCTCGAATATGTTTTATTTTTGGCCGCAAAGCCCTGTCTATCATTGTTAGTAGATAGGGCTTTTTGTCAAAACTCAGGGTGCCACCCATGGAAGACCCCCTTACCGCAAAGAAACACAAAGTAATGTGAACTTTGTGTTACTTTTTGACATTTACCGGTGATAGTTTATCAAGACTTTGCAAATGTTTGCGTCACCTTTTATGATTTTTCACCAGTTGGGAGATTTGATAAATTTGTCCCCGCGTGCAAAATCTGCAGTGAATTCCCCCTGGAGCCACATTGTTTGGGGCAGATTTACAAGCCCCTTGCGCCTCTTTTGCGTCGCCGTTGTGTCACTTTTGTGACGCAGCGGCGGCGCAAAAGATGCGCCATGGTGCGGGCTATTTACAACGTGACGTATGTGGGAGATGCGTCACGTTGTAGAGCCCTGCGCCACATGAAACCTGCGTCAGGTTTCATGTAGGCATTTCCACGCAGGGGGGGGGTTCCGTCGCAGGAACGCCCCTGAAAAGTGACTCAGTGATATCTACAAGATTTCACTGAGTCACTTTCCCAACGCTGATGCGTCAAAACCCTGCGCTTGCTTGAAGCAGGCTTAAGGCTTGACGCACCGCGTTAGAGATAGGGCTATTTGGAATAGTGCTGGAGTTGCGTGCCACACGCAACACAACTTCAGCACTGCGCCAACTTAACGCCCTAAATGTGACAAGCATCTGTTAATTCCTGCGCCATGGTGCGCCGCATTGTAACTGCGGCGCATCATGGGTGGCGCAAGGATAAACTTTCGTGCCGTATCTTTCCTGGCGCATCTCTGCTGATTTGCAGAGATGCGTCAGGCAACGTAAATCTGGCCCTTTGGGGCAAATTTATGAGTTCTGACTTCTGGCGCATCTCTGCAAATCAGCAGGGATGCCCCAGAACTGATGCGTCACGCAATTCCCTCCTTGCGGCACCACAGATGCGCCGCATTTACAATGTGGCACACCATGGTGCAAGGAAGGGCAGATGCGTGACGCATCTTGTGGTGTACGGGCGGCGCATTGCTGGAGTAGCGTCGCACTCCTGGAATGTACAGAGGCCACCTATACATAACGTGGCGCGTCACTCCTTATGCCTGCTTCAAGCAGGCGTAAGGATTTGACCCAGCAGCGTCGTAAAACTGACTCAGTGAAATCTTGTAGATTTCACTGCGTCAGTTTTACAGGGCTTTCCTACGAGGGAACGCCCACCCTGCGACAGAACGCCCACATGAAACCTGATGCAGGTTTCATGTGGCGCAGGGCTTAACAACGTGACGCATCTGCCTAGATGCGTCACGTTGTAAATAGGTCACAGGGATGCGCCACGTTTCCACGCAGTTGCGTGACGCAACGGCGGCGTAAACGTGGCACAAGTCCGACATAAATCTGCCCCTTTGGGGCAGATTTATGAGTTCTGGCGCATATCTGCAAATCAGCAGGGATGCGCCAGAACTGATGCATCACGCAATTCCCTCCTTGCGGCACCACAGATGCGCCACATTTACAATGCGGCGCACCATGGTGCAAGGAAGGGCAGATGCGTGACGCATCTTGTGGTGTACAGGCGGCGCATTGCTGGAGTAGTGTCGCAAGTGCGACGCAACTCCTGCAATGTACAGAGGCCACCCATACATAACGTGGTGCGTCACTCCTTACGCCTGCTTCAAGCAGGCGTAAGGATTTGACGCAGCAGCCTCGAAAAACTGACTCAGTGAAATCTTGTAGATTTCACTGCGTCAGTTTTACGGGGCTTTCCTACGAGGGAACGCCCACCCTGCGACAGAACGCCCACATGAAACCTGACGCAGGTTTCATGAGGCGCAGGGCTTTACAACGTGACGCATCTGCCTAGATGCGCCACGTTGTAAATAGGTCGCAGGGATGCGCCACTTCCACGCCGTTGCGTCACGCAACGGCGGCGTAAACGTGGTGCAAGTCCGTCATAAATCTGCACCCACGTGTTTTTGTATTGGTGAGCGTTGTATGCAAATGATAGTCCTACTTCTATCTTTATCATGGTCTACAAACACCACAAGTAAACAGAGGTGGGCAGCCTTGCCCTATTCTTCAACATATCATTTAAGAGCTCTGACCTTTCCACTATTACTTCTGTTCAAACGCTGAGAGCAAGATTTTATTTATTTTTTTCGACGATTATCCCCCTTTATTGAAACCATTCTGCGCAGCCCTCAAGGGATGTGACAACAGGTTATCCCTCCGTTATTAAAGCAATTTTGTTCAGGCCCCCATGGGAAGGCCCTGCTTCCTTCTGTCTTCAAATTTCATTCCCGTCGCTCAACCTGTGGAAGCGACATCTTAGTAGACTTTAATATTTTCTCGATACGCAGAAGAACGACCAAAAGGTCAGAGATCTACTAGCCACAGGCCCCCGGTTATTACGTCAAAGTCAGACTTTGACTGTTTTTTTCACAACATCGAGCGGACAGCAAGTGGAACAGTTTGGACCGATGACACTGCGGAGTGTTTTTTCTCCATCCTTGTAAAGACAGAAACAGCTCCCCCTAGTGCTAATTCTTTCAAGTGCAGTGGCGAATTTTCTAAGGAAGATGACGGCTCACATCACAAAGCTAACATTGCAGGCGTATGCATGATTTACACTCCCAAATGGCTGGATTTCGAAATGCAGGGATTCACAAAAGGTGACCTTGTCGTTGCGATTCCTTTTAAAACTAGGTGATGTAAGATTATGCAGGACTGGTGCAACTTTTGAGGTGTAATCTTGTGCTAATTTCTAAAATATTTATAAATGGGCCCATATCAAAAACCCGTGCCGAAATGTCATACATGTGTTTGTTAATTACGGCCATCGAGCTCAGGAGACAAAATCAAACATCCCTGATGGGACAAGCTCTGGACTCTTCTGTGTGTTTCCTTTGGAATTAAAGTTCTGACTTCTGTCCATCAGTATTTGGGGGCTACCAGGAATACTTTCTTGCTAATAATTTATCATTAGGTAATCCCACTATTACCAAGCACATTTTCCACCTGATTTCAACGGAAGGAACATGTGCACAGAAATTAAATAGGTTTTCAGGTATAAATATGCAATGTGCATTGGCACATTTAACTTTTTCTGTTTTCTTCTCCAGAGGCAAGATATATTTTCCTGTTCAGAAACTCCTTCCCGTAGACCCATGGCAAATATTGAACTTTCTTCTCTTTGAACCCATGAAAAGGCATGTACTCAACCATTTAATTGCAGAAGGCTGATCAGCCTTTATTAGATGGGAAAATTCCTGCCAAATGTTTGTGAATACTGCAAATCTATCAGCTGTTGTGTGTTCAGTACGTTATACAAGGTCACTCCCACCCACCCCAACCCATAAGCTCCAATGTCCTGTCCCAACCTCTTAGGGGCTTATTATGAGTCTGGGGGTCCATAGACTGCCAGACTCACAGGAGTGAGGTGGTGGCGGTCTTCCAACTAACCTATTAGGACCAGGGCTGCCAGGCTGCCCTGGGACCACTGTGCAGCAGTCCTGAGGCCGCAATATGGGGTTTATTATGAGCGAGGTAGCCCACAGACCGCCAGATGCGTGGGGGCATGGCAGTGGTGGTCGACCGACCGCACTATTAGGACTTTGGTGGTAGGTCTTTTCTGGCAACCGCCCAGAGATCCCTGATGGTGGAGCAGCGGTCTTGAGGCTGCAATATGCTTGGTGGGCCGCTGCTGCCCCGCCAAGCATATTACGAGTTTCCTCACTGCCACACTTTTCATGGTGGTGTGACCGCCATACAAGTGTGGGGTGAGGTAACAAAGTGGGCCCTGCAGGGACCCATGGTGTCTCAAGCCATGAGGATGCACACAGCAGGGCACACATGTGCCCCCCTGTGTACATGCACACCGGTACCTGCATGGCTTTGACTGCAGCTGTCCATGCCGTTCAGGTACTGCCTTTGACGTTCCCAGGGCTGTGCCGATTTCATAGGCACAGCCCTGGGATCACCAAAGAATTGCCCACTAGACCAGGAGAAAATTCCAGATCTGACGAGCGGCACCTGCACAGGTTTGGCAGTGCAAAAGCAGGGCAATCCCACTCCCACACTAATGAGGTCCTAAGCTTGGTGGGACCCCTGCGGCCCGCCAAGGATATTACAAGCTTCATCACCACCCCACTTTTCATGGTGGTGCGATGGCCATGAAAAGTGTGGCAGTGAGGAATCAAAGGGGGCCCTACATGCCATGTGGATGCACACTGGGGGGCACAAAATGTGCCTCCCTGTGTGCATGCACACCAGCACATATACAACATGGACTGCAGCAGACCATGCCATGCAGGTACTGCCTTTGACATTCCCATTTCATAGGCACCACCCTGGGAGTGCCAAAGAAGCCCCTGCCAGACTAGTAGAAAACTCCTGATCTGGCGCGCAGTTCCTACATGGGTTTGGTGGTGCAGGAGTGGGGCCGGTACCGCTTCCGCACCACCAAACTCATAATAAGGCCCTAAGCCCACAGTGGCAGAATATCTTGCCGACTGATAGACTGCTTTGAAAAGTTCTCTCATCTTGATTGTCTAAGGATGGTGTGGATTTTCATATGGCAAATGGGCTTTATTGCACATCAGAGTTACCCTCAAAGTCTCATTATGATTTCATCACATTTAGGCATTAGGGTTACCCGAAGAGTCTCAGATCTCAGCCGTTTGATATTCCAACACCTAAATGCTACGATTGTAAATTCTCTGCCTGTAATGGGGAATAACACATGGACTAGGAAATAACAAGTCCAACCCCAAATGTTTGCCCCCTTCAAAGGACATAGCAGGCTTAAATCTGAACCTGAATTGACAAGCTGGCAAATATGTCAGGGGCTTATTGGAGGCCTGTGGAGCAGGTGGCAGAGACTGAGTGAGAACAGAATAGGGGAGTAGGCAGCATTTGCTGCCCTTTACACTAATAGTGCGGTTAGGGTATAGGTGGTGGCTGCATCCACTGCATTTTCTTTCCAAAGTCTGATTCCACTGTATTTGGGCCCAGAATTATCGGACCAGGAGCTTGTGAACCTAGTAAAATTAGGCCTAGATGCACTAGAAAAGTTCAAGTGTCCTGGTGAAAAATGTCGCTCAGGGATATGGCTCTGTCCGCTCCTAAGGGACTTGGTTGCAAAATAAATTCTGTGCAATGAGCCCACCCATAGACCAGATGTGCTTGTTTTTCGGATTTCAAAAAACCTTCACAAGTACTCTTGGAAACTATTTACATGTGCAATCCAACTTCTCCTAGTCATGGTTTTGCAGATTGTTCGTAGGCGACTATCTGCAGGTTAAGGTTTGAATGAAGAGTGCATTTATTTGCACATATGTCTAATTTTTTTTTACCTCAATATGGAAATAATTTTTACCTAGAGAAATCCATTCTCATATATCCCTAAGATAATGCAGGAGTTTGCAAACCATTCCCAGTCTGCACACCCACTTGTGATGAAATGTTTTGTGGGGTTCTTTTACACATGGATTCAGAGTGGGTAAAATGAAATGGGAAAGCTTGTGACTACTCGTGCTCTGCAATGTTTTCCAACTTTTATTTCGCTTTTATTTAAGAGCCTTTTGTTAAAATTGTGTTAAGTTCAAGAAGTGTGCAATATTAGCAAGGCTTTAATATAATGTGTGTTGGTATCAATTCGGAAGTCCCAGGGCAAGCAGGGAGGTGGTTACTGGGCACCAACAGTGGGAATTAGGTCGGGTTATCTGTAATGTCCAGGAAGTGATACATTCTGAAAAACAATAATGAAATATAAATGAAATATGAAATAAAGAAACAGGAGCATATTAACTCACTGCTGCTCAGAGGGGCGTCCTGGTCCTGTCCAAAAATCAGCATTCTGCAGATAATCAATGCTCTACATTTAAGGATTGAAAATAGAAGGCAGAGGGAGAGACCCACAGTAAGGAAAACAGCCACATCTTTAGCTGCTTCTTTAAATTATGCTCATTCACTTCATGCCTGAAGGTGTATGGAAGCTGGTTCCAGGATCTAGCTGCTAGCCCGAGAAGGATCTTCCTCCTTTAGTCACCAGCTTGATTTGGGCATGCACAGAAGATTTGTATCGGTGGATCTTAAAATTCTCTGGGTGACGTAGTGGGTGTGTCTGCCAATGAGATACTTTTGGCCAGTTTGATGAAAGGCTGTGAATGCTCTGCAGTCCAAAAACAGAGCGTCATGCACACCCCTTTAGCACTTCATTGTACGGCAAGTGAGGAATGCAGGCCAAGCCATATCAAGATGGTGTGGCGTTAGAGATTCAGAACTTTGTAACTCACAATGTATCACTTATTAGAACATGTTGCGAGCTCCATTGAAAAAATGGAGTTCTCTGTGCTTCCTAATGGCTGGTAGAAGCCAGGAGCATCAACATTCCAATGTTTAACAAACGCCTCATACCTTCAGGCTCCTTGAGGCCTTTGTTTTACAAATTAGAACCTTCTGCATTCTATGGGTGGAATGTCCAAACAGCTTTAGAGCCCTCCGTTATGGGCTCTACCGGCCATTAAAGGCCCACTCCCTTGTTAACGGCCTTTGCCGGAGTGGGCTGTTAATGGCTGGTAGAGCCCGATACAGCGAACTCTAAAGCTATAATAAATTAAATGCCCAGTGGTGATTTATCTTGAGTAAGAAAATATACTGTGTTAAACTAACAGCACAATATTACACAAATAAATTGGGCTCCTTTATTGTGGCCGTGGTAATAACTTCAGGAAATAGACAGCCAATGATTAGCAATGTTTGAGTTATGTAGCTTATTTCTAAGGCTGTACACATAGGGTCAGAGCTTGAGTTCTTGTAAGCCAAATGTGGTTTTATAGTTGTCTGGGAGGCAAGACGGCAGATCTGCACGTGTAAACTGAAAGCCTCAAACTGCTACAGGTCTCATTGAAACAATTTTCCTAGATGGCTGTGTGCCAGACTTAGTTTGAAGGAGTGCACTCTGCTATGACTGCCTGGCTATAGCCTCTATGCCCACCTAGCCACACCTTCTTCCAGTTGGGTATGTGTTCTCACAGAGCAGTTACGGTCGGGCGGGCAGCATTACCTGTCTAGGCCGCAGCAGGTACAGGCCCATTCAAGATGGTACTTGAAAATAGGAGCAGCACCACAATCAGGTAAGGCGAGGGGTCGATGGTTGACTACAGCTTTTCATGGAGCCAGCGTTTCAGTCTCTCCAGGGCAGCAACATTGTTACAGGGGGCAAAGAGCTTGGGTTGCACTTTCACACTTCCATGCACATTCTTTACAATAGTTCTTTTCAGTGCAACTGTAAGCTCTAGCCTCAGTTTCAGACTTTTCAGCATTTCACGCTTCATGGAACTCTAGGGGTATCTAGGGTTACAGGCATTTCCCTCAGCATATATGTATATGCATCTTCGGTCCACACCATCAGCCACCCTCAACTCACAGACCAGAGAGAAAGGCTGCAATGATCTCATGGGCCACCCAGGGTCAGCTCTGGACATGCACTCAACAATCAGGGGCACAGAAGCCCCCTCCCCACAGGTCTTTGAAGCACTGATCCCCAAAGGCTTCGAAGAATAGGTGACACTCTTTGAACTTGTGCAGTCCTTCCTTTGGTCAGCTCCTCTTCTTCCTTACAGCTGGTCTAGACTCTCACTTAAGCAGTCTCAACCCCACCATTGCTTCCCTGTCAAGAGCAAGTTCCGGCTTCTCCTCTCAGAGCAGATCCTCAGCAGTTCCAACAGGAATTTTGCACCTCAGGTGATCTCAGATGCCAGTCAGTGAGAAGTCCTGGAGCACTGACTTGGGGTTACATCCCAATACGTATACTGTGTTTACAGACAGAGGGCCTGATTTAGATCTTGACAGATGGGTTACTATGTCACAACGGTGACAGATATCCCATCCACTGAAATATAAATCCCATGGGTTATAATGGGATTTATGTTTTGGAGAACTGGATATCCATCACCATTTTAACGGAGTAACCAGTCTGCCAAGATCTAAATCGGGCCCAGACTTTGCAGATTCTAAATGCATAGTTCAGTGATTGATTTCAAGTATATTAGACCTGACATTCTTGGCATAGTACTCCCCCAAACATATTGCCATCATTCCCTGATTTTTGCTGATCTCATTTTTGTTCAATTATGACTCTGTGCCCTTTCCCCATGCTAACAAGTGCTAAAGTTCTTGTGCTCCCTCCTTCAAACATAGTAAAATTGGATTACGCCTAATTCAATTTACTTGTAAATCCCCAGCAAATCACACTACATGTACCCTGGGCCTGTAAATAAAGTTGTACTGGCAGCAGCAGTCGTTCTGCCACCCACTAAAATAGCACTACAAAATGATGTCTTGGGCCTTCCACTGCAGCCTGTCTTGCAGATTTAAACTGGCATTTGGACCTGCAAGAGAAACTTTTTGCCAGGAAAAAAAATTCCTTATAAGTCATCCCTAAGGTAGACCCCAAGGGCTTATAGTCCAGGGTGCATGGTATTTAAAAAGTTGGACATGTATGGTTAACGTTTACATGTCCTGAGAGTGAAAAACCTGTCAATTCATTGTCCATTGTTATGGGTCCTATTTCGCTTGCCCGCAGTGCACACAAAGGTACCCAACACCAGTCTTGCCCTGCCTTTGGTCACCCTAGAAATGTTGAAGCCAGGTCCAGGGGAGGGGGAGGATCTGACCAAAACCAATTTTTGCAGTTGTTCAGGGAATTCCTTCACCGCAAGGCTGGCACCAGATATAAAAATAGAACCTTCAGAACAACCCATAACAATACACCTGGATCTATGGAAGTTTCAGAAAAAGGACTGCCCTGCTGAAAAATGGTCTGCCAAAAGGGACTCTAAGGGTCAGTTGGCTGACCTCTTGTGTGAGGTACAGGGACACAACAAGCTTCCAGAGGCCTCCATGCAACTGACAAGCTGCATGGACTTGCCTTATCCCTGCTGCTGGTCTCTGCTGGAGAGAATTTTCTCCCCAAGAGGTGCCCCTCAAGTCCTGGAGCCTTGATTGGCATCAGTGGCACACCTCCTGTAGTAAAGGATTAACATAATGACGTTTGGGCTCCTAGCAACGAAGAAGAGGTCTGTTTGCAACAAGATTCCAGTGAGACCTGCTCTTCACACCAACAACGATTGTCTGGGATGACCGAAAGCACAAGATCTGCACTCACCCATCAGCAATGATAGCCCATGGCGACTGCCAACATCAATCTCCAGTGACAACCGGCTCTTGGAGCTAAAGCAACAACTGTCCCCAATGCTTGACCTGCTTATTGCGCTGGAAACCTCCTCCTTGTGGCTTTCCAGCAGGGTTAACCTGGTCCCTGTATCCAGCCCCTCCTCTATCGTGGTCAGCCTAAACATGCAACTTTTTAGCATGACCGGATAACCATGGGTGGCACTATGTGCTTCTTGGTGCTATTTTCCCACAAAAAAATAATTAAAGACCCCAGCTGTGTCAGACCTGTTTTCTGAAGAGGAAGCGGTACAGGTGGTGATGTTTTTGCGGAGGTCGGCTCCGTATTCCTGGCACGCCTCTCGGTCAGATGCTCCGTGGCTGCCGACAAACTGTTGGTGGATGCTGAGGAAGCATAACACGGCGCCCCCCACGGTCTGACTTGTTTAGGCATTGGGGAGAGAGTAGCGGATTACCACTGAAGGGGCCTGTAACCAGCAGGGTAAATCCGCCTTGAATCCTGCATGCGAGGAAAAAGCTGGTATTCAACATGGACGACAATGTCGTAGCTTTATCATAAGCTTGGGAGAGGTACTTACTTAACCTACAAGTGTGGAGTATCAACGAGTTCCAAACAAGCAGGAACAGCACATCGGGGTAAAACGGAGGAAAGAAGACAAGTACTTACTTGATGAACTTTCCATGTTGTCTTTCTATGCCTACAGCGCTGCTCCAATGAGGATCCTCCCTGATGTATAATACAAACCCGGGAAATTTAAAACTATTGACAGTCGAGCACAGCACTGGCAGGAGGAAGGCAAACGCCAAAACGCGTCCCAGGCGCAGGACTGAAATTGAACACGTTGTATTAATGGTGCTGTATGGCGGATATTAAAGCCCTGTTGTAACGAGACCCCATCTGTGTCAGACCTGTTTTCTGAAGAGGAAGAGGGACTGGCGGTGATGTTTTTGCGGAGGTCGCATCCGTATTCTTGGCATGCCTCTCGGTCAGGTGCTCCGTGGCTGCCGACAAACTGTTGGTGGATGCTGAGGAAGCATAACACGGCGCCCCCCCCCACCCCCGGTCTTACTTGTTTAGGCATTGGGGAGAGAGTAGCGGATTACCGATAAAGGGGTCTGTAACCAGCAGGGTAAATCCGCCTTGAATCCTGCATGGGAGGAAAAAGCTGGTTTTCAACATGGACGTCAATGTCATAGCTTTATCATAAGCTTGGGAGAGGTACTTACTTAGCCTACAAGTGTGGAGTATCGACGATTCCCAAAAAAGCAGGAACAGCACATAGGGGTACAACGGAGTAGAGAAAGAGGACAAGTACTTACTTGATGAGCTTTCCATGTCCTCTTTCTATGCCTACAACGCTGCTCCAATGAGGATCCTCCGTGATGTATAATACAAACCCCACAAAATGTTAAACTATTGACAGGCGAGCCCACCACTGGCAAGAGGAAGGCAAACGCGGAAACGCGCCCCATGCGCGGGACTGAAATTGAACACGCTGTAATAATGGTGTTGTCTGGCGGATATTAAAGCCCTGTTGTAACAAGACCCCAGCTGTGTCAGACCTGTTTGCTGAAGAGGAAGCGGGACTGGTGGTGATGTTTTTGCGGAGGTCGGCTCCATATTCCTGGCACGCCTTTCGGTCAGGTGCTCCGTGGCTGCCGACAAACTGTTGGTGGATGCTTAGGAAGCATAACACGCCCCCCCCCCCCCGGTCTAACTTGTTTAGGCATTAGGGCAAGAGTAGCGGATTACCGCTGAAGGGTCTGTTACCAGCGGGGTGAATCCGCCTTGAATCCTTCATAGGAGGAAAAAGCTGGTATTCAATATGGAAGACACTGTCATAGCTTTATCATAAGCTTGGGAGAGGTACTTACTTAACCTACAAGTGTGGATTATCGACGATTTCCAAACAAGCAGTAACAGCACATCAGGGTACAACGGAGGAGAGAAAGAGGACAAGTACTTACTTGATTAACTTTCCATGCCCTCTTTCTATGCATACAACGCTGCTCCAATGAGGATCCTCCGTGATGTATAATACAAACCCCGCGAAATTTTAAACTATTGACAGTCAAGCGCAGCACTGGCAGCGGGAAAGCGAACGCTGAAACGCGTCCCAGGCGCGGGACTGAAATTGAACACGCTGTAATAATGGTGCTGTATGGCGGATATTAAAGCTCTGTTGTAACGAGACCCCAGCTGTGTCAGACCTGTTTTCTGAAGAGGAAGCGGGACTGGTGGTGATATATATATATCTGGTTCCACTGATTGGGTCTTGTTTGTTTTCGTGTTATTTTATTTATTACATTTTCCTCTGTTTTCCTAAATTAGTTTGATACTTTTCTTGTGTTGTTTCTTCACTTTATTACGCTTTGTGTGCCACACAACTACTTTACACAGTGCCTCTAAGTTAAGCTTGACTGCTTTTGTGCCAAGCTACTGAAGAGTTAAGCACAGGTTAATTTAGTGACTTTTGTTTTTCTCCCTGACAACGATTGTGTTTATTATTAGAGTAGGGCTTGCACCCCCCTCAACTATAAACCCAATCTCATACAATGATTTTCTGCTCTTTTTGCTTATTCTTGCCAGACAGGACAGCCACAGTCCTTGTCTTCAAGTGTCAGAAGGAAGGAGAGATGGGGCTGGGACTCTGGCTCAGAAAAGGCTCAATCGCAGGCATAAAAGTTGGAAACGCCTTCACACTTAATCCCTATATATATGTGATGGATATACCATTTCATGGGCACAAAAGAGCTGTTTGTTGGCAAAAACAATCTCTGCTCTTGGAAACCACTGTTTCCTGTCCTCTGAAAACCATGCAGCCTGACACATTACAAACTAAAGTATGCCAAAAGGGATGGGTCGTAGATCTGAATTAATCTCAGCCATTGGTAATTACCCAGGACCACATCCCAGCACATTGGTATATTGCACACCATTTCACCTCAGCTTTGACTCAACCATGCGCCTCTCAGTCTTGAGTCTGCACCTATGAGAACAGTCCAGCACAAACTGCCAGGCCAGGTCCTCCCTGAACCAGAACACAATCAACTTAGGACCAGTTGTCACCCTCATAAGGGGGTATAGCTCGGTTCCTGTGACACAGTGTGTAGGGGACCTACGTCTTGGCATACCCGTCCCATTTATGGTTATACACCAAAGTATACAGTTGGTCAGAGAAAACTTAGTACCAACACCAGTTATTCTGCCATGAATCAAAAAGCAATCCGCCATACTAATTGAATTTCTGCTGGTGAATGACTGTCAATGGCTGCCGTATTCGCACGAAAAGTCAGCCTGCAATGACAAAAGCTCACCTGACACTGCTGCACTTGTAAGAATTTTTTGCCTGAGTTGTTTGACTCAATGAAGTTGTGGGAAAAACCAGTATTGAAGGCTCCACTTGCAGGTGGGCGGCCTTTCATCTGGTGGAAATTCCTACAGTGCTAAATTTGCATCAAAACTCACACACCTCCATCGGTATTGAACAATAACTCACAACTGCAGTAACATTAATCTAAGAGATCAAACCAGCAAACTCACAGTAAATACTGCTTTCAACACAATGTTGAAAAACCAACCCATTCTCAAGAGCAAGCACAAACATTCTCTGACAGTGAACCTAAGATGATGGTTTACGAGATCATCAAAATGGTGACTACACTTTTTGTCGCAAAGGTGCAGCCAACAACCTGAGGCATGGAGGAGGGTCACTTTGAACAGAGCCAATTCTGCCTTCCCTGTTTTCCAAGACACAGGATTACATATGGAAATAGTGGAAGGATGTGCAAGTGGGGTTTCTGCCCTCTTAAGGCAATCCAGACTTCACCCCAAAACGCCAATGGAAGAGACACACCACCTGAGAGGAGAAGGCTTTTCTCATTATGTCAAAGGATGGAAATGCTTGTGTGGAGAGTGACACTGATGTAGGGAAGCATTGGAAAATGTTGAACATCATTAGGAAGCTATACACACAGGCACCCATCAGCCCATGTAATGTGCTTGATGGCCGACCTGCCCTGGAACACCTCCAGAACCCTGGCAAATTCTACAAAACCCTTGCATTTAGCAAGCCTCAATGTGGATATGCTGTAAATAGGTTCGAATTTTGCCATTTAACATTACAATATAGTGCATTCTAGGAGTTGATATCTTTCTGGACAGCAATCTGCAGTTTCACCGCTAAACACTGAGGGGTGTTCATTAGCCAGCACTGTTTTCTTTCTGGTTCTTCTTCCTAACCCTCATTAAATTAATACCATCAGAGAGAAGAGGAGAAGTGCTGGGTAGAAGGTTCAGGTACCACTTGGAGGTTCACTTCGAAATATATTTTTAATGTATTAACATTGCACACACTGTAGAACTAACTGCATCAAAGCTCACCCAGCAAAAGAAGAGGACTGAGAAGGGCCCCAGATGAAGTAGCAAAACAGCCAGTTGCTTACCACTCATGAAGAGGCGGGGACAAAATCCTGTTAATATTAAGAAGTTAGGTAATCCAGGTTTATTGGGATGAGAACAGCAACACTTTTTCCCAGGATGTACTCTTGGTATAATGTACAACTCACAGAAGTAAATCCATTGAACCGGAGAGAGTGCCTTTATTAATTTTACAAAAATAAATCATGTGTGCAGAATTACATGCAGATTGTATTAAAATGACACGACCTTTAAATGTGCAAAAACTACAGTGCACAGAAAAACTTGTTAATGTAAATCTAAAACATGCTTTAAACAGCTTGCTTTATAATGGTTTGAATACAAAGTTCAAGAACATGCACAAAACGATTGAAAGGATGACCTCACCGTAATCTTGTCTTTTAGAAGAAAAACTGCTTGAAATTCTGTAAACTGTGTCAGTTAACATAGAGAGTAATGTCATATTTCGCTTTGTGAAATAATGAAGAAGCTTCATATAAATTAAATTACAGTATGTAACTCTGAACTTGACCTCTTCTTTTCACATACTTTCCTCACTGGTACCCTGTGGAAAATGTTTTCTTTAGGCATATTTTATTTTGA
Source organism: Lissotriton vulgaris (assembly GCF_964263255.1). Lineage (NCBI taxonomy): Eukaryota > Metazoa > Chordata > Amphibia > Caudata > Salamandridae > Lissotriton > Lissotriton vulgaris. The sequence goes on along the minus strand of NC_141693.1, from coordinate 745,468,523 downwards.
TCAATTACCATTCACACAGAAAACCATTCATAATTGGACCTAAACTTTGTTTTACTTGCTGAGAAAAGGGAGAAATCACACATATAAAAAAATGCATTGCTCATGTTATGAACTTTTCTTTTAAAGATTTTGTTTCAAATGAATGTATTTCCTGCTTAATAATTTATTTTCTTGCAGCTGATGTAATGCTTTAACACAGAATATTGTTTCGTTAGAATACATTTTGTTTTCTTAGAAGGTTAGAATATGTAGTGAAATCATGGGAAAGAAAGACTCGACCTAGAAATGTGCCATGTGAAGTTTAATTTAATAACAAAAGTTGAAAACGTGGAGATAAAGCCTGCATCGAAGACTGAAGACCTGTGAGAACCAAAGTGAAATATGCGCTCGCAGGAGAATACTGAATTCGCATTGGCTGAAGATGAGAGGACAAGGCAACATGTATTGCCACATTGATTTATACTGTCTTATTAAAGTGCATGTTCCTACTACAGTTTAGGAGAACCTTTTTGCCGCTCTATCATTCCCATACTCTATGCTTTACCGCTTGCTGGTTTGCATTTGCCAATGCTTATTTACTCTATGTTGTTTTAAGATTCACATGAATCTTTTGAACCTTGTTAGAATAGGATTTTTTCCTTTATGAAACGCACTGAATGCATTTTTTAATATGATCTGCTATAACCATATTTTTTTTATCAATTCTGTAATCTAATTGATATCTGACTAATAAATAAAAAAATCTGAATTGACTAAACTTTTAATTAGAAAATAGAACCCTTCAACACTACTTACAACTCTCATTATTGACTAAAAGTTGGACTTGCAATTAAGATTTGCTTTGGATGATGAAATTGCTCTTTTGATCATAATACGGTGACAAAGATCCATCTTCTGAGAGGAGAAATCGGCGTGGGAATGGGTCCTGATCCTGTGAGTGATGATAATTGAAAGGTTGGACAATATCTACTCAAATTTGACCCAACTCTGCACCATCAATCCCAATGCCCAAGAGGGCTTTTATCGGCTTAGTTTATCCGTTATTTAGGGGGTGATTCTTTATTTTTATTTTTTATTCATTTACTTCATTTGTAAAGCGTTCTGTCACCTAACAGGCATACTGGTGCTAGCAAACTCAGAGTACAGTATAACAATTAGTCAGGTGAGGCGGTATCCTTGGGTGGGATTTGACTCTTTCTAATACCAGCTAGCCAGGTACTTCCACACCAATGTTTCCTGCTTATTAGAACACTGTACCTGATTTGTTAGCAGCAAAGCCCAGCTGGTAAAATTACTTGAGCTGCAAAGGCCTGGTATCTGGCCCCCACCTGTAGGGTCAGGGGGAGCATGCAATACTCTCATCTGTTATTGCCCAACATTTTTCCCCAAATTATTCTTCCTTCTGACCATCCTGGGGGCAGCCTTCTTGCTTTGATTGTACAGCCATGTATAGGTCAGCCACCTCCAACTCCAAAGGTGACAAGTGTCGGTTTACATGCAAAGTGTACAGACAGTGCACTTTCCTGTTTTTGTTGCCAAAACTAACGATGCTGTCATTGTTATTGGCACTGAGGTTTGTTTCCCTACCTTTTCTAAACCCTTTTCCAATGTTTCTTCCAAAGTCTAGCATCTCTGTGCCTTGTTTGTACAAATACTGGGAGACTGCACCTTTATGAAAGCCTGAGGTGAACAGCACAAGTCCATTCCATGTTTCCGGTTTTGACAGAAAGTTATTTTGAAACCCAGATCAAGAGAACGTTTCTTGGTATAGCTAGAGACCAGTTCATGTGTCAAGTAGGTGATCGGGAAGTAGATTAGGCAAATCAAATGATTATCAGATGGACTGAGAATGCAACTGTGTTTCGTTTACCATGAATGGTCAGAAAAGGGGTATTGTCACCCACCTACTCGGAGTCGATGCAGTGCTTAATTTCTATAAGAATGAGTGCTGTTGCCCAAAGCCCTGCTCAGAAGCACCCTAACTGTGCTATTACATTTCAACATGTCAGATACCAAGGCTTCATAGTCTCTAATGCACTTCATATCTTTTTAATGGACTACCAGACACATTCTTACCCTTTTTCACTCTCCTCCAGGTTCCTGCTTCCACCATGATTTTTGCATTATTTCTTCCCTACTTTTTTCCCCTTAGTGTTTTTTCTCTTTCTTGCTCTAGTGAAATGTCTCTTGAGGAAAAATAAGTGCTGATCCCCAAAGATCAGTGTCAGTGGCCCCCGCCGGTAACCACTGGCTCAAATTAAGTACTGAACTGATGACCCTACCATGTAGTCTGGCTTTACAGGTCTCATCTATAAGATAGTGTGCTGTAAGAGGACTTCTGTGAGTCAGTCTTGATTTCAATGTTATAGAATACCTGTAGTTAATACTATTGCACAGTATTGTTACAAAAATGTTTACAATACTCTCACACATGAACCAACACATATTATTGCATACATTAAAAATCATGAAAAACAGATATCCGGAAAAGGCAGTACTATTTGAATTGGGTGCCAACCGGCCATGAAGTACAGAGCTAAAACCATTATTAATCGTAGTAACCCCATTGCGGATTATGTTGTCACTTATGTGATGTACCACGCTTTTCATTTAAGAAGTTAAAAATAGTAAAAACGTTATTCAAACAAGTAACCCTACTTGAAATCTAAAGATGGTGGTCGGCCGTAGAGAAATGGTTCTTATCTTTTTGACATGTGGATCCCCACTCGATCACAGTTGGAAGCCTGGGACCACACACTAAGTAATTTCAACGATTTTATGCTCAAGTCAATGCAAAAAAAAATTATACATTACACTAATACAAAAATTATTTTATTGAGTTCTAAACATAAAATGCACAACCAATTTGTTAATGGGAAGGCTGGTACTTTTTTAAATTAGTTTTTTTTCCAAAAGACAAATCAATTTGTCAGACTCTAGCATATCACTTTGGGGCATATTATCAAGAAACAGCGTTAACATTATCACTGCTATAGTGGCAGAAAACTGCTGCTCAAGCGGCGATAATGGGCTTGATAATACGCCGTTGCGAATTCCCATAGAAGACCATGTTCTGGTGTGAACATGGGCTTTTATGGGCTTATTTTTTTCTTTTTAAAGAATGCTGTGTTTTTGTTGGTGCATATCAGTGTCTCAATTAAGGCTCCTGTTTGTCCTCATTCGATTCGGTTTCCTGTACTTGCACTGCTCCTAGGCATCAAGCTAATCGTTACTGTCTATTTTAAGACTCCTTCAAGTTTACAGCGCTTTAAAATTTGAAATTTCAATCTTGATCCATAGACAATTAATCTGCTAATTTTACTATTATGGGCTGTTTTATGAAGTGGGGTTTTCACTTTAATTGTACGTCTTTATAGAACATTTTATGAGTCTCTTATGCGGGAGTTGTACGTGGGAGTCAGTTAATAGTGCCAGGGACAGCCATGAGAGATGTTGTGGGCTGTTCTTTCCATATATAAATAAAGTTATACCGCTTTCAACGACTTCAAGTTTCACCATCTTTGACCACAGCAGTTAATTAGGGCCACATGTATGAAACCATTTTGCATTTACAAATGGTGTGAATGACTAAATTCGACCGTTTGCAAATGCAAAATAGCCTTTAAAGATGTATTGATAGCTTTGTAGTCATAATTTTAGGTAATCACAATTTTTTGTGATTACCTAAAATTGCGAATGCAAATAGGAAATTGCAATTTGCGACTCTGTAAGCACATGTACCAAGCATTTTCTAAATGCAAACTGTGCATTTGGGAAATGCTAATACCATCGACTCCAAGCAGATGGTAACCTTGTGCAATTTTTGCAAAATGCACAAAAATGCATTTTTCAAAGTGCCATGTAGTGCACACACGCCCTAAGACATGTGTTCGCTTTACATGTTCACATTTTTTTTGCGGGGGGGTCAGAGGGGCCATTGCATTACCTAATTTGCGATTATCAATGAGGTAATCCCAAATTAGCGAATCCAAGCCATTTGCACCTGGAACGAATGGATTAGTATTACCTAATAGTGGTTACCTTATTGCAGTTGTGAATCTTTAGGAATCGCTGTTAGGTAATCGCTATTTGCTTACATACTATTTTGCATTCCTTAAATTACCTCAAACGCGCTATTTAAGTAATTCAAAATGGATTTTTGATACATTTTCTTTTTAAATCAAGTTTTATATGGTGCGAACTTGACCCGAATCAGCTATCAGAGTGCTTTACATAGCAACAGTTGCGTTACATGAGGACACATTCCTTTTTGTTAGGAACAGGTGATTACAGGATTTGCCCAGAATCACAGGATGTTGAGCGTCATTGCAGAGACTCGAACCCAGTTCCCCAGGTTCGAGGTCGACCGCCCTAGCCTTTAGGCCAACTCCTCTCCCCCACGTGGCCCATAGTTTTCTAAACAGTCATAGACCATCCTAGGTAGGAGCCACGGACCCCCCAGAGGTCCACAAACTCCAGGTTAAGAATTGCTATCCTAAAAGTACAAGATGATTGCCAGTCATGAATGGCCACCAATCGTGTAAGCACTTGCATGTTTATGAAAAAAACCTAATTGCATACATATTCCACCCTCTCATACAATAAGATCTATAAAGGGGATACTAATAAACTTGATCCACATAAAGGTAGAGTATAAACAAATAGGCAGCACTTAACTTAGCGACTCTGTTAATAGATTTCTTAATGCACCCTACACTTTTATTTTACTGCCCTTCGAAACATACCTTTATGCTGTTTCAGTTGTTCTGCAGCCTGCTGCTCTGGGCACGGGACGAATATATTTAAGTGGTCACTAATAGCTGGCCAGACACACGGGGTGTGCTCGGTTGTCTCTTGGTGTTTCTCACGGAGACAACAGCATCTGTTTCCACTTGCAATACCCTTGCATGCTACAGATGGTAAAATGTATGAACTGTGTTCAAGCTGCCATCTAAGTAAACAGGGTCACCATCAGGACAGATGGGTTTGAGAAACAGTGCATATTTGGTGAAAACAGTCAATAGAAAGTGGTGGGGATAGTCAAATCTCAATACAAATAGAACAGGTCTGTTGTGGTTCATAAGGAAAAATATAGTCAGTACCAAATGAAACACCTGGCTGCCTTGCTTCAGAGGAGGCATGAAATGTAATATTCTGGATAAACAAAAGCATAAGGCCACAATTACAAAATTCGACAGTGTCTCATCTGGGGATGTGAGATTAGACAAAAAACTTTAAATCTCTTTTTATTGACTTGTTTCAGAAAATATGCTCAAACTTTCTGTCTTGATGATGACCCTGTAAACATTCAAAGTTTTGAAACGCTGACTTAACCAAGTAAACTAGGAATAAAATGTGTTTATGTCGTATAGATAATCTATCTAAAATGGGGCTTTAAAGGTTTGGAACATTGTACACTTGCCACGTGTACAATCCCTTCCTGATACACCCTTGTTGAAGCTACACTGATATTCACTTAGTTTGATAACAAGATATCTGAACACTTTCTGTTTTATATTGATTGTTTCTTGTTAGAACAATATTTAAATCCACTATACCTTTTTTTGGACTGCTGGTTGAATAGCTATTTTACATACTCTATTGGTTTTTAATAATAATCATATTAAGGCAGGAGTTCTTCAAGCACTCGTTAACAACATACACATATTCTATAAAATTGAATGTAGCAATGGTGCAACAGGATTTCTCCTGTTGTTAACTAACTTAAGATCAGACTAGTGGAATCACGTTTGCTAATACTTCACATTACTAAAGTTTCATTTTGGTTAATTCTGTAGCTTTCTTTTCTTTATAAATATATTGTGACTCACCAGCTTCACAGAGATACTCAAGAGTAGTAATGAAATGACACATTGAGATGCAGGAACTGAGGAAAAGTTCCAATAACCAAAATCCTAAAGTAACCATACCCAAAAATGGAAAGTGCATGACATGTCATTCTGACAACCATCACATTCTGCTGCAGAATATGCACTAACACCTACCAAAGCTCCTACAACGTTATCAATGTAAAGACATTTACTCAAACTTCAGCTGTGAAGAAGCGCCTGACAGGGAACGGTGGAAGGGGCAGGGTGGGTTTAGAAAAATAGAAAAAAAGGTACCTGCTCGTTGCCGGTCACCAGTCACCGCCTCTCCTCCGTTCTCGGTGTTCTGGCTCCCGGCATCACCCAGGCTCCAAGGCTCCCAGACTCTCCTAGCCAATCAGAACGCTGCTGTCACCAGCATGAGAGCAGCATTGTGATTGGTCTGAGCTCTCTGGTCCGGCACCCACAAGGAGTGGGAGCCTTCGACTGTTCTCCACCAAGGCTGTGCAATACAGCTAAGGGGATAATATGCTAAGTGCGCAAGAAGGTTTGACTGACCCAAGATGGCCTGCCAAACCGTCATGCACACTTATGGTGCACATTATACCACTCCCGCTCCCTCTGACATGGTAAGCCCCGCTCCCCCTGGCCCCACCCTAACCTGGCTCCAAACTCCACTAATAATAAAATGGTAAAAACGTTCTGTGATAATTATTTCATTTTTTCCTTTGCACTGCTCCTAGAGCAGCGGGGCGACACTCCTCCGCCTTAGTGGAGGAGCTGCCGCTGATTGTGTTCAGGACACTGAGAGCTCAATTACAATATTTTGGTGCAGAGGAGTGCCACAAGTCTTTTTGCTGCACTTCCCTATGCCACATCAAAAAGGCAGGAATGCAAATAAGTGACAAGATACAGTGCATTGCTGTCCTTTCAGCCGACGCACAATTTGGTGCCTAGCGCCAACGCAGGCACCATTGCACCATGGTGCAAGGGTGCTTCTGTTGTAGACAAGATTGGGTTTGTTCAGGGAGAGGCACCTTCCTGCACAGAAACAATCCATGGAGGCATTTTCCCCTTTGTATGTGTGCTGCAGAATGCAAGAAGGCAAGAGGAAAAAGTGAGGAGAAATAAAGATGTTTCTCCATGCTAAGCCTGCCCTGGGAGGCGTACAGTTTTGATGCATTTCCAGGTTTACAGATCCTTGTAAATCTGGGACTGCATCAAAACCTATGGATGTTGCATGGGAACATCCACTGCAACATCAATGGAATGCCTCCTTGATGCATTCTAAGGCAACTCAGCGGGAAACCTTGGTTATATTGCAGTGTTTACACTGCAATACCTTTACAATGCGGGTATTACAACGAAAGTCATTACAATGACTTGCAGTAGATGGCACTGTAAGCTAAGGAATAGTATGATTTACAATTCCAACACATACTCTCTGTCACCAGAGCATCACAAAAAGGGACACACCAGTGGCACAAGGGGCTTGAAAATAAGCCCCTGAGTATCTTGGGCCATATTACAAAGTAAGGCGGCCTCTCTTTTTTGCACCGGGGCACCTGTCTAAAGTTGTGCCCTGGGCAAACCAGGACAGTACTCTGTATTATATTGCATGCGCTGCCCACAGGGCAGCCACAAAGTTGTGCTGCCCTAGGGGCAGCGCGTTCAAGTGAAATATGGAGCTGCTTTGAAGAAACCACCAAGTGTTTTACTGTGCAGGCAGCAACCCCCCTGCACATTTAAGGAGGATTAGAGATCTCCTTGCAGGTGTGTGCAGTGAGTGACTGCACCCGCCTGCAAGATGATGTCTGGGGGGTCCATAGGAACTCCTTTCCCCCTTCCAGAGGGCTGCTATCAGGGGACGCACTGAGAGTGCGCCACTTTTTAGGTGACTTACTGTCAAAGCGCCTCGTGACTGCTTCTGTGTCTCTGCGCCTGCATCTATAATACAACGCCGGAGCAAAGGGAAAGGATTCCCTCATTTGCTTGGGGCTATGCACCCATGCAAATAAAGGAACACCATCTGGTGATAGTTCTGGCATTATATGTACACCAGTGCTATCTGCATTACTGAAAAGGCAGCACAGGCGTCTGCCACCCTGTCTGTAATACATAAGTGTCCCGGGGGTGCACAAAGGGCTCAAACAGGCCTGTTGCCCCCCGGGGGCACTTTCCATAATAGGGGCCCTAGTGTCTTCCACACATTTTTTTCTGAGAAAGTCTCCCTCCGCTGCAGAGTTTAAACACATTTTACCTTTGACCAATTTATAGATCCTCTCATCCAGAACCCTCTACTTAGACAAGTTTTCCTATCAAAGTCTTTGCAGCTTCAGTTTGGGCAAACACCGACACATCATCTGCCATGATCTCCTTCATGCAAGCAGGAAACAAGATTGACGCCATGATACCTCGCCTCACTGTCTCCCTTCTCAGTTATGCATTTTTTGCCATCTAGTGATACCATGCTCAGATCTGGAAATATCAGAATCCAATTTCCTTGATGGAGATGCTCCTTCTTTACTGCTGTTGAACTTAACATTATCCTGTGTGTATCAGCCCCTTCTAGGGTTACCATGATTATACCACTCGGTAAGTTCACTCTTACTCAGAAATCTTGTGCTTCTGCAGCTTGGTGAGAAAGTCATCAGAATCACAGAAAAGCTCTTGAGGGAAAAGCATTTCAAAGAGTTTCACGAGGTCCCACATGTCATCGGCTGGTGGCCCACCCAAAATACTACAGGTCTTAGACCGACAGAGAATACCCAAATGCTCCACTGGGTTCTACACGCAGACAACTGAGTTCAAGGCGCACAAAATGACATAGGGAGATTTCTAGGATGTGTTTCTAGGATGGGAAACCATACATTCTACTTTCTCAATTCTGCCCTCGTGGGGGTGGGGCGATCTTTTCAGTGTCCAACAGTTGTGAACACTCATGAATCAACATGTTGCAGTTTTACCTCAAAAGACGACGAGGCAGATTTACATGCTCCTTGCGCCTCTTTTACGCCGCCTATGCGCCACTTTTGTGACACAGCGGCGGAGCAAAAGATGCCCCATGATGTGGGGTATTTACAACGTGACGCATCTCCCAGATGCGTCACGTTGTAAATCCCTGCGCCAGAAGGAGGCGTTTCATCGCAGGGGAGGGCGTTCCGGCGCAGGAACGCCTCCCAAAAGTGGCTGAGTGACATCTACAAGATTTTTTTGGGCCCATGCTACGTCTAAACCCTGCGCCTGCTTGAAGCAGCATTGTGTATATAGAGGCCCCCAAGCCTTGCTTCAGCTGCGTCGTGCTTGCGATGCAACTCCAGAAATGCGCCGCTTTTACGGCACAGATGCGTGACGCATCTGTGCAGTTTTTACCCCATGGTGTGCCGCATTGTAAATGCAGCGCATCCAGGGTGGCGGAGCTGCGGCACACAATTACTGGTGCATCCCTGCCGATATGGAGGAATGTGCCAGTAATAGTAAATCTGCCCCATCATCTTCTACTCCCTATTATCCAACCTGGCAAGTATAGCTCTGGATGTGCTCCCCCTTGGTCATGCCAGATTTGAGGTTGTTCATCCACACAGAAGTTACATCTGCAGATTATACATAATCAGGTCTTGGCTGTTTGCAGTTTTTACAATTTAATAAGTACGATTCAGACTTATTCACTAGAGGTTTCATGTTGGCATACTGGTTATTTAGATCTTTCTATCACACAAACACAGGGTTTTTTGAAATTGTTCATGTTGGGCAAAAAGAAAGCCTTAATAAAAATATCCTGCTACGGTCACATGCAACAGAAAAGGAAGCATAAAATCAGGTGAAAAACATTTTAGGGGTGTTCTGATCTTTTATTCCAATATGTATTTCATTATTGTTTTCAGAGGTGGCTATACAGCGTGTTTGCTGTGTTATATTGTCCATGTGATTGCAAGTGAACAAAATAAAAACGGTAAAACCTGTGCTGGCGAATAGGAAGTATTTTTTTTAGAGTCTTCTACGTTGTAGTAAATGGACTCACTAACAGTGCCCTGATGGGTTATGTACAGGGTCACTGGATTTATGCATTTCTACTGTGTTGGAAATGGGGGTTGCCCAAGTCTCAAAGGGGGTAGCATGGCATCAAGCGGGCAGGCCAAACTTCGAGGACATGTGAAGCATTCACGCAGTACCCTCAGTCAACACACCGGGCACACTACAAAAGAGGCAGGACACCAATTTGGGTTGGAAAATTAAGCAGTTTAGTATCTCCAACCTGCAAGGCAAAAAAAATGCATTAACAGTGTCATCATAACACGGCGCCAACTGGCACCCGAGCCAAGCACTTCAGAGGGGGATTATTTACAGGGGATAAAAAGGGTTGAGTCCAAAGTCCATGCTGTAATAAAAATGGTTGGTTAAATGAACATTAGACCTGGGGCCAATCTGGCGGGGCCAACTCAGGGTCTCATCCTTAGGGAAGCTGTAATTTCAAAATCCCACATTAACATACATACATTGCAGGCGTAATACGCTAATCCCCACCCCTGTAAGGGAATATCAACAGGTTATCACAGTATGCAATAAACAGGAACACCTGGAATAAATCCGCGAGGCTTGCTCATTAACATGGGGCATAAACCGGGGCCTGGAATAACTCATCAGGCCAGCATAGGGGCACCACTGCACTAAAAGGGGGACAAAAGCATACAATCACCCATCAGGTGTAAACCACAGTATACCTGGACCTCAATAACCTTAGTGTAGGCATAACATTAGCATATTCTCATCAACAGGGTAATCAGCCTACAATTCAAACTAGGCACGGAAGCGCACCACACCTTGACAGGAAACATGGAAATGCGGCGTTACCATAGGGCATTGAATGAGAATAAACATTTCAATACATATAGATCACTTCCTTAAATGTAAGACAGTTCATTAGCCGTTGGAATCTTTCCCATAGGGGTAAACACTGCCTCAGCAACAAAAGATACTCCTAAGATTGATCAGGCCGGTATCACCTTTAACCTGGGGCCTGAATGTTTAGCAACCCAGCAGTAACCTCAGGGGGGCAGAACACACCTGACTAGTCCCCTAGGCACAAAGTTACATCGCCCTGCCCTCTAAGCCTCCATAGCTCCCAGGGTGACCCTATGGGCTGGATATAGGTCCTAGGTCCCCCTACAACTGGCACAGTCTGTTGGGACCCAACGTTGCAGGTGCCCACTGGCAGACGGGGCACCTGGGAAGTTAGTCTGGTTCTTGGGGCGGGCACCGACCATATGCCCCGACACACCCCCAACCCACGATGTGGCTGAGTCCCCACTCACCGGTAGACCTGCGATGGGTAAAGGGGCTCCGGCTCCTCTGGATCCCCTTGGAGGTAAGGGCAGGCACCGGCAATGTGCCTCGAGGCCCTTGCCCCACAGAACTTGCGTCGTGGGACTCTCTCGGCTTCCCTGCGGGGCTTTGCCACACCACCCCCTGTCTCGTGCTCCTTGGCGGGGGGCTCTTTACTTCAATGCCGGCCCCTCGTCTGAGAGGGGGCCGGTCAGGGGAGGCCTGCGCGGCTCTGGCGCTCTTCTCGGGGCCTCCCTGCTCTTCACCCGCACAACGCAGATCTCCACAGCGGAGGGGCCAGGCACCTTCAGTGTGCCTCGCGGCCCCCTCCCTTCTGTCTCCTCAGTCCGGCACGGCGCTAGGCTCTCTTCCGCGAGGGGGGGTGGGGCAGGCACCGACCGTGTGCCTCGATGCCCCCTCCTCTCCCTCGACAACCGGGGCTTCACCTGGGTTCCCCCCTTTCCTCACGGGGACCCAGGGCTTCAGGACGCTCCTCTTCTCGGGCTGCCGGTCGGCAACCAATCCCTGCGCGGCCTCCAGGGGTCACGGCCGCGCAGGCCAATCCGCTCGCGGCGGTGGCGGGGGCGGGCCGATGACGCGGTCAGGCCCCCGTCACGTGATGCGGAACACAGCGGCCTCAGGGCCTGGCGCGGCCCTCTTTCCACCTCGGCGGCCCCCTCCTGACACCGGGGGTCGCTGCAACGATGCGCCGCCCAGCGGGGAAGGTCTCCTCACAGCGCCGGGTTGCGGCGGTGATTTTGGTGTCACAAGGGGTAGGCTCCCTTTTTAATTAATTATTTACTTCACGGGCAGTTCCAACCGGCGTGAGGCGTCAATAAGGGGTAGGCTCCCTTCTTAATTAATTAATTAAATGGCGGACAGCGCGCCAAAACGAGGGTAGGCTCCTCCAGCTCGATTCCCCTCACAGTGCTCTCAGGCCACACAGCGCGATTCCCTTCAGCAGATGACGCTATTTACAGCGCACTGCTCCTCCCTCTCAGCAGACAGAATAGAGGTAGTTCAGGGCTTCTAGGGACACGCAGCTCCTCCCAGTCCTTCTCTAGCGCTTCCAAATTATAGCGCTTCCCAGGCAGCAACAGTCTTGGAATTTTCAGCGCTTAGGTAGGCGAACTAGGGTTTCCAAGTAGGCTCCTCACAGAGGGAGGGGCGAACAGTTCCACAGCCAGCCCCAGGGGCACACTCCTCACCTCCTGGGGGGTTCAAGCCCACAGCATTCCTCCTCTTCTGGGCACCTTTTTCCCTCAGCGCTGGCGTAGTTCAAGGTCCCACGGCGTCAGGGACCTATGAAAAGTCCTCCCTTGTCAGGGGCCCATGGGGACAGCAGCGGGGGGGTTTATAGGGGTGCAGGGCCCAGCTCACAGGCCCATGTGGCGGTAGCACCTCACAGCAGGTCCCCCTCCCTTCCTTGTCCCAGCGCTGACAGACTCTCTGGTGACACTTCCCCCTATTTATACCCTCCTCCCAGGCAGTGCCAGGACCTTCTAGAATGTTGGCAAATCTGGCCTAATCTGGTTCTAGGGGAGGGGGTGAGCACCCTGGGTGCCAGGCTTTCCCTCCAAAAGCTGGGGGTAGCTGGGTAATATTAACTAGACCGCCAACCTAACGCAGTCAGATGGCACTACCCAGGGCCATGGCATCCATTTTAAAATCACAGTACATTTTAGTCAGGTACATTTTCAAAATGGGGGATATTTACAAGTGCTCACATTCTGACATGTAATTTTACATTTTCTACACGGTGTCTCACACCACTCATGGCCTATACAGGTTTAATCCCATGGGGGAGACAATCCAGATAAGGGGGTCAAAAGCGAAAAATTTGGGGGGAAAAAGGCCAAGTCCAACATACTGCAACACAGTTTTCCACATAATTATGGATTTGCCGGTCATGTCACACAATCTATGATGTGCTGCATATTTTGCCGTTTTAACCAAAAAAAATGCTTTTAACCTCAAATGTATCAAAAGTTGTGAAAAATGCTTCAATGTGTTTTACAACACAGAGGAAGGCCCTTTGCAAAGGTTACCTGGTCACCTTTCCGATGCTTATTGCTGTATTTAGATACTTATAAGGTAAAACCTTTGTCTTGAATGTAGAAAAATTGGCACAATAATTAAGTAATACAGCCTTAAAATTTGGCACAGTACAATAGAGGTCCATATTCTCAAGGAAGTGGTGGACAGAGGCGTAAGCCTTCTTGGCTTAACGCCTCTCTCTGCCACTTCGGAAAAGCGAGGATGCACCCTATTCTCATAATAGATGGAGATTTTAATACGAAAAGCCTTGGAATGAAACCAGATGAAGCGTTGCCCTCAGATAAAGCAGGAACGTTGATGAACAAATTCTTAAATATGCATAGACTAAAATCAATACAATCATGCTATGGTCTGAAATCGGCCTACAACAAAGACACACAGGGGCTATCTAAATCAACAATTTATTATATTTTCACTTGTGGTAGCCTCTATGGGCAAGTGACGGAATTTCAAAAGCTTCCTATACCGTCTAGTGGCCATCTCCCACTTACCATATCTATCACCCTACACACAGCCCGCCTTCAGACTATCATCTCCGTGGGTAAGACCAATGGAGAAGAAATCTATGCTTTGAAAAGGAAACTAAAGTGGACAAAAATAGACACAGCAGCCTTAACATGGTGGAAAAATAACTGGCCTGGAACTGCCAAAGATTTCACGACAGGTAATATTAATGAGAACTGGATTAAATTATCAACATTAGTATACCAACTTCTGCTCTACCAGAAATCTCACTAGTAGCCACAGAAGACATACCTGGATCGGCAGTGGTAAGGAACCCATTAAATATGGAGAAACCCCCCGAAGCACCCGTCGTAGGAAAACGCGTGACAACAATTTAAAAAAAACATTAGAAAGAATGGGGCACCATGCGCCCTAATGGGTTATCAGGAAATTGTTTAAAGAAGACAGTAATTTCTGCAGTAGCATACTCTACCAACATTATCTGGCAAATTCAACAATCCCAGAGACTTGGAAAGGATCTTTACTACAAGCTATCCACAAAAAGGGCAATACCGGGGACTCCTCAAACTACAGGTTGATAGCCCTTTTAGACATTGAAGAGAAAGGTTATGCTAGCCTCCTGCTACAAGACCTGCAGATCTGGGCTGATGAAAATGAAATCCTACCAAGTTGCCAAAATGGCTTTAGGTCAGGAGCGTCTACAATGGATAATATTTTAGCCCTTGCATACATGATAGAACAGACTACACAGAAAAAGTTGCTTCCTCTATTTGCATGTTTTGTGGACTACTCCGCGGCTTTCAATTGAGTCAATCGGAGTCTGCTGTGGCAGAAACTACAAGGTTGGGGGATACCAGAGATTCTTTTAAAGGCAATAATTAGCCTTTACACTGGAACTTGGGTACGGGTGAAAACTTCAATGAATTCAGCTACTAAAAAGATTCCAACAGACCGTGGTTTAAAACAAGGTTGTGTATTGGCACCTTTGCTTTTTAACCTATATACGGCAGACCTTGCTAAAACTATTCTTAATGCAAATCTTCTATCTCCGAAAATTGGCTCAAACAGATTATTTTTAATACAGTATGCAGATGATATGGTGCTATTAGATCATTCAAAAGTAGGCATGCAAAGAATATTGGAAGCACTAAATCTCTACAACAACAAGAATGACCTAGGAGCAAATGTAGGAAAAACAAAGGTAATTATATTCAGAAAGTATGCCAACAAACTCGGACAGCATTGGAGGTTGGGGAACTTGAAGATAACAACAGTGCCCAAATACAATTACTTAGGGGTTTGGCTGATGGGTAATGGGAAATCAACAGCTAACCTTGCTTCAGCCGAAACAAATGCCAAGGCAGTGACGTTCGCCTTGTGCAAGCTTAATGCTAAACTAAATAGCCCAACAACAAAATCCATTAGAAGAGTTATAGGAGCCAAGCTGCTTCCCTCAATTACACATGGCCAGTTAGCATTTCCTGCGGCTTTTGTTAATAGCCTCGAACATATCAACTGCCGAGCCTACAAGCGAATTTTCCAGTTCCCAGCGCATACACGAATCATCCTTGTGCGACTCGAATTTGGGTTGAACAAACAAAACTACGAGCATTGGGCAACGTTCGTGTGGTATTACCGAGGGGTTTGTGCGGCCCCTCCGAACACAATGAAATCAACCCTGAAAATGATCTTTCTGGAAGCCAATAATCCATGGAGCAACGGCCTGAAAACTGCCTGCACTGCATTACAGCTTGACATGACCAAACTGCAGAATCTGACCTATCAGCCTGGTACGCTAAAATCTATATTAAAAAAAAAGTTAGAGCATTATCCAGGGAAGAAGAAATAAAGGAGTTGAATCGTTCCAAAAGTAACATTGGGATACTTCTAAGCTCCTATTAAGATCGGTTATGGCAACCATGCCTCGACGCTGCATTAAACAAGATAATTTTAAAGCTAATCTTAACAGTGAGGCTTATGGCATTGCCAATAAAATATACCAACAGGCGCTGGAAATCTCTAGAGGTGATTACCACCTGCAGACTATGCCAACAGCATGAAGAATCCATGGTCCATTTGGTCTGCATATACCATTGCCTAATACATGCACGTCGCACTTTACTAAGGCCATTGTTTTTAAAATATGGGACACGTAATTGCAAGGATGCCATGAAACTCTTGTTTAGCCTGGAGACATCGATGGAATTGGCTAGGTTTGCCAAATTTGCACATAAAGTTAAAGAACGTTTAAGTAATGCACCTTGCACTTCAGAATTTCAAGACTGCACTTTGGGCATGCCCAGACTTTGATATATATGCTGTGACAAGCAGTATCTATTTTGCACTTTATCGGAATCTCTCTTCCAAAATAGGTCTTTTGAATGCCCTGAATTCTTAATTGACACATGGGTTTTAATGTTTTTAATATTTATGATCTGTATTTTTGGGATTTGTTTTACAGGGTGTAGTGCATCCAAATTTGTAGCAGTTAATGATGACTACTGTAGCAAGCAAGTTTTGTGTATATTTTATATGACACTTTTTGTAACAATTTTTGTTAATTGATACAATAAAATATATTCGATTCGATATGGTGCAGCCTCACGATGGTGCTAAGTTTCACAACTTAGCGCCAACGCAGGCACCCTTGCACCTGAGTGAAAGGGTGACTTCAAGCAGGGAGGTTTGTTTATGTACAGGAAGGTGTCCCTTCCTGCACATAAACAAACCTTAAATGTCAGTATGTAATTTACATATGTGCTGCTTCATGCACATGGAATGCCCACCGCAACACCTACTGCACGATCTTTTCACGCTAAAAGCAGCCTGAAGGGGGTCCTATTCACAAGGCAGCGTTAAGCCACTTAATGTGGCTTAACGCTGCCTTGTGAATAGGTGTAAGCCCCTATCGCCACAACAACGTCACTGAATATGCCCCAGAGTTTTTTTGTGACAAGCAATTTAGCAAATGCTGCCACATAAGGTCCTTCCTTACTGTGCAGTTCCAGTTGCCCTTCTTATATGTAATATCACTGTGATGAGTATTGGTGATTGATACTTTCTTAAATGTGCAATTGGGCGAGCCAGTTCCTAATGTATTGCGGCAATTTTAATAGCTATGATCAGAGGTCAGAGTAAATTTTATTCGATCAAAATAAATATACCATATAAATACAATAAAAGAAAAACATAAACAAATTGATATCCAAGAGTGCCTTTTGCAACATCTTATCAAAACAGTTCGTATAGAGCACTATCAAGCCTTGTCATACCGCTATTCATGACGTAACAACATATTTGAATTGAAATCGAGAGGAAAACGGAGGAGGGCAAAAAACCTCAACTAAAGGTCCACTATGTGCTCTTGCCAACCTGATTGTCACTTCCAATTATCAAAATGTACTAAGGGACACGCCAATAAGCAGGCTCACTGCAGATGTTGACTCATTGGAAGTACAGTTAAAGAATATTCAACATTGTATTTTACAATACATTATAAAAAACAATTCATAAAGAGCACTGTCTTGCCTTGTCATACCCCTGTCTGTGACGTCCAAATAGCTATGTTACATATTTGAATTGAAATCAAGTGGAAAGGGAGGACGGCAAAAACCTTAACTAAGGGTCTGCTAATTGTCACTTCCAATTATGAAAATGTACTAAGGGGCACGACAATAAGCCAGCGCACTGCAGATGTTGACTCCAAGAGGAGTGAGTACCAGGCTTGGCCACGGATACGACCCGTGCTACTAACATTACGTGGGGACCACAACACCGAGACCATGTACTCACACCTCAAGATGAGGAAACAAGTACCAGAAGCCACAACTATATGATGTAGAAGGGATAAAAAGGGAAACGAGGGGGCAAGTGACTAAGGATACTGGTAGTACTGTGTAATACAAGGAGTAGGTCTTAAAAACCATAGCCAAGCAGTTGGAGAAGGATAGAAAAAGAAAATTGTGCTATGGTTTAATCTCCTCTAAAGAGGAAATAAAAGAACCATAGGGTCACACATAAAAAAAAATCAAAACTGAAAATAATAGTGAGTGGAAATATAAGAGCTTTTTTAAAATTCTTTGAACGTTAAAATATGTAAACATAACAGTGTGTGACCCTTGTGCTAGCTATGATCGTCTGTATTACTCATAGCGAGCAAAGGTGAAAATTATCAAGGTGTAGATCACCATATGGGGGGAATGACTGTTGCTACAGTGTGGAGAAGTGGACTCTTTCTCAGCCTTACATGTTTGTGTTATTCTAAGACAAAAGGAGTCAGTTGGAAAAAAAACGAGGAGAATTGAAAACATTCCTCCTCGTTGCACCTCCCTATGCCGCCCCTGGGGAGGCGTAGCATTCTGACGCATTTCCAGGTTTACAATTTCTTGTAAATCTGGAAATGCAGCAGAAGCCATGCATGGGTGTTGCGTGGGAACACCCACAGCACACGCCCCTATCCATGCAAAGTGTTGCGTGCTAGGGGGCCATATTTGCACAGACACGACAGGCCACGCAGGGTGGCTTTGCGTGTTCTTGTAAATATAGGGCAGCAGGATGCATCACAAAAAGTGACAAACAGGCGGCACAAGGGGCATGTAAATAAGCCCCTGTGTAGTTTCGGACTAGCCCTGCCTGCTCTTCCACTTCCTTCCTGGTTCATAGTGTGCATTTGTTTAGCAGTGAGCAGTATCCTGCCCTAAAAAACCCACAAAGAAAGAAAAAGGTGCATGTCCACTGCTCATGTCACTAATTTCAGTTATTTCCCTTATGGCATCCTTTAGTTTATTCAACCCCGTCGGTGCCTGTTGCATATTGACATATTCATGGTCATATTTGTTTTTGAGTGTTTGTGTCACAGCAAATGCCAGTCTGGCTGAGTTTGTCTGGGTCTGATTTTTCCTGTATGTTTGATCCGAGTTTGTGCTTGAATGTGAATATTGGGTAATATGAGAGTAGGTCAGCGTGCTTAATGGTGGGTTTCTGCAAGTTACTGCATGGATGGTTCTTTGCGCATATATGAAAAAGTGCTTGTTAATAGTGTATCTATTTCTGTGTATGTGTAAAAGAGAATGGAGTAGAAAAGGGAGTGTGTTGGTTATGTAAAGCTTTGCGTGTCTTTTTGGGGACATGTGTGTTTGTGTGTGTGTGACAAAGAGAGACATTGTTCTGTGTATATGTGAGACTGATGTGGGTGTATGTGTGCATGTGAGAGCTGTATTGGTACGTCAATGTGTGTGTATGTGAGAGCGACAGCTTTGTGCAGGCGTGTGTGAGCATTGCCCTGTGTGTGTATGTGAGACAGGTGTGTGTGTATGTGTGTATGGGAGAGAGATATTGCTGTCTGCATGTGTGTGTATGGATGCGAGTGCACACTGTGCTGGCGTGTGTGCGCGCGCACATGCATATGTGTGTGTAATACACTGCCGTGTTATGTGTGGAAAGACGTAGGAGGAGGAAAAGCGGATCTAAAGATCGCAAAGTGGATACATTTTTGGAGAGACAGTGTTCGCAGAGAAGAGGAGAGAATCCCAAAGATGTCAGGCCTTTGTGGGACAGATGGAGGGAACGTTATCTGCTTCGGTTTCCATGGCAACACTACTGCGAGGACTGGCTCCTGCTCACGGAAGTCTCCAGAGATCTCCTCACTCCATCGTGTTGCATGTTAATGAGCGGACTCACCGTGGTAACAGCAGGAGAACAGAGCAGAGATCAGCAGCGAGGCGGGTGATTGGGTGCGTGCGCACCAAAGTGGATAACCAGGCTTCTACTCACCTCCCCACCTGCTGCCCTCACTGACGCTGCATGAGTGCAGCCATGCCACACCCATCTTAATCAGTCATTAATCGAAACACCTCCATAGCCCATCCCTCTCCATCAGGGCACAAGTCCTAAAAAAAGAAGTGAGATGACGCTGATGTCACGACAGGAAGTGTCGTCACGAAAGGTGGCTTGCACCATCAGACTCATTGCCTCCCCTCGCTCATCCCTTAGATGCGATTGCATCAGAGAAGCCAGCGCGTGAGCAGCGTTCTGAATGAGCTCCGATCTCGCCCCAGAGAGGCCAAAAAGTGAATGTGTGGCTCCATTTGCTCCAGTTATCGCGTTCCTGATAAAATAAGTGGGGGGACGCCGCCACCCGCGTGGTACCCCGACTCGAGCCCTGCTCTCCACAGCCCCTCACCACTGGCCCAACTCACTCAGCCAACACGCCCACCCCTATGTCCCCCAATACACCTATTCAACAGCCCTCCCAATCTCTCTATGCCGATGCCAATCCCTCACACGTGCGCACATTGGATGCATCATCTGTTTCCCACGTGACCCATTCATTCAAATCGTGCACACATTTGTAATCCGTTAATTTCAATCAATGTATCCATCCAGCACATCAATGATTCATCTAAACATTTATTCAGTTGAATGGAAGAAAGTGCACATGCTGCAGGATTTAAAATCTTATATTAATCAAATGTTTAAGAAAAATGTTGGGTATTGCTCATTCAACCAGTGATGTTCTATGAGGTTGAAAGTAAGCCCTATATCAAAAAGCGCAGTTAAAGCTTAATTCCTTTAGTAAAGGGGTCTCCAACCTTTCCTGCAACAAGAGCTACTTACGTTCAATGACAATTATCCAGACCTACTAAGTAAATACTTTTATTAGTGTTGTAATAGTGACAACATCAGCAAGATTACAATAGTGGCCACCCTATGAAACATTATCAGCAATGATCAGCTCTGTGCATCAAGGAGGCTTGCCACTAGTAATGTAAAAAAAAAAAACCTTTGTCAATCTGATCTGAAATGCCTTTACTTAGGTAATATAGATGCAATTCGCATGGCACCAAAGTATTATTAGTAATACAGTTTCTCCAGCACCACATGATTCATCATTCAAATATTAGCTTTAAAAATATTTTGGAAATTCAAGCATTTTTCTCCAAACATCAATTTATGCGTTCTGAAACTGCACCCATTTTTGTCTCAAATACACACTTTTGAATTTTGTCTTAAATATATTCAGCTCAGTACAAGCATCTAAATTAGTAGTATGGGCAGCTCACAGGAAAACCTCCAGTAGCTCACGAGCTACTGGTTGGAGAAGCCTGCTCTAATACAACCGCCTTCAGTAGAGTCCCTGAATACTTTAGCATTTTCTATTTGGCAGGACTTTGCGCTAAACAACATAGGCGTAAGGAATGAAGTGGAAAAGGATCTAGATCACAAGGGTCTTTTGAATGAGAGGCATGCTCATATGACTGACTTTAAGGACAGCGACACCACAAAGATAGCTGAAGAAAATATCTGGTAGGGCATTAGCTGACAGGGGAAGATAAAAGGCTGGTCAACTTTTGACATCAGATATCAAACGTCTGGTTTAAGCACTTTCACTCAAAACATGCGTCTTGAAAACTCGTTTTCAACAAAAAAGATTTACTTGATTGCACCTGGAAATGGAAGTTCCCAAAGAACTGGTGGAACACATGTTGACTGTGTTATTTAAGCACAGAGATACCTGTGATCTTAGATTATCCCAGGTTTCACTCACTTATCAGTTCGATATCTTTGTAAGCGATTGAACGATTTTATCGACTTCAAATACCATAATGCAACGAGAAGCTCCTCCCAGAAAGATGAGGCCGGCATGCATTGGGACGCATCTGATTGATTTGGTGTGGGTCTTGACCTGATGAAGATTGGCAATCACCCAGGAACACTGTTCAGGTAGGCACACAAATACTAGCATTGGCTTTGCAAACTGAATGTGAACACTTCCTTGCTTGTGACTTCTTCAAAATATTATAAATCGGTATTACCATAATACAGTGTGGAATTTATGCTGACTTGCCTGTAGTCTGCTACTTTCCCGTTCACTATTTTTATCTTCGTGGTTGCTGCATTTAGTATTTGTTACCATGCCTACCACCACCATTCTATATCTTAGAATTTTGGGTCAGGAGGATGACACATTTTACCGGTCGGGCCGTTTGCAACCAGTAAAATGCATTTTCCTATGTAACAACCCAATTTTGTGAGTTAGTAACCTATTACCGACTCGCAAAATAGGCTTTCTGAGTCGCTTTTAAGGATGAATATTAATGAGGCAGATCCCTTGCAACCCATTTGGGAATCGCAAACAGTGTCTGAGAAGCTGTTGTACATCAGGTTTTGCGACTTGCAAATTTCGAATCACTAAAAATCGCAATTTGGCCAGGTATGTGCAATTGTCCAACAGAGGTTCATTCAGTACTATACATCAGATTCCTGATGGATGCTGCAATAACAGTTTTCTTGTACCCTTAGTGGTTTTAACCACATGGCGAAGTTTACATTGCTTTACCATAAATAAATAGCATTCTTAGTCCTAGATCAAAGCTTTACACTTTCTATTATGGTTTGAAAGTTTTGAAATTGGTTAAAAAGGCCAGAGTGTAATAAAGGAATTTGTAAAGCACGCTCCCCCCCCTGGAGATGAATAACAGGTGTTTTGTGTTACCCAGATTATGGTATTCATTTTATTTACAGCAGAAGGATTATAAACTGAGAGGACCTACTAGGATTTGAACCTGTGACCATGAGTTCAAACACATATTATTGGAGTGAATGCATTAGTCCCCTGGGTCACCATACCCAACCAGGGATATCATTCGGGTATATCTGTAGTGTCCCGGAACATTATAAAGGTCTAATGCTACGGTCATAGTTTTTCATTGTATTTCCTTGTGTAGGTGAGCCGTTGGATATGGATGATTTAGGTTCACAAATGCAAAAAGGGCCCTTTTGATTGAAAATGAAGGATGAGCGTTAGGCAAATGCCACATTTTCATTGCTAACTGTTAAATTGGGTGACTTATGGGGCCAAATGTACTAAAATGCACTTGTTTAGGATCTGCTTTTTCTTGGTAGGACAGGCATATCTTTTTATGTGCTGAATTCTCCGCCTTCTGCAGAGTCTCCACAGTCGTAAACTCATAACTAACTCATGATTAACTTGTATTTTGTGAATACCCCAAAAATGTAAACTTTCACAATAGTGTAAGTTTTCCTCTATGAATCATGTCCTTGGTATATAGCCTCTTTTTCCACCTATGCCAACCATCGAATGTACAAGAGTCTCAGACCTGGCATCTCCAGTGCAGTGGAAGTATTTTAGCAATGCATTAGAGAAGTACACTCAGGACTTGAGTGCATAGTAAACACGAGGGATGATATTCTACTGTATGTGGCCACCATTAAAAAACATCATGTTGAACTTCGGCCCTTCTAAACCGAATTAAGGACAGTAAGCTCTTACTCAATAAGGGAAAGCGTAAGTTCCTGCACAGGGAGAGAATTATTGGGTACTGATTCACCACCGGAATAGTGGACCCTGCCGAAAAGAAAGCTTAACCCCTTCAATGCTCATGACGAGCTCAGCTCGTCATGAGGCACGGTTGAGCTGTGCTCAGGACGAGCTGAGCTCGTCATGAACAATGGGAATGAAGGGAATGGAGCACAGGAGGAAAATCTCTCAAGCACCCAAGGTGTTAAGGCATTAAAAGAGCCAAGCCCCCCCCCCACATTTTTTAGGAATAATAACATCACACTGGGAAGTTTATTCGGAACCTTTATACCGTAACCAAGCTCCTGAGGGTCTGCCTGAAGGCAGACACTCTGGATATCATCAGTTGATCAAGAGTCACTTTTCCAGAAAATCAAGATTTGGTCATTTGCCAAAAATGCCATGGGGTTACCAAAGTGGAATATATATACTCTCCTATTAGGAAGGAAGTGATTGCAATACTCTATGGTTGCCAACACTTCTATAAATATCTTTATGGCAGTCACTTCTGAGTATGTACTGATCACTATGACCCAAAATATACTTTTTAGCAGATCAGCGTCCAAACTACTCCCACATATAGAGAAATGGATTCTCCAAACACAAGAGTATTCCTTTGATGTTGGATACAAACCCGGACAAGGAAACCCGGTTGACTATCTCTTGCAACATCTGAGTGATGCTACCAAAGATGAGAAAGAACAGGTCACCAAAATGGAATATGGGTGACTTGTCATCATCCCTTTTAGACCCAAGCCACAGGCGCTTCAAGAAATCATGACTTATGAATGTCTTAGCTAGTTAAGCAGGCTGGGACAACTGGTGGTTGAATACCTCTTGAACAGTTTATCATATTGGAATACTGAGCTCAAAATCCAACTGCAGGTGTTGCTTAACATTTGATACAGTAGCAAATGAGGAAAACCTGCTGTGAAGGAGCTGTATTTTAGGCCCAAAGTCATTGACACCCAGGACATCAAGATATTGTCAACCTGAAAATTCATATCAGGCAGAAGGTATGGCTGCCTGACACTGATAAACAGGTCGAGGAGATGATGGCCTGGTAACTTGAATGGCAGGCGAAAGCATCTCCAGAACCTTCTGCTCCTATTTTGTTCAGAAGACCCTTGCTGCTCCTTGGGTGCACCTCAGAACAGAGTTTGCAAGTCAGCATGATGGGCAACATCTTTTGGGTGTGGTACATGACTGCAGAAAGTATCAGGTAATCAAAATCGTCAGACTGTCAGATACACGCCAGCTGCTGAAATAATATAAAAAACTGAAAATCTGATAGCCATGCATGGGCCATGTATGGACTTCTAAAAGAGAACAGACAACAGGCCTCCATTGCAGGTGCGGGATTTTGTCACATACCTTAGGTCTTTCAATATCGCATAAAAGAAGGCGATGCAGATATGGACTCAGTAAATGGATGAGGCAGAATGTTTCCTTAGCACGCTTAATGAAGTCATCTAGATTACT
Source organism: Lissotriton vulgaris (assembly GCF_964263255.1). Classification (NCBI taxonomy): domain Eukaryota; kingdom Metazoa; phylum Chordata; class Amphibia; order Caudata; family Salamandridae; genus Lissotriton; species Lissotriton vulgaris. The sequence continues at coordinate 745,444,049 of NC_141693.1, read as the reverse complement.
GAAATGGAGAATGACCAGTGGAGCTGGTGGGGTGGGGGGGGGGGCACTTATTTTTGGGGACTGGCATTTATTATGCCGTACCAGGTATTTACCGAGTTCTAGAGAGGGAAGAACACACATCAGAAAGATGGAGAAAGAAAAAAACAGCAAGAACAGAGTGTTTGCTCACAACCAACCACCAACTTTTTGCTGATGGGTATGGCTCTGAAAGGGCACTGGAGCCTGCTGCCCAGGCCCCAGTGCCTGTGCTCTCTCCCTAAAACGGATACATATGAATTGGTAACCCCAATTTGCAATGACTTTAACCTCCTTCTTAAGTCCCTGGTAAATGGTACCCGTGGTACCCAGGGCATGGGTGATAAAGGGGTCACCAAGGCCTGAAGCACTGTTTGTGCCACCCTGAGTGACCCAAGTAAACTGATTACTGCAGTCCTGCCATTGCAGAGTGCAGAAGAAGTGCAAACTACTCAAACTCGACTATGCATTTACCATGTATAGCAAGGTTACTGCACTATTTTTAAAATATTCCAGTCACCCCTAAGAAAGTTTTCCTGAGCCAAGTAGGCAGGGTTCATTATTTTAAAGGTGAGGACATATAAGTGCAAGCTTATATGTCCCTATCATAGCCTTATCCATTCAGGGCTACTATAAGTGGTCAGTGGTCCTTAGGATAACATGGGCTGGCAACTAGGCACTGCTGAGATTGGCAGCTCCTTTATGGTGCCACTGAAATATGTCATGTTTGGTATCAAACAACTTACCTCATCAACCCTGACACAATTCTCGTGCCAAGGTCGATGTGGCATGCGCCCAGGTGGCTATCTTAGAGGATGCCCACCAGGTTGCCACAGCTTTTCCTGTGCTCTGTCTCTCAGCTTGCAGCTGCTGACTCCAAGACAGAGATCTGACTCCCTGCCAGGAGGTGTGACCTCTCCCTGGAGTCAGAAACAATGTCATGTATGGGAAGGAGGTCACACCTCCCTCCATGACAGGATGGCTAGTGAAGTGGTGCATCAAGGCGGTGAGCTTCAAAGCTTACACCACCAGTGATATACAACCAGACTGCCCCCCAAAGGAAGAAACAGCACCCCCTGCCCCCAGGAAGGTGGGAAAATTATATAGTAAGAAGTTGTACACTCCCTGAAGGCTAGACACACCTCTTGGGTGGGCTACCTAGTATGTACAGCTAAGAAAGGTTTCTGTCAGTTTTAAAAGAGGCAGAATAGAGGGCTCTGGGTAGAAAAAGTGACACATACCCCCGAATGTGGTCACCTCATGGGAGGATTAGCCGCTGGGGTAAGTAGCCCATTGGCCACTTGCACCCACACTCCTAACGCCACTAAATCTAGCATTTAAGGGCTACCTCTGACATCAGAACTTCAGTTCTGATCTGACTTGCAACAAAGGACGCAGAAAAGACAAGAGTCTGCGACAACAGGAGCTACACAAACCAAAGGCATTAGACTCCGCAGCATTCTTGAAACTGACTGACTGCAACGTGTCCCAGACCAAAGGCTCATTACCCCAGACAGAGCAACCTCTTAGGGAGCCAAAGGCGTCTCCAGACTCCCGTGGACTAATGGCACTAGGCCCCTGCACACGGCAGGTGAAAACAATGTACAGAAATCAAAAGAACCGCTGACCATCTCACCCTGTAAGGGATCGCCCAAATGTATATAGTCCAGTTCATTGTGTGAAACGTAGTCCTGACCTTCAGATAGCTTCTGGTGGCTGCAGTTTTCCCACAGACCTCCGTACATCGAAATAACCTTTTGCTGAGCTTACTGCTGCTAAGGCTTGTTGGTGGCTACCACCTTTGTTCAATGCTGCAACTCAAGGGAACACCACACCTTCTTCTGGCACCAGAAGTTGCCTCATTGTCCATATTTTGCAGCCGTTTCCTCACCAGCGCCGTGTAAGCGGTAAAACTAGTTCCCTCATGGCTCCCGCTTCAGCACCAAGGACAGCCAGGACAACACAGTGGCTGGGATTCCTAAGTCAGGTAAAATCAAACAGGCTGTCGTGGCTTGGTCCTAAGACCCGCATCACCTCAGCCTACAGTGGGTTCCACGCAACTCGACCTGCAAATGACCGATTGCAACTAGTACATCCAGAACTCCGGTTATGCTTATCACATTGACTTTGTTTTTAAATCTAAATTTATATAAAAATCTGCTTAATTTTTATAAATTGGTGTAGGATTTCTTTTGATTTGTGTCAATTACTTATCGCCCATATTTGGTACTCTGAAATGCTTAACACATGCTCCTCTAGTAAAGCCTGACTTCTCTTTGCCACTCTACCCGGAAAGAGTTAAGGGTTTATTATTGTGAACCCAAGGGCAAACTTTGGGGGATTGTGAGAGTATTGCATAGTGAAGCTGTTAGACCTGTCACAGTAGCAGCTGGCAGGAAATGAAGGTGGAGGGGCAGGGGGTAGCGGTGTGATTGGTGCCGTGGATCGGTGCTAAGATAGTGACTAGTACCCTGGGCATGTTCCCCACAAGGCTGTGTAATGCAGGGTGCTGTGTAAGTAAAAGGTAGGTCATGTACTGGTAAGTTTTGCATGACCTAGTAGTGACACATTTTCAAATTCATTTTACACTACTATGAGGCCTACTCCTCTCCTACGTTTGCATTAAGAAATCCTTAATACACTTTTAAACTGTAATTCCAGATTAGAAAGGAGTGGCTGCATCATGTTTCATATCTTTGGAATGGTAATGAAAAATCCTCTTAACTGTAAAGTTGGATTTAATGTTACTGTTTTTGTAATGCCACTTTTAGAAAGTGGACATTTCTCTGCTCTTACTGGTCTGTGTGCCAGCAGCCTGCCTCAAATACATGTCTGGGATGGGAGACAGCTATAATTTGGGCATTTCCTTTATACAGCCAGAAACACGTGAAGGGTCAGTGTGACAGAGAATTCATCTGCATTCTGATAGGCAGGAAGAGATGGGGGAGCTGATACTTACACCTGAACAGGCAGTGTTTTGTTTCCCACACAAAGGGCTGATTATACCTTACTGATAGTCTGGAGCCAGGGCTGGGAAAAAGGGCCTGTGTGCACTTCAAAGGCCATTCTTTGAAGTCATCCCCACTTCAAAGACACCGCTGGGTATAAGTACTGGGGCTTTCACCCTATCAGGATTGCCACTCTGCATGACTGCTGATCTGGAAGAACTGCTTTACTGGTTTGCTGTGCTGCCTTGCTGCCTGCTGATCCCTGCCCTGCTGAGGGCAAGGACGGGACCCATCTGGCTTAAAACCAGAGTGACTCCAAGGGCTTGCTGGCTTGCCCCCTGTTCTGAAGTCTCAGGGCCATCCATCAAAGAGTATCTTTTACCCTGGAACAGCACCTGGACTCCGCCATCTGTAAGTGATGCTCTGGCAAGTGGTGCCAATTCAGTCCTACACCATTGAAAGGTTTTTTCTGCTAGGCAGATCCATCAAAACGACACATTGACGACTTTGTACCAATCAGAATGACGCATATCCCTTCGACACGACTGCTGCTTGACAACATCGCTTCAAAAGACTGTGCTGCTCGATGATGACGGACTGCGTGGCTTGATGCTGATACATCACCTGCATCATAAAGGAGTTCAACCACAAAGCTTGCATCGACTGCACTGATCGTATCTGACGCATTGCCTGCATCCATGGGATCAATGACAATGCCTTGCCTCCTCTGCTCCTCGCATCGAGTCTTCTACGTCACCACTTCCCCCATCCAAGGTACTTTTTCAGGGGTAGCTGCGTGAGCCCTATTGAGTTGAAAAAAATCATAACTCCAGTTCAACATATTGGATTTTTGTCATTTTGGTTTTGATTTACTCATAAAATTATTGTCTATTTTTCTAACCATAAGTGGAGTATTTTGTGGTGTTTTCATTGTGTTACTGTGTGATTGTTGCACAAAAACTTTACACATTGCCTCTTTCGATAAGCCAGACTTCTCTGTGCCAAGCTATCAGAAAGTGAGCACAGGTTATCTTTCAGCGTGTAACTAGCTAACTCTAACTAGAATTGTGGGTTCTGCTAGTATATGGTGCATTCTCTGACAACCAGAATCCCCATTTCTAACAGAAGCCTAACTAGCATCACTACATTATAGTCCACCTTCCTACAGGGAGAATTCAGGAACCTCCAAGAGCAAGAAAAAGAGGCCGCTCTGTAAGAGAGCTCCTCCGATCATGTCCAAATCCTGAAATTATCCTGCACACATAACCAAATATTTGTCCCCAAACTACAAATACCTGTATCGGAGGAAGCCAGGAACCTGTGGGCCTGTCCTACCCTGCTGAGCTCCATGCTGTGTTCGGGAAATCTGCTGAAACCTGGATGCCACACCACGAGAACAATATCCCGTGGTCCCGTACGCGATGATCTATCCGGCATGTCTGAGAATAACAGACGGTGGCAAGAGTAAGGTCTTTAATGAGCCCAAGGACGTGCTGAAGTATCTGCAGATAAAAACTCACAAACTCCATGTCGGAAGTCCCCCAGAGGCCAGAGGCGTGCAGGAAGAACAAGGGAATATCTCAGATGCTGAATGAAGCATGGCATCCTATAACCTGCTTGAGATGTTGAGATGGAGACCCTGGACTACTCCAAATACTTCTCTATATGGACTTAGATAAGTACTGGACAAGAAAGTTTGGGTTTAAACATTTGCTGTGTGGTAAAATGGGCAACACTTTCCACTTGCATTGCGCAGGTGCATGTGTCATGACTAAGGTATGTATCCTACAGCCCCAGATGACAACCCTTTATTGCTATTCGGTTATGTAGAATATATAATCCTTTTTTTTTTCTCGATCTCATGGGATTGGACGGACGACTCCCCGCGTGACACAGTCGCCGGGGCTTCGGCTGGTAACTTACACCACTTTGTGTGCACCACAGCCTTATTTTTTTTCATTATGGGAATGTTTAAGGGGGGCGGGACATTGTTATCAGTTTCATGGGAATTTCTTCGCTGTACTTGGGATGGCAAAGTGGGAGGTGGAAGATAGGGGTAAGAAAGTTGAAAATATGGTCAGAACAGGGAAGCTCGTTGATATGTACCTTGTGAGCTATGCATCCACAGGACATCACCTTGCAATAGCAGTCACACTTAGGTGGGACGGAAAGCAGATCTCAAGCCATGAGAAAACAGACGCTCTTGTAATGGAATGTACAAGGGCTAAACAACCCACAGAAGATTAGAAAAGTCCTTACGTATATGGATAGGCACAGCATAGATGTGGCCTGTCTTCAGGAGACCCACCTCACTAGTGTCACAGAGTGTAGAGTATGAAACAGTAGGGCCACATATAGAATAGCATCTTCCTACTCTACGTACGCCAGGGGTGTATTGCTTCTCATCAAACGTGGTTTACCATTTACGCCGCTCCACTCGCTTAAAGATGATCAGGGGAGGTATGTTATCATACAGGGTGACTTTAGAGACACGATTTTGACTATCATCACAGAATATGGTCCAAATGTAGATGACCCCTCCTTTTTTGCAAATATATGGTCCAAGCAGCGCACACTTCCTCCGTCAGCAACGCTATGGGGGAGGTGATTTTAATACTTGTATAGACCCTTTGTTGGATAGGTCTACATGTAACAATAGGTATGGGAAACAATCTGCGAAGATGTTTAAGGAAGGCATGGACGAATATGCTATGGTGGATGTATGGCAACTACGTCATCCTCACCATAGAGAAGGTACTTGTATTTCTACCACCCATAGCATATGGTCAAGAGTTGATTTCTAGATTGCCACCGCAGATGTAAGCGTGTGGACTACTGCCATACCACATATGCCCAAAGCCCTTTCAGACCATGCACCAATCAGGTTGGACCTTGCCATCCCCACCTACACCCGTGGCAGTTTACATGGCGCTTACAACCTAGCCCGATACAGGACCAAGTATTTAAAGCTGAATTACGGAAGGGTATTACTGACTACTTTGAGCATAATGCTGGCTCAGTGGATAGCGCAAAGGTGCTATGGGAGGCTTTTAAGGTAACGATTTGCGGCTTTTGTATTGGCACACATGCAGGTATACTCAAAGATATCCAACAACAGCTATGCATGGTTGAGGAGGACATAACACGGTTAGAGTCCGCATACACTATCACCCTAGATCCCAAACTTCTAGCTGACATTAGGGGGAAAACTGACACATACCAGGAGTGTACGGAGAGTAAAATTAAATATACCTCGCGTAAATACATGGCATGTGTTTATGGTGAGGGAGGAAGACCAGGTAAAACGCTTTCCAGTAAGATACAGCCCATACACAATACGACTTACATAACTCATTTAGTGGACACGCAGGGCACGCCCAAATATGACACCGCCTCTATTGTAAGTTGCTTCTCAGACTATTATACTCGTCTGTACCCTGCTGGGACAACCACATCTCCCATTGAGATGAACCAGTACCTTGATGACATAGCCTTGGCGTGGTTGTCTGACGCACATAGAGAATACTTTAGTCACCACATAACAGAAGATGAGCTGTGAGAAGCTATAAATTTACTCCCAAATAATAAAGCGACGGGCATGGATGGGTTGCCTGGGGAGTTTTACAAGGAATACAAGGACCTATTGATTCCCCACCGTGGGGCAATGTATGAGGAGGCCTATGAGAATGGCATATTGCCCCCTTCACTGCACGAGGCATTATTGAATACACTCCTTAAACCTCACAAAGATCCGGGTAAATGCGAGCCATATTGCCCTCTTTAATTGATTAACATGGACGTCAAAATATTGGCAAAAATCATCGCTCTTAGACTATAGCCATTGATGCAGATGTTGGTTTTGCCAGATCAGGCAGGTTTTATCCTGTCACGCTCCACAACACAAAACTTAAGGACCATATTTGCCATGTTCCATCGCTTAAACCCAGAATTACCAGATGCTGCAGCTTTGCTAGACACAGCGAAGGCATTCGATTCAGTTGAATGGCCTTACATGCTCACCGTTTTGTGCCACATGGGCTTCCCAGAGCCATTTTTAAGATGAATCACATTGTTATCCACAGAACATTGCGCGCTGCTCAGAATAAATGGCAATACCTCTGAACTCATTAACATACCCCGAGGGATATGACCGGGTTGCCCGCTATTCTGCCATCAATGAACTTCTTCCCCCAACTCTCAAAAACTCCTTATCTCACCGACCTCCAGCACCCTGGTTTTCCGAAGATCTTAAACGCATGAGATCGAGCTGTAAGACTTTTGATAGAAAATGGAGACACTCTTAATCTGCTTCCCGCAAAACAGCCTATAAGGAAGCCCTTAGGGACTACCATCACCATTGTAAAATGGCTAGAGCGGCCTATGTTTCGAATACAGTTACTAACGCCCAAATTGTCCCCGTATTCTCTTCTCGGTCGTGAAGAAACTTACTGGAGCAGAGGTAGTCCCTGCCCCTCCCGCTCTGGATGAGGCTCAATGTAACTCTGTTGCAAATTTCTTCATATCTAAAGTAGAGCGCATCTATGACTCATTAAATTCCTCTATGCCTAATGATACGCCCCTGCCTGACCCCACCCTGACTCCAGATGTTCCGCTCCTCACGAGAACGAAACTGGCTAATTGGTCACCGTTTGATGACGCCTCCTTTTCCCTCTGCCTTAATAGCATTAAGTCTGGATCCCCACGGGATCCAATACCTGCCAAGATCCTAAAACTACTTGAGAACTCAGCCCACGTCAAGTACTAATGTAACTTCCTAACTCTTCATTATCTGAGTCATTTGTCCCACAGGAGTGGAAGCATGCAATGATAATTCCTTTACTAAAAAAGGCTGGAGCAGACATCACCAACTTGTCTAACTTCAGACCAATCTCACTGCTTCCCATTCTATCAAAGATCCTGGAAAGGCACATTAACACTCAATTAACACATCTGGTGGAGAGCTCGGGTTTCTTACATCCGTCCCAATCAGGCTTTAGAGCGCATCATTCGACTGAAACCACTCTTCTAGGAGTTACCGAGAGCCTGCGACACTGTGTCGACTACGGAGAAACATTCGGCCTTATTCTTCTCGACTTAAGTGCGGCGTTCGACACTGTGTCTCATTCCATCCTCCTCGCAGCTCTCCGGTCCCTGGGAGTAGAAGGTGCAGCTCTCGCCTGGATAGCCTCTTTTTTAAAAGATCGCACTTTTCAGGTATTCTCCGCCTCTGCTTCTTCTACAACTTATCCCTCAGCGTATGGTGTTCCCCAGGGGTCAATACTCAGTCCCCTATTATTCAATATTTATATAAGACATCTAGCTACTATTGTGGAGGAGGCGGGTCTTACACTATACTCCTACGCAGACGACTCACAGATCATCTTTTCTCTCTCCAATAAAGAGTGTAATAACACCTCTGCTCTGAAAGAAGGTTTGATCCGTGTCTCTAAATGGATGAAGAGTAACTTCTTGAAGCTTAACGGTGACAAAACCGAGGTTGTAATACTGGGCAAAAATAAGGATCTCTGGGGCCCCCACCATTGGCCCACTGACATGGGACCTACTCCGCTACCAGTAACTGCAGTTCGCAACCTTGGGTTTCTCATCGACGAGAAACTTACAATGAGACAGCAGGCTGTAAAGGTGGCCTCCATCTGTTTTGCCACCTTGGGATGGCTACAGAAGATCCTGTGGATGTTGCTCTTTCCACACGCAGAACGGTAGTCCAGGCGTTGGTTGTTTCCTGCCTGGACTACGGCAACGTCCTATACCTTGGATCTGACCAAACAACCATAAAAAAACTCCAGGTTGTGCAGAACGCTGCTGCCCGTCTACTCTGCAACGTTCCCAGAAGATCATCTGCTACTACAGCACTTCGTGACCTTCACTGGCTTAAAATCTCTAACGGAATCAAATTTAAAGCCTTGTGTCACATTTTTAAAATCAAACACGGCTCTGCCCCAAGATACCTTCAGGACCTTATTCAGGCCTATAAACCCAGTCGAACCCTAAGATCATCACTTCACGGTGACTTCTCTGTCCCCAGATTTAGACTGGTAAAAATGGGAGGCCGTTCTTTCTCCCACTTAGGTCCTAAACTCTGGAATACTCTTCCTGTGTCCCTAAAGACAGAATCCAATCTTTTTCGTTTCCAAAAGGGACTTAAAACTTGGCACTTCCAACAGTAATATGTAGCCCTAAAAAATCAGGAAAATCAGCGCGTCAGTTTTTCTTCTTCAGTCTGTCCCGGAGCGCCGGGAAACCCACTGCGGGTAGCTGCGCGCTTTAGAAGTTCAAATAAATAAAATAAATAAATAAAATAAATATCACCACTCCTATTTACACTGTCACTAGAGTCAATGGCGTATAAGATATGACAAGGACACGCAGATACAGCATTACAATTCCAACTAAGGCCTGTTAGTATATCGCATTATGCGGATGATATGGTCCTATACACCAGGTACCCGGAAACTAATTTAAATATACTTATTTGCGAATGTATTAGGTTTGAATGTTTTTCTGACTTTAGTATCAATTGGGGGAAATCAGGAGTCTTCCCGCTCACCCCTGCGACGACTAAGTCGGTATTTGACTACCCGCTGCAGTGGCAGAATGACCCAGTCAAAATATTTAGGTGTCTGGATACATAAAGATCCTGAGCTCGTAATACGTGAAAACTATGGCAAAGCAATAACCAAAGTAGGAGATCAAATAGATAGATGGATCCCGCTGCCCCTCTCCCTCGCTGATAGAATTGCACCACAGAAAATGGTGGTACTACCAAGGTTTCTCTATTTATTCCTGAATATACCTATATGGCTTCCACAGGCACTGTTCACCAAATTATGCATGGCTATGCTCAGGCTGGCATGGGTGGGAAAACACACAAGGGTGGGGTGGAAGGAACTAACAAAAACCTACATTCAATCAATCAATCAATCAATCAAAGCATTTATATAGCGCACTACTCACCCGGAGGGTCTCAAAGTGCTTGGGACGGAGGGGGGGGGGGGGGGGGGGGGTCCGCTACTGCTCGAACAGCCAGGTCTTGAGCTGCTTCCTGAAGGTGAGGTGGTCTTGGGTCAGGCGGAGGTGGGTCGGGAGGGAGTTCCAGGTCTTGGCGGGCAGGTAGGAGAAGGACCTTCCTCCAGTGGTGGCTCTTCGGATGCTGGGGAAGGCGGCAAGGGCGTGGTTGGTCGATCGAAGCTAGCGTGTGGGGTTGTAGAAGTTGAGGCGGCTGTTGAGGTATCTTGGGCCTTGGTTGTGTAGGGCTTTGTGTGCGTGGGTGAGGAGACGGAAGGTGATTCTCTTGTTGACCGGGAGCCAGTGGTCTCTCAGGTGTCCGGAAATGTGGCTGTGTCGGGGGATGTCGAGGATGAGTCTTGCTGAGGCGTTCTGGATCCGCTGGAGTCTCCTCTGGAGTTTGGTGGTGGTTCCGGCGTAGAGGGAGTTGCCGTATTCCAGGCGGCTGGTGACGAGGGCCTTTGGAGCACCAGACATCCAACTATACTACTACTGGGCACAGGCCCAACACGCCCACTACTGGTTACACCCGCACAGGCACATACCACATATAGCAGTGGAATACGAAAGTATGCACCCAACTCCCCTACTTACCCTTATATTGTCACCTAGACAGTATGCCTCAAAGTCGAAGATACACCCAGCAGTCTGCACCCCGAGAGCATGGTACACACTGCAAAACGTTCACATAAACTCCCCACGTATGCACCAGCACTGCCTTTGTGTTATCACCCACAACTTACGGTAACACAGGAACGCAAAATGATACAGGAACTGCATGAGATAGGACTCCATACTATGGGGGATGTCTTCCCAAATGGAAAGTGTATAACACAGCAGTTGCAGCGTTATACACACATCATGCCCCCCTAACATTATTTGCATACTTGTGACTGCAGATGGAGGTCAGAGCTCTATATCCCTCGTTTCCGGACAAACCACTAACGTAATATGCAATACAGGTCCTATTGACATCCACTACGAGCCAGGGTTTAGCTACAAATCTTTACAATACGTCTCAGCACGAAAAATTCCTCAACTTGGACAGGCCACGTGCTAGATGGGCAACAACACTGGATGCTGTCATTACCACAGAAGATTGGCACTATAGTTGCATGCAGTTGCAATTACTTACGTCTAATTGCAACCTGAAAATTATACATTTTAAGTTTATTCACCAGGTATATTATTTACCTATGCAGCTGCATAATTATGGATTAAGAGAGGATGACCGTTGTCACAGGTGTAACGCTCCAAATGCAGACTTCTTACGCATGGCCTGGGCGTGGCCCAAATTGCTACCCTATTGGCTGGAAGTAACTAATACCCTCACTCACACACTGTCTGAACATATTTCTAATGCACCTCTGGTGTGCATTTTGGGCATTTATAAGATTAAACTGGCACATAGGCACAAATTTTTGGCGGTGGCAATACTGCTGGCTAAGTGACGAATAGCAATGAAATGGGGCAGCAAGCAGGTACCGAAATGTAAGGATTGGATTATAGATATGAAGTATTGTAAAACACAGTTAGAAACGAATGCGAAGGAGCTGCCACAAGCCTCTCGCCCAAGGGATTTCTGGGATCTGTTGGAACAATACCTTAGCTCCACACAGGCGGAAGACTGACTGTACACATCAGGAAATACATTGCTACTGTACCATACACGCGGTTGAATCCCATTAAGCTTTATTAGCTGAGGACTATGTGGGTCTGATGTACTGAATGTCATATTGTGTTTTTTTTTCAATTCCTTATTCGGTTTATGTTGTGATCTGCCAATCCTCTCTGTATGTTTCCCGATGTGGTAAAGTAACCTAACAGACAACAAGGGTGATGCGCTGTGTACATGTCAACAGGATTCTGCAAATGTACAATATTTTAATGTATGTTTGTCTAAAATGTAAACACTGTACTTTTTTGGGTGACCAAGAAAATAAAATAATGAAAAAAATAACAATAATAATAAACAGGTAGAAAAAAATAAATAATGGACTTGGTATTTGGTGCGCCGACGTCTAATTGCACCTTCCACCAGCTTCTGAGCAGAGCTTCAGGCACCAGCACTTCATTCTTCCACAAATCAAGCACTGAGAATAAGCTCTCTGTTGATTTCTATATGGAACACCCCACTTGAAACATCCAAGACCGGGTCTGTTAGCTTTTTGGACTAATGTGTCCACTGTAGGGACCTGTGTTTGACCTTTTGATCACAGGTTCAAATCCTGGTAGGTCCACTCAGCCTTTCATCCTACTGAGGTTGATACAATGAGTACTGCTGGGTAATAATAAACATCTGTTATTTATCTGCAAGATACCTGTAATGGTGAACCTGTGCTTTAGAAATGCACATTATATTTTATGTTATGTTAGAAGTAGCAGTGCTGTTTGGGTGCTATCCTGTAGGATGCCTTCCCACCACCCAATGCGGGTTTGTCAACGAGAGCCACATTGTGAGAAACTGGGTTATTGGTTGAGGGGGATGAAACCCCTCTCAAGCAACAACCACAATCCTTGTCAGGGTGAGCCACAAAAAGTCATTAAATTAACCTGTGCTTAACCCTCTGGTAGCTTGGCACAAAAGCAGTCAAGTTTAATTTAGAGGCAATGTGTAAAGAATTTATGAAGCACTCAAACAGTAATAAAGTGCAAAAAACAACACAGGCAAAAATCCCCCACCTATCTAGAAATGTAGAGTTCATTTTATTAAATATAGGAATACCTGAATGCCAAAAATCTAATCAGTAGAACCTGTGATATGCTGTTTCATGATCTTTGATAAAAGTAGAGGCAAAAAGGGCTAAGTTCCAAATGGGGTTATCTGGTAGAGCCCGACTGGGACAAAGCCATAAGTTCAAGCCAACCACGATGGAGCTTGAGCCAGGTACAGGACCAAGTTTAGCCCGCTGGCCAATGTATCTGGTTGTACTTGGACTGAGATGAGAGGTACTGTGTTGCACTGCGTCAATTTGCAACAATTCTGATGGAGCTGCCGATCAGGAGCTGCGCGGTGCTGTGATGCAAGGTCCTACACTGAGTTGCGTCACGCTGCATTGGTTCCGATAAGGCTGCTGATCAGGAACTGCGGGGTGCTGTGATGCAAGGTCATGTGTACAGATGCATTGCTTGGCGTTGGTTCAATGAGGCTGCCAATCAAGAGCTGTGTGGTGCTGCAAAGTGAAGTTGAGATGCGTGTTAGACGGGGACCCGGAGGGTCGGCCGAGCAAGGGGGAGAGGTCTCCTGGCGAGGGCCCTCTCCTGTAATCGTACGGACGAGCAACTTCCCCCCCACAGATGGACACCACACCAAGATAGGTTACGTACACTTTTATAGGTATTCTTAAGCAGGGTAACTTGAAGATACAGCAGGACCAGGGTACGATTCTAGTCTCTTTGGGGAAGGGGGTAGCGGGACAGTCTCAGTACCGGTCCGGTACAGGGGTAGCGGGTGTGGAGCTCACAATCCTCGAGTTGGAGGGTTCGCAAGGAGGGGCCGCGGCAGCGCCAGCAGGCCTTCAAGATGGTTCACGAAGAGGACGAGCCGCGGCAGCGCCAGCAGGCCTTCAAGATGGTTCACGAAGAGGACGAGCCGCGGCAGCGCCAGCAGGCCTTCAAGATGGTTCACGAAGAGGAGCCGCGGCAGCGCCAGCAGGCCTCCAAGGATGAGTTTGTCTCGGTGTCTCTCGACTCCAGGATACAACTCCCTTCCTGCTCTGGAGCTTCACCAGTTATAGGTCTGGCGCCCTTTGATGTCCGGACCCTCGCACTTGGAGGTCGGGGGGTCTGGGATGAGGGAGACCAGACACCCAGCAGGGGGGTGGAGCCAGCGCCCAGGGTGGCTGGTGGCGATCGAAACCTAGCGGAGGGGAGCCATCGACACTCCTTCTCCCATTGATCCGCCAAGTGGTCTCTTTACCCCCTGGGTGGATGGTGGTGCCTCGATGTCGGGGCTTGGCTGGGCCTGAGGCTGAGGTCGACCCGCGGCCACGAGGCCTGGTCGTGGCGGTCCAAGATGGCGGCTGGGCCGGAGACGGTGGTTCGGGAAGGGACCCGGGCCAGCCGAGAATGTTATGATCATGAGCCAATGTTCCGTCGGGGAAGAGCTGGGTGTTGACCCGGCGGGCTGCAGGGGTGGTTCTTGTCCGGGGAACAGGGGTAGCAGGGGTCCGCGACCCGCCATGCGGGGGGGGGGGTCGGGCATGCCACGAGGCCTGTCCAACATGCGTCCCCCCCCAGCTAAAGGCAGGGAGAGTCACCCATCCTCTTGGGTAATCTCCTCGCCGAGGCGGAAGAAGCGGGACAGGCCATCTGCGTTGGCGTGGTCTTGGCCTGGGCGATGCTCCACAGTGAAGTCCATCCCTTGCAGGGAGATGGACCAACGTAACAGCTTCGGATTCTCTCCCCGCATCTGCATCAGCCATTGCAGCGGTCGGTGGTCTGTTTGCACCCGGAAATGGGTACCGAAGAGATAGGGCCTGAGCTTCTTGAGGGCCCATACCACGGCGAAGGCCTCTCGCTCTATGGTGCTCCAGCGCTGTTCTCGGACCAGCAGGCGTCGGCTGATGAAGGCCACTGGCTGGTCAACTCCCTCGGTGTTGAGTTGGGAGAGGACGGCCCCAACGCCATGATCGGAGGCATCCGTCTGTTCTATGAATTCTCGGCTGTAGTCGGGGGCTTGGAGCACGGGGGCGGTGCACATGGCGAATTTGAGTTTCTCAAAGGCAGCCTGACACTCAGGAGTCCAGTGTACTTTCTGAGGGTTCTTTTTGGACGTGAGTTCTGTGAGGGGCCCCACAATGCTGCCAAAGTCTTTTACGAAGCGCCTGTAGTATCCGGTGAGCCCCAGGAAGGCTCGGACCTCTGTTTGGGTTACCGGGGGCTCCCACGCCTGAATGGCGGCGATCTTGAGTTGGAGGGGGGCCACCAGGCCACTTCCCACCTGGTGCCCCAGGTAGGTCCCGGACCCTTGGCCGATTTGGCACTTGCTGGCCTTGATTGTTAGCCCTGCCCGCCGGAGGGCGTTCAGGACCTCCCGGAGGTGTTGGAGGTGTTCTGCCCATTGGCAGCTGTACACGGCAATATCGTCCAGATAGGCGGCGCTGAACTCCTCCAGTCCCGCCAAGACTTTGTTTACGAGCCTCTGGAAGGTGGCGGGTGCGTTTTTCATTCCGAAGGGCATCACTTTGAAGTGGTAGTGGCCATCCGGGGTGGAGAAGGCGGATCGCTCCTGGGCACCGGGGGTGAGGCCGATCTGCCAATAGCCCGCTGTCAAATCAAAGATGCTCAGGTAGCGGGCGGCCCCCATGCGGTCGATCAGTTCATCCGCTCGGGGAATGGGGTGAGCGTCTGTCCTGGTGACGGCATTCAGACCCCAATAGTCCACGCAAAACCTGAGCTCTGGGGGGACGCCAGGGGCGGCGGCCTTGGGGACCAGCACGACTGGGCTGGCCCAGGGACTGTCGGAGGGCTCGATCACTCCTAGAGCCAGCTTCTTGGATACCTCCAACTGGATGCAGGCGCGTACTCGATCAGGTACCCTGTACACCCTGTGCCGGATAGGGGGGTTATCTCCGGTGTCGACAGCGTGGAGGCACCAGGGGGTGACCCCAGGGATGAGGGAGAATAGGTCGGCAAATTGTTGTAGCAAGTCTTGGCAGTCTTAGCGTTGCGCTGGGGACAAGGCATCGGAGAGGTGGACTCCTTCCACGGAGCCGTCTTTTTCGAGGTTCCTCAGGAGGTCGGGGAGGGGCTCGGAGTCCTCTTCAGCCCCACTGTCGGTAGCCATCAGGAGGCTAAGTTCGGAGCGTACAAAGTGTGGCTTAAGTCTGTTGGCGTGGAGGACATGGAGAGGGTTCCAGGGGGACTCCAGGTCCACCAGGTAGGTGACGGG
Source organism: Lissotriton vulgaris (assembly GCF_964263255.1). NCBI lineage: Eukaryota > Metazoa > Chordata > Amphibia > Caudata > Salamandridae > Lissotriton > Lissotriton vulgaris. The sequence continues at coordinate 745,428,167 of NC_141693.1, read as the reverse complement.
GCCCTTGCGCTCCACCACCTTGAAGGGTCCCATCCATTTGTCCTGGAGGGCGCAAGGTTCGACCGGGGACATAACCCATACCTGTTGTCCTGGCTCGAACTCGATGGACGAGGCAGTTTGATCATACCAGCGCTTCATGTCTTCTTGGCTGGCCTCGAGGTTGGCCTTGGCGAGTGCCCTGAACCGCCGGGTCTGGTTCCGGAGGGTCAAGAGGTACTTGTACACATCAGGGGGAGTCTTCTGAGGGGTCACCTCCCACCCTTCTTTGACCAGGCTGAGGGGGCCCCGGACGGGGTGCCCATACAGGAGCTCGAAAGGACTGAAACCCAGGGATTTCTGGGGGACCTCCCTGTAGGCAAACAGGAGGCAGGGGAGCAGCACGTCCCATTGGCGGCGTAGGGGCTCTTCCAGGCCCATGATCATCCCCTTGAAAGTGCGATTGAATCGTTCTACTAGTCCGTTTCCTTGCGGGTGATAGGGGGTCGTAAATTTGTAGGTGACCCCGCACTGTTGCCATAGGGACTTCATGTACCTGGAGATAAAGTTTGTGCCCCGATCACTGACGACCTCTCGGGGGAAGCCCACCCGCGAGAAGATCCCCATCAAGGCTCGGCCCACCACGGGCGCTGTCACGGTCCGGAGAGGGATGGCTTCGGGATAGCGGGTGGCATGGTCCACCAGGACAAGTATGGACCGGTGACCTTGTGCTGTCCGGGGCTCCAGGGGTCCCACAATGTCGATTCCCACCCGCTCAAAGGGAGTGGTGACGATGGGAAAGGGTTGCAGGGGGACTTTTAGTTTCCGGCCGCTCTTCCCGCTGGCCTGGCAGGTGGGGCAGGCCCGGCAGTGGTTCATTACATCGTTCCGCATTTTTGGCCAATGGAAATGGGTCACCAGGCGGCTGTATGTCTTGTCCTGCCCCAGGTGCCCGGCAAGAGGCACATCGTGTGCCAGGTTCAGGAGGAAGTCTCTGAATCGGAGGGGGACTACCAGCACCCGGCTGGCTCCCAGTTCGGCAATCTTTTGCTCACTGTAGAGCAGCCCGTTGTCCCAGTAGATCCAGTGGGCCCCTGAGGCATCTCCTGCGCTCTGGGCGATGGCTTGCTGTCGGAGCCCCTCGAGGGAGGGACACGCCCTTTGTTCTTGGCGGAACTGTTCCTGAGTGGGGCCACCTTCTTGGCGCCACTCGGCCAGCTCCGGGAGGTCTTGGAGTGGGTCAGGTTCTTCGTTGTTGAGCCCTGGAGGACCAGGCTCAGGTGTGGTCTCTTCTGCGACGATCGGCGGAGGAGGTTCGGGCCACTCTGGTTCCTCCGTGAAGGGGATGGCGCGAGCGGCCATGGATTGGGTCGTTGCACAGACCCATTCAGGGAGGCCAAGCATCCCCAGGTGCTCTCTTTGCTCAACGGCTGCCCAAGGGGAGCTCTCGAGATCGTTCCCCAGGAGGCAGTCCATGGGGGCATCGTCTCAGACGGTCACTTTCAGCATGCCCGACAGCCCCCCCCCCACTCGAAGGGGACGCGGGCCATCTGGCACAGGCTTTCGGAGTTGTCCGCAGACCGCACTGGACAAAGTACATTGGGTAGGATTTGATCGGGGGTCACCAGATGGCAGCGGACTGCGGTCACACTGGCCCCTGTGTCACGGAGGGCTTCAGCCCAACGTCCATTGATGGTGACCCACTGGCTGTATTTCTGCGTGTTGGCGGGGATGGGGGCCCGCGGGACCATGTCCCTTTCCCCTAGACAGACCAGGGACATGGCGGCAGGTTCCCACTCGGGCTGGTACTGTTCACACTCTTCGGCTTCTTCGTCGCCCTGCTCCTCTCCTAGGGTGACGGCGGAGATCTGGCGGTTCACTGGACTCTGGTTTCTCGGGCAGTTTGGATCATTGGCGTAGTGGCCGGGTTGCTGGCATTTGTGGCAGACAACGTTGGAGCGGAATCCTGGTCGCGTCGGAGGGCTTCTTCTTCCGGCCGGGGGTGGGGGGTTGCTAGTGGGGGGCACCGTGACGGTGTCCAGGCCCCGACCCTGGCCTCCTCCTCCTCCCCCCCGTGGGCGGTGGGGCCCTTGGGAGGCTCTGTTCTGTTCGCCTGGCCAACTCCGAGGGACCCGTGTGCTCTCCCATCGATCTGCTTCGATGGCGAGTTTCCGAGGTTCGGTCAGCTTGCTATCGAGGAGATGCTGCTTAGTTCCACTAAACAATTATTGGAGAGGTGCTCCCACACAATAAGGTCAAATAATTGCTCGTAGGTGGTGACCTGGCTGCCTTTGATCCATCCCTCGAAGGCTCGGCTAAAAAAGTTCACCTACTCCACCCAGGTGGTACCGGGGATTCTCTTACAGTCTCGAAATCGCTGCCGGTACATCTCGGGCGTGAGCCCATAGCGAGTGAGAAGGGCGGCCTTCATGTGTTCGTAGGATGTCATCTCGTGGTCGGGGAGTTGTAGCAGGGCATCTATTCCTTCGTTGACGAATCTTCCCCATAACACGGCTCCCCAGTCTCTTCGCGGGATTCGGTGGGAGATCATGGCTACCTCGTAGGCCTTAAACCATTGCTGGATATCGTCGTTCCGGTAGTATTCTCGGACGATGTCCTTGGGAATGTGGACCTTGGGGTCCGCAGGGGGAGCGGAGCTCTGGTTCTCGGGGACGCCGAGGTCTTTGTTTTGTCGTCGAATTTCTAGCTCTTTTAAATTGCGCTCATGCTCGTACGCTAGACTCTTTTCTTCCAGCTCCCTCTGGCTCTTTTTCTCTTCTCGTTCTTCCCGGAGCCGTAAGTGTTCGAGTGTTATCTTTTGTTCTGCCAGTTTTATTTCTCCATCTAAGCGGAGTCGAGCCAGCTCCAACTCGTGGAGCCGGCTTTTCTCCCGTTCTCGGGCCTCTTCGGACGAGAGGCCCGCTCTTCTTTCTTCTACGGGGGTGGTAACTGTTTCTGTGGTCTCAATGCTTTCATTTTGGGGTGGGGACGCTTCCGTCTGCACCCAAGACTCCAAGGCGTGCTTGAGGTCATCTTTGGTGCTCAGTCCCGTGGTAGCGATGCCCAAATCTATGCAGAATTGTTTTAGTTCTTTGTGGCTGTATTCTTCCAGCTGTTCCATCTGAAATTTTTCGGTTGTTCCACTCTCTTTTGTCGTCATTGCTGCTGTGTGTCGTGGGGCGAGTTACTCTCTGTACGATTATGCGTCGGCTCGGATCGCGCCGCTGGCCACCAATGTTAGACGGGGACCCGGAGGGTCGGCCGAGCAAGGGGGAGAGGTCTCCTGGCGAGGGCCCTCTCCTGTAATCGTACGGACGAGCAACTTCCCCCCCCACAGATGGACACCACACCAAGATAGGTTACGTACACTTTTATAGGTATTCTTAAGCAGGGTAACTTGACGATACAGCAGGACCAGGGTACGAGGACCCCGTCAATTCTAGTCTCTTTGGGGAAGGGGGTAGCGGGACAGTCTCAGTACCGGTCCGGTACAGGGGTAGCGGGTGTGGAGCTCACAATCCTCGAGCTGGGGGGTTCGCAAGGAGGGGCTGCGGCAGCGCCAGCAGGCCTTCAAGATGGTTCACGAAGAGGACGAGCCGCGGCAGCGCCAGCAGGCCTTCAAGATGGTTCACGAAGAGGACGAGCCGCGGCAGCGCCAGCAGGCCTTCACGGATAGTCCAGAACTCCGGTTATGCTTATCACATTGACTTTGTTTTTAAATCTAAATTTATAAAAAATGTGCTTAATTTTTATAAATTGGTGTAGGATTTCTTTTGATTTGTGTCAATTACTTATCGCCCATATTTGGTACTCTGAAATGCTTAACACATGCTCCTCTAGTAAAGCCTGGCTACTCTTTGCCACTCTACCAGGAAAGAGTTAAGGGTTTATTATTGTGAACCCAAGGGCAAGCTTTGGGGGATTGTGAGAGTATTGCATAGTGAAGCTGTTAGACCTGTCACAGTAGCAGCTGGCAGGAAATGAAGGTGGAGGGGCAGGGGGTAGCGGTGTGATTGGTGCCGTGGATCGGTGCTAAGATAGTGACTGGTACCCTGGACATGTTCCCCACAAGGCTGTGTAATGCAGGGTGCTGTGTAAGTAAAAGGTAGGTCATGTACTGGTAAGTTTTGCATGTCCTAGTAGTGACACATTTTCAAATTCATTTTACACTACTATGAGGCCTACTCCTCTCCTACGTTTGCATTAAGAAATCCTTAATACACTTTTAAACTGTAATTCCAGATTAGAAAGGAGTGGCTGCATCATGTTTCATATCTTTGGAATGGTAATGAAAAATCCTCTTAACTGTAAAGTTGGATTTAATGTTACTGTTTTTGTAATGCCACTTTTAGAAAGTGGACATTTCTCTGCTCTTACTGGTCTGTGTGCCAGCAGCCTGCCTCAAATACATGTCTGGGATGGGAGACAGCTATAATATGGGCATTTCCTTTATACAGCCAGAAACACGTGAAGGGTCAGTGTGACAGAGAATTCATCTGCATTCTGATAGGCAGGAAGAGATGGGGGAGCTGATGCTTACACTGAACAGGCAGTGTTTTGTTTCCCACACAAAGGGCTGATTATACCTTACTGATAGTCTGGAGCCAGGGCTGGGAAAAAGGGCCTGTGTGCACTTCAAAGGCCATTCTTTGAAGTCATCCTCACTTCAAAGACACCGCTGGGTATAAGTACTGGGGCTTTCACCCTACCAGGATTGCCACTCTGCATGACTGCTGATCTGGAAGAACTGCTTTACTGCTTTGCTGTGCTGCCTTGCTGCCTGCTGATCCCTGCCCTGCTGAGGGCAAGGACGGGACCCATCTGGCTTAAAACCAGAGTGACTCCAAGGGCTTGCTGGCTTGCCCCTGTTCTGAAGTCTCAGGGCCATCCATCAAAGAGTATCTTCAACCCCGGAACAGCACCTGGACTCCGCCATCTGTAAGTGATGCTCTGGCAAGTGGTGCCAATTCAGTCCTACACCATTGAAAGGTTTTTTCTGCTAGGCAGATCCATCAAAACCGACACATTGACGACTTTGTACCAATCAGAATGACGCATATCCCTTCGACACGACTGCTGCTTGACAACATCGCTTCAAAAGACTGTGCTGCTCGATGATGACGGACTGCGTGGCTTGATGCTGATCCATCACCTGCATCATAAAGGGGTTCAACCACAAAGCTTGCATCGACTGCACTGATCGTATCTGACGCATTGCCTGCATCCATGGGATCAATGACAATGCCTTGCCTCCTCTGCTCCTCGCATCGAGTCTTCTACGTCACCACTTCCCCATCCAAGGTACTTTTTCAGGGGTAGCTGCGTGAGCCCTATTGAGTTGAAAAAATTCATAGCTCCAGTTCAACATATTGGATTTTTGTCATTTTGGTTTTGATTTACTCATAAAATTATTGTCTATTTTTCTAACCATAATTGGAGTATTTTGTGGTGTTTTCATTGTGTTACTGTGTGATTGTTGCACAAAAACTTTACACATTGCCTCTTTCGATAAGCCAGACTTCTCTGTGCCAAGCTATCAGAAAGTGAGCACAGGTTATCTTTCAGCGTGTAACTAGCTAACTCTAACTAGAATTGTGGGTTCTGCTAGTATATGGTGCATTCTCTGACAACCAGAATCCCCATTTCTAACAGAAGCCTAACTATCATCACTACATTATAGTCCACCTTCTTACAGGGAGAATTCAGAAACCTCCAAGAGCAAGAAAAAGAGGCCGCTCTGTAAGAGAGCTCCTCCGATCATGTCCAAATCCTGAAATTATCCTGCACACATAACCAAATATTTGTCCCCAAACTACAAATACCTGTATCGGAGGAAGCCAGGAACCTGTGGGCCTGTCCTACCCTGCTGAGCTCCATGCTGTGTTCGGGAAATCTGCTGAAACCTGGATGCCACACCACGAGAACAATATCCGGTGGTCCCGAACGCGATGATCTATCCGGCATGTCTGAGAATAACAGACGGTGGCAAGAGTAAGGTCTTTAATGAGCCCAAGGACGTGCTGAAGTATCTGCAGATAAAAACTCACAAACTCCATGTCGGAAGTCCCCCAGAGGCCAGAGGCATGCAGGAAGAACAAGGGAATATCTCAGATGCTGAATGAAGCATGGCATCCTATAACCTGCTTGAGATGTTGAGATGGAGACCCTGGACTACTCCAAATACTTCTCTATATGGACTCAGATAAGTACTGGACAAGAAAGTTTGGGTTTAAACATTTGCTGTGTAGTAAAATGGGCAACACTTTCCACTTGCATTGCGCAGGTGCATGTGTCATGACTAAGGTATGTATCCTACAGCCCCAGATGACAACCCTTTATTGCTATTCGGTTATGTAGAATATATAATCCTTTTTTTTTCTCGATCTCATGGGATTGGACGGACGACTCCCTGCGTGACACAGTCGCTGGGGCTTCGGCTGGTAACTTACACCACTTTGTGTGCACCACAGCCTTATTTTCTTTCATTATGGGAATGTTTAAGGGGGGGCGGGACATTGTTATCAGTTTCATGGGAATTTCTTCGCTGTACTTGGGATGGCAAAGTGGGAGGTGGAAGATAGGGGTAAGAAAGTTGAAAATATGGTCAGAACAGGGAAGCTCGTTGATATGTACCTTGTGAGCTATGCATCCACAGGACATCACCTTGCAATAGCAGCCACACTCAGGTGGGACGGAAAGAAGATCTCAAGCCACGAGAAAACAGAGGCTCTTGTAATGGAATGTACAAGGGCTAAACAACCCACAGAAGATTAGAAAAGTCCTTACATATATGGATAGACACAGCATAGATGTGGCCTGTCTTCAGGAGACCCACCTCACTAGTGTCACAGAGTGTAGAGTATGAAACAGTAGGGCCACATATAGAATAGCATCTTCCTACTCTACTTACGCCAGGGGTGTATTGCTTCTCATCAAACGTGGTTTACCATTTACGCCGCTCCAATCGCTTAAAGATGATCAGGGGAGGTATGTTATCATACAGGGTGACTTTAGAGACACGATTTTGACTATCATCACAGAATATGGTCCAAATGTAGATGACCCCTTCTTTTTTGCAAATATATGGTCCAAGCAGCGCACACTTCCTCCGTCAGCAACGCTATGGGGGAGGTGATTTTAATACTTGTATAGACCCTTTGTTGGATAGGTCTACATGTAACAATAGGTATGGGAAACAATCTGCGAAGATGTTTAAGGAAGGCATGGACGAATATGCTATGGTGGATGTATCGCAACTACGTCATCCTCACCATAGAGAAGGTACTTGTATTTCTATCACCCATAGCACATGGTCAAGAGTTGATTTCTAGATTGCCACCGCAGATGTAAGCGTGTGGACTACTGCCATACCACATATGCCCAAAGCCCTTTCAGACCATGCACCAATCAGGTTGGACCTTGCCATCCCCACCTAAACCTGCGGCAGTTTACATGGCGCTTACAACCTAGCCCGATACAGGACCAAGTATTTAAAGCTGAATTACGGAAGGGTATTACTGACTACTTTGAGCATAATGCTGGCTCAGTGGATAGCGCAAAGGTGCTATGGGAGGCTTTTAAGGTAACAATTTGCGGCTTTTGTATTGGCACACATGCAGGTATACTCAAAGATATCCAACAACAGCTATGCATGGTTGAGGAGGACATAACACGGTCTACCATCACCATTGTAAAATGGCTAGAGCGGCCTACGTTTCGAATACAGTTACTAACGCCCAAAATTGTCCCCGTATTCTCTTCTCGGTCGTGAAGAAACTTACTGGAGCAGAGGTAGTCCCTGCCCCTCCCACTCTGGATGAGGCTCAATGCAACTCTGTTGCACATTTCTTCATATCTAAAGTAGAGCGCATCTATGACTTAATAAATTCCTCTATGCCTAATGATACGCCCCTGCCTGACCCCACGCTGGCTCCAGATGTTCCGCTCCTCACGAGAACGAAACTGGCTAATTGGTCACCGTTTGATGACGCCTCCTTTTCCCTCTGCCTTAATAGCATTAAGTCTGGATCCCCACGGGATCCGATACCTGCCAAGATCCTAAAACTACTTGAGAACTCAGCCCACGCCAAGTACTAATGTAACTTCTTAACTTTTCATTATCTGAGTCATTTGTCCCACAGGAGTGGAAGCATGCAATGATAATTCCTTTACTAAAAAAGGCTGGAGCAGACATCACCAACTTGTCTAACTTCAGACCAATATCACTGCTTCCCATTCTATCAAAGATCCTGGAAAGACACATTAACACTCAATTAACACATCTGGTGGAGAGCTCGGGTTTCTTACATCCGTCCCAATCAGGCTTTAGAGCGCATCATTCGACTGAAACCACTCTTCTAGGAGTTAACGAGAGCCTGCGACACAGTGTCGACCGCGGAGAAACATTCGGCCTTATTCTTCTCGACTTAAGTGCGGCGTTCGACACTGTGTCTCATTCCATCCTCCTCGCAGCTCTCCCGTCCCTGGGAGTAGAAGGTGCAGCTCTCGCCTGGATAGCCTCTTTTTTAAAAGATCGCACTTTTCAGGTATTCTCCGCCTCTGCTTCTTCTACAACTTATCCCTCGGCGTATGGTGTTCTCCAGGGGTCAATACTCAGTCCCCTATTATTCAATATTTATATTAGACCTCTAGCTACTATTGTGGAGGAGGCGGGTCTTACACTATACTCCTACGCCGACGACTCACAGATCATCTTTTCTCTCTCCAATAAAGAGTGTAATAACACCTCTGCTCTGAAAGAAGGTTTGATCCGTGTCTCTAAATGGATGAAGAGTAACTTCTTGAAGCTTAACGGTGACAAAACCGAGGTTGTGATACTGGGCAAAAAGAAGGATCTCTGGGGCCCCCACCATTGGCCCACTGACATGGGACCTACTCCGCTACCAGTAACTGCAGTTCGCAACCTTGGGTTTCTCATCGACGAGAAACTTACAATGAGACAGCAGGCTGTAAAGGTGGCCTCCATCTGTTTTGCCACCTTGAGATGGCTACAGAAGATCCTGTGGATGTTGCTCTTTCCACACGCAGAACGGTAGTCCAGGCGTTGGTTGTTTCCTGCCTGGACAACGGCAACGTCCTATACCTTGGATCTGACCAAACAACCATAAAAAAACTCCAGGTTGTGCAGAACGCTGCTGCCCGTCTACTCTGCAACGTTCCCAGAAGATCATCTGCTACTACAGCACTTCGTGACCTTCACTGGCTTAAAATCTCTAACGGAATCAAATTTAAAGCCTTGTGTCACGTTTTTAAAATCAAACACGGCTCTGCCCCAAGATACCTTCAGGACCTTATTCAGGCCTATAAACCCAGTCGAACCCTAAGATCATCACTTCACGGTGACTTCTCTGTCCCCAGATTTAGACTGGTAGAAATGGGAGGCCGTTCTTTCTCCCACTTAGGTCCTAAACTCTGGAATACTCTTCCTGTGTCCCTAAAGACAGAATCCAATCTTTTTTGTTTCCGAAAGGGACTTAAAACTTGGCACTTCCAACAGTAATATGTAGCCCTAAAAAATCAGGAAAATCAGCACGTCAGTTTTTCTTCTTCAGTCTGTCCGGGAGCGCCGGGAAACCCACTGCGGGTAGCTGCGCGCTTTAGAAGTTCAAATAAATAAAATAAATAAATAAAATAAATATCACCACTCCTATTTACACTGTCACTAGAGTCAATGGCGTATAAGATATGACAAGGACACGCAGATACAGCATTACAATTCCAACTAAGGCCTGTTAGTATATCGCATTATGCGGATGATATGGTCCTATACAACAGGTACCCGGAAACTAATTTAAATATACTTATTTGCGAATGTATTAGGTTTGAATGTTTTTCTGACTTTAGTATCAATTGGGGGAAATCAGGAGTCTTCCCGCTCACCCCTGCGACGACTAAGTCGGTATTTGACTACCCTGCTGGGTATTTGACCCAGTCAAAATATTTAGGTGTCTGGATACATAAAGATCCTGAGCTCGTAATACGTGAAAACTATGGCAAAGCAATAACCAAAGTAGGAGATCAAATAGATAGATGGATCCCGCTGCCCCTCTCCCTCGCTGATAGAATTGCACCACAGAAAATGGTGGTACTACCAAGGTTTCTCCATTTATTCCTGAATATACCTATATGGCTTCCACAGGTACTGTTCACCAAATTATGCATGGCTATGCACAGGCTGGCATGCGTGGGAAAACACACAAGGGTGGGGTGGAAGGAACTAACAAAAACCTACATTCAATCAATCAATCAATCAAAGCATTTATATAGCGCACTACTCACCCGGAGGGTCTCAAGGCGCTTGGGGCGGGGGGGGGGGGGTCCGCTACTGCTCGAACAGCCAGGTCTTGAGCTGCTTCCTGAAGGGGAGGTGGTCTTGGGTCAGGCGGAGGTGGGTCGGGAGGGAGTTCCAGGTCTTGGCGGCCAGGTAGGAGAAGGACCTTCCTCCAGTGGTGGCTCTTCGGATGCTGGGGACGGCGGCGAGGGCGTGGTTGGTCGATCGAAGCTGGCGTGTGGGGTTGTAGAAGTTGAGGCGGCTGTTGAGGTATCTTGGGCCTTGGTTGTGTAGGGCTTTGTGTGCGTGGGTGAGGAGACAGAAGGTGATTCTCTTGTTGACCGGGAGCCAGTGCAGGTCTCTCAGGTGTCCGGAAATGTGGCTGTGTCGGGGGATGTCGAGGATGAGTCTTGCTGAGGCGTTCTGGATCCGCTGGAGTCTCCTCTGGAGTTTGGCGGTGGTTCCGGCGTAGAGGGAGTTGCCTTAGTCCAGGCGGCTGGTGACGAGGGCCTTTGGAGCACCAGACATCCAACTATACTACTACTGGGCACAGGCCCAACACGCCCTCTACTGGTTACACCCGCACAGGCACATACCACATATGGCAGTGGAATACGAAAGTATGCACCCAACTCCCCTACTTACCCTTATATTGTCTCCTAGACAGTATGCCTCAAACTCGAAGATACACCCAGCAGTCTGCACCCCGAGAGCATGGTACACAGCTACACACTGCAAAACGTTCACATAAACTCCCCACGTATGCACCAGCACTGCCTTTGTGTTATCACCCACAACTTACGGTAACACAGGAATGCAAAATGATACAGGAACTGCATGAGATAGGACTCCATACTATGGCGGATGTCTTCCCAAATGGAAAGTGTATAACACAGCAGGTGCAGCCTTATACACACATCATGCCCCCCTAACATTATTTGCATACTTGCGACTGCAGATGGCGGTCAGAGCTCTATATCCCTCGTTTCCGGACAAACCACTAACGTATAATGCAATACAGGTCCTATTGACATCCACTACGAGCCAGGGTATAGCTACAAATCTTTACAATACGTCTCAGCACGAAAAATTCCTCAACTTGGACAGGCCACGTGCTACATGGGCAACAACACTGGATGCTGTCATTACCACAGAAGATTGGCACTATAGTTGCATGCAGTTACAATTACTTACGTCTAATTGCAACCTGAAAATTATACATTTTAAGTTTATTCACCGGGTATAATATTTACCTATGCAGCTGCATAATTATGGATTAAGAGAGGATGACCGTTGTCACAGGTGTAACGCTCCAAATGCAGACTTTTTACGCATGGCCTGGGCGTGGCCCAAATTGCAACCCTATTGGCTGGAAGTAACTAATACCCTCACTCACACACTGTCTGAACATATTTCTAATGCACCTTTGGTGTGCCTTTTGGGCATTTATAAGATTAAACTGGCACATAGGCACACATTTTTGGCGGTGGCAATACTGCTGGCTAAGTGACGAATAGCAATGAAATGGGGCAGCAAGCAGGTACCGAAATGTAAGGATTGGATTATAGATATGAAGTATTGTAAAACACAGTTAGAAACGAATGCGAAGGAGCTGCCACAAGCCTCTCGCCCAAGGGATTTCTGGGATCTGTTGGAACAATACCTTAGCTCCACACAGGCGGAAGACTGACTGTACACATCAGGAAATACATTGCTACTGTACCATACACGCTGTTGAATCCCATTCAGCTTTATTAGCTGAGGACTATGTGGGTCTGATGTACTGAATGTCATATTGTGTTTTTTTTTCAATTCCTTATTCGGTTTATGTTGTGATCTGCCAATCCTCTCTGTATGTTTCCCGATGTGGTAAAGTAACCTAACAGACAACAAGGGTGATGCGCTGTGTACATGTCAACAGGATTCTGCAAATGTACAATATTTTAATGTATGTTTGTCTAAAATGTAAACACTGTACTTTTTTGGGTGACCAAGAAAATAAAATAATGAAAAAAATAACAATAATAATAAACAGGTAGAAAAAAAAAATAATGGACTTGGTATTTGGTGCGCCGACGTCTAATTGCACCTTCCACCAGCTTCTGAGCAGAGCTTCAGGCACCAGCACTTAATTCTTCCACAAATTAAGCACTGAGAATAAGCTCTCTGTTGATTTCTATATGGAACACCCGACTTGAAACATCCAAGACCGGGTCTGTTAGCTTTTTGGACTAATGTGTCCACTGTAGGGACCTGTGTTTGACCTTATGATCACAGGTTCAAATCCTGGTAGGTCCACTCAGCCTTTCATCCTACTGAGGTTGATACAGTGAGTACTGCTGGGTAATAATAAACATCTGTTATTTATCTGCAAGATACCTGTAATGGTGAACCTGTGCTTTAGAAATGCACATTATATTTTATGTTATGTTAGAAGTAGCAGTGCTGTTTGGGTGCTATCCTGTAGGATGCCTTCCCACCACCCAATGCGGGTTTGTCAACGAGAGCCACATTGTGAGAAACTGGGTTATTGGTTGAGGGGGATGAAACCCTTCTCAAGCAACAACCACAATCCTTGTCAGGGTGAGCCACAAAAAGTCACTAAATTAACCTGTGCTTTACCCTCTGGTAGCTTGGCACAAAAGCAGTCAAGTTTAATTTAGAGGCAACGTGTAAAGTATTTATGAAGCACTCAAACAGTAATAAAGTGGAAAAAACAACACAGGCAAAAATCCCCCACCTACCTAGAAATGTAGAGTTCATTTTATTAAATATAGGAATACCTGAATGCCAAAAATCTAATCAGTAGAACCTGTGATATGCTGTTTCATGATCTTTGATAAAAGTAGAGGCAAAAAGGGCTAAGTTCCAAATGGTGTTATCTGGTAGAGCCCGACTGGGACAAAGTCATAAGTTCAAGCCAACCACGATGGAGCTTGAGCCAGGTACAGGACCAAGTTTAGCCCGCTGGTCAATGTATCTGGTTGTACTTGGACTGAGATGAGAGGTACTGTGTTGCACTGCGTCAATTTGCAACAATTCTGATGGAGCTGCCGATCAGGAGCTGCGCGGTGCTGTGATGCAAGGTCCTACACTGAGTTGCGTCACGCTGCATTGGTTCCGATAAGGCTGCTGATCAGGAACTGCGGGGTGCTGTGATGCAAGGTCATGTGTACAGATGCATTGCTTGGCGTTGGTTCAATGAGGCTGCCAATCAAGAGCTGTGTGGTGCTGCAAAGTGAAGTTGAGATGCGTCACACAGCTATGGTTCTGAAGAGGCCACCGATCAAGAGCTGAGAGGTGCTGCTATACGAGGTCTTGCACTGCGCTGTATTGAGTTGCATCAGTTCTGAGCAACCCCACAGCTGGGTCAGGAGGAGTGCACTCTAATGCCAGTCAAAGGTCCACGACCTGGCGACACTTCTTGGGGAGCCATTCCATTTGTGTCTGGGCAAATGGGCAGATGCAGGACAAGGCTCTAGAGCTTGTTATGTCCCTGTAACTAAGTCAGGTGGCCAGTCAGCTAGCCCTTGGAATCACTCTGGTGGTTCTGAGCTCTAGGAATAGATCCAGTCTTCTTTCCTGAGACAGCAGGGCAGTTCTTGTAGTAGGGTAGCAAGGCAGTCCTTAGAGCAACCGGGTAGCAGAGCAGTCCTTCTTCTGAGTCTTCCACAGGTCCAGAAGTGATCTGATGAGTGAGTCTAAGAGCTCAATAATTTATACTTGGTGCAGCTTTGAAGCGGGAGAAATGTCTAGGGTTCGCCCAACATATGGTGGTGAAATTTCCTTCCTTCCCCTACCAGTACCCAAGCTATCTGGAGTGATGTGGAGTGTCAAGTTCTTTGTGAGTGCCGAAGGCAGTCATTATTGAAGTGCAAGTGTAGTAGGTGACAGGTCCGCCCCACCCATCCTGCCAATATCCATTCCTCATTTGTGACACTGTCTGGGACAAATACACAAAGGCCACCAGCCAACTACACCTAGTCATGTGACCCAGGACACAGGCTGCAGGCACCAAATGGTTAGGACAAGAAAATGCCAGCTTTCTAAAGTATACAAAACAGTGATGGAAGGATTGATTGAATTAATCTCAGCTACTGATAGTTATTCGGACCACATCCCAAATCCATAGTTATTTTGCACACCATGCCACCTCAGTTTGGACCTGGCTTTATGCAAATCAGTCTTGACCCGAAATGCCAAACCATGTCCTCCCTGAACCAGAATACAAGCAACTCAGGACCAGTTTCACCCTAGTTACAGGCTCATCATCTGGGCACAGCTTGGTTCCAGTGACACAGTGTGCATTGGATGCCCAACTGGGCAGTTTAAAACTGCACTAGAATCTACAGTGGCAGGCCTGGAACATGTTTTAAAAGGCTATGATAGTGGGTTTCACAATGAGTGTTGCATGCACACTAGTAGCATTTAACTTACAGGCCCTGGGTACATGTAGTACAACTTTACTAGGAACTTACAAGTATATTAAATATGACAATCTGGGGTACGCCAATTGTACCATGTTTTAGGGAGAGTGCATATGCACTTTAGCAGTGGTTAGCAGAGTAAGGTGCATAGAGTTTAAAGCCCACAAAAACGAATTCAGAAAACCAGGTGGGGGGAAGGCAAACGTTTCAGGGTGACCCTGCAGAGAGGGCCAGATCCAACACACATGAACCATACAGGAGAGATGACAGAAGGTTAATTACTGAATGAGTAAAAGGAGAAAAGCTTGAGACACAAAGCTTAACATAGAGCATTGGGCGCTGTGACAAGATCGCAACCAAAGGGCCAAATTCAAACCAACATTTGATCCCCACCTTGGACAGTGACAAAAGGAACTATAATATCCAATATATCATTCATCACTGGGAATATTTCCTTCATTAATCACATTCTGAAAACATCAAGGTGACAGTGAACATTGCTCAAACTGTGGAGCAAGAGGTGATTAGGATGAAATTTGAAATGGTCAATGGGACTCTCTTGCCTCAGCCAACGAGCAAGGTACATCCTACAGACCCCTTGGAGTCTCCTCTGCATCTCATTTGTGAACCCTTTACAAGACAACATGAAGGCCTCAGATATGAACTGAGCCCAATGCCATTTTAATGGTATTCGGACTTTACCATTTAATAATCTACATTGGACTTCCTAAGTCATGTCGGCTGTCCTCTCTGATTTGCTTGTTTGGTTATTCAACTGATACTTTATTTTAGTTCCATGTTTTAGGGGGAAGGCTTTATCTAGAGTTCCAGGTACAACTAAACAATAATTCTTACCTTTCTGTGTTTCACCCCCAAAAATATGTATGTAATTATGGACCAGATTTACAAAGCCATTTAGCATTTCTTAATGGACCAAATTGCTTTTTCGGGACATTACGAAATGCTAAATGACCTTTTCAGATGTACAAAGGCCTGTCCGCGGTCACAATTTGTGATTTCCACCAGGTAGAAATTCCAAATTTCAACCACGATTTAGTATTAACAAATAGATATTCCCTATTTGCGATTCCTAAAGCACATGTACATAGCATTCCCTGAATGAAAATTGTGCTTTTAGGAAATGTTATAACCATAGACTTGAAGTTGATGGTAACTATGTTCAAAATTAATTTTAACGTGATATGAAGCGCACATACATGTGCACAATATGTTTCGGTGTGCCTCCAGGAGGGCCTTAAGGCAAAAAGCACCTTTGGGTTTGGATTTCCTAAATTACATTTTTCTATTAGGAAATTGCAGTTTAAGAAATACAAACCATTTCCTATTTTACCCATTGGTGGGAATGCAATGGCATTTTCAATTTGCGATTCCCTAACAGCGATTCCTATTTTGTAGGAATCGCTATTAGGAAATCGAAAAATTTGTACGTATCATTTTGGGCCACATGCATGAACCTCCTTTCCATTAGCAAATAGGCCGATTCGCAAAATCGTCTGACTGTGAACGCAAAAAAGGCTTTTCAAATGTATCAAACTCGATTTTGTGATTCAGTAACCTGTTACTGAATTGCAAAATGGGTTTGTGAGTCAGTATTAGGAAAGGGCATGTTTAGGGTGTCCCTTCCAAATACAAAATTGCAGCAGTATGTATGAATATGTTGCGACCTAATACCAGTCACAAAATATTTGCAGTTTATCATCATATTCAATTTTATGGTAACCCATTCACAAATGAGAAGGGCTCCCCAAGGGACCCCTTCGCCTTTGTGGATGCAAGCGAAAACGTTTTTTAAGTGCAAGCAGTGGTCACTTTTCATTTTTTTCTTAACCCTTTAAGTGCTGCCGTCGGCCAACGGTCGTCACGAGCACTACCTTGCCAGTGCTGCGCACGACCGTTGGCCGACGGGTCAGCATTCGTTATTCGAACGTTCAGCACTGGGCGCTGAACGTTCGACGCTCGGAAGGTGTTAAAATGGAAACCGTTTTCCTTTAGGGAAATGGGCTGCATTTTAAAAAAATGATTGCTTTATTTAAAAGCAATTCCGGACATGAGACCTCCATCTCAGTGATTTTAGCAGTTCCTAATGGGTCGCAAATCGTGACCTACCGCAAAATTTTAATGAATTAGGTCAATTTGTGACCTCCTGGGAATTGCTAAATGAAACTTGTTAAAAATGGGGCTCTCTAGTTGGCAGAGGTAGATACCTTTGTCCAAAAAGGGACCCTTGTTTCTAGTCAGGGTAAGGGGGATACAATCTTTAGATAACCTCTGCTCACCCCTTGGGTAGCCTGGCACGAGCAGACAGACTTATCCCAAAGGCAATGTGTAAAATATTTGTACTCAAACCACACAGTAATACAGTGATAACACCACAAATGGACACCACACCAGTTTAGAAAATAAAGTATCTTTATTTAAACTCAACAAGACCAATATGACAAAATCCAACATACAAGTATTAAGAATATAACTTTAAAAAGGTTTCAAGCAACTGGGTCCATAGAAAGCTATGGATGCATGATTTCCCTCAAAGTACCTGTAGTTGTGACAAAATTCACAAGTCCAAGCAGCCGCAGAGATGGAAAGCGTTGAGAACATAAAGAGATGTGTCAGTTCCTGAGACCATGGGGAGGTGATGCAACAGTTCTACTGCACGCAGGAGAAGTGATGTGTCGTGTCCGGTCAGTAGGGGAAAGTGAGACGTCGACTCCAAGACAAATCTGGTCTGTGGGTGATGCATTGGGAAAACTTGGTGCACAGGTATGATGCGTGGAAATCGGGATGCGTCGGAAGCAGTGGTGCGTTGGTTTCTTCAGTCGCAATCCCTTGATGAATCGGTTCTTCAGCGGCAACATGCGCTGCGAAAGGTTTTGGCAGCGGTACAAAAGGGGGTGGTAATGGACGGAGCATCTTAACCAATCAAACACTCACACCCAGTCATAAGATCTGGGTTTAATCCGTCACCGTTCTTTAGCCCACTCTGCCACCCCAGTTCAGACATGGCTATATGCAAATCAGTCTGACCCTGTGCCTCATGGGAACAGTCCAGCCCGAACTGCCAAGCCATGCCTTCCCTGAACCGGAAACAAGCTTCTGAGGACCAAAAAGTTTTGGCAGCAGTTCGGCAATGCATGGAAATTCTTCTCGCACAGCTGTGCTGTATCAGAAAAACAGCTGCAAGAAGAGCAATGAGTTGCTTTTCTTGTAGTTGCGTGGCTTTTCCAGCTCCCAACAGCAGGAACAACCTCAGAGGCCCAACACAGTCACATGCACCTCTTGGCAGGTCGAACTCCTAGCAAGGAAGTTCAGGGGAGCTGGGGGTGAAGTCTTTGTGTCCCTGAGACTTCAAAACAGGAGGCAAGCTCTTCTCAAGCCCTTGTAGATCTTCTTCAAGAAGGGGACACAGCACAAAGCAAAGTCCTTCTCCTTTGCTTGGCAGAAACATCTAATGCAGGCCAGCCCCTGACCACACAGCAAAGGGGCAGTACTTCTCCTCAGTTTCTCTAGCTCTTCCTCTTGGCAAAGGTTCCTCTTGATTCCAAAACTAGTCTTTGAAGTTATTTCTATCCCTGATACTTCTAACAGGAGGCAAGCTCTACTTCAAGCCCTTGGAGAAAACTCTAACAGCAGGATGATGAAAGCACAGTCCATTACTTTCCCTGCCCAAGACAGAAGCAACCATTGCAGGCCAACCCAAACAGCACACAGCACAGGGGCAGAACTCCTACTTCAGCTTTCGCGGTTCTTCTTCCTGGTAGGATCCTTAGTTCAGCAGTAATCTAAAGTTCAGTGCTTTGGGCCCCACTTTTTATAGCACTGTGAGAAGTTGGCCTGATATATGATGTTTCTAATTCTGGAACCACCTTGTATCAGTCCAAACAATCCCTTATGGTGTCTGGTTGTAAGTCAACCTTATAGACAAGCTATCCTGGGGGTAGCATGGACTAAGCAGCCTGAAAGGCTAAACTCAAGAGGCCGTGTTAAGCGAGCTGTTTACCAATCACAATCCTGTAATATCAAATGAAAGGACACCACACAAGTATATATTATAAAAATATATGTATTTATTACTAGAATAATCCCCAGTACTCTTTATGAGTAAAGGGACACAAGCGTTTAAACAAAAGCACAGTTAAACATATAAAAGTTGCACAGTTATGGAGGAGGGCGGGTGGCCACTCAAACCATATATTAAGAAAGTGGTATAAGAGATACCAATCGAACAGTGGTTAGGCCTAGGGCCTAGGGAATCAATGGGAGCAGTCGGGACTAGCAATGCTGAAGTCAGGAAAAGCACGCAGGATTCTGGTGCAGCTCTTAAAGCACACGCATGCACCAATGCAAAGTCAATGGTGCGTAAAAGTTATAAAGTTACTGTTTAAGGAGACTTCCGCTTAACCTAGAAGGATGAAACTTAAGACACATACACTAGAGGTGTGTACCAGTGTGGGAACACCGGCGTTGCTGAGTTACCTTACCCACAGGAAGCAGGTGCATAGGGTCGAAGTTGTGTCAGGTTTCGTCACGCAGATTGTTGGTGCTTGAAGCTGAAGATACTGCAGGCGTTGTGAAGGAGAAGTGTCCGGTGTGATCCAAGGGTGGATCGGAGTTGTAGAGAACCTGAAAGCAGAGGGGACAGAGTCTGGGTCACTCAGCAGTGACCAGGGTGGAACCAGGACGGAACCAGGCAATGTCAGGCGCAATCAGGTGGTTGTCGAGGAGCTTCTCTCTGCTGCCACGTGGGCTCTAGGGCATCTGCGACGTCCAGGAGCGGGTCACAAGCTGTCATACAAAGTCTCTCGCCGTTGGCGCTGTTGGCTTCAGGATTGGAGCAAACAACACTTGGCAAGAGCAATCCATGCAGAAATAGAAGAATGCTTCTCACTCAGACCAGGAGGGTCAGAGCGGGTGCTCCTTTTCAGAGGAGCGGGTGCAAGTCTGGAGCAAACGGAATCACAAGTTAGATTTCGTAGTTCGCCGGCACAGGGGCCACAAGCCAACGAGCAAGTGACCGGGCCAAAGCGTTGAGCCAAAAGAAGCAGAAGGGCCCCACGCAGCACGCGGTGAGTGTAGAGGGGTGAGCTTCAGTGCAAACGTGGCTCAGGGCTGGGGCTTCTCAAACCCTGATGTACAGCTTCGAGGGTCACTCGTGGGCTGCAGTGTCAGTGTCTTGTGGTCTTTCCAAGATGGCGGGCCCCACGCTTCCGGTCGCCTCCACGGGTCTCAGCTCTGCAGGGACTGTGGATCGGGGTGTTTAAAGGCAGGCAAGCTTGATCTTGTTGATCTCTGTTGCTCGAGTTCTGGCGGGAACTGCAACAAAGCAAACGTCGAGGTGCTGGATGGCGTCTGTTTGCACAGGGTGGTCACTCCTTGACCACAAGGGAGATTCTTCAGTCTTCTACGTCGAGTAGGATGTCGAAGGGTCCAGAGTTTCATTTCATATGTTTCATCAGGATAATCTGAGTGCGTTGGCACTGCTCCCATTCTTATACCAATCTAGGAACTGGATTACCTGCTAGGTCCCCTCTTATGGGTGGGACCCAGGAAGGGGGTGGTTACGCCCCTTGCCCTTTGTCCAGGGTCGCGCTGGGACTGGGGCTGGTGAGCCCAAGAACCGGTTTGACCGGATTATGCAAGGGGAAGCCTTGTGCTCCCCAGGCACTGTCTGGTTTCTTTCAAACCTCCCTGCTACAATCCACTATCTCCGGTCTGGGGTGGTGTGACACCTCCCTGTGACAGGATACACTTTGTCCAGGCCTCCTTGGCTGAGTTTTGGTCAGCTGCAGGAGGTCAGACTCGTGTCTGTGGCAGAAGCATCCATTTTGTGGTGCTGAGGCTCCTTTTAAAATCAACCGCGTTTTAGCAAAGTAGCATGTCGTCTCCCTCTAGAGGGGTGGAATGCTATCCCTGTCAACAGGACTGTCGAGGGGATAGTATTCCATATCGTATGACACCTTACACAACATGTTTTGATAAAACCAAACCAAAGTTAACATTTAACCGCGAGGATTATAATGCACTTAATAGTATATGGTATGGCATTATCCCGGAACAGCTTAGGGAATTGGTCCCGACAGCGGCAGACAGGCTCAGCTCATGCTAGAGCACCATCTCACATAAAACCAAGCACTCTGCCTCCAGGATTGTTAAGGCCTGCCATAGGAGTGACTGATAGGTATATATGTGTCCAGATAGGTTTAGATGTAGGCATACTATATCTAAGCAAGGGGTGATTACACCACCTTGCCCCAGCGGAGTGATCAGCCATTTGTGTAAATTTTGGATAGCCAGCCAGGGGTGGCAAAAGATATGCTGCAGCTCCTGGTAGGCCTTGGATGCACCTATGCCCTGGGCACCTATAGTGCTCTGTACAGGGGCTGATATGGTGACCCAAGCCAATTTAGTTATGCACCTAGGGTACATGGAATCCATTTTACAGAGAGAGCAGATAGCCTGGGACCCTGATTAGCAGGGAACCAGGCCAACTAAGTCAAAAACCAGCTAAATACAAGGCAAAAAATATGGGGTAACCATAGTCAGGTAGCCACCTTCCTACATAACCCCCCCCGCCCCAAAACGAAAGGAGATAAGGCTATCCTTGTCCAGGTAAGCCTATATTGCCTGAGTGGCCATATAAGGAAGTACCTGCACTAGCATGGGTACCCCCTGTCTCATGGTCCACTAAGCAGTCCCTCACCCTTGGGGTATTAGAGGGTCTCCACCATAGGGAATCACTACCTTGGGTGTGTTTATGTAAAGTAAAAGGCTGGTTTGGATATGGAGTATTGAAGTGAGGCTCCACTAATTTAGGGCTCAGCTTCCTCCAATTATCTTCCACCATGTGTGCCTTTCTTTCTTCAACTGAGTTGCACTGTGCTCTCAGGGTCAACCTCTGGCTACCTAAAGCTGGAGGCTGGGTCCCTTGTTTTGGCTTACTGGAGGGACAGTTCAGGCTTGGGCCCTTTGGGTACCGGGTTTGGCTGTGCCCAACAGAATCCATCTGTGGGAGGTCCCTAACTACTTTTAAGGGGGCTCCATCAGGAGTTTTTTTTTTAACATTTTCACCTTACTAGGGCTACTAGTTCGGTGCCCCTAATCTGTGGATGGGGGTGCTTTATTTGACAGGGGGCCCTTTGGGGCTCACTGTCCTTCTTGTCCTCTGCAGCCCTGGGCTGGCTAAGGCAAGGCAGAGAGGGGCAGGTTACCTGCTCCAGACTGGGTCCCACCTGGGAAGGGTCCACTGCCATCAGAGGCTCTGTCATGCCAGGCCTAACAACCTCTGGGACAGTTCCTTCATCAGGGGCAAGATCAGTTCCCTGAGGAGGCTGATCCTGTCCTAATGTCTGGTGAGGGGGAGACTTCTCTTCCTCCTCCATGCTCTCTGTTTGTGTGGAGTGATCCATCATTTCAGGCTTCACAACACAGGTATCAGTTTGAGCTTGGGCTGTGACCATCACAGCCCCACCAACCTTTTCAGGAGGAGACTCAGTTTGGGTGTGAGCTGTTATCATAACAGGTCTGCTATTCTTTTCAGGAAGGGAGTTAGCTAAAGATGGGGCTGAGTCTTGCTCAGCCCTACCAACCTTTTCAGGAAGGACATCTTGAATTGGGGCTGTAGCCATTACAGCCCCACTAACCTTTCCATTGGCATTTACCATTCTAGAATGGATTTTCTGTTCAACCTCAGCCCAGGCTGAGATTTCCAAATCATTTCCTAGTAGACAGCCTACAGGCACGTTTGGTGACACTGCCACTCTCTTTGGGCCAGTGACACCTCCCCAGCTGAGACTTACTACTGCCATGGGATGATTGATTTGTATTCCATCAATGTTTGTCACCTGGTATGTGGCACCTGGTAGAAGTTGCTTAGAGGGGACTATGCAGTCAGCCACCATGGTGATGCTAGCCCCTGTGTCTCTAAAGGGTACACAGACAAAATATCGAGTTTTAAATATCGATATACAATAATATAGAAGTTTAAATATCGATGGGACAAAATATCGAAGGTAAGTAATATCGACAGTCTTAATATCGATATTAGTATGATATCAGTAATATCGAAGTTTTAAATATCGATGTCAATAATATCGAAATAAATAACTTCAATGTTACTAATATCAATTTTTAAATACATTTAGTGTATATTATATTGTATTTATTATGTTTTATTATTTATTTTTAATGTAATTTAATTAAATATTGTCTTTTACTACTGTAGCGGGTTGTGGGTTTATAGGGGAATAGGGTGGGAAGTAATTTAATTATGTTAAATTAATTATTAATTAGTAGGAATTATTAATTAATTAATTGAGAATTAATTTTTAATTAATTTTAATTAATTGATTAATTGATAAATATGTTCTGTAGCGGGTTATGGGTTTATAGGGGAATAGGGTGGGAAGTAATTTAATAATAATTAATTAATTAATTAATATATGTGTGTACATATTTTAATTAATAATTAATTGGTAATTAATTTATATAAATTAGTTATTTAATTAATATAATTTTGTACATATTTTTAATTATTAATTAGTTGGTAATTAATTAATATTAATTAGTTAATTACATTAATTATAGTACATTTTTTATATATAATTTTTTGTTATTCTTAATTAATTAATTGGGAAAAAT
Source organism: Lissotriton vulgaris (assembly GCF_964263255.1). NCBI lineage: Eukaryota > Metazoa > Chordata > Amphibia > Caudata > Salamandridae > Lissotriton > Lissotriton vulgaris. The sequence continues at coordinate 745,404,818 of NC_141693.1, read as the reverse complement.
AATATTAATTATTAAATTAAATTAATTCCAGCTAATGTGCTAATATATTTACTTTATTGTTATTGTTAATTAATAATTAATTGGTAATTAAATAATATTAATTAATTTTGGGTAAAGGAGTATTTTTAGGGTTCAGGGTCAGTTTTCAGTTTTTGGGTAAAGGGGTATTTTTAGGGTTCAGGGTCAGTTTTCAGTTCTTGGGTAAAGGGGTATTTTTAGGGTTCTGGGTCAGTTTTCAGTTTTTGGGTAAAGGGGTATTTTTAGGGTTCAGGGTCAGTTTTCAGTTTTTGGGTAAAGGGGTATGTTTAGGGTTCAGGGTCAGTTTTCAGTTCTTGGGTAAAGGGGTATTTTTAGGGTTCAGGGTCAGTTTTCAGTTTTTGGGTAAAGGGGTATTTTTAGGGTTCAGGGTCAGTTTTCAGTTTTTGGATAAAGGGGTATTTTTAGGGATAAGGGTCAGTTTTCAGTTCTTGGGTAAAGGGGTATTTTTAGGGTTCAGGGTCAGTTTTCAGTTTTTGGGTAAAGGGGTATTTTTAGGGTTCAGGGTCAGTTTTCAGTTTTTGGGTAAAGGGGTATTTTTAGGGTTCAGGGTCAGTTTTGGGTTTTTGGGGTACAGGGATATTTTTAGGGTTCAGGGTCAGTTTTGGGTTTTTGGGGTACAGGCGTACAGGGTAAAAACAAAAAGAAATTACTTTAAATCAATTAAATAACAAAAATAAAATTACATTAAATTATTAAGTGTTTTATTTATTTTAAATGTATATGTATTAGTTTTAATTTTGTTTTAATATTTTTATTTAATATTTGTAAAATTATATGTATTTAACATTATTTTTACATTATTGTTAATACATTTAAAAAAACGATATTTTTAATACCGATATTTTTGTACTACGATATTATTTTTTCGATATTTTTGTACTTACCTTTATGAAGATATGATTCCGATATTTTTGATGTCGATATTTTTGTGCCGATATTTTTGTATTTCGATATTCTGTCTGTCGATATTATGTCAGACATTCCTCTAAAGGCCTCAACTTTCAAACCATTGATGATGGGTTCCTGTAAATATATTCTCAAGGTATTTGGGCAATCAGAGAAATTGGCAAGCCCCATGCCAGTCTCATAGACAAGATCATTTGTTAATGGGGACCTGGATAGGCCAGGGTCCACCTGTGCTCCAAAAGTAAACCCACCCAGATTCCTGGGGGTGCTCCCACTTCCTGAGGGATTACTGCTGACAGTAACATGAGGTGTTGGAGCTGGCTTTGTAGATATATTTTCTTTATTGCCATTCTTTGGACAACAGCTGTCTGATTTCCAATGGCCAGTCGGTTTACAGACATGGCAGTATGGCTTCTTTTGAACAGATGAAGTGTCTTGGGACCCACCCCCATCCTTGGAGTTTTGGGGCCCTATGGAAGTCTTTTTTTTATCCCCACCCTTATCTTGAGGCTTGGTAGACTCCTTCTTCTGGTCATTGCCCTGATTCTTAAGCCTAATCCTGGTTCTGACCCATTTATCTGCCCTCTTTCCCAATTCTTGGGGAGAGGTCAAATCTGAGTCCACCAGGTGCTGGTGTAAGAACTGGTTCTGACAATTACTTAGGATCTGCTCCCTCATAATCAAATTATACAATCCTGTGAAGTCATGTACTTTGCTGCCATGTAGCCAACCCTCCAGAGCCTTAGTAGCACAATCTACAAAATCAGTCCAGTCCTGTGTCTGTGTCTTCTGGGTGTCTCTGAACTTAACCTGTACTGTTCAGTGGTTAAGCCAAAACCATCTATTAGAGCACTCTTCAGGACTTTGTAGTTTTTAGCATCCTCCTGTCTGACAGTGAGGAGCTTATCTCTCCCTTTCTCAGAAAAGGAGTACCATAAGATTGCTGCCCACTGTTCTTCAGGAACCTGCTGTACCATGCAGGCTCTCTCAAGAGCAGTTATCCACTTGTGGATGTCATCCCCTTCTGTGTAGGGGGGCACAATCTTTGTCAGGTTTCTAGTATTATAGGACCTGTCTTTTTCTCTAGGAATATTGTTGCTGCCACCAGTGGCATCTAAGCCACACAATTTCTGTTCCCTTGCTCAAGCAAGTTTAGCTTTGGCCAGGGCTAACTCTTCCCTCTCTATCTGGAGTTCTACAGCTCTCATCCTGGCCTTATGTTCTCTTCTCTGGGGGGAAATCATTCCCCTTTGAGAGTTTCTTGAGACACTAGAAATGTGAGAATCCAATGAGGGTGATCTCACCCTTCTAGTGCCTGAGGGAACTAGGTTATAGGGTCTGGGGAGGGTCTGGCCCTCTCCATCCCTATGTAGGTCCAAGTTGGCTCGGCTAAGCCTCCCCACTGGGACATGGGTATCCCCTTGATCATGATCTGACAAATTACCATCTGACTCTTGGTCCACCTCATTCTCTGGGGTGTTCTCATTCTCTGGGGGATCTACTCCATCTCCTGCATCTAAGGGAACTGCACTCGCCTTAGCTAGGTCATCCTTGTCCAGGATGGCTATCAGGGAAGGAATGGTGGGGTTGTGACCCCTTTTTAGCCCTCTTGCAATGCATAAGGCACTCAAGTCTTTATGGCTAAGTTTGTCATAGCTGGAAGTTGCCTTGGTAAGGTCGATTGTCACAGGTGAAGAGCCTGAAGCTCCCTCTGTGCCAGACATGACTGCTAGTGAGGTGCAAGTAGTGCACTTACCTACACTAAGTATTTTCCTACTGTACCTTGCTAGTGAGTTGTGGGCAGGGTGTGCTAATCCCTTTGATCTATAACTACTAAGTTCAGTAGAACTTAAATATGCTAAGCTTTTGTTTATATGTACCTAAGGTACTTGATGTGATCTTTCAATCTGATAAAAAGATTGCAATGGTAAAACAACAGCAAGCTCAAATCTGCACCACTGCACACCAATGTGAGAAGTTGGCCTGATATATGATGTTTCCAATTCTGGAACCACCTTGTATCAGTCCAAACAATCCCTTATGGTGTCTGGTTGTAAGTCAACCTTATAGACAAGCTATCCTGGGGGTAGCATGGACTAAGCAGCCTGAAAGGCTAAACTCAAGAGGTCGTGTTAAGCGAGCTGTTTTACCAATCACAATCCTGTAATATCAAATGAAAGGACACCACAAAAGTATATATTATAAAAATATATGTATTTATCACTAGAATAATCCCCAGAACTCTTAGTGAGTAAAAGGGGCACAAGCGTTTAAACAAAAGCACAGTTAAACATATAAAAGTTGCACAATTATGGATGAGGGCATGTGGCCACTCTAACCATATATTAAGAAAGTGGTATAAGAGATACCAATCGAACAGTGGTTAGGCCTAGGGCCTAGGGAATCGCTGGGAGCAGTCGGGACTAGCAATGCTGAAGTCAGGAAAAGCCAGCGGGATTCGGGTGCAGCGCTTAAAGCACATGCATGCACCAATGCAAAGTCAATGGTGCGTAAAAGTTATAAAGTTACTGTTTAAGGAGACTTCCGCTTAACCTAGAAGGATGAAACTTAAGACACATACACTAGAGGTGTGTACCAGTGTGGGAACACCAGCGTTGCTGAGTTACCTCACCCACAGGAAGCGGGAGCATAGGGTCGAATTTGTGTTGGGTTTCGTCACGCAGGTTGTTGGTGCTTGAAGCTGAAGATGCTGCAGGCGTTGTGAAGGAGAAGTGTCCGGTGTGATCCAAGGGTGGATCAGAGTTGTAAGTACCTGAAAGCAGAGGGGACAGAGTCTGGGTCACTCAGCAGTGACCAGGGTGGAACCAGGATGGAACCAGGCAATGTTGGGCGCAATCAGGTGGTTGTCGAGGAGCTTCTCTCCGCTGCCACGTGGGCTCTAGGGCATCTGCGACGTCCAGGAGCCAGTCACAAGCTGTCCTACAAAGGCTCTCGCCATCGGCGCTGTCGGCTTCAGGATTGGAGCACACAACACTTGGCAAGAGCAATCCACGCCAGACTGGAAGATTGCTTCTCACTCAGGCCAGAAGGGTCAGAGCGGGTGCTCCTTTTCAGAGGAGCGGGATCAAGTCTGGAGCAACCAGAATCACAAGTTAGATTTTGTAGTTCGCCGGCACAGGAGCCACAAGCCAACGGGCAAGTGACCGGGCCTACGCGTTGAGCCAAAAGAAGCAGAAGGGCCCCACGCAGCACTCGGTGAGTGTAGAGGGGTGAGCTTCGATGCAAAAGTGTCTCAGGGCTGGGGCTTCTCAAACCCCAATGTACAGCTTCGAGGGTCACTCGTGGGCAGCACGGTCAGCGTCTCGTGGTCTTTCCACGATGGCGGGCCCCACGCTTCCAGTCGCCTCCACGGGTCTCAGCTCTGCAGGGACTGTGGATCGGGCTGTTAGAAGGCAGGCAAGCTTGATCTTGTCGATCTCTGTTGCTCGAGTTCTGGCGGGAACTGCAACAAAGCAAACATTGAGGTGCTGGATGGTGCCTGTTTGCACAGGGTGGTCACTCCTTGATCACAAGGGAGATTCTTCAGTCTTCTACGTCGAGTAGGATGTCGAAGGGTCCAGAGTTTCATTTCATATGTTTCATCAGGATAATCTGAGTGCGTTGGCACTGCTCCCATTCTTATACCAATCTAGGAGGCTGGATTACCTGCTAGGTCCCCTCCTATGGGTGGGACCCAGGAAAGGGGTGGTTACACCCCTTTCCCTTTGTCCAGGGTCGCACTGGGACTGGGGCTGGTGAGCCCCAGAACCGGTTTGACCGGATTATTCAAGGGGAAGCCTTGTGCTCCCCAGGCACTGTCTGGTTTCTTTCAAACCTCCCTGCTACAATCCACTATCTCCTGTCTGGGGTGGTGTGACACCTCCCTTTGACAGGAAACCCTTTGTCCAGGCCTCCTTGGCTGAGTTTCGGTCAGCTGCAGGAGGTTAGACTCGTGTCTGTGGCAGAAGCATCCATTTTGTGGTGCTGAGGCTCCTTTTAAAATCAACCGCGTTTTAGCAAAGTAGCATGTCGTCTCCCTCTAGAGGAGTGGAATGCTATCCCCGTCGACAGGACTGTCGAGGGGATAGTATTTCAAATCGTATGACACCTTACACAACATGTTTTGATAAAGCCAAACTAAAGTTATCATTTAACCGCGAGGATTATAATGCACTTAATAGTATATGGTATGGCATTATCCCGGAACAGCTTAGGGAATTGGTCCCGACAGCTGCAGACAGGCTCAGCTCATGCTAGAGCACCATCTCACATAAAAGCAAGCACTCTGCCTCCAGGATTGTTAAGGCCTGCCATAGGAGTGACTGATAGGTATATATGTGTCCAGATAGGTTTAGATATAGGCATACTATATCTAAGCAAGGGGTGAATCCACCACCTTGCCCCAGCTGAGTCATCAGCCAGTTGTGTCAATTTTGGATAGCCAGCCAGGGGTGGCAAAAGATATGCTGCAGCTCCTGGTAGGCCTTGGATGCACCTATGCCCTGGGCACCTATAGTGCTCTGTACAGGGGCTGATAAGGTGACCCAAGCCAGTTTAGTTATGCAAATAGGGTACATGGAATCCATTTTACATAGATAGGAGATAGCCTGGGGCCCTGATTAGCAGGGAACCAGGCCAACTAATTCGAAAACCAGCAAAACACAAGGCAAAAAATCTGGGGTAACCATAGTCAGGTAGCCACCTTCCTACAAGCACACACTCCTTTGTTCTCTGGTGGCAGAGAAACTCTTTGCCCAGCCAAAACCAGTTCTGTCCTCTCTGGTGCAACTGGATGGCAGGAGTTGGAGACAGCATTGTCCAAGGCTGACCAGGCCCATTCAGGTGTGAGAGAAATCTCCTCCCCCTACTCTAAATACAGCCCAGGTCTATTCAGGAAAGACAGGACACAATTCACCCCACCCTCCAGTGGGTGGCCATCTGAGAGAATTCACATGTCCAGCCTATGTCCTTTAAAAGAAAGACAGTCAATCCACAAACCAGTGAGGGCCCACAGGATGGCTAAGCAAGAAAATACCCACTTTCTAGACTTGGTATTTTCAAACACACAATATAAAAATCATCTTTACTAAAAGATGCATCTTTATTTCTAAGTGCAGGCATACTAACCTTTATCTTCCTTTCTTGTCCCAATGGGAAGCTATATTTATAAGGTGTTACACATCAGGGTATGTCCTACCTTTCACATACACCTCACCCCGCCCACAGGGGTACCTTGGGCCTACCTTAGGGGTGACTCACATGTAAGAAAAGGGAAGGTTAGGGCCTGGCAAGTGGGTGCACTTGATAGGCTGACATGGCAGTTAACAAACTGTGCACAGACACTGCAGTGGCAGGTCTGAGATACATTTCCAGGGCTACTCATGTTGGTAGCACAATCAGTGCTGCAGGCTCCCTAGTAGCATTTGATTTACAGGCCCTGGCACACTCAGTACACTTTACTAGGGGCTTACCAGTAATTCAAATATGCCAATCATGGATAACCAATCATGTTCACAATTTACACAGAGAACAAATACGCTTTAGCATGGATTAGCAGTGGTACAGTGTCCAGGGTCCTAAAACCATCAACAACAGGTCAAGAAAAATAGGAGAAAGAAGCAAAAACTTTGGGGATAACCTTGCAAAAAGGGCTAAGTCGAACAAAACACAAGAATTGTCATACATTAGTAATCGTGATTACCTAATTGCGATTCACAGAAAATCGCAATAAGGTAATCACTATTCCTAATATTGATACATGTGGCCCTTTGCATTCTCTTAATAGCGATTCCTATGGAATCTGGATTTTAAAAAAGCAAAATACAATCTTGGTACATCTGGCGCTGGTAATCACTAACAAATTCTTTATAAAGTAGTCACAATTATTGCATTTCTAATCCCAAAATATTACGTATTTGTATGTGTAGGACTCGAAATCCTGATGTATTATTTCCATTCTCAAACCGGGGATTTATAATTTGCTCTCTGTTTTGTGAACGTGAATGCAGTTTATGATACGATCTATGCACTGACAGGTCACAACACAAACTGAACACTCACAGGGGGTCTCAAAACCACCTGCCTAATGAATATTCATTAGGTAGGTCACAGTGTGTGACTCCACCATGATTGGCTGCAAATGCTGGCATGTAGGCCTGCAAACAGCTGACGCCTGTCTCCATATCTACATTTCCAAAGGGGATTTTTTTTTTAAAAGCAGCAATTGTCTGTTAAAGGGACAGGTGCAGCTTTTAAGCAAAAGGTGTTGGTACCTGGGACCACACTTGCTCCCCCGTAGACCAGTGGCATAGCAATGGAGCTAAGGGCCCTAGTGCAGTCAAGGAAAATGGCTCCAATAACCTCTTGGGGTAATACAATACAGCAATAAACAAGGTTTCGTTGGCTCCTCGGGCCCTAGTGCTACTGAATCTGTTTCATCATTGATATCTATGTACCTGCCCGAGGTCACCGTCATAAGTCCTGAAGAGGAAGGTTTTCCCAGATTGCTGTAGGATATTGCCCCATAGTTAGGTGCTAAGCACAGTTAACTGTTGTTCAAGCTCCATAGTGAAAAATAAAGTACATTGAGTGGGTTTTGGTCCGGCCCTTTGCTCATCATTAGATGGTTTCCACTTCTACCTCATTTTCCAGCTCCTAATTCCAGGGGTTTTCTCCTTAGTTTATCCCACTGCAAGAGCATTTAAATCACACATGTTTTGACTGGACAGCATATGTATCCTTGTGGTAATGTCAAACCTTGCAATGTAGTGCATTTGAGGGACTATTTTCTCTCTCTATCTCTCCTTGCTAGCCACTTCTCCTCTCATCGGTTTCTTTCAGTGGCGGCTGCTATTTACCGGCATTGGTGAGGCAGGGGGCAGGCGGGGGTGTAAATTAAAATAATAAAAATATTTCAAAAAAACACTTACCTTCAGGCCGGTCACCAGGCCAGCAATTGTCTCTTAGTCCACTCACTGCCGCCGCCTCCTCTAGCTCCTGGGAAGCAGGAACCAGGAAGCACCCAGGCTTCTGACTCCCCTGGCCAATCACAATGCTGCAAATAGCATTGTGATTGGTCTGAGCGCCGTGGTTCGGCATTCAGATGGAGTATGGGGGCCTGGGCATTTTCTGCATTCAGGCTGTAATGCAACCTGGGTGCAGAACATGCAAAGGGCGCATGACAGTTATGGCTGGCCCAAGAGGGTCAGCCAAACAGTTGTGCACACTTTAGAGTGGAGCAACCACTCCTCCCCCTGGCCTCTACCCTGACAGTTAAGCCCTGCCCACACCAGGAAACAGAAATCTAAAATGTTAATAACGCAGGTTATTTTCATTTTAGTTTTCCTTTAACTACTGCTCACAGAGCAGTGGGGCGACACTCCTCTGCCTTTGCGGAGGAGCATCCCTGGTTTCTTTAATTAAAATATACTCTCCCAGCACCCACTTTCTCGCTCCACTCTAAATCATGTTGCGCTCTCACCACTTGTTATGGCCTGGCAGTCCTAGCTGGACTGTTCCCATTGGGCGCAGGGTCAAGACTGATTTGCATATGGCTGGGTCCAAACTTGAATGGCATGGTGAGCAAAAACAACGATGGATTTATGCCCAGATCTCTCTACTGGGTGAATGTATGACATTGTTCTGCATTATGTCCATCAATTATTCTTTTTGCATTTGTCACCCCGAGTGGGACGGGTATGCTCAGACGTGGGTTCTGTGCTCTCCATGCCATTGGAGTCAAACTATCCTGGCTGATGAGGGCTGAAAGCTTGATTTGATTTTTAAATTTATAAAGCACAACGAATGCCCGGAGGCGTCTTGACGCTGAGGACTAAGAAGGTGAAGCCAGAATAGGTGGAGGGACTAACTAAAGGCCTGCTCAGAATAGCCAGGTTTTTAGTGATTTTCTAAATGAGGTGAGATTCGGGCTGTTTTTGATTGAGAAAGGTAGGAGATTCCAGAGTTTTGCCACTCTTAGCAAAAAACTCCTTCCTCCCCAACGCACCTGCTTAAACCTAGGTACTTGAAGCAGTTTCAGTTGTACAGATCTGAGATTCCTGGTCGAAACATAGTATTTTATCCTAGAAGTCAAGTAAGAGGGTCCCCTTCCTTGGAGTGCCTTAAACGTAATACAGAGTGACTTGAATATGATTCTTTTCCGGACCGGCAGCCAGTGGAGAGCTGCTAGCCGCTGGGACACTGATTCATGCCTGGGGATGTTCAAGATCAGTCTGGCTGCTGCATTCTGCAGGCGTTGGAGCTTACTCAGATTCAGATTCATAAGTCTTTATTTCGATTTTTACATCAAAAAAGACAGTTTAAAAAAAAGAATTAAAAAGATTTTAAAAAAACAGTTCATCAATATTGGTATAAAAATGTTTACAACAGTGTATTTCTAAGACAAGAATTAAACAGTGAAGAAAGACTTAGTATAAGATATAAAATTTAAGATCATTCAACATGAAGGTGTCTGTCTCTGATTATCCAGGTCCACCCTAAGAACTTCGCTACTCCTGTAACCACTAGCTCGGAGGTAATTTTTCTTAAAACCTCAGCACTCCCTCCACACTTCAACTGCTGACAAATAGGACTAATTCATTTATTCCTGGCAGCTGAATAAGCTGGGCAGGCAAAGAAAAGATGACCCACACTCTCCTTTTGGTCAGTACTCAGTTGTATGACCAACCCATTTCTTGGTAAAGGACCTGACCGGTAAGGACCCCACTCTAAACTGGTGGTATAACTTTTTGTCCAGACTCTTAGAAATGACATCCCAATAGTTTTCTAGTAGGGGGTCCAACTTGTGAGTCAGGAAACAGCCCATTAGAGTGAGTGGATCTGACAAGGCAACAGATTGGGATTTGACCGAGGCCCAGTATAACATTTTAAATTTTTTTTTCGATGGAAACACTGAAGACCCCGGGTTTAACCATAATTGGCTATGTCCCATACTTTCCAAGATAGATTTCACTTCCCGGAGCCATGGGATATTTCCTGAGCCAATTATTGATCTCACATCCGCTAGTTAGTTAGCAAAAAGACTTAGATCCGGCGACGTCCAGATCTCTCTCCATAATGCTACGAGACTATACCGTGCTATTTCATTTATTGGTTTACAACCCATGTCTAACAGGAGGGGTTTAATTGGTGTGGATTGAGGTAGGCATACCAATTTACGCAAACATTTGTTTTGGGCTCTAACTAAGGGTGTTAGGTCCCTATGACCCCCATAGGTCGGCCCCATACAAAATTGCTGAGTTAATTTTTGCTTCATAGATCTTTAATGCTGGTAAGACCCTTTTAGTCAATGACAATCTTTGTTCTTTGATTAAACAACCCATTAGGCGAACAGATCATAGGTGGAGAGCATCTACCTGTGGGTTCCAGCGTAACCGGTAATCTAATGTCACTCCAAGATAGGTCATAACATCCACTTGTTCAAGGGCAACTCCATTCATGCTTACATGACTCTTGGTGGGGCGATTTTTAGTTAAAACCATAAATTGGGTCTTGCTCACATTAATTTTTAATTTGTTTAATTTGCAGAAATCCTCAAATCTATTAATCGCCTTTTGCAGGCCACTACGAGTTTTAGAGAGGATTAAAGTATCATCTGCGGAGTTCTGTTGGGGTATTTTCGAAGAATTTCACCACCTGAATAATGAATAATAAGAATAGAGTAGGTGCCAAGACGCACCCTTGGCGCACTCCCCTCGTAACAGGAAAACTATCAGTTACCTGCCCCTGTCTTCCCCACCTCACCTTAGCAAAATTGTCCTCATGGAATCTTATCAGAATTTCAAGTAATTCAGATGGCAAGCCAATCTTATGTAGGGCATCTCACAATTTTGTCCTAGGCACTAAGTCGAAGGGCGACTTTAAATCCACAAATGTGGCAAAAATAGTCCCTCCGCCCAGTAACACCACTTTCCAATAAATCATGACAAATCGGAAGACCTGGTCGATGGTACTGGTGCCTACTCTGAATACTGCCTGTAATGGTGCAAGGATACTCTCCATCTCCATCCACCCTTGTACCCTTGCAAGAACCATCCTGGCAATGATTTTCTGCATGGAGTCGATTAAACTTATGGGGCGGTAATTACTGGGGATCGATCGATCACCTCTAGTGAAACGAAGCATACACGATTGACTGAGTGAAATATCTATCTATTGTTTCCACGACTCTGAAGATACGTTTTATCTTGGGGAAACAAAGTTGTCATGTTTATGCGGTTGTCAGAGACTAATCCCTTCTTGTGAATTCGAGAAAGTTTCTAGTGACCTCTGAGCTAGCTGGCACACACAATTAAGTCTAGTATATTCAATAGAGACGTAGTCGACCCCCAGTCCTACGTCTAATCTATAGGATATATTATTCCAATGTGCAGAGCCCAACGGGAATATAGGAACTACACTACACTTCTACCTCAATAGGTCCTGTTGTATATGAATTTAGGGCCCTAGTGTAATTTTCCCGATTCATGCCCATATATAGGTTTAAATTACCCTATCCTTATATAGGCATAGAAATCATAACCATATTTAGACTTAGCCTATGCAGTCCAAATACGGCACAGCTACTTCCACTAGTTCTGAAAATCCACAACGATTTCTAGGAAAAACCGACTTCAGCAGTCAGGGACTTCCCCTTGCTTGAATATTAAGTTGTCCAAGAAATCATGGAGTTTTCAAAGAACTGAGTCTTTGATGACATTATTATGTCCAACCTTACGTCAAACCAGGCACCTTCAAGGTATAAATATGCCCACACTTGCCCAAGCGAACACACAGTGGTTTGAAGCAGTTCGACTATCTACCTACACGACACAGCTCGCCGCAGCAAGTGCCGAAGGAAGCCGATCCCTCCAGCAGACGCACTGTGAGACGCTGTCTTTTCTCCTGAAGAGAAATCCAGCTCCAGTGTTTCCAGGCTACCTTGCGGGTTGCTGGGAAATCGAGTTCTGAGAGAGAGATACAAGACCTCCTTCATTCTAAAACCAAGGTACGGAGCTGATTAGACCCTTAGAAAATTCTTGGAATAGATTCTTGGTAAAGAATACTAAAACTAAGCTACACCTCACTTACTTCTTCCCTTGTACTAGACTTAGGATAAGGTACACCGGGGTAGGCGTATTTTAGAAGCACTAGTTGAGTACTTTTAGTCATTATTTATTAATGTATGTATTCTATGTATTTATCTATGGCTTAGAAACCATACCATGCTATTACAATATTACTTTGTAATACTATTTTTACTGTACGCACTTTACTTCATGCTAAGTATTGCGATTGTAGCAGTTCATTTCTTTTGCATGAGAAAGAAGACTGTTCAATAAATACCTTTTATTGAAAACGCCCGTCTCTCTCTTTCTCTGCACTTCTGGTGAAACGAAGCATGCACGATTGACTGAGTGAAATAGCTATCTATTGTTTCCGAGACTCTAGAGATATATTTCTTATTCTTGGGAAACAAAGTTGTCATGTTTATGCGGTTGTCAGAAACTAAGCCCTTCTTGTGTATTCGAGAAAGTTTCTAGTGACCTCTGAGCTAGCTGGCACTTACTATTAAGTTTAATATATTCAATAGAGACCTAGTAGACCTCAGTCCTACGTCACATCTATAGTATATACTATTCCAATGCACAGAGCCTATTGGAAATTTAGGAACTACACTACATGGCGCCCAACGTTTGGTAAGGTGATAATTTAACGCTAGATACTAGAGTAACTCAGTCGTTCTTTTCACACAGACCCCTTTTTTCCCGTAAAATACTCCAATAGACGTCTGGAGTGGGTTAAAGGATATAATATCCGCCATAAACTGAGTAGGACGAAAATCCTATGTATTAGTTTTTGGTTTGTTCAACGTTGAAGGATACAGTGTTCCAAAAATATTGTGCACCTTATCTTTGTGTCCGTGAAACTTGCTCTGCAAACTTTTAGTCAACAAAATGACGGAGAGTGACGAAGAATTGGCGAGAGCTGCAGCAGCAGCAATTGAACAAAACCTAGACGTCACAGGGTTTAACGAAAATGACCCAGGTGCTATAATCATCCCGGCAAATGTAAGACCATAACTTACAAACTTATAAAAAATGGAGTGTCATCGAGAGGTGGTAAAGTTATATTCGTCATAGAGGCACATGAATATCGGCAGACAGAGGTATTCTACTCATGGATTCTGTTTCCTACAGCAAATCCAGTAACACATGAGTTCCACTACTACAAAGTAGAGGAACCTCCAGCGGAATAGGTTCCTTTCGAGGATGTTGTAATTTCACTAACTTACCATGAGCAACAGCTCTGGTTTAAAGGCGCCCTCCAACATCAAAATCGCATTACCAGGCTCGTCCACTAGGTAGACCAGGAGCAACATGGCAGGTACTAGCCAGCTATACACCACATCCTGACATTGAACAAATGACAGACCTAGAACTGTTAGCTCAACTAAAACAGTTAATTAAAATACATAGACAATTGGTTCAATATGTCATGCGGACTTTAACAGTCCAACCTGCTGTAAGGATTCCACAGCACACCCCTTATCAGGGGAACACAAACAAAATGACACCACAGACTACAATCAGTCTTGGTAATTTACCCGCAAAACGGGAACAAATTCCGTTCTGGTTAGCTCAAAAAATACCTCAAATAGAGGCAGTATTTCCTGATAGTACACCTCATGAGAAACACAGAATTCTGACAATCTGTTTACCAATGGGGATAGCACCACACATGGAGGACTGTGACACTTGGGGTACAGTCTTTGCTTCAATCTACACAAAAACACATGGTGTTGCGTCTATGGCGGTAATTCCAGACGTCCTGAGACAGATTCAAAATGAATATGGACCAGAACCTGCTTTAAATTATGGTATGAAATTACTAAAAGGTTTTAAACAGGTCTCGGCTATACTATTAGCTAACATCAAAGGTGAAGCAGTGTCCGTGGCAATCCGCCAAAAACTAAAAGAAACGGATATAACAGAGCAGCCATATGAACTTTCAAGAATAATTGAAAAATCCTATGAAGAACTAGGTAGAGATAGTTTGGGTGGGAAACCAGTAAAACCCCAACTAACTGAAAATCCTGAAAAAGTTTTTATTAAAAATAATCTCACTACTCCTAAAAAGAAGTGGGAAAACACTAAACGGACACTTCCTAAAGAGAAGCGTTCTCAGTCCAGAGGAAGGTCTCCTCAACAGGAGGCTTCTGAAAAGAGGTATAACCTCAGAAACAGGGATATTTTGAGAAAACCTGATAGATTTCAAGATACTGATTCACGTTCCTCTTGTACCTTTCAGACTTCTTCGCAGAACTCTGAAAGAAGAGGACGATCAGAACAAAAAGAAGAAAGCGTGAAATCCAAAGACGAACAGCACGTTCCTAAAAATAAGAAAACTCAATTCACAAAGAAGAAGGTAGCAAGTGCAATGATCAGACATGCCGAGGATCTTTAGAACACACCTCAAGAACGGGGAGTGGGCCCAAACAATGCTAGACAGCGCAGCAGAAGTGACCATAGCTCGCAAGATCCTGAAGGATCATCCTGAAGGATCATCTGGAGACAATGGACTTGAATGAATGCATTCAAGTTGAAACTGCCAACACCAGGGTTAGTGTACCCCATAAGTTATATGAAGTAACGCTCCGGATGGAGGGGTACATAACTAGAAAAATAAAGGCACTCTTTTGGGAGAAGCTATCTAAGGGTTATATTTTTCTTGCTGAACCAGACTGGCCACCTGAATTTGTCAGGGAGTGTCCACATGTCGAAGAGATAATTATGTCAGCCTTCTCATCACACTCCAATTCATAAAAAATACACATATGCCAGAAATGGGCAGTAGCTCAGGCTCCAGCATTATACAAAAATCACGTAGGATGGGATGAGGACTCTCCTCATCATAAAATCGAGTTGAAAAATCAACCAACAATGCAAAGGGAATATCCTGTAAAAGAGGAAGCTAAAAAACAGGTCAGGTAGATATTAAATCAACTTGAATACCAAGCGGTGATTGAAACATGCACCTCATCTATGAACAATCCTCTGTTTCCCGTCTCCAAACCAGACAATTCATATTGTCTAGTTTTGGACTATAGGCATTTAAACTCTTGTTGCAAAACTTTTGCAGTACAAAATGCACACAGTGCAGCACTGATGAATAACATTGTGCGGAAAAAATACATAACGACACTAGATATTTCAAATGGTTTCTTCTGTCAAAACATTGCACTAGAAAGCAGGTACTTGACCGCTTTCTCAATTATGGGGACACAGCAACAATTTTGCTGTCTCCCCCAGGGATTCAAGAATAGTCCAGGGTTATTTTCAGCCAGAGTAACAGAGTTACTACAGATGTTGAATGATGAGGCATTATCTTATGTCGATGAAATCTATCTTACGGACGATGATTTGGAAGTACACTTGAAAAGAGTGAACAACATAATACTTGGGTTTGCTTCAGAAGGGTACAAATTTCATTTTAAGAAATCACGAATTGCCCACCTCAACGTCCTATTCTTAGGCTACGAGTTATCAAGTGAAGGCAAAAGCCTGGCAGCAAACTTTATAGAGAAATGTGTGCTGCTCCAACCTCCAAAAACGCTGAAAAACCTACAGTCAATTCTAGGCTTCCTGAACTTTGGAAGAACTTATGTTCTAAACTACGCAGAAAGGGTTAAACCTCTCTACGAACTATTCAAATCTGATTTCAAACCAACTAATTGGACTCAAATACACACAGAAATTTTGCGTTCAGTGCAAACAGACGTTAGCAAAAACACAATTACAGACACGTGACAACGTGCAAAATCTTGTGATCCGAATCATCCCAGGGAGATGCGGATTCACATACCTAACCTTTAATGAAGGTGAAAAGGTACCAATAGCTTACAAATCAGACTTGTACACACAAGCTGAAAAGAAATTCACTTTTACAGAAAAGATTCTGACAGCGGTTCAAACTGCAGTAGCAAAAGAGAGAGCTCTGGCATACGGTAAACGCATAAGGATTGTTACACCTGTACCTGCTCTAGAAGCAGTGACAAAAGTGAGCATTCCAAATGCAAAAGCTTTACATCCGAGATGGATACAATGGGTTAACTCTCTTGCTGCAACAGACGTTAAATACGTCTTTGACTCCTACTTGAAAAAACAAGAATTTCTACAACACGAATGTCCTCTGCCGACCGAGATTCTGCCTCTAGAACATTACGGATGTATAATTTATACAGACAGATCAGCACAGCCCGCAATTGGGGGTAAACAAGCCTATCGTGCTGCGGGTGCGATTGTTAAAGGTCGCTGGCGCAAAGGCAAATTGAGACGACTGGTCATTAAAACTCAATCACTCAGAGACTGTACAGCTCAGCGAGCTGAACTGCAGGCTTTCAAAATGGCGCTTGAAAATACGGATTGCAAATTCCCCACACTCATAGTGTAAGATTCGTATTACTGCGTTCAATCTTACAATGAATATTTGCAGAACTGGGTTCAAAACGGTTTCTAAGATGCAAAAGGCGGCACAATTAAGCATAAAATGCTTTGGGAACAGGTAGTTCTATTACAGAAAGAACTACAAAAGACTCACTTGATTCATACACTGAGTCATCAGGGTGATGGCGTTAACATTGCAGGAAATTCAGTGGCTGATGAAGCTGTGAAGGCAGCTGTGCAAACGGCTTCCGTAGCTGCAATCACTCGTTCAAAAACAAAAATGGACAGCGACATACTGCAAGTTGTCACTGCCTCAGTAAAAGACAGTGGTAAAACACTCCCAAAAGGCTTTCCAGTAAAGTACTCATATATAACTGATGCAAATAATGTTCCTTTTGCTCGAATCCCTGGAGTGGGGGATAGGGCAATTCCAAACATGGAACATAGGTTAGGACTAATGTTAGCAGCACATGAAGGGCTCGCCTCTGCACACGCAGGAGTTTCCGCCACAGTATCATAATTAAAACAGAGATATTGGTGGCCACGCATGAGGAAACAAACTAGAAACTATGTTCTGGAATGTGAAATCTGCCAAAAAATGAAGGTTTCAACAGTAAAACGACCTGCGCAGAAATCCCTTCTAATTTTAGGTAAACCATTAGCGTGCATTTACCTTGACCACGGTGGTCCCTTACAAAGGGATGGCAACTATAAATATATCATGGTCGCAGTGGATTCCTGCACAAGATTCATTTGGATGTGGTCTCAGCGCTCAGCTGACACTCGAACTGTTATAAAAGATTTGCGAGTCTTTATCGGCACATACGCAATCGGCACGCTACATTCTGACCAGGGCCCTGCGTTTAGCTCTCGAGCTTACAAGGAGGCCATGGCCAGCTTGGGCATTGCATTGAGGTACTCAAGTCCATTCCATCCTGAGGGAAATGTGGTAGTGGAAAGAAAAAAACGTGACATAAAGCAATCTATAACAGCTAGGGTATTGGGTTTGGGTGACTGGTGGGTCAAACATCTAATAAATGTCCAATTTAGTCTTAATAATCTGCAAAGAAATTCCCTGGGTGGAATTACTCCATATGAATTACTGTTTGGTACTAGAATGATCATCGAAGACCTCGACTGTCAAACTTCAGTGGTGGAACAAAAACCCTTTGATATCAAAGACCGTTTGGCTGTTTTGCAGGACTTAAATGAAACAAGAAGAAGTCTGAGCAGCATAACACAAAAGCCAACGACCACGGAAGAAAAACCACCTGTCACAGCAAGGCCTGTCTGGATTCCAAAGATTGGGGATCTAGTCAGAGAAAAGATCGCGGACAAGAAGGAATTTGGGCCTTCTTACAGAAAACCAGTACCTGTACTAGCAATTCACGGATCAGGAACAGTATTACTGCCGCCCCTTGCTGGAAGAAAGGAGAACAGGTCCGTATCCATCGACCTGGTAAAACCACATCATGTGGCCGATAATAAGTAGTAGGCCCAGTGGACTCCCAAGATGTAGCAGATGACCAAATCTTGCTACAATTCAAGAGGTTCAAACTGAAAGACTCATCGCCTTTGATAAGCCTGCAGTAAGAAAAGAAGGACTATGCAGCAAAGCAATGAAACTTGTACGTCTTGAGACCCAAATAACAGTTCGTCAAGAAACTCCTGTCTACAATGACATAGCCTCCGACTATACAAATATAACAAAGGAAGAAGCAGCTCCAAAGATTTCAAACAATCCTGATGCTATTCCAACAATTGATAGAACTGCCTCTGGCTATTTCATCAACTTTGATACATTTTCCGAGGATCCCAGTGAACCTGAAACAAAGCCAGCAAATAAAACTTTCAAAGAAAAACAGAACTCTACCATCAATTTGACAAAATATATCTGGTTTCACCATGGATTGAATTTTGGATTATGTTAGGTGCATTTTGTCTTCTACTTTGGCTCATTCTTGTTTTAAGTTTGGGAAAAATGATAGACGGAAAATACAGTACAATAGACACAGCAAGTAAGAACATCAACTTACTCATGAAACCTCAAAAATCATCTCATCGTTGGAGAAGAGACCTGTCATCAGTGAACATCACAGCTGTTCCTATACCTGGTGGTATAGCATGGGATACAACTGATTATGACATTTATGGCCCGGTGGAACTGTTGAAGATTCCACACCAGTTCAAGGTTTCTTCGAGTGACTTTGTCTCACCCAGCACATTTTCTGAAGATTGGGACTTTGAAACTGTTGATAACATGATGACAAATTTAGAAATGTCAGCTAAATTCACAAAACATGAATATTTAGAAGGTTCATCAGATTATGAACACATGTATTGTTTTAATCATTATGGTCACCATTATTTGCACAAATCTGCAAAGCCTAGAAATGTTTTTACTTATAATCAATGGGAACATTATCCGACGCCGCCAAAGGGCAGCTCAAAAACATTTTCTGAAAAATGTCCATACTTCTCAGGTTTTAATGTCACAAATCCGGAAATGTTTTTTTTCAAAAATATGAATAAGACAGGAATGAAAAACATGCTGACCAATACTAAACTAATTTATTCAGCGAACTTTTATGCTCAGCTGTCTACATTAGGTTTTAACTTTTGGAAAGACTACATTGAGACGAAGACTGTCTGGGGCACAAAAGACTGGCAGGTGAAGGTTTAAAAGTCTTATTCAGGGCTTGCATTATCCCAGAACAAATAATGTTTTTAAATGATACAATTCAAGGTTGTATGATGTTACAACGCGATCTTTTAGATCGGGGTACATCACAGCGCAGGTTTTACAACGCAAGTCGTTACCACGACTTGCGCTGTAGGTTGCTGGACTTAGGAATAGTTAGATTTACTATTCCAACACCAGCCTATGTACAGTAGGGAAGGTGTTGGAATAGTAAATCTAGAGCGCCCTCCAGCTTTAATGAGCAGTCGCGATTATGGTCCTGAAGAATGCAGCAGGATACCTATTAGGATCCACTTTAAGTCTGCAGAAACATGTTGACCGTATTTAATGATTAGTGGTTATAGGTTCAAGCCACTATTGTCACACGCATTTTATTGATTTGAGAGTATTAAGGTGTTTAATAAAGTTTGTTATCCTTTCTACTACCCAATTTTAGTGTACATATCACTTTCGACCTTTTTTCACCTCTTCACTTGCACTGCTCTATAGTTGCCTCCTCACACCCTATTATGTGTTAACACCCGTTGGGTTCCACTGTTTAGACATAAACTTCTGTTGTCTACAGTGAATTTTTCTAAAACACTTACCTTCCCGGTGTGAAGGAACCCAAATGATGAACAGGGCATTCAGGATCGACAACTGATGGGTATTTTTCAACACAGGAAAGATACTAACTTTGAGATAGTGTCACTTAATTCACTTTCCTTGGTTGGGCGTCCTTTTGTTTTCAGACATGTAATAGGAGTTAACTTATTCACTCGATGACCCACTGCTACTCTTTTCTGTGTACTGATCTGGCCCACAGACACGAATAACTGTCAAGATAGATTCCGGAACAAAACACAAGGGTTCACAGTGAATAGACCAGATCCAAGATACTCCCAGAGACAACATCCAGGGATAGTAACAACTTACAGTGTAGGAAAACTGTGCCTTGAGTGGCTATAGAAATCCACACTTCCAGAAATCAAACAACACTTATCTTTACCTAAAGAAGGCATTGATTTACGGGACTTCTTACTTGTACCTCATAAACCGCGTCAAAAATATATCATATACGCCGGTATATACTCTGCTTACAATGAAGCATGGAAAGTAACGCAAATGGAAACTGCAGAAAGAATACGAGAAATTGATCGTATTAATTTGGAGAAAGCTCTCTCTGTAGTGGACAATGGGTTAACAACTCTGTCCTCCAGAATATATTCTTTGGACAGCATTGTATCCTCTGCCATTGACATAATAGAGCAGGACTTGCTAATGTTACAACATGGCCAGTCTCAATTACGTTCTATAATGCAGTTAGGCTGGACGTTACAAAATCTCCGTTCAGGCTACGTGCCATGGCGTCTAATTAACACCACAACAATTTTTTCTGTATTTAACCTTACAGATAAACAAATCTCATTGGCACAAAGAGGAGCAGACTATACGGTGCTGAGCATTGGAAAACTGGAAAGATTACCATTAACTGTTTCTGAGAAACCTGTAATTGAATGGATAATACATGGCACCATCTTGATACTAGTAACGCTTTTCCAGTTCCAGTATTGCTTAAGACATATATCAGCAGGCATGTATGAAAGGTTGGGTAAAGAATACATCAAGTCAACCTGGAATTGGGGGGAGGAGCCTACCTATCGACCAATATGGCTGTGTAGGAGCTCGGCTCCGCCGGCCTCTAGCCCCAGTCACACTATCCTGAGGGCTTTTTCAGACCCGAGCCCTGCTCCCGCGAGTGGGAACCGAAGCGACGTCCCTCGCTGCTGGAGCGGGCCCTCAACAACGTCCGGCGGCTGAGTTACGGGGCCCAGCGAGTTGGGGCCTGCAGCGCTGTTGGAGCCGGGGTCTCGCCTGAAAACTGGCGGCCGCTCGGAGTGTGTCAACATCGGCAGCCGGGGGCCCACGCTTGCCGGTCTGGTTCTAAAATCTGCCCGGGCACAACGGCGGCTCTAGACGGCCTCGCATTAAATGGGGGGGAGATGGGGCCACGCCCGGAGGGCCCAGAAGCTAGCGGATCTCCTCTGCCTGGATTGGTGCTTTAATGGGCATGGTTAGCTGCAGGGGCCGGCCCACTGGAGACGGCGGTGAACAGTGTTGTACCCCCTGTGGAACAAAAGATCGGCCGACTGGCATACCCGGCTGGTGATTGACTCCTGGGCCCGCCTGGCACTACAAGACAGTAGGGGGTGCCACTGGGAGTTGGAGACGTGGAGGGAAACACCCAGTGATTTCATTGAGTGGAGGCCGGGCTTGAGATATATCGGCGCCGTGCGGCTCGCGTACCCGGCCATGGTAGGCATCGTGGGCGCGTGGTAGGCATCGTGGGAGCTTGTGCAGACATGGTTGAGACTGTCCAGGTTTGGAGCCGCGACGCAGAAGCGGTTTCTGGGAGGCACACTTATCCTCTGTGCGGAGTCTGGGGCCTGGGCAGCTGGTCCGGCTGCAGCGAAGAAGGACCTATCTTGAGGTGTGGTGTGCCGGCGCTTGATCTGTCTGGATCCTGCGGCTGGAGGACTGAAATGTGCCGTCGGCCCTGCGGTCAGTGGCAGCGATACTGGCATTTGACGATCAATGTCCGGAGTGCTGGAGAAAGCGGAGGTCATGACGATTGTCCCTCTTGCCTGTTGACCGGTCTTCCAGATATGGGACAGTGGAGGCCCCTGGAAAATCGAGATAATGGTGGCAGAAGCTGGTGAGTGCTAGGGGAGTGCGGTCACCCTGCGAAAGTGATTCTACTCGAGCCACCTAGTTCAAAAACTGACGCAAGCCGGCAAGGAAGGGGGATGGTGACTAAAACGGATACTGACAGGTCCCAGCTTAGATCTTTGAAGGGGTCCAGAAATATCCAGTCCAACAGGCTGGCCCTTAATTTACGACGGTTACATTGGAGACTAGGGGGTGCCTCGAAAATACACGAACCAGCGGTATTGGTGTCTTTGGATGCAACTATGGCATTTGACGGGGTCGAGTGGCCCTATTTATTCGCTGACTTGGGAAGATGGGTTTTGGCCGTGAGTTCATAAATTGGGTCCAACTCATTGGCGCTGTGTTGTGATAGTTTCTGCTGCTTTTCGTGGTTTGCGCGTTGTGCTCCGCTCTGTTCCCCCCCTCCGCCTCCATTTTGTTTATTTGTTGTGGTCGTCGTCCTCGTGTGCCCGCCCCGCCTCCCAGCTGAGACGCCCTCCCACTGACCAGAAGTAGCGCTCCTCACCCTTCGCTCACCGTGACTCGCTCCTCTCTGACGAGCCGAGTGGTCGCTCCCAGTGCCTCTGCTGAGACCTGGTATCGTAGCGCTGCATTGCCTCACGAGCTGCTTTTCACCTGCCTGCCAGTGCCTAGCTAGCGCTAAATATCTTTGTCGCTGTATTTAATTTGACTGTGCTGTGTTTTAACGTGATCTGCGCATCAGCCTTCAGCGCTCCGCTCATTGCCTGCAAAGTTGCTTTTTGTCTTGCCTGCTTGTGCCCAGTTGCTATTGGACTCATTGGCGCTGTGTTGTGATAGTTCCTGCTGCTTTTCGTGGTTTGCGCGTTGTGCTCCGCTCTGTTCCCCCCCTCCGCCTCCATTTTGTTTATTTGTTGTGGTCGTCGTCCTCGTGTGCCCGCCCCGCCTCCCAGCTGAGACGCCCTCGCCCCTCCCCCTCCACTATCCATATATGACAGTAGTTCCCGCGCGCAGCGTCCACGCGCAGCGTTCGCACCCAACCCGCGCCGAAGGTGCGCCAAAGGTAAGCCTGTCTACGCCCGTCCGCGCCTGGACCGCGCCCAGTGCCAGACCCCCTGGCCCCCTTCCCTCCCAGCCCCTCCGCATTACCTACGATGCCGCCAGCCTCCTAGCCCTTAACCCCGGTCGCGCTCCCAACTGCGTCCTAGCCACCCCTGGCCAAACCCATGGACCTTTCTCCTGCTACTCCTGCAAATTCAGCGGCACCGACAACATCTCCGCCACGACCACACCACAGATTCCCGACCCCAACCACCTACAATGCATCCTTCTCAACACCCGATCAGTCCCCAGGCACGCCATTGACCTATGGAATCTACTAGACACCATCTCCCCAGACGTCGCCTTCCTAACAGAAACATGGATGAACGCTTCCTCCGCCCCAGACATCACCATTGCCATCCCGGAAGACTATAAGATCACTCGCAAGGATCGTACCGGCCACACAGGAGGAGGAATCGCTATCGTCCATAAGAATTCCATCCGAATCTCTACCAGCTCTGACGCCAACCTCGCCAACTCCGAACACCTTCACTTCCAGATCCACATCGACCCCAAGACCACACTCAGAGGCACCCTCCTCTACAGACCACCAGGACCCCGCGCAAAATTCAGTGAAGACATCACGGACTTCATCACTCCTCATGCGCTCCCCTCCAAAGACTACATCCTTCTGGGAGACCTCAACTTTCACCTCGAAAAGATCAACGACCACAACACCGCCACCCTCGTGGACAACCTCGCCAACCTCGGACTTAAACAACTAGTCACTTCCCCCACCCACATCGCAGGTCACACACTCGACCCCATCTTCACATCCAGCAACCATGTCTCCTTCAGCCACACTCCGGACCTCCTCTGGACCAACCACAGCTGCGTTCACTTCACCTACAACAAGCCGAAACCCATCAACCACCCCCAACCTACCCTGCAAAGAAACTGGAACAAAATCACCACGGACCAAATCTCCGCATCGCTCCTTCGAAACTCCCCAGCCCTCTCTTCTAACGCCAACGAAGCCGCCACCAACCTCACCCTATGGTTATCCAACACAGCCGACACCTTAGCACCACTGAAAAAACGTCAAAGAAATCCTGGCAGCAAGAAAGCCTCATGGTTCAACGATGATCTCAAGAAGTCCAAGAAACTCTGCCGCTCCCTAGAAAAGGCCTGGAAAAAAGACCCAACCACCAGCACCAAGGACGCCTTCAAAAGCGCCACCCGCACTCACCACCAACTGATCCGAAAAGCCAAGAAAACAGCATTCAAGGATCGACTTGACAACAACGCCCACAACAGCAAGGAACTTTTCAACATCGTCAAGGAATTCTCCAATCCCTCGGCCAACTCCAACGACATCACCCCCTCCCAAACCCTCTGTGACTCCCTAGCCTCTTTTTTCCACAACAAGATTGCAGACATCCACAACAGCTTTGACAACCTACCCGGAAACCAACCCACCCTACCATCTGCTGACCATCTTCCCCCCGTGAACACCCTTCACGCCTGGAATCCAATTTCCACTGAGGACACCATCCGCCTGATGAACTCCATCCACTCAGGATCCCCCACAGACCCATGCCCTCACCACATCTTCAACAAAGCAGACTCCGACATAGCACCGCACCTCCGAGACGTCATCAACTGCTCCTTCAACTCCGCTACCTTCCCAGAAAACTGGAAACACGCTGAACTCACCGCCCTTCTGAAAAAACCAACAGCGGACCCCACCGAACTCAAAAATTACCGCCCCATCTCGCTTCTTCCATTCCCGGCCAAAGTCATCGAGAAAGCCGTCAACAACCAGCTCGCCGCTTTCCACGAAGCCAACAAATCCCTCGACCCCTCACAATCGGGATTCAGAGCAAAACACAGCACTGAGACCGCCCTCATCGCAGCAACTGACGACATTCGAACTCTACTGGACAATGGAGACACAGTCGCCCTCATCCTCCTCGACCTATCTGCTGCATTCGATACAGTCTGCCACAGCACCCTTCTTCAGCGCCTCAGAAACATCGGAATACAAGGAAAAGCACTTGATTGGATCACCTCCTTCCTCTCCGGAAGAACACAAAGAGTCCGCCTCCCACCATTCAAGTCCGAGGCCACTGAAGTCATCTGTGGCGTACCACAAGGATCCTCACTCAGTCCCACCCTCTTCCACGTATACATGAGCCCCCTCGCGGCCATCGCACGCCAACACAACCTCAACATCATCTCCTACGCGGATGACACCCAACTGATCCTATCACTCACCAAAGACCCCAACACCGCCAAAACTAACCTACACGAAGGAATGAAAGAAGTTGCCGAATGGATGAAACAAAGCCGTCTGAAACTGAACTCAGACAAAACAGAAGTCCTCCTCTTAGGTACATCCCCCTCTGCTTGGGACGACTCCTGGTGGCCGGAAGCCCTCGGAAAAGCACCCATCCCGACAGACCACGCACGGAACCTAGGCGTTATCCTGGATTCTTCACTCTCAATGAACAGACAAGTCAACGCCGTATCCTCTTCCTGCTTCAACATTCTCCGCATGCTCAGAAAAACATTTAGCTGGATACCCTCCGAAACAAGGAAAACAGTCACCCACACTCTGGTCACGAGCCGACTGGACTACGGAAACACCCTCTACGCAGGTACCACCGCCAAACTCCAGAAGAAACTCCAACGAATCCAGAACGCCTCAGCCAGGATCATACTAGACATCCCACGCAACGAACACATCTCTGGTCACCTTAAAGACCTCCACTGGCTACCCGTCAATAAGAGGATCACCTTCCGACTGCTTACCCACGCACACAAATCACTCTACGACATCGGACCAGATTGCCTCAACTCTCGACTGTCCTTCTACACCCCCTCCCGCCAACTACGTTCTTCCAGCCAAGCCCTCGCCACTGTACCTCGCATCAACAAGACCACCATGGGAGGCAGATCCTTTTCATACCTGGCTGCTAAAACATGGAACTCACTCCCCGCTTACCTTCGCCTCACCCAGAACCACCTAGCGTTCAGAAAGCAGCTTAAAACGTGGATATTTGACAAATAATCCTCCTCCCCTTCCTAAGCGCCTTGAAACCCTCTGGGTATGTAGTGCGCTATACAAATTTTATGACTTGACTTGACTTGACTTGTATGAGGGTCCCCTTGCTAGAGTTGTGGTGAACAACCACAGGTCCGCTGACTTTCGCTGGGTAGGGACACAAGCCATGGGTGTCCCCTGTCCCCACTTCTCTTTGTTCTCGCTCTCGAGCCGTTGTCGGCATGGGTCCGTTGGGACCGATCGATTAGGGGGCTGCGCTGGACGTCCGAATGGGAGGATAAGATTTCGCTTTATGCAGATGATATTTTGTTATACCTGACCACCCCTAGGGAATCTCTGATCTGTTTCCTTGATGTCCTGGTGATATTTGGAAGATACTCCGGCTCCGCCATTAATTGGTCAAAATCTGTGCTTTTTGTCCTTAGCGAAGATCCCCCGATAATCCCTGGGGCCTGCATGTTGCAGATTGAGCCTGTGGGATTCTGCTATCTTGGCATCTACGTGACATTGGACCCGAGGCTGAGATTCAACAATAATCTGGGTCCTCCGCTGGTCAGACTTAGGAAAGATGAGGTCAGGTGGAGAACGTTAAGGCTCTCCCTTCTCGGTCGGGCAGTGCTGTTTAAGATGTTGGCACTCCCTCGATTTCTATACGCCCTGCAAAACACTATGGATCCGGTACCCTCCTCCTATTTCAAAGAAATTGAGTCCCTCCAAAGGCAGCTCCTGTAGGAGGACACACCTCGCATTGCATTCTCTAAAGTAACTCTCCCCTGGTACGATGGCGGGATTGGACTGCCGGACCTGCGGAAGTACTATTGGGCCTCCCAGCTAGCAGCGGTAAACCACGCTATCTACAGGTCTCCCACGGACCCCGGATATGCCATGGACCGTGGTCAGGTGACAGGAGGGGACTTTACGAGGGCTCTGCACACAGCGTTCAATGAACTCTGAAATTAGACCTTCATTTTTCAAAAACAAACCTTCTCAATTGGGAACTCTATTTTTCTACAAACTGATTTGACTTTTTTCCAAAATATAACTTTTTCTTTTGGCACAGAGTAATCTGCTTAAAGTAGAACTATTCTTAGAGAACAAGAAATTCTTTTTGAACAGCTATTTCATCAATGTAATTTCGTGATTCATTAGGCTTGATACTTTCATGCTATATATCATATATGTAAACACTTTTCTCAAATGCGTACAGTTATGCTCATTTCATGTACAGCTTTTTCAAATGCAAATTTGTATTTTGGAGGGATTGTAAACACATGCTTTAGATATGTTTTCCTGATTATAATTTAGTAATATTGAACTTAATAAAGTGGAGTACGGATGTCAGAGACTAATCCCTTCTTGTGAATTCGAGAAAGTTTCTGTGTTTTGGTGTAATACAAAGGCTATTTTTATATATAACCTTGTGTGGAGTTTCCTTTGTGGTGGGCCTTGGGTGTTGTTGCTGGGGTGCCTGCGCAAATACTTAACTCACATCGCCTCCAAGTTTAGCCTTGCTGCTCACGCCACGTTACCTAGAGGGTGAGCAGGGGTTATCTTGGCGTGTAACTCCCCTGCCCTGACTTAGGAGTGGTGGTCTCTGACTGACTTTGGCGCAAGCCCTGACCAGCCAGGGATCCAATTTCTAACACCATGGAGAACGCGCTCCTAGCCATGCGGTACCGTGACCAAATTACACAGATTCTTGGTTTGGCGTTTAAGAGATCTGAATAATACTCGGTTCCTTTCATTCAGACCAATCTGGCAAGATTGCATCTTACCTGTTCTACGATGCCTGCTTTGCGGAGAAGAATGCTTGTTAGACGTTTGTCTTACACTTCTATCAGCACTGCCAACGGATGTTGACGCTTTGCTAGGTCCGGTAACGACTCATGCATCGTGTTGCTCCCAACTGCTACCAATCATGATGACTGCATTCATTGAGGTCTCACCGGCAAGTCCAACTGAGGGTGAGGCACGTGGAACAACAGGCACAAAGGTACCATCTACTGCGAACATTGCTAATGTGGATGACGCTGGGGGTGATGCTTCTCATCTGTGCACAATTGATCTACTTAATGAAGTAGTTCCACTTTCACCTACTTTGGTAGACGATTTCTTTGCCAGCTTAGACGATCTGATGTTTTCTCCTGACACCGGGAATAACTTTTGAAAAATCTGCACACAGCGTTCAATGAACTCTGAAATTAGACCTTCATTTTTCAAAAACAAACCTTCTCAATTGGGAACTCTATTTTTCTACAAACTGATTTGACTTTTTTCCAAAATATAACTTTTTCTTTTGGCACAGAGTAATCTGCTTAAAGTAGAACTATTCTTAGAGAACAAGAAATTCTTTTTGAACACTTCCTAGAGACAATATTTGGCCTTGTCCTCAAACTAAAACAGTTGAAATATTTTGCTATGGGATGGTCTCGACCATTTATTCTATAAATAAGAGCTATTTCATCAATGTAATTTTGTGATTCATTAGGCTTGATACTTTCAGGCTATATATCATATATGTAAACACTTTTCTCAAATGCGTACAGTTATGCTCATTTCATGTACAGCTTTTTCAAATGCAAATTTGTATTTTGGGGGGATTGTAAACACATGCTTTAGATATGTTTTCCTGATTATAATTTAGTAATATTGAATTTAATAAAGTGGAGTACGGATGTCAGAGACTAATCCCTTCTTGTGAATTCGAGAAAGTTTCTAGTGACCTCTGAGCTAGCTGGAACACACAATTAAGTCTAGTATATTCGATAGAGACGTAGTCGACCTCAGTCCTACATGTGATCTATAGGATATATTATTCCAATGCGCAGAGCCTATTGGAAATATAGGAACTACATTACACTTCTTCCTCAAGAGGTCCTGTTGTATATGAATTTAGGACCCTAGTGTAATGTTCCCGATTCATGCCCATATATAGGTACAAATTACCCTATCCTTATATAGGCATAGAAATCATAACCATATTTAGACAGCCTATGCAGTCCAAATACGGCACGGCTACTTCCACTAGTTCCGAAAATCCACAACGATTTCTTAGAAAAACCTGCCTTCAGCAGTCAGGGACTTCCCCTTGCTTGAATATTAAGTTGTCCAAGAAATCATGGAGTTTTCAAAGAACTGAGTCTTTGATGACGTTATTATATCCAACCTTACGTCAAAACAGGCACCTTCAAGTTATAAATATGTCCACACTGCCCAAGTGAACACACGGTGGTTTGGAGCAGTTCGACTATCTACCTACACGACACAGCTCACCGCAGCAAGTGCCGAAGGAAGCCGACCCCTCCAGCAGACGTACTGAGAGACGCTGTCTTTTCTCCTGACAAGAAAGCCAGCTCCAGTGTTTCCAGGCTACCCTTGCGGGTTGCTGGGAAATCGAGTTCTGAGAGAGATACAAGACCTCCTTCATTCTAAAACCAAGGTACGGAGCTGATTAGACCCTTAAAGAAATCTTCGAATAGATTCTTGGCAAAGAATACTAAAACTAGGCTACACCTCAATTACTTCTTCCCTTGTACTAGACTTAGATTAGGTACCCCGGGGTAGGTGTATTCTAAAAGCACCAGTTTGAGTACTTTTAGTCATTATTTATTAATGTATGTATTATATATATTTATCTATGGCTTAGAAACCATACCATGTATTACAATATTACTTTGTAATACTATTTTTACAGTACGCACTTTACTTCATGCTAAGTATTGTGATTGTAGCAGTTCATTTCTTTTGCATGAGAAAGAAGACTGTTCAATAAATACCTTTTATTGAAAACGCCCGTCTCTCTATTTCTCTGCACTTCTGGTGAAACGAAGCATGCACGATTGACTGACTGAAATAGCTATCTATTGTTTCCGCGACTCTAGAGATATATTTCTTATTCTTGGGAAACAAAGTTGTCATGTTTATGCGGTTGTCAGAAACAAATCAGTTCAAATAAACTTTATTTTGGTCAGAATGACCTAAAAAGTGCCACACATGTTTAAAATACATTAAAAATTCATTAACCATTACGAATCACATTAATAATTTAAACAAATTTTGCTTATTTGAATCATCAAAGTTAGCAGTGTGATGCATCTAGGCGAAAGAGACAAAGTCAATTCCAGAAAGTGCGTGGTACATTAATAAATATATAAATTATCTATTATCTAAAACAATAAAACTTCAATTTAAGAAAACATACAAAAAGGGCTACAAATAATCGAACCAGCATGCTATAATCGAACGATTAGTTCATTATGGGAGATTCACTACAGCATTTCAAGGTTTCAGTGCACCACATGGAGAACAAAAAGGCCACAACTGAATAAACAATTGGTATGCTCGAATCATTTTTCAATATCCTAAATACTTCAAGGCAGCGCCTATCACCAAGATTTCTACAAATCTGAACCAGCCAACGTTTCCTTGCCTTCTGGTAGCCTGGACAGCTAAAAAAAACATGGAGCTCAGATTCCTCGGGGTGGGCACACACCGGGCATTGGAGCACTTGCTGATCTCTCCACTTAGATGTAAAGCAGCGAAGAGTTAGCACCCCGTATCTATACTGGAGGTAAAGCTTCCTAGCCACAGAGGGGTTAATTAGATCTATTACTGACTCGAAGTAAGGGATATCTTTTATTTCTAAAAAGACTCTAGTAAGTTTCCCAATACTAGAGGAAACATGGAGATGGGCCAATCTATACTCTTTATAAAGTGCCTTCATTTTGTTCTTAGATGCTAAAAAACAGGCTGTCTCTGGTTCAGACCAACAATCTCCAAGTCCTATATCATTTAACAGGGATTTAATGTGGTTAAACCAAGGTAACATTGCTACGGCCCTATCCCTCATAATCTCTGACAATTCCTCCCTGTAAGATGTAAGTTCGGGGTAGTCCATAAGCGGCGCCAATACATTATAGGTTTAAGACTCGCCACATCCGCAATTGACGAGATTCCCATATTTAGACGTAGTGGGACCAGCGGAGTGCTGCGTGGCAATCTAAATAACTGTCTTAGAAATTGGTTCTCCACCTGGGTTAAATTGTCAAGCTTTAAATGTCCCCATAGCTCTGCACCATATAATGCCCCACCTCTAGCCTGTGCCCTATAAATGTCAATCGCCGGGCTGACTATTCTTTTTCTAGACTTATTAAGGACCTTCATGTTGCCACCTGAGGTTTGTGCCAATTTTAATGTAGATTTCATAACATGGGCCCCCCATCCCATGGATTCAGAAATTGTGATTCCTAAATACACAAAGTAGGACACTCGCTCAAGGGGGATGCCATTTAAGGACGGGTTAGTACGCGTAATTTTTGGGCAATAAAAAAGCCATAAATTTGGTTTTCTGTAGATTTATTTCTAGGCCTCTATCCCTACAGAACATCTCAAATTTGTCCAAAATCCGTTGGAGGCCAGTTAGCTATCAATAGAGTGTCGTCCACAAACATCATGGCCGAGATTTGATGAGAGGCTAATTGGGGGGGCATCCAGGTCCTTTTCTGCAAGGAGGGCATCAATCAAGCCATTAATATTGAGGCTAAAAAGGGTTGGCGCGAGCACGCAGCCCTGACGAACTCCAAGCTTAATGGCTATGGGTGCTGTAACGTTTCCGTCCTTACCATGCCTAATGCACGCATAGTTGGAATCGTGAAGATGTTTAAAAAGTTTTATTAAATATACAGGGACCCTCATCTCATTCAAAACCAGCCAGAGTTTTTCCCTGGGCACTAAATCAAATGCAGACTGCAAGTCTACAAAAATGAGGTAGAGACTGCCCCCCTGCAGGCTAACGGTCTTCCAGTATAACAATTGCAGTCTCAATACTTGGTCCAGGGTCGACAGCTTTTCCCTGAACCCAGCCTGCAGAGCGGACAGTACCCCCTTCTCCTGCATCCATGATTGTAGCCAAAGTGCACTGGTCCCCGGGGCAGCTGGGGAATGTAGTTGCCGCTTGCCGCTGGCCGTTTCCCTCACGGCGAGAAAGATGCGCTGTGAGCACGGCCGTTGCCCTCACGGCCTCCTGGTCACTGCTGCAGGTAAGTTTCTGCCGCCCAGAGCACGCTCGGCGCTCCACGTTCTTTTAGCGCCTCCAAGCGCGGCAGGAGCGTCACAAGTGCGCCGATCCCTTCTTGTGTATTCAAGAAAGTTTCTAGTGACCTCTGAGCTAGCTGGCACTCACTAGTAAGTATAGAATATTCAATAGAGACCTAGTAGACCTCAGTCCTACGTCACATCTATAGTATATACTATTCCAATGCGCAGATCCTATTGGGAATATAGGAACTACACTACAGTGCCACCCACTGCTCCCATAAGCTTCCGAGCCAATCTAATGTGTTTGGAGTGGTGTTGGTGAGACAGCAGTAAATACAAGAGACACACCCCTTTCCCAGGTTGCCGGTCATATTCCGTGCCCCAGGGGGACTATATTCTGGAAGGGATGTGCCTTGAGGTACATGTGTATAGAGTGTGTGGCGTACTTGCAGATATCTATAAAACTGTGAGGAGTGCAGGGAATAGCAGGTTTGTAGATCTTGGAAGGTAAGCATATGGTTACCCGTCCAAACGTCTCCAAGCTGCAAGATGCCGATAAGGTCCGATGGCCGAAATCCCTCTAGCCCACTGACTTCTCTAAGCCGGGTCCCCTGCCATAGTGGAGTGTATTGGGTCAGTTTGTTCGCACATTGGGTGTGGTGTAAGGAGGCGCACCAGGCCAGAAGAAATGCCTTCGTCACCGTTGACATCGTCCTGAGGATAGTGGCATCGCACATCATCGCCTGGATCTTGGATAGGCCCAGGTCAACCAGTTTCAGCCTGACTGCTGGGTGCGGCCAGCCACCGTTAAACCAATCAAGTAGTGTGAGTAGACGGGTTGCCAAACAGTAGGGATAGAGGTTGGTCATGCCCATACCACAATCGAAGGATGGAATCTGGCACTGGGATATGGACAAGCGAGGATCCGCCCGCCCCAAAGAAATTTAAAAGTCAGGCCGTCGAGCTTCTTAAACCAGGTTCATGGGAATTGAAAGGGGTGTTTTGGATCATATAGAGGAACCGGGGAAGTATCATCATTTTAAAGAGGGTGACTCTTCCCAGTGGATTTAGCGGTAGTGAGATCAGCATGTGCTTTTTTCACCAACGGGGTGACGTTGAGTGACCAGACGAGGTCAGGGATCAGGGCTACCCCGATTCCTAGGTATTTGAAGGACTGCCTTCTGATTGGGAACGTAGACTGCCAGTCAAAACAGTCTCTTGACAGGTGAAGAGGGACTAAGACGGATTTGTTGGAATTTAGCTTCAATCCGGAGACTTGCCCAAAGAGGTGCAGAACCCGAAGGCAGCGAGGGACAGATTGGGCTAGTTCAGCCAAGAAAAGCAAGACATCATCCCCATATAGTGTGATTCTGTCTTCCACAGCATTAGGCCATTTTCAGCCTTGAATATGATCGTCAGATCGCACCAGGCACACCAAGGGCACCATCACTAGGGAGAATAGGAGCAGTGAGAGGGGGCAGCCCTGCCTCATCCCTCGTTCGATGGGGAATAGCTCTGAGAGTGCGCCGTTGACTAGGACTCGCGCTTGTGGCCGGGAATATAATACTTTATCCAAGTTCCGGAAGTGTTCACCCATATCCATCTCAGTTAGGACATCATGTAAGTAGCCCAGTTTACGGAATCAAATGCCTTCTTGAAGTCAAGAAGAAGGAGCGCTAAGTAAGGAGCTAATGATTGACGATGCGCTAGCGCTATGTGGGGACGTCTGAGGCAGTGTCTGGTGCCACGAGAAGGCATGAATCCACATTGATCAGGATGGACCAACTTGGAGAGATACTGTAGCAGGGATTCTGCTCCTACACAGAACTGTATATAGAGACTTGGAACCTCAGTGAATTAGGGTGTGCCAAAACTCACCTTAGTAGCCAAAATCCCCTACCAGACTAGCAATCCGTGTCTCATTGGTTCTTCCATACCCCCAATGATTAGACAACCCAGAACATGGAACTTAGAATACCTCAGGCAATGCAGAACACACGAACACTCTTTCGTTATACACTCATACTAGTCCATAACAGGGAGGAAATTAGGACATGTGCAAGTTTGAAATATTTATTTCTAATGCCATGTTCTCAAGCGCAGTATCTTAACTAATACAAGCAGACATATTGTAAGCAACAAGATGATCAGCATAGTTACTATTCCATAAAATACAAAAGGAGAAAGCATGTTAAAATGCTAAATGGAAATAGACTAGAATACTCCTAGATTTCACACTCCTTTACTATTAGGTTATTTTATATATACAGAAGGTCTCTTGCGTTTAGAAGGGCGGCCCCATACCTCTGGTCCTAGTAGAAAGGGATCACATCATTTTCTACACCGACTCTCTGCATGTGAATGTTCTCAAATAGTGTCAGTGCATGCCTGCGCAGTGCATTATTAAACGCACCAAAATCAGAGGTGGCCACAGCTGCTTATATGTTATGTCTAGATCGTGCCCTAAACAGACCGAGCAACAATGAGTTACTTTAACAAAATCACCTCCTCCTTGAAATCTTCCAGGGAACTCTTTAAAATTATTGATACTTTAGCCACCCCCAAAACAACAGAATCAGTGAATGATTCCCAAAAACTCTGCGACGATATTGCAGGATTTTTCAGCTCTAAAATCGAGGACATCCATAGCTCCCTCAAATCCTGCAATTCTACATTAGACGCCAACACTATTATCCCCCCTCTACCCTCCTCTCCCGTACATTTTGAGACCACTGATTCTTCTGATTCTCAGCCTAAGCGGCGGTTGTAAAGCCCCTTCTGAAGAAACCCTCGTTAAATCCGGAAGTCCTAAAAAACTTCCGTCCAATATCTTTACTTCCTGCTCCTGTGAAAATGCTTGAGGCCCACCTCAACCTTCATCTGACCTCATATCTCGAAAATTCGGGTCTGCTTGACATCTCCCAGCATGGGTTCCGTGCTGCTCACAGCACCGAGTCCACCCTTACGGTCGTGGCTAACAACATCCGCACCGAGGTGGACAAAGGCCGGACAACTATGCTGGTGCTCCTCGACCTCACGGCAGCTTTCGACACCCTATCCCCCCCTATCCTGGTCGACCGGTTGAAGGGGATAGGGGTGAGGGGAAGTGCCCTTAACCTTCTGTCTTCTTTCCTCTCGCAGAGACAGCAAAGGGTTCAGCTTGGTAGCTTCCTATCCTCCCTCCAAGAGGTGCAATGTGGGGTTCCTCAGGGGTCAGCCCTGAGTCCCCTGCTATTCAACATCTACGTAACCCCACTTGCCGAGGTAATACGATCCTTTGGGTATCAAATACTATCTTACGCTGACGATACCAAAATTATCTCCTTCACCTCACCAACCATCGAGGCCGCCTTCAAATTTCGAACTTGTATGGAAGCGGTCTCTGAGTGGATGGTGCGTAATTACCTGAAGCTCAACGGTGAGAAAACGGAGGTCTTAGTCTTTGGAGGGAACCCTGACATCTGGACCAAGGAATGGTGGCCCCCCTCTCTAGGAGATTGTCCTCAACCCACCAACTCGGCCAGGAACCTCGGTGTTCTCTTTGACTCGGCCCTCTCCTTTGAACTCCAGGTAAACAGAACTGTATCCACCTGCTGTAATACCATCCGCACACTTAAAAAGATCGCCCCTTATCTGTCACCTGACGCGCGCAAGCAGGCAACCGTTGCCCTGGTATCTTCCAGGCTCGATTACAGCAACGCATTGTATGGGGGCATTATTAAGAAAGCCCTCCATCGCTTCAGATGATCCAAAATTCTGCTGCCAGGATGGTCCTAAACCTTCCAAAGCTATCGTCTGCTGCCCAGGCCAGAAAGGACCTCCACTGGCTGCCCATTCATCACAGGATCTCCTTCAAAATTATATGTCTGGCGCACAGAGCCTTGTTCGGCTCTGGCTCCGAAGGCATAAAAGCTCTAGTCAGCCCTTACTCCCCCAAGAGAACCCTTCGATCATCTTCAAGAAATCTTCTGGCGGTCCCCAGATTCAAAAAAGCGAAATGGGGAGGAAGAGCCTTTTCCACTCTGGCTCCTAAATTGTGGAATAACCTCCCCCTGAGCTGTCCAACCAACCTTCTCTATATAAAAAACATCCAATGTCCAACTGGTGATCACAGACAAGGATGAAAGAGAGAAGCCATTGAATCCATCAACGTCTATGCAAAAAATGTAGCAACAGCCTCCAATAGGAAGTCACTGATCTCATCCGAAAACATGTCAGCCATCCAATTCAGCAAAGGGAATGAACATACATGTTCTTCAATTACCTGAGCCTCTAGTACCATCAGAAGGCAACTCTGTGTTTCTTCAATGAAGCAGCGTGCCAAGAAATCTTGCGCAGCTGCGAAAACATTCCAACGTCCCAGGACTCCATGCATCGCTGCAAAGGCCATAATCCCTCCGCCAGAACAAAGCACTTCATGACCAACTAAGGGGCTCATAAACTGATCATAATCCGCATTGGGAGACACCGTATTGCAGAGACACAAATCCAGGGCCCAGTCAAAATTGCAACTCAGGCAATGAAAGACAGGCTGGATGGATGTAAAGAAGGAAAATCTAAACGATAATCCATAAGCTGCACTCAACGTAGCAAGAGGCAGCGCTCCATAATTCTCAAGCATCCGGTTGCGGAGCAGCAACAGTCGTGACAGATCTTCTCGCAACACACGACGTGCATCCATTCTGAAATAAACAAAACAACAGAAGCACACCTGCTGCCAGAGCTAGCAATATGGGATTTCAACCAAATAGGCTGGAAAAAATCGAATGAAAAAATGCCGGGAAGACACCAAATATAGTTTGAAAAGAAGTCACAAGGCCACTGCTAACAACTTAAAAAAGTGTGCCAGCCATGAGGTGGAGGATGCATTAAAGATAGTGTGGATTAACTCACCGAAATGCAAGGGCAAATCAGTATTTAATAAAGCATGCACCTCTGTGCGGGTGTTTGCCACATGAAGGACAAATGTTTCACAAGCAGATGTGAGGGCGACTTCTTTTTGGGACAATAGAGCTCTTATACGGCTCATCTTGTTGAACTCTGCTTTCAAGGTCGGAATCGTCGGCCAGATGGAAACATCAAGCTTCCCATGCGAAGGAGGGAACATTAAATTTTTACAGCAAACCACGCGCTCATTGACCGTAACCACGTAAGGAATTCCGGCAACCATCCCGCAACAATCTACATTATTTCAAAGTATATAACTCCCGTTTGCCAGTAATGTGAATGTAGGGATGATAGCAGGTGCTGGTGTGCCTTTCAAAATACAGTCTAAATTCGGCTCGTTCTGGTTACAAGAGCCATGCAGTTGGATATTCCTACACATTAGTGAATGATCAGGTGTTGTAGAGCAATCCTCACCATTCAAGTAAACCTCTTTACCCTCCCTAAGGCATCTATAGGTAAATGGTAGTGACCAAGCTTCATGGAGGTAAGTGGTGCCCAGAGGTTCATATCTGCCAATTGCATAGTACTTCATACACGCCTCGAATTTGAAAAGAGGAAAATGTAGAGTTATTAACCCGGGGATAGGCACGTTGCCAAATTGGTCTCAGCCGCAGAGAATGGTAACGGTTCTAACTTTTCAATGTGTAACATAGAAAAAGCTGCATCTTTCCTTGACATAAAACGTTGCTTTTCAGTCAAATTAAACGGGGCAAATAACGATGAGGTATTCATGTAATGCCATGGCACTTTTCCAGCTTTCAGAGTCTGCAAGGTCCATGTAAACTGCATAATAGAACGCAATTGATTTTGACCATGGTACAAAACAGACGCTTCCTCCTGCACAATATCAACAACAGATGATACAATATTATCTAATGTGGAAATGCGGGAAGAAAGTGTGTTAATGCTGTTATCTACAACTGCTAGCACTTTTTCCAAATTAGCTTAATCTATCACTTTAATTCTGGAAGCGGCCTCAACCTGGGACAGTTTCCAGATCTCGTTGTAAATAGCATATATCCATCGTTTAGATCTACAGTAAGCCGGGCCTTTCACGAAATCATTGAGATCAACATCGTCAGCCAATTTAGATAAGTGCAGCTTAACTGACGCCAAAGTGGAATGTTTGAGCCAACTCTGACATAATTTGCCTACAGAATAGGTAGTCACAGAATGTCCACTTTTAAAACGGGGATCCATCCTGACCTGTGTATAGCCTGGAGCTAAACCCAGAAAACGATGTTGACAAGAATCAGCACCTTTCTGCCACAGCAACCAACCCTTAGGATCCATACTGGATATATTAAAGGAAGAATTCAGTAACATGGTCTGTAATTCTCTGATGGATAACTTAGTATTATTATCCCAACCGGAATATTCTTCTAATTCAGGAAATGAAGGGGCATTTAATTTTTTAGTAGTAGCCAATCCAAAGCAAGTCGTTTGTGAAATTGTAGAATTAAAAAACAACATATGGTTCGGGATGAGGCATGCACGATGCAAAGCCTCAGTGCCTTGCACTTGCCAACTTTTAGAACCCCAAACAGATTTAAGATCAATAGTATCTTTGCACAATTCATAGCCCCCAACAGCCAATTGGTCTAAAAAGGACTTAGAATACAATAATTTCGTGTGGGTAAGTCTAACTTTGGAAGTGGACTTTTCAGTCACTTTAAAATTAAAAGCATTAGGATTTGACTGATTGCAATCAGTGAAATAAGTGAACCTCCGTATAAAAGAAGGTGAACTGCCTTGTACAGGAGCGGGCAATGCTCCCACTGGGTATAATTAACAGTATTCCTCCTGGTATTCACTTTATGAAGGTAGTGGTTGCCAAAATGTTGATAACAAAACAAATCACCATAATGTGCGGAATCAAGATATAAATCATCAGCATCAAAGGCAGCATAACATTTGAAATCAGAAAACGAAGCTTCAACGGCCTGAACATCCCAATCATCAGAACGTACATTTTGTTTAATTACTTCCCCCATTGAAACTCCTAGGACATTTGGGACATTTATAACCTCAGTGGGCATGGATTTGAAATCTAATAGCATCCCACACAATCCCATCTAAGACTGGTCAAGCAGTGATGTTAACAAAAGCTAAGTCCCTCTACAGTCTGTGTGATGAGGAATGGGGATCCAATGTTCCATTAATATGTCGAATGCATGTTCTTTCTTCAACATAGTGTCCGTTGACAAGGCGGAAAAAGTACACCACAAATCCAATAGACATGAACAGGTAAATTGAAAAAAGCACCAACCAAATGTAGGTCCAAGGAGGAATCAAAAAATGTTTTTTAAACAGTGTTGCAAGAACAGAAACCTTGGAAGGGGTCTTCGATGTGTGAGAGTCAGTGTCAAATGAAATCTGGATTCTGTAACAAGTTTGCAAATCAGGCATCGACAAGTCAGTGGGGTAAGTATATCCAGTCTCATCAAGGTGTGCACCAGGTAACAAGCTCAATAAAGGGCTCGAAATTGCAGGCATCTCGAGGGCAACATCAGGCCTGGGGTTAGGAGCCGGGGCCAAAACAGAATTTGTCAAAATCGATGGACATAAGACTGCCGGAGTCATACTAAGAAGAATCGGCCACTCTGTGTAGTTTGACATTGTCAATAGAAAAGTACCTCTGTTCTTTATG
The DNA here is from genome assembly GCF_964263255.1 of Lissotriton vulgaris. NCBI lineage: Eukaryota > Metazoa > Chordata > Amphibia > Caudata > Salamandridae > Lissotriton > Lissotriton vulgaris. The sequence continues at coordinate 745,365,321 of NC_141693.1, read as the reverse complement.
ACCTGGAAGTGGTGCTAAAATGACTGTTCTTGTGCCCTTCACGCCAAGCACTGGAACTGGAGCTCAATATAAGGGACCAAAGTCTTTCTTGTTTTCGATCTTCTCACGTACCAGTTCTTCAACTTGGAGTAGCCAGCCAACTACGGGGATCTGCAACGCATCATCAGATGTGAAGGGTAAGTGTTCCTTTGCAAGACTGTCTCTGGTCTCTTGTAAATTCTGTAAAACATGACAATGTTCATCTACGTCAAAGGGGGCAGCAACCGCCGCCTGGTCTAGACCGTCAAGGTCCGGGACGAACATTTTGATACCAAAGAGCATTTCGTATGGGGTCCGCCCACCCAGTGACCTTCTAGGGAGATTATTAAGGGCACTTTGCACGCTATTGAGGTGGGCAAACCAGTTCCTGCCAGTGCCTATAACTCTAGCTGTCAAAGATTGCTTTAAATCTCGGTTCATTTTTTCCACAACACTATTACCCTCAGGTCTGTATGGAGACGAAAACTTGACTTGGACCCCAAACGAAGTCATGGCATCCCTATACACCTTAGAGGCGAAAGCAGGACCTTGGTCCGAATTGAAGGTGCCACAGGCAAAAATCCCTACAAAGACACGCAAGTCTCTTATGACAGTTCATGAATCAGCGCTGCGGTGTGGCCACACCCACACAAAGCATGTGCATGAATCAACTGCTACTAAGATGTACTTATATGCAGTATCAGAAGAAAAAGGACCGTAGTGATCTAAGTAAACACAACCTAGTGGCTTATTAGAAATGTACAACTGTGTCTGGGGCGGACGCGCAGCAGTTGAAGGTTTAATCTGCTGGCAAATGTCACATTGAAGGACATAATCACACATCTGTTTGTTCTGTCCCCGCCACCAGAAACGTTGTTGTAACTGAGATACAGTAGCCGAAATGCCCGCATGCGCAGACGCAACACCTTCATGGGCAGCTGTAATCAGTGTGGACCTGCGGTCCGCGTTGGGAATTAACCTTTCACCAATGTCGGGTATTTTCACATAAGGAACCTTATTAGGACTTAAGTGGTATGAATACTTCGAAGGGAACCCCTTAGGATATTTACTTCCCTTCTCAGTTGCGGCTAAAGCCGCCAAGATATCATCATCAATCTTACTTGTGGAACGTGTAACTGCTGCAACTAAGTATGTCGATACTGAAGATTTCGAGGCCTCATCGGCCAAAGTATTGCCAACAGCGTGTATTCCCACGCGCTGATGACCAAGAGTGTGAATTACAAACACGAGTGGCAACTGCCCTTTAAGCTCAGCCACTCGGACCCAGGTCATTTCATGTTTTATTGTGCTACCTTTGGAGTCACGGAAATCATTCTGAACCCAAAAGAACAGGTTTTTGTTGTAAGACTGGACACAGTAGTAAGAATCACTCACAACCAGAGTCGTCACACTAGGATCAGTGTACTCCAATGCAAGCATCAGAGCACAGAGCTCAGTCAATTGTGCGGTACAGTCCCCTGTGTGCAAAACCTTGGATTTTAATTCATCATTCACCATGGTACCCACCACAATGTCGCAAGCTGAGACGTAAGCGTGCTTAGACCCATGCGCAACTTGCGCTGAACCATCAGTGTAAATGATACAATGGAAATCCTCCAAAGGTCGCATAGTCAATGGCGCAGGATGAACAAATTCATACTGCAAAAACTCTTGTGACTGTAAGGAGGCATCAAAAATAAACGTGACATCCGGAGACATCAAAGATACTGCCCAGTGTATCCACCTTGGTTGCAAAGCTTTAGAATTTGGTACACTGGCCTTCATCACTGCCTCTAGTGCAGGATACGGGGTAACAACCAACATGAGTTTTCCCTGCGACAGTGCACGTTCCTTAAGAATCGCCATTTGCACTGCTGTCAAAACATTTTCCACAGTGGAAAACCGCATTTCAGCCGAAGTGTACAAGTGTGATTTGGAAGAAATAGGTACTGTGTCTCCTTCGTTAAAAGTAAGGTAAGTGAAACCCACCACCCCAGGGATGATCCATATCACCAGGTTGGTGTGGTTATCACGAGTCAGTAAGAATTTAGATTCTAGAAGATCAGCCTGTAAAGATTGCAAAATGGCTGAATGTTCTGGCAGCCAGCACGATTTGGTAAAAGTAGGTTGTATCAAAGCATATAAAGGTTTGATACGCTGGGCATATTCCGGAATGTAAGTACGCCCGAAATTTTAAAATCCTCAGCAAGGACTCTAACTTTTTCAGTGTTGTTGGAGCGCGGAACTGTGCGCATTTCTCCAGGAAGTGAAGAGCCAATCCTCGAACTTCATTGTTGAGCTCGTAGCCTAGGAACAACACTGTGTACTCTGCAATGTGAGACTTTGCAAAGTTGAATTTGTAACAGAAGTCCGCAAAGTTACAAATTAGGCGGTCAACGCGACACAGATGCGCCCAAAGTTCTTTGTCTGTTCGATAGATGTCATCCACATACGAACATGCATCTGTGTCGACTCTCTCCAAGAGAGAGACAATACGGGCAGCAAACACACCTGGACTATTTTAATAGCCCATCGCCAGGCGTTTAAATTGGCGGAATTTGCAGCCACAGGTAAAACTGGTCCATTGGGTACTTAGAATATCCAAATTATCGGCAAAAAAACGGTGGATATGTCAAGTGTGGTCTTAAACCGTTTTCGCACAAGACCATCCACCAGAGCAGAGCTGTGAGTATTCTGTACTGTACAGGTACGGCAATGCGAGTTTAAATGCTGGTAATCCAATACCAAACAGTACGTACCGTCTGGCTTGGTTACAGTAAAAAGTAGGGTATTCATCGGTGACACACAGGTTTCAATTACACCTTGATATTCCAATTGTTCAAGGATTTCCGCAACGGAAGCCTTAGCTTCATGTCGGATGGGATATTGAGGTTCAGGCTGTGGCAGAGACCGTAAGGGAATCTCGTGGTGTGAGGAAAATGTATCCCAACCACAGTGCATACGGTACAGAGCCGACGCAAGGGCTCAAGCCCATTCTTCTGCAAAATTCAGCGCATGCTCCTTGGAGACTGTATGTGCGAAACTAGGGAGGATCACCTCCTCCCTTCTCGGAGCTGCAAGAACAAAAGGTGGGGGCCAGTCAGCCTCAGCTAACAAAATGTCATAGGTAGTTGTAAGATTTTCCCAAAATACTCCTTTTATGGTACGTTGTATGTCACCTTCAATTAAAAGGACTATTTCATAAAGTCTATCAGGGGGAGCTACTCTGGTATCAGCTGTCTCCACAACAACATATCGGTCAGCCGCTGTCACCTTCAGTAGTGGACGGAGGGCCTCTTGCACTATGGTAATCTCCGCCGCGCTGTCCAACAACGTCAGCGCCCATGTCTGATTCCAAAGCTGCGTTCTCACTATCTGTGGCATATCTCGCGGTTAAAGCAGCAACTTTCTTCTTCTGAAACTGGGGTCTTTTTGGTGTTGACTTGCCCTGCTTGCCTTTACCTTCTTTCGGGCGGGGCTGGCGAGTTCCTGCTGGCCACCCCGACCTGTGCCACCTCCTCCACCACCGGTCGATGAGACCGATGAGTCCTGAAAAGAACGAGGAGAGCGTTGTTCAGAAACCTGAAATCGATCAGGTGATTTTATCGTCGTGTGATCGCGCAAGTCATAAACACGTTCTGTAGACGTAGGCACAGGAGATGCAGGACGAGACCCCTGCTTCTGTTGTTGTTGTTTACCCTGTTTTTTGTTCTTCGTCCAATTTTGCTTTTTAGCCTTGGGCTGTTCGTCCGTTTCTGACTTTTGCCCTTGGGGTGGCTTTTTCTCCTTAGTAGAGAAAGGCTTGACACCCAAACTATTACGGCCCACAGTCTTATAAGTCGTCGTAATAATTCTGGGTAACTGCCGGGGTTTATCGGCATTGGGAACAGCCTGCAAAGCATTAGACACCTGAAAGCTTACCGCATCTCCCTTGACATTCGCAAGTTTGAGATCAGAAACTATGTCAAAAGAGCTGCATAGCCTCATTCCCAATTCAACCGCTGCTTCAGGTCCGTGCTCATCTTGAACACTTTTAATGACCGAGGGAAGGACAGTCCTTCACGGAGTGCCGAAGCACCTCGTATACACCGCCACAAAAATATTACCCCATAACTCACAGTCACCAGCCTCCGGTATCAAGTCTTTAGGCAAACTAATTGTTAGAATCCTGTGTTTTTCAACAGGAGTCGTGTTAGGAAATACTGCTTCCAGCTGGTCAAATTTCTCGGCAAGCCAGAAAGGCATATCATCCTTATCCTGGGGACGCTTGCCCATTACTGCATTAACCATCACAGGACTAAGTTTCATTCCGCTCGGTCCGGCTGGAAGCGCTGCATCACCTGGGGCCCTGCCCGGGAGATTGCGGGTAATGTATTGTACTAACGACCTAATAACGCTAATCGTGACTGTATGTAGGCGTCTTAGATCAGCAAGGGGACACGCTCCTGCTTGAGGATGCGGTGTATATCCAGCCAAAATAGGCCAAGTAGCGCCTGTAATGGACAAAGGACCTAACCTTGTTATTGTTAAGGGGTGGGGTAGGGTGCCATTAAACCAGACTTGGTGCTGCCAGGCATTAATTGGAACATCCTGTGTCCTATAAGGAACATATTCCGCGGGCACGGCCGTGTCAGTATATGTGTGGAACAAACCAGTATTTGCATTCACAGCAAGGAAGGTCACCCACGAGTAAAAAATCTCAAAAGGGTAAGCCACTTCCGCACTCACAACCATGATAACTGGAATGCCCTCCAGGGCGACGTTATAAGTCTGCAAATGATTGTGGACCTCAATGCGACTATGCTGTGGTATTTCAACATCGCCCATAACGACACAGTAAGAAAGTGGTACAATGAAGAACCTATGTAGCACAACTGGGTAGCAATTCAAAAGGAAACCGTTTGAAAAGATTCAAGCTTGAAAAGACCCATGTAACTATAGGTAGGTTTGTCTGACACCACTGTTATCCGGATAAAATAGCGAAGGGGTTAAGGAAGGACTGAATGAAGTACTACTCAAGCATCATGTAATGAGACCACCAGCGTTGGGCGCCATGTAGCAGGGATTCTGCTCCTACACAGAACTGTGCATAGAGACTTGGATCCTCAGTGAATTAGGGAGTGCCAAAACTCACCTTAGTAGCCAAAATACCCTACCAGACTAGCAATCAGTGTCTCATTGATTCTTCCATACCCCCAATGATTAGACAACCCAGAACATGGAACTTAGAATACCTTAGGCAATGTGGAACATATGAACACTCTTTCGTTATACACTCATACTAGTCCATAACAGGGAGTAAATGAGGACACGTGCTAGTTTGAAATATTTATTTCTAATGCCGTGTTCTCAAGCGCAGTATCTTAACTAATACAAGCAGACATATTGTAAGCAACAAGATTATCAGCATAGTTACTATTCCATAAAATACAAAAGGAGAAAAAATGTTAAAATGCTAAATGGAAATAGACTAGAATACTCCTAGATTTCACACTCCTTTACTAATAGGTTATTTTATACCTACAGAAGGTCTCTTGGGTTTAGAAGGGCGGGCCCATACCTCTGGTCCTAGTAGAAAGGGATCACATCATTTTCTACTCCAGCTCTCTGCATGCAAATGTTCTCAAAAAGTGTCTGTGCATGCCTGCGCAGTGCATTATTAAACGCGCCAAAATCAAAGGTGGCCACAGCTGCATATATGTTATGTTTAGAACGGGCGCTGATCAGACCGAACAACAGCGACTGTGTTGAAATAACCTTGAAGGCCTCGGCACTCACTGTTCAGACTAAGCTTATCAAGCAAAGCTGCTACCATAGGAAAACATATTATTCTCGTGTAAAGCAAAACAGTTTGCTAGACTCTAAACATTTATAATAATGTGTGTTGTGTGCAAAGGCAGCAGAAAGAAAAAATGGCGTTTAAACTTCTAATAAGCTCATGCAAACTTAAAACAGCGTAATGTAAGGGTCAATCCCCATGACAATATGGTTTCAGTCGGTGGGCGAGAATCGAGGCAAAAACTTTGACCTCCGTGTTTATGAGGGAAATGGGGCGATACTCAGTGCAGTGTGGAAAGGGTGGTTGCGTTTTAGGGATCACCACTATAGTGGCGGTGTCTCTTTGGGCAGAAACAGGTCATTTTCATTGCTTGCACGTATACGTTCAGCAAGTGAGGGACAAGAATTTCTCGGTAGGTGGCGTATTATTCCTGAGAGAGGCCATCAGGATCCAGGTTTTTTTTTGCGCAGAGCGCAATATAGCATTGCTGATCTCCTCCTGGAGGAAGGTCTAGTTCATCAGCTTTGCTAAACTGTGGGAGTTGGATATGTGTTTGAATGATCAGACTAGAAAGAGAGAGCTCAGATTTCTGCCTCGAATAAAGTTTGGAGTAGTAAGTGGCAATGGTCTGGGCTATCGCTGAAGGGGTGCAGTGGGTGGTACCCTCTGGGTCTACAACGTCTGTGATGATACGATTGGCCATAGGGTATGTGGCCAAACGGTATAGGAGTTTCCCGTTTTTGTCTCCACATCCATACACCCTAGCCCAGAGGATCTCCATAATACCTTGGCAGCCTCTATAAAGAGTTGCTTGATTTCATCTCGTAAATGTATGAGTTGCCTCTCCTGTATTTAGTCTTGCTGGGGTGGTGTCTGAGTTTCATGGAGAGTCGCCTGGACCTCCAAGAGAGTAACCCAAGCATCTTGGGATTGGCGCTTGAGTTTGAGCTGGCCCTTGGCAAAGCAACGGATAGCAGCTTAACCGGCTTCCCATAAAATATTCGGGGAGGGGACCGAATCGCAATTAGACAGAAAATATTGTTTGGGTTCTGCGCCCTCAGTCTTTTTAAGGTTTTTGCCTTGAAGGAACTACGCATAGAGCCTCCAGATCGGATGAAGTGTGCCGGTGGGGTCTCCCACCCTCAAGAGTATCTGCGAGCTGTCAGAGATGCCCCTGGGAAGGATAGCGATGTGCTTGACATTCTGGCAGTCCAGTGCTGGCATTACGATGTGTGTGTGATGCGCAGCAGAGGTGTTGGTGTACTGTCTGGTCTGGGGGTGCCAAATTCTCCAGGTGTAGACAAATCGAAAACAATAATATCTTTGTGCACACCTGTTTCAGAACCAAATATTTTAAACAGTTCGTGTTGGCGCAATCCTTGTCACACTGTGTCTGCAGTGCCTTAAAATAATTCCTTGCAAAATGTGGTAGATTAACCACAAAGAATGTGCTCCTTTTTAAATGAAACTACTAGGTTTCTTCACTTATTTATTCAAGTGTTTTATCCATTTTCATTGCATTCCATTGAGTTATAACATTACGAGTGCAAAATTAATCAGTTTCACGATTGCTTTTATTAATCCATCTTGTTTTTAGAAACTCATTGAAGAAAGTTCATTATATTCATGAAAATGTAATCATTTATATCATGCCCGTTTATATCATGCCCAATGCATTTCGGGTTGAAGGAAAATAACCCTTCGTCAGGGGCCTGTTGAGAAACAATGATAAGAAAACATTCAGGTCCTAAGCATTCAGTAGAAAGCAACAGTTCACAAATATCACATGTATAATCGCCGATAAACGTATTATTACTGTAAAGTACAATAATATCTATGTAGCCGTCAACAAAGCTATTAACTAACGGGTTTTCAGAAAGAGAAACTGAAATTTCCAACTAATACAGGCTGATATAATCGAAAGTGGGTTAACTGTGTGTATAAGCCAACTCGCTGGTTGTTACGATAAATGGCCGGCTTTAACAAAAGAGGTCTGGGGTTTGGTAAAAAGAATGTCTAAATCAGAAACACGGAGGTAAACTTACGTGCTGCTTCGGGCTGTAAAGAATATCTAAATCAGAAACGCGGAGCTAAACTTACATGCTGCTTCGGGCTGTAAAGTACCGAATAGGTTTCCGGGTCACCTGGGTGTGTTAGTAGCCTATAAGAGGGGTATTTAATGTGAAGTGATAGTCATGTGTTGATTCGAATCGACAACTTCAAGATACAGCTGTGACTAACTAGATTAAATGAACCCCGAGACGGGATAAAACGTTGCTTATTGCAAATAATGATTAAATAAAATACGAGAGCTATATAATATAGTGAATAAACTGTTCACATTTGGCGGTAGCCATAGTTACGTGCATCATGATATGTGATTGGACAGGAGTCCGATCATAAATAAATCGCGTAGAAAAGCGTCCGGCAGTTCGGCGCTGTGATGGGGCAATGGTTCGATAACGTGTGAACTACATAATGAAGTGTACCTGAAGTAATTGGGTAAAACTAATCTGAAATGGTTATGTGAAATGAAAATAAACGATATAGAAAATGAGCGATAAAGAAAATTGTAAATGCATACAATAATACTCGCGGATATTGCTCATCAATTAGTCACATTTGAAATGATAATCAAATTGAAAGAATAGAAATATGAACATAACATGAGTATATACATAGTTGACTTGTACCAGAATAATGATCAAAACAAGATTTCTGAAAATGTTAATAAAAGTATGTTGACTTATGCAGGGGGAGAAAAGTAATCCTAGTGCCTAGTCTGTGTCACCATTGTTCAGATTTATAGAAAACATGTTAGTTCAATTCTGTCATTCATTCCAATTGGTTGGAGGGCCTGTAGTTTTTTAATCTAAAAGAATTCCGCTTGTAATCGTTGTTTTACTGGATCCATATCGCAGCATTGTGGGAGTATCTCAAGTATCGTGAATCTTAATTGAGAGATTTGATGATGAGCTTCAAGCCAATGTGTGGCAACGGTGGATTTGCTGTTCATGTTGCGAATGTTGCTCTTATGTTCTGTCATTCTAATTTTGATTTTCCGTTCAGTTTGACCTACATATGTTTTTCCGCATGGGCACTTGATCGCGTAGATGACGTTTTTGGAGTCACATGTCCATCTATATTGTAGGTTGATCTTATAACCTTTGGTGGGATGTAGAAAGGTGTTTCCTGTTATCACATTATTGCAATGTGTGCAGTTGAAACATTTAGCCATTCCTTTATGATCAGGTTTTATTGCATTTTTGGTAGAAAGGATTTCTTTCATGTTCTTAAAACTTTTAAAAGCAAAAGTTACTCGTTCATTGTATAGATTCTGTAAATCAGGTTCTGTTTTTATTAGAAACCAATGACGATTGATGGCTTTTTTGATTTTTTGTGCTTCTGTTGAAAATTTCAGAACACATACTGTTTTTGGCTCTGTGGTTTGTTTTGCGGGTTTCATTGGATCTTCTCTTGATAATTTGGTCACTTATTTTAGGGATTCATCCAGAATTTCTTTGGGGTATCCTCTTGCTAGATATTGTTCTTTTTGTTCTTGAAGAGAATGTTCTAGAATGTTATCATTTGACGTAATTCTTTTGAGACGGATGAATTGTGAGGTTTGCAAATGTTTTTTCAGAGTTTCGGGGTGGAAGCTTTGGAAAAGCAAACTTGAATTTCGATCAGTCGTTTTTTTGTATACTTTGGTTTGAATCTGTTGATTTACCAAGGTGATGTGTACATCCAGGAATGAGATAGTTTCTTCATGCAGAGTGTAGGTGAATTTAATGCGAGGATTGACCAGATTTAAAGTGGCTAGATTGTTGATGAGTTGATCTTTTTGACCTTTCCATATTAAAAATATGTTGTCTATAAACCTTTTGAAAATCAGCAAGTTTGGGGTCCAATTGATGTTGTTAAGGATATAGTCATTCTCAAATTTGGACATGAATAGATTGGCATATGAGGCCCCCCCCCAAAGCCCATAGAAGTACCATTACATTGGTTGTAAAATTTGTTTTTCCATAGAAAATAACTGTGAAACAATGAAAAATGCATCAGTTCAATCAGAAAAAGTTTGTTGGCTTCACAATCTTGATCATTTAGTAGGTTCCATTCAAGGGCTTCAAGGCCTTCATTGTGGGGAATCGATGTATAAAGTGATACTACATCCACTGTACAAAGCCAATATTCTGTGTTCTCTTCAAGTTGAATGGATCTGAGCAAATTAAGAAATGATGTGGTGTTTTTAATTTAGGTTGAGCTGTTTTGAACGATTGGCTGTAGATAGTTATCAACATATTTACCGATACTCTGATATTGACCCACAAGCTGACACAATGGGTCTGAAAGGTGGTTTTAATGGATCTTTATGTACCTTTGGTAACATATAGTTTCGGTCGCTTAGGGTATTTTGTCTCTAGAAATCTGTATGTTTTTTCGTCTATCCATTTCATGGTTAAGGCATGGTCAAGAATTACTGACAACATTTTTTGGTATTCCTCTGTTGGGTTTGAGTCCAATGGTATATAAATGTTTTGGTCTTTAACATGATCATCTACACTGTTCTCATAAAAAGTAGTGTCCATTATTATAAGGGCTCCTCCCTTGTTAGCTCTTTGGAAGGTTAATTCTTGATCATTTTCTAAATCTTTTAGCGTACTCCATTCTGTTTTTGTTAAATTGGTTTGTTCAGATTTTTTGAAGTTAATTCTTTGTATGTCCGCAATAACTGATCTTTCAAATGCGTCTATGGTTTTGTGAGTATAGGGTTCGCAAAATGAACTTTTAGGTTTAAATGATCCGCTACTTGATGTAGTGGGAGTCAAACACCCATGGCGACCGAAACTATATATGTTACCAAAGGTACATAAAGATCCATTAAAACCACCTTTCAGACCTATTGTGTCAGCTTGTGGGTCAATATCAGAGAGTATCGGTAAATATGTTGTTAACTATCTACAGGCAATTGTTCAAAACAGCTCAACCTACATTAAAGACACCACATAATTTCTTAATTTGCTCAGATCCATTCAACTTGAAGAGAACACAGAATATTGGCTTTGTACAGTGGATGTAGTATCACTTTATACATCGATTACCCACAATGAAGGCCTTGAAGCCCTTGAATGGAACCTACTAAATGATCACGATTGTGAAGCCAACAACATTTTTCTGATTGAACTGATGCATTTTTCATTGTTTCACAGTTATTTTCTATGGAAAAACAAATTTTACAACCAATGTAATGGTACTTCTATGGGCTTTGGGGGGCCCCCTCATATGCCAATCTATTCATGTCCAAATTTGAGAATGACTATATCCTTAACAACATCAATTGGACCCCAAACTTGCTGATTTTCAAAAGGTTTATAGACAACATATTTTTAATATGGAAAGGTCAAAAAGATCAACTCATCAAAAATTTAGCCACTTTAAATCTGGTCAATCCTCGCATTAAATTCACCTACACTCTGCATGAAGAAACTATCTCATTCCTGGATGTACACATCACCTTGGTAAATCAACAGATTCAAACCAAAGTTTACAAAAAAGCGACTGATCGAAATTCAAGTTTGCTTTTCCAAAGCTTCCACCCCGAAACTCTGAAAAAACATTTGCCAACCTCACAATTCATCCGTCTCAAAAGAATTACGTCAAATGATAACATTCTAGAACATTCTCTTCAAGAGCAAAAAGAACAATATCTAGCAAGAGGATACCCCAAAGAAATTCTGGATGAATCCCTAAAAAAAGTGACCAAATTATCAAGAGAAGATCCAATGAAACCCGCAAAACAAACCACAGAGCCAAAAACAGTATGTGTTCTGAAATTTTCAACAGAAGCACAAAAAATCAAAAAAGCCATCAATCGTCATTGGTTTCTAATAAAAAAAGAACCTGATTTACAGAATCTATACAATGAACGAGTAACTTTTGCTTTTAAAAGATCTAAGAACATGAAAGAAATCCTTTCTACCAAAAATGCAATAAAACCTGATCATAAAGGAATGGCTAAATGTTTCAACTGCACACATTTAACATGATAACAGGAAACACCTTTCTACATCCCACCAAAGGTTATAAGATCAACCTACAATATACAGGGACATGTGACTCCAAAAACGTCATCTACGCGATCAAGTGCCCATGCGGAAAAACATATGTAGGTCAAACTGAACGGAAAGTCAAAATTAGAATGACAGAACATAAGAGCAACATTCGCAACATGAACAGCAAATCCACCGTTGCCACACATTGGCTTGAAGCTCATCATCAAATCTCTCAATTAAGATTCACGATACTTGAGATACTCCCACAATGCTGCGATATGGATCCAGTAAAACAACGATTACAAGCGGAATTCTTTTAGATTAAAAAACTGCAGTCCCTCCAACCAATTGGAATGAATGACAGAATTGAACTAACATATTTTCTATAAATCTGAACGATGGTGACACAGACTAGGCACTAGGATTACTTTTCTCCCCCTGCATCAGTCAACATACTTTTAATTAACATTTTCAGAAATCTTGTTTTGATCATTATTCTGGTACAAGTCAACTATGTATATACTCATGTTATGTTCATATTTCTATTCCTTCAATTTGATTATCATTTCAAATGTGACTAATTGATGAGCAATATCCGCGAGTATTATTGTATGCATTTACAATTTTCTTTATCGCTCATTTTCTATATTGTAGTGTAGTTCCTAGTTTCCCACTAGGCCCTGCGCATTGGAATAACATAAACAGTAGTATCGACGTGGAACTGCGTATATTCCAGGCCTCCACTGACTATGCTAAACTTAATTGGGTTTGTTACCAACTAGCTCAGAGGTCACTGGAAACTTTCTTCTCTGCATGGGAAGTGATCAGCTTCCCTGGCACAGACAAGAAGGGATTCAGCTTTCCAACAACCGTGTAACATGACAACTTTGCGCCTCAGATCAAGAGTCAATCTCTAGGGTTGTGTGAAACAATAGACAGGTATTTCACTCAGTCAGATTAGTGCAGTTTACTTTCACGAGATGTAGAGAATAGAGAGACGGGCGTTTGTCAATAAAGGGTTAACATTTATTAACAGTCTTTCTTCTCGTACAAGAGAAATGTATTGCCACAATTGCAAGACTTGTTATTATAAAAAGTACGTACAGTACGATAAGGATTGCGAAATAATACTGTAAAAGCATTGATATGGTTTCTTAGCCATACAATGGTTTAAAAGTAATAAAACATATATACAGTCATATATACATTAGGCTAAAACACTCAACTGGTGCTTCTAACTACGCCTACCCCAGTGTGCCTGACCTAAATCTAACACGTGGAAGGGGAGTAAGTAAGTAGCTTTAAGTTAAGTTGGTTTTGCCAAGGTTTGCTTCAAGAATTCTCGTCTAAGGGTTTAGTCAACACCATACCTCTGAATAGAATGATGGAAGTCTGGTATTTCCTTCAGGGGGCACTCAATATCCCAGTCACCCGCGAGGGCAGACCGGAAACGCTGGAGCTGGATTTCTCTGCAGGAGAAAGGCAGCGGCTCTCTTCTCAGCGCGTCGGGAGGAGGAGGCGGGGGACAGCGTCCACGGCAGCTGGAATCTGCTGGGCTCTTCGTAGAGGGACGGCTGTTCAGCTCCTAAGCTTACCACACCATCGTTCGCGCTTTAGCAGCGATAATGGTATCAGTAGCTTCACCACCACGGGGACAGCAGCAGCATCAGCGTACTGCATGCAGCATACAACAGCAATGGGATGCACAACAGGGTGCACGACAGCAATTGCTTAAGGCAACGTTGGTAGTATTTATACCTGACAGGTGCCGGGTTTGACGCAAGTTTGCTGGACATAAGACGTCAATTAAAGATGTCACTAGGAAGTGATAGCTATCAGTTGCTCATTAGAGTTCCATTACTAATCAAAACACAGCAAGCGGGGATTTCCAGGTTTGCTGAGTTTTTATCTTGTTGAAGAACTCGGAGTGTTAATCTAGGAATATCAGATAGTGACTTCTGCTCTGTCATTGCACTAATTGGTTGCAAAGGAAGTGGCAGAGAACTATGCTGGAATGTGGCTCTGTTCGTGTGAGGCCAGAGATGACTTTCTGAATATCGCACTTGAACGGTTATGCCAATATAGGGAATAAATGGATTTATAGCCGAATAGGGGCATAAGGTCACAGTATCGATCAGGAACCTAGATAAACACGCAACACCCACTCCACGTTTTCATGTCCATCAAATTACTAAAACTAGAGCAATAAGATGCATGTGTAACATTGCCCACCCCAAAATACATAAATGCATTTGAAATAGGCGTATATTGTAATACGTGAAATTTAGGTACTGTACGTTTTTTGAAGCATAGAATTCATTCAAAAATTATTGCATATGAAATCAATGAGCGATTATGCAAAAAGAATTACACATGAAGTATCTCTGACAGAAGAAGGGCGAGATAAATCATCACATATAAATGCATTGCAATAACATGTGCTAGAGGCTGATGTAAGTTTGTTATTTCTCTAGATGTGTTTAGAAATAGAAGTTTGAAGCTTCTGTTCTCTAAGAATAGTTTTTACCTTAAGCAAAGAATTGTTCGTGCCAAAAAAAGGTCAATATTAAAAAATGTCCAATTCAAAAGAATTAATGCTTGAACGGGGAAATCGAGTTCCAACGCTTTTAGCAGTTTTTGTTGATCAAAACTGAAGGCCGAATTCAGAGTTCATGGGAACGCTGTGTGTCGGAAAGCTTCTCAAAAGTTATTGTTTCTGTACGGGTGAGAACATTGTATCAGACAGGCTCTCAAAGAATTGGTCTACAAAATCAGGTGACAGTTCAACCAAATTCGATAGCGCTGTAACTTGGCAGGTGTGAGAATGATTGCTGTCATCGTAGTCAGGAGCAGCAATGCTCACAGAAGGTCGTACCTGGGTGATGTTGCTTTTGTCACTCGCTCCACTGTTACCACCTAGTCGTAGTACAGGTGCCTCCACGAATGCCGTCATCAGGATTGGTAGCCGCTGGGGACAACACAATGCGTGAGCCGTTATTGGACTGAGCAAAGTATCGACGTTCATTGGTACTGCTGATGGAAGTGAAAGACAGATGTCCAACACGCATTCATCGCCGCAAAGCATACACCTTAGTACCGGTAAGATACAGTTCTGCCATATAGTTCTGAATGAAAGGAACCAAGTCATGTTTAGATCTCTCAGCCTGGCCAATCCAAGGACGTTAGTTATCCTGTCCCGGTAGCGCATTGCTAGGATTGTTTCTTCCATTCCCATGGGAGCTATGTCTGAGTTTTGGCTTGCCATAACGAAGCAGGAGGGTCAAAAATAAAATCCCTGCTACAAGTCCCAAAAATAATGGTATTCCGCCAAAAACAGAGTGTACAAAATTAGGAACGATTCCCAAAATTGCCTGAAAAGGTGTTAGCAGTCCCGTAAAGACTGTCTTAAATATGCCTGGGATGCTTGTGGCACTAGACATGTTAAGGAGTTGGCTGAGCATTTCTAAGAAATGCACGGGGCAATTTGTTGATAAAAGGTCATGAACTTCAGTAGCTGTCCTTGCAACTAGAAGATCATACGTCTCTTTTGATGACGTTATAGGCACTGTTGTCTGTAAAAGTACAGATTTCATTTTGCTTAAAGTATCAATTCGTATAGAATAGAGATTCAGACGAGGCCAGATGGGAGTCACTGTGTCTGCAGGCCCACTCGGGAACAATGTTTGCATACAGCATTTGACCATGGATGTAACGCTTACTAGATAACTTTTCCCTGGCACAAGGCCACAACATCTGTGATCCGTTCTAAGAATGTAACCCTCGTTTGCGAGTTGCATAAAGAAGGGCTCTATCTGAGTTGCAGGTGTGACAAACTGGTGGCATGAAAGGTTGTTAGAATTTCCATCACATGCTCCGTGTAAATTAATACCCTGACATAAAAGTATACAGCTTAGTGAATGTTTACAGTTGTCACCACTAAGAAATACATTTTTGTTGCTGTCACTATAGCAAGAATGTGTGTATGGTAATTTCCATTCAGATTTTACATATCCTTTACCCAATTGTTCATACTGGCCAGCAGGTATGTACTCAAGGCACTTTTTAAATCGGAAAGTTGTTATCGGAATTGTGATAATTCCGTGTATTATCCATTCAATTACAGGACTTTCTGACATTGTCAATGGTAATCTCTCAAGTTTTTCGATGCTCAGGATTGTATAGTCTGCTCCTTTCTGTGCCAAACTGATCTGTTTATCAGTAAGGTTAAAGATGGAAAATAATGACGTTGTGTTGATTAAACGCCAAGGCACATAGCCTGAACGAAGATTTTGCAGCATCCAGCCTAATTCTATAATAGAGCGTAATTGAGATTGGCCATGTTGTAACATTAGCAAGTCTCTGTCTATCACATCAAAGGCAGAGGATACAATATTGTCCAACGAATATATTCTGGAAGACAGAGTCATTAACCCATTGTCTACTACAGAAAGTGATTTCTCCAAATTAATACGATCAATTTCTCGTATTTTTTCAGCTGTTTCAATTTGTTTGACTTTCCAAGCCTCGTTGTACGCAGCATAGATACTGGTCGCTATGAAACGCTTTTGACGCTGTTTGCGTGGTTCAAGAATGAAATCGCGCAAATCAGCACCATCTTTTAGTAAAGACAAGTGTTGCTTAATTTCAGCCAGTGTGGATGATGTTAGCCATTCAAGGCAGAGTTTCCCTACACTGTATGTTGTTATTATCCCTGGATGTTGTCTCTGGGAATATCTCGGGTCTAGTCTGGTCATTTTTAACCCCTGTGTTTTATTCAGGAACCTATCTTGACAGCTGTTTGTGTCTGTAGGCCAGATTAACCACTTTTTCCAATCAGGATGTGTTCTGTTAAAATGTAAAATTTGTGACACGTCTAACTCAATATCTGCGGTTGTATTTTCAGGTATTGGCTTTGGTATAGACGGTGTTTTAAGGTCTTTGATCTTAGCTAGGCCAAGACAGGATGTTTGGTGTATTGTGTCATTTAAAAACAACATTTGTTCTGGTATCATGCAGGTTCTAAATAGGGCTTCAATGCCTTGTACCTGCCAATCTTTTGTACCCCAAATTGTTTTCGTTTCAATGTTATTTTTCCAATAATCAAAACCAAATGTCATCATTTTGTCATAAAATGCTTCTGAATATATCAATTTAGAATTTGTCAGCATTGTTTTCATTCCTGTTTTATCTAACAGTTTGTAATAAAACGTTTCTGCATTACTGGTGTTAAACCCTGAGAAGTATTTGAATTTCTCAAAGAATGCTTTAGAACTGCTTTTAGGTGGTGTAGCACAATGTTCCCATTGATTATACATAAAAACATTTCTAGGCTGTGCAGATTTATGCAAGTAATGATCACCATAGTGTGTGTAACAGAATAACTGCTCATAACTAGATGAACCTTGTAAATAATCATGATCTGTGAATCTAGCTGACATTACTAAATCAGACATCATGTCATTAATACTGTTAAAGTCCCAATCATCAGAGAATGTACTAGGTTTTACAAAGTCACTTAAGGAAACCTTCAGTTGATGAGGATACTTCAGGATTTCGACCGGACCATATATCTCATAGTCTGTTTTCTCCCATACTACCCCACCAGGTATTGGAATTGCTGTGACATTTACTGTTGACAGTTCTCTTTTCTTCACGTGGGATGATCTGTGTGGTTTCAGGACTAGGTTGATGTTCTGACTTGCTGTGTCCATTGTAATATATTTTCCCTCAATGAATTTTCCCAAACAAAGTACCATAATGAGCCAAAGCAGGAGGAAAAATACACCTAGACCGAACCAGAACTCTAACCAAGGGGAAATAAGGTAGATTTCTTTTAGTTGATGAAAGAGTTCCGTTGCTTTTTCTTTAAAAGTCTTTTTTGTTTCTGGCATCACTTCGGGGTCGTTTTGATCTTCAGAGAAGTTGTCGAAGTTGATGAAATAACCAGAGGCAGTTCTGTCAATTGATGGGATTGTTCTTTCAATCTGTCTTTCGGTAGCATTTTCTGATGCCACATCATTGTAGACTGGTGTTTCTTGACGAACTGTTTCAATCTGTGTCTCAAGAGGCACGAGTTCCATGGCATTATTGCATAGTCCTTCACTGTGCACTGCAGGCTGATCGAATGTGATTAGTCTTTCAGTTTGAACCTCTTGGATTGTTGCAAGTTTGGGTATTCTGTTGTTTCTTGGGAGTCCACTGGGCCTACTGTTGATTATAGGCCACATGCTTGTGGTTTTACCAGGTCGATAGACACAACTCTGTTCTCCTTTTTACCAGCAAGGGGCGGTAGCACAACTGATCTTGTTCCGGTGACTGCCAAGACAGGTACTGCTTTTCTGTAAGAAGGCCCAAATTCCTTCTTAACCGCGATCTTTTCTCTGACTAGATCCCCAATCTTTGGAATCCAGACAGGCCTTGCTGGGGCTGTTGCGGGTGGTGCCTCGTCAGTTGTATCTGGCTGTTGCTTTAACTTTATGTTGCTTAAGGATTTTCTTGTTTCATTCAGTTCCTGTAAAACAGCCAAACGATCCTTTACATCAAAGTGCGTTGTTTCTTCTTGTACCACTGACATCTGACTATCGAGGTCCTGAATACGCATTCTAATTCCGAACAATAGTTCGTATGGGCTGAAACCTTTTAGAGAATTTCTTGGCATGTTGTTAAGACTAGTCTGGACACTTATTAAATGTTTGACCCACCCAGCGCCTGAACCTAATACCTTCGCTGTTATAGATCGCTTTATGTCCCGGTTTTTTCTTTCAACCACACTATTCCCTTCGGGGTGCGACGGACAAGAATACCGCAACTCAATTCCCATGCTAGCCATGGCCTCCTTAAAAGCTCGAGAGCTGAAAGCAGGACCCTGGTCAGAATGGAACGTGGTAATTGCGTATATGCCGATATGGGCTCGCAGATCTCTCTTATAACAGTTCTAGCGTCAGCCGAGCGCAGGAGGCTACATTATTTAAGTGTGTTTAGCCTTAACTGTGTACAATGGGACGCGCTTCTCTTCTTTGATTGCGCAGATAGACCGCCTTATGCTGTCTAGCAGGGATCCTGAAACTACACTGGCCTGTTCATTACTGCGATCTCTGTTGCAGTCTTCACAATTTTGAGCAAAACATTGAATGTCTATACTCATTCCTGGCCACCAGTACTCTGATTGTAATTCTTTCAGAGAAACCTTGATTGTTTGGTGTCTCAGACCCAACCCCATGTGTGCTTACAGTAAGAGGAAGCCCCTCCTGCTCCTGTTTGGAATTACTCTGTCCCCCACTCCAGGGATTCGAGCAAAAGGAACGGAGTTTGCATCGATTACGTATGCATAATTGAGTAGATAGTTCACGGGTAGTGCTGCACCGTCGCCTTTTACGGTCGTTTTTACTGCCAGCATGGTTTCCCCGTCTATGTATTTTTCTGTACGCTTTTTTGTGGCTACGGAAGCCGGGTTAGTTGCTTCCGCTGTGGCTGTATTAGCCAATGAATTCCCTGCAACGTGAACGCCATCACGTCGAAGACTCTGTGCGTGAATCACGTGAGTCTTTTGTAGTTCTTTGTGTAAAAGAGCTACCTGTTTCCAGAGCAATTTATGCTTTATTGTGGCACCTGTGTCGTCTTTGTAGTCGTTTTCAATCCAACTCTGCAGTTTATTGTTGTAAGAGTTGACGCAAAAATGAGAATCGCACACGATAAGTGTCGGGAATTCACGTTCTGCATTTTCGAGCGCCATCTTTAAAGATCTGATTTCAGTTCTCTGAACCGAACAGTTTCTTACAGATTCAGTTTTTGTTACTTTCGGTCTGAATTTACCACACAGCCAACGACCTTTAATAATCGCACATGCTGCATCGTAGGATTTTCTCTCTACGTTGAAATGCTGTACAAAGCTATCTGTATAGATTATACAGGCGTATTGTGGGAGAGGCAGAAGTTCGATTGGCAGAGGATATTCTTCTTCATACTCTAAATCATTCAGTTCTTCAAATTGCGGGGCGAAATAGTATTTCACATCTTCCGCTCCTAGAGAATCTACACACTGTATCCATTTCGGATCCAGTGACACTGTAGGCAGGTTTACTGGGCTGAATAGCGCTTCGAAGGCGGATTACGCTGTAAGGATATTAATCCGTTTGCCGTGTGCTAGTTCTCGTTCATTTGCTAATGCGATTTGCACTGCTTTCACAGTTCTTTCTGTGTGACTGAATGTTTTTTCTGCTTGTGTGTACAAGTGAGATTTAATTGAAATTGGTACCTTTTCTCCCTCATTAGAGGTTAGGTATGTGAATCTGCATCTTCCTGGGATGACTCGGATTACAAGATCGATCGTGTTGTCACGTGTATCTAATTTAGTTTTTGCTAACATGTCTGTTTGCAGTGATCTCAAAATTTCTGTGTGTTTTTGAGTCCAATTGATTTGTTTAAAATCAGGTTTAATTAGTTCGTAGAGAGGTTTAACCCTCTCTGCGTAATTTAGAATGTAAGTTCTTCCGAAATTCAGAAAACCTAGAATGGATTGTAAATTCTTCAGCGTTTTTGGAGCTTGGAGTACAGCGCACTTCTCTAAGAAGTTGTCCGCTAGGCTTTTCCCTTCACTTGATAGTTCGTACCCTAAAAATAGTACTGTCAGATGGGCAATTCGGGACTTTTTAAAGTTGAATTTGTAACCCTCCACTGCGAACCCAAGTATGATGGTGTTCACTCTTTTCAAGTGAGTATCCAAGTCGTCGTCTGTGAGATAGATATCATCTACGTAGGATAATGCCTCATCATCATAGATTTGTAGTAACTCTGTTACCCTAGCTGAGAATAGTCCTGGGCTGTTCTTGAACCCCTGTGGGAGTCGACAGAATTTTTTCTGCGACCCAAATGCAGAGAAAGCGGTCAAATATCTGCTTTCCGGTGCAATGTTTTGACAAAAGAACCCCTTAGATATGTCTAATGTCGTTTTATATTTTTTCCTAACTATGTTATTCATTAGGGCTGCACTATGCGAGTTTTGTACTGCAAAAGTTTTGCAACATGTATTAAGGCGTCTGTAGTCCAAAACTAGACGATATGAATTGTCTGGCTTGGAGACAGGAAACAAAGGATTGTTCATTTGAGAGGTGCATGTTTCAATCACCCCCTGGTATTCAAGTTGATCTAAGATCTCCCTGACTTGTTTTTTAGCTTCTTGCTTAATGGGATACTGCCGTTGGGCAGTTGGTTCACTTTTTAATTGGATTTTGTGAGGAGTTGAGTCCTCATCCCATCCTACATGATTTTTATATAATGCAGGTGCCTGGGCTACTGCCCATTTCCTTGCATAAGTATATTTTTTGTGAATCGGAATGTGATTCGAGAAGGCAGGCATAATCACTTCTTCGCCACGAGGGCACTCCCTGACAAACTCCGGGGGCCAATCTTTTTCAGCTAACAGAATATCATAGCCTTTTGAGAGCTTATCCCAAAATAGACCTCTTATTTTCCTAGTCTTATCACCCTCTATACGCAATGTTATTTCGTATATTTTATGGGGCTCGCTAAGTCTGGTGTCGGCAGTTTCAACCTGAATGCATTCATTCGTGTCCACTGTCTCCAGATGACTCATCAAGATCTTGCGCGCTATACTGATTTCTGCTGCACTGTCCAACATTGTCAATGCCCACTCCCCGTTTTTCAACTGTGTCCTCAGTATTCTCGGCATGGTTGATTACTCTAATACTGGCTACCTTCTTTTTAGGAAATTGTGATTTCTTATTTTGAGCAGGTTCCTTGTCTTTGGACTTGGTGTGCTCTCCTGGGTCTGACCGTCCTCTTCTTTCCGAATTCTGTGGAAAAGATCGAGAGGGACGTGTATCAATACTTTGATATCTATCAGGTTTTTTCAGATTATCCCTATTTCTAAGGTTATATCTTTTCTCAGAGGGCTCCCTCTGGGGAGACTGGCGTTCTCGAGTCGGAGTTCTTTCCCTCCGTCGAGGAGACCTTCCTCTGGACTGGAAAACTTTTTCCTTGGGAGTGGATTGTTTATTTCCATCCCAGCTCTTTTTAGGAGTGTTTAAATTATTTTTAATAAATAATTTTTCAGGATTTTTGAGCAGTTGGGGCTTTACCGGTTTCCCACCCAAGCTGTCTCTACCTAATTCTTCATAGCATTTTTCTATGATTTTTGCAAGCTCAACAGGATCTTCTATAACTGTTTCCTTCAACTTCTGGCGGATCGCCACAGATGCTGCTTCTCCCTTTATATTGGCTAATAATATAGCCGAGACCTGCTTGAAGTCTTTCAGTAATTTCATACCTAGATTTAAAGCGGGCTCTGGACCGTATTCATTTTGAATCTGTTTTAGCACTTCTGGTATTACCGCCATAGACGGAACACCGTGTGTTTTTGTGTAAATGGAAGCAAAGACTGTACCCCAAGTGTCGCAGTCCTCCATGTGTGGTGCGATTCCCAAAGGAAGGCAGATTGTCAAGATTCTGTGTTTCTCTATAGGGGTAGTATCAGGAAATACTGCCTCTATTTGAGTGATTTTCTGTGCTAACCAGAAAGGAATTTGTTCCCGTTTTACGAGTGTTTTACCAAGACATGACTGTATGTTCTGTGGTGTAATTTTATTAGTGTTCCCCTGATGAGGGGTCAGCTGTGGTACATTAACAGCTGGCTGGACTGTTGCAGTCCGCATTACATATTGAACTAATTGCCTATGTATTTTTATTAGTGTTTTTAGCTGTACTAACAGCTCTTCCTTTGACATTTTTACAATGTCAGGATGTGGTGTGTAGCTGGCTAGAACCGGCCACGTTGCTCCTGGTCTACCTAGTGGACCGAGCTTGGTTATGTGATCTTTATGTTTTAGGGCGCCATTAAACCAGAGCAAGTGCTCTTGAAATTTAAGTGGAATTTCAATCTCCTCGAAAGGAGCGTACTCTTCCGGAGGTTCCTCTATTTTGTAATAGTGAAACTCTTTTGTTGTAGCGTTTGCCGCTGGAAAGTTTATCCATGAATAGAATACCTCTGTCTGCCAATATTCATGAGCCTCTATCACGAAAACTACTGTACCACCTTGTGGTGTCAGTCCGTTTTCTATAAGTTTTAAAGTTATAGATTTTCTTAAGTGGACCGGGATGATAATTGCATCCGGGTCTGTGTGTTCGGGACCCTGCTGAGTCGCATCTGCTGCGGCCCCAGTGGTTCCGTTTTCTCCTGGCATTGTTAAAATGCAAGGTTTTGCAGAGTAGGTCTCCAAGGAGACAAAGATTAGGTGCACAATATTTTGGAACACTGTATCCTTCAACGTTGAATAAACCAGAGCTTTACATAGGAATCTCTTCCTACTGAGTTCGGGCGGATTTTAACCTTTCACCCACTCCAGACGTCTATTGGAGTATTTACGGGAGCAAGGGGTCTGTGTGAAATATGCACGACTGAGTTACTCTAACGTCTTGCGTTAGTTTATCGCCTTACCAAACGTTGGGCGCCATGTAGTGTAGTTCCTAGTTTCCCACTAGGCCCTGCGCATTGGAATAACATAAACAGTAGTATCGACGTGGAAATGCGTATATTCCAGGCCTCCACTGACTATGCTAAACTTAATTGGGTTTGTTACCAACTAGCTCAGAGGTCACTGGAAACTTTCTTCTCTGCATGGGAAGTGATCAGCTTCCCTGGCACAGACAAGAAGGGATTCAGCTTTCCAACAACCGTGCAACATGACAACTTTGCTCCTCAGATCAAGAGTCAATCTCTAGGGTCGTGTGAAACAATAGACAGGTATTTCACTCAGTCAGATTAGTGCAGTTTACTTTCACGAGATGTAGAGAATAGAGAGACGGGCGTTTGTCAATAAAGGGTTAACATTTATTGAACAGTCTTTCTTCTCGTACAAGAGAAATGTATTGCCACAATTGCAAGACTTGTTATTATAAAAAGTACGTACAGTAAGATAAGGATTGCGAAATAATACTGTAAAAGCATTGATATGGTTTCTTAGCCATACAATGGTTTAAAAGTAATAAAACATATATACAGTCATATATACATTAGGCTAAAACACTCAACTGGTGCTTCTAACTACGCCTACCCCAGTGTGCCTGACCTAAGCCTAACACGTGGAAGGGGAGTAAGTAAGTAGCTTTAAGTTAAGTTGGTTTTGCCAAGGTTTGCTTCAAGAATTCTCGTTCAAGGGTTTAGTCAACACCATACCTCTGAATAGAATGATGGAAGTCTGGTATTTCCTTCAGGGGGCACTCAATATCCCAGTCACCCGCGAGGGCAGACCGGAAACGCTGGAGCTGGATTTCTCTGCAGGAGAAAGGCAGCTGCTCTCTTCTCAGCGCGTCGGAAGGAGGAGGCGGGGGACAGCGTCCGCGGCAGCTGGAATCTGCTGGGCTCTTCGTAGAGGGACGGCTGTTCAGCTCCTAAGCTTACCACACCATCGTTCGCGCTTTAGCAGCGATAATGGTATCAGTAGCTTCACCACCACGGGGACAGCAGCAGCATCAGCGTACTGCATGCAGCATACAACAGCAATGGGATGCACAACAGGGTGCACAACAGCAATTGCTTAAGGCAACGTTGGTAGTATTTATACCTGACAGGTGCCGGGTTTGACGCAAGTTTGCTGGACATAAGACGTCAATTAAAGATGTCACTAGGAAGTGATAGCTATCAGTTGCTCATTAGAGTTCCATTACTAATCAAAACACAGCAAGCGGGGATTTCCAGGTTTGCTGAGTTTTTATCTTGTTGAAGAACTCGGAGTGTTAATCTAGGAATATCAGATAGTGACTTCTGCTCTGTCATTGCACTAATTGGTTGCAAAGGAAGTGGCAGAGAACTATGCTGGAATGTGGCTCTGTTCGTGTGAGGCCAGAGATGACTTTCTGAATATCGCACTTGAACGGTTATGCCAATATAGGGAATAAATGGATTTATAGCCGAATAGGGGCATAAGGTCACAGTATCGATCAGGAACCTAGATAAACACGCAACAATATCGTTTATTTTCATTTCACATAACCATTTCAGATTAGTTTTACCCAATCACTTCAGGTACACTTCATTATGTAGTTCACACGTTATAGAACAATTGCCCCATCACAGCGCCGAACTGCCGGACGCTTTTCTACGCGATTTATTTATGATCGGACTCCTGTCCAATCACATATCATGATGTACATAACTATGGCTACCGCCAAATGTGAACAGTTTATTCACTATAATATATAGCTCTCGTATTTTATTTAAAACTAAGGTACGGGACCCTCCCGGTGCATGAATTCACCGCGAGGTGGTCCAATTCAGGTGCCACCGTGCGTTCGTGCCCTGGCTGCGCAGCACCTAAGGAGTCTGTGGCCCACCTATTTTTTGCCTGTCCCGCCTACAAAATGGCCCGGAAGATCTGGCTTAAACCTGTATGTAGGGAGTTGGGGATGAGGTGTCATAGTCTGGCCTTACGTGTTCTCTCTACCGATTCATCATCCACTGTCATGATATGCGGGGTGGCAACATTTTTGAGTAGTGCATGGCTGACGCGCTCACGGTTACTGAAGTTGCATTCTAGGCTACCTATTGTTTGACTGTATGTAACTGAAGGCTCCCTTACTTAACCTAGTGACTGTTGAGTATGGAAAGGGGCGACCACTCGGTCCCCCCGAACGTATGGTTGGGTGCCCCGATCCTCCCGGGAGACCATTTTGGGCGGGGGGCGTGTCTCGGCTGGTATGCCCGAAGCGGCGTAGCCGGGGCGCGCCTTTTTCCTCCCAAGAGGGGTTGTCCTAGACACCTACACCGATGGCCACGCCCAGTAGGCGTACCGGAGGAGGGTACACGCCCTCCCACAGAAGAATAAATAGAGCGGGAATCCGAAGAAGCGTCCTCTTGTTCCTGTGCTCTGAAGGCTGCACCCACTCGTTGCTCGTGAGCCCTCGACGGAACAAGCAGTAATTTTGAGAACTTGTAATCTTGTTGTTTTTCTTTCAGTTACTCGAAGGCGAAGGTCCGGACCTCGTTGCTCGTCTAAGGAGCCGATAATCGAAACCATGGCTGGCAAGAAAGCCGGAAAGGGTTCAGAGACGGATAAGGTGCTACGCCTGTTGATGAACCGAATGGCTGGCATGGAGCGGAAACTCGGACAAGTCCCGTC
This sequence comes from Lissotriton vulgaris, assembly GCF_964263255.1. Classification (NCBI taxonomy): domain Eukaryota; kingdom Metazoa; phylum Chordata; class Amphibia; order Caudata; family Salamandridae; genus Lissotriton; species Lissotriton vulgaris. Next base: position 745,339,336 of record NC_141693.1, on the reverse strand, counting down.
GATCGGTCGAGGCCTGGCGGACGTCAAAAAGCAGCTGGCTGCACTGAGCAATCCTGGTAACCCTAAGAAGATAATAGGCCCGGCCTTGCCGGGAATCGTCCCCGAGGGTGGAAGGAAGCAGGTCAAAAGAAGGGCGGTTTCAGGGGAGGTCCCGGTCCCTGCGGTGCCCCCGGCCACCCCGGTCACACCAGCTGATGGCCCAGTACCAATCCCAGACGCGGGTCAACCAATCCCGGTTTTGATTACCCCCGCTGACGATGAGGATATGCCTCCTGAATTGGCCACCCAGTTGGCCGCATGGCTCAATAAGAAAGCAGGGGGTGCCAAGGCGCCCGGAGACACGGCCGAAGAGGCCAAGTTACTAATAGAGCAGTTGCGGCAGTCGCGAGATGCCGCGAAGGCGAATCTTCCTCTTGTTTCCCCACAGGTGACACCGGTAGGAGCGGCAGTTGGTCTCGAGAAAACGGCGGGAACAACGACTGAACCGGGTAAGCTCGCTTTGCCAATGGCGGGGGAGGGCTCATTACCCTCAAGGCGGGAGAGGGTGGCACAGCACATCCCTATGGCCACAAAAGAGTTGATATGGGGGACAAGTATGTCAATATGTTTTCGTTATTAACTGACCATCGCGAGATGGAATATGCCAAAACCCAGAAAGATTTGTGGTACCCGAGCGTGTGGTGCGCCAAGATGGCGGAGTTCAGGGTGGATGAAACGATAACGAATTGGGCGAAGGCCTTTGCAATCTTTACTGCAGTTATGGGGGAACGTAAACCCGAAGTATTAACTGAACTGTCTTGCTATCAAACTCGTATTATGGATTTCTATGCAATGTATGAGGGAGAGGAATGGAAAGGTTACGACATGAAATTCCGGAAAGCAAAAGAATATGATGCCTCTCTGACATGGGACTGCCTCGACTCGGTCTCATGGCATAAGCAACTCCTGCCGGGGGCGGCAGGTACATCCTCGCCGGGCGGGAGTGGGTCAGGGGTTTCCCGCCAAAAGCCCGCAGTGCCCTTTGGAGCAGGCGCCGGTGGCGAGCACCAGCCGAAAACCGGCGGGAATGGTGGAAAGCGGGGGGTCTGTTGGGGCTTCAATCGAGGCAACTGTAACAGACCGCAAGGAACATGTAGGTTCAAGCATGTGTGTGCGGGCTGTGGGAATTCCTCACACCCGGAGAGTTCATGTAGATCGAAAAATGACGGGGCGGGAGGAAAGGGAGGGTCCAAGCAGGAGTGAGGTAGATCATTGTGACCAATTGCCCACACCCGTTGATCTCATGGCTATGACTCCTTGGTTAAACAAATACCCTGATTATGTCTCCGCTGGGGTGTTGAGGAAGGGATTCTTGCACGGCTTCCGCATCCCGGCGGGGGATTTTCGAGGGGACTCCTTTTGTAAAAACCAGTTATCAGCGCAACATAATCCAAGTGTGGTAGAGAGAAAAATTGCGAAAGAAGTCAGCTTGGGGCGAGTGGTAGGGCCTTTTCATCGCCCACCAGTGGCGGATTTCATCTGTTCCCCGTTAGGGGTGGTCCCGAAGAAAGACCCGGGGGAGTTTAGGCTTATCCATAACCTGTCTGCTCCAAGGGGTTCCTCGGTGAACAAAGCCATTGACCCAGAAGTCTGTTCAGTACGGTACGCATCGTTCGATGAGGCCGTGGCCATGTTGAATCGCCTGGGCCCCGGGGCGCTGATGGCGAAATCAGATATCGAATCGGCGTTCCGGTTGCTCCCGGTACACCCACAGGATCAGCGCTTGCTAGGTTTTGCATTTCAAGGAAGTTATTACATGGATAAATGCATGCCTATGGGTTGTTCCATTTCTTGTGCCTATTTTGAAATGTTCAGTTGTTTTTTAGAGTGGGCATTCACCGAGGCCACAGGGCATAGGCATGTTATGCACTATCTCGATGACTTCCTGTTCTTGGGGGCAGCCGGCGATACGAAATGTGCGCAGGCTCTGCACGACTTCTGCATCCTCATGAGGGAGTTTGGAGTCCCACTGGCACCAGGTAAGACGGTTGGACCATCTACTTCACTGGAGTTTCTGGGAATTGAGCTCGATTCTGTGGAGGGATGTTTCCGTTTACCGATGGAAAAGGTGGCCAAGTTTAGGGCTTCCTTGATGCAATGCCTGGTTAAAGAGAAAGTGACCCTGCACCAGTTACAGCAAACAGTGGGTCAGCTTAACTTTGCTTTGAGGGTAATACCTATGGCCCACCCTTTCTCATGCTCTATTGCACAAGCTATGGTCGGTCTCAAAGAGGGGCACCACCGTACGAGACTGTCGGCGGAGGTTCACCAGGATATGCGCATTTGGTTGGAATTTCTGGCGGACTTCAACGGTCGAGTCGTGTGGAACAAGCCGCCAGTGTCGTCAGATGAACTAGGTCTGTGGACTGACTCGGCGGGGAGCGTGGGATTTGGCGCCATCTTAGGTAATCGATGGTCGGCGCAAACATGGCCGGCCTGGTGGCACTCCAGCGGTCTCACAGGTAACATTGGGTTCTTGGAGTTATTCCCCATTTGGGTTGCTCTGATGGCATGGCCGGACAACTTCAGGGACCGCGCAGTAGTGTTTTGGTCTGATAATATGACTGTGGTCGAATGCATTAACCACCAGGCAGCATGCTGCAAATGGATCTTGAGATTGTTGAAGGAAGTTGTGCTGCTTTGCATGAGACTGAATGTACAGTTTAGGGCGAAACATGTGCCAGGCGTACTGAATCATGCAGCTGATGCACTCTCTCGTTCACATATGCAGGCATTCAGGGGTTATCTACCTACAGCGGACCTAGTGGCGGCACCATTCCCCGAAGCACTTTGGCTAATCGGTGCCCCGGTTTACAAGACCTCGTGGCAGCAAGCTTAGCCCCCAGGACGAGGAAAGCATACGAAGGAGCGTTTCGTTCCTATTGCACATTTTTGGGCCCGACAGGGAGTCAGAACTGGGGTCAGGAGGAATCCTTCCTGGGGTTCTTGGTAGCTCTACACCGAGGAGGCCGATCTGCGGCAACGGCCAATAGGCACAGGGCGGCCATTTCATTTATGGCGCAGGTGCATGGCATAAAAGACCCAACAGGTTCCTTTTTGGCGGAAAAAGCTCTTCGCGGCTGGCAGCGCCTTGAGGGTTGCAAGCAAGATGAGAGGCGCCCGATTGGCTTAGAAAGGTTGTCCCTACTCATGGCGAACCTAGTCGAGACATGCTCCTCCCACTTCGAAGCAGTTCTGTTCCGGGCAGCTTTCGCATTAGCGTTCCATGGGGCTATGCGGGTGAGTGAACTGGTCGCAAGGAATAAGAAAGACGTTGAGGGAGGCTTGTGCAGGGATCACGTCCTAATTAGGGGTGATTCGATGGTAGTCACGATAGCCAGGTCCAAGACCGACCAGGGGGCTACGGGAAATAGTGTTATTGTGCAGAGCAAGCGGGGTCCCCCACGTGCCCGATAAGGTGTATAGAGGAATACTTGGCACTGAGGGCTGCTACATGGGGGGGAGTTTGCTGAGTCACAAGGATGGCACCCCACTGACGAGGTTTCAGTTCCAGAGGGTGCTAGCACTGACAATCGCTGCCGCAGGCATGGACCCGAGCGATTTTGGGACCCACTCCTTTAGGATAGGGGCTGCTACTGAGGCTACAGCCAGGGGTCAGAGTGCGGATGAAGTGAAACAGTTGGGACGATGGTCCTCGAATTGCTTCAGAAGGTATGTGCGATTGCACATGTTGTAAGTCAATTGACATGCACTCACGCTTCTTGTCTTTTGTTTGAATTACAGTTTCGCGAGCTTGTCACGCGGGGCGGAATTTGCAGTCGACCCAGTACCAGGAGACCAGCGGTCATGGATCACCGTCTAAAGAGAGAGTGGTGTGGGTCGTAGGCCACTCATACGTGAGGCGCGCCGGGGACGTATTCAAAGCAGGTGACGCGACTCGCGCAGCTGGGGAATACGGGTACTGAGTGACCATCCATGGGAAGGGTGGGCTCTGTTTTGACCAATTCGAGTCTTTTGTTGAGGGTCTCTTAGGGCGGCAAAGGTCACCGCCATCTGTAGTCATAGTACACCTGGGGGGCAATGACTTGGTGACACTGGGTAGATGAGTGTTGTTTGAGCAAGTTTTGTCTGCTGTTAGCTGGTTGGCTAAAAGAATCCCGGGGTGTACGATTGCCTGGTCCCACATGATTCCCAGGAAAGTATGGCGGGGGGGCCTTTCGGTGTCAGCACTGAACCATTCGGTGAAGAAGGTAAACAATAAAATTGGTAGATTGTTTCGCTCTGCGCAGTTGCATAGCATCCCTCATGGGTGTATTCGGGGTGATCACATGTATCTGAATGATGGGGTTCACCTGTCCCGGGAGGGGAATGTTTTACTCATAGAAGACTTCATAGCATGGCTAAGGGGTTTGAGGAAGCATGACCTTTAGGAGGAGTTTGGGGGGGCCGGATAGCCGTCAACTATCCGGCCTGTGGCGGTAAGGTCATGATCGGTGAGCAGTAATTTCAAGGTCCCTAGAGGGGGGCGCCACCCACTATGGATGGGAGCGCCCGGGGGGAGGCGGCCATTGGCCCCTCCCACGGGGAGGCGGCACCCAATAAGGATGGGCGCCTAAGGGGAGACGGCCATAGGCCCCTTCCAGGGGAGGAGGCGGCTATATGCCCCTCCTACTAATTTCCCGGGGGCCGGATATCCGGGACGGCGGATAGAGTGTGGGGATGGGGGGAGTCCACGCTGTTCTTCCTACAGATACCTCACACGGGAACTCGGACGACCTTTAAGATGGCGTTGAGTGGAAAGGGGGGCCCCCACCAAGACAAGGGAAATTACAGTCGGCAATGAGGGTACAGTCCTCTGCGCATGCGCCACTCACACCGTGAGGGCGAGAGTTTTGGTAGTAGGGATCTGACACCGGTTAAGACCTTGCCGTTGGCCCTTAATGCTAGGATGTACAATTTTAATTTAGAATGTATGCATTTGCAGGATGTTAGACTCGGCTAGGAAACCTTTGTATTAGTGATCTGTTAAGGTTAGCCAAAGAACATGTCTTCATCGAAATGTAATAAATGTAAAATTGTACATGATTATGAAACTTTTATTTAATGTTTTAAATTTTGTTTCATATTTTAATAAATACGGCCGGGAGGGTGACTCCCTCCCGCCTTCCAAAAGTTCAAGACTGCGTCCGACTTCCCATCCTTTGGGGATTGTGTTGGGAGGGGGTGACGGGCATCCCGGCCATATGGAAAGGGGCGACCACTCGGTCCCCCCGAACGTATGGTTGGGTGCCCCGATCCTCCCGGGAGACCATTTTGGGTGGGGGGGCGTGTCTCGGCTGGTATGCCCGAAGCGGCGTAGCCGGGGCGCGCCTTTTTCCGCCCAAGAGGGGTTGTCCTAGACACCTACACCGATGGCCACGCCCAGTAGGCGTACCGGAGGAGGGTACACGCCCTCCCACAGAAAAATAAATAGAGCGGGAATCCGAAGAAGCGTCCTCTTGTTCCTGTGCTCTGAAGGCTGCACCCACTCGTTGCTCGTGAGCCCTCGACGGAACAAGCAGCAATTTTGACCCACCCACCAGCCCCTTATGGAAATGTTTGTTTTGCAACAAAGTTTTGCTGTGATAGGCCCTTTTTCCTCTGCATAGAAGTAAATGAATGTTTAGGTTGAGGATGTGCCTTCTGTCTATAGGATACTGTTTTTTCTTTTAGGAGTACACAGTCGTGATACAATGAGACATGCTGAATATTTTCCTTCCTTAGTAGGTGAACAACTGTCGTATTTATTTTTTGGTCGGGCGGTAAGGTCATGATCGGTGAGCAGTAATTTCAAGGTCCCTAGAGGGGGGCGCCACCCACTATGGATGGGAGCGCCCGGGGGGAGGCGGCCATTGGCCCCTCCCACGGGGAGGCGGCACCCAATAAGGATGGGTCGCCTAAGGGGAGACGGCCATAGGCCCCTTCCAGGGGAGGAGGCGGCTATATGCCCCTCCTACTAATTTCCCGGGGGCCGGATATCCACGACGGCGGATAGAGAGTGTGGGGATGGGGGGGAGTCCACGCTGTCCTTCCTACAGATACCTCACACGGGAACTCGAACGACCTTTAAGATGGCGTTGAGTGGAAAGGGGGGCCCCCACCAAGACAAGGGAAATTACAGTTGGCAATGAGGGTACAGTCCTCTGCGCATGCGCCACTCACACCGTGAGGGCGAGAGTTTTGGTAGTAGGGATCTGACACCGGTTAAGACCTTGCCGTTGGCCCTTAATGCTAGGATGTACAATTTTAATTTAGAATGTATACTTTTGCAGGATGTTAGACTCGGCTAGGAAACCTTTGTATTAGTGATCTGTTAAGGTTAGCCAAAGAACATGTCTTCATCGAAATGTAATAAATGTAAAATTGTACATGATTTTGAAACTTTTATTTAATGTTTTAAATTTTGTTTCATATTTTAATAAATACGGCCGGGAGGGTGACTCCCTCCCGCCTTCCAAAAGTTCAAGACTGCGTCCGACTTCCCATCCTTTGGGGATTGTGTTGGGAGGGGGTGACGGGCATCCCGGCCATATGCTTCATCTCAGGTCTATATTAATTATGCTGCTATATTTTGTTACTGTTTTTTAGCGGGGAATTGTATATTTATTGTGTATATGTATTCTTTTATGGTGAACAAATTTTACCGAATAAAGATATTCAACAACAATTTTATTTAATCATTATTTGCAATAAGCAATGTTTTATCCCGTCTCGGGGTTCAATTAATCTAGTTAGTCACAGCTATATCTTGAAGTTGTCGATTCGAATCAACACGTGAGTATCACTTCACATTAAATACCCCTCTCATAGGCTACCAACACACCCACGTGACCCGGAAACCTATTCCGTACTTTACAGCCCAAAGCAGCACGTAAGTTTAGCTCCGCGTTTCTGATTTAGATATTCTTTACAGCCCGAAGCAGCACGTAAGTTTAGCTCCGCGTTTCTGATTTAGACATTCTTTTTACCAAACCCCAGACCTCTTTTGTTGAAACCGGCCATTTATCGTAACAAACAGCGCGTTGGCTAATACACACAGTTACCCCACTTTCGATTATATCAGCCTGTATTAGTTGGAATTTTCAGTTTCTCTTTCTGAAAACACGTTAGTTAATAGCTTTGTTGACGGCTACATAGATATTATTGTACTTTACAGTAATAATACGTTTATCGGAGATTATACATGTGATATTTGTGAACTGTTGCTTTCTACTGAATGCTTAGGACCTGAATGTTTTCTTATCATTGTTTCTCAACAGGCCCCTGACGAAGGGTTATTTTCCTTTAACCCGAAATGCATTGGGCATGATATAAACGGGCATGATTTAAATGATTGAATTTTCATGAATATAATGAACTTTCTTCAATGAGTTTCTAAAAAAAAGATGAATTAATAAAAGTAATCGTGAAACTGATGAATTTTGCACTCGTAATGTTATAACTCAATGGAATGCAATGAAAATGGATAAAACACTTGAATAAATAAGTGAAGAAACCTAGTAGTTTCATTTAAAAAGGAGCGCATTCTTTGTGGTTAATCTACCACATTTTGCAAGAAATTCTCCAGGTGTCACATATAGTGAGTGCGTCTGTCCAGATAGTAAGGAGCCTTGCGTGGGCGGACCTTGTGCTAGTCGGTGGGCTTGTGGCGCCAAGGGTCGGGTTCAAGACTGCGTTGAAGTCTCCACCAATAATTGTCAGTCCAGGGGGTAGCGAGGCGATAACGTTGGTGGTACTTGACAGGGTCGAAGGGAGCAGTGATGGTGGGAAATATATGGATAGCAGGTTGAGAACAGCCCCTCCCATGGACTCTCTAAGGGCTATGAAGCATCCCTGGGGGTCGGTAGTGGTCATTTCAGTGTGAAGGGACGACTGTGGGGCATGAGGATTGCTACACCTCGTGAACTCCGGGTGAACCCTGAGTGCCAGGCTCTATCATAGCCATACCACGCGAGAAAGGGGCAGTTGGTGTCTATAAGGTGCATTTTTTTGAACAATAGTATGTCGGCTGCTTGGCATGGGGCGTAACGCGGGACTGCTGTCCACTTAACCTTGTCTAGCAGCCCCTTGACATTCCATGATAGGATGCAGAGAGAGTCTCCAGTGTTATGCGAGTCCGTCACGGTGAGTACAGGTGCAGATGTATAATAGTGTGGTGTGACCTGAGTGCGGAGTTTTCGGCATTGTGGGTGAGCAGCAGGGTCACAGGCACCCCCCTGGTTAGTGTGCAGTACATAAGAGTGAGTTGCTGTGGAAAGAGGTTGCTGGTGTAGTGAACATGGTAAACATAGTGGGAGAACTGGAACTCGGTACAACGGTCCCTCCCTCATCCCTGCCCCCTCCCCCCACCCTATACTTCAGGAACTGAAGCATCTGTCGCCCCAAGTGGAAACAAAGAGAAGAAAACCAAACTAAAACACTTGGGTATGGGTTTGCGTGGAGGACCCCTCCTTACGTAAGGATAGTTATCATTGCATTGTGGAATGGTTAGACATTACGGTGAAAGTCATTGGCTTCTGAAGGCATCTACCGCAGAGCATCCCTGGATGGGCTACAGACGAGGCAAGAGTTCACCCATGAAGTGCTGGCCTTCGGGAGACGTCTGAGTTAATGGAGTCCAGTTGGAGAGCCCAGGGTGAGGCGTCGTCAGGCTCCGAGCGGGTCACTGTTTGTTCAATGTTTAATGACGCCAAGGTTATTATACTCAGTATGGCATATGTCAAGGGTTTATTTACTTGAATTCTGCACCTGTCTCGTTAAAGTGGCCCTTTTCACACTCTACAGTGACTCATGCGGTTATCTGGCTGCGCCATCCCACACAGTGACTGTAGACTGAGTCTGTCTGGATGGTGCAGGTCAAAGGCCCTTGACGCTTAGTTGCAGCGGTGTCTCAGCCAGCAGCGTCGGTCCGGTCTAATTATTGTTGTTTTCTTATGTACAGGCAATCAGCTCCGAACCTGAAACGCAATGTGGCTGTAAGCGGATTGTTTTCAAACTCTTCTCTATAAGTCTGCGCTTAGTCATGCATTAGACACTGTGTTGGGGTGCGTGCAAGTGACAGTTTACTCTGCGCAATCTTATTTGCTTTCCAATTAACAGCTGGTGCTGTTCAAAGGCACGTGCTTGCGGGGACTTTCTGCTCTTACAAGGGGGCGGCCGGGAAACCAAGAGCCAAACTAGCAAACCTATGACAATAAATGCTGTAGTTAAAGTTAAGGGTCAATAAAAAAGAGTAACTCACCCACCCTCACAAATAACAGCAGAATGCGTTGGTTGTTTAAATGCAGTATATAATTTATGAGCATTGTTTTAAACCAAATTGCGGATCGCGGGAATTCAGAGCAATGCTTTTCTGAAATTGAGGAGTAGATTGCTCAGTCTCTAAATGACAATATTCTGCTGATTTTTCTTCAGGTAAATTCAAATTACCTGTAATATTTCTGTGTTATGAGTATAGTGTGCTACTAAGAAACAACAGTTGCTTCTAATTTCAAGTTCCAGTTATTTTGTTGCCTCAGGGCTAGAAAAATTGATTTTTCCTCTGTCGAAAAACGTGTTAGAATATTAAAAGGTTTCATTTTGCATTAATGTGGAACCACTAGCAATTCAGTGTTTTTGTTTTCGATGTTTTATGCTGAAGTTCAGAGGGGCAGATTTACGACTTCTGGCGCACCTCTGCTAATCAGCAGAGATGCGCCAGAAGAGTGGCAACGTATCTGCCCACCCGTGTGCCACTACTGATGCGGCACATATACAATGCGGTGCACCGTGGCGCTCGGATGGACACAGCGTTGGATTGGTAACGCGGGCCTTCGGGCAATGCCCGAGGGGCCGGTGTACGAGTTCTGCTGTGGGCTGCTTTTTTGAGCAGTCTGGGGGCCATTTGGGTGCTGTCTCTATTGTACGAATACAGCCAGTGGCCCAGTGGGTGTCTGAGTGGCATTTCTATGGACAGATGGGCGCTCATTACCTCTGTTTAGCAACAGGCAGAGGTGTCACTCCCTTTGTCTTGCTGGCCGGCCCATTAATGTGTGCATACTGAGCAGGGCAGGGGGTCTGAGTAAAAGTGGCCTCACTTGTTTCACCAGAGTAAACAAACGCGTGCATTTGTTAACCCCCACTCCGAAAGGTTTTTTCATAAGATTACGCCAAGGCAATGATTGGAGGAGTGATTATGCAAATGTGGGCCGATTTTTTTGGGGCGTGCCCGGGCCGATTTTCAATCCCAATCCAACCCTGGATGGACAGATGCATGACGCATCCCCGTGGAAATTCGGCGCATTGCTGGAGTTGCGTCCCAAGTGCGACACAGGTCCAGCAAGGCTCGGGGGTGCCCTATCTGTAAAATGCTGCATCAATCCTTACGCCTGCTTCAAGCAGGCGCAGGATTTTGACGCAGCATAGCACTAAAAGTGACTGAGTGAAATCTTGTACATTTCACTCAGCCACTTTTAGGATGGCGTTCCAGCACCGGAACGCCCCCCACTGTGCCAGAACGCCTACATGTGGCGCAGGGCTTTACAACGTGATGCATCTCCCAGATGCGTCACGTTGTAAATACCCCGCAGCATGGTGCTGGCTTTGCAAAGCCGCTGCTTCACAAAAGTGAAGCAACGGCTGTATAAAAGAGGCGCAAGCGGCTTGTAAATCTGCCCCAGTGTGTTCTACACTAAGGGCTAGCATGGTCATGACAGCTATCCCAGCACCACTGTTGCCATGATGAGATGCAGCATTTTCTTCCTTCTCGAGGAGGGAGTTACAAACTGTATAGATACAGACAAAGACAGAAACCAAATAAGTGTAGCTCTGTCAGTCATATAAACTTGCCAATGTGACAGAGTGCCACTGCATTAAATAATTTCCAACTTCCACTAAAAAAATCTTATTTTGTGATCACTTGGAGGAGAAATGTGCCCAACCGAGGGACTCTGGGACGGCCTGAGGGTGTATCTGTGAGTGGGAGGCTGCGGTGAGGGAGCAGGATCATGAATCTATGCCAATGGTCATAGTGAAGATTGACAAGGTAACAGGCAGAGCCAATGGACAGTTCAAAACAAATGCAACCTATAAGGCAAATCGCTGAACGGTGGGTGAGTCTGATGACTGTTCTACTTGAAAAGAATGAATAAATTGTTTCAAAGAATTTCTCGTCATGACGTCTTTGCACTTCTGAAACAAATAAAATAAAATATAACTAAATAAAACAAAATAAATCTAGTTTTGTGCAGAGAACTGTATCTTGACAATCATTTTATATAATTTTCACGTTTAGGGTTTTAGCCCTTAAAAGTGCTTATAGGTATATTAAGAGGGATGTTAACCTTATCAGGTTTCTCAATATTCTCGAGAAGAATGTAGATGTGGTGAGATGTTTCGTCTCTTGTCAATATTTAACCGTGACCACAGATTTGTCTGGAATTTCTTTGTGAAAGAAAACTACATTTGAATTCGCAAAGAGATCTGAGTCCACCTTTGCTCTGATGTCATGGACTTCCTTCACCCTGCAAAAAATGCCACCAAGCGCTCCTCTCCTCTCCCAGAACCTACTTAATGAAGGCCTCAGTGTGGCCACGCAGGGGTGCCTGCAGTAGCTGTGTGGTACCAAAGGCAAGCCCGTCCGCACCCATCGGCACCTGGACAGCGCCCACCACCAGGAGCCCTAGCCCTCCCGTCATTCACACATACTCTGCTGCCGACCTCTGAACCCTGGACACCACACGCTGCAACAACAACTGTAGGTGTGACCTTCTACTTGCCATCACTATCTCTTTTCCTGCAACTCAGGACCACCATCCCACACGGCAACCTCCACCACTCCCACCTCTCCGCTCACGACCACCCCAGAACCTCTCCACTGCCTCCTGCTCAACGCCCAATCACTCTGCAAGCAGGACACCGAAATCTGGGACACCATCACCTCACCCCCCCCACAATGTCATCTTCATCACAGAGACTTGGCTCAATCCACCCTTCACTCCAGACATTGAAACTGCAATGCCCAATGGCTACAAGATGATATACTGGGACCGCACCAACTAACACGCAGGCGGCACCACCATCCTCCACAAAGAAACCATCTGCTGTACCACCACCAACGATGACACCACACCAATCATGGAACACCTCAACTTCCAGAAAACCCACCAAACTAACCAACTAGTATACCCCTGAACTCAGGGCCAAGAAACGCTACTGCAAGAGTATGGAAAGGAGATGGCACACCAGCAAGGATCCCACGGACCGATCCGCCTTCAAGACAGACCTCAGCAAATATCAACCACGCCTGAAAGACACGGAAGGGAGCACCCCGACAGACTGCATCGAGGGCATTTCCAACTAAAGTAAAGAAATCTTCAACATTGTCAGAGAGTTCTTCAGCCCATCAGACACTAAAAACACATTCACCCCCATCCCAGGAGCTCTGCAACATCCTGGTGAACTATTTCCACAACACAATATCCACCATCCACAAAAACCTCAAACCACAACCCACGACCACAGCCTCCTTGCTCCAACTAATGTCACCGACTGGCCCTTTATGCAGGGTCATCCCTGAACGTTTTGCCTTCCTCCTAGTATTTTTCTGACCTGGTGTTGGTGGTTTTAGGACTCTGAGCACTTTATCTCTGCTGTCCAGTGTAAAGTGCATGTGCTCTCTATGGTAAATGTGGTAAGACTGGTCTACACCTGTTTGGCGTATTAAATTTACCTGTCAGTACCTTGTAAAATGGTATCTCATATACCTGGGGCCAGTAAATTAAATGTTACTGGTGGGCTTGCAGTGCTGCTTGAGCCACCCACCAAAGTAGCATTTCAAACCTGTCTCAAGCCTCTACCATTGCAGTGCCTGCGCGTTCATTTTACTGCCATTGTGACGTGGCACATGAAGTGGTTGTCATGCCTGTGTCTCCTCTTTTACTGCATATAAGTCACCCCTAAGGTAAGCCCCAGCTAGCCCTATGGACAGGGTTTGATGTGGGTAAAAGTTAGTACATATGCCTTAACTGTATGGCCTGTCCTGGAAGTGCCAAACAGCCATTTTTAGTTTCTCACTGCTGTAAGGCTGCCCTCTCATAGGAATGCATTGGGTATTCCATGATATGTGTTTCAGTGATAAATCCTGATATGAGAGGAGCAGCATGATTAAGTTTGGTATGTTTGGAATAGTGGTGATAAATGCTGCGTGGTGGTGTGTGCAGATTTATTATCACTATTTTAGAAATGCTGTAGAAGAGTAGGATCTGCTTACTATGGTTACCCCCAATTTCTGCTGCTGTTTCAGTGTTTTTCGACTTTAGTCTGGCTGGGGTCCTGCTATTCAGGACCCCAGCCTAGCTGCTTCCTCTCTAAATTGATTGCATGCACTTTAGGTACACTCCATATTAGTTACTGGGTTGCCCTTGTGAGTCCCTAGTATATGGTACCTTAGGTACCAATAGCATAGGTACCCCAGAGGCCTACCAGGGGCTGAAGCATGTATTATGCCACCATTGGGAAGCCTTCCAAAATGGCACCACAGGTATGCTACTGCAGCCTGGGTAAGGTGGTGTAAGCACCCCTTACTAAGATATAGGTTCCCTATATCTACCTTAATCACTGACACATATAAACCTATAATTCACTCCTAGGGCAGGCCTTATCAATCCTGAAGGCAGAGTGCTTGATTTTGCGTGCGAGGGTGCCTATGCATGAGCAGGACCCCTCTGCAGCTTTCAGAATCTTTTCTCTGAGGCTGTTTTGTGATGCAGCTAGACCATATACTCTTAAGTGCATTATAACCTCGTGATAGATGCTAACTTTGGAATGGCTGCATGGAAACATGTTGTGTTTGGTGTCAAACACTTTGGAATCATACCCCCCCCCCCCCGCCTGTCGTGGTGGCGGGTGTAGAATTCCACCCTTCTAGAGGGAAAAGACATGTGCACACTAACCTAACCGGTAATAGTTTAAAAGAGCCCCAGCATCACAAAATGGATGCTGCAGCCACAGACACAAGTCTGACCTCCTGCTGCTGGACGAAACTCCGGCAGGGGAGGCCTAGACAATAGGTTGCCTGTCACAGGGAGGTGTAACCACCTCCCTGACAGGCTTTGGTGTATTGGGGATGGGTGGGTGCATTCATAGAATGCTTTTCAGACAGTGCTGGGGGCACACTTGGTGTCCCTGTGCATACACCAGTTCAAACTGGTTGCTGGGGCACTCAGCCCCTGCTCTGGTGCAAAATTGGGCAAATGGAAAGGGGTGTAACCCCCTCCTCCCTGAAACCTCCCATAGGTGGGTCCCTAGAGTATGTCCATCCCCCTATCTTAGTATAAGTATAGGATCTCAGTCCTTAGGACTTCAGATTACATCTGGACGAAACTCTGCCACATATATCCTGGAACTTCGACATTCTATTTCGACTAGAAGATGGAAGAATCTCCCTTGGGGTCAAAGAGTGACTCCCCTGTTCAAACAGGCACCAAGAGGCATCTTCCCGGTCTGCACTTCTGTGTGCCTTTGTTCTCAGTTGTGGTGCATTGGAGTTGTGGAAATGTGTATATATGATGAATAATGATGCAAAGATGATAACATCCTTCATATGATATGTTGAAAATATCAGAAGATAATAACTAAACATAAACTTTGCAAAATCCAATGAACATTGTATGGGAGTCAATCTTTGATGAACCCAGTGGTGTGCCTCACACAGGGATGCATTCATATGTATGTATGCACACCTTCTATCTGCTTTCTACAGCTACCACTAAGATAGCTTTCTATATAGGTTGTCTTTAAACCTCCCTTCAATAAGGGGCGTTTGGACTGGTGCAAGGTGCCCACTAGAATAGTGGACAGCATATGCCAGACCAACTTCTCACATTGGTGTGCAGCATGTGGGATTCCAGCTTGCCTTTGTTTTACCAAATAATCTCAAGTGATTGATCTTTTGAAAACCACTAAAGGTACCAGAGGTACACATAATACTAGCTTAAATACAATAAGTTCTACTGAACTTAGAGTTGTGTGTCAAGGGCTTAAGCACACCCTTTCTACAATTCAAGAGAGTTTAGTAAGTAAACAACTAGAGTAGGTAGGCATACACCACACCTCACTAGTTATGTCTTTAGGGCCAGGAACCAGTGTGTCCCTGCCAGATGTCAGTATGTTACAGACATGGAAGTGTGACACATTCCCTTTTCTAGAGTTAAGGGCTCTGTGTACTATGAGGAAACTAAAGACACCAAAGAATAAAACCACCCAAAATCTCATAGAGGTGTTAATGCTTGATGACCAGTGAAAGGCTGCAGAGCCTGAAAGGGTAGACAATGGGGTAGAAGCAACAGAAGGGAAAGAGGCCAGTGGTTTCAATCCACAGGGCTCAGACTTTGATGTTGACCAGGGAGGTGACAATGACCTAGACCTGGACAATCCAGCTCCAACTGGAGATGAAGATGGCCAAGGTGGCCCTGTCTTTGTCCGACCAGGAAGAGTTGGGAGTGTGCCTAGAAGGCCCAGATCAGCTTCATTGATAACTGGCCAGTCTGACACAACTGTAGGGACCTCTGTCGCTTTTCATGGGAGGGACCCCTCCCAAGAGAAGAGAGAGAACCAGCTGACGTTTGAAGAAGCCCAAATGGGGATAAGGAAACAAAGAGTAGCCTAAGAAAGGGAGTCCCTAGAGCTTGCAAGAGCAAGAAAAAAGATGGGACTAGAATTTCTTGGTGGCAGCAATATCCCTAGAGGTAGGGATAGGTCTTAAGAAAATAAAAACTTGAGCAAGATTATCCCTCCCTACAAGAGTGGGGATAACATCCGCAAGTGGATAACTGCTCTGGAGAGGGCCAGCAAAGTACAGAAGGTCCCCCAGGAGCAGTAGGCAGCAATCTTGTGGCTCTTCTTTGCAGACAACGGTAGAGACAAGCTCCTCACTGTCAGAGAAGAGGATGCTGATAATTACAAAGTCCTGAAGAGTGCTCTAATAGATGGGTTTGGCCTAACTACTGAGCAATATAGAATACAGTTCAGAGATACCCAAAAGACACAGACTCAGGACTGGGTTGACGTTGTTGTTTGTGCTACTAAGGCTCTGGAGGGCTGGTTACTGGGCAGTAAAGTGTGTGATTATACAGGATTGTATAACTTGATCATGAGGGAACAGATCCTTAATAACTGTCAGAATCAGTTGTTGAATCAGCACCTGGTAAACTCTGATCTGATCTCTCCCCAAGAATTGGGAAAGAAGGCAGACAAATGGGTCAGAACCAAGGTGAAGCAGAAGGTACAGAACCAAGGTGGTGACCAGAAGAAGCAAGGCCCTAATAAGGGTGGGGAAAAGGGTAAAGAGCAGAAGCTTTCACAGGGCCCCCAAAAATCTTCTTCTGGTGGGGATTCCCAATTGTCTAAGAAGAAAGGCCAAAAGAAGCCATGATGTAGAACACGGGTACTCATAGTACGGCCCGCGGGCCGCTGGCGGCCCGGCAAGCCTTCCTTTGGCCCGCGGACCTTGCTAACATTGTACCCGTGTTTTTTGAGAAAATGTTTAGAGTGTCTGCAAACACTGAGTGTTTCAGCAGCGCAACTCTGAGAGACTCTGAGAGACTCTGCTGCGGGGCCAGGGCGATTCCAGTGATTGAGTCGAGCTGCAGGGGCCTAAGAAGAGGTGAAATGCAACAAAGCCCCATTAACATGCAAATGGTCTTTTAAAGTCCTTTTAATTGCTCGAGTGCAGCTGTCTGTGTCCCGGAAGCTGCCTCAGCCAGTGCGGCTGGTAGAAAGGGTCCTTTGGGAGAAGATCGCCCTGAGAAGTCTGGGGGCTGTACGATGCAGATCCATGCAGACCCCCTGCTCCCTTAAAGCCGTAAACTTTTTCCATTGAAATGACCAGTGTCTATGAACCCAGTCACGTAATCAGCACCTACAAGACACAGTCATAATTATTGTATTCTGAGTGGCCGAAAACAACTCTACCTCATGTGAAAATACAAATGAAAATACATGCTACAAAACAATCACATATTATCATAAGAAATTAAAATGTATATGTGTGTTTATTCACAAGTTCTTAACTAAACATCGTATGACTCACTGGTATGCTTAGCTCCTGAAATATATTCAAAAAGTGTTAAGAGTAAGAAAAGTACATAGTTATGCAAATTTTAAAAACAGATAATGAAAAATAAAATTTATTAAAGTTGCCAGTCCCGGTTAAAGTCACTTTGAGAAAAGCATGCTCATTTTTCAAAACAGGAATGTCAGAGGTAGGGTTTTGAATTGTGAAATGTCATAGTTTCAGCATCCAATAGCCCGGTAAGTGTCAAAACGCATGCTGGCTGGTGAGGTGGCCCAGTCCTCTATGCTGCTCCGTGATGCTGTCTACGAAGCGAGGGTCGGTGGAGAATATGGAGCTCTACAGGTGCCCCCGCCAAGACCAGTGAGCACAGAGAATAGTGTGGGCCGGCTGGGGAGGAGGGTGGTGCCGGAGCAGTTCCTGGCCAGAGAGCTCAGCTCGCGGCTGCACTCCGGGGATCTGGACGGCACAGTGTGATCTGTGTGAGCGCAGCGGGATCCCTCCTCGTCGTACAACAGAAGAAGGCATAAAATACGGGGGATGTCCCTGCATCTGAGTGGCGTGCCCTCCTGTACAGCAGTGATTCATCATTGCTCGTACCTGTGAAGCATGGGAGGGGGCCACACCAGCAACCTGAGGAGTAAGGAGGAGGGGGTTGCTACCTAACCCCACTAGACCAACAAGCTAACAGGCGAGACCAGGGTGCGCAGTGGACACAAGCCCATTCAACTGAGACCCAGAGCCACACAACCCCCCGCCTGGTGCTCAGTGACATCACAACCATTGGAACCAACATAGAGCACCGGAGGACGACAGGGAAGGCGTTTTGAGGCGGCGTGTCCCAGAGGGAGGGAGACAGAGGGAGAGAGAGAGAGGGAGGGAGACAGAGAAAGGGAGAGGGAGACAGAGAAAGGGAGAGGGAGACAGGGAGAGTCAGACAGAGAAAGGGAGAGAGACATGGAAAGGGAGGGAGACAGACAGAGGGAGGGAGACAGACAGAGGGAGGGAGGCAGAAGGTGGGAGGCAGAGGGTGGGAGACAGAGGGTGGGAGACAGAGGGTGGAGACAGAGGGTGGGAGACAGAGGGAGAGAGAGAGAGAGAGAGGGAGTGAGACAGTCAGAGTGAGTGAGACAGAGGGAGACAGGGAGAGAGGGAGGGAGAGAGAGAGCGAGAGAGAAAGAAAGAAAGAGAGAGAGATGTGTGTATGCCAGGTCTGGTGGCTCAGTGGACGAAGGCGTCCGCTGCAGGGACCTGTGATCAACCTCATGGTCACAGTTTTTTGTTTGTTGCTCTAACCACGCCCCCTTCCCCACTGACCCCGCCCCCAGTGGTGCGGCCCTCGGACACAAACCACACTGTATATTTGCTCCTGAGAGAAAGTTTGTGAGTACCCATGGTGTAGAATCTGTAAACAGAAGAGCCATTGGACTAGTGATTGCACCAAGAAAGATGCAACTCCAGCAACCATTGCCCCTAAGGCAACTGTTCCCCCTAGTTCAGCTCCAAGTGGTGGTACTCAGCAGAAGGGTGTAGTATGGTTAACCCTGGGTACTGAAATGGGCGCTGGCCTAGTCAGAGTACCAACTCAGGCTGTTCTGATCTGTGATGGAGGCATGGATATGACCTCCTGTGTGAGTCCCAGTAACTTGAGCAAATATAGACAGCAGCCTTTGATCAATGGAAAAGAGGCTTTGGCCTACAGGGACACTGGGACAAGTGTCACAATGGTGACACAAGACTTTGTGGACCCTGGACAAATCATACTTGGTTACCTTTACCAAGTGACCAATGCTAGCAATGTCAGGACCAACCATGCCCTGTAATGTAATGTAATGTAATGTAATGTGTCTTGTAAAGCGCACTGCTGCCCTGAGGCGTTGTGGCGCTGTAGACCGCTGGGGAACCCGTCCTGGCTATCCCTGTGAGATGGTCCCTACTGGGTATCTCCAAGGTGAAACCAGGCATCCCCGGCGAATGTGGGGGGCCGTTGTAAAGATGAGGCAAGCTAATGCCCAGAGTTGCCGAGTGCGATACCTGGTTAGAGTAGGCACTGAGGCGAGAATTATCGAGTCCGCTGACTCTGGTCCATGACCCTGCCGCGTCGGGAATTGAACCCTGGTCCCGGGCCGTTCTCTGCTTCCGGGTCTGCCGCCTCTAACCAGTGAGCCACACCACTCCACATAGCAGTTGTTAATTTCTCCTGGGGAGGGGTAACTGGCCTTAAGAACGTTGGGGTAAGTGCAGACCTCCCTGTTGAATGCTTGCTTGGAAATGATTTAGAGACTTCAGCCTGGTCTGAACTGGAGTTAAGGACCCATGCAGAAATGTTAGGGATCTCCGCACATGTGTTTGCTGTGACTAGGTCACAGGTCAAAGCGTCGAACACTGAACAGGCACTGGATCCTGGAATAATGGACCAGGTGCCTTCCAAGAAAAGGAACAGTAGGGTTAAGGCAATGCCTTCCCCCCTGACTCAGAGTGATGATCAGTCTCTTGAGGGAGATGATTATGCTCCTGAAGAAGGAACTGTCCCAGAGGAGCTTGAGCCTTATCAGGTTGAGTTATTGGGGACAGGGGACCCTACCAGATCTGAGTCAGGAGCAGCTGAGCTGTCCTTCTCTTGAACCCCTCAGACAGCAGGCTGCTTCTGAGTCTGCTGGGAATGCCAGTGGCACCCATAAAATGTATTGGGATGATGGACTCCTATCGTCAGAGAGTAGAGACCCCGAGCCTGGTGCAGCCAGGAGGTTGGTTATACCTTTGAAGTTCAGGGGCTTTCTGTTGACACTAGCCCATGATATTCCCTTAGCAGGACACCTAGGCCAAAACAAGACTTGGTACAGAATTGTCCCTCACTTTCATTGGCCCCACATGTCTGCAGACATAAATGAGTTATGTCACTCCTGTGTCACCTGTTAAGCCAGTAGTAATGCAGGTGGCACCACAAAGGCCCCCCTGATACCACTACCTGTGGTGGTGGTTCTCTTTGAGAGAGTGGGGATTGATATTTTTGGACCAATGGATCCTCAAATAGCATCTAGGCACAGATTTTTCCTAGTGATGGACAATGCCACTAGGTACCCTGAGGCCATACCCCTTAGGACCACTACAGCACCTGTTGTGGCAAGAGCCCTCTTGGGAGTGTTCTCATGGGTAGGTTTCCCTAAGGAGGTAGTATCAGACAGAGATGCAAACTTTATGTCTAGCTACTTGACTGCAATGTGGAAGGAGTGAGTGAACTACAAATTCACCACACCCTATCACCCACAATGCAATGGTTTAGTTGAAAGATTCAAGTCAGAAAAAGTCAATTCCCTTTGGGCAGATGAACATAAATACCACAGTACTTACAATAAATGACCTCACTAATACAAAAACATGACATAGAAGCAATGAAAAATGAAAATTCAAAAACGTGAAAACACTGTAATAGGATCAAAACATTAATACAATTTATTGACATAGATCATGTTAATTAAAAATTGGGAAACACACACAGGACGTAACAATAAAAAATTAAAAACATTCCAATTAAAAAAGGAGCTAAAGGAGAAGGACTAAATTCAAACACTATTATGAATTTTCCTTAAATATGTAATCCACATTCACTCCTTGGGCATCGACGCGTTTCGGCGGTATGAACCATGTATGACCGCCTTCATCAGGGTATGAGTATATCTGTTTCCCAATAATTCTGTAAATTTAAATGAGATTGATCCAAATTAAAATAATCAACCCAATCAAATACAAATTTAAAGAATACATTTTTCTAAAAAACACAATGGAATGTCCTACCCTATCTTTGAACATACATTTGTAACATTGCTTCCAACATTAAACAGCACATCAATACAAAAATACACAAATACAAAAAACATTACATACACCAATTTCATAGACTTTAGCAGCATATTGACACGATAATACAATAGGTCTCTAAATAGAACAGTACCTAAAAATTCATTGTGTGTACATTTTAAACATACATCAAGCCTCAGCCTTTCGGCTCAAGAATATTACATATACCAATTTCATAGACTTTAGCAGCATATTGACAAGATAATACAGTAGGTCTCTAAATAGAACAGTACCTAATAATTCATTGTGTATAAATTTTAAACATACATCAAGCCTCAGCCTATCGGCTCAAGATATAAACATATTTACATAGGTAAATAACCCTACATAAGAAGGGGTGGCAATAGTATGGAGCATGATACATCACCTACCTCGAGGAAAAAATGCTTAAATCAGTACGTCATAAGGGGTATGTATCCTCCTTATTCATTCATAGGGATATTCGACCAGCGAATTATCCAAAGGTTTACCTAAACATAGGAATGAATAGATATCTTAGTCATTGTAGCCTCATATAAGTGCTGTAGTCAATACTAAAATAAACCAAACTATTACAGGCCACGGCAAGAAAGCGTGTAATGACTTCTTCCACAGGTCTCTGATAGGGCCTCGCTTTTTCTCTTTTAGCCTTAGTTTAGTCCATACTGTTAGCCTCAGTTTTGGCCATACTGGCGACAAATAGAATCCAATAAACCACGTTTTAAATCTTTCTTCACATCATATTACAAATGTGCTCTAGAGCACTCATAGGACCAATTTATAGCCGGCCCCATGAGTAGGATAGGATAAGACCTTATTCATCAGTTGCTAAATATGTTTGATTGAGGCCAATACATATAGAGAATATTGGGCCACATCCATCTTTAAAACGAAATGATAATTCATACAGCTTAATACAACTTACTGAAGCTGAAAAGCGTTCAAAATTCCAAATACGTCCAGCGCTATAACTGGAGGCTGAAAATAAACACACAGGACGGGAGTACCGTTAGTCTCTATGGCATATCCAAAGATGTCAAGCAAAGACTACTCCTTGAAGAGCTATCATCAACATGCCACTTACCAGTTTAAAAACATGATTGAAAGATTCAACAAAACCATAAAGGGTATGATCAAGGGTCTCCCAGAAAAGCTCAGGCGCAGATGGGATATCCTACTACCCTGCCTTGTATTTGCATACATGGGGGTTCCTCAGAAGGGGGTTGGCTACAGCCCTTTTGACCACTCCCACGCTCATGACAAGCTCAGCTCGTCATGAACCAAGGTTCTTGTGTGCTCATGACGAGCTGAGCTCATCAGGACTGTTAGAACGCTCGCACACTTTGCAAATTCCCCTGCTGTGTGAACGTTCTAATGTAACGGGTGTGGTCATGACGAGCTCAGCTCGTCATGAGCACACGACCACTGTGGCTAATGACGAGCTGAGCTCGTCATGAGCACCGAGGTGCTGTGCGCGCCCCCCCTCCCACCAGCACGGCAGGGGAATATGCCCCACAGCCAAGGGGTTAAACATCTGTTTGGGCATTCTGTTAGAGGTCCATTGTGTCTAGTGAAGGAGGGATGGGAGCTACCTCTCAAACCCCCTAAACAGGACTTTGTGGACTATGTACTTGGTCTCCGCTCCAGGATGGCTGAGTACATAAAAAAGGCAACTAAAAACCTTGAGGCTAGCCAGGAATTACAGAAAGCCTGGCATGACCAAAAGGCTGTACTGACTATTTACCAGCCAGGAGAGAAAGTGTGGGTGTTGGATCTTGTGGCCCCAGCAGCTCTCCAAGACAAGTGGAGTGGACCCCACACTATTGTTGAACAGAAGGGAGAGGTTACCTATTTGGTAGATCTTGGAACTCCCAGGAGCCCCCACAGGGTGCTTCATGTCAACAGACTGAAACCATATGTTGACAGGGCAGACATGGGCTTGCTCATGGCTACTGATGAGGAACAGGAGGAAAAGAGTGATCCATTCCCTGACCTGCTCTCACAGAACCCTGATGATGGATCAGTAGATGGTGTAGCCTTGGCAGGCAGGCTCACTGATCAGCAGCAAACTGATTGCAGACAAGTTCTCAATCAGTTCAGACATATGTTTTCTCTGACTCCAAGTCAGACTACCTGGTGCACTCATGAAGTGGACACTGGGGTCAGTCTGCCTGTTAAAAATAAGAATTACAGGCAACCTGATCATGTCAGGGACTGTATCAGGACTGAAGTCCAGAAAATGTTGGATTTGGGAGTTATTGAACCATCAGATAGCCCTTGGGCTAGTCCAGTAGTCTTGGTACCTAAACCTCACACCCAGGGTGGTAAGAGAGAGATGGGGTTTTGTGTTGACTACAGAGGTCTCAATTTAGTCCCTAGGACTGATGCCCATCCAATCCCAAGAGCAGATGAGCTTATAGATATGTTGGCCTCAGCCAAATTTCTGAGCACATTTGATCTTACAGCTGGCTACTGGCAGATCAGGTTAGCTGATGATGCAAAGCCAAAGACAGTATTTCAAACCCTTAGTGGGCACCATCAATTTGTGGTAATGCCCTTTGGTCTGAAGAATGCACCTGCCACTTTTGAAAGGTTGGTGAACAAAGTCCTAACAGGCCTGGAAGACTATAGCGCAGCATATCTAGATTGCTGTCTTTAGCTACACCTTGGAGGATCACCTGGTCTACCTGAGAAATGTTTTGGAGGCCCTACAGAAAGCAGGCCTATCTATCAAGGATATTAAGTGCCAGATAGGGCAGAGACAGGTTGTGTACCTGGGCTACCTTGTAGGTGGAGGCCAGGTTCAACACTTGCAGAGCAAAATCCAAACCATAATGGAATGGGTTGCTCCAACTACCCAGACTCAGGTCAGAGCTTTCTTGGGCCTGACTGGGTACTATAGGAGATTTGTCAAGGGGTGTGGTTCCATTGCGACACCCCTGAATGACTTAACTTCTAAGAGAATGCCAAAGAAAGTTCAGTGGACAGTAAGCTGCCAAAAGGCATTTTATGACCTGAAGCAGGCCATGTGCACTGCACCAATTCTGCAAAGTCCTAACTACTCCAGAGAATTCATTGTCCAAACTGATGCATCTGAGTTGGGGGTAGGGGCTGTGCTATCACAATTGAATAACAAAGGTCAGGACGAGCCAGTAGCTTTTATTAGCAGAAGATTGACCCCTAGAGAGAAACTTTGGACAGCTATTGAGAGGGGGGGCTTTGCTGTGGTTTGGGCTCTGAAGAAGCTGAGGCCATACTTGTTTGGCACTCACTTCACTATTCAGACTGACCATAAGCCCCTCTTATGGCTAAAACAGATGAAGGGTGAAAACCCCAAACTTTTGAGGTGGTCCATTTCCCTAAAGGGGATGGACTATACAGTGGACGAATACCTGGGAGTAACCATGCCAATGCAGATGGACTCTCCAGATATTTCCACTTAGAACATGATGACTCAACTGGTCAAGGTTAGTTTATTGTCCCTACGTTTGGGGGGTTGTGAATGAGAGTAGGATCAGCTTACTATGGTTACCCCCACTTTTTGCTGGTGTTTCACTGTTTTTTTTATTTAGTCTGGCGGGGGCCTGCAATTCAGGACCCCAGCCTAGCTGCTTCCTCTCTTAATTGATTGCATGTACTTTAGGTACACTCCAGATTGGTTACTGGGTTTCCCTTGTGAGTCCCTAGTATATGGTACCTTAGGTACCAAGGTCATAGGGGAAACATCACTTACAACGCAACTTTTACAAAGACATACCATTACAACGGAACTTTTACAACGCAAAAACTTTTACAACGCATGTATTTACAACGCATTTTTTTACAACGCAGGTACCTTTACAACGCATACCATTACAACGTAAGTATTGGTAAGTATGTAATTATATTTTAAATGTTATATGTTTGGGGTAAAGGGGTATTTTTAGGGTTCAGGGTCAGTTTTGGGTTTTTGGGTAAAGGGGTATTTTTAGGGTTCAGGGTCAGTTTTTAGTTTTTGGGTAAAGGGGTATTTTTAGGGTTCAGGGTCAGTTTTTAGTTTTTGGGTAAAGTGGTATTTTTGGGGTTCAGGGTCAGTTATTAGTTTTTGGGTAAAGGGGTATTTTTGGGGTTCAGGGTCAGTTTTTAGTTTTTGGGTAAAGGGGTATTTTTAGGGTTCAGGGTCAGTTTTTAGTTTTTGGGTAAAGGGGTATTTTTAGGGTTCAGGGTCAGTTTTTAGTTTTTGGGTAAAGGGGTATTTTTGGGGTTCAGGGTCCGTTTTTAGTTTTTGGGTAAAGGGGTATTTTTGGGGTTCAGGGTCAGTTTTTAGTTTTTGGGTAAAGGGGTATTTTTGGGGTTCAGGGTCAGTTTTTAGTTTTTGGGTAAAGGGGTATTTTTGGGGTTCGGGGTCAGTTTTTAGTTTTTGGGTAAAGGCGTATTTTTGGGGTTCAGTGTCAGTTTTGGGTTTTTGGGTAAAGGGGTATTTTTGGGGTTCAGGGTCAGTTTTTAGTTTTTGGGTAAAGGGGTATTTATGGGGTTCAGGGTCAGTTTTGGGTTTTGGGGTACAGGGGTACAGGGTAAAAATAAATAAAAATTAATTTTATATTAAATTAATTAAATTAAATGAAATTAAATTAAGTTACATTAAATTATATATTTTTTCAATTAATTTACGATTATAAAATTAATATATATTTACCAATACTTACGTTGTAATGCTATGCGTTGTAAAGGTACCTGCGTTGTTAAAAAATGCGTTGTAAATACATGCGTTGTAAAAGTTTTTGTGTTGTAAAAGTTCTGTTGTAATGGTAGGTCGTTGTAAATGTATGCGTTGTAACGACACCAATCCAGGTCATAGGTATCCCATAGGCCTACCAGGGGTTGAAGCGTGTATTATGCCACCCCTGGGAAGCCTTCCAAAATGGCACCACAGGTCTGTTACTGCCGCCTAGGTAAGGTGGTGTAAGCACCCCTTACTAAGATATAGGTTACCTATATCTACCTTAATCTCTGACACATATAAACCTATAGGTCACTCCTATGGCATGCCTCATCAATCCTGAAGGCAGAGTGCTTGGTTTTGTGTGAGAGGGTGCCCATGCATGAGCAGGACCCCTCTTCAGCTTTCAGAATCTATTCTCTGAGGCTGTTCTGTGATGCAACCAGACCATATACTCTTAAGTGCATTATAACCTTGCGGTAAATGCTAACTTTGGAATGGCTGCATGGAAACATGTCGTGTTTGGTGTCAAACACTTTGGAATCCTACCCCCCCCCCCCCCCCCACCTGTCGTGGCAGCGGGGGTAGAATTCCACCCTTCTAGAGGGAGAAGACATGTGCACACTAACCTAACGAGTAATAGTTTAAAAGAGCCCTAGCATCACAAAATGGATGCTGCAGCCACAGACACGAGTCTGACCTCCTGCTACTGGACGATACTCTGGCAAGGGAGGCCTTAGATAATAGGTTTCCTGTCACAGCTTTTCAGACAGTGCTGGGGGCACACTTGGTGTCCCTGTGCATACCCCAGTACAAACCGGTTGCAGGGTCACTCAGCCCCTGCTCTGGTGCGAAACTGGACATAGGGAAAGGGGTGTAACCACCCCCCTACCTGCAACCTCCCATGTCCAACCCCCTATCTTAGTATAAGTATAGGATTGCAGTCCTTAGGACTTCAGATTACACCTGGACGAAACTCTGCAACATATATCCTGGAACTTCGACATTCTATTTTGATTAGAAGACAGAAGAGTCTCCCTTGGGGGCAAGGTGTGACTCCCCTGTTCAAACAGGCACCAAGAAGCATCTTGCCAGTCTGCATTTCCAAGGCTCCCGCCCGATCCCGGTGGATTTGAGACTCAAGACATAGACTTTCAGACTTCTCAGAGCCAGACACGAGATTCCAGCAAAGCTGAGACCCGCCACCCTCACAAGTGATGTGGAACGGGAACTCCTGGACACCATGCACATTTGCAAGTGCATCAACTTCCCGAGCTTTCCTGAAGTTTTGCATTGGGCTACTTGTAGTCCAAGCCCCAAGCACCATCTGCACTGAAGATTGTGGGCCTACACTCCACGAGTGTTCCATGGGGCCGCTTCTAGCATTTACGCTTGAGGTTCCTTCACGATCCCTGGTCCATCAACTGGTGGGTCACAGTGAAGGTAACTCTTCTGTTTCTTGAGTTTTCCTGGTTGTTCCATATATGCCCTGAATCGCCTCCAAAGGTCGAGTCCCTCAGACCTTGCTGGTCTGCACCAAAGCCAATCTTTGCTTTCTGTGTGGGTTGCTGTTGCCAAGGCTTGTTAGGTCTAATCCGGATACTGACACAGCAGCACTTGATATCCTTTGTGGGACAGCTTGAATACAGCTCCTGATTGTTGTTGACTCCTCCTGGTCCTCGTGGCTGAAGAATCAAGCTTCACCTTCTACACCTGAAATCACCCGACATCAGTGGGCATCTTCTCCTCACCACCCTGGTCACTGGCAAGTGACCCAGACTCTGTCCCCTCTGCTTTCAAGTTCTTCACATCTCCAATCCACCCTTGGATCCACCCGGACACTTTCCACTTGGACGCCAGCAGCATTTTGTAGCAGCTCTCCATTGAAGTCGACGACGAAACCCCACACGAATAGACACCCATGCACCCGGCTTCCCTGGGTGAGGTAACTCGAGAACTCCAGTGCTCCCATGGGTGTTGACTCTAGAAACTCCTATTTCTAAAGGGGTTTGCTCCAAGTCTTCTTCTAAGTGTCCTTAATCTTTAAAATTCCAACCGCTTCTTCCTCATAGAAGTTAATGGTGATTCGCGGCTGTGTGTAGACACTGAAGGCGTCCCCCGTGGGTCTCCTGTGTCACTACCATGGGTGGGTGCTGGTGGCCCCAGCAGTTCTAAAGGATCTAGGCCTTGTATCTATGTCAGTCGTGGTTCTTATACCACTTTCTTAAGATATGGTTTGGTACGCCCCTAGGGCTCAACATAGATTGTGCTATTTTACTGTGTGCTAAATAAGTTTACTGAATGTACTTTTGCCTCTAGCCTCATAAAGAGACTATAAATAAATACATATATTTTATATATATACCTGGTGTGGTTCTCCTTTCATGTGGTCATTCACGAGATTATAGACTGGTAAAACAAACTGCTTTACATTCCTTCAAGGCTTAGCCTGAAGGCTGCTCTCCGCAGCTACCACCAGGAGAGCTTTCTATGTAGGTTGTCTTTAAACCTACCATCAATAAGGGTCGTTTGGACTGGTGCAAAGTGCCCACTAGAATATTCGACAACATATGCCAGACAAACTTCTCACAAATGCCACTTTTAGAAGTTGTAGGAACAAAACAGGGTCTTGGCTCCTCAACAGTAAGGCTAAGCCTATTTAAACTACAAAAACGGCACAACTGCCAATACTGGAAATACTTATTTCTCATTTAACAAGGGACTGCTATGAATAAAAAATGGCAGTCTATTCTCACTTTTGTTGCTGGTTTATTATAGTCATTTTTTTCTATCAGAACGCTTTTTCATTTTTTCAAAAACATTTCTGTGCATGTACAAATATATAAAATATACAGATTTATACAAAATTTACAAAGACAATCTCTTAATTCCTAAATAACACAACCATACCAAACCTTTCTCACTACAGACACTCAGTTAGCATTCACACACATAAACAAACAATACCTCTGAGGTATAGGTCAATGTCAACAAAAAATACTTATATTGCAAAAGGTTAGAAAAGTTAGATAAATCCCACATTTTCAAAGTTCCAACAATCTGAACAAATAGAATTATATTATGTCTTAATCCAGTCTTTATAATCTTTTTATATTGTTGACAGTTAACCTCAAAAGATCGACGCGTTTCAAACTCCCTAATTGTGGGGTTCTCCTCAGGATTAACACAATTTCTACAAGAAAAAAGGATATATGTACCAAGTTAGGCTCCCTAGTCTGTCAATAGCTTAATCACTAACTAAAGCAGCCACCAGCCGGCTTAAACCAACATACCTTAGGGCTCCTATGTAGGGTGTCTCTCGGGACTGGTGTGGGTGTTGTTAAATAAACACTGTAACACAAAGAGTACAAAGACACATGGCAGGCAGTTCCTACTGTTCAAAAGACTCCCACCATGGGCCAAATGTAAACATTTGCACTCACCTAGCAAGCTTTTCATATCGCTTGGAGTGCCTGTGAAGGAAGAGGAATGATACTGTGGTTGCTATAATGTACCGCAATGGAGATTAGGAAATCATACACTATAACGCTGTAATGGCTGGATTTTCTGAGTAGGTGGGATCAGCCCCCAGGGGCCCCTCCAACCCAGCCAGAACGTACTCACCTTCCCTCCTCAGGACCACCTATCCAGGCACCTGGTACCTACCTGAGGATGGGGAACTCGCAATATACAAGCTCATATTATTAAGAACACCACTAAATCTATAGGGATACTAAGAATACTCACTGATTACTAGGGATATCCATACCCTACACCACACTTATTCACATCAGTTGGTCTCGCGGCCACCCTGACCCAGACCGTTCTACCCTAGGGCAGATATGACACACAATCCGGTGCGTCTACACACGGGCCTGCAGAACCCAATGCTCCCTTTTCCAAACTGTTCGCAATCCTGCGAAACTACACACTAGTTCGACTACCTAGTGCTCTCATTTACTCAAGCCACAATCCAGTGGGTATACACACTGATCTCATACTCAGTGCTCTCACTAACGCCGCATATCAACGACGACCACATTCCTATGAACACCTACATATATATATATATATATATGGAAGTCTCTTCACTAAGGGTCTGCTACTACAATAATATTATGGGATGGTGTACTAACTTAGTCCCTTGGTTGCAAGTCTCCTCTCTCCCTCACTATTACTTACCTGATCAGGGGTAGCATCTGTTCAAACAGTAATACTTACCAGGAGTGATTACCCTCACTGTATGGGGATAAAGATATACACACTATGTGACTGAGTTATTTCTTGATTTAAGCGCTCCTACCCCCCTTTTTGATCCATCAGTGGCTCAACAGCAACTGGCTTGAAGCCAGGATAACTTTATCATAAAAGAACTCATGCACACTAATTCACTAATTAATGGGGTCATTTATTATTAGTACAATATAAACCTTTACACAGAACTGACAAAGACTATAGGTAGAACACACTGCTTGAAAGAGAAGGATTAAACATAACAGGAACACTCCGCTGAAAGGGAAAAGATTAGACATAAAGTGTAAGTGTAACTAATGTGATGAAAACAATATCACCTGATTAGTGTGAAGTCTTGTTCTAGGTGTCATCTGGGTTCCTCTCTCGTCTGTGCCTTGGCTCATCTCAGACTCTCTCTCTCTCCTGCACTCTTGGGTACACCTCTGCGCTGATCACTCTGTCTCTGGACTCCTCTCCCCCACACGAACTGTCTCCACCTTCTATCTTCAATCTTAATGGTTCCTGCCGCTCTGATCACCGTTCATTCCACTAGCTTATTCACTCTGTCTCTGCGCCAATGTCCAATTAACTCCATCTGCTCCCATAGGTTAGTCCACGATCTCTCCTCTGTCTCTTCTAAAAGGCATTACTTCAGACTCCAGCTATTCACACCTCCTCCTGATAAGCAACTGCTTCTGACTGCTTCCTTCAGTTCCAGCTCACTATTCAACTCAGCTCTTCTCCAGCTTGAACCCAATCTCTCTCTCTGCCAACTCCACTCCACTGCTGGACTCTCTGCTTGACTCCCTCTGCTCGACTCCCTCTCTGCTTGACTCTCTGGCTGACTGACTGACTCCGCCTCTGCACTTCACTGATATAGAATGCTGTTTCCTCATGGAAAGTTCCAGCCAGCAGCTTCCTCCCACCAATCCCATGCACCAGGCTCCTTGCGCTAGACGCTCCCACAGTGACCAGTCTGCTTGTTTCGTCTAGAGACCTGAGCCCGGGAACAATTCCTGATTAGATTCAGCTCTGGCCGGTTCTCTCCGGTCCGCTTAGGGCGAACAACAGTTATAACTATAAACTTTGCCTTTGCCCTGAAAAGCCTCTCAGCTTCATCAAGATGGAGTCCCTCTAGCTCTAGGCCTGTAGGCCTGAAAGGGGTGAAATGCTCCTCAGCTCTGTCAGAATACCTACATAAACCATACCAATGTGTCTAATATGTCAAAGCCAATAGGCAATAGACAGGTTAAAGTCAAGAATAAAGGCATATTAAGCAGCTATCCTCTTCTAGGTCTGGAAAAAGGCTTAAAAGGGCCAACACAGGCTAAGAATACCTATACTAGATGCGAGCAAGACTAATGATCTATATCACTGCTAAATAAAGCCAAAAACTCTGCCATTACATTGCACCCCTAGATCCTTATCTTGCGAGCATCAATAAACAACAACAACCATCTAAACAAACATCAACATAATCTATCCAACATAGGCTAAAAATACCTATCCTAGATGTGAGCAAGATTAAGATCTATATCACTGCTAAATAGAGCCCAAAAAACTCTGCCATCCACCCTTAGATCCTTATCTTGCGAACATCTTATAAACAATAACATCTAGATAAACAAACATCAACACAATCTATCAACAAATCAAAACCTAAAAAAAAAACTCCCTAAAAACAATGACAACTCAAGGAAATTCCACCTGAAACTCAATTGTAAGGAATAGAAACCTAAAAACAAATCAAAGCACCCTTGACTTGAATGCTGAAACATATCTGAGGTTGGATCTGATAACAACAGAAACTAACCAAAGCATCCTCAAACTAAATGTGCCTCAACTTCTAATGATAACTGGTGAAATCTAGTGATATAGGGACTTATGTGTTGAATGAAAACAGCAAGGGGCCTAAATGGGGCCTACTTCGGACAACTTAAGCCTAAATGAGGCCTACCTACTATTGTCAACTTAAGAACTAAATGTGTTTCAACTCCTAATGAGAAAACAACAAAGGGCCTAAATGAGCCCTACGTACTATAGGCAACTTAAGCTAATGATGACTCATGAAACTATTGGTGTAGGGGCTTGTTTGTGGGATGAAAATAACAATAGGCCTAAATGAGGCCTACCTACTGACATTTGTCAATTTAAAGTAAAATCTGAGAAGTAGACATGGTCAATGTTTGGGCAAACATTAATACATAACCATAACAATCCAAAATTTAAGGTAACCACCCTTTGATCAATCAAGGTAAAAATGTAAGAACAGTAAAAAAAAAACAACCCCATTTCTACAAGATAGCTGGTGTAACATCAAGCTTTTAAATCACACTGTGGAACACATGTGGGCACCACCATTCAAAAAAAAAAAGTCCTTCATTGGCAAAAACTGTTTTGAAGAAAACAGAAAAACTATAATAGGTGACATGTTTTTTGCTTTAAAAGTGGGGCCTGCTTGTCCAAGGGATTATTCATCAAATCCTTTTAAAATTCTGTAACAAATAAAACATGTTTGTGGGTTTTTTTTTTTTTAAGTGGGGCCTGCTCGTAGTGATGTCAACAAAAAAATGCAGGCCAAGCAATTATGTCCAAATTCTTCAGTGTAGGCCACCACCCTGCATCCTCGGTATCCGGACACTTCCTCCAATGCGGCCATCCATCACCCTTCCGGTCTGGTCTGGTCTGGTCTGGTCTGATCTGATTCCATCATCCAAAAATAATAAACTAAAATAAAAACATGAAAGTAAAAAGCTAAAACAAAAAAAGAAGTGGAAGGGGGAGGGACCCATGCACAACCACAACTTCAGCAATCCTAGGAACAAGAGAACAAGTATCATTATTCTTGTAAAATAAAATTTTCCATTTAAAAAGCACCCCGGGTGCCTTTCATTATTGAAAAGAAAATATCCTAATTAATTAAAAACATTCAAAATTTAACTTTTAATAACATTAGCAGGGCCTAACATACCCTAATCCTTACTAAGCCAGCCCCTCCCTTCAGAGCAGGAGCCACGCTACAGTATGAAGCTACTTGAAACACTGCCATATGATGAGCCTCTCTAAACCAGCCCCTCCCTTAAATAAACAAGCCATCCGCGGAAGAAAATTGGATTGTAGCCAATCATAACGAACAGGGACGTGATCGAAACCTTCAGAGCAAAGGAAAAAAAAACTCGTCTGCACAAACCAGCTGGTCTGCCAAGGTCGACAAACAAATACCTTTGCCTGTTCTCATGCCTGATTTGTGCTAACCAACGAAAGCTAGCATTTTAAAAAAAAAACAATTCTGTTACAGTGTACTGCCAATTAAAAAAGCTCCAGTTTTTAAAAAGACTTTTGTCCAACTAATTCAGATAAAGGCAAGACATTTAAAATATGGGCACTTATTTAGAAAGGGGCAACTAACTTATGCACACAAGATTATACATTCTGCATTTGGGGAAAAAAACGAATTAACATGGTCCATTGTCAGCTGCTGAAAAGAGAAATAATTTGTAAAACAACATAAAATGCAGATACATTTCAACATTATATTTAATTTAAGGTTTTGCTGACACATTTATAAAAGCATACATTTTAATTTACATTTGGGAAAATAATAATGTTACATTTTAACATTTTTTTCTTTCAAAGGCACATGGTTGCCTTCCACTGATTAAAAGCACATGTTACCATGCACTGTCGGGCAAGATTGATTATACTCAACCTGTAATCATTGCAACCAGCACATTCCTGTCTAGATGGAAAACCCTCAAAGAAATAATTAATGAAAACAGCCCGTAGCATGCATTCTAACGGGCCATCTTTTTAACATTTCACTCATTTTAAAAGAACACAGCTCTCTCCGTAATCCGACTGGTTGATTTATAACCACATCAGTTCCAAGGCAAACCCACACAAATTCGTAGACGCATTTCAAAAAGAATGTGAAATGAACAGAACCCTTTGCAAAGCACAAGATGTTACCTTTCCGTCAAGAAACTGACAAAGCACATAGGCAGACCAAGGAATCAAAAAAAGTCAAAATCAAACCATCAAATAATCCACTGACTTTTATAGTCAGGTCAGATAACCATGCATGTTGACAGCATGTAAAAAATAAAGACTGCCATCTCAACTCAAGATATTAACCCTTTGGCAGCTCAAGCAGAATCATTTCCCAACGACTGCAGATACATGGGAAAATCATTAGCACATTTCTTCACGTTTACAGATGACACGTACACATATTTTCAAAACGTTATCCCCAAGCACCCGAGAGAGATCCAGCTCTCTCCTGCCTAACGTAATGATAACATGCCCTGTCCAAGCCATGACCACATGGCGCTATTCACAAGCCATATTTACAAGACAAACTTTTCACAAACAACATATCCAAGGCGCAATGCACAAGGAACACAATAGATCAACATGAGAACATGCACCTCACAAGCCACATTAACATGGCGCTATTCACAAGTCATATTTACAAGGAGCTATATTCAAAGAACTCCACAGATCATAGTACAATGAACACATTTCACATTGCACAGCATAAGCAAATGCAGCAAGCAATTCAATGGGCAATTTAAAAGCATTTTTTACACACATTTATACAATTGGACCATCACATAGATGTAACTGGCTTCCTCATGTAATGCCATCCTTCAACTCTGACAGTTTAAACACCAAGATGAAAACCATTCCTTCCACCCTGAATAAACCAAATGCCATGATGTAATGCAATCTCCTCACGCTGCAACTGTTCAAGCCCATATGTCTAACAGGCTACATAAACTGCAACATTACGCCAGATGGAACCAGCGTTCAGGGCACTCCCTCAGAACACATGGGAAACAATCTAAGCACATGGCCAGGCACACAGGCTTCGTAAACTGTCCGACTACGCCAGATATAATGTCTGGCGCTCAGGGCACTCCCTCACAACACATGGGAAACAATCTAAGCACATGGCCAGGCACACAGGCTTCGTAAACTGTCCGACTACGCCAGATGTAATGTCTGGATTTTCTGAGTAGGTGGGATCAGCCCCCAGGGGCCCCTCCAACCCAGCCAGAACGTACTCACCTTCCCTCCTCAGGACCACCTATCCAGGCACCTGGTACCTACCTGAGGATGGGGAACTCGCAATATACAAGCTCATATTATTAAGAACACCACTAAATCTATAGGGATACTAAGAATACTCACTGATTACTAGGGATATCCATACCCTACACCACACTTATTCACATCAGTTGGTCTCGCGGCCACCCTGACCCAGACCGTTCTACCCTAGGGCAGATATGACACACAATCCGGTGCGTCTACACACGGGCCTGCAGAACCCAATGCTCCCTTTTCCAAACTGTTCGCAATCCTGCGAAACTACACACTAGTTCGACTACCTAGTGCTCTCATTTACTCAAGCCACAATCCAGTGGGTATACACACTGATCTCATACTCAGTGCTCTCACTAACGCCGCATATCAACGACGACCACATTCCTATGAACACCTACATATATATATATATATATTGGGAAGTCTCTTCACTAAGGGTCTGCTACTACAATAATATTATGGGATGGTGTACTAACTTAGTCCCTTGGTTGCAAGTCTCCTCTCTCCCTCACTATTACTTACCTGATCAGGGGTAGCATCTGTTCAAACAGTAATACTTACCAGGAGTGATTACCCTCACTGTATGGGGATAAAGATATACACACTATGTGACTGAGTTATTTCTTGATTTAAGCGCTCCTACCCCCCTTTTTGATCCATCAGTGGCTCAACAGCAACTGGCTTGAAGCCAGGATAACTTTATCATAAAAGAACTCATGCACACTAATTCACTAATTAATGGGGTCATTTATTATTAGTACAATATAAACCTTTACACAGAACTGACAAAGACTATAGGTAGAACACACCGCTTGAAAGAGAAGGATTAAACATAACAGGAACACTCCGCTGAAAGGGAAAAGATTAGACATAAAGTGTAAGTGTAACTAATGTGATGAAAACAATATCACCTGATTAGTGTGAAGTCTTGTTCTAGCTGTCATCTGGGTTCCTCTCTCGTCTGTGCCGTGGCTCATCTCAGACTCTCTCTCTCTCCTGCACTCTTGGGTACACCTCTGCGCTGATCACTCTGTCTCTGGACTCCTCTCCCCCACACGAACTGTCTCCACCTTCTATCTTCAATCTTAATGGTTCCTGCCGCTCTGATCACCGTTCATTCCACTAGCTTATTCACTCTGTCTCTGCGCCAATGTCCAATTAACTCCATCTGCTCCCATAGGTTAGTCCACGATCTCTCCTCTGTCTCTTCTAAAAGGCATTACTTCAGACTCCAGCTATTCACACCTACTCCTGATAAGCAACTGCTTCTGACTGCTTCCTTCAGTTCCAGCTCACTATTCAACTCAGCTCTTCTCCAGCTTGAACCCTCTCTCTCTCTCTGCCAACTCCACTCCACTGCTGGACTCTCTGCTTGACTCCCTCTGCTCGACTCCCTCTCTGCTTGACTCTCTGGCTGACTGACTGACTCCGCCTCTGCACTTCACTGATATAGAATGCTGTTTCCTCATGGAAAGTTCCAGCCAGCAGCTTCCTCCCACCAATCCCATGCACCAGGCTCCTTGCGCTAGACGCTCCCACAGTGACCAGTCTGCTTGTTTCGTCTAGAGACCTGAGCCCGGGAACAATTCCTGATTAGATTCAGCTCTGGCCGGTTCTCTCCGGTCCGCTTAGGGCGAACAACAGTTATAACTATAAACTTTGCCTTTGCCCTGAAAAGCCTCTCAGCTTCATCAAGATGGAGTCCCTCTAGCTCTAGGCCTGTAGGCCTGAAAGGGGTGAAATGCTCCTCAGCTCTGTCAGAATACCTACATAAACCATACCAATGTGTCTAATATGTCAAAGCCAATAGGCAATAGACAGGTTAAAGTCAAGAATAAAGGCATATTAAGCAGCTATCCTCTTCTAGGTCTGGAAAAAGGCTTAAAAGGGCCAACACAGGCTAAGAATACCTATACTAGATGCGAGCAAGACTAATGATCTATATCACTGCTAAATAAAGCCAAAAACTCTGCCATTACAAACGCCTATAACTTAAGCCACCTACCCGGTGTGGGCGTTGGAATCGCTTCACCGGGATCGCTTTCATACCTGGCCTGTATTTCAATGAACCGCCGTGTAGCTCGAAGCTGCAGCAAATGCACAGTGTCTTGTAAAAGAACAGCGCGTAAATTCAAAGGCGTCCCCTTCCGTCCTGTCTTTCCGTATAACAAAGACAACAGTTATGTTTAGCCGGCTCCGTTTAAAAGCCTAGTTTAAGCCAGTGAACTTGCTTGTCAGGCACTGACGGTGTAGCGTGTAAATGGTGTTACCAGTCGGTCCTTCCGTTCGAGTCTTCTCCTGGTTATGTGACTTGGTGTGTTCGTAAAGAGGAAGGATCGCGTTTGTCATATTGAAAGCTTTATTCATACGTAAAAAGCAAAAAAGCACAGGCACGAGTGCATTATTGATTAAATAATCGTTTGACAGGAGCTAATCTTTATCGCTACTGTCCTTGGGACATTATTGCCTCATATATAAAGAATATAAATCGATGTAGGTACACAGGCAGGGATACAGTCTTGATGTTTGGCAGTGACCGAGGTATTCTGGTAGCAGTGGTTTAGATCTGACTGAATGGAGAACTTTAAATACTCCAAAGAGCTGGAATGAGTCTTCTCATTGCTACCAGTTTGCAGCACGGATCAAAAACTCACCGTGTGACCATCAACTATGTTCATAGAGGCGCAAGGTCGTCGCAAATGGGCATGATTTACGAGGAGGAAAAATCCAGAAATTCTTAATCAGGGATTTCCTTTAAAGATTTCCGAAATTTCATTTAATCCAGTGGTGGCAGTGTTGAATTTCATTATAAGGAAGGCTTCCCGTTGTGCCAATCTCGAATCCAAGTTTCCTCCTCGTGGATCATGTTCGATTTTCGAAATAATCGTCCACCGAAGATCGTCTTCATTGTGTCCATGCGAAACCCAATGCTGCACCAATGGTGCATTTGGGACCTGGCGTCTTATTCTCAACTTGTGTTGGGGTATTCGCTGTCGTGCCTCCTGCATAGTTTTACCGATGTACAGTTTTGGACATGGGCACCAGATCCCATATATTATATTCTTTGTCAGGCAATTCGTAAAAGTTAGATGTTTCCAGTGTATTCTCTCGAAACTGAACACAGACCCTTCCTCTGTTGAAGAGCAGCAGGTACAATTACCACATTTGTGGTGTCCGACTATTGGAGGTAGTCCCATCATACCTCTTAGTATCGATTTGGTTCATGGGGCAAAGCTGCTCTAACAATGTGGTTTGCCACACTTTTTTCTTTTTTGAACGCAAACAGGGGGGTTCATAGAATTCGCAATGTAGGTCTTTGACTAGATGCCAATTTTGCGTTACCATCTTGCGTAGTTGGTGTGTATTGCGGCTGAAGGTAGTGACGCAGACAAATCTTTTTTGTTCCTGATGTGTTCTCTTTTGTAGCAATGTTTCCCTTGGAACCCACCAAGCGCTTCTCAATGAGTGTTTTAGAAGTTTTTTGGGGTAGGCTCTTGCAAGTAGCCGATCCATGAGTGCATTTGCATGTATAAAAAACTCCTCTTTGTTGGAACAATTCCTCCGTATTCTTAAAAACTGACCGAAGGGCAGATTCTGTTTGAGGCTTCTTGGATGGTGACTTGTATAATGCAAGGCTTTGTTCCTATCCGTTGGCTTTCAGAATAGAGTTGTCCCTAGTGTACCATCAGTTGCGTATACTTGGACATCTAAAACATTTATTGATTTATTGCTGGCAATGTGGCTGAATTTAATATCTTCTGTTCTCATGTTAAGCCATGTCATAAATTCATTTACTTTTTCATGTGATTCCGACCATATAAAGAAAACATTGTCAATGTATCGCATATATTTTGTGATGTGCTCTGCGTATGGGTTGATATTATTGATGAAACGATTTTCATATAGCCCCATGAACAGGACGGCTAACTCCGGTGCAAAGGGGCAGCCCATGGCTACCCCTTTAGTCTGAAAGAAGAATTCAGTATCAAATTCAAAATAATTTTTCTGCAACGCAAATTTGGCCAGTCACATGATGTAATCTGTAGGGACTCTACTAGGTTGTTCTCTTTGGTCTAGAAAGAATTCCAAGGTTTCCAATGCCTGTTCTTGTGGCATCTGCGTGTATAAGGATACGACATCCATAGTCACCATTAGTTGTTTATTTGCATCAAATTCAATAGATATTAATTGGTTAATGAAGGCTGTTGTATCCTTAAGGTGTGCTTGGACATTAAAAACCAGTGGTTTCAATAAATAATCAATGTACTTTGAAACTGGTTCAATCAGCGATTCGCATCCCGAAATTATTGGACGGCCAGGGGGCTCTTTAGGATCTTTATGTATCTTTGGCAAGATGGAGAACACAGGTGTTCTGGGGTTCTTATTCTGGAGAAAGGATAGTTCTTTTGGTCCAAGAATACCTAGTTCATGACCTTCTTGGAGGATGTTGAAGAGCTCATTTTGTAATTCCTTGACCGGGTTATGAGTGATCTTTCTATAACAAGTTGGATTGTCTAGTTGACGTCTGACGTCTGACCTCCTTCTTGTATTTGGTAATATCCCAGAGGACTACTGCACCACCCTTGTCCGCTTGTTTTATTATAAACGATTTGTCATTTTTTGAGAAAATGGCATCCTTTTCATTTTTACTCAAATTAAAATTGACAAACTGTTTTCTGTTCTCCAGAGCTGTAATGCCTGATAGGAAGGCCCTTTCAAATGTAAGTACCTCCTTTGGGTTTTGTGAGCTGGTGGGCAAAATGAAGATTTTGATCGAAAGACAGTAGTTTCTGTATTAGTTAACTCCGGTGTGTCCTTTAAGAATGTTTTTCAGATGTATTTTCCTACAAAAATCTATAGCTTCTAATTTCATTTTAACAAAGTCTGTAGGTCTTACTGGGACGAAAGAAAGTCCCTTCTCAAGAACAGTTATTTCGGAAGGGGACAGCTCACGATCTGTTAAATTAAAGAGAGACGACGCTGTCGCTAGTTCCTGAGGTGCTGGGGTCTGGTCCTCATTTCCCATGGTTGGTTTCCAGTACGTGACCTTCCTCTTCCCCGCTGTTGGCCTCTGGCTAAAAAAGCTTGAGGATTCTTTTAGAAGTTGGCATTTCTGTGGGCTATGTGTCTTTGTGCCTGCCTCTTGTGTATTGCATGTCTGGCTTTGGAGTGACAGAGACTGGGGAGGTGCAGTGGTTCCAGAGGGGCTGGGTGAGTCAGCGCTAGGCTGAATGGGCTTGATCTTCATTTGGAGTAGTGGGAGGAGTAGACCCTGACCCTGAATAGGTCTGTGCCTGCCTTGTACAATGCTGGCTCTGCTCCCCTGTGGCGTGTTTGGGGCCAGAGCCTACACTGACAATCAGGACTGTTGTGCACTTGTTAAGTGGCCCCCAGAACTGGTTTGGACTGGGTCCCAAGTCCTGTGCCAGGGCAGAACAAAGACTGACATGGGTATAAGTATTGGGGCTGTGACCCCATGAAAAGGTGTGTACTGCTTGGTGCCTACTTGAGGCCGCAGGCTGCCAGACTGCCAGGAGGAAACCGCCAGAGGGTGTCTGACCTGCTGCCCTGCTTGGCAGCTGAAGGATCTGCTATGGTCTGGGGAAAACGGGTGCGCTGGCCTGCCTGTGCCTTTTGGGGAGAAAAGTGCTGCCCGCTCCCTACTGTTGTCTGCAGAGGTGAGACTGGCTGGGTGCTGCTGGGGCCGCCGGAGACGTGGGGATTGCTGTGGCCAGATTGCCTACTACTGCGGGGCATGTGGAACCCTTCAAGCGTTTTCATTTCACGCTCACGAGTGCTGTGCCATGCGGTAATCGGCCTGCAGAACTGGAAGTCAGGCAGAGCCTGATTGTGGGCGGAGAGTGGAAGCCAGGTGAGGACTGAGCCTGGTGGAAGGCTTAGTGACCAATGAGAAGGGACGCCTTTGTGCCAACCTTCAGGCGGGAGCCCACCACGCATTGCTGTGTCCCGTGGAGATCCGAGGAGGAGTGTAGGACCAATGGAGACTTCGCTCCATGATCCCTGCAGCCAGAGTCAGGCAAGTCGACGCCTGTTGTGTGCGGGGCTCCCGGGAGGAAATGGAGAGCCCCGTGTGTTGCCTGGAGCCGCCAGGAGAAGAGAAAAAGAAGTCAGGCGATGGACGCCTGGTTGAGGGGGAGGCCGACGGAGGCTTTGCTCCGTGCCCGACTGCCTGTGTATTGATTTGCCAACGACGACAGAGAGGAGTCCCGGTGAGGGGAGCTCACAAGGCACACTGTTGGTTACTGCTTGTTGCGATTTCACTACGAAGAGGAGCCCCTGGTGAGGGGGCCTCACAAGGCACATTGTTGGTACCTGCTTGTTCCCAGCTGCACCGCCAGATATGCAACATGGGGGGCATTTTTTGCACCCTTGCCCCCATTTGTGTACCGGCCTATTGGGGCCAGTGCTCTGCTGCATCGGCTAATACAAGACCACGTGCTAATAGAGCCCTGACTTTGGGACGGAGGGCATTACGGGACAGCCCAACACTGGCCCCCGAGGAAGGCCAGTAGGCCTGGAGGTCACCTTGTGTTTTCATGGGCCGTAAGGCCTTAAGATGATGTGTGCACGTCATGAGTGTTACTGTGGTGCCCAGGTAATTTAGGATGAATGCCTAAGATGTTATGTACAATGTGTTTATGCTACCTGCAATGCTACCAGTAGTTGCAGGTTGTGATTTTCACTACTTGTGTTTTCTAATGGTGATGGTTATGACTGGAAATACAAAGAATATCCTGCAGTGAACAACTATAAAGACAGAGAATAACCGTATGACTACATAGACTGATCAGCAAAAAATACGCAAAATTTGTACGGATTCCCATCACTCACCGATCCCGGTGACATGCTTCATCATCTGGGTCTCCTTTATAGGGCTACTACTCCACCCTAATGATGTAGGAGCCCAAGGATGTTTTACAAAGTATTAATCACAACAGATGTGATCAAGTATGATGAAAAGAGTGTATGGGAAGAAGGTGCAGTGCAAAAAAATGTGATGTGCATCTAAAATTGAAGCGAAATCAGACTATAGTTTTATTCTTGTCTGATCCGAACAAACATTAAAAACAGTGCAAAAGACAGGGCGGGTTCAACATGTAACCGTCCATTTACAAGAATTGGTCGACATGTTTCAGCTCAAGCAGGCAAAAATTAACCTATTGCTTTCATCAGGACCTCTTGAGTATAGAATGCTACTGCCATACAATTCAGTGATGTGATCAAGTGATAAACGAAAAAGGATACGCTGCGAGTCTAGCTTCTCATAGTTTCCATTCCTCTTGCCTCTTGGAAAAATCTATAAAAGATATAAGAGGTATATAGAACAGTCTTGGAACACAGTTATAATTTGTCTTTAATAAAATCATGTGGCTTAAATTAGCCATCAGATACATTCAAAAAGTACCTAGAATACACTCCAAAGAGTCTTACCTCAAGGGTATTTAGGAAAAGCCTCACCCCACTGTTTTGACCGACTTTTTGCCCCTTTTCTTGAGTGAAGGTGATTGAAGGTGACTTTAGTCTGCTATCATTCTAATACGAGGATTAGAACCATAGACAGGGCCTATTTACAAGGCGTTTAATGCAATCCCCTACCCTTCCCTTCATTTTAGGGCTTATAAATCTATGTTAAGGGATAGATTCCTTAGTATTAGTAGTAATCCGTCCTTTTATAAGAGTGCTAGTATATTTCTGATGGAGTTATGCTTACTTCGGGCCTTGTAGGCCTCAAACGGGAGAGACTCCATCTTTCTTTCTGCCCCAGTAGCTTGAGATGCTTCTAGGTCAAATGTAATGTTTTAGTTATGAGGTGTTGTTCGCTTGGAGAGAACCGGCTCAGGCTGGCCCTTATCGAAGGACTGTATTTTTCTTCGTGTCGAAGACATAACATCAGGCCGGCCGGCTGAGAACGTGTCCTTGGTACGGGGAGGTACAAGAATTTGGTGGGCAGCAGGTTACTGGCCGTAACTTTCCATGCAGGAACAAGCTTCCATATTAGCGAAAGCATGAGGTAGTGAGTCAGTCAGTTCGTAGGCGGCAGCTAGTCGTTAGCATCAATGCAATAAATTATTTCGAGACAGACAGTCGCCATCTAGAAGTCCAAGAAAGACCGAGAAGCTAATACTCTCTTAGAAAGATTGAAGTTATTTTAGTTGGAGCAACTGGCGAGCTTTGACATTAAGATCAGAGCATACAGAGTGAAGCAGTTAGTCGAGAGAACGAATACCAGAGTGGTAGAAACTGATTTATAAGATCGAAGCTGAAAAGTGAAGATAATTCGTGATTGAGAGGAGAGAGGAGTAGAGTAGAACAGCAAGAGAGTAGCTGATGAGACAGAGAATAAGAGGAAGGTTCCAGTGACTTGGAGGGAAACGGAGGAGACAGAGCATAGCGGTGCAGACGTGTATCCATGACTGCAGAGGTGTGATCCTAAGACGAGCCAAGGCACAGACGAGAAGGGAACCCAGATGACTGCTGAGTCCAGACTTCATATTCATAAGGTGACGTCGACCCTTTCTTATTAGTGTGCACACACATTCTAACCTTTCCTTTTGCTTTTCAGGCTATGTGTTATAGTGCAGTATTATATTGTTGATATTGTTAATTAATAAAGATACCCCAGTTCTTAGTGAACTAGTGTGTACTTGTTATTTTCTTATGGTAAAGTTAACCTTTCTTCTAGTCAGATGCTGTTATGTGAACGGATGTGACTCCCGTCCAGGTAAATGGTAACTGAACAATGAGGGGGAGAGGAGCTCTTGAATTAGGAAATAACTCTTACACAGTGTAATTTGGCCATTCTTGTGTGATCCATAATATTGTAGTATCGTAATTCTAGTAGATAGCGAGAGATTCCCCAACATGGAGAGCAGAAGGTATTCATGGGAAAGTGATCGTCGTTGTGTAGCGGCGTTAATGAGAGCATTGACTGTAGTCGAT
Organism: Lissotriton vulgaris; assembly: GCF_964263255.1. Taxonomy (NCBI): domain Eukaryota; kingdom Metazoa; phylum Chordata; class Amphibia; order Caudata; family Salamandridae; genus Lissotriton; species Lissotriton vulgaris. Next base: position 745,295,411 of record NC_141693.1, on the reverse strand, counting down.
GTGTATACCCACAAGATTGTGGCTTGAGTGAGCACCGGGGGGATACGGTGTGTAGTGAGATCGCCTCTAGGGAAAGCGGCGTTAATTAGAGCATTGACTGCGGTCAATGTGTATACCCACAAGATTGTGGCTTGTGTCTGTATGAAATAGTGTGAGCATTGGGAGGATACAGTGTATATACCCACAGGATTGTGGCTTGAGAGAGCACTGATTGCAGTCAGTGTGTAATGGTAAGTAATCAGAACTGCCTCAGGGTAGATTAGTCTGGGCCCATGTGGCCGCGAGACTATATTGTATGAGTGTGGTGTTTTAGAAGATTTAAGCTTGTATATTGCTAATTCCCCATCCTTAGGTAGGAATACAGATACCTGTTGTAAATAGGTCCTAAGGAGGGAGGTGGTGACGTTTTGGCTGGGTTAGTGGTGTCTTGGTGAGCTGATTTTATCTGGTCCGAAAATCCGGTCGTTACATCTGGCGTCACGAACCGTTTACGAAGCCTGTGTGCGCGGCATTGCTTCTATTTTGTTGGTTTGCGCTCGGCACGTACGGATTTGATTTTGTATATTGTTTGTTTATAATTGTATATATCTTTTTTGTTTGTTACAATGTTTTTGAGAAGGTCAAAATCTACTTTTAAATTGCCTTTTGAAATTCCCGGCTGGGAATCAACGCCTTACGAGGCTTTGGCCCGTGAGTGGGCCGATTCTACTGGTTTAGGTGAAAATTGGAATTCTTGTTTGGAACTGGCGGAGCCGGCTAATGTGATTGCTTGTTTGCAAAAAGCGCCAGTAGTGAAGGTTGAGGAGCTTCCTATTTTAGGACGCAGAGGTTGGATTGTTCTATCTGCGTAAAGGATTATACATGATAAATGTTTGAAATTACAGCGACAATATGTGGATATGGAAGAAAAGTTTGTTGAAGTGCAGAATGCTCACACTCTTTTGCGATGTCAAAATAAATTGCTTGCCGACAAACTTGAGACTTATCAGACAATAGCCGAAAGGGCTGCTGTTCGAATTGCGAAATACAAATATAAGAATCGTCACGGTCGTGTTTCTAAACGTAAAGTACGTCTGGTCGTGGCGAAAGCCGGACTGGATTGGAATCCTAATGAATGGGATGGTAATATCTGGGACTCGAATGATTCTGGCTCCTCGGCTGAGGAGACTGACAAGCGCGAGTCTTCTCGCACCGGACGTGATTGTAAATCTACTTCTTGTGACAAATATGATGATTCCAGCGACCGTGGTCGCTCTTTCCATTCTGATGATATTTCTCGTTCTGATTGTCCCTCTAAATCTGTTGATCTGGCTTCTTCTGATGATCGTCCTGAGATTTCTGTGCATCCTGTTTTTCGATGAAAATCACAGCAAGCTCCTGGTAATCCGAATGGTATTCCTTTGGATAGTTTGGAAGATTTTACGCAACAGGAAGTTAGTGACATTTTGCAATGTTTTCGGCAACGGCCCGGTGAGGCCTTGCTTACATGGATGGTGCGCCTTTATGAACTGGGTGCTGCGGGCATCATGTTAGATGCAGCAGATGCCTTGACATTTTGTTCTTTGAGTTCTGATTCCACTGTACAAGATCATTTTCGGAATTATAATGCTCCTGGTCAAATTAGCCTGCTTCAGTTAGCGACTGAAGGTTGTAATCACAAATACCCTACTGAATCTGATTGGCCTCTGAATGGCAAGCCATGGTATACATTGCGCGCTGCGGCACAAAGACTCAAGGAGGAAGTGATGAAAACTGCGATTTTTCTGAGTACATCTGACAGATTGTTGGATGGTTTGTTGACATCTTCTGTGCGGAATCGTATTATCCGTTCTTCCCCAGTTGCTTATAAACAGGTTATGATGACTTTGTTAATTAATCAGACTGGCAATGCATTGTCTATGGTGCTTGAATCTGTACGTCAGCTTGGTGAGTTGGGCGAATGGCTTAAACCTGAAAGACAGTCCAGACCTGAAGGTCGTACTGCTGGGAATTATAAGTTCTCTAGACGTGATATGTTTCTTGCTTTACTGGCTGATGGTGTGAAGAGTGAAGACATTGATGGTGAACCTAATAATCGCTTGTGGGACATGTTTCGCAAGCGTGGTTTGGATCAGAAGGAGGGTGCTCGACGTGTGTGAAAGAATGATTGTGATCGTGAATATTCTGATGACAGTGGGGATGATAGACATCGTGATGATTCTGATCGTCGTGATGGGCGACGGTATGAACGTGATGTGTCCCCTCGGCGTGAAAAAGAGAGAGGGCGTGAGGGGGAAAGAGAAAGGGGGAGAGATGACCATGTTAACAGCAGATATAGAGATGAAAGGGATCAGTCCCCCGAGATGAGGAGAAGGGAGGATCGACACAGATTTTCCGATCGATATTCACAATACCATGCAGATGACAAGAATCCATTTCGCAAAGGGGATGGATATGAACATGACATTATATCGTCCAAAACATTTGAGAGCATTTACCCTGATTTGTCTTGGTTATCATAACGCAATAAAAATGACTAGGAAACAGGTCAAGCTCCAGTACGCAGGTGGGTTCATAGAGACAATAGACCCTATGTAGATATTGAAATTTTTTGGAAACATCGTAATATCCAAAGGGCCCGAGCATTGGTAGATACGGAGGCCACTCTTATTCATGGAAAATCAAAGAAATTTAAAGGTCGGTTTTTCACAATTACTGGTTTAGGTGGAAAGGAAACCCCCGCAGTGCAAACTACACTTGAAATGAAAATAGGTAGAATTCCCCGAAAAGAATATTCTGTTTTAGTTGTGCCACTCTTGGAATACATAATTGGAATTGATATTCTGAAAGGAATGACATTGCATTTAGATGACGGCTGTTATCAATTTGGAAGTAAAAGTTATATATCATCCAGACCTGTACGAGTTGGTCATTTGAGAATGCCCCCTATAAAAATTCCTCAGGCTACACAAGTTGTTTCCCAAAAGCAGTATCGTATCCCAGTTGGTCATGAAGAAATTAGTGCTACAATTCAAGATTTCGTGGATGCAGGAGTTATAACTCCGGTTACTTCTGCTTGGAACAATCCTGTTTGGCCCGTACGTAAAAGTGATAATTCTTGGCGTATGACTGTTGATTACCGCGAATTGAATAAACATACACCCCCTTTGACTGTTGCAGTACCGGACATAATTACTTTAATTGAGAGAATCCAGAAGCATCCAGGAATATGGTGTGCGTCTATTGATATCGCTAATGCTTTCTTTTCAATCCCAATTGCCCCTGAGTGTCAAGAACAGTTCAGTTTTACATGGAATGGACGTCAAATGACGTTTAGAAGTCTTCCCCAAGGCTATGTACATAGTCCTACGATTTGTCACCAGCTGGTGGCGGAGCATTTATCTGAAATACCCGTAAATCCACAAATTCAGATGAGTCATTATATTGACGGCATTTTGAGTCAAGGTGAGACACAAGATCAAGTTCAGACTCAGTTAGATCAGGTTATTGATCATTTACGTGAAAAAGGTTGGGAAATTAATCCCGACAAATTGCAAGGTCCATCACAAAGTGTGCAATTTTTAGGTATCAATTGGCATAAAGGTAATAGAGAAGTGATTCCAAAGGTAAAACAGAAGATTCTGGATTTTGCGGTTCCGAGAAACCGAAAAGAAGCCCAAAGCTTTATTGGCTTATTTGGCTTTTGGCATCAACACATCCCACATTTGAGTCAGATATTGGCCCCTTTATACAGAGTTGCTCGTAAAAAGAATGTGTTTGAATGGAGTAAATTGCAGCAAGATGCATTTGATTTGGCGAAAGAAGCAATTCAGTATGCTTTGGATTTGTGGCCCGTGCGTGACGGTGATATGGATCTGAATGTGTCCGTGCAAGGTCTTTATGCAAATTGGAGTTTGTGGCAAAAACAAGGTAAAAATAAAGTACCATTAGGTTTTTGGACTAAAAAGTTACCTGATGCTGGTAAGCGTTATACACTTTTGAGAAACAATTACTTGCATGTTATTGGGCTCTGGTGGATACCGAGCAATTGACTTTGGGGCATGATGTGGTTTTGAGACCTGAGATTCCTATTATGCAGTGGGTTTTGAGTTCGCCGAAAACTCATTGAATCGGACATGCTCAAGAGGCGAGTGTGATTAAGTGGAAATGGTACATACAAGACAGGGCACGCGTGGGACCGAAAGGTGTGGCATCATTACATGAGCAAGTGGCGCAGGCGCCATCGATTGAGACTGGGAGTGATTGCTCCGTACCTGTAGTACAGGAATCCCCTGTTAAATGGGGTAAGCCATTTGATGATCTGTCCGCAGAGGACAGAAACCATGTGTGGTTTACGGATTGTTTAGCGAGGTACATAGGAGAGAAGAGGCATTGGAAAGCAGTGTCCCATAATCCCATCACACAAAAATTGCTGAGTACAACTGGTGAAGGAAAGAGTAGTCAATTTGCTGAATTATATGCTGTTTACCAAGTTTTAAAACAAGAGTTACCTGGTACATGTCATCTTTTTACTGATTCCTGGTCCACTGCTAATGGACTGGCGGTTTGGTTACCAACCTGGCATTCTCATAATTGGGAATTGCATTCTAAAGAACTTTGGGGTAAAGAATTAAGGCAAGAAATTTGGGAGATGCTCCCACAAAGTACTGTTACAATCTTTTATGTGGATGCTCATACACCAATAGGCTCCCTTGACAAATTCTTTCATAACATTGCAGATGAGAAATCTAAAGTTGCTGAGGCAGTGGTGGACATGCAGATTCTGATTTGGCGGGATTGGCGAAATGGGCCTATCAGAAAGCAGGACATTTTGGAGAGAGAGCCTCTAGCAGGTGGGCTGCTGATCGAGGAATTTATATTCCCTTAAATTTGATTAAAGATACAATATTGCATTGTCCCATCTGTCAACATTCTAGACAGCGAAAAGTACCCCAAATTGTGAAAGGACATTTACACCGAGGAAAATTACCCGCTCAAATTTGGCAGATTAATTATATTGGTCCACTCCCTATGAGTAAAAATTGCCAATATATTTGCACCATTCTTGATACATACAGTGGCCTTTTGGTGGCCTTTCCCTGTAATCGAGCTACCCAAGTGAATACCATTAAAACATTGGAATTGATTATGCTCTATTATGGTGTTCCATTTCAAATTCAATCTGATAATGCATCCCATTTCAAGGGAAGATTGGTGCAGAAATTTTGGTGGAGAACAACATTGAATGGGTGTTTCATATACCATATTATCCACAGGCAGCAGGCCTTATAGAAAGAATGAATGGTTTGCTAAAAGATCAATTGCGCAAATTAACTGACAATAAATATAAGAATTGGAGAGAATATTTGTTTCAGGCACTGTTGATTTTGAATAATCGTCCTTTTTTGAATGCTGAATCTCCATTGATGCATTTATTTCCTCCAGCTGTTGACGCAAAACCGAACACAATTGACAATACTGTGATGTATTGGGAAATTTCCCCTGGAGCACTAGCTCCATGCAGAGCAACCCCAGGTTCTGCAGGCTTAGACCTGCATGCCATGAATGATATTACTGTAAAAAGTAGAGATCGAGTTATCATTGAAACTGGCATTGGTGTCTGTATACCTGCTGGAAATTTTGGATTGATTGCCCCTAGATCGGGCCTGGCCTTAAAAGGCGTTCAAGTACTTGGAGGTGTCATTGACAGTGATTATCAGGAAGAGATTAAGGTACTCCTGCTGAAATAGCAGTGAAGTTGATCTATCGATTCATAAGACTGACCGAATTGCTCAGTTGCTAATCATGCCTGTTTTCAGTGGTGAGATTCAGAAAGGCACTGCCCCAACTTTGTTAACTGTACGAGGACAAAAAGGTTTTGGCTCCACCGATAATCCAGGAGCGAGAGTATGGGTGCAATCGCCTAAAAATCCCCCTGAACAAGCTGAAGTTATTGCAACCGGTCATGATAACACAGTACTCATTATGAGACCAGGGAAAGATAGCTGGGAAACTGTCCCGGCTGACAAATGTTACTTACGAGAATGAATAATGCCTGTATTTGATTTTCTTTCAGATCACTCTTTGGACTGCTGTTGCAGGATGTGCCGCGTTGGACTCCTTTTGGCCTGCTACATCGGGAAAGGAGGGAACCCACAGACTTTGGTTCATTCGATAACCCGAGTACCACGTTCCTTTGCTGCGTGGGATTCATCGTCTAACTTTTGGACTACCCTGGCACGAAGGGTGACAAACTCCCCACATTTCTGTTTAACACCGATGCGTTCGGTAACTGACATATTAGCGACCTGTTTGTTTGCTGTCCCTGCTTCGTTGGAGACTTTGGCCCATATTTTCAATAAATCAAATGCCCGTCCTAATATTATTCTTGGTGATTTCGCAACACATGAGTATTGCTCTTTATGTACTGTGCTTTCAGATCCAACACCCCCCGATAAATTCCCAAATAATCACGTATAATATCACACAGGGTGATTTATGTTTCTTCCTTACCTGTGATCCCAATGCTATAACCGAATGTGTGCGTCTAAAATTGAAAGGTGCCACTTCATTTACAGCTCATGAACGAACTTTATGCTCCCGAAGATCACCGAAATCATGTACTTCAGTTAAAAATAATATGACCTGCAAAAGTCTAGTAGTTGCACCATGTCATTATCGTACAATGCTGTTACCTTCTGGATGGCTTTTCTCTTGTGGTAATACTTCCTGGCCACACATTCCTGCAAATATTTCTGTAGGACCTTGTGCTATTACTAGACTGATTTTATTGATGTTTTCTTCACATCCTAATATGCATTCCAGTGTTGTTCGTGATGCAATAATGTTACATGACAATTGTGACTCTACACTACATTTATTTTCTGAATCTGAATACCTTAGTTTAGCTTTTTCAATTGTAGGTGTCCCTACCTTGGCGGTTTACAATGCCAAATCCATTGGGAAGATGGCCTGTTGGATGGTTAAATCTATCAATCATACTTCTACAATTTTCTCTGACATGTTACTGGACGCCCAGGGTGAACGCAGAGCTATTTTGCAGATCCGGGCTGCCATCGACTATCTTTTGCTCAAACATGGACATGACTGTTCTGACTTTGAGGGCCTTTGTTGTTTCAACTTATCAGATCATACTAGATCCATTCAGGCTCATATTGACAAACTTCATGACTTGACCAAAGAAGTTAGAAAACACATTGACCAGGGCTGGTTTGACTGGCTCTTCAATTGGTTACCTGATTTACATTCTTTACGTCAGATATTAGGGGGGATCCTGATTACTATTTGTTTTTAGTAGCTATTTGCTGCTTTATTCAGTGCATTCCTTCCTTACTCCAGACTTGTAGATGTGGTATTAAAAACAGATCAGTTAGTTTTGTTTCATATTATTCCTCTACGGATGTTAGTTCCATTTAGCGAATGATTGGTAGCCTAAAGTCAAGGGTGAAGTGTTCTGACCGACTTTTTGCCCCTTTTCTTGAGTGAAGGTGATTGAAGGTGGCTTTAGTCTGCTATAATTCTAATAGGAGGATTAGAACCTTAGACAGGGCCTATTTACAAGGCGTTTAATGCAATCCCCTACCCTTCCCTTCATTTTAGGGCTTATAAATCTACGTTAAGGGATAGATTCCTTAGTATTAGTAGTAATCCGTCCTTTTATAAGAGTGCTAGTATATTTCTGATGGAGTTATGCTTACTTCGGGCCTTGTAGGCCTCAAACGGGAGAGACTCCATCTTTCTTTCTGCCCCGGTAGCTTGAGATGCTTCTAGGTCAAATGTAATGTTTTAGTTATGAGGTGTTGTTCGCCTGGAGAGAACCGGCTCAGGCTGGCCCTTATCGAAGGACTGTATTTTTCTTCGTGTCGAAGACATAACATCCGGCCGGCTGAGAACGTGTCCTTGGTACGGGGAGGTACAAGAATTTGGTGGGCGGCAGGGTACTGGCCGTAACTTTCCATGCAGGAACAAGCTTCCATATTAGCGAAAGCATGAGGTAGTGAGTCAGTCAGTTCGTAGGCGGCAGCTAGTCGTTAGCATCAATGCAATTAATTATTTCGAGGCAGACAGTCGCCATCTTGAAGTCCAAGAAAGACCGAGAAGCTAATACTCTCTTAGAAAGATTGAAGTTATTTTAGTTGGAGCAGCTGGCGAGCTTTGACATTAGGATCAGAGCATACAGAGTGAAGCAGTTAGTCGAGAGAACGAATACCAGAGTGGTAGAAACTGATTTATAAGATCGAAGCTGAAAAGTGAAGATAGTTCGTGATTGAGAGGAGAGAGGAGTAGAGTAGAACAGCAAGAGATGAGACAGAGAATAGGAGGAAGGTTCCAGTGACTTGGAGGGAAACGGAGGAGACAGAGCATAGCGTGCAGATGTGTATCGGTGACTGCAGAGGTGTGATCCTAAGACGAGCCTAGGCACAGACGAGAAGGGAACCCAGATGACTGCTGAGTCCAGACTTCATATTCATAAGGTGACGTCGACCCATTCTTATTAGTGTGCACACACATTCTAACCTTTCCTTTCGCTTTTCAGGCTATGTGTTATAGTGCAGTATTATATTGTTGATATTTTTAATGAAGAAAGATACCCCAGTTCTTAGTGAACTAGTGTGTACTTGTTATTTTCCTATGGTAAAGTTAACCTTTCTTCTAGTCAGATGCTGTTATGTGAACGGATGTGACTCCCGTCCAGGTAAATGGTAACTGAACAATGAGGGGGAGAGGAGCTCTTGAAATAGGAAATAACTCTTACACAGTGTAATTTGGCCATTCTTGTGTGATCCATAATGTTGTAGCATCGTAATTCTAGTAGATAGCGAGAGATTCCCCAACATGGAGAGCTGAAGGTATTCATGGGAAAGTGATCGTCGTTGTGTAGCGGCGTTTATGAGAGCATTGACTGTAGTCGATGTGTATACCCACAAGATTGTGGCTTGAGTGAGCACCGGGGGGATACAGTGTGTAGTGAGATCGCCTCTAGGGAAAGCGGCGGTAATGAGAGCATTGACTGCGGTCAATGTGTATACCCACAAGATTGTGGCTTGTGTCTGTATGAAATAGTGAGAGCACTGGGAGGATACAGTCCATAAAAACACCATCAAAATGATGACCAGCTCTGACGATAACCTTACCACCGCCGAACACCTCCATTTCCAGATCCACACCGACCCCAGGACCACACTCAGAGGCACCCTCATCTACAGGCCTCCAGGAACCCGTAAACAATTCAGCGAAGACATCACCAACTTCATCAGTCCACATGCCCTCGCCTCGGAGAACTACATTCTACTAGGAGATTTCAATTTCCACTTGGAAAAGAAAAACGACAGCAACACCACCACCCTTCTTGACAACCTGGCCAATCTCGGCCTCAAACAACTTGTTGACACCCCCACCCATGTAGCCGGACACACGCTTGGCCCTATCTTCACCTCCAGCAAACACATCTCCTTCGATCATACCACAGCTCTCCATTGGACGGACCACAGTTGTGTTCACTTACGCTACAAAACCACCTCGACCCACAACCTCCCACAACCTATTCCCCGAAGAAAATGGAACAAAATCACCACCGACCAACTCCTCACATCACTCAACCAAAACCCATCCGCCCTCTCATCTGACCCAAACCAAGCTGCCATCAAACTCAAACAATGGATCACTCACAGCGCTGAAGAATTAGCACCCTTGAAAAACCATCACACCAAACAAGACAGCAAAAAGGCCCCCTTGTTCAACGATGACCTTAAGAAATCCAAGAAGCTATGCCGTACTCTCGAGAAAACATGGAGAAAAAACCCAACCACCGACAACATGACCACCTTCAAGGCAGCCACCCGCAAACACCACCAGCTGATTCGATCTACCAAGAAATCAGCATTCAAGAATCGACTCGACAACAACGCCCATAACGGCTAGGAACTATTCAACATCGTCAAAGAATTCACCAACCCCACCGCAGCCTCAAACGACATCACTCCCTTCCAAGACCTCTGCGATTCGTTATCCTCCTTCTTCTACAACAAAATTGCCGACATACATAACAGCTTCAAAAACAGCTCCAACGAACAACCCTCTCCACCCCCCTCAGAACCTAAACCACCCTCTAACAACCTCAGCGCCTGGAACCCAATCACCACTGAAGACACCATCCGCCTAATGAATTCCATCCATTCTGGCTCGCCAACCGACCCATGTCCCCACCACATCTTCAACAAAGCAGACTCCATCATCGCACCCCATCTCCGTGATGTCATCAACTGCTCCTTCAACTATGCTACCTTCCCAGAAAACTGGAAACACGCCAAAGTCAGCGCCCTCCTGAAGAAACCCACAGCAGACCCCTCTGAACTTAAGAACTACCGCCCCATATCCCTCCTCCCATTCCCTGCCAAAGTCATTGAGAAAGCCGTCAATAGCCAACTAGCCGCCTTCCTTGAATCCAACAACTCCCTCGATACCTCGCAGTCCGGCTTTCGAGCCAAACACAGCACCGAAACCGCCCTCATCGCAGCAACAGATGACATCCGAACACTACTGGACAATGGTGAAACAGTGGCCCTCATTCTACTCGACCTCTCCGCCGCCTTCGACACTGTCTGTCACAGCACCCTCATACAACGCCTCAGCAACATCGGCATAAAAGGAAAAGCCTTGGACTGGATCATCTCGTTCCTAGCTGGAAGAACTCAGAGAGTCCGACTTCCCCCATTCAGATCAGAGGCCACCGAAGTCATCTGCGGTGTACCACAAGGATCATCAGTCAGTCCCACCCTCTTCAACGTTTACATGAGTCCACTCGCTTCCATCGCGCATCAACACAACCTTAACATCATCTCCTATGCTGACGACACCCAGCTGATCCTGTCCCTCACCAATGACCCCAACACCGCCAAAACCAATCTTCACGAAGGCATGAAAGAAGTAGCCGTATGGATGAAAAACAGCCGCCTAAAACTCAACTCAGACAAAATGGAAGTACTCATCCTAGGATCATCCCCCTCTGCCTGGGACGACTCATGGTGGCCTTCGGATCTGGGCTCAGCACCCATACCCACAGACCACGCACGTAACCTTGACTTCATCCTAGACTCCTCACTCTCGATGACCAAACAAGTCAGCGCCGTCTCATCTTCATGCTTCAACATCCTACGCATGCTCAAAAAAATCTTCCGCTGCATCCCCACCGAAACAAGAAAGACAGTCACCCACGCACTGGTCACCAGCCGATTGGATTATGGAAATACCCTTTATGCCGGGACCACAGTCAAACTACAGAAAAAACTCCAACGCATCCTAAACGCCTCAGCCAGACTCATACTGGACATTCCCCGTCATACTCACATTTTCGGTCACCTGAAGGATCTCCACTGGCTCCCCGTCAACAAGAGAATAACGTTGGGGGCGTGGCTACGCAGGCGAACGCAATGGCCGCCTGAAAGTAGAGCTCCGCCGGGCGTGCTGAGGCAGACGACATTCCCAGGCGATCCGACGCTGCCTGGAGCCCGAAAATGCCTGCCTCCGTCCCCGGAGCCCACAGTGTGACGATGGCTGCAGTTTGAGGCTAGGGGACGGCGTGGACGTCTGAGATCGCGGAGGGGCGGTGAGGCCCATCGGGACTCACCGGACGTGTGCCCTGTTGCGCCGGAGTGCCTGGTGAGTCGTCTTTGGGGCCCCTGCGTCGCCCCCCTTGGCATTGGGGTCGCTATTGTGCCCTCCCCGGTCCGTTGCTTGTCCCGGGTGGGCTCCGTTGGTGGGGGTTTCGGCCCCCGGTGCTGATCCGACCCTTTGGGCCTGGTCCGGCCTCGGGAGCCGAGGCCTCGATTTTTGGACCTGCCTGGGCTGGGTGGTGGCGGGCTGGGACGGCGGACGGCTGGCCCTGGGTGTGTTCAGGAGGGGCGGGGGGTGCGCCGGGGGGGACTCTGGGGGTTCTTTTAGGCGGCCCCGCATCTCTGCATCGGGTGGGGGCACCACATCCTCGCCCCCACCACTGCATTATAATCTCGGCACACGCTTGTCCCCAGCATTGGCCGCAACGAGGGTGCCAATATCGATCCCTCGCCTCCACGGTCGGCTACGTGCTGTATGGGCCTATCTTCCACCATGAGACGGAGAGACACTACGCAGAAGAAGCTTAGCTTTGACAAACCTCCCCTCCGCACTACTGATGGCTTGCCTACCCAGCCCACGACATCAGTTAGCCCTGCGCCAGCGGGAGATATGGCTGGTATGGTGGCTGAAATGCTGGGCGAGATGCGAGCGGGGTTCAAGGCCATCGATTCCCGCTTTGACGCCCTTGATCAGAAAATGGCCGAGATGGGCGCGAAAATCCAAACGCACGATAGGCGCCTGGATGTGGCTGAATCACGAGTCTCCGACCTCGAGGATGGCGCTGCATCCACGCTGAAAAGGCCGGAACGGGTAGAGAAGATCCTCAAGGATGTGGCTATCAAGAACGTGGATTTGGAAGCGCGCAGTAGGCGCAATAACATTCGCATAATTGGTGTGGCGGAGACGACGGCCACTGGCCGCTTTGACACGTTTGTGGAACAGCTCTTGATTGAATTATTCGGCAGGGACACTTTCCCAGCGGGCTTCGTGGTGGAACGAGAACATAGATCCTTGGGGCCTCGACCCCCCCCCGGGGTTACCGCCCCGACCCATCATTGCCAGACTCATGAACTTTAGGGACAGGGACGCTGCTCTGAAGGCTGCTCGTGAGGCAGGCGAAGTGAAATGGCAGGGGGGGGTGTTATCTTTCTTTCCAGACTTCACGGTGATGATGCAGGATGCCCGCCGTAAATACGCAGGTGTCAAGGCCTTGCTGCGTAAACTGGGGTTGCGCTACGGAATGCTGTACCCTGCCAGACTGAGAGTAGACGTTGATGGCAGGTTCCGCATATTCGACTCCCCCTCTGAAGCGCAAGAATTCTGCCAAGCCTATAAAAACAATGGGTCACCACGGGCCTCGGGAAAAATGCAGCCGTCCCCACCGAACATGGACTCACAAGCTAGCGCCGACCTTTTCGCTGAGAGCGGACAAGGCTGACTCGTGTCTCCTTCCCTCTAGGCCACTCACTTTAACATTGTGCAGCTAAAGAGATGGGTCTCCTTGCAGTGTTTTTATAGTTGATATGATTTGAATGTCGACCTGGATGAGACGTCCGCACGGCGGAGCGTTGCCTCCCCCCAAGGCACGAGCCGCTTGGTGCCTTTTCCTAAGAGTACTTTTCTTTTTCAGGAATTGCATTGGACGATTGCTCTTGTTTGCTACTGTTGGTGTTGTTCTTTGGGCCTCCTGGGAGCTAACGAGAGGCTGGTTGGTGGGTGGGTGGGGGGGATTGTTTCATACAACTGTTCTAATGTTCATGTACTTGCACTGTTTTTAATTTTGAGAGATGCCTATTTTGCGGGAGGGCGGCGGCGGATGCACGCGCGATTGTTTACCTATGTTATATGCGGTTTTGAATGGCTAGGGTAGGTCAACAGTCTGGTCCTTCCAGACTGACTTTGATGTCGTGGAATGTTAGGGGGCTAAATGACACTAGAAAGAGGAGACAGGTCCTGAATTATGCAGCGTGACACGGGGTTGATGTGTTGTTCCTCCAGGAGACACACCTGGGGCGAGCTGATTCCACTTCGGTTGCCAAGGGCTGGGGCGCGCATAGGTATTTCTCCAACTCCAGTAGATATGCGCGAGGGGTGGCTATTTTGGTGCACCGGCGGGTCCCCTTTGTGTTCTCGAACAGCGTACTTGATGAGGAGGGTAGATATGTGGTCATCACTGGGGCGCTTCTCTGCTTTAAGATTACATTTGTTGGGGTGTATGGCCCCAATATTGATTCCCCCGCCTTCCTCCAGGGTCTCCATGACGTTTTACTGCGCATTGACACTGATATGTTGGTGATGGGTGGAGACTTCAATTTGTTGATGGACCCGGTACGGGACAGCACTTCTACATCCCCAGATTGCAAGCCCCGCTCTTGCGCAGTACTTGCAGAAATGTGCGCACACTACCCCCTTATTGACATCGAGGCTCGTCTTCACCCTCACTCGCCCGCTTACACACATCACTCTGGGTATCACAATACTAGCACCAGGATCGACTATTGGCTCCTTTCCCCGGGAGTGGCTGGTTGGGTGGATGCACATTCTACGCTCCCACGTACATTGTCAGACCACTCTTCTATACTTCTGACTCTGCTGGTCCCTAGGCTGGGTGGGTACAAGAGGCAATGGCGCTTCCCTGGCACGGCGTTAGCTGACCAAGTTTTTAAGGAGGACATTCGTTCGGCGATAGAGGACTACTTTGAACTCAACACGGGCACGGTTGACACTTGGGCCACAGTGTGGGAGGGTTTCAAGGCTACTATTCGGGGGGTGTGCATCACGAAATATGTCGGAGCCTTACGCGAGATCCGAGCCACTATGACACGTATTGAGAATGACATTGCCGTATTGGACAGAGACGGGCTCCCTGACTCCGATGGCGCCTCAGAGGCGAAACGACTGGGATTGTTACAGGAATTCAGGGATGCCGCAGACAGGGAATTGAATTATTTGCACACGCAACACTCAGCTAGACAACACGGAGAAGGTGACAGACCCGGGAGGCTCCTAGCACAGCTGCTGCGCCCGCCCCGCCAAGCTTCCTATATTACTGACTTAGTTGATGACTCTGGCGTCCGCCACCAGACCACCCCTGCCATATGTGATGCCTTTCTATCTTATTATAAAACACTATACACCTCCTCCCTGCCCGAAGATCGTCGTGACCCTGGCCCCTACATCAACGAGATAGCTATGGTATACCTGGAGAACGGCATGCAGGATTTCCTGGCTGATCCTATCACTCACGAGTATGTTATTGAGGCCATTGATGCACTGAAGGGCTCTTCGGCTCCGGGGCTTGACGGCTTCTCGGCCGACTTCTATAAGGAGTACAAAGACGAACTGGTGCCCCGCCTGATGGAGGTGTACGAGGAGGCACTGGAGACTGGGGTTTTGCCACCCACACTTCGAGAGGCAGTGATTGTGCTGTTTCCCAAGCCTGGTCGTGACCCATCCCTCTGTGGCTCTTACAGGCCCCTTCGCTGCTCAATCTCGACTACAAGATTTTGGCCAAGGTCCTCGCAATCCGGTTATCGCTACTAATGGAGGAGATTATTTCTCCGGCCCAGTCCGGATTTGTCCCCCACCGCTCAACCTCCTTTAATCTCAGGACACTGTTTTCTGTCATACACAGAATAGACCCGGACACCCCGGCGGCAGCGTTGTTTTTGGACGCCGAGAAGGCGTTTGACTCTTTAGAGTGGCCTTTCTTTCTGTCCGTCATGCGACGAATGGGCATGCCCGCAATGTTTGTCGCCACTGTAGAACTTCTCTACTCCACTCCTAGGGCGTGGCTGCGCCTTAATGGCACTATCTCTGATAGCTTCCCGCTCTCGAGGGGCACCCCACAGGGATGCCCTCTTTCCCCACTGCTGTATATTCTAGCCATTGACCCACTGGTTCGACACTTTCAAGAGAGTCATATGCACCGGGGCCTCCAGTTTCGTACTGGCCCGCTCCTGGTCTCTCTATACGCGGACGATACCATTCTATACGTCCGGTCCCCTGAGACCAATCTGGAACCCCTCCTTCTGGAAGTAGCCTGGTTTGGGGAATACTCGGGCCTTTGAATTAACTGGCGCAAGTCTGATATTTTCCCGCTCACGCCCTCCACGGTACATCGGGACTGTCCATTCCCACTTGAATGGAATACAGACTCAGTGAAATATCTAGGTATACACATACACTTGGATACGGTCTCCATGGTTCGTCTGAATTATGGCCGGGCGTTGGACTTTCTGGAGGATAACCTCACCCATTGGCTTCGTCTACCA